>NC_138868.1:63261309-64709372 GCF_965194805.1 Balaenoptera borealis | reverse complement strand
CTACATGGGTAAACATAAAGACTTTTTTCTTATTATTTAAATCTCTTTAAAAGGCAATCAGCTGGAGAGTATTCTGGGAAGTTGGTGGAGTAGGAAGCACCAGAAATCTGTCTCCTCACTTAGACAATGCAGAATCTATCTCAGAATCTATCTCTATTTTGGAACTCTGGAGTCTATTAAATGCTTGCATCTACCAGGTGAAGGCTTGGATGGTAAAATGCAGTTAATTTTGGTCAATTTCAGCTCTTAGCACAGTAGCTGCTATCTACACCCCACCCCCATCCCACAGAAGGCACCTGTGTTCCTGCAGCAGTCAGGGTGGGCAAAAAGGAACCTGTCCTCCAAAAATCAGTGCTCTGTTCTCTGACCACTGATTGCTGCTTCTGATCACAAAGGTGCTGACAAAGAGGCAACCAATCATTGTTACACCTCCTTCCCCACCCCACTGTTACAAGCCCCTCTCCCTCCAGGTGAAGTGACTTCCACGAGATTTAAGGGCCAGCACCCTGTTCCCCCGCTTCATTTTTCTCTTTTTCCCCTTTTGGGAGCCATGCATTAAAGACTAGGACATTCAAAGGCAACTGCATATATGGGGGAAATCAGCAAGTCACTACACATGCCCAGGGAAAAGCAAACACTCAGAAAAGACCTTAGAAGATCTTAAGTTTTCTCCTCAGGCTGATTCTTGGCACAGAAACAGCCTACAAGAAAAAAAACAAAAACAATTCACAAAAACAAAAAAAAAGCAAACTCTGATAAAAGAGGAGAATCTGATTTCCAGAGTTACCACTTTATTAGATTCAGTATCCAGTTTCCAACAACAACAACAACAAAATCACAAGGCATACAAAGACACAGGAAAGTATGGCCCATTGAAAGGGAAAAATAAATCAACAGAAACTGTCCCTGAAAAGACATTATGGCAGATATACTAGACAAAGACTTTAAATTAACTGTCTTAAAGATGCCCAAAGAACTAAAGAAAGACATAGAGGAAGTCTAGAAAACAATGTATGAACAAAATGGAAATATCAATGAAGAGAAAAGCTAAAAAGAAAACAAAAAAATTCTGGAGCTGAAAAGTAAAATAACTAAAATGAAAAATTCACTATGGTGATTCAAAGGTAGATTTAAACAGGCAGAAGAAAGAATCGGTGAAGTTGAAGATAGGACAATGGAAATTATTGAGTCTGAGTAACATAAAGAAGAAAAGATTGAAGAAAAGTAAACAGGACCTAACAGACTTGTGGGACATCTTCAAGCAGATCATCATATGCATTTTGGAAGTCCCAGGAGGAGAAGAGAGAGAGAAAGGGGCAGAGAGAATATTTAAAGAAATAATGGCTGAGAACTTCCCAAATTTGATGAAAGACATGAACATAAGCATCCAAGAAACTCAACAAACTCCAAGTTGGATGAACTGGAAGAGACCCACACTGAGACACAATGTAATCAAACTTTTGAAAAACAAAGACAAAGATAGAATCTTGAAAGCAACAAGAGAGAGGTGACACATCACATACAGGGGATTCTCAATAAAATTAAAAGAGCTTTCATCAGAAACTTTGGAGGCCAAAAGGCAGTGGGTCAATATATTCAAACTGCTAAAAGAAAGAAAAAAACAACAAAAAAAAACAATCAACCAAGAATCCTTTAACTGGCAAAATGGTCCTTCAAAAGTGAGGGAGAGGGAATTCCCCAGCGGTCCAGTGTTTAGGACTCGCGCTTTCACTGTCAAGGGCCCGGGTTCAATCACTGGTTGTAGAACTAAGATCCCACAAGCCGTGCAGTGCAGAAAAAAAAAAAAAAGAGAGCGAAATCAAGATATTCCCAGATAAACAAAAGCTGAGGACGTTTATTACCTATACACCTGTCCTGCAAGAAATGCTAAAATGAATCTTGCAAATTGAAATGAAAGGACATTTGAAGTAACTCAAAGCCATATGAAGAAATAAAGATCTAAGTAAAAGTAAATACATGGGCAATTATATAACATAGTTCTATTGTAACAACAGTTTGTGATTTCAGTTTTAGTTTTCTACATGATTTAACAGACTGATACTTCTTTTAGAAAGGAAATTGACTGTCTATAGCAAAAATTATAACAATGTATTTCAGGGTTTATAAAATATATGAAAGTAAAATGTATGTCAACAATAGTACAAAGGCTGGAAAGGGGAAATGGAATTATACACTGGTAAGGTTCTTATACTATATGTGAAGTGGTATGTTATCATTTGAAGATAGATTGTGATAGGTTAAACATGTATACTATAAACCCTGTACTTAACCACTAAAATAATACAACAAAGGATTATAACAAGTAAGTCCCCCAAAATGGAATTTAAAAATCAGTTAATCCAAAAGAAGGCAGAAGAAGAGAACAAAGGAAACAAAAACCAGGTAAGACAAATAGAAAACAGCAGGATGGTAGATTTAAACCCAACCATATCGATAATCATGTTAAACATAATCTAAGTCATCTAAACACCCCTAATAAAAAGGCAGAGATTGTCAGGTTAGTTAAAAAGCAAGACTCCACTATAGGTTGCTTACCAGAAACACATTTGGAATATAAACAAATAGGAACAAACTAAACGGGTGGCAAAAAGTATACCACGCTAACACTAATCAACAGAAAACTGGAGTGGTTATATTAACATCAGACAAGTTAGATTTCAGAGCAAAGAATGTTACCAGAGATAAAGAGTGTCATTTCATAATGATAAAAGGGTTAATTTATGAACAAGACATAAAAATCCTAATTTTTATATCCTAATTATCCTATTACTTTTATGCTGTTAATAACAGAGCTTCAAAATACATGAAGCAAAAACTAAGTTGAGGATTACCAGTTTTTTATTTTCTTAATATAAAGACATATCTATAGCTTATTATTTTTATATAAACTTTTAATTCATCATTTAAGATGTAATAACATTTATCTTGAACAAGGAAATTACCCATGACTAAAATCTGATGCATTGACTCAAAACAAATTACTTCCAGATTTTTAAAAAACTTTTCCACAAAAAAAATATCAGACCCATATGGCTTTAATGGTGAATTCTTCCAAATATTTAAGGGCAAAATAATACCAAATTTACAAAAACTCTTCCAAAGAATAGAAAAAGAGGGAATACTTTTGATCTCACTTTTTTAAGACCAGTAAAACATTAATATCAAACCTAAAAAGGACATTACAAAAAAGAAAAATTACAGGCCAGTATCTCCTTTGAATGTAGATGTAAAAATCCTAACAAAATATTAATAAATAGGATTCCAGGGATATAAAAAAATACATAATGCATCATAACCAAGAGGGGGTTTATTCCAGGAATAAAAGGACAGTTTAACATTTTAAAATTCCATCAGTGTAATTCACAACATTAACAGAATTTTAAAAATAGGGGGAAAGCACAATCATTTCAATAGATGAAGAAAGCACATTTGATAAAACTAAACATGCATTCACGATTTCAGGGGGAAAAAATCCTCAAAAAGTAGAAATGAAAGGAAAAATCTTTTATTTTTAAAAGGTTTTCTAGTAATAAAACACTACAGCTAAACCATTCTCAGTGGTGCAATAGTCAAAGCTTTCTCCCCCAAAAGATGAGGATGTCCACTACCACAGCTTTTATTCACCATTGTGCTAGAGGCCCTAGACAGTGCTACAAGACTAGAAAGAAATAAAAGGTACACTATAGGAAACAAAAAGTACAATTTTCATTTACATATTACATGATTGTAAAAAAAGAAAAACTGAAAATATATCAACTGTTAAAATCAAATGAATTTAGCAACAAGCTCTCTAGATATAAGGTCAACATATTAAAAAAAATATTTCTATATACTAGCAAGAAACTATCAGAAAATGAAATTTTTAAAAATACCACTTATAGTAGAATGAAAAAAATCAAATATCTAGAAACAAGTTTAAGAAAAGTTCCATAAAGCTAATATTGAAAAGTATAAAATATTGCAAGTTTGTACTATAGAAAGAAATTAAAGATGACCTAAATAAATGGAGAGCTACATCATGTTTATGAATCAAAAGGCTGAATATTGATGTCAGTTTCCCCCAATTTGATGTGTGGGTTCAATGTAAATGCAATCAAAAGCCCAGCATGAATAGTTGGTGCATATTGACAGGCTGAATCTTAAATCTATATGGAAATACAAAAAGAACCTAAAATAGCCAAGATAATCTTAAAGATGAATAAAGTTGGAGAACTTATACTATCAGAGTTTCAAAACTTATTAAAAGCTGCAGTAATTAAGACAGTGGGGTATTAGTACAAGGATAGACAAATAGACCAATGTAACAAAACAGAGATCAGAAATACACCTATACCTATAGAGTCACTTGGCTTATGACAAAAGTATCACTGCAGTTCCGCAGGGAAATGATAGTCTTCTTCATTAAAAGGCACTTCAACAATTTTATATTCATATAGGAAAAGCAATAAACCCTACCTCACATCAAACCCCAAAATTAATTCAAGGTGGATCATAGATTTAAACATGAAAGCTAAAAAAATAAAGCTCTAGAAGAAAATGCAGGAGAGCAACTTGACAATTTTGGGGTAGGTAAAGATTTCTTAAACATGACAGAAAAAGCACAAACCTTTAAAGACAAAATTGATAAATCTGACTTCATTAAAATTGAGAACTTCTATCATCAGAACACATTAGCAGAAAGTTGAATAGGCAAATCACAAACTGAGAGAATATATTTGTAATACATATATCTGATATATCTGATAAAGGATTATATCCATAATATTTATATAAAGAACTCTACAGATCAATAAGAAAGCTTTTAAATTTAGCAAAATACTTGAACATGCACTTCTTAAAAAAGGAAGCTAAACTTACATCTACCTTATGATGCAGCAGTTTCACTCCTAAGTATATCCTCCCCCAAATAACACATTGAGTGCAAATGTCTGTAAAAACTTGTATAAGAATGTTTATAGCAGCTTTACTCCTAATAGCCAAAAACTAGCAGCAACCTAAACATCCATTAACGGGTTAATGGATGGATAAACAAATTGTGGTATCTTCATACAAAGGAATATGATAATAAAAAAAGAAGAAACTACTGATATGAACAACATAGATAAATCTTCAAGATATTATGGTGAGCAAAAAAGAAGAATGCAAGAATACCAACTATAGATTACATTTATATGAAGCTGAAGAACCAGCAAACTAATTTATGTGATTGAATTCAGAAAACCTACCTCTGGGAGATGGGGTATCAACCGGAAGGTAGCACCGAGAGTTTCCTTGGGGGCTGAAAATGTTCTGTATCTTGATCTGGGTGGTGATTACACAGGTATATACACCTGTAAAAACACATACATGCTTAATATTTATTTTACTATAGGCAAATTAAACTCTAATTTAAAAAAAAAAGTAAGGACCAGCAATGCACATATTATTTGGCACATTGCATGCACAGCCTTTGCACAGCATGTTCTTTGGTATCAGGGAATTTAAAAGTTAAATCTTCTTAATCCCATCTAGGGACACAATATAGCATAGTGGTTAAGAGTTTGGGATTGACCTAGTGGTGCAGTGGTTAAGAATCTGCCTGCCAGATGAATGGATAAAGAAGATGTGGCACATATATACAATGGAATGTTACTTAGCCATAAAAAGAAATAAAATTGAGTTATTTGTAGTGAGGTGGGTGGACCTAGAGTCTGTCATACAGAGTGAAGTAAGTCAGAAAGAGAAAAACAAATATCGTATGCTAACACATATATATGGAATCTAAAAAAAAAAAAAAGTTTCAGAAGAACCTAGGTGCAGGACAGGAATAAAGTCGTAGATGTAGAGAATGGATTTGAGGACACGAGGAGGGTCAGGGTGAGCTGGGACGAAGTGAGAGAGGGGCATGGACATATATACACTACCAAACGTAAAATAGATAGCTTGGGAAGCAGCCGCATAGTCCAGGGAGATCAGCTCTGTGCTTTGTGACCACCTAGAGGGGTGGAATAGGCAGGGTGGGAGGGAGATGCAAGAGGGAGGGGATGTGGGGATATATGTATACATATAGCTGATTCACTTTGTGATACAGCAGAAACTAATACACCATTGTAAAGCAATTATACTCCAGTAAAGATGTTAAAAAATAAAAAATAATAAAATAATAAAATTTAAAAAAAGAATCTGCCTGCCAATGCAGGGGACACAGGTTCGATCCCTGGTCCGGGAAGATCCCACATGCCGTGGAGCAACTAAGCCCATGCGCCACAACTACTGAGCCTGCGATCTAGAGCCCGTGAGCCACAACTACTGAGCCCATGAGACACAACTACTGAGCCCACGCACCACAACTACTGAAGCCCACGTGCTCTAGGGCCTGCGTGCCGCAACTACTGAGCCCACGTACTGCAATTACTGAAGCCCATGCGCCTAGAGACCGTGCTCTGCAACAAGCGAAGCCACTACAATAAGAAGCCCGTGCACCACAACAAAGAGTAGTCTCTGCTCGCCACAAGTAGAGAAAGCCCGCGCACAGCAACAAAGACCCAAAGCAGCCAAAAAATAAATTAAAAGAAAAAAGAGTTTGGGAATGAGCGTCAATCTTTAAACAAAAATTTGTTGAGCTTCTTATTACATGCTACATTTGAACAGAGACCTGAATGATATAAAGAAGTCAGCCATGGGAATATTTAGTGGAAAACTAAGCCTGGGGCCTTTAATTTTCTATTCTGGAAAACTTGGGCAAGCTACTTAATTTCTGTGAGTCTTAGTTTCATCATCAGTAAAATAGGGATCATAATCATTCTAAACTGTATTAGATTTAATGAGATAACAGGTAAAATGTTAACACAGTATCTGATGTATCATAAGAACACAATAAATAATAATTGCTTAAATCATGGGATAAGTTACAAACGGAATGAATGCATCAGTAACACAGCATGGGCTTTTTCTTAGTCTTCTATATATACAGTGTAGATGTTCCATAAACATTTGGGGTCTGGTGTATTTTAATGTAACACCTGTTTTGCAATGAGTCTGTTCCAATCCAGCTCTAGCACAGAAAAAGAGAGGATGAGAAAATGGGGAAGCTGGAGAACAATAACTGGCTAAGGAAAGCAGTGGAAATTCTGGGGGGATAGAATCAGAATACTTATTTTAAACAGCTAATTTTTCCAAGTTCAAGTCATAGGACACAGAATTGAGATGAGCCAGATAACAAACTAAACAAATAGCCATAGTTGAATCTAAACTTATGTGTACATATTTCACACCTTTATGCTTTCTCAAGCCTCCCTACCTCTTTGGTGGTTCTCTCTTAAGTTAGAATTTCCCTCCAAACTTCTATCATGTCCTTGTGCCCAAGCCTCAGCTGTTATTGGGAAACCTTGCCCTCCCAATCTGTTCAGGTAGGTTTGGTGTCCCTCATCTGGACTTAAATTTCTCATCTTCAATAGGAGCTCAATATTTCTTGAATGATTGTTACACGAAAGCACTCTGTAAACAGCAGGTGCTTGGGAACTTCCCAGGATCCATGTTACACTATTTATATGTAAAGCACCATCTGGTGGTGAAAGAAGGTGACCATACTTCTAAGTCACCAAGATGTTTTACATACTCTGAGCTTTCAGAGAGCTTTAAATATCATGTTAGACAAAAAGCCATGATTACTCGTATGTAGACGTACCTATTGTCAAAAATTAATTTTTCTTGAGCGAATGTTTCCTGCCCTTTCACCTCCTCCCTATTTCCTCCCATCCTTAGTTCTCAATCCCTTTCTACTACATTACAACTGGTTCATTGAAACATAGTTTCGGTTGGCATTTGTTTTGTTTTGGCTGCCTCAGGAACACCCAGATTTCCTTTTGGAATTCATACATCCAGACGGTGGGCAATCTTGATGGGGCAGTAATTCCTGGTGAGCACATTCCGTTACCGGAGCTGACAGAAACAGATCCTTGCCCTCCTTCACTCAGCAGGACCAGGGCCCAGGCATGTGACCCAAGCTCAGTTATTAGATGCTCTTTCTTAGACTCAGACTGTTGAGCCAATGACATAGAGACAATAGAAAAGTCTGGAAGATATGCACTACAGGGATGGCATGTTCTCCTCACTATCTTACTTTACAAAGATGGCCAGGGTTCCTAATGCCCAGCCCTCCACAGTATGATTCCTGCCCATTTCCAAGTGTGATTCTCCCAGCTCCCATTACTCTGTGAGCTTCTTAATAGTCTTCCAATAACTCCTTTCTCTTTAAGTTAGCTCAAGTTAATATCTGTGGTCTTGTCTGCTTACAAGTTTGTAAAACAACTAAGTATCACTAGAGTGGTGCTGTAAAATGGTACCACCCATCCTCTCATCCCTTTATCAGGGAATAAACTTGAGGATTAAAGAGAAACATTAAATCCTAGCTTTAATTAGGGGGCTTTAACAGAGCCATGTGCAGGCAGTGTGAGGGTCCTTTGAAATGAAAACCAGAAAAAGAAAGGGGCAAATGTCAATAGGAAGATTAGACACTTCTAATGCAGATTAGATCAGAGTGTCCTGGAATAAAAATTAATCCTCATAATAGCACACTAATGCAAGTTATTTTAGGAGAAAACGAGTTGCAGCTGGGAAGCACTCAGTGGCCAGCCCCTGTAATCTACCACTTAACAGAACCTCTCTCCCTGCAAAGATAAATGGAGGGAAAAGCAGAAGGAACACATGTATACATTCATTGAGTATATCATGCAAGAGAATTTATGAGACACAAAAGAAACTAGGGGCTAAAACATCTTTATTCCGTGGGCTGAAGAGTGGCTTGCCCAAAAGACGAAGAAATACGGTGAATCTCTCCTGAGTTATTTTGTCACCTGATGACTTATGCAATGAGGTCATTCTCTGGTCTCACGCAGAGCAGGGGAGAGTTAACTAGACTGAAAGCTGGATGCCTGCTCCCTGCCTATGGACTCCATATGATTTTGGAAGACTCATTTGACTAGTTAGTAAAGAACAGCTTAACATTCTATAAAGGTCTAGTGTGTACACAAAAAACCTATTTGGAACAGGGAAATAGAACCCTGCTCCATGGCTGCTGACAGTTTATCAAGTCTTTCTTTCATGGATCATGCCTTTGGTATACATAAAAAGTCATTGCCAGGCTTCCCTGGTGGTGCAGTGGTTGAGAATCTGCCTGCCAATGCAGGGGACACGGGTTCGAGCCCTGGTCTGGGAGGATCCCACATGCCGCGGAGCAACTAGGCCCGTGAGCCACAACTACTGAGCCTGCGCGTCTGGAGCTTGTGCTCCGCAACAAGAGAGGCCGCGATAGTGAGAGGCCCGCACACGGCGATGAAGGGTGGCCCCCGCTTGCCGCAACTAGAGAAAGCCCTTGCACAGAAACGAAGACCCAACACAGCCAAAAATAAATAAATTTAAAAAATAATAAAAATAAAGGAATTCCTTTAAAATAAAAAAAAGTCATTGGCACACCCAAAGTCATCAAGATTTTCTCTTTTCTTCAAATAGTTATTGGTCATTTCATCATTCATAAGAAATCCCAAAGGTATATAACAATTTGATTGTTCTTTGAAGCTGGTATGTAATGGTAGGTAACTTCATCAATGTGTGACCCTGGCTGATATCCCACCTGATAGATTTTAATAATCTGATTTGTAATACTTAGTGAACACATAGGATATACCAGTACTAGTCTATGAGTTTTGTGTAAATCAACTCATTTGTACCTTATAATGAGCCTCTAAGGCAGATACTACTCTTTGTTTTACAGATTAAGGAAACTAAGAGAGGCTAAGTAACTTGATAAAGTCACACCAGTAAGTTAATGGTAAAGCCAGGTTTTGAACCCCAGCTATCTGGCTCTAGAGGCCATTACCTTGACCTTTATATAATAAAATTATATAATGCAGCTTTATTGTTCTCTACGCACCTTTGCAAAAAGAAAAAAAAACCTTTGTTCTTTGGGGGAAAAAAGCTATTTGCTAGTGCTATTGAGATCTAAGATAACTGTTAGAAAGTATTAGTTTTTTTTTTTTTTTAATTTTTATTTATTTATTTATGGCTGTGTTGGGTCTTCGTTTCCGTGTGAGGGCTTTCTCTAGTTGTGGCAAGTGGGGGCCACTCTTCATCGCGGTGCGCGGGCCTCTCACTATCGCGGCCTCTCTTGTTGCGGAGCACAGGCTCCAGACGCGCAGGCTCAGTAATTGTGGCTCACGGGCCTAGTTGCTCCGCGGCATGTGGGATCCTCCCAGACCAGGGCTCGAACCCGTGTCCCCTGCATTGGCAGGCAGATTCTCAACCACTGCGCCACCAGGGAAGCCCAGAAAGTATTAGTTTTTGACCAATTAAATACAGAAAAGTTGAATTTGGTGATGGCTCAGATCTCTGATACATATTTGGTCCACAACAGGTTCTAAATGGAAAAAAAAAGGGAACAGCAGGCCATGAAACTGTTTCAGTAAATATTTAAGCCAGAACATGTTTAAATGATTTCACCATATTTAGACTTATTAAGTGTCTGACAGCAACAATTAAATTTCCCTTACACCACTGCACTTGCCAAAGAGAAATTGAAATGGAATTCTATAGTCCAATAAGCTAGAAAAACACTAAGTTAAACAAACTTAAACAGGTTTCTTTACTGAGGATTTTGCAGAGCCTTTATTATGCAAGTATGTAGTGCTATGAATTTTAAGAAGGGGGGAGGTTATGCTGTTTCTTAAATTATTTGACCACAGAAACTTTTTTTTCACAGTATCTAGCAGATTAGTACTTTATGAAATGCATTTTAAATAATATATTATGCCATATTCAAGAAATTAATGTTCATATTACATATGATATTCACATAGCATATTCAAGAAACGGGATAAATTAAAGTCTTGAGAAATATCATTCCCTACTGAAAAACAAAATCCAAAATACCTCTCACTCCTCAATTTCTTCCTTTGCAGATCCTTCTGAAACCCTCAAGTTGGAAGCCACTAGGGATATAAGGCCATTTTAATGAGGGGAGCACTTACTTCTCCACAAAGCATACTGCCCTCATATCTTGTTCAGCCTTTCAAAAAAATCTATTGAGCATCGACTATTTGTCAACAATTAAAAAGATAGGATAGTTCCTGACCTGAAGAAGATAAAAATGACAAGTAAATAGGTAGTAATAATGCAGTGTGATTAGGTGTCACAAAATCCTATAGGAAGGGGAAAAAAGAAGACTATCTAGTTTTGGGGAGTCAGAGAAAGCTTCTCAGGGGAAGTGAAATCTAAGTTAAGACTTAAGGAAGGATTACCAAAGCAAAGGGAATGGAAGAAGAACATACCAAGCAGAGCAGAAAAACATGTACAAAGGCCTTCTAGCTATATACACATGGTGGAACATGTGCAAGTTGAAGTGGGGGGGGGGGGGCGAGGGGGTATGAGTATTAAGGGATAAAGCTGAAGAGGTTAAGGAGGATCAGTAAAAATTCCCTACTTCTTTCTGAAATCAATGAGAAATTATTGAAGGATATGAAGCTAGGGATGGAGATGATGAGATTTACACATTATAAAGATCACTGTGGCAGCAGTGCAGCAAATAGATTAGAGGAAGGAAGGATTAAAAGTAGCAAAGAGATTCTTGAAGAGACTCTTTCAAGGACAGCCTAAACCCTTCCCATTCAAAGTATGGTTAATGTAGCAGCAGGAGCAATGGTAGTATTACCTGGAACCTTGCTGGAAGTGCAGACCCACCCCAGACCTACTGAATCAGAATCCACATTTACAAGCTCCCCAAATGATTAGCTGGTACAGTAGAGTTTGAGAAACACTGGCCTAAACTGCCTAGTAGATGCAGAAGTAGACTAGTGAACGAATTTAAGAACTATTTGGAGGGAGATGTGATTGTACTTAGCATAATCATTGAATGGATAAGGTGGGAAGGAAGGAGAAATCAATAGTGATATTTAAGCTGTGGGCAACTAGCTTGATAGAAATTAATGCCATTTTGGTTTTGTTTTTTTTTTTTTTTGGCTGCACCACCCGGCTTGTGGGATCTTAGTTCCCTGACCAGGGATTGAACCCAGGCCCTCCGTGGTGAAATCACGGAGTCCTAACCACTGGACCACCAGGAAATTCCTTAATGCCATTTCCTAAGAAAAGGGACATGGGAAGAGGCAGAAGAAAGAGATGAGTTCTGTTTTGTATATATTGATTTTGAAGTTCTTATAGGACATAAGGCTCTTCAGGAGTTCAGAAAAGAGATCTGGAATCATCAAAATGTGTTGGAATAGATTAGATCACTCTAGAACTGTACTTTCCAATATGGCAGCCTCTAGCACATTGAGCACATGAAATGGGATTAGTGTGACTGAGGAACTGAATTTTTTTTTTAAATAAATTTATTTATTTATTTATTTATAATTTATTTTTGGCTGTGTTGGGTCTTCATTGCTGCACGCGGGCTTTCTCTAGTTGCGGAGAGCAGGGGCTACTCTTTGTTGCGGTGCGCGGGCTTCTCATTGCGGTGGCTCCTCTTGTTGCAGAGCACGGGCTCTAGGTGCGCGGGCCTCAGCAGTTGTGGCTCGAGGGCTCTAGAGCACAGGCTTGGTAGTTGTGGTGCACGGGCTTAGTTGCTCCGCAGCATGTGGGATCTTCCTGGACCAGGGCTCGAACCCGTGTCCCCTGCATTGGCAGGCGGATGCTTAACCACTGCGCCACCAGGGAAGTCCAGGAACTGAATTTTTAAATTTTGGTTTTAATGAATTTAAATTTAAAAGTTAAAGCAGAGTACAATGTTTTCCCATAAATACAACTTCATTGTTTTGGTAATACTACATTTCACTTTAGCCTTTGAAAATTTGGCATCCAAACTGAGATGAGCTGTAAATACAAAATACACACCAGATTTTGAAAAGTTAGCACAAAAAAAGTGAAATATTTCATTAATTTTTAAATTGATTACATGTTGAAATGGTAATTTTTTGCACATATTGGATTAAAAATATATTATTAAAATTAACTTCACTTATTTTTTAATGTGGCTGCTAGAAAGTTTTAAATTATATGCATGGCTCACATTATATTTATATTGGAAAGCACTGTTTTAGAAGTATATAGTGTGAAACTTAGAGGGACTAGGATAGAGTTCCATGGGTTTCCAAGGGATGCCATAAGTAGACAGTCAAAACAAAGCTCAATCATTTTAAGAAGGATATGATTAAACATGTAATGCTAAGTAAAATTAAGATTGAAGTGTCCAAAGAGGCCAATAATGACTTTGTGGATTAATTTAAGAGTGCGGACTAAAGTCAGATTGCAAGAGGTTGAGGAGTCACTGAGCTGTAAGGAAGTAGAGATAGCAACTCCACTGAAAAATCTGTCTATGAAGAAGAGTGGACGAAGAAAGGGCACAGATGTGTCATAGAGGGCTTTTTGTTTGAGAGGAGAGACTTGAATCTGTTTAAATGTTGTTGGAAAGGTGCCAAGAGAGGGATAAGATATACAAGAGAAAGGGAATACTGATAAAGGGAGATCCCTAAGAAATTAACTCAGTATGGCCTTTAGAACAGAGATGAGCCTAGGATAGGTGGAACAAATACCTCATCCACAGTGACAGACAGAAGTGGAAAGCATTCCCATCTGATAGTGTCTACTTTCTAAGAAAGTGACCAACTGCCAGCGGATGAGAGGGATGTAGTGTGCAGGAATTTTATAAAAAGAGAAAAAGGGGATTTTTTAAACTGTTGTGGGACTTTTGATCTCCTTTTAGGGATGAAGAAAGCTGGATAAACAGATGCTGCCAAACTTACAATGCACAAACAAAGAGCAAGTTCACAACTTTCTTGAATCCATCCAAGTGTTGAGGTTGTAGGGCAACCACCCAAGAAAACAGGTGTGACAGAGGCTTACATAGATAAGGCATAGGTGTACAAAGAAAAGAAGAGTTCAGCTAGGGTGACTGGAAAAATTGGTGAAGTCTCCGCTACTGAAAAAAGGAGAGTCTCCACCCTGGTGCAGGCTTTTTCCTCATGAATCCCACTGAGTGCTCACATAAAAGATTTTGAGAGTACTGGAAAAGTCCTCATTGTGCAAAACTCAGGGACAGAAACAACAGTCTTTGCTGGAGGTAGAAAATACTTTGCTGGGACTCTTCACTCCTACCTGCCTAGGGAAAAAAAGTCTTAATCTGTGGCAGACAAAAGCTGTCACTCTTAGGGCACTGGTGAAAACTCACTGTGGCTGAGAGAATAAAAATCTGTTCCCAAGGGCAGAGGCAGAAATATGTGCTGGGCTCAGAACTATGTTGGCAGAGGCAGGAGCACGAAGACCACATCCCCAAGACCCAGGAACGTGATGACTGCTTAAGACTGAGGCTTCATTAAACCAGAGAACATCTCCACCCCCTCAACCCCCCATCCCTACTGCCAGTTAACTAGCATCAAGAAATAAGCAACTTGCAAGAGAGACCCTCTCTAAGGTGCAACACAAAGGGAAAATCTAAAGGTGAGGGTGGAGAAACATTAAAAAGAAAACCTCTGCAAACTAACCCCACCTAAAACACAAGGTATAGCTAGGGAAATTTTAAGCCTGTGGTGCAGTGACAGTAATCTCAAAGCCTCAAACCCAGGCCAACTACTAACCCTGGAATAAAGACCTAGTAGAAGATAAGGTATGCCTACTGCCAGGCACAAAAACTATTTACCTCAGACTCTAGACCTAAAGAAGATGTCTGGCTTTCAAAAATAAAATGACAAAGAATGGGAAAAGGCAAGAAAAAAAACAACATATTCCTAAGAGACAAAGCAATCATCAGAACTAGACTCAGATATGACATATATATGTTGGAACTGATAGAGGATTTTTTTTTTTTTTGACTGTGTTGGGTCTTCGTTGCTGCATGTGGGCTTTTCTCTAGTTGCAGCGAGTGGGGGCTACTCTTCGTTGCGGTACGTGGGCTTCTCATTGTGGTGGCTTCTCTTGTTGCGGAGCAGAGACTCTAGGCGTGCGGGCTTCAGTAGTTGTGGTGCACAGGCTCAGCGGTTGTGGCTCGCGGGCTCTAGAGTGCAGGCTCAGCAGTTGTGGCACATGGGCTTAGTTGCTCCGCGGTATGTGGGATCTTCCCAGACCAGGGCTCGAACCCATGTCTCCTGCATTGGCAGGCAGATTCTTAACCACTGAGCCACCAGGGAAGCCCATGATAGAGGATTTTAAATAACTATAATTAATATGTTAAAGGCACTAATGGAAAAGATGGACAACATGTAAGATCATATAGGTAATTTCAGCAGAGAGATGGAAATTATAAGGAAAAAAATCAAATGAAAATACTAGAAATTTTAAAACTCAGTAAGAGAGATGAAGAATGCTTTCACCAACTTATCAGTAGACTTGACGCAACCAAAGAAAAATTTAGTGAACTTGAGTATAGGTCTGTTGAAAATAATCAAACTGAAAGACAAAGAAGGAAAAATGTGAAGAAAAAAAAAATAAAAGAGCTGTGGCACAGTATCAGTGGTCAAGCATACATGTAATTAGAATTAAAGAAAGATAAGACAGAAAGAATGAAACAGAAAAAACTGGAAGAAAATAACCACCAAGAATTTTCCAAAATTAATGATAGACATCAAATCACAGATCCAAGAAGCTCAGAAAACACCAAGCAAGATTAAAAAACAAAAACAAAAACCATTTAAGGCAAATCATTTTCAAACTGCTGAAAATAAAAGACAAAGGGAAAATCTTAAAGGCACCCAGAGGGGAAAAATAACAGTTGTGGTGAATGAGATGGAAGAGTTTATCAAAAAACATAAGATTGCTGAGCAGCACTGACAACCAAGGTGAAGTTAGAGATTGTGGTTACAGGATTTTTTTAATGCAATACTCAGTGGCCTTTTACCAAAAAAAAAAAAAAAAAAGTACATGTGGTTGAACTTATTCAGAACTCAGGTTTTTCTGGTCAAGGTGATAGAAAAGGAATGGGACAAGGGGACTGAATATCAGTCTGGAATATATGCTAAATAATCAGTGGAAGTAAAAAATGCCTGAGAACATCTAACTCTACAGGCTACAATATAATGCAAAATGATATCACAATATACTTTCAAGAAACAATGTTTTTAGTGTATTTTTAATATTTACACTGATTCCTTCTAATGCTGAGCAAGAAAGGAGGCAATACACTGTACAATTGTGGAGGATAACTTTTTGAGGTTTTCCCAAAAACTAATTAAAGAGATTAGACTGATTTCAATATATAAGTATTTAAAAAATCTTTTAAATCAAATAAAAATTGGCAAGGAGCAGACACTACAATTCTGCCAGCTTACTTTTATAAGCCTATTTTATTTTTTATTTTTTATTTTTTTTAAGTTTTTTTCTTTTTTTAATTATTATTTATTTATTTATTTATTTATTTTTGGCTGTGTTGGGTCTCCGTTTCTGTGCGAGGGCTTCCTCTAGCTGCGGCAAGTGGGGGCCACTCTTCATCGCGGTGCGCGGGCCTCACTATCGTGGCCTTTCGTTGCGGAGCACAGGCTCCAGACGCGCAGGCTCAGTAGTTGTGGCTCACGGGCCTAGTTGCACTGCGGCATGTGGGACCTTCCCAGACCAGGGCTCGAATCCGTGTTCCCTGCATTAGCAGGCAGATTCTCAACCACTGCGCCACCAGGGAAGCCCTATAAGCCTATTTTAAACACAGTCACTGTTGAATAGTAGTCCTTCTCTCAATTTCCATTAATGTGGGCCAGAAATCAAGATGAATAAAGTGCATGAGCCCAAACAAGTTCACATGCTTTCAGTCTAGATTTAACATGTGACCACTATTGTAATGATCAAAGGAAAAACTAATATTGAAATTGGTATGAGCTAGCTTCAGTAACAGAAACTCAGTTAAGGGGACTTCCCTGGAGATCCAGTGGTTAAGAATCCACCCTTCCACTGCAGGGGCCATGGGTTCGATCCCTGGTCATGGAACTAAACCCATGTGCCATGTGGTGAGGCCAAAAACAAACAAACAAACAAACAAAAACTCAGTTAAGAAAAATAGAACCTGTTAAGGGAAAAGTGTGCTTAATAAAAACCAAATGAACCTCAATTTAAAAAAAAACAAACCCTCTGTCAGCTCTATGCAATCTCCAGTAAATTATGTATTGCTTATGAAAATTTTTAATAGAGACTTCCCTGGGGGTCCAGTGGTTAAGAATCCGCCTGCCAATGCAGGGGACACGGGTTCAATCCCTGGTCTGGGAAGATCCCACAGGCCATGGAGAAACTAAGCCTGTGAGCCACAACTACTGAGCCCGTGCGCAACTACTGAAGCCTGCATGCTCTAGGGCCCATAGGCCACAACTACTGCAGCCCATGCCTAGAGCCTGAGCTCCACAAGAGAAGCCACCGCAAGGAGAAGCCCATGCCCTGCAATGAAGAGAAGCCCCTGCTCACCGCAACTAGAGAAAGCCCGCGCACAGCAACAAAGACCCAACGCAGCCAAAAAAAAATTTTTTTTTAACAATAAATAAAGTGAAAGGAGATATCCTCAAATGTCACAAACAGCTGCTCCTAATTCCATGACCTAATGTATTATTAAGAGCCAACTAAAAAACTAAGATTAAACTAAGTCAATAAAAAACCAAAATATAGAAACTAAAGACCACCACTCTAACTTAGGCAATAAATGTATTAGTTTATAAAGATTTTCTTTTTGAACTATGGATATTTTCTTAAAGTAATAAGAATTGAGACAGAAACTCCAACTTGCATGTGACTTGCAGAGAGATAAACTGTATCAAACCTTAACATGCAAGACAAACCATCTTAAATACATGCAGACCCATATATTCTAAGATAAGACCCCAAACAAACTGATCTAACATTAACAGTACTCAGGCTCATGTGTTCTAGAGATCACTGACTTCCAACAATGCGTCCCTGCCAAGATGCTCCAAGACTAACTCTGGCTCCCAAAACCCTTCCCTAATTCTTCCCATTTGAGAAGCCCCATTGTTCCCTTAGTTTACGGTCTCCCTTGCTGCAGCATAACTTTGTTTGAATAAGGGTTTGTTCCTGGTGGTCTTTGTATTGCAGAGCTTAACAAGTTTAGATCCCACTGAGCTTGCTACTCTAGCCTGGACCCTCAACTGGATGGTAATGTGAACATCTGAAATCCCTTTGGTTTCCCCCTTAGAGCCACCCTTGTGCTGAAATTGAATCCATTATTCAACTTCAATGAGTTCTTCAGTGATGTGTTTTTGGGTTTTGTCCTGGGAATAAATTCCCCTAGGACTCTTTGCCTATCTGATTAAATATGTACTCATTTTCCTTGGTGAAGTTCTGCCAGATCTTTGATTTACCATTAGTCATCCTGCCTATTGTCTACAGTACTGCTACATGTCTAAAGAAGTTCACAGAAGACAGTTATAGACCCATTAAACCTGTCCTCCAGGCTTGCTTTCCAAGGACTGGTAAGTTCACAAGGTCTTGATAACCCGGCATCATTTGGGCAAACTTTTAAAAAGTTTGATCTTTTTAAGACAATACAGCAATGTTCTTCAGTCTTGTCCGTGTGTGAAAAATTGGCTTCGGGAAAGATATTCTCTGTATATTCTCTCTGCCAGGAGACTGCTGATTAATGACCAGAGACTCACACAAGCAATAATTTCCCTTTTAACCTAAACAGCCTGTTTGTCCTATGGTTCATCGCAAAAGACTTGGGGTATCTCCGAACAGAACTCTGACTTATATTTTCTCATTTTTGCATATACCTTTCTCCATGACAACTTCACCAAAGGCAATTTAGAATTACAAGTGGTCACTTAGGGAGACTTTTGCTCATTTGAGAGGTACATTAAAATCAAAAGAGGAATGAATCAGAAGGTAAGGGCTCTTAAAATCTACAGGAGCTCCTGTTCTAATTGGCCTACATGAAATTTTCATATAAATTTCAAGAAATAATTCAAGAAACTCCAGAAGGAGGGAAAATCTCCTAATGCTTTACATTTTGGCTCTTCTAAGGAAAACACTTCTGCTTCAACTGTAGCTTGAAAAAATTTTAACTGCTATTAGTTAAGAAAATAGTTACAAGAAGAAAAGCAAGGCATTCAGAGCTTTTAAATGTAGTCTTAAATTTGATTTACGTACACAGGTTAATAAATTGCATTCAAGAAAAAGTTCATTAAATACTCCTGAAATACAGATGATTCTACACAAATTAGAGTTAATAATATCACTTTTCTCCCTTATCACAATGTAAAAATATTCTAGTTTGTACAAGACTAGGTTTGTTTGTTTTTTGTTCCCCACGATTTAGTCTCTAAATTTCTTGTATAGGTTTTATGGGTTAACACTGTTTCCACAAATCATTTATTACTACAAAAAAAACAAAATTGTGCTTAACAAAATGGAATGGTTATAAGTGTCTTTTGAGAGGTTTTAAATTTGTGGAGTTCTTATGCTTCCATAAGACTGCCATAAGGACTTCCTGTGTCAGCCTAATTTGTAATTTCCAGAGCCTTAGTTATCTTTAAGAATATTAATGAACATCAATTTAATTGAAACATAATCTTGGATAAATAGACAATATAATTTTACTATACATGTGCTCTTATTTAATAACTGGAGTAACTCTTAGCTACCAGGTTCAAAAGGATATTCAGATGCCCTTATATTATGTTGGTATGCATATACATTTTGAAAGAATATAAAAGAATTTGTGTAGGTAAGGGGATGTCCATGCAGAGTAATAAACACTTTTTCTACCTAGATTAAAAAAAATTTTTTTTTGCCTTAAAACAAAAAGTGTCTGGTCGTGCTAGAATACAAGAGTACGTTTTGTAAAGACAAATTTAAGAGTATACAGAAAATGTAGAAGGTTTGAGGGGTGAACTTTGTCTGGGTTCATAATGAGCTACAAATAATAGGTTGGAAATGATTAAGAAATATGTTAAAACTGTTGACAAAGTTGGTTAAGTATGATGAATGTATTCACAAAGATAGGCTCATGAAACCATTACTAGATGTTGTTACACAGAAAATAAACAGAAAGAGTAAAACTATAATTTAGATTTTTTTTTTTTTCTGGTAAAACAGCAAAGCTATCTCTGTGCTCAGCTGAGAGTTGTCTTCTCTCATTATTAAAGAATACCACTCAGAACATTTTGATATACTCAAATCATTTTTGAAAAAAGTTCCCCACTTTTGAAAATATTAAAGTTCCTAATAATCTCAGTCATATACTCTTTCATCTTTTATGCTTATGCATCAAAATTAACATAAGTAGACTATGTTTCAACAAATGGTATTGGGACAGCTGGATATCCACATGCAAAAGAATGAAGTGGAGCCCTACCTCACACCATTCACAAAAATTAACTCAAAATAAATCAAAGACCTAAATGTAAGAGCTAAAACTATACAACTCTTAAAAGAAAACATAGGAATAAACCTTTACAGACTGATAGAAAAAATCTTTTCTTAGATGACACCAAAGGCATCAGTGACAAAAGAAAAGAGATAAATTAGACTACACCAAAATTAAAAACTTTTATGCTGCAACTATTACTCTCATCAAGAAAATGAAGACAATTCACAGAATGGGAAAAATATTTGCAAAATCATATATCTGATAAGGGACTTGTATCCAGAATATATAATGAACTGTTAGAACTCAACAATAAAAAGACAAATAACCAAACAATGGCAAAGGATGTGAATAGACATTTTTCCAAAGAACATAAACAAATGGCCAATAAGCACACAAAAAGATACTAAATATCATTAGTTATTAGACAACTGCAAGTCAAAACCAGGAGATTACCACCTCACACCCACTGGAATGGCTTCAATCAAAAGAAAAAAATTAGTGTTGACAAGGACGTGGAGCTATTGAAACCCTCATACACCACTCATGGGAAAGTAAAAGCTTTGAAAAATAGTTTAGCAATTCTTCAAAAAGTTAAACATAGTTACCATGTAACCCAGTAATTCCACTTTTAGGTATATACCCAAGAGAGATGAAAGCATATACCCACATAAGAACTGATACATGAATATTCATATGGGCATGACTCATAATAGCCAAAAACTGGAAATAACCCAAATGCCCACCAATTGATATATGGATAAAATGTGGTATAATCATACAATGTAATATTATCAGCAATAAGAAGGAATGAAGCTCTGATACGTGCTATAACATGGATGAATCCTGAAAAATTATGCTAAGTAAAGGAAGTGAGTCACTAAAGACCACTATACTATATGATTCCATTTATACAAAATACTCAGAAAAGGCAAATCCATGGATACAGAAAGTAGATTCATAGTTGCTTAGAGCTGATGGGGGTTCTGGAGGCTGGGGATTAAATACTAATGGGTATGGAGTTTCTTTTGAGGGGATGAAAATGTTCTAAAATTAGATCATGATGGTTGCACAATCCTGTTACTAAAAAACACTGAACTGTATACTTTGAGTGAATTTGATGTTATGTGAATTATACCTTAAGATTTTTAAGCAGGCAAATGCTGAAAGCAGGTATATATAGAAAAGTTATGGAAATAGAAGATGTGGAAATAAAAAATCATTTGATCATTCTAATAAATCCATAAATCTAAAATCTAAAAATGAAAATGGCTTACAACTATTGACGTAAGAAGACAGCTATCCTCTCTTTGACAAAATTATTGGCTGTCAGTTTTCAATTAATTCTTCATGTATTGCATTTTGATAATAAAAGAACCAAAACGTAATGATAAGGTAGAATCTATTAGACATGTATTTGAAATCTAGAATCAGCATTTACAAGATGGATATGTTCCCAGTTCATACATGACAACTCAAGTATAGTTAGTTAAACTCAGAAGACAATGCCCTTATCAGGTACAAATATCATGAAACTATGAAAATATGAAACACATGTTTAAGCTTGCTATTTTCTCATTATTTAAAATTCTAATAAAGTCCCTTACTATCCTTTTTTTTTGTTCAGTAAATTATTCAAAAAGTGACTTAGAAGCATTTTTAAAAGTGGATCCATTGGGCACAGATGGTAAATGGTGTTACTATTTTTCCCAGTATACTAAGTATAGATATTAACTGAGACTATTTCTTGGCTTTGGATATTTTTGACTCATGTTCATATCTTGTCTCCTCCGACCACTCTCTCTGATTTTGCCTTTCCCATATTGAGGCATAATAAAACTGTTAAGATGTCTTTTTTGCCTAAACTCTCTTGAGTTTCCTTCACTTTATGGAAAAAATGATAATAGGAAAAATTAAGTTTGTTTGGCATTCTCCAAATTTTAATAAATTCAAAACTATTCTAAAAGCCCTTTTTAAAAATCAAACTTAAAAGAAAAAGAAATGGACAAATCCAGAGTTCAGCCTTCCTAGGTTAAACTATGTGCAAGTAAAATTTGTTAATAAAATGCTTCAATGTGTCTTTGTCCCTTCAAGCTGCTGTAACGAAATACCACAGACTCACATAATCAACCAAAATTTGTTTCTTACAGTTCTGGAGGCTGGAAGGCCAAGATCAAGGTGTCAGCATGGTCAGCTGAGGGCCCTCTTCCAGGTCACAGAGGTCTCCATATATCCTCACATGGCAGAAGGGACAGACCTTTAGGAGGAAATTGGTCTCCTCAGGAGTTTAAAAGAATAGCTATTAAATCTTTTTTTTTTTTTTAATTTTTATTTATTTATTTATTTATTTATGGCTGTGTTAGGTCTTCGTTTCTGTGCGAGGGCTTTCCCCAGTTGTGGCAAGCGGGGGCCACTCTTCATCGCGGTGCGCGGGCCTCTCACTGTCGCGGCCTCTCTTGTTGCAGAGCACAGGCTCCAGACGCGCAGGCTCAGTAATTGTGGCTCACGGGCCCAGCTGCTCCGCGGCATGTGGGATCTTCCCAGACCAGGGCTCGAACCCCTGTCCCCTGCATTGGCAGGCAGATTCTCAACCACTGCGCCACCAGGGAAGCCCGCTATTAAATCTTTTACGGTGAAATTTGACTCTGAACCTGCTAAATTCCACTGTAGAAGATTTAATGGTTGTTCCTTTAAACTCCTGAGACCAATTTCCTCCCAAAGGCTCCTTCTGATATTTGAACTTTCCTCACACCATTAGCCCCAGTCTTCATTATTGTAAAAATTGGAACTTTACTCAAAGTCAGCAAAATACTTCTGCTATAATCATTATAGCACTGTCAGCAGAACCAACATCACCAAGGGAGGAACAAATGCTGGAGTTATTCTCACTGCACTGGTCATTTCCTCCAAGATTTTCCAGACGTCTATGAAGAAACTAAGCTCCACTGAGAATGTGCCCACCACAAGGAAACAATTATTGGCTTACTCCTGTTGTGATAAAATATAGATAAAAATCTATATTCCTGATTATTATCTGTAACTCACCAGGAATTGCAACATCAACACTAGGCTTTTGCCCACCTCCTACACCCAAACCTATCTTGGGTGTATGGAATAATTAAGAGGCTTTCTGATATTTAAAGCCCTTTTCTCTCCAGTGTAGCATGTATCCTTCAGAAGAGTAACAAGAGACTTCCAAAATGAAGCAGGTATTGGCTGCTCGGGAGAGCTCTCAGAAGTGATAACTGAATCTCTTTATGCATACTGTGCAAGACTACTACTCCAGCAGCAAGAATAATACAATTAGAAAAGTGGTCCAAATTTTGCCTCATCCTCTGCTGTGAAAGCCCAACAAACCAGTTTAAATACACTACCCCGGGGACTTCCCTGGTGGCACAGTGGTTAAAAATCTGCCTGCCAATGCAGGGCACATGGGTTCGAGCCCTGGTCCGGGAAGATCTCACATGCCGCGGAGCAACTAAGCCCGTGCATCACAACTTCTGAGCCTGTGCTCTAGAGTCCATGAGCCACAACTACTGAAGCCTGCACGCCTAGAGCCCGTGCTCTGCAACAAGAGAAGCCACCGCAATGAGAAGCCCATGCACCACAACTAGAGAAAGTCCGCACACGGCAACAAAGACCCAACGCAGCCATAATTAATTAATTAATTAATAATAAAAAAACACTACCCAGGACTGTCATGGACAATCACACTGTCTTTATATCCTCTTGGCAAGCCAAGGGACACTTTGTTTTTAGTTAATACTTCCTGTTGTATCTCTATAAAGATCACTGGACTGGTGAGATCCTGGTGGTTTCTGGTCAATGGGCATCACCAGTAAAAGTCAAAGGGTTGCCTTTGAATGAGACACAAAGGCTTTACCTTCATACAAAGAAGTAATGAATCCTATAGTCTATACACAAATGTGTAACATTACCAATATTAAACAAAACCTGATCAGTATTATGGCAATTTTGTTAATCAAAAACGTATGAATTTGCAGATATAAAAAGTGACAACCAATCTGTTAATTGAAAAAACTTTTTTTTTTTTTGACTGCACCACGCAGCCTGTGGGATCTTAGTTCCCCAACCAGGGATAGAGCCCAGGCTACGGCAGTGAAAGCGCCTAGTCCTAACCACTGGACTGCCAGGGAATTCCTCTGAAAAAACTTTTAGTCTAAAGAAATACTAACTGAAAATAATTTCTCCATATGTAAAAATGTATATTTGATATATTTTTCCAAAAGTCCCCAAATTTTGATATAGTTGATTTTAAGTTAACTATTCTAGCAAACCCCTGTAAATATAAATGAAAGATTATAAATGCAATGCATTTGGCACACTATTGTGACTATGTTTTATTTTTAAGTAAAAAATGAATCATAGCCAAACAAAATGTTTTGCCTCTGAATATTTTCAGCTTAAGGGAAAAAAGTCATTAATGATGAACATATTTTCATTTTTCAATGTTTCTAATTTTTTATAAAGATTTTAATTAAGCTTCATAGTCACTAAGCAGTTTTTAAACTTAGGCATCACGATCCTTTTGACTTCATGCTTTCAAATAGAATGATTATCTTTAAAACATGACAAATTTCAGAATCCATTAAAAATTATTTTATTCAAATTATGTTTTCCAAAAGAGAGGGTTCTGTGCCAGTCGTCTTTGAAAGTTTTCATACCTACAAAAGAAAAACATATTTATACGAAATTTAATTAGAATCTTTCATAATCTGACAAATGACTCATCAAAAAGCAAATAACTTTACATGTCATTTCTAAAATGCTAAGATTAAAAACTTAGAAAGTTAAAAGTTAATCTGGGAGTTTAATTATTAATTTATAAAAGACAGCAAGCATAGTGATTTAACTGGCTGTATCAGAAAGCACAAATCATAATAAATTTTATTAATTTTTTTATCTTCTGCAAATCTGAGAGCTAGAAGGGACCTAAGAAAAAATGAAATCTAACTCCTTCTCCCTCATTTCATAGATGAGAATAATTTGCTCAAGGTCACATAGCTACATTATTACAAAGCTCAAAACTAATACATTCTAGTACAATCCATGCTATACCATGCTACCACTTCTCAACAAACTCTCCTTATGTATCTCCCTAACACTGGGATATTCAAAGTGAAAAGAAATATCTATAAAACAGAAACATAGAAAAGCTGAAGAAACAGATTCATGTACAGGGTGCAGTATAAACCATTCTGATGTTTTATACATGTTTATTTTAGATCAAGACTTTCTACTTATGAAAAAAAAAGTTCATTGATATTTCAAGCCTCATATACAGTACTTACAATTCAAAATATAAAAAAATGTACAGCCCTTAATTGTGGTTCCTAAAACATAAGCAATTTTATTTTCCTGTCTTTATAAAGCCAAAATGGCTACTATATAACAAAATATTATTTGGGGTAAAAATTATTCCTAATGTGAACTCTAAAGTGCATACTTTTTAATTGTATGCAAATGTTAATGTATGCTGATGTCCACAATAAAAGAATATGTTTAAATGTCAAAGAAGAAATACATTCACAAGCAAAAAATACACATTTTTTGTAGGTTACTAGAAGCCTTAATATGAGAGCTACAAAATGCCCCATACCATTTCAGAACCACATTTGCCGGAATGAACATGTCAGATGGACTTGGTGTCATCTGGGCCTGAGAGACAGCAAACGATGAAGCAAAATTGTAGAAGTTGTCTAACATCTTTTGTGTGAACTAAAAGTTAATAATAAATAGATTAATGGATTATACTAAATACTCCATTTAGACCTTAATATTTTTAATTAAAAATGTTGTCATATTAACTTGGTTTAAGGACTGTGAGTTCTGAGACAGTCTAATGCTGAACATTAAGGCAAGTCATAAAATGACATTATGCCACAAAATCATAACAATCTGCCTTTAGTACTTTCTTTATATCGCAAAGAATTTCTATGATTATCAAATATTTTTAAGTTTATAACATATTCATTTTGGGAAAAAAAAAGAAAAGATGTTTTTTCATTCAAAATATCTTCTTTTATCTCCACCTTTGGAGATACCCCTCTCCTCAAATACCACCCTCATCAAATCAACCTATTCTCTCATATAAAATAGTAACCATATCCAAGAAGTCTTTTTCTTACCAGAAAGATAAAAACTTAAGTATAAAAAAGGAACAACTGGTTACTTGCCATCAATTACAAAGAAGAGAAAGGTAACACTATTCCATTTCTATTTCCTGGTCTGTTTGTTCTCACTGACCCTCAAATGGGCAAATCCACTAACATCCTCCAAGACTCCTTCGTAGAAGCAAGAAGTAAACTGATTCACATTCCTTGAGAATCAAATGGGTTTAAGCACTAAACCCCAAAATTAATGAACTACTAACGATAATACTACCTTTTATTCACTCAAAAATAATCTTCCCAACGTCACTTTCTCCGAAACACAACACTAGCCATGAAGGTTCTTGCTGTCTCTTTTCTACACGGAAGAAACATCTTATTAGGGGTTTTGTTTGTTTAATAATATCGAGGTAGTTTAGTCCAAGAGACTCTACTGTTAAGGTACTTGAACCAATATCAGAGTTGAACCAATAAGATCACTAACTAAAAGATCAGTATCAGGAGAAAAAAAATCAACAGCAACCCTCCATACAAGCAAAAAACATTTTTAAATGTAACTTTAAGAAGATCCAATTCATGACAGAAACAAAGTCTGTAAGATACCTAGGGGAAATGCTAAGACAAGCTAATAGTTATGACTTTTGTGGAAAATATTTTAAGACTGTCTTGAGAGATAAGAAAGAAAACAAATGAAAGGACTTATATACCAGGTCGAGTGGAAAGATACAATATGTTCACGGATGGGAATACTTAATATGATAAAGGCACATTAAACCTATAAATCCAATGTTATTTTCAACTAAATTCCAACAAGATTTTTCATGGCACTTGACAAGCTGACACTAAAATTATTATGAAAAATACCTAAGCCTATTTTGATGACTAGGAGGAGGGACTTGGCCTTCCAGATATTAAGGTTTTTCCTGGCAAAGGGACAGGCAAATAAACTAACTGGAATAAAAGAGAGAGCCCAGAAACAAACCTAAGCATATGTAACACATGATACATAACAAAGATGCTATTATTCAGAATAAAAAAAAATGTGGACTAACTATTCATTTAATGGGACTAGAACAACTAGTTTTCCATAGGGGGGAAAATGAGTTTAGATCCCTTCCCATACCACACACAAACACAATTCAAAAAGTAAAACGTTAAAAGCCTTAAGAACTATAAGAGAACATAACATCTTTACATATCAGCATAGGGAAGAATTTCTCAAATACAAAAAACCCACAAATCATAAAGGAAACAACTGATAAAACTTGTCTACAGAAAAATATATTATGTCTGTATGCAAAAGACACCATAAACAATACTAAAAGACAAGGTAGGAGAAAAAATTTACAACATATACAACAAAGGATTATTATCCAGAACACATAAAGGCCTTTCCCAAAAAGCTAAAATTAAAAAGTGTCAAAAATAACACAATAGAAAATTGGGGAAAATTATATAAACAGTCAATTCCTATAAAAGAAAATACAAATGCAGGCCAAAAATCTGAAAAGATGCTCAACTTCACCACCAGTCCAAAAAACAAACCAAAACAATAGTAATATTCTAATTTCACCTATCAAGTTTGGCAAAAATTTAAGGTCTGATAAATATTACTAAGAATGTATAAAAACATCTACCAATATGGAAATGGAAAAACAAACTGCAGCTCATTCGTACATATGACGTATGACAATTAAAACAAACTAAATCGATTCCATGTGTCAACACAGATAAATCTTTAAAAATAATGCTGAGTGAACAATAGTAAGTTGTAGAAGTTTGTGCAGTATGATACAAACATTTATATCCATTTTAAAAACATATGAAAGGGTAAATAACAAGAAGGAAAAACAGAAGAACCAGAAAAAAAGAGATTCAACACAGAAGAGAAATAAAAGGAATTTCTGGAGTAATGGTGAAAGAAAACAATACCTTAACAACAGCTATGCAACAGACCCAGAGAGTAATCAGTCCACAGTGGAACAAAAAAGAGAGTTCCAAGAGGAATGTTTCCAAGACAAATTTTAAATTGCTATATTTAAATATACTGAATGGGAATTTACAATTGGCAGAGTTTGGGCATAAATTATTAGAAATGGAAATACAGAAATCAATGCAAAGGAAAAAAATGAGAAATTTATTAACCAGGATAAATGAAAAGTTATACAGAACAAGAAATATAATCATAGCACTACACCTGGCTCAGTTTTGAAAAACATTTACCAGGTCATAATACTGAAAACTTTGAATACTAACTTAATGAAAATCTATATTGGAAAGGTGGGGAGAAAAGATATCTGTGTATTTTGGAGAACAGAGGATTAAGAGAGCTAAATCATGTTATGCATTGGTAAGTCAATGGAAAATACCTATAACAAATAAATTAATAAAGATTAATCAAGTTTCTTCTGACACATGGAAATAAATACAAGAAGAAAGAGGGAAAAAATATGAGGGGGAGGTTGAAAGTGACTGCTGCTGAGAGGCAGAATAAAGCAGAATATAAAAGGTATAATAGAGGACAGCTGTTTTACATGTAAAACCATTTGACTTTCTAAACCATGTACTACTGATAAAAACTAAAGTGAAGTAAGAATAACTAAGAGCATAAATTAGAAACATGTTTAAACACACATACAAATAGTACTATACATGTTTTGTGAATAAATATGAAAAAATTTTTTTAAGTACTGAAATACAGACAGGAAAGATATATAAAGTTAGAAGAGTAGCTACCTGGAGAGGAAAGGGAAGAAGAGAAGCAGAGAGCAGTGGGCTGTATCTGTAACACTTTATATAATTTTTTAATTAGTAGCAAATATAGCAAAATGTAACAGTTAAATCTAGGTGGAAGACACATGGAAGTCTTCAAATATACCCCACTATAAAGAGAGCTCTATAAGGACGGGTATTATTTTATTTTGTCTACCTATTTTTATCTGTTTGTTCTTAAAAAATGCCTCGCACACAATAGGTATACAATAAATATTTGTGGAATGCACTTTTCTATATATTAAAATATTTCATAGTAAAACGTTTAATAAAAAATACATATGCTTCATTAAAAAGCTCAAATAATTGATAATTATAGAGTAAAAAGTCTTCTTGCCCCTCCCCAGGGATAACATCACTTTGTCATGTATTTTCCAGACATTTTTCAAATACAATCTATATGGGACACTGTAAGTATTGTTTTACAACTTGCTTTTTTCAGCATGGTTTATTTTTTAAATTACTGACAAAATTTTTAAAACCCAGACTCTGCCATTCTTTATTTCTTTATTTATTTCTTTATTTATGGCTGTGTTGGGTCTTCGTTTCTGTGCGAGGGCTTTCTCCAGTTGCGGCAAGCGGGGGCCACTCTTCATCGCGGTGCGCAGGCCTCTCACCATCGCGGCCTCTCTTGTTGCGGAGCACAGGCTCCAGACGCGCAGGCTCAATAATTGCGGCTCAAGGGCCCAGTTGCCCCACGGCATGTGGGATCTTCCCAGACCAGGGCTCGAACCCGTGTCCCCTGCATTGGCAGGCAGATTCTCAACCACTGCGCCACCAGGGAAGCCCCTGCCATTCTTTAATTTGGCCCATTCTCAAGAGATCATATGACAAGTCAGAGCTTAAATTCATGGCCACAATCCTCAAAAATGTGCTGCCCAGCAAGCCCAGAAGGTTTCCCTAGTCCATTCAACCTCCTCCTCTCCTAGAGGACTTGTTTAATAATCCTTTCGGTTTAGATTTCCAATACTTCCTTTCCCCTCAATCTTAGCTGATGACCTTGCTTCCTATTTCACTGAGCAAAGAGAAGGAATCGAGAGAGAGAACTTGCACAACTTCTCATCAGCACATTTACCAACCTTCTGTGTCTGTCTGTGCCCATATATCCATTACTATAAACACTGTCCATTACCCTATCGAAAACCTCCCAATACGGTCTTATTTCCTACTCAAGGACACCACTTTCACAAGCCTCCCCACTCTCCTGCATCATCAATTTTTCTCTCACTAATGTTTCATTCCTGGCAAACACGATATAATATCTCTGATTAAAAACAGAAAGAAAAAAAAAATTCCTTGTCCCCATAGCCCCCTCAAGCAACCAGACCATTCATCTGCTGTCCTTTATGACAACACTCGTCAAGAGTCATCTATATTCACTGTTTCCATTTCCTCCTCTCCAATTCACTCAACCTCGCTGCAAACTCCCTTTCCACCTCTATGAACTCTTGTCAAAATCTGTAATGACTTCTACCTTGCTGAATCCAATGGTTAATTCTTAGCCTTCATCTTACTTGACCCACCAGCAGTGAATACTATTGATCACTTCTTCCTTCTTAAAATCCAGTCTTTGCTTGGCTTCCAAAACAGCACTTTTGGGGTCTCCTCCTACTTCAGGCTGCTCCTTTCCTTTTATTTCTCCTTATCTCTTAAGCATCTCAACTTTGAAATGGCCCCAAGCTCTGTCACTGGCCAATTTTTCTATTTACAGTTACTTCTCAGTGATCACATCCCCTTCCCAACTTTAAATACCACCTCTACACTGATGACTCCCAGATTTTTACTTCACTTGAACTCTAAACTTGTCTTCTCCAGCTGGATATCTAACAGGCACCCCAAACATAGTACAATCAAAATTCAACTCCTGATTCCACTCCCAGACCATACTTGTTCTTTTCACAATATTCCTGTGTTCTTGTTCCTGGATCCAACACCCTTGGAGCCATAGTTGATGTCTCTATCTCAGACCTCACATGTGATCCAAAACATGAAACACTATTGGCCCCATCTTCAAATTATCTCCAGAAATCAACTACTTTTCATCACCTCCATTTCTACTTCCCCATATTTCCTGGTTCAAGTCATTAAAATCTCTCACCTAGATTTTCACAAGAGCCTCCTAACTGATCTTCCTCCTTCCCTCTTTGCCTCACTACCATTTCTCTCCAAAGATGCAAAAGTGATCCTTTAAAAATATAAGTTAGATCATATTACTCTCTTGCTCAAAACTCTCTTATGTTTTCTCTTCCAAACAGAATATAAGCCAAAATCTTTACAAAAGCCAATGAGGTCGCATATGATTTATCCTGCAGCCACCTCCCCCATAATCTCCAACCTCATCTCCCATCTCTCACCCTTGTTCACTCTACTCCAGACACGAAGTTTCACTTTATTCTTCAAACATAACAGGGCCTTTGTAATAGCTATAACTCTGCCTAGATCATTCTCCCCTTCAGGCCTCTGCCAGACAGGTTAAAAGTCAACCCTTATGGAATTGTGTCACTTTAAGCTCCACGAGGACAAGGATCTTGCTTATCAGGTTTACAACTGTATACTCACAGCCTAGCATACTAATTGTGGGAGGAAAAGAGGAAAAGCTAGTATTTAAACCCATTTAAAAAAATCACTTTGAGCTATTTTATCACTATAAAAACTTAAGTCTCATCAAAGCATTTATAAATTTTACAATACCTATAGAGAGGGAGACAAACTGAAAATATTCATGGAAGCCAATAACTTATGTCATATGTGTTTACCTTCATTTTTACATGAATTCTACCACCAGGCTAATTTCTGAAGTACAGAATGTGATTTTTAAATTATTTTAGAAAATAATGAAATGTACATTCCAATTACCTGAGTAAATGAGTCAACTGAAGACACAGCAGCATTACCTACAGGAGTCTGCTGAGCCAGACTGTCCAATAATTCCACTGAAATTCCAATCTGAGCAACAGATGGAGTTCGGACAATATTCATGGCTCCAAAAGGGTGCTGGCTTCCTTCTCCTGAAAAAAATTAACATGTGCCACATATTTTAAATTTAACTTGTATACACACAAATTCCTTTATAAAGATGTGAAGAACCTCTGATCTATATGCACTAAAAAGTTCTGTTACATGAAAGTTTGTCTCTTCTCAGATAAATGTAAAAGAATGCCTAGCTTTTACCATATTAACAAATAATTAAGAAAACCGAAATTTTCCCCACCGGAAAAACAGCTGTTACTTTTCTAAAACTTACAAAATTATTGCAGCTAGAAATGGAAATTAAGAGAATAAGAGAAAAATAAATAAATGAGCATTAATTAGATAAAAGATTCTCAATGCTAACTCTGAGGGAAGGATATTTTTAAAGATTTTTAGAATTAGTTTTAATATTTTCTGATTATTCCACTAAAGAAAGAGCTTTCATTGCCAATAATACTGATAACGACATGGCATATTTTATTAAATGTCATAAATCACCCCACTCAACACCTGATGATCTGTTATCAAATAGGCAATAAAGAAATTTGCAGCTTATTCAGAAAATAGTAATTTTCGCCTTTACAATATATTTATTTACAAGTAAAATATATAATACATCATAAATATATAAAATATATCAAATGTATATTTGATATATCTGAGCCTCTAAGTGTCAGCTAACTTATACATGAAAAAATAGACCAGTTTTATTAATCCACATAAGACATAATCAGAAGCTAGTCTAATGAAAGAAAAAAAAATCATACAATGAATAGATTTTTGGTTTACCTGCTCTTTTTATATGACTATAAAATGTCTAAACAAATACTACAGAACAAAACTCTAGGACAACACACATTCCTAATAACTAGAACACTTACTGCAAGTATCAAAACTCATTAAATTTTCAAGCATATGAATACAAACATAACTATATTTTTCTGTGCTTTAAAAATACACACACTTCACTAAACATGACTGGTTTAAGATATTTTTGGTATTTTGAAATTATTTTACTTAATTTCCACATATTTGTGAATTTTCCAGGTTTACTTCTGTTACTTCTAATTTCTATCAATGTGGTCGGAGAACATACTTTGCATGATTTCAATCTTTTAAAATATGCTAAGACTTGTTTTGTGGCCTAACATACAGCTATTCAAGGAAATGTTCCATAGGCACTTGAGTAGAATGTATATTCTGCTTTTGTTGCATAGAATGTTCTATATAAGTCTATTAGGTCTAGTTGGTTTATAGTGTTTTTCAAGTCTTCTGTTTCCTTGATGATCCTCTGTCTAGTTGTTCTATCCATATTGAAAGTAAGGTATTGAAGTTTCCAACTATTATTGTTGAACTGATTATTTCTCCTTTCAACTCTGTCTATTTCTGCTTCATAAGGCTCTATTAGGTACACAAAAGTTTGTAATTGTATCTTTTTGATAGAGTGACCCTTTGGTTTCAGTCTGCATAATTTTTTTTCATCCTTTACTTTCAACCAATTTATATCTTTGAATCAATAGCTGTATCATGTTTTTTAATCCCTCTGCAAATCTCTACCTTTTAATTGAAGGGCTGAATTTCATGTTAAATAGATACTTGCCAGTGTATCATTTTAATTCCCTTATCATTTCCTTTACTATATATATATTTTTATTATATTCTTTAAATGGTTGCACTGGGGACTACAATTAACATCTTAACATAGAACAACTCTAGTTTGGATTAATACCAATTTAATTTCAACAGTATACAAAAACTTTGCTCCTATGTAACTGCTTCTCTCCCTTATGTTGTTATTGTCACTAATTACATCTTTATACCTAGTATGCCCATAAGCAGACTTAAGAGTTTTGTTTTATGCCACTGTCTTTTATATCAGATAGGAAAAAAAGCAAAGTTACAATGTACAATGTATTAAGGCTTTTATAATTACCCGTATAGTTACCTTTAGCTGTGTTCTTTTTTACTTAACATGAATTTGAATTACTATCCCAGGTCCTCTCATTTCAGCCTGAAGGACTCCCTTTAGCATTTCCTACAGGGTAAGTCCTCTAGCCACTATTCCAATTTCTGTTTATCTGGGAACATCTTCATTTCTCCATTTCTGATGGCTAGATAACTCTTGATTGACCTTTTTTCTTTCAGTACTTTAAACATGTCATCCCACTGCCTCTGGACTAAATGTTTCTGACGAGAAACCAGCCATAATCTAGTAAGGACCCTTGCATGTGATGAGCTGCTTCCCCTGCCACTTTCAAGATGCTCTGTCTTGGGCAATTTATCATGTCTTGGAGTGAAGTTTATCCTACTTGAGTTTGCTGAGCTGCTTAAGTGTGTAGATTAATGTTTTTCATCAAATTTAGAGTGTTAGGGCAATTATTTCTTCAAATATTCTTTCTACCCCTTCTCTCCTCTTCTTCTGTGACTCCCATTATGCATATGTTGGCATGCCTGATGGTGTCTCACAGGTCTCTAAGGCTCTGTTCATTTTTCATTCTTTTTTCTTTCTGCTCTTCAAATTAGATATTTTACCTATCTTCAAATTCACTGATTCTTTCTTGCACCTACTCAAATCTGCTTCTGAAACCCTCTAGTCAAATTTTCATTTCAGTTACTGTACTTTTCCACTCCATAACTTATTTCCTTTAAAAATTTTTTCTATTGGTATCTTCTATTTGATGATACATCATTCTCCTGATTTCCTTTAGCTCTTCGAGCATATTTGAGACAGCTTCCTTGAAGTCTTTGACTATTAAGTCCAATGTCTATACTTCCTAGGAACAGTTTCTATTCATTTCTTCTGTGAAAGGGCCTTGTTTCTTGCATGCTTCATAGCATTTTGTTGAAAACTGGATATTGAATAATGTGACAACTCCAGCAATCAGATGTTTCACCTCTCCTTAGGGTTTATTGCTACTGTTTGTTGTGGCTGTTTCCTTGTTTAATGATTTTTCTGAACTAATACTATAAAGTCTGTATTTTTTGTCATTTGTGACCACTGAAGTCTCTGTTCTATTAGGTTAGTGGTTAGCTAGTGAATGGAGATTTCCTTAGAAGCCTGGAACCAAAAAATTCTCCCAGTGTTTGCAGGGGGGCTTTGTGTGTTGAGACATGCCTTCAATGCTCACATCTTCGGGCTTCCCTTGTGGTGCAGTGGTTAAGAATCCGCCTGCCAGTGCAGCGGACACAGGTTCGAGCCCTGGTCTGGGAAGATCCTGCATGCCGTGGAGCAACTAAGCCCGTGCACCACAACTACTGAGCCTGCGCGCCTAGAGCCTGTGCTCTGCAACAAGAGAAGCCACTGCAATGAGAAGCCCGTGCACCACTACAAGGAGTAGCCCCCACTCGCCACAACTAGAGAAAGCCCCTGCGCAGCAACAAAGACCCAACGCAGCCATAAATAAATAAATAAATAAATAAATTTATTTATTTAAAAAAATACTCATGCCTTCAAGGTCAGCCAGCAGGAAAAGCTTAGGACCTTCTTAGGTCTTTCCCAAGCATGTGCACAGCCCTGGACACCCATGTGGTCTTTTAGATTCCCAGGAATCCCCAGGAGAATTTCAAAACCCTTGTTCCCCAAAGTATCTTATTCCCAGCCTTTCCTTCCAAGCTTCTTGGTTAGTCTGTTATTTGCCCCAACCGTTGTCACTGCCTCAGGCAGCAGTGACTAATACATTTACCTGTAAACATTTTTGACAAACATGCAGAAAGTCATTTTAGCAGTGGAAGAATTCCAAGTTAAAAGAGATAAAGGCGAGCCTTTTAAATCAGTCTTCCAGGGAACCACAGAACAAAACAAGTTAATTACAATTAATTGTGAATAAGGTCCATTCTGCTCCCTCTGGTATCAGTACCAGTACCAAGAACATGGTCTGTTATTTTCAAGGCTACCACTGAGCTGAGGAACAAGGGTTGGGATCAGGGTAGATTAACTGCCACAAAGTTCACTGTTCTTACAGAGGTTTAGTGTTTTATCTTGATTAAATGTCCCTGTGGTTTCGACAAGCCTTTGGTTAGTTTCCAGAGTCCTGAAAAAGTTGATTCTGAGAATTTTTGCCAGTTTTTGTTGTTGTTGTTTTTATGGAGGGATGAACTTTTGGAGTTCCTTACTCCATCATTTTAATTGTTTTAAGCCTAGAATTATGCTAAGTCCAGAAAACGTACTGCTATTTGCCTGTATAACAGGCTCCAATGATCTCAATCAAGGAAAGTAGTTCAATGCAACCTACTACTGCCTTAGTTATAACTACCCAGAGAGTGATCGGCCCAAGCAGAAAGCCCTGTCATCTCTAACCTCCATCCTTTATCACACACAAGCTCTTGGCAAATGAGTGAAGCCCTAAGGAAAACTCTCTAAGATCTGTTGTAAAAATTGGGGCTAAGGAAATATTCTGACTCTTTTATTTTAAAGCTCTCTGGGACTAAGACAACTTAAGATGGGAAAAACAAAAAAACCCTCAGTCTTCAGTAATCTTTAATCTATATTTTCAAAGAAATCTACTGTGCAGTTAAACCATTCCTTTAGTCAATCTTATTCTCAAAACGGGCTTGACACAGTAATTGATACCCTCCAAGTACAAAGGTTCTTGTTTGCAAACCATAAAATATTGGAAAGAAACATTGGAACATAATGTACAAACTTACAGTGAGAGTTTAATTTTCGATATGAATTCCTGACAGCCAAAGTAAAAAGAAAAACATGATCAGTTACACTGAGTCTTATAACCAAAAAATTAAAAAACAAAAACAGCAGGGAAAGTAAAACATCTGACCTGGTCTTTAAAAAAAAACATACATTACAGAAAGTTCTCAGTAACATTCCAATAGTAAAAGCAGCAGCAAATCTTTTAAGGTTGTTTCTCAAAGTATCCCTCTTCACTAGCCTAACACAAGGCACAACTCAGAGGAGAAAATCCTATAGGAAACTAGTGCTTTACTGTCAGTATACAAGGAAAAGCAGTCATCATCATTTACTATCTGGGTGTGACTCTTTTTAAAACTATATACACTTCATTTCACAAAAAATGTTCAGAAGAATAAAGAGATATTAAAAAACCTTATTAGAATTTTAATAAGTACTAAAGTACAGCAAACTCAAACATCCATTCCAGATTTCCCACATTTGCCTGGCTTTTAAGTTATAAATAGCCAAAATGGGCCATGTTCTCTGAATACAACTGTTCCTCAAGTGTCACTAATAAATGTAGAACATATCCATTTTATAAATCTGACTCCTGATTTTAAACACATCTCTAATAGATTCGAGCTTATCATCACTTCTGGTCTTTCTTCTGGCAATTGCATTGTCAAAGTGTAATACTTGAAACCTTGAAATTTTGAAACTTTTAATGGCTCATAATTTATTGAAGAAAGAATGGCCATCTTCTTTGATCTGTAATTTGCAAAACATTGTCATTTTTAGACTTATAAACATTATTTAGAATCAATCCAATTAGTTTCATTCATTTCTACATTATCTTCTCATCACCTTTGTATACACACCCACTTTCAGCAATGTCCACTTACAAACTGTATCCAATCAAATTTGGAGCCCAAACATAAGAGATGAAAGAATACCAGCACACATCCTTTTACCACATGTCCAAGATTTTGTCACGAAATACTACGTGATTAATTCCTCCTTGCTGAATGACTAAATGGATAAGAATACCATATTTTCTTTTGGTCCTTAGAAATATACTGTTCAATCATCCATTTTTTTATTTGAGAAAATTCACCTAAGAGACCATAATCTGAAGATTCAATCTTGAGATTTTGCTTATATGATCAACTTCACCACCATCATGAGTCTAGAATGCTGCTATTTGCCTCATTGTATTCATTTTCTTTTTTTTAAAATAAATTTATTTATTTATTTATTTATTTATTTATTTATTTATTTATTTATTTATTAAAGGCTGCGTTGGGTCTTCGTTGCTGCGCACGGGCTTTCTCTAGTTGCGGCGAGTGGGTACTACTCTTCGTTGTGGTGTGCAGGTTTCTCACTGAGGTGGCTTCTCTTGTTGCAGAGCATGGGCTTTAGGCACGTGGGCTTCAGTACTTGTGGCACACGGGCTCAGTAGTTGTGGCTTGCGGGCTCTAGAGCACAGGTTCAGTAGTTGTGGCTCATGGGCTTAGCTGCTCCGTGGCATGTGGGATCTTCCCAGACCAGGGCTCCAACCCGTGTCCCCTGAATTGGCAGGCAGATTCTTAACCACTGCGCCACCAGGGAAGTCCCTGTATTCATTTTCTGATTCACACAAAATTGTGAAACTTGTTCCCCTATCAATTTTCTTCTCTTTGCCATCATGAACAAAATATGAAAAATTATTAATTCCTAATTCTGTCCAATAAAAGCAAAAAGCAGACAATGAAGATGGTGTCTCCAGTCTCCTTTTACACTTCTTAAAACATGACATAATCCTTCGGACAATGCAATATGAAAACCGTAGGATAAGGCAATAGCAAACTAAGGTGCACATGCTAAATCTGGCCCATAACCTATTTTTGTATGACCTAGGATAGGTCATACAATAGTTTTTACATTTTTAAAGGGTTGTTTAAAGAAGAATATGTCACAGAGACCATATGTAGTACACAAAGCCTAGAATATTTACTATCTTAAGCTTTACAAAAATGTTTGCCAACCTCTGCTTCAAGTAATTCCATCATTTTTCCTTTTTCTTATTGTTTCAGCCTTTCTTTTCTTCCATAGTTGAGAATGCGTAACGATGAAATAATTCCTTGGATGAAACAGCAAAATGTTTCAAGATATAGACAAAATAAGATCACTAATATCCTCAAATGCACATTAAATTTATAAAATGGTCCAGTGGACCCCTATGGTAACTGCAAGATAGAATGAGTTTAAAAAATATATAAGTAAATGTTTTCTCTGGAAGACCTCTACAGAAGAATAAAACTCATGAAATATCAATCTTTCTAAGAGTTATAAGTGCCCCCAAAAAGAAACCAAAAAACTAAAAGTGAGTCCACTGGTTAAGATACTTTTGGTGTGCACAGCAGCAGGGATGAAGACTAAAGAAAACTGTTATGCCAAAAATAAGCAATTCACTATGAAGTGGCATTTGAACATGACATATGCTAAAAAGCTACAGAAAAACAACCTAATTATGCCTGCTGAAAATCCTCTTAGTATTGAATATAAATATTTAGAAATCATATATATGTGTATATATATATATCCTTAAAACCTCTGCTTTATTTCTACTGATAGCCGGACAAGCCTGAAATTACATTTTTTACTCATGCATATTCTAAGAGCTATGTGACTTCCAAAGGTCTATCAGTAATAAGTATTTTAAACCAGACAAAAATAACTTACCTGACATTGTAATATGTCTAGAATTTGGATGTCTGAAATGCATTTAAACTATCAATATTTACGAAGTACCTAAAGTCCATCACTGTGCTCTACACACTCTAAAGAACACAAGGTAAAAGATACAAACAGTCCCTACTCTCAAGGAGCTTACACTCTAATAAGTCAGTAACAATTACTTAACCTTTCTAAATAGGTTTCATTATCCGGGTGATTTTTAAGATCCCTCCTAGAGCTGTCTATGATTTTATAAAAACGTAATAACCATTCCTTGAGCACCAACTACGTGCCAGGCACTATTATGCATTTTGCATTATCTCTAATGCTCCGCAAAACACATGCACTGTAGGTATTATTATCCCCGTTTTACCTGGATTCTCCTCTAAGGCTTAAAGAACTTGGTCAAGACTACCCAGCTAGTCATGAGTATCACTGGGATTCAAATGGGTCTAGCAAACTCCAAGGTTGATGCTCATTCCCGTCCATTATCCTACCTGTTTACACCAAATTCTGTAGTATGAACTCTTAACTGCTTTTTATTAATTACTTACTTCACAATAAGCCATTCAAGAAAGGAAATCAAGAAACCTCAGGAAGTAAAAGGTTCCCACTCTGGCTCTAGTTCCACCGCATGCAAACAGACTAATAGTAGTATCTTGAGGTGTTGTTTTGTCCTTTCTAATCCCCTTGACAAGCTCAACCCAATCTTAAAATGAAAACTAGAATAAGTTTAAAAGTTTCTTCTTGGCAACTGAGCTAGATGAAATGAGAGACTGTATATGTCATGTGTAGAAGCCAAAGCAATGACATTAAAATATGGCAGCAAGCCCAAAAAGAAAAGAGCAGAACTATAAAGAAGAAAGTTAAGTGATGATTTATAACAAACTCTAATTTTAACATTTCTTAAAAATTCCTTTTTGGTGCTAAGCCTTCTTTTCATAGATATTTTTAATGTCACTGCCATGAAAGACAAAGAAAGGCTGAGCAATGTGTCAGATTAAAGACTAAAGAAGTGTGACAATTAAATGCAATTACAATACTGACTGGACCCTAGATGGAGGGAGCAGGAAACTGCTATAAAAGGCATTATTGGGAAAACTGGCAAAACTTTAATGCAGAATGTATACCAGACAAGGTATTGTATTAATGTTAAATTTGTTGAATTTGATCATTATACTGTGATTATAAAAGAATATCCTTGTTCTAGGAAATATATGCTGATGTATTTAGGAGTAACAGGGTATGATATCTACAACTTATTCTCAAAAGTTTCAGGAAAAAAAAAATATCCAGAGAATGATAAATAAAGAGTAACAAAATTAATGAATATGGGAGAAGAATATAAAAAATTCTTTACACTATTCTTGTAATTTTTCTCTAATTTTAAAATTATTTCAAAATAAAGTTGCTTTAATTCCCTAGTGCAAAAATTTTTTTTTAAGTATCAGAAGTGATACTTTTAGAATTTTATTCCAAACTAACACTACCTCACAGTAGGGCCCTGGCCAAAAAAAACAAAAAACAAAAAAAAGGTAAAACCCCACCATAAGGTGCATAGTTCAGGTACCTAAAACACAAAATATCAGCCTTTTCTCATAACAAGAGTGTTCTACAAAGCTCTACTGCATTCATTACTCTATTTTATTCATATAAATATATAATCCCTCTTTATACCACAGGTGATTTAATCAACTATTTCTTATTCTTCTATTAAGTACAATCACATATTAAAGTGCTAAAGACACAATAAAAAGTATTTAAGTTCCACATAAGTGTTTTTATTATATCTGACCTAATGTCCTACTCCCCCACCTGCTCTTCCAATCTTGGCCTCTTCCGTTTCCCATTCTCCACATAATTCTCCACTGCAGATGTCACTGGAATTCTCCCTGAACTGAGGCATTGAGCCATTTCCTCATTGTATCTTGAAACACTTTAAAATAGTTAACCTACAGAGAAAAGGAAGGTTTTAAGTTGAACTTAAGTACGTGTATGAAAGAATATGTGGATGTGGCTTAAACAAACTCTTCAAATAGGATATGAACTCTACAAATAATTACCTTTGACGGACATATGCATATAAACATGTATAAATATGAATAATATAAATTCTATCAGTTACATATTTTTGGCAAAAGAAACTGCTTCCACCTTCCAAGTTCAGAATTAAAAATTTAAACCTTAATTTAAAAGATACTGTGCTCATGTTAACATTACCTGGCATCTCATTATTCACATATAACAGGTTTTAACAGATGTTTAAGTTGTTATAAGTGAACACCAGCACTCAGCTGACCTACTATGTGAATGCTGAGTTTTTTTGTGCATCTTACAGTTTAATAATGCTACTAAGGCTAGATATCAACTTCAGAACTCAGGTAAGACATTTTAAGAAACACTTTCCAAAATTACTGTGAAAAAAATTCAAAAAGTACTGTGAGACCTGATAATACTTAATATCATAGAACTAGAAGGAAATACTAAAATTATGTGGAAAATGAGTTTCTAATTCTAATTACAGATACCTTTTGTGTTAATGAGATGGACATACATCAAAATTGGACATACATCAAAAAAGAAGCCTATCTCCCAAAAGACTTCATTAAGAAAATTAAAGATGCAGTCCACTGAGAAAATTCCCAGTACAAACCATGAAATGTTTCTCTGGATGAGATTAAGTCAAAGCAAAGGTGAGCAAATAATCCTTTTGCCTCTGCTATTCAACTCTGAAGGATGTGAAAATTCTGAACTTTGGGGAAATAATGTAGAGTATAACAGATCTTTTGGCTTCCTATTATACATATCTGATTCTCTCACATGCTACTAAGAGATGCAATGTTTAACTTCAGTATGGAGATGGTGAGAATGGAGATAAATATTTTTAATTCAAAATAAATCACCAAAATGTGATTTTTGCCCTAAAGTTTTCATTGTCATATTCAGAATTTCACTAAGTGGGCTGACATAGCAAGGAAAAGTGGAGATGACACGCTATAAAAATGACCAAATCCAGGTTCATAGTTGTCAAATACAGATGTTTATTTTGTTAATATTAATTCATGGTACAGTGTAAAAAGTTAACGATTCATTTAATAATCCATAGAGGAACCACTAAAAAAAAATGCAAAGGTAAAAGTAAAAACCCAATAGAAGAAATAGGGATTTTAAAAATACTCGATCCGGGCTTCCCTGGTGGCGCAGTGGTTGAGAATCTGCCTGCCAATGCAGGGGACACGGGTTCGAGCCCTGGTCTAGGAAGATCCCACATGATGCGGAGCAACTAGGCCCGTGAGCCACAACTACTACTGAGCCTGCGCGTCTGGAGCTTGTTCTCCGCAGCAAGAGAGGCCGCGACAGTGAGAGGCCTGTGCACCGTGATGAAGAGTGGCCCCTGCTCGCCGCAACTAGAGAAAGCCCTCGCACAGAAACGAAGACCCAACACAGCCAAAAATAAATATAAATAAATAAATAAAAATTTTAAAAAAAAGAGTTTCTTGTGATTAAAAAAAAAAAAATACTCGATCCAAAAGAAGGCGGAAAAAAAGGAAAAAAAAACCCCAAGATAAAAATTTAAACCTAACCATATCAGTAACATTAAACATTAATGGTCTAACCACCTCATTTAAAAGGCAGAGACAGTGGTCAAAAAAAAAGCAGCACCTAACTACACACTGTTTACAAGAGATACCTAGATTTATCTCAAAGTAAAAATACAAGAAAAATACAGCATGTGAACACTGGAGAGAAAGAACGCTGGAGAAGCTATATAAATTTTAGACAAAGTAGACTTCAAGACAGAAGCATTACCATAATAAAGGGTATTTCATATTGATGAAAGGGGCAATTCATTTTCAATCTTAGACACTCATAAAACAGAGGAAGAGAGAACAACTGTCATGTTTCTTTTCTTTTTCTTGCCTCACTGCACCCTTACTACTTCTATTCAACATGATGCTCAAAGGTCTGGGCAATGCAATAAGGCAATAAAAAGAAATGAAAGGCATAAAATTTGGCAAAATATTGGAAAGAAAGTCTTTCCAATCTATGAAAGTCTTTTTCATAGATGTTCATCTATATAGAAAATTCTAGGATGCAACTAGAACTATTAATAAGGGAGTTTAGCAAGATATTCAATGTGTTACCCTTTCCTTCAACCTCCAGGATACAAAGTCAATATACAAAAATCAATTGTATGACAACACCAAATGCTAGCAAAATATTTAATTTCTCTGACATCCAGTCTCTTGAAAACCAGAAGCTAATAATAAAGATTAAATAGATAATACACATGAAAGCCTAGTACAATGCATTGCATAAGCAGATATTCAATGTTACCCTTTCCTTCATCCTTCAAACATTATAAAATTTTCCTAATTGGCTGCTCTGGCTCTAATCTCAACAAGACTCTCCAACCCATCCTAGACGATGATTTTACTAAAACATCATTTTTTAAAGTATCATTCTCTTGCTCAAACACTTGCCTGCCAGAAAAAAATGTAAACCCCCCATAGCATAACCAGCACACAACAGCTCCACTTTACCTTTAAACCTTACCCCTCGCCCCACACGTCCCAAATAGAAGTCTATCATGCTACCTTTAAAAGTCTCCTCCTCACTGTCACTTGAAGGTGCAGGGTATACTACTACTTTCATGACTGATGATTTCCAAATGCAATTCCCATCCTCCCACTTCCATCCCATCCAAACCTATTCATACTTCAAGTTCATGCTCCAGTCTAATCTTCTATAGAGCCACTTTCAATTATCTCAGCTCAGTAACCTGCTTCCTTTGAATACTGTCTTGGAGTGATCTTAATATTCACACACAGATACGGAGACCCTGAATGAAAGCATTCATCAATTTGAAATGTATGTGCTAAGAATGAAGTTGATATACAACAGTCTTTACCTAAGCAAGTACTTTTTTCTTCTGTAACTTGTTTAATGGAAATGTCTACAGTAATTTCTAGTATATTTCCCAAGCATTCACAATGTAAACAGACAACTTAAAAATCATGATATAGCAAAAGACATATAGTTACCCACTTTTTAAAATATAAGTTCCATACAAATTTTAATTTTGTTAATATTCCCTTTTATGTGCTAATTTGAGTTTGCATACAATTTCTGTAAAGCAAAGAATCTCTTTATATAATACTCCCAGTATTTCATGATTTTTACTAAGTTTTTGATTAAATGTCTCTTCCGCACTGAACACCAAGCACAGCATCTAAAGATAAAAATTGCAAGACTCATTTAAACTTCCCCAAGTCTCTAACCACCAAACTGTATCTCCTAAACTTGTGTCTTTTATTTATTTACTTTTTTTTAGGATTTCTAGATCCCATGGAGGGAGGAAGGAAGAAGGGAAGTTTCTTCTTGTTTCTTAACATCAAACCCTCCCTTCTATATTTTCAAGTTTAGTCCTATCCTAATTCTCAGCCATCACCCCAGATTGTTCCATCATCAGCCTAAAAGTATATTCATCGTATAACTCCTTTTCAGAACCCAAGAGCTACAAAGAATCTTCTCTCAAACAAAATAAAACTCACAGTAACTTGTTTTAAGATGTCCTACCAACTGCAATTCTCTCAACAGAGCAGTCCCAACCTTCTCTGACCAAAACCTTTCTGTGCAAAATTAAGAAATCTGTTCATCAACCAGCAGAGAACCACAAATACTGCCAAAGTTTAACATGAAATTTGCTTCACTTCAACTAACCTTCTACCCTCCCTACTCCCATAAAATTCTTCTAGATTTCTTACTTAATAAATTCTCAGTTCAATCACAACTGCCTAAAGTTACTTCAGCAAGTCTCTCTTCCACCCTGATGTGCTAGTTAGCTAGGTTTGCTCAATGTAATAAAACTTATAAAGGGCATCTCAAAGGTTCAAAAATATAAATCCATTACAAGTCCACCTATTCTTATATTTCAATAATACAAAATTCCCTAATATGAATAAAAAGTCTAATCTTTTCTGTATAAATTAAGAATTCTAATACTTTAAACATCCGAAAAGCGCATTTTCCAAACACACTAGGAAAGAACCACCCAAAACATTTTAACAGCATTTTATAATTTGTTTAATGTTGATAATCAGTAAGTCTCTAAATATTTTAAGCTGTTTTTCCTTTAATAAAGCATTGTGCTTTACTCATTAAAAATACTGCCTTGAAATTTCATTTTGTTTTCATAGATAAAGCTATCAAAAGCCATGTTATAGGGCTTCCCTGGTGGTGCAGTGGTTGAGAATCTGCCTGCCAATGCAGGGGACACGGGTTTGAGCCCTGGTCTAGAAAGATCCCACATGCTGCGGAGCAACTAGGCCCGTGAGCCACAACTACTACTGAGCCTGCGCGTCTGGAGCTCGTTCTCCGCAACAAGAGAGGCCATGACAGTGAGAGGCCCGCGCACCGCGATGAAGAGTGGCCCCCGCTCGCCGCAACTAGAGAAAGCCCTCGCACAGAAACGAAGACCCAACACAGCCAATAATTAATTAATTAATTTTTTAAAAAATCCATGTTATAATGGAAATGATGAGAAATAATTTATTTTTTAAAAGGCAGGAGAATAAAAGAATTGCTTTTATCATAATGGAAATAAATCCATTTTCCTATAATGGATTAAGTATTACTCTGGGACTGGATTTTAGACTGTTTTAGCTAACTCCACAACAGAAAATATGTCACTGCGTAATTATTATTGTTAAAGTTTTGGTTAGAGCAACTGTATTAACTCATTTTTGATTGCTGAATTTTCTCCAGAGTGGATGAGATAACACAATAAGGAAATGTCTGGGTTTTTTTTTTTTTTTTCTGTTTTGGCTAGACAGCTCTTCCTATGGTGTTCTAACATACATCCCCTATCTTTGTGTGTTTGTTCATATTGTGCATAGTTTTCCTTCTCCCTAAAATGGTCTGATTCTTCTCTATGAGGCATCTGAGATTACTTCACCTCTTCTTTTACTTTTACATCTCTTAATCATATAGACTGTGCTAAATCATCATGAATGTAACTTGTATGTCACATTGTAATTTTTTTTAATGTGTTTGTCTTTTGTTCCTTATTCCAGATAATAAGTTCCTTAAGGGCAAAGAACATATCTTCAATTAGTATTAATTTTCGTGACCTTTTTACCATTGTTTCTCAGAATTTTTCACAGTAGGACAGGGATTTCTTCCTTCTTGCTCTCCACCATCCTTTAGGGCACTCTTTGTTTCCAAGCATAGCAGAAAGAGAAGAAATCACAGAAGAGTGCACAGTCTCGGTGTTTTAAGGCCCAGATCAGGGAGTGGAACACAATGCAGGCACTCACACTTCATTGGTGAGAACTTAGTCACATAATTACAACCAACTGAAAGGGAGACTGAGAAATGTAGGATGTAGCTGGGTAGCCATAGGTCTAGCCACAACTGTATTTTGGTGGGTGACTAGGACTCTCCACCATAGGTATGTTGATAGAACTTAATGTATCTGGTGATTAGTTTATAACTGCTATAAAAGAATTTATTAGTTCTTTGTCATCGATGCTAGAATTTCTGTAATCAGGTAAAATTCTTACTCATAGTTTTCCCAAATGGTATGCTCACCATTTTTTTTTTTTTTACACACACACACACTGTATTTTATTTTTACAAGAGGTAAATAGACTGACACCAAGCATTGTACATGGATGACCACAACAAAAGCAACAATGATTGCAATTACCAAACATGAAACACACTCATACTATGTCATAATATTGACATTCAGTCCAGTAATCCTCCACTGTAACAGCTCCTTTACTTTGCAGTGAAAATTGATTTGTATGTTCTTTGCCTCTGAGCCCTTGTGGGATTTTTTTGTGTGTCTGGGTTTTTATGATCTCAGAATGTTATGCCCACTGCCCCCAACCTTTTGGGTGTCACAAGAGAAAAGGGAAAAGACAGCCAAAGGCAGTGCAAAAATGACAGAAGAAAGTACTTTTCACTATTTCCAAGGCATCTCCTTCAGGGAATATAGTGATGATCATAAATGAAAAAGAGATGTTGCACCCCTTTCCCAACTCAAAATGTTGACAAAGCTAGAGCAAAGAGAAGAGAAGGTAAGGTAAGGTAAGGACAATTAAATTGACAATTTAATTAGTATGTCTCCAAAAACAACCAGTGGGTCCTGGTATACTAGATGGTGGCCAATATTAACCTTAATCAATGCATATGAGTCTGGATACAAAATAAGCCTGCACTTTCCAACTATGCAAAGGTTAATAGTTGGCTGGCTACTAGCCTATTGCTACACAAACAAAACCCACCACTTTATGTTTAAGGCATTGCTATCATGTTCCAAAGGTTCCTCACACCCAAACCAAAAATCTCTCTCTCTTGTCCCAAGTTAGTTGATCCTCCGCCTGTATCGCTTATTACTATTAATATCTACCAGTATCCATTTAATTTTCTAGCATGCCTTCCAACTAGTAATTTGTTTAAAAAACTGTATAACAGTATCTATTTCCATTTCTCTTTCCTTTTTAAATCAATATATATTCATATAAACATCTCTATAAATATTCATTTATGTATTTTATGTTTTACTTTAAAATGGAGTACTTTGAGAGCTCCCAAGTGAGTATCAAGTGAATGTATTTGATGATGAATGCAGAAAAATATGTCATTACTTCCTCTTTTTAACAAATGGTGTTGGAACAGTTTGATATCCACTTGCAAAAAAAAAAAATTCAAACTTCAATCCATACCTTGCACTAAATACGAAAATTCATTCAAATTGGATCCCAGATACAAATGTAAAGTCTAAAACTAAAAACATCTAGGAGAACACTTTTGTAACCTTGGGTAAGGCAAAGATTTCTTAGATGCAACATTAAAAGCACAATCCAGAGAAGAACAAACTGAAAAACTGAACTTCACCGAAATTAAAAACATGTTCTAAGTAAATCAACTATACTTCAATAAAATTATTTTTAAAAAGATGCAAGGGAACAAATCAATAAACAAGATGTCTGCAAAAAGACAAAACAAAAAAACACACAAAAACATATGCTCTATAAAAGACACCATAAAGAGAAAAGACAATTCAAAAACTAGAAAAACATGTCAAATCACATATCTTATAAATAACTTGTATCAAGAATATATAGAGGACTCTCAAAACTCAGTAAGAGGGGACTTCCCTGGTGGCACAGTGGTTAAGAATCTGCCTGCCAATGCAGGGAACATGGGTTCGATCCCTGGTCCAGGAAGATCCCACATGCAATGGAGCAACTGAGCCCATGAGCCACAACTACCGAGCCTGTGCGCTAGAACCCGTGAGCCACAACTACTAAAGCCCGTGTGCCATGGAGCCTGTGTGCTGCAACTACTGAAGCCCACGTGCTCTAGGGCCCGCATGCCACAACTACTGGGCCCACACACTGCAACTACTGAAGCCCGCATGCTCTAGGGCCCACATGCCGCAACTACTGAGCCCGCAGGCCTAGAGCCCATGCTCCACAATGAGAAGCCACCACAATGAGAAGCTCGTGCACCACAACGAAGAGTAGCCCCGGCTTGCAGCAACTAGACAAAGCCCGCAAGCAGCAACGAAGACCCAGTGCAGCCAAAAAAATAAAATAAAATAAACAACGCAATTAAAAAAAAAAGGCAAAAGATTTGAATAAACACTTCACCAAGGAAGATACAGAGAAAGCAAATAAGCACTTCAAAAAATGCTCAGTATCATTAGTCATTAGGGAAATGCAAATTTAAAACCTAATGGGATACCACTATATATCTATTAGAACACGTAAAACTGACCATGCGTTGACAAGGACAGGAAGTGGAACTTTCATATACTGCAGATTGAAATGTAAAATGGAACCACCATGTTGCAAAATAGTTTGGCAGTTTCTTAAAGAGTTTAACACAGAAGTACCATTATGATCCAGCCATTCCACTCTCAAATATTTATCTAAGAGAAATGAAACCATATGTCCATACAGACTTATACACAAATGTTCATAGCGGCTTTATTTTTATGAGCCAAAAACTGAAACAATCCAAATGTCCATCAACAGGTGAATGGATACACAAATGGTGGTATACCACACAACTACCCAGAAATAAATAGGAATGAATTACTATTGTAGTGAGTCATACTACAACATGGATGACTGTAAAAGTAATCATGCTGAGTGAAAGAAAACCCTAGAAAATGCAAACTATTTTATAGTGACAGAAAGCAGATCAGTAGTTTCCTGGGGTGGAGGAGGAAATAGGAGAGGGGATTACAAAGGAGCACTAGGAAACTTTTAGGGATGATGGATATGTTCATTATCTTGATTGTGGTAATGGTTTTACAGGTGTATACATATATCAAAAATTACCAAACTGTATACTTTAAATATATGCAAATTACTGTATGTAAATTATAACTCAATAAAGCTATTAAAATTGTTAGTCACACAAAAAACTTAATTTTCCCTGTTCTTTGAGGGATTTCTTTAGAAAGAATAAAAGTCATGAAATATCAATATCTGCCTAAAACAGAAACTGAAAAATTAAAATTAGGTCCAATGGATCCTGATGATACACAAATGGTTAGAACACATCAAATATAAATAAATACACACACACACATCAATGATATCATAATTCTTTAAAAAAAAACTTATTACTTCCAGAGTACGTTAGGGTATCAACTCATTTTTTGAACACTGATATATTAATAATCAAGCATTTATCCTGCCTTATAATGACGCTACCCATAGCAAGTGTCTCTTTACAGCTAATAAATGACAATTAGAATATTATCATTTTGAATTAGCTAATCTAAGCATTGCATATAAATGGCTGCTAATTTCCCAAAGAGATAACTATATGTGTGTGTGTGTGTGTGTATACATATATATAAAATACACTTCCTGATCAAAGAACACACCATTGCCTATAATAAACTTGCCAAAAAATTTTTAAAATGCATTTGAATGAAATCTGATCAAACCTCTAAATCCAGATAATTTACTGGAAATAGAGACAGAATACATTAAATCTTTGATTTTTATAAAAAATACTTGAGAGATCTATCAACCAATTAATTGCAATGTAGGGACTTTACTATTCAGATGCTGACTGAAAATATTTTAAAACTTTAAAATATATAAACATAAGACTTCTGAGACCATTGGAAATCTGAACACTGATTAAATGTTCAATCCGATATTAAGAAATTATTTGTTTTTAAGTGTTCAGGTGTACAACAAAGTGATTCAGTTATGAGTTGGTCATTTTTGAAGCTGCGTGATGACTAGAGAAGGGTTCAATATTCCATTTGGTCTGCTTTTGTACATCTTGAATTTTCTATAATGAAGTTTTTAAAAATAAAGATATCTTATTAAATTCACTTTGTAACTTGTATACATACAAAGATATAAAAATCCAAAATAAATAAAACTGGCTTAGGCCAAATTTCCTCTTTCATATTGCTCTTGTCCTTTTTGATAAGGAGGTTATATTAGCTTCAAAATCTAAACTTAGGGGCTTCCCTGGTGGTGCAGTGGTTAAGAATCCGCCTGCCAATGCAGGGGACACGGGTTCGAGCCCTGGTCCGGGAAGATCCCACATGCGGCAGAGCAACTGGGCCCGTGTGCCACAACTGCTGAGCCTGTGCTCTAGAGCCCGCGAGCCACAACTACTTAGCCCGCGAGCCACAGCTACTGGGGCCCGCGCACCTAGAGCCCATGCTCCGCAACGGGAGAAGCCACCGCAATGAGAAACCCGCGCACCGCAAGGAAGAGTAGCCCCCGCTCGCCGCAACTAGAGAAAGCCTGTGCGCAGCAACGAAGACCCAACACAGCCAAAAAAAAATAAAATAAATAAAATAAATAAATTAAAAAAAAAAAATTCGAAAAAAAAAAAATCTAAACTTAGGGTAACTTTGCTTCTTTTCCTATTCTCTGACACTTTATATGAGATATGAACAATCTGTTTCATAAAGGCATAGTGGAACTTTGTAAACCATCTGGGTCTAATAGTTGTATGTGAAAGGGAGAGGTATTTTTTTTTTTAATTGGAGTAAAACTGCTTTACAATGTTGTGTTTGTTTCTGCTGTACAATGAAGTGAATCAGCTATATGTATATGTATATCTCCTCCCTCTTGGACCTCCCTCCCAACCCCCCCAATCCCACCCATCTAGGTCGTCACAGAGCACCACGCTGAGCTCCCTGAGCTATATAGGTTCCCACTAGTTACCTATTTTACACATGGTAGTGTATTTATGTCAAACCTAATCTCCCAATTCGTCCCACTCTCCCCTTCCCCCACTGTGTCCACATGTCCATTCTCTACGTCTACGTCTCTATTCCTACCCTACAGTTTCATCTGTACCGTTTTTCTAGATTCCACATATATGCGTTAATATATGATATTTGTTTTTCTCTTTCCAGCTTACCTCACTCTATATGACAGACTCTAGGTCCATTCACATCGGGAGAGGTATATTTTTAATTACTCATTTTAATTTCTTTATTGATATTGTATCTATTCATGATTTAAATTTATTTGAGTCAGTTTTCTTTAGTACATTTTTCTAGAAAATAACCAATTTCATCAGTTCCTTTGTTGTTCTCAAATGTATTGGCATAAAATTTCTTGTAAATTTTACTTAGTCTCTACTACAGTTATAGTTATGTCTCCATTTTCACATTTTCAATAACATTGTGTCTTCTTTTTCCTAAATATATCTTTTTAATAGCTCATCATTTTATTAGTCTTTTCAAAGAATCAGATTTTTATTTCATTAAGGCCCTCTATCATTTCTTTGCTTTCTGTCACTAATTTCTATTCTTAGCATTACCATTTTTTCATCTACTCTCTTTGCGTTGCTATGTTCAATACTTAGCCCACTCATTTCAATCTCTTTTCATATACACACATTTAAGCCTAAGAGTTAATCTCTTTAGTACTACCTTACCTGCATTCAAAAAGTTTGATATGTGATGTTTTATTTTGCTTTGGTTTCTGTGGAAGTTTAATTTCCACGGTCATTTCTTCTATGACCCATTAGTTAAAATATTTTTGAATTTCTAAACATGGCAATGTTTAATCTTTTGATTTGTAATTACACTGCATTGTGGGTTGCATACTGATAATCTCCCATTTGCTACAGCTTGCTTCATGACTTGGCATGTGGTCAAATTTCATAAATGTTCTGTGTACTTAAAAAGAGTGTATGATCTAATTATTAGTTTCAGGGTTCTATAGTGTCCATTAGCTCAAGTTTGTTAATTCTTTATTCAAATTTTCCTTCTTTACTAGTATTTTATTTACTTGATGTATTAATTATCAAGAGGTATATTAAAATATTGATTGTAAGGTTGTCCACTTATCATTGTAAAGTCAATTTTTTTTATATTTGAAGTTATGTTTTATATGCACACAAATTCATGACATTCACTTTTTCCTAGAAATATTTAAGTCTTCCTAGTGAATTATTTCATTCCTAGTGAATGAACCTCTTAATCCTTGATAATGCTTTTGCCTTAGTCCCATTTTTCTAAAACACACCTATAACAGCTTTTTGGGGGGTTCCTTGTGTTAGAATATTTTAGACATGTTACTGATAAACATCACTATAATTATTAGTTTGCTGCCTTTAAAAAAAAATCCCATCCTGGAGTCTCCATGCTTTCTCTGGTAACTTTAGTCTGTTTAGATTTATTTTGATAACTGATATATGTAAAATTATTTCTACCATCTCATTTTGTTTTTCACATACCATGTATTTTTCCCTCTTTTTCTTTTTTTTTAAGTTTTCCTTAAAATTTTAACAGGATTACTTGAAAGTAGAATCAATTTTATTATTCCTTCTAAACCACAGGACCTTAGAAAGCTTACTCAGATCACTACCCCTACTATCATATGCACTGTTTTCCAGTACAGTATTTAATTCTTGTGCATTTATTTGTTGTATTGTTTTATGTAATCAGGTTGTCCTGATTTGTCTATATGTTTACCAATTTCTTTGCTGACTTTGAGTCTTGCATACCCTTCTACATTCAGGGATTCAGTTCCTTCCTATTAAAGTACAACTACCTTCAGCAGTTCTTTCAGTAATGGTCTATTAGTAGTAAACTCTACATCTCCACATGAAAACACATTTATTTCTCCTTCACTTTACAATGATAGCTTTGAGGGTTATTTTATTTTTCCTTGGCACTTTGAAGATACTCATCTATTGACTTTTGACCTCTATTCATGCTGTTCATAAATCTGCTAAACTAACTCATTGCTGTTCAGTTATTAATGACTTGTCTTCTCTCTCTGGTTCCTTTATTACTTTCTCTTTATATTTAACTTCACTAAAGTGTATTGAGTTGTCCACATTTTTTTTCTACTTATTTTTTCTATTTTTAGGTGCAGCTACAGAAAAGAGAAAAAGTGATTTGATAATGACTCTTTCTGATTCAGTAGGTCTGGGGTCCTACCACAAATGTGCATTTCTAACAAGTTTCCAGGTAATGATGCTGCTGGTCAGGGACCCATGCTTTAAGAACCACTGCCTTAGGGATTAGGGATAATTATCTCAGGGAACCCCCACTGAGAAGGACTGTAAGAATCTGTCCCGGTTCTTAAATCTAGAGATTAGTATTTATCATCAATCTAAACAATTTTTAGCTTTAAATATTACTCTTTCCCATTTCTTCTTGTAGAATTCCAACTACATAAATAACAGCAGCTAACAGTTCATCATCTGGCCAGAACTGCTCCAGTTCATTCTTCACAGTCCTTAGGATAAAAATTAAATTTGATCATATCATTCCCTTACTTGAAATTGTTCACTGGCTCCTCTATACCTACAGGGACAGTTCTTTATGGGGAGGGACACATGGATGGGCTTCAGAGTACATGCAAATTTTTTAGTATTTATACTATGCTTATATAACACATACTTTTTATGACACTATCAAATAGGTCTGTGATCTAAGCATGTTAAAAATTGCTAGCCTATTAAATTCAAATGAGTCAGTGTGATACATAAGCTTTTCAGCTTTTCATGATCCGTGCCTGCCTATCCTATACACCATACCTTGTGCCGTTCTGAGCATACCACGATGTCAAACTTTCATCATTATACCCATATTACCTCTACCTAGAAAAGAATGCCCAATAGGCCTCTCAGAGGCCTGACAAACTCCTACTTATCTTCTCAAAAGGTCCAATATCATCTCCTCCCAGAAATTTTCCCAAACCTACTTAAGAGTTAATTGTCCCTTACCTATTCTCTCTCAGCACTTTGTACAAACATCCACAATTACTTCTCACCCTTCTAAATATTGGTCCATAGAACTATCTTCCTTTTTAAGAATATGAGTGATCTCAGGCAAGAACTTAATCATTATAGTGATACCAAAATGTTTGTTAAATATATAAACATGTTACCTAAATATAACTTTGCCTTGGACTTTACAGACTATTTCCAGGAGAATACATATTTATAATCTAAGACTTTTCATGTCTGTTTTTATCTAGACTTTCAAAGGAACCAGATATTCAATGGGAGTAAATGCTACCTAGTTTCATTCTCAATTTCTAAACAAAATACCTCAAGCATCAAAGCAAGGATCGTCCCTGTAAGATCTAACACCTACAATGTCAATACAACCAACAGAAGAACACTGAAGGGGTAATCAAATCTAATAGCTCAAAAAACTTCGTAGAAAAAATGGACTCTCATTGTATTTCCTATACAAGTCTACTTGGTTTATCTGTTTATTTAAACACTGATGTGCATATTACAAATTATGAGACGATTCCTCTCATTTTTATTAAAACACCCACTAATTCAGAAAAATCCCTTTACAAAGGTATATAGCATACAAAGAAAACCACAGTGAGTGGTTGTCTCCAGAAGCAGAGGATGGATGGGAGTGTGAGCGTGAGGTCTCTTCACTTACCATTTTTCAAATGTGTCAGTACCATCTGATTTTTTTTTTTTCCGGCCGTGCCATGCTCACAGCATGCAGGATCTTAGTTCCCTGACCAGGGATGGAACCTGTGCCCTCTGCAGTGGAAGCATGGAATCTTAACTACTGGACTGCCAGGGAAGTCCCTGATTTTTTTTTTTTAAATAATGTTACATATTACTTCAGCAATCAGAAAATGTAATGAGAAGTAAAAAAAGCCACATTCTATGTTATGCTATTTAAGAAAAAAGTTTAATTATGAAACTATTTTAATATATATTCTTACCAGATTTAAGACCTGAAATTTTGAAGATGGCACTTGGTTTCCCATTTGTGACAAATCCTAGGAGTTGCCATACCGGCATTCCATTTGAATCAGGATAGGAAAAGTAGACAGATCCTCCCATTCCCTCAGGAAATGGGACTGTTCCCAGCATAAAAACCACAACATGGTTGATATTTTCATAATCAGGCAAGTCAAAAACAAACTTATCCTCTGCCACTTGCTGTGCAGCTGTTTGCACCTAGAATATAAGAAACTCGCCTTAGTTCAATAGTTTGATAAGTTTCTATAGCCCTTTTAGTATTGCTGTAAGCTCTGTTACCAAATATAGTCAATTATAGTCATTATATCAAGTATAACATTGGATCAATCTGATACTCTAATTACGGAATTACCAAAAACACCAAAAAGAGTGCTTATTTTAATAGAAAAATCTAAAAATATACATTTAGCCTTAAAATGATTTAATGAATGTAATCTTTCAAAAACATAACTAAATTATTTCAGAAGTGCCCTGAAAGGATTTTACTTACATAAATAAATCACTACAGCTTCAGAATGTTATAAAAATGAAAGGCTGTTCAAAACACCATGCCACCAAAGCTTTATCTTCTAGTTTGAAGGTAAAGAACCTCGGGTAATTAAAATGGGTAAGCAATTCAGAAGTTATTACAGTCAATCCTCATTATTTGCAGATTCATTATTTGTCATTTTGCCTACTCACTGAAATATATTTGTAATCCCCAAATTATTAAACCCTCCGGTTTAAATACAGAGAATAAAACAAAGGAAGAAAGAACATAAATATAAACCAAAATGCCTATATTAGTATTAAATTCAATTTTACCAGTTTTTGGCATGCATAATCTTAAAAGGCACATAAAATCATGGTATCTACAAGTCTTGAAATAATCATCAGGTAAAATAAATATTTATTCAATGTCAACTCTGTCAAAGACACCAGACATTCTGTTAATCTGTATTATGACACACTAATCCTCGACCTTAGGAAAAAGGGTACATCTTTTACTGAGCCCATAACTTTAGATTAGGTGAATTTTTCTAGTAAAAGAATAATGTACTTAAACGTTGAGGCATCGCTAGGTCTATTTGCCCTTCATTTTGATTAACAAGTTCAAATACTCCAGAATTAAAAAGTCAAACACCGTCAAAGAAAATCTTGTCATGAAGGAACCCCTACTGGATATCCACTACGTAGGTTAGGTGTTAGGTAAATAGACACAGGCATTGCTATAACTAAATTCCTTGCAAAGTAGTTGACAACACAGATTCCATAGGGCCTTCCTATTCTTTAGAAAAACACACACATTTTAAATGTTATTCGTTAACGAAATTCGTCCCACACTCAATCCCAGGCTGGTCCTTTCATTCTTCCTATCCGGAGCAGGAGTAAATACAAAGTTATCCCACCAGTATTATCAATTACCACCATCACCAAAAGGGGCCTCCCAGTCATTCAAGGGACAGACAATAAATCTGAGGATAGCCATCTCCAATTTATCTCTGTGGTTCCTTAGAACTGTGTACACACTATATTATCAAAAATTGATGAAAAAATTCAACAAAGGGGCTGCAACATTTAATAAAGCAGGGAGAAAAAAAATAAAGAGAAAGAATTCTAGGTGAAAGGAATCAGGTCTGAAATGGATTTCTGAGTGGCTTCTACGGAGGCAAGCAAGATTCACCCTCCAGATTCTTCTGGAACAATCCCAGGTACTTAACTCATTTACCTAACAATTCATCAAGGAAGGTAATCTCTTTTTACCAATAAGGAAATTCGCTGCTCACCTCCTTCTGGGGTCATCTCATGCTTTAAGTTTCAGGCGTTTCTATCAGCCAATTTCCAATTACGTTAAGCATATTTTTATTAGGGCCCTTCCAAAAGGACCCAGCAGTTATACTTTGCCCGAGTACCTTCATCTTCGACAAACAGGACGCTACAGACTAGATTCAAACACCACATTTACCTCGAACTCACTTTATGAGCTCAGGCGAGTATTTCTACTGCCAACTGAACTTAAGTCCCTCAACTGCAAAATGAGAAGGAGAACCACCATCTCACAAGTTACGGTTAAGTTTGCAGGGCCAAATAAGCGCTACATAGATGGCTGAGATGACTAGGAATAGACAAAAGGCGTGCATTGCCTAAGATAATGCACACTCGATAAATGGCAGCTAATGGTGTGACTGCTACTCTGAAAAGCGCTGGGGAGAAAGGAGAGCGAACATCCCAGCGTCCCACTCCCCACCCTCAAACTCTCAGCAGTCAGCTAGACGTGAGGGGGTTTCCCCGCATCCCGCGCACCAACGCACCCTCCCCTTCCCGGGGCCTCGCCCTCGGGGTCCTGCCCCCTTCCTGAGACCACCCGGCCCCATCCTCACCAGCCTCCCCGCCACCAAGCAGCCAAACATGGCGGCGGCGGCTCCGCTCAGCCGGCAGGGACCCGAAGCCGGGGACTAGAAGTCCTGGGGCTACTGCCCTAGTCGAGCCCAAGAACCTTCCAGAACGTGACGGGGGGTGCCTACCCCTCCGCTACATAGCGACTAGGCCAGCGGCAGAAACGCCTTCTGCCCCCGCGACCTCTGACCTCTCTTTCCTAACCAGAACGCCTCTCAGGCGACGACTAGTTCCGGGGCTCACACCGCGCCGCCCTTACGAAACGGGAAAGGCGGGCCAGATCCCGTATAAAACTACAAGTCCCAGAAGGACCTGCGCCGGTTTCCGGTAAGGGAGGGCGGAGGATTTGCCTGTTGGGATTGGTAGTCCGTATCTCAAATTTACGAATCCAGAACCGGGAGGAAACGTTTCTCACGTTTGTCTAACATTTTAGAGATTACAGTGCGCTTTTACAGTCATTTTGCTAGATCCTTACAAAAACCCTAGGAGGTAGGTATTATTATCTGCATTTTGTAGGCGAGAAAATTGCCCAGAGTGATCAGCCCCAAATCTTTACACAGCACTCAGGGATGGGGCTTGAATCCAAACCCTGATTCAAATCCAGGGTTCTTTCTGCTACACAGTAGCTGAAAAGTACTGATTTTTAATCAGCTGTTTTGTACTTAATGACAACTTTATTGTAGTTCTTTCCAGCCTCACTCCTCCATTAATTTGCCGAAAACAAACAACACTAAGCAAGTTATATAATAATATCTTTGTGCTTTAATGGCGCCATTTGTAAAATAAGAATAATAAATGTGCCTGTCCCCTAGGGTTGCTGTGAGGGTCAGATGAATTTATAAATAACCACTTAGAACCTGGCAGTACTTAACTAATGGCTGTTTAATTGTAAAATGTCTTTTTTTTCCTCTATGCATTTGCAGAAAAGAACTGGCATCAAGTACTGACTGCCACCAGTACTCATTCTCCCTTTCACAGCTTCAGTTCCTTTTCCTCTTGGATAGGAAGGTAAGATATCTCCTCCCTGAAGGTCTCTGGCCAACTTGAAATATCTGAGCTTAGTCCACCAGCCACCAGCAAGTCTGTCCTCCTAACCCCAGGTTATATGTGGAAGATCAGAATGTTGGAACAGTCCTCTGGTCTCCACTCTGGCTCCATAAACTTGGACCACCTATCTTGTCTCAGATACTCCTTTGAGAAAGCCAAAGATGAATAGATAGAAGAGGATCTTTCTACCAATATCTCCAACTTTCTACCTAAGAAGTCCCAGAATCTTCAGAATAAAAAGGCCACTCATTATGAGACCATTTCATGAGGGGCAGACAAACTGCTTGGATTCAGAGCCCATCTCTGTCATTTATTAGCTGTAAAATATTAGGCCAGTTACCCTAACACTGCCATGCCTCCTTTTCCCCATCTGTAAAACAGGATAATAATAAGGTTGTAATGAAGGTTATTACATGTAAAGTACTAAGTAGTAGCCAGAATATAGCTTAATAAACTGTTAGCATTTAGCATTATTACTTTTCCTCACTAACTTTTCATGTCTTTATACCCACCTTACTATGAAATAGTAAATAAATATATTGGTCTCTGCCTCATGTACCTGACACAGGGCTCCTGAAACCCCTGTAAATTACCAAGTGATAAGAGCACTAGGAGCATCTTTTGTTCTAATGAGGGGACTCCGGTGGGCTTCTGGGTGGCTCCTAGATGGGGGCTGGTCACCAGAAAGATGAAGCCTGATTAGAAGCTTGGAATTTTCAGCCCCTCCCCACATTCTACAGAGAGGGGAGAGGGGCTGGAGATGGAGTTAATTGATCATGACTACATGAGGAAGCATCCATAAAATCCCAAGAGTATGAGGCCTGGAGAGCTTCCAGGTTGATGAACACATCCACGTACCAGAAGGATGACGCACCCCAACTCCACCAGGAGAGAAGCTCCTGCACTCCCACACCTTGCCTATGTATCTGTTCATCTGGTTGTTCATCTGTATCCTTTATCATATCCTTTAATAAATTGGTAAACATGTTTCCCTGAGTTCTGTGAGTTGTTCTAGCCAATAATCAAATCCAAGGGGGGGAGGTAATGGGAACCTCCAATTATAGCCGTGTTGGACAGAAGTTGTAGATAACCTGGGCACTTAACTACTTGCAATTGGCATCTGAAGTAGGGGCAGTCTTGTGGGACTGAGCCCTTAACCTGTGGGATCTGATGCTATCTCCAGGTGCTGTCTCCAGGTTGACAGTGTCAAGATTGAGTTAAATTGTAGGACACCAAGCTGGTGTCACAGAATTGCTCGGTGTAGGGAAAACCGACACACATCTGGTTTTAGAAGTATTGTGAGTATGGTAGTAGTGTGAGAGTAAAGGAGAAACATGGGAAGAAGACAGGGTTTTTTCCTTTACATACCGTAACTATATATTCTATGTATTTGTATTCTCTGAGCAACTTGTATTTTTCAGCCTTTCTGTGCTTAACGCAACTTGTTTTATCTGCCTGTAATATTCACTTGGAAATTTCTTACATCCTCCCAACTGGCTCAAATATTTACTTCAGGTTGGACAAAGAATTAGAGACAATGAGTTTAGTATCCTTTCTCCAGACTATGAAAGCCAGCCTTCTATTCACCAAACTATATTATTTTTAAATACAAAAGTTCTTTGTAACTAAAGAGAGCAGAAATAGATACAATGTATGGAAGTGAAGAAAAGTGTTTCAGAGGAAAATACCTCTCCAATAATCAGAGCTCTCTGAAATAAGAATAGGTAGATATAGAATAGTGATTTCTCCCATTCACATTGATATTTTAACCAAAGCTGAAATCCACTTATATTGTTAAGGAGATTCATAGAAAACTTGGGAAATTTTACCTAGGACAAAAAAAAATTACAGACCAATATCACTCATGAATACACATGCAAAAATCCTCAACAGAATACTAGCAAACAGAATCCAGCAACACATTAAAAGGATCATACACTATGATCAAGTGGGATTTATCCCAGGGATGCAAGGATTCTTCAATATACGCAAATCAATCAATGTGATACACCATATTAACAAATTGAAGAATAAAAACCATATGATCATCTCAATAGATGCAGAAAAAGCTTTTGACAAAATTCAACAGGCATTTATGATAAAAACTCTCCAGAAAGTGGGCATAGAGGGAACCTACCTCAACATAATAAAGGCCATGTATGACAAACCCACAGCAAACATCCTTCTCAATGGTGAAAAAGTGAAAGCATTTCCTCTAAGATCAGGAACAAGACAAGGATGTCCACTCTCACCACTATTATTCAACATAGTTTTGGAAGTCCTAGCCACGGCAATCAGAGAAGAAAAAGAAATAAAAGGAATACAAATTGGAAAAGAAGAAGTAAAACTGTCACTGTTTGCAGATGACATGATACTATACATAGAGAATCCTAAAGATGCTACCAGAAAACTACTAGAGCAAATCAATGAATTTGGTAAAGTTGCAGGATACAAAATTAATGCACAGAAATCTCTTGCATTCCTATACACTTATGATGAAAAATCTGAAAGAGAAATTAAGGAAACACTCCCATTTACCATTGCAACAAAAAGAATAAAATACCTCGGAATAAACCTACCTAGGGAGACAAAAGACTTGTATGCAGAAAACTATAAGACACTGATGAAAGAAGTTAAAGATGATACCAACAGGTGGAGAGATATACCATGTTCTTGGATTGGAAGAATCAATATTGTGAAAATGACTATACTACCCAAAGCAATCTACAGATTCAGTGCAATCCCTATCAAATTACCAATGGCATTTTTTACGGAACTAGAACAAAAAATCTTAAAATTTGTATGGAGACACAAAAGACCCCGAATAGCCAAAGCAGTCTTGAGGGAAAAAAACAGAGCTGGAGGAATCAGACTCCCTGACTTCAGACTATACTACAAAGCCACAGTAATCAAGACAATATGGTATTGGCACAAAAACAGAAACATAGATCAATGGAACAAGATAGAAAGCCCAGAGATAAACCCACGCACCTATGGTCAACTAATCTATGACAAAGGAGGCAAGGATATACAATGGAGAAAAGACAGCCTCTTCAATAAGTGGTGCTGGGAAAACTGGACAGCTACATGTAAAAGAATGAAATTATAGCACTCCCTAACACCATACACAAAAATAAACTCAAAATGGATTAAAGACCTAAATGTAAGACCGGGCACTATCAAACTCTTAGAGGAAAACATAGGCAGAACACTCTATGACATAAATCACAGCAAGATCCTTTTTGACCCACCTCCTAGAGTAATGGAAGTAAAACCAAAAATAAACAAATGGGACCTAATGAAACTTAAAAACTTTTGCACAGCAAAGGAAACCATAAACAAGACAAAAAGACAGCCCTCAGAATGGGAGAAAATATTTGCAAACGAATCAACAAAGGATTAATCTCCAAAATATATAAACAGCTCATGCAGCTCAATATTAAAAAAACAAACAACCCAATCCAAAAATGGGCTGAAGACCTAAATAGACATTTCTCCAAAGAAGACATACAGATGGCCAAGAAGTACATGAAAAACTGCTCAACATCACTAATTATTAGAGAAATGCAAATCAAAACTACAATGAGGTATCACCTCACACCAGTTAGAATGGGCATCATCAGAAAATCTACAAACAACAAATGCTGGAGAGGGTGCGAAGAAAAGGGAATCCTCTTGCACTGTTGGTGGGGATGTAAAGTGATACAGCCACTATGGAGAACAGTATGGAGGTTCCTTAAAAAACTAAAAATAGAATTACCATATGATCCAGCAATCCCACTACTGGGCATATACCCAGAGAAAACCATAATTCAAAAAGACACATGCACCCCAATGTTCATTGCAGCACTATTTACAATAGCCAGGTCATGGAAGCAACCTAAATGCGCATCGACAGACGAATGGGTAAAGAAGATGTGGTACATATATACAATGGAATATTACTCAGCCATGAAAAGGAACGAAATTGGGTTATTTGTTGAGACGTGGATGGATCTAGAGACTGTAATACAGAGTGAAGTAAGTCAGAAAGAGAAAAACAAATATCGTATATTAACACATATATGTGGAACCTAGAAAAACGGTACAGATGAACTGGTTTGCAGCACAGAAATTGAGACACAGATGTAGAGAACAAACATATGGAAACCAAGGGGGGAAAGCCGTAGGGGTGGTGGGGGTATGATGAATTGGGCAATTGGGGTTGACATGTATACACTGATGTGTATAAAATTAATAACTAATAAGAACCTGCTGTATAAAATTTAAAAATTAAAAAAATACAGTTAAAAAAGTAAGAAAGAAATAAGAGCACAAACTCTATCTTCTTTGACCTAAGAGATATCTATAACTCCAAATCACAAAGATATCAGTGGAAAGTGGATAGAAGAAAGACAAGTGACTTAGCAGAGCAGAGGAAGGTCAAACTTAAGTACCTATAGAGAAAGATAATAAGTACCAGAGAAGTTCAGGAATTGGAGATGCCAGGGGCCACAGAAGGCAGGGGTAAGGCAGTAGACTGAAACATGTAGATTGCTTAAAACTGATGTAAGGTTTTGTGTCTTACTCTCATCAGCACCTCAGCCATTGGTATGAAATCTCTGGAAAAAAAGTGAATCAGAGAGGCCCCAGGCACTAGGAAACCAGATACTGAAAAAAGGTGTTGTGGGGCAAGGCCACTATGTACAGATTAGGTCCTGAATAAGAGTGCCCGGGTGAGAGAGGAGCAGTTGGCTCACCAAGTCAAACACACTAACGTAGTACTGTGCCACCCAAAGTGGGGGTGGCTTTTCTAAAACATCCACTTGGAGGATGGGGGTGCCTTTTTCTATATCATCCATGCAGAGAGAGATATCTCTTATTAAGTCATCCATAAGGGATGAGGGTCACTTTGTAAAAACTCATGTAATAATACAAAACTCTTTCATGATTAAAAAAAAAATTCGATTAACCAAGAATAGAAGTGAACTTCCTCAACCTGATAAAGAGCATCTATAAAAATCCCACAGCTAACATCATACTTAATGGTGAAAGTTGTATGCTTTCCTCCTAAGATCAGTAACAAAACAAAGATGTCTTCTCCAGGCACTTCTATTCAACATTGTATTGGAGATTCCAGCCAAAGCAATGAGGCAAGAAAAAGAAATAAAAGGCATCCAGATTGGAAATTAAGAAATAAAACTATCTCTATTTGTGACATGAGCTTGCATATAGAAAATCCTAAGGAATCCACTAAAAACTATTAGAAGTAATAAACAAGTTCAGCAAGGTTGTAAGATACCAGATCAATATACAAAATTCAGTTGTATTTCTAAACACTTAGAATGAACAATCCAAAAATAAAAATAAGAAGACAATTCCATTAACAATAGCACCAAAAAGTAAAATACTTAGGAATAAATTTAAGAAGGAAAGCATAAAACTCATACTCCGGAAACTATAAAAAATAAGAAATTAAAGATCTGAATAAATGGAAAAACATCCCATGTTCATGGGTCTGCAGACTTAACATTGTTAAGATGGCAGTATTCCCTAAATTGGTCTATCAATTCAATGCACTATCAGAATCTCAGCTGACTTTTTTGTAGAAATTGACCACTTGATTCTAAAATGTATAAGAAGGGAGACCCAGAATAGCCAAAACAATCTTGGAAAAAAAAAAAGAAAAGAACAAACTAGGATGATTAACACTTCTCAACTTCAAAAGTTATTGCAAAGCAATGATAATGAAGACAGTGTAGTATTGAGACAGAAATAAATACGTAAATCAATGGAATAGAATTGAGAGTCCAGAAATAAATTATATGGTCTACGGTCCACTGATTTTTCAACAAGGGTGCCAAGACCATTCAATGGGGGAAAGAAAAGTCTTTTCAACAAAGATTCCGAGACAACTGGATAGCTACATGCAAAAGAAAAGCCTCATGCCATATATAAAAATTAACTCAAAATTGATCAAAGGTCTAAATGTAAAAACTAAAACTATAAAACTCTTTGAAGAAAACATAGGGGTAAACCTTCATGACTTTGGATTTGGCAAAGGATTCTTAGATATGACACCAAAAACATAAGCAAAAAAAAAAGAAAAAAATAGATCATCTGAACTTCATAAAAATTAAAAACTCTAGTGCTTCCAAGGAAACCATCAAAAAAGTGAAAAGACAACCACAGAATGGGAGAAAATATTTGCAAATCATAGATCTGATAAGGGACTTGTATCCAGGATAGATAAAGAACTTTTACAGCTTAAAAACACAACCCAATTTTTAAATGGACAAAGGATCTTGTATTAATTTCCTAAAGCTGCCATAACAAATTACCACAAACTAGGTAACTTAAAACAACAGAAATTTATTCTCTTACAATTCTGGAGGCTAAAAGTCAAGATAGGTGTTGGGAGGGCCATGTGCCCTGTGGAAACTCTGAGGAAGAATCTATTCCATGCCTCTCTTCTAACTACTAGGGGTTGCCAGTAGTCCTTGGCATTCCTTGATTTAAGACTCATCATTCTAAACTCTGCCTCTATTTCATATTGTGTTCCTCCCTCTGTGTATATGGGTCTCTTCTTTTACAAACCTCAGTCATTATATTTAGGATTCACCCTAATCCAGTATGGCCTCAACTTAAATTGATTACGTCTGCAAAGACCCTATTTCTAAAAAGATCACATTCACTGGTACCAGACTGACATGAATTTGGGGGAGGACACTATTCAACCCACTGTAAACATCTGAATAGACATTTCTCCAAGGAAGATACACAAATGGCCAATAAGCATATGAAAAGATGCTGGACATCACTAGTCCTCAGGGAAATGCAAATCAAAACCACAATGAGTACACTTCACATTCACTCCAATGGCTAGAATCATAAAGTCAGAAGCAAGGATATTGGAACCCTCATACACTGCTTGTGGGAATGTAAAATGGTGCAGCTGCTTTGGAAAACAGACTGACAGTTCCTCAAATGATTAAACATAGATATACTACCAAATGTAAAATAGATAGCTAGCGGGAAGCAGCAGCATAGCACAGGGAGATCAGCTCGTTGCTTTGCGAAGACCTAGAGGAGTGGGATAGGGAGGGTGGGAGGGAGACGCAAGAGGGAGAGGATATGGGGATATATGTATGCATATGGCTGATTCACTTTGTTGTACAACAGAAACTAACACAGCATTGTGAAGCAATTATACTCCAATAAAGGTTATAAAAAAAATAAATAAACATAGAGCCACCATATGACCCTGTGATTCTACTCCTAGGTATATACTCAAGAGAAATGAAAACAGATGTTCACACAAAAACTTGTATATGAATGATTATAGCAACATTATTCATAATACCCAAAAGGTGGAGACAAATGTCCATCAATGGATGAATGGATAAACAAAATGTGGTACATTGTACAATGGAAAATTATTCATATGTTATTATATATGATTCCACCCATATGAAATATTTAGAATAGAGAAATCTATAGAGACGGAAAGTAGATTAGTGATTGCTTAGGGCTGGGGTAGGTGAGGATGTGGAGATGGGGGTGACAGATAGCTAAAGAGCATGTTTTTTTTTTTTTAACCATCTTAACAGTTTTTCAAGTGTACAGTACAGTAGTATTAACTATATCACCTTGTTGTGCAGCAGATCTCTAGGATTTTCTCATCTTGTAAAACTGAAACTCTATGCCTGTTGAACAATTGCCCAATTCCCCCTCCTCTAGACTTTTTGAGGTGATGAAAATGATCTGAAATTGACACTAGTGATGTTTGCACATATCTGTGAATATACTAAAAACCATTGAATTATACATCTTGAATGAATTGTATGGTATGTGAATTATATTTCAAGAAAACTATTTTTAAAATCAGTACCATTTGGCCTCTCACCTTCTGAGATGGCCCACACTCTGTCTGTGGAGTATGTATCTCCCTGAATAAACCTTCTTTCACTATAAAAGAAATTAATTAATTAATTAAATAAAATCAGTACCATTTACAATAGTATCAAAAACAAAACAAAAGAAAACAGCTCATGCAAAAGTACCTATGAGCAAGTGGGTAGTCCTGGAGTGGGGACAGGGGGATTACATGAAAGTCTCCCCCCCTCCTCCACAACACTGACATCAAGGCTCATATTTGCCAGGTAGGAGACTGAAGCATCCTTCTCAGGAAAAAGTGACCACCCCAGAGCTACAGATATCTTGAAATCTCCAGTGACAAAACTGACAGGCTGCCTAATAATAGTGAAACATTCTATTCACAAATAACAGCCTCCTCATAGTTTTTTGCTTTTTTTTTTGGCCGTGCTGTGCAGCTTATGGGATCTTAGTTCCCCGCCCAGGGATCAAACCCATGCCCCCTGCAATGGGGGTGCAGAGTCCTAACCACTGGACCACCAGGGAATTCCCCACATTTTTTGCTTATAAATGGAACATGCCACTAAGGATCAACACACATTTGAGGAAAATCGCTATCATGAAAGAGAAAGACCAAGGCAAATAAATAGTTGGGGCAGCAGGGGCAGGGGAATGAATTCAGTAGAAACAAAACAATACAAGGAGCAAAAAAAATAAAATACTGTAGGTATTATCCAGAGAGAGAAATAGAGTGTGTCATTGAAACAAAAATTGAATGCTATAAAAGGAAAATCAGAGAACAAGAAAGAACCCATGGAACTTGAAAATATGAGGGCTGAAAAGACAGTTTTTAGAGTTTAGAAGTGTTGTAAGATAAAGTCAAGGAATTCTCCCAGAGAAGAGAGGGAAAGAAAGAAAGGGAAATGAAGAGAAAAATGATAAAATTAGAAGATCAATACAAGAGGTTCAATATTTGACCTAATGGGAATTCCTGAGAGAATAAAGAAAACACTGGACAATAAATTATCAAATAAATACTATTTTCTTTAAAAAAAAAAAAAAATCCCAGAACTGTAGAACATGAGTCTCCAGAAAGAAGAGGCTCACGGACTACCCAGCAATATGAATAAAAAACCCACACCAAGGCTCATCCTCATGAAATTTCAGAATATGGAACTAAATAGAGATTCCATGAAGGTAAAAGAAAAAATTATGTACAATGATTGCAGGCCAAAGTGAATTGACCTCTGTGTAGCAACACTGAACACTGAAAGACAAAGGAAAGGTACCTTCAAAATTCTGAGTGTAAATTATTTCTATATCGAATTCAATATCCAGCCAAAATTACAATCGAGTAAAGGGCAAACTAAAGATATTTTCGGACCTGCAAAGTCTAAAAAAAAAAAATTACCTCCCATATGTCCTTTCTCAGTAAGTTACTGGATGTGCTCCTCCCAAACAAGGGAAGAAACCAATAAAGAGGAAGACATGAGACAAGATTCAGAACACAAGAGTTTCCACTAAGGAGAGTGATAGAATGTCAAAGGTAATGGCAAACAGAAGTCCCAGGAAATTATGCAAAGAGCACCCAATTCAGGAATCCTCAAAAAAATGAATAGATTATTTGACATGTCTGACAACATGCAAAGTTATACAGAGAGGTGTTTCATGGAGCTGGTGGATGGATAAAGACTTAGCCTAAGTCAGATATTCAAACTAAAGCTGAAAAAGAGGCCATTATTTAGGCCAGTGCCAATAAAATGACTTAGCACAGAACAATATTTACATGAATGTATTTGTTCCATATGGCTGCTGTAACAAAATGCTACAAATTTGGTGGCTTAAAACAGCACACATTCAGAAGTCTGAAATCAGTTTCACCTGGCTGCAAACAAGTTGCCATGAGGGCTGCACTTCTTCCAGACGCTCTAGGGGAGAATCTGTTTTCTTGCCTCTTCCAGATTCTAGAGCTGAGTTCTTGGCTTATTCCATCTTCAAAGTCAGCGGTGTAGCATCTTGCTTCAGTCCTCACATTGCCTTCTCCTCTGTCAGATATCACTCTCCTTCCCTCTTATAAGGATATTTGTGATTGCATTTAAAGTCCAACGAAATAATTCAAAATAATCTCCATATCTCAAGATCCTTAGCTTAATCATATTGGCAAAATCTCTTTTGCCATATGAAGTAACATTCACAGGTCCTGACTATTTGGGGAGGGCATTATTTAGCCTACCAACACTATCTTAATAAAAACTCCAAATGTGGGTTAACTAGAAATTATTTAACTACATTAAGAAGATGGAAGAACAATGGAAAAGAGTATGAAAAAGAATATACATATATATGTATGCATGTATGTATAGCTTAATCACTGTGCTATGATTAACACAGAAATTAACACAACATTGTAAATCAACTATACTTCAATAAAATAAATTTAAAAAGAAGATGGGAAAAAAGGAAGAGGAAGTGTGGATAGCTAAAATCCTCTTCTAACCAATGCTGTCAGAAAATCATCAATAACAATCATATGGTACAAGAATTTCCGCTCAGAAAAAGACATATTGGTGATTTGAAACTTTCCAAATGATAGTTCTGTCCTGAAGGGAGATCTGAATGGCTTTCTCCTGTTACTCATCTTATCACCTGTGGTAGATTGCAAAAAAGCACAAATACTTCCTCTCCCTGTGTCCATGACCTTGCAGTGTGACTTTCCAGACAGAGTCTGTTTCTTTACCCTCGTGGCCGTCTTACTTGATTTGACCAAAAGAATGCAACGGAAGTGATGTTGTGCCCTTTCCATGCCCAGGCCTCAAAAATATTTGCAAGTGGCTGCTCTAGTCCTTGGAACTTTGCCAGTCTACCACAGGAACAAGCCAAGGATAGCTTGCTGGATAAGGAGAGACACCTGGCCCCATTGCCTCAGCCAACAACCAGTCAAACCCCAGGAGCAGAGCTACCTGACTGGAAGTTGACCAGACACATGAATGAACCCAGTCAAGACCAGAAGAACCACTCAGCTGAGCTCAGCCCAAATAGAATCATGAGATAAATAAATTTGAGATGTTTTGTTATGCAGCAAAAGCTAACTTCTGTGTAGTTCTTTCACTGTCTGTGATTACTTTTTATTTATTAATTTTCCTTCCCTGTAACAAATACTGGTAGTTATCTATTTAATATCCATTTCCCCCCTTCTTCCTTGTTAACCCCAATTTTGTTCAGGAAGGCACCCCTCCTCCATGAGACTCAGGAGCCCCAGAAGAAGACCCTGCTTAATCTAATCAACAAATTTCCATTCCCTTGGCAGTGATTGGTTTAGGATCAGTCCCATAACCCAATTCTGGTCAATGGCACTTGGGAGGAAGTCTGCTGGGGGCTTCTGAGAAAGGTTTCTTGGTCTTAAGAAAGTCACACGAAAAGATGGTCACTTTCTCCCTCTACATTGATATATCTGAAAGTGACACCTAGAGTTGTAGCAATCATCTTGAAACAACCTGAGAACAACCTAAGTAAAAAAGCACACTCAGGAAGAGCAAAGAGATGAAAATAAATTGAGTCTTTATTAATGTCTTATGCTGTTAAACCAACCAGCCCTGGAGCCAATGTCCTACCTCTGTACTTATGGTCATGCAAAATAATATATTTTTTTCTATTGCTTAAGCCAATTTTAATTGACTTTGTTGTTACCTATGGCTGATGTTATAATTAACACAACTCTTACTAGAATATAAGCTCCGAGAGGGCAGGGACCATGTCTGTTTTGTTTGCCACTGTATCTCCAGTGCCAAGCCCAGCATCTACCCCCTAGTAAGCATTTCATAGTTATTTACTGAATGAATGAAAGTATATCAATGATCATTAAATACATCCGCGGTTGACACTTGACTAGATAGTATAAACATCTAATTAGGGAGCCTGACTCTTCTTGATTGTGAGCCCTTCAAGAACGGGACTCTATGTTTGCTCCCCAGTACCTGGCATACAGTAGATCCTCTCTACACGTTTGTTGAATAAATGTTCTATGATACTGAATTCTGCCAACTTTCCATCAGGGGGTGCACACAACTAGGTGTTCTGGGCGCTAGGTACTCTCCTTTATCGGCTCATCAGCCTCTCCTCTGCCGCCTTCCCCTCCACCTTCCCCGCAAGGAGCTAAAGACCACAGCAATGCCTACGGGGAAGCCCAGGAGAAGGGACTTTTCCATATTCAGAACCTCAGTGTCTGTCCTGTCCCAGCTTCCAGCACCTGTTAGAGAAAGCTGAGAACATGCTCTATAAACAGAGAAAGTTCTCTTTAGTTCAGGGTCAAGCAAATGTTTTCTGTAAAAGGTCAGATAGTACATGTTTTGGGCTTCCTAAGCCATAAGGTCTCTGTGCTGACATGCCTTTATAACACCAAGAATTGTGGAACCAACCAGCCTGGGAGACTGCCCTACCTCTGTACTTCTGGTTATGCAAGATAATATATTCCTTTATTGTTTAAGCCAGTTTTAGCTGGCTTCATTGTTAATTATAGCTGAAGATATAATTAACCACCCACAACTAGAATAAAAATTCCAAGAGGGCAGGAAACTCAATAAGTACATACATAAAAGAATAAGTAAAATAAGTAAAAGGAATGGCTGTGGCTCTGTCCTAAAAGCTTTATTAACAAGAACAGACAGGGACTTCCCTGGTAGTCCAGTGGTTAAGAATCCACCTTCCAATACAGGGGACATGGGTTCAATCCCTGGTCAGGAAACTAAGATCCCACATGTTGCTGGGCAACTAAGCCCACGTGCCACAACTACTGAGCCCATGCACTCTAGAGCCCATGCGCCACAACTAGAGAGCCCGTGTGCCACAGCTAGAAAGCCCACGCACCACAACTACTGAGCCCGGGCACCGCAGCTACTGAGTCCATGTGCTCTGGAGCCCGTGCGCCACAACTAGAGAGAAGCCCTCACACTGCAACGAAGAGCCTGTGTGCTGCAACGAAAGGTCCTGCAATGAAGATCCCGCGTGCCACAACTAAGACCCGACGCAGCCAAAAAAGAAAACCACAAGAACAGACAGCTGGCCAGATTTGGCTGAGCCCTGCTTTCGGTAAACAGGCACTGCCTAAGGCAGTGGTTTTCAAACTTTAAGGTTTGTCAGAATCACCTGTAGGGTATGTTAAAACACTTATGGCTAGGCCTCACCTGAGTTTTTCAGTGGGTCTGGAGTAGGGCTGAGAATTTTAATTTCTAAGAAGTTAGGGTTGCCAAATAAAATACACGATGCCCCGTATATCTTAAATGTGAATTTCAGTTAAATGGTGAATGATTTTTAGTTATATGTCCCAAGTATTGCATTATTATCTGAAATTCAAATTTAATTTGGTATCCTGTACTTCATTCTAAGTCTGACAGCCCTTAGGCAAGTTCCCAAGAGATGCTGATGCTGCTGGTCCAGGAACCACACTTTGAGAAACACTGACCTGTACAATCTCTTACATACTGGAGCTCTGCTAGTTCAGAGGTCTTAAGCTGGGAAGAATACCCACCAGCCCAACTCAAGAATCTGAGCACTCAGTCTGTACATGTGAACATGTTCCTCCTTCATTCACAAAAGGGTTTTGTGCCAAAACTAGAAACTTTAAATATGCACTAATTTTTTAAAACAATTATCCATTTATTGTGCACTTACTATATGAGAGCTTGTTTTCCAGGCTCTAGAGATAAAACAAGAAATAAGGATGATCAGGCCCCTTGCTCTCATAGAGCTGATGTCTGGGACTCATAGTGGCTGTCTGGGGGTGGATATGACTGGACATCCATCTGAGAAGTTACTGGCCTGCACATTGTCAGGTATTTACTTAAGACATATAAACTATTTCGTCTATCACCATGGCTATAAACAGGGACCCTGCAGTTAGAAATTAGTTCAAATCTCAGCCCCGCCACTTACGACACTGTGCAAGGTATTTAACAGCTTTAGTCCTGATTCCTCCTCTGTAAAACTGGGACAATAATTTATACTTCATGAGGTTGTTGAATAGTAAATAAAATAACTCATATAAGGAACTTAGCATAGTTCCTTGGTAGGGAATAAAATAGTCAGTACTCAACTAATAGTATAGCTACTACTATTGAAAATTCAGTGGTTTTCAAAGTGTGGTCCTTGGGCCAGCGGCATCAACAGACCCATGAACTTGTTAAAAATGCAGATTCTCTGTGCCCCACCCCAAACCTACTGAATCAGACACTCTGGGATGGGGCACAACGATGCGTGATTTAACAAACCTTCCAGATGATTCTGATGCATGTTAGAATTTGGAAAACACTACTAAAGAAAATATTATAAGAAGCCAGAAACTGTATGTGCTAGGGGTTAAGAATATCAAGGCCAATAAGGCACAAATCTTCCCTTTCTTTTCCCAGGACAGCTTTACATAAGGCCTAGTGGTGTTCATCTCTCTATTCATAGTGTGTGTGTGTGTGTGTGTGTGTGTGTGTGTAGTCCATATGCCCGAAACCCATCAGAAATTCATTTAAGCAAAGATTTCTTAGCTCATTTTTCATTCAACATCCCATTGAGGGCCTAGTGTGAGCCAGTGTGTTGAGATGGAGATTAAAAAACATAAGGAAACACTTCTCTGTTTCAATAGCTTTTACTCTGGCACTGATTTCATAACATAGGAAAACACAACAGTGCACGCATTTCAGTGGGATGCTAAAATAAGAGTTTCTACCAGAGATATTATGAAGGGAAGTGGAAGAAAGGCAGTTAACTGGGAAAGGTAGAATCTCTTTCCAGAGGGCAAACATTTAACTGAGCCCCTATAATGTGAATGCAGAAAACAGCTCAGCTACCCGGAAAGCCTCTGCCAAAGCCTGGCAAGGCCACCAGAAGAAAAGAGAAAGGGCATTGGCTAAGTGAGGGGCCCTGGCCAGGAAGGAGAGAGAGACTCCAGTCTATATGGGGTCTTGAACAGCCCCTGTCAAGTCCCAGTCTGTTCACAGCTGTCTCTCTTGGATGTCCTGATCTTGGTTGTGGCCCAGAAGACTAGAGAAAGGCCGTAGAAAGAGGGGAGGCCTGGCAGGAAGCTGAATCAGGCCCCCATCTGAGAACTGGGACAGAAACAATGCTAAATCCCAGACACAGAGGTGACCCAACAGAAGAACTGTTAACAATTCTCCACCACTCCCAACAGTAGCCTTGAACATGAGTTTGAGAGGTACTAGTTAGCCACAGAGAAGTTTCAAATGACAGTGGAAAGTTGTATGGGGCTGGGTTAAAATAAGCACAATCTGTGCAGCAGAATCATCTGGGTGAGTTTTTAAAAAAATACTGAATTCAAATCTCTCAGGTTGGGGCTCAGAGATCAGTCATATGCTCCCTAATGATTCTGGTGCACTCACTCTTTCCACCGACCAGCATCTGGGAACCATTGCATGGCACAGGTTTATACAGGGACCTAATTAATGCAATGCTTTGCACACCTGGCCAATTAAGTTTATAAATAAGTGATTCTCTCCTGTCTACTAGGAGCTCACATTTTAAGGCAAAGGTAATAAATTATTATTTTAGAAGGCCCTTCACAAAGGGTTTTGACTTCCAAGAATTACAAACCCTGTTGCAGCCAGCTATTTTCAGGGATTTGAGGGAAACAATACAGCAACATAGGTAGCTACTCAGAACTGGGATTATTAAAACCTTGATTTGCAATCAGTCTTTCAGAATGATAAATCAAACGTTTTTTTATACAAAATTTTAGTGGTTTAAAAAGTAATTTTGCATTAAAAAAAATCAAATAATGGCCAATAGAGTGCTATACATTACTCACAATGATTTTCTGACAACCCATGATTAAATGGTTTTAGAATTAAACACAAATACACACTCACTCATTACACAAAACATAACAGAAATCACCCAACGTTTTACATTTCACGTCAGCCTGGGGTAACTGAAGCAAGGAAGGTGAAATGAGTCTGCTTTTATTCATCTGAAGTCTTGCTCTGCATCAGAAAATAACCACAAAACACCAAGAATCTCTTTAGAAATCCACCAGTTCAATTCCAAAATGATAGTCATTTTCTACAAATCACAACAGGTTAACCACTGCGCCACCAGGGAAGTCCCTTTAATTCTGTTCTTGCCACTGCATACAAAGCACCCTATGTTTGGGACAAAAATCACCAACTACTTTTTTTTTTAAATAAATTTTTATTGATTGATTGATTGATGGCTGCATTGGGTCTTTGTTGCTGTGCGAGGGCTTCCTCTAGTTGTGGCGAGCAGGGGCTACTCTTCGTTGTTGTGCGTGGGCTTCTCATTGCGGTGGCTTCTCTTGTTGCGGAGCACGGGCTCTAGGCGCACGGGCTTCAGTAGTTGTGACACGCAGGCTCGGTAGTTGTGGCTCAGAGGCTCTAGAATGCAGGCTCAGTAGTTGTGGTGCACGGGCTCAGTTGCTCCACGGCATGTGGGATCTTCCCAGCCCAGGGCTCAAACCTGTGTCCCCTGCACTGGCAGGTGGATTCTTAACCACTGTGCCACCAGGAAAACCCACCAACTACTTTCAACCCTATGATATCCTCAATTTACTTATTTCTCTTAACCAATACCCTTCTAGAAAAGGGGACAATAACTCACTATACAAACGTACTCCCCATTTCTTTCATTTTTCAACCCACTGCATTTAACCTTCTATGTCCTCTCCCTCCCTTGCTCTACTGATAGTATTTCCCTAAGATTACTAATGACCAAGTTGTAAATCGAATGGCAATAATATTTTTTAACTATAAAGATAGGTTATTACAACATTACATGTCACAACTCTTACAGAATTTACTTATTACAAAATTATTATAGAAGAAATCATTAAGAAATATAAAACCATAGGAAATACAATTTCCAATAAAGATAAGGGTTTAGTGTAGTCAAGTACTGTTCTAATTGCTTCACATGTATTAAATCACTTGATTCTTTTACTTACCCTAGGTCAGTTAGTGGCAGAGCCAAGATTAAAATTCAGTTTGTTCTAGAGCTTATACTTAATCACTATATTATATAGCTTTCTCCAGTTACACAAATAAAACAATAATAATCACTGCAAAAAGATAAGGTGTAATTTTATTACTTTCAACATTTCTTTTCATCACAATGAACAAAACAAAATAAACTAAAATACAACACAGCTTTACAAAAATAAATTTTTATTAAAAGCAGTAGAGTCTGAGCAGGAGACAGTACAAAGAGTGTAAACAATGTAAACATCACTACATTCAGCTCAGCTTGATTGAACGCTGAAAGACAACTCTAAATGCTCTATGTGCCCTTACTAGCAAGATACGTTAGTTCTACTGTACACAGAAAACACACTCTAATTTTGATTGAGAAAAAGTATTTTATCGAAGTCGGTCCCAGCGCCAAATACTGGCATCATCACAAACAGCTATAAGAATGCTGCTATCCCTGCTAAAACTGGTTTGTCGAATAGCAGCACCACATTTATGATGAGTCAGTGTTGTGCATCTAGGGAGAAAACATGACAACAGGTTAAATACCATGCATATATAATGCTGTCAGTATCTAACTTAAAACAATGAATCAGAAAATGAATAGATGTTCCAAGTCATATAGAAAGCACTTGAAACCAGAATACACTTCACTAAGAGCCCAATCTCAAATTTCATAAAATTTGGGTATATTTTAAATCCAAGAGGCACCATGTGACTTATCTTAAAAAAAGAGAAATAACTTATTACCAAAGTACTTGGGAAAAACAATCATTATTAGAATAAAAAAGAAATACTTTACAATACTCTGAGAATGTAAATGTTACAAATGATTTAAGGATGTAATTGATACTTGCAATGCCTTCCTCTATGCTGACATAACACTTTGGAGAAAAAGTCAGAAATTATGAAGAGGAATTTCTAAATACTTACTTGGCTTTATGAGGATCTTCTACTTCTAAATCCCAAACATAAAGTTTGCCAACCTGATTGCCCAATGCAAGCATCTGTATAAATATATTTAAAAAAAAATCAAATTATTAAAATAAGCTATAAAGATTTCAAACAATCCTAAGACATCTTTCTTATTTCAGAAAAACATCAGCTCCAGCCTATGGCAACGTTCTTAGTTATTTCTTTGCATCTTATATTTCCTATATTGTGTAAATGAGGATAAGAGCAACTAATGCTTCACAAAGATGTCTTGAGTAAAATAAGGAGGTTATTTTGCAAATTTACAAAGAACTTTTTACAATTTACTTACATAGTTAGCATGTACTCTTTATTCTGCCTTAAAGAACTGTAGTAAAAGCCATAGGAAATTTCCAAAGCTTTCATATAGAAATAAATACCCAAGTAATTTGTTATCACAAAATTCTAACACCAAATTTTTAAAAAATTTTAGATAACTAATATTTTGTCTCTATCTTCCACGTTGGTTTTCTATATAAAAAGATTAACACCCTAATCCAAAACAATAAATCTTAGTAACAGATGTTACGGAAAGTAAACACCTAACTGCCACCACTGACACCTGTCGATTTTATTTATAATAAGCACTGCAGATGGTGTGCAGAGCCACAAGGGTAGAATAAATAACATCAAAGGCCAAAGCAATTAATACAAAAAAATCAAGGTAGATTAAACTTAGAGGTAATAGAATACAGATACACTACAGAGAAAACTAAAATTGCCATGGTTTTAAGTCAAATAATTTCACAATGTAAAAATATGTTGCTACCTTTTGCCAGAAATCCATAGAAAACCTCATGTACCAAATGTCACACTGGCTGTAATCAAATCGCCCAAGAATAGTCACATTAGACTCACTGGGTTTAATTTTATCTATATCATCTTCCATTTTGCCAGGTTTCCAGCATACAATGGCATTTTCACAAGACTTTAAAAAAGACAGAAATGAGAAAAAAAGAAATGTTAATCAAAGAACTGAATTTTAAACATTAAAAACAAAGCTTTTTCTCTACTATCATTTCAGAACTCACAGCTCTTAGAACCTGGTTATCCATCTACTGAGTCCAGCGATATACATTCATTTATATTTACAGAGTCAGTATCCACACTTACGGACAAGAAGTCTGATTATCAACAGATTTTGACAGTACAAAAGCATTACACTGTCTAGAATATTCATTTTTGAAGTCACAATTTCTCTTCCAAACCAAAACAAATTCAGCTTTAGATACTTCAGCATCCAGAGACTTGAAGTATTTTATAGCAAACGTAAAATTACAAACACTGTATTAGAATACACAGCTCTTCAATATGGCCCCTGCTTACTTCGCTAGTTTCATCTTTCCCCATTCCACTTCTAAACCCCCGTGGTTCCCTTTGTATCTGGTTAACTATTAATCCTTCTGTCTGCACTACATGATAGGTGCTCAAGAGATGTCATAGGAAAGCTAATGAATTCATAGAAGGGGCCTTAGAGATCAGATTATACAGAAGGCAATAAAAGCAGTGGTTCAATATCAAGACACTGATAAGGGGATGGGATTAAAATAGGCTGAGTTACACCTTCCCGGTCCTGCAACACTGAACCTTTACATACATTCTCTTTAAGCAGCAAGTGGTAAAGAATAGAATGGGAGGAAAAAATGCAAAACAGAGGGCACTATTTATATTCCTGTGTAGGTCAGTGATTTGCTGGCTAAGGGATATTTGGCAATGTCTCTGGCTTCTAGTTAATAAAGGCCAGAGATGCTGAACACTTTGCAAGGCAAAGAACAGCTCCTGCCACAAAAAAGAACTGTCTTACCCAACGTCCACAGGGCCAGGACTGAGAAATCCTGGTGCAGGCAAAGAATGCCTCCTGGAACTTTACAGGATACAGCCTAACAGCCCCATGTGGTAGCTCTGTGGGGTCACGGGGAGATTAGGGAGTGGACAATATGCTTTTTTTCTTCTCTCCCCTTTTTGGATTATATAAAATCCCAGGGATATGGATCTGTTATACAAGTTCTTTATTGTAAAGTATCTTAGAGATCACCTAGTCTGATGACTCTTAACTAAGTACACAATTGGATTGATATAGACTGTACAGCTTTCTTTAAAAATTCAGCTTGACCCCAACCCTACTGAATCACAAACTCTGAGAGGGGAGGCCAAAGCAGCAGAATGTAAAATACTTCTTTTAAGTGCTTCTTACTGACTATACTGGTAAAGGATCCTTAATCAGTGGAGTTCCCTCATGGAGAACTAAATAATTGCACTAATGGATGGCTGTACTAGAAAATCATCTAGAGAGTTTTTAAACATTACAAATTCCCAGGTCCTTATGCCAGATTTAGAATATCTGGGGATGAAGCCTAGGAATCTATTTTTGCAATGTCCTCCCAATAGTTCTAATGTGGAGCCAGAGTTGAGACCACCAATATTCAGTTCAGCTTCCCATCTAAAATGCAGAAATCCTTTCCTGTATCATCTGATTAAGTTCTAAGAGCAGAAATTTTAGAGCTACTCCTTTTTAAATTCTGCTTCCAAAACAGATGAAGTAGAGGTACTTTTTCCTATTTATCTCGTCAAGTACAGCTTAAAAGTCTGAAGGGTAGGGAGGAGGCAGACTGGTTAGGGGCCCTGGGACATGAAGCACATTGAGTTGCTTGGTTTTCTTTTGCCTCTTTATGTATCCCAGACTGGATGCTAGAGAAGGTAGCAACTCAACAAAGCTAACAAGTGAAGACAAAAAAAAAAAAAAAAGCCCCAACAAAAGCCTACTCTCTGCAAAGGACCAGGAAAGTGGCAACCTAACATGAAAGAAAATTTTCAGGTAAACACTTAATACCACAGAAAAAACAGTGGACCCGTCCACACATGTGGACCAGCAAAGTCCCAGTGGGGTCCCTTCTCAGATGATAACTAAACACTTCAAATACGTAACACCCTGACTCCTCCCTACCCCTCATGGTAATGAGGTGACTCTCCTCCTCCTCCTCTGCCTGGGGTGGTATTAGAGGAAGCCTAGCAGAGTCAGAACGTTCACAACCACCCACCACTCTCAGTGTCAGTGGAGACCACTCAGGGAGCAGTACTGAGGCCTCCCAACCCCTCTTGCTAGGGTGGTATCACCTGAGGCCCAGTGAAAAGCCTGAACTCCCACCCCAGTAGTAAAGAGACATCATCACCAAGTCAACCAAGTGGGGAACCTGAACTTCCCTTGCCACCTGCCAATAATGAAGCAGCACTCCCCTTCCCCAGCTGAAAATTTATCAAAGGAAGCCTGCTTAAATATCAGTAAGATCCAGAGTTTCCTAACAGTAACCAAAATATCAATATCTTAATCAAAATTCACTTGTCATACCAAGAAATGTAAAAATCTCAACTTTAATGAGAAAAGATTATCAAGAGATACCAACACTGAGATGACATAGATGTTAGAACTATCTGACAAGGATTTTAAAGCAACTATCATAAAAATGCTTCAATGAGAAATTACAAACACATTTAAAACAATAAAAAAGTTTCAGCAAAGAAATAAAAGATAAGAATCACATGTAAATTTTAGAACTAAAAAAACTATAACCAAAATAAAAAACAACTGAAGGGCTCACCAGCAAAAAAAGAGAGATGAAAGAGTCAGTAAATTTAAAGTTAGAACATAGAAATTACCCAATTTGGACAAAAGAAAACAGACTTATTAAATAATAGAGTCTCAGGGACCAAACAAAAATTATAATATTCACATCATTAGAGTTCCTAAAGGAGAGGGGGAAGAAAGTGGGGCTAAATAAGAATTTGAATAATGTCTGAAAAGTTCCCAAATCTGGGACAAATTATGTCCCCCAAAGACAAACCTACTACAGATTCGAGATGGTGAGTGAACCTCAAAAAAGATAAACTCAAAGAAATCAATATCAGGCATATCACATTCAAATTTCTGAAAACTAAAGACGAAGAAAAAAAAATCCTGAAAGAACACCTTACCTATAGGAAAAAAACAATTCAATGATGGCAGATGTCTCATTACAAATGACAGAGACCAGAAAGAGGGGGAACAACATTTTTCAAATGTTTAAAGAAAAGAACCATCAACACAAAATCCTATATTCAGTGAATATATGCTTCAGGAATGAAGGGGAAATGAGGACATCCTCAGACTAAGAAAAACTAAAAGAATTTGTCACCGTTCTAAAAGAATGGCTACAGGAAGTTTGATGAACAGAAAGGAAATGATATAAGAAGGAATCTTGGAATATCAGAAAGGAGGAATGAACAACAGAAAAAGCAAAATGAGTAAACACAACATTCTGCTTCTTCTCGAGTTTTAAAATTCTGTTTGGTGGTTGAAGCAAAAATTGTAATACTCTGATGAAGTTCTCAATTGTAAAGGGAATATTTGAGACAATTATAAGTGGAGGAGAAAGAGAGAGGTAAGCTTCCTATACTTCACTTGAAGTGGTAAAATGTTGATATACTGACTGATCACATATATATCATATATATATATAGTAACACCCAGAGCAAATACCTACACAAAGAAATATACTCAAAAGTAGTATAGATAAATCAAATTGGAATTCTAAAATATGTGCACATAGGTGAAAAAACCCAGAGAAATGAAAAGAATGAAAGAAAATTAAATGGTAAACTTAATGTAATAATTGGTTAGTTGAGGCTCAAATATAAATGGTCTGAATATACTAGCTAAAACACAGTTTGGCAAAGTGAATTAAAAAAATATGACCCAACTATATGCTGTCTCTAAGAAACTCACTTCAGGTATAACAATACATGTAGATTAAAGGTAAAAGGTTTGAAAAAGATGGGACTTGCCTGGTGGTGCAGTGGTTAAGAATCCACCTGCCAATGCAGAGAACACAGGTTCGAGCCCTGGTCCGGGAAGATCCCACATGCTGCGGAGCAACTAAGCCCGTGCGCAACAACTACTGAGCCTGCGCTCTAGAGCCCGTAAGCCACAACTACTGAGCCTGTGTGCCACAACTACTGAAGCCAATGCACCCTAGAGCCCATGCTCCACAACAAAAGAAGCCACCGCAATGAAAAGGCCGTGCACTGCAATGAAGAGTAGCCCCCACTCGCTGCAACTAGAAAAAGCCCGCGCATAGCAACCAAGACCCAACACAGCCAAAAATAAATAAATAAACTAAAAAAAAAAAAGGTTTGAAAAAGATATACCATTAATTAAAGGAAAGCAGGAATGGCTTATACTACTGTAAGACAAAGGAGCCATCAAAGCAAAAAATTTACCAGAGACAGAGATGGACCTTACATAATGATAAGAGGGTCAAGCTACCAAGACAAAGCAATACCAAATGTGTATACACCAACCAACAGAGCTGCAAAATGTTAACAGAACTGAAGGAGAAAGGGAAAAAGCCACAATTACAGTTGAAGACTTCAACAATTATTTCTCAATAATTTATTAATTATTAGACAGAATAGTGGACAGAAAATCAACAAAGACACAGAAGAATTCAACCACACTGTCAACTGACAGGATCTAACTGACATTTATAGAACACTCCACCCAACAGCAGAGTATACATTCTTTTCAAGCTCCCATGGAACATACCCAAAACAGGGTCATAAAACAAATCTCAAAAAATTTAAAAGAATCAAAATCATAAAGAGTATATTCTGACCAAAATGGAATCAAACTAGAATCAATAAGAGAACGATAACAAGAAAATTTCCTAGCACCTAGAAACTACACAACACACTTCATATCAAAATTTTTATGAGATGCAGCTAAAGCAGTGCTGACAGGGAAATTTATAGCACTAAATGCTTACATTAGAAAAGTCTCAACTAAATAATCTAAGCTCCCATCGTAAAAATAGAAGAACAAAAACAACTCACAGCAAACTAAAGGAAAGAAGGAAGACAGGAGATAACAGAAAAAAATTTGACAAACCCTTAAAAAGAGTGACAGAAGAGAAGACATAAATTACTAATTTCAGGAATGAAACAGGGGCTATCACTAGAGACCTTGCAGATATCAAAAGGATAATAAGGGAATACTACAAACAACTCTCCACACATAAATTTTATATTAGATGGAATGGATTAACTCCTCAAATAGCACAAACTACCACAATTCACCCGATATGAAACAGTTCATTTGAATAACCTTTTCACTTTTAAGGAAACTGAGTGTTTAATTTTTAAACTCCTCCTCAAAAATTTCTAGGCCTAGAGGCCAGTATTATTGAGACCAAAACCAAAGGCAATATAAATAAGAAAACTTCAGACCAATATCATATCTCATTAATACATATAAAATCTTTAACAAAATATTAGCAAATAGAATTCAGCAACATATAAAAAGAATTATACAGCAAGACCAAGTAAGCTTATTCCAGTGATACAATATTCAGAAACAATCAGTGCAATCCACTGCATTAACAGGCTAAAAAAGAAAAACCAGTGATCATATCAGTTGATGCAGAAAAAGCATTTGACAAAATTTAACACCCATTCATGATAAAACTCTGAAATAATTAGGCAAAAGGACAGCTCTCAACTTGATAAAGAACATCTACAAAAATCATAGTTGATAGACATACTTGTGAAAGACTGAATTCTTTCCCCCTTTAACATCAGAAACAAGCCTAGGATGTCTGCTCTTAACACTGCTATTCAACACAGGACTAGAAGCTTACCAGTGAAATAAGACAAGAAAAGGAAATTAAGAAAAATACAGTTCAGAAAGGAAGATATAAAAACTGTCCTTATTTGCAGATGAAATTATGATCTATGTAGAAAATCCCATGTAATTAACCAAAAACAAACAAAAACCTTCCTGAACTATAAGTAGTTCAAACAGATTGAAGGATTCAAGACTAATACACAAAAATCAATTTATTTCTATATACTAGTAATGAACACAAAGAAATGGAAATCAGAAATACCATTTATTACAGTCACTCTAAATGGAGAGACATACCATAGTCAAGGACCAGAAGACTAAGTAGAGTAAAGATATTAATTCCCCACCAAACTGATATACAGGTTTAACACAATTCCAATCAAAATCTCCCCGCCCCCCAAAAAAAATCCCAGTGAGATTTTTAGTAAATGTAGACAAGATTATTCTAAAATTTATACACAAAGACAAAGCAACCAGAATAGCTAAAATAATATTGAAAAAGAATAAAGTGGAAGAAATCACTCTACCAACTCCAAGACTTATTATAGAGCTAGAGTAACCGAGCCTGTGTATGTAGTACTGGTAGAGGGAACAGAATAGAAAAACCAGAATCGGCCTCATACAAGTATGGCCAAACAATTTTGAAAAAAGTACAAAAGCAATTCAAAGGAGGAAAGATAGGCTTTCAACAAACGGAGCTGGAACAACTGGATAACTACAGGCAAAAAATGAACTTTCTACCTAAACCTCATACAAAAATTAACTTAAAATGGACCATTAAATTTAACATAAACCATTACAATACTTTTTGAAGGAAACACAGAAGAAAATCTTTAGGACCTAGGGCTCAGTGAAGAGCGTTTAAACACAATATCAAAAGCATGATCCATAAAATAATAATTTTTTAAAAAAATCAATAAATTAATTGAACTTTATCAAAATTAAAAACATTTGCTCTGTAAAAGACCCTGTTAAGAGGATGAAAAGACAAGCTACAGACTGGAAGAAAATATTTGCAAACTAGTTATCTGACATAGGATTTATATTTAGAATATATGAAGAACTCTCAAAACTCAACACAGTAAAAAACAAAACAAAACAAAAACCAATCCAATCAGAAAATGAGAAGATATGAAGAGACATCATTGAAAGGATATATGGATGGTAAATAAGCACATGAAAAAGATGTTCAACACCACTAACCATCAGGGAAATGCAAATTAAGACCACGATGATGTATCACTACACACCTATCAGAACAGCTAAAATAAAAAATAGTGACAATACCAAATGCCGGCGAAGATTCGAAGACACTGGATCTTTCATACATTGCTGGTGGGAATGTAAAATGGCACGGCCACTCTGGAAAATAGTTTGGCAGGTTCTTAAAAAACTAAACGAACTTAACCATGACCTAGCAATTGCTCTTCTAGGCATTTATCCCAGAGAAGTGAAAACTTAAGTAAGTCCACACAAAAACCTATACACGATTGTTCAATAGCAGCTTTATTTGTAATAGGCCCAAACTAGAAAGGATCAAAATGTCCTACAATAGATGCATAAGGTTAAATAAACTGTGGTACATCCATTCCATGGGATACTACTCAGCAGTAAAAAGGGAGACCTATTGATACACACAACAACTTGGATGGCATTATACTGAGTGAAAAAAAAAATCTTAAAAGGTCCCATACTGTAACATTCTTGAAATGACAAAATCACATGTGATAAAATAACATAGAACTACACACGCACATTGTACAATGTCAATTTCCTGGATTTGATATTGTATTATAGCTATGTAAGATGTAATAACCAATGGGGGAAATTGGGTGAAGGGCAATATGGGACCTCTCTGAACTGTCTTTGAAACTTCCTGTGAATCTAATTTCAAGATCAAAAGTTAAAAATTAGAAAGGTAAAACTATACCCTCATGGCCAAGGAAAAAATAAATCAGGCTCTGCCCAAGAAAATGTGAAATGCCCTGAAACCTGTATCAAGAAAAGAAACTAGATAGCAGTTTCTCCAAATTTGACAATCCTAAATGTTCAGATGACATCACCACCAACTTCTCTAAATTATCAGTAAAAAATATATATATAAACATATGTATCAACATACTAGAGCAGGGGTTGGCAAACTACATCCCATGAACCAACTCCATCTGTCTGTTTTTGTACATGTAAGTTTACTGAAATGAACACAAACATTAAAAAAAACAAAAAAAACCAACCACACTACTGGCTTTAGATATTGGTTATTTTACAGTAACACTGGATATCAGAGAACAGTATCAACTTGCAAGTTAACATTTTTCATCTTATTGGAACACAAATTATAATTCATCAGGATGTTTTATGTCTAAAACAAATTTCCAAGTCTTTCAATGTTATCATAAGACTTAAAAAAAAAAAAAAAAAGCAATTTCCCATCTGTTATCCAATTTACCAACTGCATAAAAAACTGTGCTCCCTGCAAAGTTCCAACTCACACAAACAATGGAAATACAGCTTAACAGCAGTTACCATACCTTGGAAAGTATCAAATCACCTAACCATCGCACACAATCGACATAATTTCTATGTATGTCTCTGGTAGAAAAGTCAGGAAAATGAATTTTCTGAGAAATAAATGGCCTGAAATGGAAATATCAAAAGTTAAGAGAAAAACGTGTAGCAAAAGCTCACTAATTTTCCTTTTTGGATTTATAAAACTTTGAAAAATAAAATATATATGAATACTAATTCTTTTGTGTTTCTACAAAACTAAATACCTTCTTATCTGTTTACTCGGAGCTAAAATCTCATTCCATTTTTGTTTCTACATTTTACGCCATTATTAGCTCTCAACTGAATTTTGTATTCATCCTATGAAATTTCATTTATAAAAACTGCACCTTCCTGCCTTACTACATATAGGCCAAAATTAATCACTTCAATTCTGGCTATCCTAACCAATAACCAAAAACACCTGATTACAGAGCTGAAAATTTCTCATAGAAAATACTAAGCTACCTACTCAATCCTTTAAAATTAAGCATTAATGGTCTATGAAAGTAAACACATCTAGATTATTTCAAAAGATAATTATCTTTTAGGAACAATGACACATCATTTCAAAGTCTGCTAAAGGTAAAGTTAGGTGAGAATCCTGCCCAGAACAACAATTTCTGAAGGTGACATCTGACAGGAATTTGACATTTATTAATTAGAACTTCTCCTGTATTTAGAAAAGTAAAATATGGTGCAACTTTTCCTTAAAGATGTTTGTGAGAAGACCATAAACTAGAGAAGTTGTTACCAATTCTGAAGTTAATTAAATGTATACCTAATATTTCTAATCTAGTAAGTGATTCAGTTTTATTTATTTATTTTTATTTATTTTATTTTTGGCTGTATTAGGTCTTTGCTGCTGCACGCAGGCTTTTCTCTGGTTGCGACGAGCAGAGGCTACTCTTCATTGCAGTGCACAGGCTTCTCATTGTGGTGGCTCCTTTTGTTGCGGAGCACGGGCTCTAGGTGTGTGGGCCTCAGTAGTTGTGGCACACGGGCTCAGTAGTTGTGACTCGTGGGCTCTAGAGCGCAGGCTCCGCAGTTGGGGCTCACGGGCTTACTTGCTCCACGGCATGTGGGATCCTCCCGGCCCAGTTCTCAAACCCGTGTGTCCCCTGCATTGGCAGGCAGATTCTCAACCAATGCGCCACCAGGGAGGCCCCTGATTCAGTTTTTAAGCTGAAGTAACTGCAGAAGTATCATATACCATGAATTAGTTGTGTCTTGGGCAACTCACATGTCCTCTCTTTGCTTTTCCCTCATATGTAAAAAGGATGTTGGGCTGAATCATTTCAAATACTCTTTCCAATTCAAATTCTGGGATCTTTTCTTTTCTTTCTTTTTTTCTTTTTTTTTTTTGCGGTTTGCAGGATCTCAGTTCCTCAACCAGGGATTGAACCCAGGCCATGACAGTGAATGCCTGGAATCCTAACCAGCAGGCCACCAGGGAACTCCTGGATTTTTTCTTTATTAAAACATTAAAATGCTGTTAATGATCTGATATAAATTCTTAACTGCTATAATTTTATTAATTACGTTTTAGCCAAATATATATTATAATCTATGGTTAAACCTCTCTCAAGAAGACCAGCATAATTCACTATTATTTTCTGTAAGCTGTAAAATATAACTTCTATTTATTTCAGAGCTCTAGAAAATATAAAAACATAAACTGAATACTATACTAAGCCCTGGTGTTTTAAAATAAAAATTGAAAGTCATACTAACTCTTAGAGGCTTGAGATCTGATGCATGTCTGTGTATTAAAATATTTACTGATAATTACAAATTCAACTACCAATCTATTAATAATCTGGCTTGATAACCAGAAAATTAACTCTGCTAAAATGAAAAGGGCAAACAAAGTTAACATTTACAAACATATGATAGTCACAGTGAAAGTGTTAATAATAGCTTGATAAGATTCTGAAAAAGACAGTAAATGAATTAAGAGTTGAGGTTTTTAAAAAATATACTAAGAAAACTGCCAAGTTCCCACAGCTAGTCCCTCCCCTTGGTTCAAAGCTCCTGCTTTTGAATTTTCTCCATTTAATGAAGTGAGTATCACTTAAAGGAAAGCATTATGTTATCATGAATTAAAGCTAAGAACCCCATTTAAAATTATGATTTACTTCTTCTGTTTATATAATCATCTTACACAGATGTGTGAGTTTTCAAATAATTTATCTTCTTAGAAACATAATCAATATAATAGTTTCAAGGCATATGAAATTTAAGGACTGAAAATAAAGCTCTTTCATTATGAGTGAAAAATAAAAATAAAAATTATGATTTACTGTCTTGAATTAGAACTTACAGTATTGACAAGCAGTGCTAATAACATTAGCACATGCATACCTAAATAAAAGTAAGTGAAATGTGCTACTAAATTAAGATAAAAATACAACTGAAAGGGATTTTGAAAAATGAGCCACAAACATATTAGACAAAAATAAAGGCCTTCCATTTAAAATCAGTGAATTGTATGGCATATAAGTTATACCTTAAAGTTATTAAAAGGGGATTCTAAAATCAGTGTTGGAGACGTATACAACAATTTTGGAAAAAGTAAAACGCTATTCAACAGCATGAGATAGCAAATTGTTTTAAGTACTACAACTGTTACCTGTTAGTTTTATTTGGGTTATAATCATAAGATTCCTTAATTGCATTCATCATTCTCTTTGAATTGATCCTCCAAAGTTTAAGAGAGTGATCCATACCACAGGACATTATTTTTTCACCCAAAAGATCATAATCCTGTATGTAAAACAGAAAAGCTTAAATTAAATATATAAATTATTTCCCCGAATTATGCTATCTAATTTTCATCTGATGTCCAGTATTGTGAAAATTGTATTTCAAACCACCATACTAACATTTTGGGTTTCATATATGTAGGCCATAAGTCACAAAGTTTTTACTGCTTTTGAGATTTATTTTAACTGATGTGTCACCACCACAATATATGAGCTTATATAATATGGAAGGCAAAAAAGTAAACTGAATTTAGTTTTATCTATTCAATTATCTTTATTCAAATATTTCCTTTGCTTGATTTTGAAGGTGAATCGAATGATGAGGTAAAACAATTATTCTATGACATAAAAACCTAAATGGTTATGTTACTTTTCTTTGTCTAACCCTGATCAAGCAATGAAACTGACATCTGTATGTGAAATTATGAGTCCTTAAACAATTGAAATTTTAGATTTGTACACCTAAGTCACAACACTTCAGGTACCTTGGTTTTAGAGTTCACTTTTTAAATGAATAAAGGAAAAAAATGTCTAAAAAAGGAAATAAGATATTTAAACTTTTTCATTTGCTGTTTACTAATTTTTACTAAGCTCCTAACAGATCATCCATTATAACCTTATTCCACCTCATTTCATAGATAAGACACTGAGGCACAGAGATGATATTTAATTTAGCACATGGTACATACATGTGTTAAGGAAAATCTCACACATCAATCCTTCTAGCAGTGAACTCCTATTGTTACAGAGAAGAGATACAGACTCCTGCTCTCATTTTAAGAAATAACAGTAGAGAGTTCTATTTAAGGAGAGTATTTTCCTCACTAATCTAGATATTCTGTTAATCCAACCTTTGAATTAATCAGGGACACTGTTTTACACAGCCTGAGAGCTTTAGGTTTGGTGTTTATTGAATCCACAAGTCTGGTAGCTGCTCTTTTCCTAATAACCTCACTGTCAACAGCAACAAGACACCCTTAGAGCCAGGAGCTCTCATTAGTTTTTAAGGAAGGTCAGTAGTCTTTTCACACATAAAGCCAGGTGGAGATTGCTATTGCAACTTCTAGAGAATCTAAGTTGCAAGTTCTAGAAAATCCTTTAAGGTAGGTATAATTCTCACAAAAGTATACAAACCCTAACTATAGGAATAGTTAGTACCTCCAATTAAAATGTCACAAGCTTCAAAATATGGTGCCCCTTTAAATAGTTTAAAAAAAAAAGAAAAAAAGAAATGAGCTATAAGGCTACTAAATAAGTAAGCTCTACACAGAACACAAGTAAACCTGAAATAACATAAAAATCTGAAACTTGACTAAAAACATTTATATCATTACAATAGATCAACAGATTATAATACATAAGTATAACGATAACACCATGCCATCAAAGGGAAGAGTTATATAAAACTCAGTGTGAACAACACTTCCTAGAAATGAGTAACTTATATTTCAACTTCAAATAAAAGATGAAAAAGCTTCTTAATTACCAAGTAGGTTAACCTTTTCCTTTAATAACTGAGAAACAACAAAAGTTAACTTGGTGATTTTAGATTAAAAAACGAAAAGAACAAGTTCATAGTACTCATTCATGAGAATCCAGGCACTGAGTACAGATAAAACACAAACAGCCTATTTGCTTTACTTCTTCATCTGTAAGTTAAAACCTTCTCTGTCACAAGTAAATGAAATAACTGTCTGCCAGACTAGATGAAACAAACCACATGCTTTCTTATAAGGAAAGAGTTCTATGGGTATCGTTCACAGCTTTGTACACCTGAAGGTCACTGCCCTGTAGCTTTCAACTTACAGCACTTAGAACTTCATCTCTGTGCCCTTCTACACCTCCAAATATTGCCACCAGAGTGTCCGTTTGGATATTCCATAATCGTAAAGCATGATCTAGTACAGACATAAAAAAATTAATATGAACTTTTATCATTCATTTACTGTGGACTTTCAAAAGCTCTTTAAAGAAGAAAAAGCTACCAAAGTTTGGACTAAACTTACTCACAGTAAAGATTAAGAAGGAATCCATACCATATAGGAACTTAAAATATTGATATCACCTGTAGATTTAACTAGGTATGAGCTCATACTTTCAAGATAAGAAAGAAATATTTCTCTGGTCCTAAATTTGATTATTGCATGTACCACAGAACAAGGTACTAGCTTTTCTCTCTACCATATCCACATTTACAAATTGAAGAGGACAAAGTAGATTTATAAGATTTCTATAGTAAATCCCAAAATAGGATTGAAACATACATAGTGACATAATTTTAGAGTATTATAGACCTTTCAAACATGCTATAACTGTAAATTGAGCAATCTAATTTTCCACTAAACATCAGCAACAAAATAAACAGACAGCAATATTCATAAATATAATACTATGCAGAGCTTGAAATATAGCAATGTCCATACTGTACATGAATATTGACATATTACACAGGTAACACTAAGAGGCAGTAATATATTGTGTTAGTGGAAATTAACATTGCTACAAAAATGATTTCTTGATTCCAATTTGTGTCCAAGTTTTTGTGCAGACATATATTTTCATTTCTCTTGAAGACATACACACCTAGGAGTGGTAATTCTATGTTTAACTTTTCAGGACTGCCAGACTGTTGCCAGTCCTTACATTTTACATTCCCACCAGCAATGGATGAGGGGGGTTCCAATTTCTCCATATCCTAGTCAACATTTTATTGTCTGTCTTTTTGATTATAGTCATCCTAGTAGGTGTGAAGTGGTATCATTTTTTTAATTAACATCTTTATTGGAGTATAATTGCTTTACAGTGTTGTGTTAGTTTCTGCTATAAAACAAAGTGATTCAGCTATATGCATACGTATATCCCCATATCCCCTCCCTCTTGCGTCTCCCTCCCACCCTCATCCCACCCCTCTAGGTGGTTGCAAAGCACCGAGCTGATCTCCCTGTGCCTTGCAGCTGCTTCCCACTAGCTATGAATTTTACATTTGGCAGTGTACATATGTCAATGCTACTCTCCCACTTCATCCCAGCTTACCCTTCCCCCTCCCCGTGTCCTCAAGTCCATTTTCTACGTCTGTTTCTTTATTCCTGTCCTGCTCTAGGTTCATCAGAACCATTTTTTTTTTTTTTTTTTTTAGATTCCATATACATGTGTTAGCATACGGTATTTGTTTTTCTCTTTCTGACTTACCTCACTTTGTATGACAGACTCTAGGTCCACCCACCTCACTATAAATAACTCAGTTTCCTTTCTTTTTATGGCTGAGTAATAGTCCATTGTATATATGTGCCACATCTTCTTTATCCATTCATCTGTCGATGGACACTTAGGTTGCTTCCATGTCCTGGCTATTGTAAATAGTGTTGCAATGAACATTGTGGTACATGACTCTTTCTGAATCATGGTTTTCTCAGGGTATATGCCTAGTGGGATTGCTGGGTCATATGGCAGTTCTATTTTTAGTTTTTTAAGGACTCTCCATACTGTTCTCCAGAGTGACTGTGTCAATTTACATTCCCACCAACAGTGCAAGAGGGTTCCCTTTTCTCCACACCCTCTCCAGCATTTATTGTTTGTAGATTTTTTGATGATGGCCATACTGACCGCCCTGAGGTGATACTTCATTGTAGTTTTGATTTGCATTTCACTAATGATTAGCGATGTTGAGCATCCTTTCATGTTTGTTGGCAATCTGTATATCTTCTTTGGAGAAATGTCTATTTAGGTCTTCTGCCCACTTCTGAATTGGGTTGTTTCTTTTTGATATTGAGCTGCATGAGATGCTTGGATATTTTGAAGATTAATCCTTTGTCAGCTACTTCGTTTGCAAATATTTTCTCCCATTCTGAGGGTTGTCTTTTCGTCTTGTTTATGGCTTCCTTTGCTGTGCAAAAGCTTGTTTCATTGGGTCCCATTTGTTTATTTTTGTTTTTATTTCCATTTCTCTAGGAGCTGGGTCAAAAAGGATCTTGCTGTGATTTATGTCATAGAGTGTTCTGCCTATGTCTTTCTCTAAGAGTTTTATAGTGTCTGGCCTTACATTTAGGTCTTTAATCCATTTTGAGTTTATTTTTGTGTATGGTGTTAGGCATTTTTCTAATTTCATTCTTTTACATGTAACTGTCCAGTTTTCCCAGCACCACTTATTGAAGAGGCTGTCTTTTCCCCACTGCATATTCTTGCCTCCTTTATCAAAGATAAAGTGACCATATGTGCGTGGGTTTATCCCTGGGCTTTCTATCCTGTTCCATTGATCTATATTTCTGTTTTTGTGCCAGTACCATACTGTCTTGATTAGTGTAGCTTTGTTGTATAATCTGAAGTCAGGGAGCCTGATTCCTCCAGCTCCGTTTTGCTTTCTCAAGATTGCTTTGGCTATTCGGGGTCTTTTGTGTTTCCATACAAATTGTGAAATTTTTTGTTCTAGTTCTGTGAAAAATGCCAGTGGTAGTTTGATAGGGATTGCACTGAATCTGTAGATTGCTTTGGGTAGTATAGTCATTTTCACAATGTTGATTCTTCCAATCCAAGAACATAGGATATCTCTCCACCTGTTTGTATCATCTTTAATTTCTTTCATCAGTGTCTTACAGTTTTATGCATACAGTTCTTTTGTCTCCTTAGGTAGGTTTATTCCTAGGTATTTTATTCTTTTTGTTGCAGTGGTAAATGGGAGGGTTTCCTTAATTTCTCTTTCAGATTGTTCATCATTAGTGTATAGGAATGCAAGAGATTTCTGTGCATTAATTTTGTATCCTGCTACTTTACCAAATTCATTGATTAGCTCTAGTAGTTTTCTGGTAGCATCTTTAGGATTCTCTATGTATAGTATCATGTCATCTGCAAACAGTGACGGTTTTACTTCTTCTTTTCTGATTTGTATTCCTTTTCTTTTTCTTCTCTGATTGCTGTGGCTAAAACTTCCAAAAACTATGTTGAATAATAGTGGTGAGACTGGGCAACCTTATCTTGTTCCTGATCTTAGAGGAAATGGTTTCAATTTTTCACCATTGAGAATGATGTTGGCTGTGGGTTTGTCATATATGGCCTTTATTATGTTGAGGTAGGTTCCCTCTATGCCTACTTTCTGGAGAGTTTTTATCATAAATGGGTGTTGAATTTTGTCAAAAGCTTTTTCTGCATCTATTGAGATTATCATATGGTTTCTCCCCTTCAATTTAATATGGTGTATGACATTGATTGATTTGTGTATATTGAAGAATTCTTGCATTCCTGGGATGAACCCCACTTGATCATGATGTATGATCCTTTTAATGTGCTGTTGGATTCTGTTTGCTAGTATTTTGTTGAGGATTTTTGCATCTTTGTTCATCAGAGATATTGGCCTGTAGTTTTCTTTTGTTGTGACATCTTTGGTTTTGGTATCAGGATGATGGTGGCCTCGTAGAATGAGTTTGGGAGTGTTCCTCCCTCTGCTATATTTTGGAAGAGTTTGAGAAGGATAGGTGTTAGCTCTTCTCTAAATGTTTGATAGAATTCGCCTGTATCACTGTGGTTTTGATTTGCATTTCCCTAATGATTAATAATGCTGAGTGCCTTTCTATGTGCTTATTGGACATTTGTGCAAGTTCTTTGGAAAGATGTCTATTCAAAACCTTCGGTTGTTTTTAATTTGGTTGTCTTTTTATTACTGAGCTGTATGACCTCTTGATACAAGTCCCTTATTAGATACATAATTTGCAAATATTTTTTCCTTTCTATAGGTTGCCTTTTCCTTCCTTGAGCATTACTTACAGAAAAATTCCTATTCATTTTGAAAAGCTGTTTGAAAACTGCTCTTACTGACACAGCGGGGGAAGAACAGGGTTAAAAAGTTGTGACATTAAGAACAAGTAACGCATTATGGCCTATGTTACTTGTAAAGGAATACTTGAGCCCAGCTAACGTTATTAAGAGAAGAGAAAAAGTTATCAGCTCTCTTCTTAGGTGTCTGTTTCCAAACAAGCCTTGATAGTTAAAGAAAAATCACACTGAAACATGTTTCATGTAAGAGTTTTAATTTGAGGACATCTTTTAATATGAGCAGATTGTGGGGGTTAGGTTATCGGTGTGACAAGCCATTAAAAGAATAAACTTGACTAGAATAATAATGTAGAAATGCAATGAGAAAGGGCAATCGAAAACAGAATGTAGAGATAAGAACAACCCAAATCATTTTAGAGAGCTCAGAAATGATTAAGAATGATTAAGAGGACTGTCTGAACCCAGAATAAACTTATAATGCCGACATAGCCATACAGAGCAAAGCAATGCTTTCTCTTTATACATAAGGGAAAAATTTCAAAGAGCTTACGCTGGATAACTTAGCATTTTAAGGAATTCTACAGGGAATCCTTTATAAAACAAAAGTTTTATATAGAGAGAGTCAAAAAAAAGCAATATCGATCTTCAGATGCGTTATTTCTTACTACATGATTGGAAAGAATGGTAAGATGATTTGCAAAACTACCTTCAAACTATTAAAAATGTCATAACTTTGGTGATCTGCCACTTAAAATTAATGAAGCTTAATATGATAATTCAATTGCAGATAAAGTTCTAAAACTATCATAATGCAATATGGTAAATAAGGGTAATACACACTTAATCCTCAGTACCAATTATTTTATTTACATTGTATGTTAACAGTGTATTTCAAGGTCCCATTCTCCAATTCTTGGTTTGGAGATGCTAATGTAGCCTAAGATTTTTCTAAAACTTACTTCTTTTTAAATTTGGCTTTTTTCCTTAGAACAGTTTGTCCCTAAAATAAAAAACTCACTCCCAAATAACAGAACTAAAGAAACATATGCTTCTCTTACCTTTACTTACTGACAGGAGAAGATTTGGATCTCTTGGATGGAATTTCAGCTCATTGATAGCATTTCCATGGCCAACATAGTGCTATAATAAATTTAAAACATTTCTTCAACTTTCATATAAAAATCAATAAATTCTTTTTCATTAATCTTAGGAGAATGGAAAAATAGTTTCACTTGAAGTAGCGGTTCTCAACCTTGGCTGCATATTAAAAGCACCCAACTTGAAGGAAAAATAAAAGATGTTCAAGTCCCATTTGCAGATATTCTGAGCCACAGCAAGGATTTAAAAGATTATCAGATGATTCTAATGTATCCCCAAGGTTAAAGTGATTTGTGAAATTTCTTTTAGTATCAACTTCCAAGGCTTCACTTTTCAGTTCTTTACAAGGCGCTCTTGACTCTATACCCCCTATTTAGGGGATTTTGGAAAATGAGCTCACTCTTTTCTTATTGTTCATTTAAAGCCTCTCAGACTAAAGCAAGACAAAAGGACAGAAATTATTTTAAAAGAAAATAGTTCAAATGATAAAATTTTCCCACTTATTCCTTAATTTGCATTACCCAAGTGTGACAAAGGTCTCAAAAGACTTGTCTAAATGAAGCAATAGGCAAAGTACAAACCAAATTAGAAATTGCACTCTGTTTTAAATTCAACATGACAAGCTTTTGCAGGTGTGCATTCAAAAAAAAGCAGATCTGTAATTTAACAAGAAAACCCACCTTTATGCATTGCATTGTTATGGGATTAATTATCCTAATTATGCCTCTAGATCCAGCTACAGCTAGCAGAGGATGGCTTGTATTGCTATCATATGTCCATGCACAAGTGTAAAAGTTCTCATCAGCCTAAGAAATGCCAGTTAAGAAATATAATTTGTTTTTGAAAAGTAAACACATCAATGATCACAATACTATTCACAAAAACCTCCAGAGAACTGCTGAAGTTTTTGACAAAGAAGTTCCCATTTTTCTTTACACTACCAGGTTTAACCAATGGAGATTTTAGGTCTAAAATCTACACCAAATGATCAAACAAATCCAGTCCTTCCACTCAGATTTGATTACTATTTTGCTGTTTGCACAACTATTTACCTCTGTCTTTTGAAAGCAGCCATAGGCAATGTGTAAATGAATGGGCATGGCTGTGTCCCAAATAAAAATTTATTTACAAAAACAGGTGGCCAGCTCTATAGGCTGTAATTTGCTGATCCTGGCTCTATCTCAGTAACTCTATGTGCCTCTAGATAAAGATCAATAACTATTCAGTTTTCCACCTTTTCCTGTGTGATACCTTCCCAATACGGGCTACAGGTCACTTCTTTTCTTATCACCTAAGGGAAGACTAAATGTTCCTGCTTTTTCTTATTTGCTAGCTTTTTCAAATGGATCTGGAAGAAGTCTTATCACCAAACTTTGACTGTTGTACCCTTTGGCTTTTTAAAGCTTTTTCTTTATAAACCCACGTTTTACAGTATTTCCTAAACAAATTGCACATGTTTATTTTTTCTCTGTAGGCTTTGATGACCAAATACTCAGTATGACTGCCAGGCACAGATTCTGATTAACCCAAGTTCACCAATATAACTGCCCTGAAATGATAAAATTCCAAGCAAGGTCAAAGAAACAGGAAGTTTCTGCTATCATTTTCTATTACAGGATTTCCAATGCTCATCTCCAGACACGCACACTGTCCTCCTTCATATCCACCCTACAATGGTTTTCTAGGAATCAGGAAAACTAGATACTAGGAATCTTTTGGGTGACAGTGAAGGAATAGCATTGGTTAAAGTTAAGAAAGGACAATGTAACTTTAGAGAACTAATTTACAAAAGTTTTGGGGTACTTATTGAAAGTCAATTTCTTTAGCCAACAATATTGAAAACCCAGGAAAGGATACATCAGCATCCACATAAGATTGCAACAACCGGATTTCTCCTTGTGAGTGACATTCATATAAGGTAACCTAATGAAAACAAAAATACAGTAAATTTTATCTCAAATGTAGAAACACACTCTTCAGCTTTTGAACATATTTTAGTCACAAATGTATCTCAAAGATGCTACAGAAACTACTGCTTTAAAAGAGCTCCTTTAAACTTAAGGAAGCTATTGTAAAGCCTAATGCATCACATAATTTCCAGAATATATTAAATACTACAGTAATAATAATGGTTTCTATTTCCAATGTTTTCAACTTTTATCTCATCCATGTAATTGCACCAACTCTTCCAAGTAAATAAAGTTGAATACCTCACAGTAAAGTATAACTACTCCCTAAAATTGTAGTTTATCTTTTTTTTTTTTTGGCTGCACCACAAGGCTTGCAGGATCCCAGTTCCCTGACCAGGGATTGAACCCAGGCCTATGGCAGGGAGTCCCAACCACTGGACCATCAGGGAATTCCCGTGGTTTATCCTCTTTTAAAGCTTTAAAGTCTTTGGATAGTTTTAGAGCATTATTAATTACATATAAGAAAATCTAGGACTTCCCTGGTGGCGCAGTGGTTAAGAATCCGCCTGCCAATGCAGGGGACACAGGTTCGAGCCCTGGTCCAGGAAGATCCCACATGCCATGGAGCAACAAAGCCTGTGCGCCACAACTACTGAGCCTGTGCTCTAGAGCCCGGAGCCACAAGTACTGAAGCCCGTGTGCTACAACTACTGAAGCCCGCGTGCCTAGAGCCCGCACTCTGCAACAAGACAAGCCACTGCAATGAGAAGCCCGCACACCGCAACAAAGAGTAGCCCCTGCTCGCCACAACTAGAGAAAGCCCACACGCAGCAACGAAGACCCAACGCAGCCAAAAATAAATAAATAAATTAAATTAAAAAAAAAAAAAAGAAAATCTAAAATTTGCCTAATAATTTTCTCATGGACATTGCTCATCAAATATTAACTTTCTGATATACAGTGGCCTTTTCGTCACATATTCTAATAATATATACACTTTATTCAATTATGTACAGTTGTCCCTTGGTATCTGCCGGGGATTGCTTCCAGAACTCCCCCCAGATACCAAAATCCGAGGATGCTCAAGTTCCTTATATAAAATGGCATAGTGTATGCATATAACTTCACACATCCTCCCATATACTTTAAGTCATCTCTAGACCACTATGACATCGAATACAATGTAAATGCTATATAAATAGTTGCCAGCACAAAGCAAATTCAAGTTCTGCTTTTGGAACTTTCTGGAATTTTCTTTTCTGAATATTTTTGATCCACACTTGGTTGAATCTGCGGATGTGGAACCCACAGATACAGAAGGCTTACTCTATAATACTAAATTTTTTATAAATTTCTTTCCATTCTTCTTACAGCTTAGTCATGTTAGCAATAACCTGTTATTAATCTTAATAAGAGTCTATAAGAACTCTATAAAGATCCTTTAAATCATCTATTATCACCTATTAATAAGATAATTTCTACATTAATATTCTAAAAAAATTCCTTATATGGATGCTAACTAGGTTGGCTTAAAAGATTATTTTGTTTTACTTTTCTTTCTTTTTTTAAAAAAAGAAGTCCAAACAGCAGAGCTTTTTATAATTCAGTAACGTATAATTCAATGTCATTTTAAATGAGAACAGGGATTCTTTTTGTTAGAAAGCCTGGAACATTACAATAAGCATACTGGAGCACAAATTAAACTAATTCTAATTATACTAATATGATGGTGAAGTTAGTGAAGCATAATCAGGCTTATAGTGATGTCTTAAAAGTGGATTCAAATGAATTAATAATGGATTATGTTCCCAATTTTCGGAAAAAATAACCTTAATCTCTTCTTCAAACTACATCAATTTCCCTCTGAATTGTTGTTGTCAAGCTACATATCACAACCTATATTTGGCTAAACACCAAAAAAACCTGTTATCCCAGGTTATCAACTTGAGTATTGAGTTTCAAATTTTCATAACTTCAATGACCAGTAAAAGCAACAGAGCCTTAAATGTAATTAAAACTTCCTTAAAGACTTCCAGGAAATTACTTAAAGCCAAATTTTACTTTTTAGAAAACAGGAATAGCAAAGTTCTAGCCCAGAATAGATGCATGTGTGTTTGTATGATCCTCAAACTTTCAGAATAAAAAAGGAAAAAAGCTTGGAAATATGCTGACATTTGAAAAATACTCAGCTGACAACTCCCAAGTTAGTTTTGATTGAGAACAGAATACTAACACTAAAACAGCAAACAAATATAGGAAACGGCGTGCATTAAAAACCATGGTCTTTTATTTCTCTAAAAAGCTTAACACAATTACTAAAGAAGCATAAAATTTAATTTCACTCAATTAAAATAACTTATGGAACACCTCAGATTCACCTCCTTTCCCTCCCCTCTTGTGCTAAAGGTAAAAAAAGTGACTTTGTTTATTGTCAATCCATACCAATTAGTCAATTTCTTCCATCTTTCTTTTTCCAAATACGCCAATCTATTTCTCTGTTATTTCTCATAACTCTTAGTACAGCACTAATGAATAAGCAGAATGTCAGCTAATACAGTAAAGACTTATCAGGAGGACAATTTTTCCGTAGTGATTTCAGATTAACAGAAAACTCCTGATTCTCCCTGGTAAGCACTAGGGAATCATCCTTTTTCCCATTCATTTAGAAGTGAATGGAAATAAACAAGTCTTTGCAATCCACTTTTTCAGCCCCAGGTTTAACTAAAAAGTTAAATAACCATTTACATCAAAACATGCCCAGCATGGTTTTTTCCATGCATTTTCTCAGTTCAAGATACTCTGGCTTCCTAAAATAAAAACAATTCAAAACAAATATTTATTGCATATAATTAAAATATTTTCAGTAACTATTACATAAATCCACTGGATTTACGCTTTCCATTTACAGAGAGCAATTAATTATGTTTACTATTTTTAAGAAATCACAGACTTCTTACCCTAAATTGACAAACAACTATTACAGTCACTTCTAAAAAGCAAGGTCAATTTTTTCAGCCACTCAAAACAAAATATTTATGAGTACAAAATGTAAATAGAAACCCGTTTCATGAACAATTGGGAGGATGTATGAAATAAAGATATATTTTCAGTCATGAATATTACTTTTAATTTTGTCAGTTTCTAGAATGCTTCACTTTTACATAAAGGAACAATACTGTCAAACCAGCTATACAAAGTTTACTTCAAAATCATTACACTTCAATGTTGTATTAACACCAGACTCTGATAAGCCAAATGCCAAACAGTCCCCTTAACACTCACTCTGTTGCTTCCTACAGTTGCAAACACTAATGGATCTCCTTCTTTACTGTGCCAGTTAAACTGAACTCCAAACAATGGTTGATTATGATCTTCCTATAAAATAACCAAGAAATAAGAAAAATTAATATATTTTAGAAACCAAAAATGGTACTAAACTGACCATTCCCATTATAACTTTTTTCCAAAATGCAAGCTGCAATTTTATATATCATACATAAACTGACTTTTGACACTTAAAAGGTATCTGTTAGTCCAGTTTTCACATTTTAAAATACTGGTGCATGATAAAGCTTTATAACAATTAAAGATTTAAATCAGAGGTTAGGTAACAAGTACTCATCAATGAAAATACTTTGATAGTTGCCTTCTATATTCTTAAACCCAACTGCACGCTTCTGAATCAAAATAAAATGGATAATTGTGGCAAAGGCATTTAATCCCTTAGGACATAGGACACAATTTAATTTTCTGAAATAACAAATAACCTAACAGTTAATATAGTTTCTCCAGTACTCATTAAACTTTATTAGGTTTAATTTCCCTCGTACAGTGAAGCATATCAGACTCCATTCAAATCATTGCTTTCTACAGTTCTATAAAAACAACTTTAAATAACCTTGAATTTGGGTCCTAAAAGAAAAACAACCCAAGAAGTTTTATAATGAACAAGAATACTTGAACAGTGGGGGCCAGGGGAGGCAGTGGGCTGTAACATCACAGTTACCAGGAGGCTATAAGGAGATGTACAAAAAACAAGTATTCAGGGTTTTTTTTCATTTTTATTTTACATTGGAGTAGAGTTGATTAACAACGTTGTATTAGTTTCAGGTGCACAGCAAAGTGATTCAGCCATACATATACAGCTTTTTCAAATTCTTTTCCCATTTAGGCCACCACAGAATATTGAGCAGAGTTCCCTGTGCTACAAGTATTCAGTTTTGTTCACAAAGTTATTTTTCAGCCTTAGGATTATACTGGCAATCTCCCGGTGTTTAATAGTAACTTTCATATTCACTTTAAGGCACTGTTTTCACTTTTAAAGTATAACAACATTCATTTCTTATCCTTTAAAAAGCCATAGCTTTAGGCTTTGGAAATATTTAATAAAAATATCCAAATGGCAGTTAAAACCACCTTCCAGATATACTACGTAAAAACAGGTTAATATATCTAAATATTAACATGAAACTACAATGGACACTTTGCTTTAGAAGAAGGAAAAAAAAAAAACCACCACCACTGAGATTAATTTTCCTCCTTTTAAGACAGTATAATTTGACACACTGAGCAATGAATTTTGCTACATAGACAGGAAAATAATTTCCATAAAGCCATAGCTTCTTATGCTTTCCGAAGACTTTAAAGTATATTTAGATATTTTAAAAAGAATCTATCTAACATATGTATAAGATAATATAATGCATATTTTTGCTCAGCACAGGAAAAACACCCCCAAATTTAAAAAACAGGAAATGAATACATGTAAAACATTTAAAGTAAATATCAGTAATCCTTTTTAAAAATAAAAAGACTATTGAGGAAGGCAGTAATATAAATAACTCCAACCTATTATTTTTTCCAAATATTGAATATTCAAAAAAATTTTAAATTTCTACTTTTTCTTTGAAAACAATTACAAATAAAAGAGTTAAATTTTTAAAGACTGCACAAAGTAAGACATTTGTTTCAATTTATGTTAACTCAAAGTTAATGAGTCACATTCAGTTTTTTTCAGTAACAGGTACCAGGAAGTGGTTTATGCTTTTAAGTTTTACCAAAATATGAAGAGTAACATTTCTCAAAATCAATAAAAACAGTAAAGAAAAACCAGATGCAATACTAGGTACTACCCATTTAATGTAAAACAAACAAAAAAAAAGCTAAACAAATGTGGAATGGATTATAATAACTATGCAGTCTGCCCTACAAACAAAACTTCAGATTATTATAATTTTATAATATTTTTAACTTGACAGAGTATCTTGAGCATAAAATGTTTACCACTGAGAAATAACTCTGGAGCCCATCATTCAGCACATAGACTGTGTCTTTCTGTACATACCTTGAGACTATTTACACATTTGAAAGAATATTTGCATTTCTTTGACTTCCATTTTCCCTTCCCCCAACTTTTCCTTCCAGGCGCGTTTGGCGTATTTGTAGGTGTATCAGGGCGTTCAGTGTTTGTACCACTTTCTATACTGACAGCATCATCCTATGAGCAGCAAATCAGAAAAAATTATATGAAACAGCAATACTGTACTTAGGAAATGAATTCATACTGGGTAGCTACTGACTGGCCTAAAAGAATTAATTAATAAATCCTGCAAGAAATGAAGAAATTTATTCTTGTCTCCAAACAAGAATAAAACACAAACACATTAGGATTTGTGGATATTTGATATTTCAGCAAAAATATAAACAAAAAAAGCTAACCATGATGATGCTAATGGTAAGAATAACACTGCCTTTAAATAACAAGGCACTGGTCTGTGCCAGCCACTTTACTGCATTGCCTCACTTCATCATTACTGCTCTTCATACAAGGTACTGTTAGATAAGGAAGTGTTGCTTAGAGAGCCTAAATGGTGTCTTGCTGGTTAGGGCTGCTGGGATTCAAAACCAAAAGCTATGACTCCTAAATCTGACTGACCTACATGTCTTCATAATTTATTTGACTGCTGCTCAGTTTGGAGCATGAGAGTGGGTGGCCGTTTGAGGCTACAGTGTTAGTGCTTCCTACTTTAGATGAAAATCCTGATTATCATTCAAACTCTGCTTATTTATAACACTTAAACCATTTAGAATTTTTTTAGGTTCTACATGTTATGTGCTATATACAAGTGAAATTTGACTCATAGCTCTAAAATACTCATACAATAGAGCTCCAAAAACTCACTGTAAAGTAAAATCCTTCCAAATGTAGAAATGACTGCAGGAAACCTTGAAAATTCACCTAATTTATACCGTCTCCAGTCCACAAGCTATATTAATGGTCCTCTACTCTGAGAAGAGGATTTCACTACCTCCTTTCATTACACATTCCAAAGTGTTCCTTGGAATAAAGAGATTTATTTAAACCTATATCACCTTAGGGCAGTAGTTACTAAATTCATTCCAGAGGAAGCTTTTTTTCATGGAGTGCCTATTAACATCTATGAGAACACATATTAGGAACCATTGTCTTAGAGGTTATTTTTAAATTACTGCTTCCTAAAGTTGGTTTTATGATATTACAGAACGTTAAAAATTAACTGGAGTATCAAAAAGTATATTAAAAATTCATATTAATTCACTTAAAAACTATACGGTATTATACAGTAGTTCTTAGGGGTGGTTTTTCAAAATGAATGGTTCCTACCAAAATGGAACGCTTTTAAAAAAAATACACAAATCATTCTAAAATATACTGGTTATCTAGGGTGAAAAAAGAGAATGAAGTGGATAGAAGGCACACAGTAATGCCCAATATCTAGACTGTAATTTAATGTAAATATAATCAGCTTTTATAGATATAGAAATGTAAAACTTTAAGAGTTCAGTTCCTAGGTTGAAATCACTGGGTTTTTTGTTGTTGTTGTTGTTGTTTTAATATTTATTTATTTATTTAGGCTGCCCAGGGTCTTAGTTGTGGCATGCATGTGGGATCTAGTTCCTTGACCAGAAACTGAACTCGGACCCCCGCATTGGGAGTGCAGATTCTTACCCACTGGACCACCGGGGAAGTCCTGAAATCACTGTTAATCTCTATTTCTCCCTACCTTTCAGTTGTATTTACACAGTTAAAACCTAGCGTAGAAAACAATTTTGTGTTTCACTGGAAAACTATGTAACTACTGCACGCTCTTCCATGTTATCAGATTCTAGCCCCCTTCACTACCTTTGAACAATCTTACATCTCTTACACTGTGCATAATCCAAAGGTAGAGGTTCAAAATGTCTTCCCTTTCACTCTGAAGAGAAGTTTTTGTCTCCATTTGCAATTTCATCTCTACATTCCTTTAATCCATATACATTTGTACCGTTTGACTTACACTTGCCCAGTTCCCTCACATGAGTAAAATGTTTCTGAAAATTTATTCTTTTTCTGAAAATTATCTTTCAACCCTAGAGAAATGAAATAATAAAATGGTTAGACATTTATTCACTAGCTTCTTCCCAGTCTGGAAAATTCTTCTTTCCATTCTAAAAATCCAACTGCTAATCAAGAAGCCACACAAAACATTGTTAATAATTGGGGCACATTACATGTATGTGTATGTGTGTGTGTGTATGTGTATAAACTTTTAACCACTTAATTTACCCATCTCTTGAAATAGACAAATCAAGAGCAAATGGAAATCAGAGTCAAATGGAAATGAAATACAGTCACAATGCTTTCATTTTATCCTTAAATTCAAACCTTTCCTAAGTAATATGTGTACAAGCTGACTTCCACCTTGGTCCCTCCGCAAAACATAGAATGGTACTATGCAACAGATATGGCACTACCATCTGCATTTGCTCAACAAGGAAACAGGGATAGTAATTTGGCCCTTAATCTTGCCACAGGCTGCTTAAGCAAAAGACATGTCTCCAGATTCAGCCTTCTGATCTCACTACCAGACAACAATTCTTCCATAATCTAACTACTCTGCAGTCATATGAAAAAGTTAATAAAATGGCAGATACATATAAAACAAACTTAAAATAGGTCAGATGTTAACTAGATTTATTGTGCTGATCATTTTGCAATGTATACAAATATCGAACCATTATGTTGTGCATCTGAAATAATATGTTATTAGTCAATTATACCTCAATTGAAAAAAATTTTAATGTCCTTTCAATTCTTTGATTCACTTTAACTGTAGCAAGCGCTCAGACTACCTCCACTCCAACTCAAAAACATCACATTCTTTCCTCCACTTGCTTTTGGCCTTCCTGTCATTATTTGGCTCCCTCAAGAGTAAAACCACTGCCCTTGTTAGCTTTTTCTGAACTCATTTTTATACAGAGTTCTCTACTCGCTTCCCTTAACCTATGTCCTAGATCTGGGTCCCTGGATGCAATTCAGAGGACCTGTGAACTTAAGTGGCAATATAAACAAATACATAAATAAATTTAAAGTTGCATTTTAATATTCACTATCTTTAAGTGAAATCTATTACTTCCTTCTATTATAATGCAGGCAGCATACATGCTAATGTTACTGTAGCTGTGACTTTCTCACCAATGAAATCAGGTATTTTTATATCACATTATAGTTGTTGCAGATCTCAAAAATTGTCTATGCCCATCATTACTATCAGAGTCACTGCTAGACCTAGTTACTTAATGTGCTAATAAAGAAGCACTTCACATTAAAACACTTTATTAAAACAAATCTTAAATTTGTTTTAAAAAATTCTGTAACTTTTTTATAATTTTATCACTAATTTTGTTTGTAATCTTATATATTGTATTTTATACGTTTGAAACTATTATTCTGAGAAGGTGTCACAGGATTCATTAAGGTGTCCGAGGCACAAAAAAGGTTAAAAGTCCCAGCCAAATGGAGGAACCAAAACAGCAGCTTAGTCCAATCATCTAGTTCTGAATAGCTTTAGTATGCATCAAGGAGTACATTCCTCTTAAGGGTCTGTAAAAAGAATATAACCTTTCAATTTATTTGGTCCCCTGAAATTTTCCTCCGTCTAATAGGTTATTGACATTTTCATTACATTTCTGCCTGATGAATATGTGGAAGGGCCAGAAACATTAAGTCTAGACAATGTGATTACAAAAGAAGTAATAGTAATTAACACTTGTATGGTACTTATTAAGGGGCAGGCACTCTTTTCAGCACTTTATCTATATTATCTCATTTAATCCTCACAAACATCCCATGAGGTAAATACTGTTATTATCCCCATTTTTAAGATAAGAATCTAAGGCAACTAGGTCAAGCACCTTGCTCAAGACCAAGCAACCGGTAAGCAGTAGAGGGGGGATTTTAACCTAACAGATCCAGTTTGTGCTCCTCGTCACTAACCTAATCTGCCTAGACAAATTTAAGAAGAGGTGGAAATAAAACAGATACCCAGGGCTGGAATGAAGAGGGTCAAAAATGTTAGATCCCAATATATAATAAGATTGGGAAGCACAAACAGGAAAAAAAAAACAGATTTAAAGTAACATTCAACACCTAAGCTTTCCAGAAATTTCAAGTCCAAATCCCACAAACTGACAATCTCCCAAATATCTTTCTTCTATCTGCAAAAAGAATTCTTTCCCATCTGTTCAGTGAAAATTCTGGTCTTGACACCATGCCATATACATGCTTCAGTCGGTGATGCAGTGATGTAGAACTTAGGAACTGGGTGTGTAAGATAAAACATTTATTCTTAAAACTAGCTAAACTGAGAAAAAGAAGAACTTACACCACCCTCCTATAACACTTTAAAGGTTTAAAAAAGATAATCAGATGTTGTTACCTCGGAGAGTTCACATTTCAGAGTAATTCGTTGAATGAACTGTGAAGACATTTTGCTGACCTTATTGGATATAAACTTAAAACATGAAACTGAAAATTAATGTCAGTTCGGTCATTACTGGCGTCTCACCTAAAAACACTGGGATCAACTGTTGGGACGGACTAGAGTATTACCAAGATCCATTTAAGAGTTTAAAAAAAAAATCTGATTCCAGAACACCTTACACATGCGAAGCCACGAGCCCACACCTAAAGACATCTACCCTGACCACAGTGGCCTAAAATCTTCCAGGTCATCCCCTTTATCTTAGTGAAAACTTACAAAAGAGTAACTGTCCCTTCTCATTCCTTCCTCAAGGGTCGTTTCCCCCTCCAAGTCAGTAGACGACCCTCTCAATTTTCCTCCTCCCGAAGAGAAGCCGACTGTCAGGCACGCCCCTTCTCCGCGGACAAGACAGGAGCGGACACAAAAGCCCCTTTAAAAGAGTCACCGAAATCTCTAACGTCTAAGAGCTACTCTTCCCATCCTGCACACTCGGTAAGGGTCTAAGAGTGACATGGTCCCTAAATTCTTTTTTAAAAGTCCATTAACACACGCTGGCCCCTCCTTCCAACTGTCTTAGAAAAACCTCTAACTTGCCTTTTAAACTACTGGAATCTCAGATCCGCACTCTCCCAAAATCTGCCTAAAGGCCCAGACACTCCGCATGCACGCAAAAGGATCTCAGAGCCCTCTGACCTCCACCACCAGCTTTCTCTTAAACCACTCTCCGTCAAGTTTCCGCTCGCTCTCGGCCGCAGCTCAAAATCCCCGTAGAGACAAGTTCGATGCTCTCCTCCACGCCCGCGTTTTCCTGAGTAGAGGGTGACACCTCTCCCTCCCCCCACAGCCGCCTGCCCGCCCCCGCGCCTACAGTTTAAAAAGAATTTGAAACTTTCACTGCAAAGTCCCGTCCAGACTGCTCAGTGCTGCACTCACATTCTCGTCTCCAGACAGGTCCGGGTTGCTGTTCTCGTCGCTGCTCAGCTTCTGCTTCTTGGCCGCAGGCATGTCTGTTCCCGCCGGCGCTGTAGACACTTCCCTCTCGGACATATTCCTCCGCCTCCCTCCAGGTTCCTGCCGCCTAGGGCGGGGCCTCCGCCACACCGCCGTCAAGCAAGCCCGTCCGGAGCTTGCCGCAAAGTTGCCACTGCCGCCGCCACCTCCACCACTCCCCCCACTGTCGCAAACCGCGCCCAGCCGCCGAGGCGGGCGTGCGTGCGACCCCGCCACACTGCTGAAAAAGGGGCGCGCGCGCGCGCCCTCCCGCGCGGCTTCCTGGATCCTTCCCTTTCCCCACTCCCGTCTTGCCCTTTTCCCGCCGCCCTCCCGGCAGTTTGCACGGAGAGGTGTGATCCTTGGCTTTCGAGGGCAATATTTCGTACGTCCCCCTTCCCCACGACCGCCTCGAAAAAGGAGAGGCGGAACTCAGAGGGATGCCCCCTCACCCCCTTCCTCCTTCCAAAGACGTTTCAGCCGCAATTGGCCCAATCCTTCGATCCCCGACCCGCTGCAAGGACTCGAAAGTCTGTGGAATGGACTAGCCTATCAATGTCCCAGGAGACGGGGGGCGAGACGAGAAGTCACCTCTTGGTTTAGCGGTATATGCCAAGTGTCCTTAATCTTGAACTCGGAGAATAACGCTCTCACAGTATTCACGGAACTGATCACAATCTAATTTTCGTTTGCGAACAGAAATTTTAAAATTGTAGACTGCTTCTCACTTTCCTCCCCTACCTAGCAAATGGGAGTTACCCGCTAATGGGTGCGCATGCGCTGGGGCGTATTCTCGCGCTTGGTTGTCCGGACCCGCCTCCTCCAAGCCCCTCCTCTTTGAAATCTTGTTTGTGAACCAGGTAGTCTTCCACCGGGTTTCCGTAGTAAGGATGGATTTCTAAACGCTACAAAATCATAACCCCTGAATGCCTCCTAGTTTCTTGATTAATATTTATTCTAGTGAATGTTTATTGCGATGAATGATTATCCTCGTCCAATTGGTACCAATATTGGGTAGGGTTTAGGTAGGAATATACTAAAATTATAATTCTAGACTCCAATGAGTGACATTACAAAGTGCTTCTTTTACCTGTTAAAGGATTATCAAGGCCCTGAACAACGACAAGGCCTAAAAGTCAATGGTCATCTCCAAGCATGTATGAGACTGTGAGACAAATGACGGACAATATTTTTTGGCACACCAGATACAATAAAATTCTAGGGGAAGGCAACAAAACTGTTATGCTTCACCAAAATGTTTGCTGTGTTACCATATCTGGGCGGTTGACAGGTGCCAAATACATTGGTGAGCCTCGTGGATTTGTTAGATGGGTGATTAAGACACATAACCAAATGAATAGCCCAGAAAAGGAGAACTATGACAAGAAATAAAAGCCAGTTCCCCCTCCCTCCCCCTTTTTCGGAACTTAGCTGTGACAACTTATATTTCTGGGCCTCATTGTCCTCATCTGTAAAAATGAAGCTATAGGAAGGGACCTAATATTTCTTGATCACTTACTTGATATTATATATTTTTTTGTCTTTTAGACCTCATTACATCACCCGTTGGATAAACAGTATAGAGTGCCCCACGATAAAATTCTAGTGTACTAGAACTACTTCTGCATGATGCCTTAACATAGAGAATATCATTATCTCTGTTTCATTAACTGCAGATTGCAAGTCACTCTTGGAGATAAGGAGAGAAGTCAGTTGAGAATGAGCAAGGGAAGGTAAAGCAAACGCAGGGCAGAATAAGAAGATTTTGCAATGAAGACTCAGGAAAAATAACGAAGCTGAAAAAATTAAACTTCATATCTTAATAATAGTAATTGCACTTGTTGAACTCCTAATGTGCCAGGCGCTGCTAAGCACTCCTTAGCTGGTGAGAGAGAGATGAGACTGGTATGGAATCACCACTGAGAAAGTAAGATGTGCTTTGGTATGACATTTTCAAGGACAGAGACAAACATACCCCACTTATCTGTTGATAAGGATGTTTGTGAATACAGTTCTACAAATAAAGGATAATTAAAGCATTTCCAATCCAAATTACTCTGTGTATCTGGGATCAGTGGGAGTCACCTTCTACTAATAAAATCAGAAAAGTGCTGAACATTTGGATAAAGGACATATGGAAGGAAAGTGCCTTTCAGCATGCATGTTATCCATAACACAGCAGAAAATATTTTTTAAAATATTTAGTTTTATTAAAACTTGGAGAGATACTTTAAAAATTTGATGAGTCGGGGATAATAAATGGAAATTAGTTAATGTTCATTATTGCTAATGTTAAAAAGTTATTCTGACACTTGTTAAAACAGTAAGGAACTTTATTTAGGACTATTGTAATAAGTGTCAAGACTATCACAGTAGGAGAGAGAGACAGGGCTCAACTCTGAATACAGCAAGGATAGGTGGGGATTTATAATCAAAGAGAAGAGTGGCGGGGGGTGAAAGAGTTCAGGACATGCCACCTGCAGTATGCTGCTTTGACATATTGATTTTTTTTAATTTTTAATTTAATTTTATTTATTTTTTTATACAGCAGTTTCTTATTAGTTATCCATTTTATACATATTACTGTATATATGTCAATCCCAATCTCCCAATTCATTACACCACCACCCCTCCACTTTCCCCCCTTGAAGTCCATACGTTTGTTCTCTACATCTCTGTCTCTATTTCTGCCCTGCAAACCAGTTCATCTGAACCATTTTTCTGGGTTGCACATATATGCATTAATATACGATATCTGTTTTCCTCTTTCTGACTTACTTCTCTCTGTATAAGTCTCTAGATCCATCCACGTCTCTACAAATGACCCAATTTCGTTCCTCTTTATGGCTGAGTAATATTCCATTGTATTGTGTACCACATCTTCTTTATCCATTCGTCTGTCGATGGCATTTAGGTTGCTTCCATGTCCTGGCTACTGTAAATAGTGCTGCAATGAACATTGGGGTGCATGTCTCTTTTTGAATTATGGTTTTCTCAGGGTATATGCCCAGTAGTGGGATTGCTGGGTCATATGGTAGTTCTAGTTTTAATTTTTTAAGGAACCTCCGTACTGTTCTCCATAGTGGCTGTATCAATTTACATCCCCACCAACAGTGCAAGAGGGTTCCCTTTTCTCCACACCCTCCCCAGCATCTATTATTTGTAGATTTTCTGATGATGCCCATTCTAACTGATGTGGGGTGATACCTCATTGTAGTTTTGATTTGCATTTCTCTAATAATTAGTGATGTTGAGTAGCTTTTCATGTGCTTCTTGGCCATCTGTGTGTCTTCTTTGGAGAAATGTCTATTCAGGTCTTCTGCCCATTTTTTGATTGGGTTTTTTGTTTTTTTTAATATTGAGCTGCATGAGCTGTTTATATATTTTGGAGATTAATCCTTTGTCAGTTGCTTCGTTCGCAAATATTTTCTCCCATTATGAGGGTTGTCTTTTCGTATTGTTTGTAGTTTCCTCTGCTTTTGCAAAAGCTTTGCAAAAGCTTTTAAATTTCATTAGGCCCCATTTGTTTATTTTTATTTTTATTTCCATTACTCTAGGAGGTGGATCAAAAAAGATCTTGCTGTGATTTATGTCAAAGAGTGTTCTTCCTATGTTTTCCTCTAAGAGTTTTATAGTGTCTGGTCTTACATTTAGGTCTCTAATCCATTTTGAGTTTATTTTTGTGTATGGTATTAGGGAGTGTTCTAATTTCATTCTTTTACATGTAGCTGTCCATTTTTCCCAGCACCACTTATTGAAGAGGCTGTCTTTTCTCCATTGTATATCCTTGCCTCCTTTGTCATAGATTAGTTGACCATAGGTGCATGGGTTTATCTCAGAGCTTTCTATCCTGTTCCATTGATCTATATTTCTGTTTTTGTGCCAGTACCATATTGTCTTGATTACTGTAGCTTTCTAGTATAGTCTGAAGTCAGGGAGTCTGATTCCTCCAGCTCCATTTTTTCCCTCAAAACTGCTTTGGCTATTCAGGGTCTTTTGTGTCTCCATACAAATTTTAAGATTTTTTTGTTCTAGTTCTGTAAAAAAATGCCATTGGTAATTTGATAGGGATTGCATTGAATCTGTAGATTGCTTTGGGTAGTATAGTCATTTTCACAATATTGATTCTTCCAATCCAAGAACATGATGTATCTCTCCATCTGTTTGTATCATCTTTAATTTCTTTCATCAGTGTCTTATAATCTTCTGCATACAGGTCTTTTGTCTCCCTAGGTAGGTTTATTCCTAGGTATTTTATTCTTTTTGTTGCAGTGGTAAATGGCAATGTTTCTTTAATTTCTCTTTCAGATTTTTCATCATTAGTGTATAGGTATGCAAGAGATTTCTGTGCATTAATTGTGTATCCTGCAACTTTAACAAATTCATTGATTAGCTCTAGTAGTTTTCTGGTAGCATCCTTAGGATTCTCTATATATAGTATCATGTCATCTGCAAACAGTGCAGTTTTACTTCTTCTTTTCCAATTTGTATTCCTTTTATTTCTTTTTCTTCTCTGATTGCCGTGGCTAGGACTTCCAAAACTATGTTGAATAACAGTGGTGAGAGTGGACATCCTTGTCTTATTCCTGATCTTAGAGGAAATGCTTTCAGTTTTTCACCATTGAGAATGATGTTTGCTGTGGATTTGTTGTATATGGCCTTTATTATGTTGAGGTAGGTTCCTTCTGTGCCCACTTTCTGGAGAGTTTTTATCATAAATGCGTGTTGAATTGCGTCAAAAGCTTTTTCTGAATCTATTGAGATGATCATATGGTTTTTATTCTTCAGTTTGTTAATATGGTGTATCACATTGATTGATTTGTGTATATTGAAGAATCCTTGCATCCCTGGGATAAATCCCACTTGATCATGGTGTATGATCCTTTTAATGTGCTGTTGGATTCTGTTTGCTAGTATTTTGTTGAGGATTTTTGCATCAATATTCATCAGTGATATTGGTCTGTAATTTTCTTTTTTTGTAGTATCTTTGTCTGGTTTTGGTATCACGGTGATGGTGGCCTCATAGAATGAGTTTGGGAGTGTTCCTTCCTCTGCAATTTTTTGGAAGAGTTTGAGAAGGATGGGTGTTAGCTCTTCTCTAAATGTTTGATAGAATTTGCCTGTGAAGCCATCTGGTTCTGGGCTTTTGTTTGTTGGAAGATTTGTAATCACAGTTTCAATTTCATTACTTGTGATTGGTCTGTTCATATTTTCTATTTCTTCCTGGTTCAATCTTGGAAGGTTATACCTTTCTAAGAATTTGTCCATTTCTTCCAGGTTGTCCATTTTATTGGCATAGAGTTGCCTGTAGTAGTCTCTTAGGATGCTTGTATTTGTGTGGTGTCTGTTGTAACTCCTCCTTTTTCATTTCTAATTTTATTGATTTGAGTCCTCTCCCTCTTTTTCTTGATGAATCTGGCTAATGGTTTATCAATTTTGTTTATCTTCTCAAAGAACCAGCTTTTAGTTTTATTGATCTTTGCTATTATTTTCTTTGTTTCTATTTCATTTATTTCTGTTCTGATCTTTATGGTTTCTTTCCTTCTACTAACTTTGGGTTTTGTTTCTTCTTCTTTCTCTAGTTCCTTTAGGTGTAAGGTTGGATTGTTTATTTGAGATTTTTCTTGTTTCTTGAGGTAGGCTTATATTGCTATAAACTTCCCTCTTAGAACTGCTTTTGCTGCATCCCATAGGTTTTGGATCGTCGTGTTTTCGTTGTCATTTGTCTCTAGGTATTTTTTGATTTCCTCTTTGATTTCTTCAGTGATCTCTTGGTTATTTAGTAACGTATTGTTTAGCCTCCATGTGTTTGTGTTTTTTTACATTTTTTTCCCTGTAATTGATTTCTAATCTCATAGCATTATGGTCAGAAAAGATGCTTGATATGATTTCAATTTTCTTAAATTTACTGAGGCTTGGTTTGTGACCCAAGATGTGATTTATCCTGGAGAATGTTCTGTGCGCACTTGAGAAGAAAGTGTAATCTGCTGTTTTTGGATGGAATGTCCTGTAAATATCAATTAAATCTATCTGGTCTGTTGTGTCATTTAAAGCTTGTGTTTCCTTATTAATTTTCTGTTGGATGATCTGTCCATTGGTGTAAGTGAGGTGTTAAAGTCCCCCACTATTATTGTGTTACTGTATATTTCCTCTTTTATAGCTGTTAGCAGTTGCCTTATGTATTGAGGTGCTCCCCTGTTGGGTGCATATATATTTATAATTGTTATATCTTCTTCTTGGATTGACCCCTTGATCATTATGTAGTGTCCTTCCTTGTCTCTTGTAACAGTCTTTATTTTAAAGTGTATTTTATCTGATATGAGTATTGCTACTCCAGCTTTCTTTTGATTTCCATTTGCATGGAATGTCTTTTTCTATCTCCTCACTTTCAGTCTGTATGTGTCCCTAGGTCTGAAGTGGGTCTCTTGTAGACAGCATATATATAGGTCTTATTTTTGTATCCATTCAGAGAGCCTGTGTCTTTTGGTTGGAGCATTTAATCCATTCATGTTTAAGGTAACTATCGATATGTATGTTCCTATTACCATTTTCTTAATTGTTATGGGTTTGTTTTGTAGTTCCTTTTCTTTTCTTGTGTTTCCCACTTAGAGAAGTTCCTTTAGCATTTGTTGTAGAGCTGGTTTGGTGGTGCTGAATTCTCTTAGCTTTTGCTTGTCTGTAAAGCTTTTGATTTCTCCGTCGAATCCAAATGAGATCCTTGCTGGGTAGAGTAATCTTGGTTGTAGGTTCTTCCCTTTCATCACTTTAAATATATCATGCCACTCCCTTCTGGCTTGTAGAGTTTCTGCTGAGAAATCAACTGTTAACCTTATGGGAGTTCCCTTGTATGTTATTTGTCTTTTTTCCCTTGCTGCTTTCAATAATTTTTCTTTGTCTTTAATTTTTGTCAATTTGATTACTATGTGTCTCAGTGTGTTTCTCCTTGGGTTTATCCTGCCTGGGACTCTCTGCGCTTCCTGGACTTGGGTGGCTATTTCCTTTCCCATGTTAGGGAAGTTTTCAACTATAATCTCTTCAAATATTTTCTCGGGTCCTTCCTCTCTCTCTTCTCCTTCTGGGACCCCTATAATGTGAATGTTGATGCGTTTAATGTTGTCCCAGAGGTCTCTTAGTCTGTCTTCATTTTTTTTTCATTTTTTTTTCTTTATTCTGTTCCGTGGCAGTGAATTCCACCATTCTGTCTTCCAGGTCACTTATCCGTTCTTCTGCCTCAGTTATTCTGCTATTGATTCCTTCTAGTGTATTTTTCATTTCAGTTATTGTATTGTTCATCTCTGTTTGTTCTTTAATTCTTCTAGGTTTTTGTTCTTTAATTCTTCTAGATCTTTGTTGAACATTTCTTTCATCTTCTCGATGTTTGCCTCCATTCTTTTTCCGAGGTCCTGGATCATCTTCACTATCATTATTCAGAATTCTTTTTCTGGCAGGCTGCCTACCTCCACTTCATTAAGTTGTTTTTCTGGGGTTTTATCTTGTTCCTTCATCTGGTACATAGCCCTCTGCCTTTTCATCTTGTCTATCTTTCTGTCAATGTGGTTTTTGTTCCACAGGCTGCAGGATTGTAGTCTGGCGATCTAATTATTTTGAGCTGAAGGCACCTGAAACACAAACTTCTCTGAGCTCCACTTATCTGCCTAAAGATAGATCCTCCAGAAGGAACTCGACTCTCATAAATCCCCTCTCCGGCAGTTTCATCAACCAGGGAAGATTGACTCTTATCACAGAAGAGGAGACTAGAAGTCAGAGCTCAGCACCACACTCAGAGAAAATTTGTCACAAATGACCATTGTCTCCCTTCTATTCTAAGGGCCCATTCATCTTTCCAAACCATTACTCTCCCCTAAGTGGCGTACATCCTCTTTCCCCTTTCCCTACTGAGATGATATAAACTCTCAAATATCACTGCTTTTTTTGATATTCACTTTTTTCCCCTGGCAATGCTCCTGTGCATACAATATTAAAAATTAATAAATTTTTAAACATTTTCTCCTGTTAACTTGCCTGTTTTTAGTTTATTTCATAGATACAGCTTTCAAACCTAGGATGGTAGAGGGAAAGTCTTTCCACCCCTACAGGGGGGTTGGTGGATGGAAATTTATTAGAGGAGACCTCAAGGGTAGGGGGATTCTTCCTAAACTGACTTGCCAGTGTTTTCAGATATCAAAGGTGGAGGATTCTTTCTAAACTGACTTAGCAGAATTCTTGCTACAACTGAACTAAGCAGGTCGAAGGATAAGGTCTAGTTGAGAACAGGGCTCAGAGGATCCTGACTAAAGTTTGGTTAAGGAGTCTTTAGTCAGGATCCTCTGAGCCCTCGTTTTTCTTTTCCTTTTTTTTTTTCTTTAATTTTTATTGGAGTATAGTTGATTTACAATGTTGCATTAGTTTCATGTATATAGCAAAGTGAATAAGTTATACATATACATATATCCAGTTTTTTTAAGATAGTTTTCCCATATAGGTCATTACAGAGTATTGAGTAGAGTTCCCTGTTCTATATGGTAGGTATTTATTAGTTATCTATTTTATATATAGTAGTGTTATATGTCAATCCCAATCTCCCAATTTATCCCTCCCCTAGCCCTCTTCTAATTTAACATATATAAAGCATGGCAGGTATACTATTTAGAGTGCTATTTTTATGGTATTAGTTTAATAAATACAAAAGATTAGTTACCTATAAAAAGTCATAAGTTTTTCAGCACTGAATTCCCTTACTGTGAAAGATTTCAGAAACAATCGCAGTTGGAGAGGTCTTACCACCTCCATTTTACAAATGTGGAAACCTTTGCTTAGTGTAATTAAACAATTTGCCCAAAGACACACAGCTTTTCAAAGTGGCAGAGCTAAGGATCATATTCAAGTTTGGTTGATTGGAAAGTACTTTTGCCTCAAGATGAAGGACCCAGGCCACTCTAGATTTATGTATTTCTATTCAGAACTTGATATTTAGAGTACACAATATTTTATACACCACTGAAGAACATCAAAAAGCTGTCTCACTTGGGACAGAAAGAGGACATAACTGGAGAAATGGGAAATCCAAAGAAAGTCTGGAGTTTAGTTAATAGTTATGTGTTTCAATTTCTTAATTTTGACAAATGTACCATGGTGATGTAAGATGTTAATGAGAGAAACTTTGCAACTATTCTGTAAAATTATCCCCTACGAAAAACCTTATTTAAAAAAAAAAAAATCTATCTTAGATTGTTGAGAACTCAAGTCAGAAATATCCCTTAGGGCTTCCCTCATGGTGCAGTGGTTAAGAATCCACCTGCCAATGCAGGGGACACAGGTTCAAGCCCTGGTCCGGGAAGATCGCACATGCCGCGGAGCAACTAAGCCCGTGTGCCGCAACTACTAAGCCTGCACTCTAGAGCCCGTGAGCCACAACTACTGAGCCCGCGTGCCACAACTACTGAAGCCTGTGTGCCTAGAGCCCATGCTCTGCAGCAAGAGAAGCCACCGCAATGAGAATCCCACACATCGCAACAAAGAGTAGCCCCCACTCGCCACAACTAGAGAAAGCCCACACGCAGCAACAAAGACCCAATGCATCCAAAAATAAATAAATTTATTAAAAAAAAAAAAAAGAAATACCCCTTAGCCCTTAAACAAGTAGTTGATCGATCTTGGAAAACTCTCAAAGATCATGTATTTTTAAAGAAAAAGAAAATTCACAGCCTCCCTTTGTATTGTCTTCTAGTATCTTTTAAGCTTCATATCAGGAAATGAGTTTCAAAAGCTAAATTAAATCCTTACCATTTCAATTGAAGTCTATTTCTCATTCATTCAACAATTTTTGTCTCTTCTGCTTCATAAATAGCAGCTGTTCATCATCACCCAGGCAGTGTGTAATCATACGCTTGCAGATCCACTTTTCTGTGAATAGAACATCTATGGCTTCTTTGAACATTTTTAAATCAATCAGGAGGAATTTACTGAATGCCATTTATGTGCAAAGCAGTAAGGTAATTGTGAGGGGTGGAGTGGGGGAGGAGGGAAAAAGGGAAAATAAGATACAGACTCTACCTTCAAAAAGCATAATATTCTTCCAGCAGTAAAAAATGTCTCAAGCATTTCATAAATATTTACTGAGTACTCACTCTGTGCCAAGCACTGTTCTAGGTGCTGGAAATACTTGATAACAAGCAAAACTAGAGCTTACTGTCTAGTGGGGGAAACAAATATTAACCAAATAATCACACAAATAAATGTAAAATTACAACTGTGAAATACTATGAAGAGGAAGTACAAGGCCAGGGCTGCTGCTAGCCTGTGTAGTATCTTTGTGCTATTTTTTAAGAGGCACTTCCATAGACAGAAACAACCTAGAGTAGGCACAGCTTGGCAAGCATACTATGCCTTTGATGAATTAGAAAAAGGCAGCCCTTTTCCAGGCAACACAGCCCTGCTTCATGTGCAAGTCTTTGTAAGTAGAGTACAAATTGGATTTTAGCCACTATTACCTCAGCTGGGAACCATTGTTAAGATGAACAACCTGCACAAGTGTACACAGCAACCCTACAAAAGTTGCCATGGACATACAACAAAGTGAGATTTGGTAGGGTTTCCCTGAGGAACAGACAAAAGAATGAGAACCAAAGAAGAATGGGAGTTAACCGGGTGAAAAGGAAGAACGAGAAACATTCAAGGGGGTAGCAACAACATGTGCAAAGGCCCTGGAGCAGTATAGGAATACATGCCATTGGGAAAGTGAAAGGTCAATGTTGATGAAAGACTGAAAAAGTGACAGAAGCAGTGGTGACAGATAAGGCTAGAAAAAGTAGGTAGGGGGTCAGATCATGTAGGACCTTGCAGATCATCTTAAGATTGCAATGTACAAATAGATCTCCTGCTGATAAGACTTATACAGAAAGAATTCAAAGGGCATTACTTTAATTTTTTGTTGGCATTGCATTTAAATACAGCAAAATGCACAGGTCTTCAGTACACAGTTTGATGAGTTTTGACATAGGCATAAACCCATGCCATCTGCTCTCCTCATGCCTCTTTCCATTTGAATCCCTACCCCGACCCCTTACCCCACCCTCCAGGGCAACCACTATTCTGGTTTCTTTCACCTTATATTGGTTTTGCCTATTCTAGAACTTTGTGTGAAAGGAATAATTCTTTTGGCTCTGACGTCTTTTGTTTGGCATAATGTTTTTGAGGTTTATAGAACGGTGTTAACTGTCTGGTCAGTGGTTCTCAAACTGTAACAGGCATAAGAAGCAGCTGGATAGCTTGTTAAATCACAGTTGGCTGTGCTCCACCCCAGAACCTCTGATACGCTATGTTGAGGTGGGGTCCCTTCATGTGCACTTCTAACAAACTCAAGGTGATGCCCGAGCAGCTGATTCAAGGACCACCTTTGAGAACCACTGGTCTAGATGATAAACTCAGAACTGTCTTATGAACAGCTTCTAGAAATTTATCTATTCATTCAGTAAACATATTTTTAAGAACGTGCTATGTGCCAGGCACTTTCTAGTTTCTGGGGATTCAAAAAAAAAAAAACTAAAACATCTTGCCTCTCCTCTAGTAACTTACAGTCTGGTAAGAAGACAGAGGTAAACCAAATGAATATTTCTAACTGTCTGAGAACGTCTCTTCACTCAATAATGGACAAAATATTTTAAAAGAGAAGGTGCTCTTGCTTTCCCAAATCGATAAACCACTAAAAGTAAAAGCAAGGCTGTATAATCGATCCCATCCTAGACACAGGATTCCTCACTGCCATGCTGAATGCCAAGATGATCAGTAAGATTGACTTTATTGAGCGTTTTCCATGTATCCAGTACTGTGAAAATTGTTTTCCACGCAGCTTGTCTTTTAATTCTCTCAATAACTCTGTGAAGCTAGTACCATATTATCTACACTTTATGGATGAGGGAACAGTAGCTCAGAGAGGTTAAGGGACTAGACAAAGGCCACTCAACAAGTAAGTGGGAGAATCAGAATTCAAACCCACATCTGGTTAAGGAAAATTTATTGGGATCAATTATAGCCAGAATAAAATCTCCCTTGTGATTATGCAGTGACTTTGCTTACCAAGTACTACCTTATGATCGCTAGTTCAACCTTCTGGTTTCCTTGATAGCAGGAAGGAAGTGCCCTAAAGAGTGGATATTTGTATTTTAGTCATTGGAGAGGTATATTTCACAGCATAATGTTAATACTTGGGTGTATGGTTTATAAATAGGTATCTTGTTAGTTGGGAACGGGCTGGATTATGAAAAGCCTTCTGCCATTAGTCTGTGGATAACGGGTGGTCAAAGAAGAGCTTTCCCTTTGGCAGATATCAGCAGGTAACACTGGAGGCAGGGAGGGGAACTCCAAGGCTACTGCAACACTGCAGACCTGAACTCAGACAGTGCCAATGAAGGTGCAAAGTAAAGGGTTGTTTCCAGAGGTATTTAAGAAATGTAATCAACTGGACTCTGTAATTATGGACTGTGAGGGATGAAGAGAGAGGGCCATAGAGTGACAGGTTTATAGTTTGGCTGACTTCCTGGGTGGTGGTATCTCTAAATAAGATAAGAAAAATGGGAGGAAAAGCAGGTGGACTTTTTAACTTTTAGTGTTGAGCAGAGAGACATGTAATTTTACTTCTCCCCATATCTAAATATAGTCTTCAAGGGCAAGTGGAAATGACAATGATCTATCATTAATCTAAGGGAAGAGTTAGCTCAAAAAATGGAGATAATTCTAATGTCTTGTGCTTTCAAAAGAGTTTTGTATGAGCATTAAATGAGACAATCTGTGTGGAAGAGCTTGAAATATTTGTTATTGCATGAAAAATTGTTGAATGATAAATTTATTTTGGTTTATGAAAGAAAAGCTTGCTTGTGCCTTAAAATCACCAGCCTTGATTTTAGGAATAGCAAGATTTTATCTACAATTTTCCCCTTATAAAATAAAAAAGAAGTATGAAGAAAAATATATTTTGATTATAACTATCTTCTGAGACACTACTGATTATAACTATCTTCAGTGACTATCTTCTGAGACACTCAGTGCTCTTTTCAAATGTAAATCAAACCCAGCAATGTCCCTGGATGAAAATGTTAAGACAAAAAGAATCTAGAAAGTTGAACAAAGAGTTAACATTCATTGAAAGTTTGCTATATGCCAGGGACGTTGCATGATTTATCTCATAATCTTCACCACATCCTTGAACCTCTATTTTGCAGATGAGGAAGATGAGACAAAGAAATTAAATTACTAGCTCACAGAGGTGTTAAGTGGTGGAGCTACGTTTGAATGCACACAGCCTAAGGCTGGAACTTGACTTCATCTCTGCACCATATGGCTTCCCACTGAAATGTCAACATGTTTACCTCTGGGTGGGTGGACCTGAGTATATCCTTTATTTCTTTCTTTCTACTTCTCTGTGTTTTTGGTAATAAGCATGTATTACTTTGGGATTGGAAAAAAAGGTTATTTTAATTTAAAAAGCAATCAGCTAAATGAATTTATTTTAAATAGCCCAATTCTCATTCATTCCCTGAAAAAAAACACCTCTGTATCTAATTTTGATTTTAAGCATTAAGTACCTTGCTGTTTGAAGACCAAGTTTTGTCTGGCACATGGTTCATATTGTGTGCTTAATTCTCTGAAAAATAAACTACAATTATTGCCAGGTTAATGAACTGTCATTATCTTAGAGTCTGGAATATTAGAGATAAATTCACAATTCTGAAATAAAAGTTTAGCTATCAAAGCCAGAGAAACAGGAGTTGTTGTTTTTTTTTTAACATTTATAATCTTTAAATTGTCTGAAAGACTGTTAATCAGCCTTAAGAAATTCACTACTATCTATAAGTTAAAGTCAGTGCCCAAACAGTCCTGAGATATGATGTTTAAGTTAGAAATGTGAGTTAGCACGTTAGAGGTGCAAAATTGCATTTCTAATTTCTTTGCCAGTATTTGGTTTTCCTTTTTCCCATGTCCACATTGGATTGTTATTGTATGATGCCTCAGGAGTATTAATCTGTTGGATCAGATAGTGCTATTTTTGTTGGAATAAGGCAACATCACGGAAGTTTTTGTGTTGAAAGGGTAATTACATAGATTAAATTACATGGACTTTGCAAAAAACATGAGCACTTGGGAACAAAAAACAAAAAACAGCCTCTAGAACAGTGTATACTTGGATTCACTGAACAGTCCACCATCAGTATATATAACCAAGGCAAGAAAAGAAATATACTTAATGTAAATATGCTTGATACAAAAATTACTTGCTGCTTTTGAAGATCTGTGTATATTTAAAAATATGCCTGAGAGAGAACCTTCAATAGGTTTTAGGTACAAGGCAGTTTTTGCCTAGTGAAGATGTGATAAGTAAAAATAAATCTGCTTTTAAAAAGGGAGTAAGAACTAAATTAAAAATTGTACCTTTCGGGCTTCCCTGGTGGTGCAGTGGTTAAGAATCCACCTGCCGGGGGCTTCCCTGGTGGCGCAGTGGTTGAGAATCTGCCTGCCAATGCAGGGGACACGGGTTCGAGCCCTGGTCTGGGAGGATCCCACATGCCGCGGAGCAACCATGCCTGTGAGCCCCAACTACTGAGCCTGCGCGTCTGGAGCCTGTGCTCTGCAGCAAGAGAGGCCGCGATAGTGAGAGGCCCGCGCACCGCGATGAAGAGTGGCCCCCGCTTGCCCCAACTAGAGAAAGCCCTCGCACAGAAACGAAGACCCAACACAGCCAAAAATAAATAAATAAATAAATATAAAAAAAAGAATCCACCTGCCAATGCAGGGGACACGGGTTCGAGCCCTGGTCCGGGAAGATCCCACATGCTGTGGAGCAACTAAGCGCATGCGCCACAACTACTGAGCCTGTGCTCTAGAGCCTGCGAGCCACAACTACTGAGCCTGTGCACCTAGAGTCCATGCTCTGCAACAAGAGAAGCCACTGCAGTGAGAAGCCCATGCACCGCAACAAAGAGTAGCCCCCTCTCACCGCAACTAGAGAAAGCCCGTGCACAGCAACGAAGACCCAACACAGCCAAAAATAAAAAAAAATTAAATTAAAACAAATTGTACATTTTGAATTTTACTCCAGCTTGGGTTCTGACTTTATTTCATTTCTTTGAGCAAAAGGTGACTTCTGGTTCTTAGAACAAAGACTTGATAGAACTAAAGCATTCAGAAAGCTCAGAGTGAAAATTGTGAAAAGAGATTTTGATGAGTTAAGTGTAAATGAATCAGAAACATATGGATTACACTCCTCAAAGTGCCCATGAGTTTAAAAGTGTAGCGGAAAACATGCTCAGTAAAATGCTCAAGGGCATTCTAGAGCTCAAATACTTGAAATATTTAAGATTTGAGGTGTGCACTTAATGAGACCATGGCCATCCATATCTAGGGTAAACGTGATAATTTCCCTTAACTTCATTTATCCATTCCACATTTCCTAAATCTTATGCCAAAGAATGAGGATGCTATATTAGTGAGCGTTCTCCAGAGAAACAAAAGCAGTAGGGTGTGTGTGTGTGTGTGTGTGTGTGTGTGTGTGTGTGTATGGGGGGTAGTGTTTAAAGGAATTGGTGCACTCAATTATGAAGGCTGGAAAGTTCAAAATCTACAGTTCAAGTTCAAAGGCCATTTGCTGGCAGAATTTTCTCTCTCTTGCGGGTGGTCATTTTTTGTTCTATTCAGGCCTTCAACTGATTGGATGAAGCCTACCTGCATTATGGAGGACACTCTGCTTTACTCAGAGTCCACTGATTTAAATGTTAATCTCATCCAAAACACCTTCACGTGTTTAATCCAGAATAATGTTTGACCGTATACCTGAGTACTATTGCCAAGCCAAGCTGACACGTGAAATTAATCATCACAGATGCCTAGTTGGCTGATGTTGTCTGCTTATTTTATTTGACATTTAGAATGATAAAGCAATACCAGTTGAAATGAATGACTAGAATTCACTAAAAACCTTTTAGATCTGGAAAGGCCATTGGAGACCTTCTAATGGTATTTCTCAATGCAGATGCTATTAGCATTGACGGCAGAGTAATTTTGATACGTGGGAGACTGTCCTGAGCATTGCAGGGCATTTAGCACCCCTGGCCTTAACCTCTGAATGCAAATAGCTCTCCCAGTCATTGTGACAAAACCACCCCTCAGATTTCCAAACACCTTAGGGTAGGGTTCTTCATTAGGAACCACTCCCTACTCTCTTATAGAGGAAGAAATAGATTTAATAAGGTTACTTTTACTATATCTTATATGCAGACTATTACTTTCTTTTTTTTTCTGATTTGACGGTGTAATTAATTGTATCAGATTATTTCACAGTAAATAATGTGTCAATCTATAATTAAACTATATAAAATGAGGTTTAGCATATAAACTGCAGGGGAGGGATAAATTTGGAATTTGGGATTAACAATACAGACTACTGTATATAAAATAGATAAACAACAAGGACCTACTGTATAGCACAGGGAACTATATTCCATACCTTATGATAACCTATAAAGAAAAAAAATCTGAAAAAGAATAGATGTATATATGTATAACTGAATCGCTTTGCTATACACCCAAAGTATTGTAAATCAACTATATACATAGTTATGCAAAGTTGGGTGAGGACTTCAGTCATGAAGCCACTAGGGTTTTGGTTAACACACATGTACACTTTTGGTATTAAACTAAAAGCATGGATAAATTACCCCCAATTTTGAAAAACTTTTTGAAAAGCTGGTTAGTTGGGGAAGCATTAATCCAAAACAGTATACACAAAAAAATTGGATGTCACTGTTGATACTGAAAGGGATGACATTTCTGGGGTGACAGTTAGCTTTGTTTTGGTTAACTAAAACTCACTCTTTCAACATGAGCTTAGATGTTAATTGCTCCAGGCAGTCGTGGCTAACCACACAAATGCACTTCACTGACATCCTATATTCTCCCAATCACAGAAATCATCTTTGTAGATTGTAGTTCACATTGCTATTTCCCCCATGAAACTGGAGGCTCCGGGAGGTCAGGGACCTTGTGAAGATTGTTTACCTGACTTTGTAAACTTCTAACCTTGAGCCAAATGCCTGGCATGTAATTGGACTTCAAAAAATATTTGTTGGGTAGGTGAATTAGGGGGGACAGTATAAAGAAAACAAACTTCTATCTTTACTGAACCCTATGCACATTTCATTTTCTACTGGGAAGCCTAGGGAACTGTAATATCTAATCATCTGTGTGTTCCACAAGGCCCTAACATTGCACCTGGCATGCATAGTATCTCTTACACTTTATTGAGGTATAATTTATATATAATAAACTGCACTCATTTAAAGTATACAGTTCAATGAGTTTTGACACCAGTGTAACCCTTGCCACCAAGATATAGAATTTTCCATTATCCCAAAAGTTCCCTAGCACCCTTCTGCACTCATTTTCCTCCTCTACCTCCATCCTATGCAAACACTGATTTGCTTCCTGTTGCTATAGAATAGTTTGCATTTGCTAGAATTTTATGTAAGTGGAACCACACAGTATGTAGTCTTTTACACATACACTTCTTGAGATTCATCAGTGTCGTTGCATGCATATGTAGTTTGTTCCTTTTTATTGCTGAGTATGTATTACATCGTATGGATACATAATAATTTGTTTATCCATATACCTGTTGATAGACAATTGGGTTGTTTATAGTTTGGGGCTATTATGAATAAGGCTTCTATGAATATTTACGGACAAGTTTTTGTGTGGACGTATGTTTTGATTTTCTTTGGGTAAATGCCTAGGAGTGGAATTCTTGATTATATGGCAAATGTATGTTCGTCTTTATAAGAAACTATCAAACCATTTTCAAAGTGGTTGTACCATATTTTTATTGCCACCAGCAATGTATGAGTGTTCCATTTACTCTACATCCTTCTCAGCACTTGGTATTGTCAGTCTTTTTAATTTTAGCCATTTTGGTGGGTATGTAATGGTATCTTATTATGGTTTTAATGTGCATTTTTCTGGTGACTAATGATGCTGAAAACATTGATTATCCATATATCTTCTTTGGTGAGGTGTCTGTCCAAGTCTTCAATCCACTTTTTTTTAAAATTGTTTGCCTTTCTTTTATTGAGTTATGAGTTCTTTATATGTCCTGTGTACAAGTCCTTTGCCTACTATACACAAAATATTTTTAGTAGTCCATGACTGTCTTTCCACTTTCTTAATGATATCTCTTAAAGAACAAAACTTTTTAATTTTGATAAATTTCAGATTATCAATTTTTAAGTAATTTCTTCTTTTTTCTGTTCTCTGAGAAATCCTACCCCAAGGTCACAAAGATTTTTCTTTTATGTTTTCTTCTAAATGTTTTATAGTTTTAGCTTTTACATTTAGATCTATATGACATTTTGAGCTAATCTTCATGTATGATGTGAGATAAAGACTGAGGTTTAATTTTTTTCCATTTGTATATACAGTGGTTCCAACACCATTTGTTGGAAAGACTTTCCTTTCCCCATTGAAAAACTTGGCACCATTTTCAAAAAATCAACTGATCATAAATGTGTAGTTCTACTTCTATTCTATTTCATTGATCTGTATGTCTGTCCTTTCACCAATACAACATCGTCTTGATTACTCTCACTTTATAGTGAATCTTGAAATCAGGTATTATCTGTCCTGAACTTTTGTTCTTTTTTTTTAAAATTTAATTTATTAATTTATTTATTTTTGGGTGCATTGGGTCTTCATTGCTGCGCGTGGGCTTTCTCTAGTTGCAGTGAGCTGGGGCTACTCTTCCTTGTGGTGCGCGGGCTTCTTATTGCGGTGTCTTCTCTTGTTGCAGAGCACGGGCTCTAGGTGCACAGGCTTCGGTAGTTGTGCTGTGCAGGCTCGGTAGTTGTGCTGTGTGGGCTCAGTAGTTGTTGCACACAGGCTTAGTTGCTCCACAGCATGTGGGATCTTCCCGGACCAGGGTTTGAAACTGTGTCCCCTGCATTGGCAGGCGGATTCTTAACCACTGCGCCACCAGGGAAGCCCTGAACTTTTGTTCTTTTCTGTGTATGTTTTTTATGCCATTTAAGTGTTTATCCGAGAGATGATCCTATTCACCAGGGCCAAGCATAACTTTGTTTCTTTTCATAGCCCTTGATGACTTTAAGTGTCTCTAAAGCCATAAAATGAAAGGATCATGCTTTCCTTATTCTGCCATTTCTAGTTTATTCCCCTGTCCCAGGAGACTACTTTGTTCTCTGGCCAGGAGATTCTTTGGCTTACCAATGGATAAAACTTGGTTTTAACTAGACAATGTAGAGGGTCATGAGATGGGTAGACAGGGGTACTTCTACACATGCTCAGGTGAATTGCAAAAAGAGATTTCTGTGTAACTTTACAAAACTTATTTGGGGATGAAAATTATGACAAATAGGTGAAGCCTGTCCTTGTTATCCATAAGCTAAGACTAAATATTTTTACCTGGCTTTTTTGTTTCCTAAAGACTTTTTCATGTATGTGATACGCCAGGAAAACTGTTCAACACTTACGTTCTGTAGCTTCCTCACCTCTGTGCTCTAACGTTGCCATCACTTGAAATGGCTTTACCCCTCATCTTAGAATATCTAAAGTTTCTCCTTCTACAAAACTTTTTGTAATCTTCTCAACCAGGAGTAATTGTGCCTTTTCTAGCTCTCCCATGACACTTATATTTATCTCTTTATTGCATTTATCATAGTAATATAACAGCTTGTATTTATTGACTACTTCTTATGTGCCAGACATTGTATTAAGTACTTAACATGCATTATCATTTTTAATCATCATAGAAACATTATTTAGGTAGATATTACATTATAGATAGATATTATTATCTAATTGACAGATAAGGAAATTGCGACACACAGATTAAATAATGTACCCCCAAGGTAACACAATTTTAGAGTTAGTGTTCTAACTAAGGTCTGTTTGACTATGGAGTCTGAATTCCTGACTGATATGATGTCCTGTCTCCAAATAGGGCCTATTTTGCCGGCCTCTCTCAGAAATTCTGGGGTACTACTGAAGGCCATCAATAATCCTATTTGCACATGGCCACCTAGTATACTGGAAGAGATGGCAAAGACTTTGGCATTACTCATGAGGCCCCAGGGATACCATAATTAAAAAACCCCGAACAAAAAAAGATGCAGGAAAGATGCTCCCCACAGCGCCTGTGTCCCAGACAGGATAGGAAGTGACTCTTTTCTTTGCCTCTAGATAAAATTTCTGTGAGTAATGTTTTGAGTTGGCACATTTGGCATCACTAAAATAGCCTTTCGTTCCAGCCCTTGGGGAATTTGGTGAAACTTCTTTGTCAAAACGAGCTACATAATAGGAAGAGCTAAACCACTTTTTGGTTCTTCTTTTTGAAAATATATTTGTTTCAAATATTGAAAGTAACACATGTACATTTTGGATAATTTAGAAAATACAAGGAAACCACAAAGAAGAAAACTCTTATATCTTAGCACCCAGAGATAACCACTATTAATATCTGAGCCTTCTAATCTTCCTCTGTGCACAAACATGAATATACACATATTTGGAAAATATAATTGATACCATGTTACAGTTTTGTAAGCAATTTTTACAACAGCATATAGAATATTTTCCTTTGTTTTCCTGAAGCATCCTTTTAATGGCTGCACAGTGTTACATCATAAGGATATCCATAATTTATTTAACCACACCCCAATTGTTTGGCATTTAAATTGTTTCTGATTTTTTTCATATATATACACATACATGTTTATATCCACATGTGATTGTTTCCTTAGGAGAGGGAAGGGGGAAGGAAGCTAAATCACTCATTCAAAGTTATTGTTTCACTCTGGCAAAGTTGTACCAGTTAATACTCTCGGTGGAGTTGGGTTACCATCTGGTGACTAAAAGATCTCTAATGCCTTAGGGGCCAGATCCTGAAAGGGTTGCCAGAATTGTAAGGAAAGATCCCTCCAGTGGGAGCAGGAAGAATAGTGACAACAACGAGAAAATACTAAGCAAGCTTTTCAACTTTCAAACCAGAATGCCAACTTTGCCATATGCCACTGTATGATCAGGCCACTCAAGATGACTGTTCTCTTGCTCTCTGTACATCCCCTGCTCGACCAGTGCCTGCTTCACCTACACCCTCACCTGACTGACCTTCCTACATGCTTGCCCCAGGCCCCAGCTAATGATTGTTCTAACTTTAGCCACGTGATAGCTTATTAAGGGGGCAGTGGGGACCGTGTCCCTCTGCTGGTTTCCTGGTAACTAATAAGCCAACCTGACATCAATTCCCCATATAACTGGTAACCTCCCCCTGCTCCCGGGAGCGAAGACGGCCGCCGTGTCCTACCTGCCGTCTGCCGCATACAGTGGGCTGTCATTCCAGGACCTTGCATCAGACACGTAAGATCCCCCCCATCCATTAAACCATTGATGTCTCTGTTGCTGACTCTGGGCTCTTTCTTCAGTCTTGAAACTGGGAAAAGTACAGGTCTTGTAGGCCTGTGGGATGCAGCCCAGCACCACCTATTTATTGGTCTATACCACAAAGGTTAACATGGATCAACAATACAAAATCGTGTACTTCAAGCTCTTAACAGAAGTGTCAGCCTTAATGCAGCTAATCTGCTGTGCCACAACCCCACCCCAGGCTAAATTATTTGTGGGCAGAATCCATTTCTGATTCATCTTGATATCCACAATGCCTTCACACTCAATAAATGTTTTCTGAATGAATGAAATCAATATTATCTTACTTACTCTAATTTATATTGACTTCTTTAGAGGATTTAAGGGAAGCAAGCTCCTAGAGTTGTTATCACAAGGATTGAAAGACTTTACCACTTGAGAGCAGAATTAGACCAGCTGAAACCACTTTTACAGGTTGGACCTTCTGGGCAGAGACCTCTTCCACAGTCTCACTAATCCACATAAATAAAAAGACCTTGAACTAATTGTGTTCAAACTTGCATTTGGAACCTATCCAATTGTGACACGCTTGTGTAACTGGGTTTTATAATATATATGAATTTTTTAAAATCCCTGTTCACATCAGCAGGAGAAAGGTGCTTTTTCTGAAACTGCACAACTCAGATGGGACTCGAGCCCAGCCAAATTCCAGATTGGGACTTGAACCCATGGGCTGGGACTCACACCCACTGTCTTTTAATTGAAATTGCACACCTGGTCTCAGGACTTAATGAAGCTCGGGTTCTTTATGTCTCAGTGCAGAAGGAATTCAGCAAGAGGCAAAGTGATAGATAAGAAGTGGATTTATTTAGAGAGATACACATTCCATAGACAGAATGCAGTCGGTCTCAAAAGGCGAGAGCGGCCCTGGGAGAAGCACATGCCACGGACAGAGTGTGTGCCATCTCAGAAGGGCAAGAGGCCCAGAAATATGGGTGGTTAGTTTTTATGGGCTGGGTAATTTCATAGGCTAATGAGTGGGAGGATTATTCTAAGTATTTTGGAGAAGGGGCGGGGATTTCCAGAATTTGGGCCACCGCCCACTTTTCTGGCCTTTTATCGTTGGCCTGGGAACTATTATGGCACCCATGGGTGTGTCATTTAGCATTCTAATGTATTACAATGAGCGTATAATGAGGCTCAAGGTCTACTGGAAGTCAAATCTTCTGACATCTTGGACCTAACAGATTCTAACCAGTTTATGTCATATCCTCAATGGCTACGTCATTCTTTTAAAGGTTGTGCCCTGCCCCCTTCCCTCCTGTTTCATTTCCACAAGATCTGTGCTGAAACTTGATGACCAAGTTCTGTTCTTTCAGGTCAAATTCCAGGGAAACAATTTTCACTATCACAGGGTGGATTATAGTGAAAATATTTCTAAGCTTTTGCAGGCCCATAATAATAATGCTGTGTTAATGTCTTTATAAGTGTTACCGAGTCCAAGCTCGCTCTGCTGTCTACACAACTGGCCAGTAACTCAGGAGGTGAGGTGTTGAGGCAAAGAATAGCGACTTTATTCAGAAAGCCTTCAGACCGAGAAGATGGCAGACTAGGGTCCCCCCAAAACCATCTTAAAGGGGTCTGGATGTCAGTTTCTTTTTTTTTTTTATATTAATAAGAGAAAACTTTAATATATTTCTCTCAGGCAATGACTGAGCAAATGATAAAACAATAAAAATGGACATCAATGCTGTATTCAAGAAACAGAACATTTCAACTTTTCAAGAATCTATAGAATGGTTATAAAAACTTATTAAGTCACAAAAAACCCTCTTTATGTTCTAAAGTTTTTAGAAATAGTATAATCACTGACCATAGTGTATTAAAACTTGGAACAAACAACAAAACCAGAAAACTAGATGGAAATTCAAACACTTTCTCTTAACCAACTGTTGGGAAAAGAAAAACTCCAAAACAAGTTTTAGGGTATCTGGGGAAAAAAAATAAAAAGACTACACGTCAGAATCTGTGTGATTGCGTAGAGCAGCACTCAGAAGAAAATATGCAAAAACTTCAATAACTATTAATAGAAATATCCACTAAATATCCAACATAAGAATTTAGAAAAGGAGCAACAAAATAAAATAAATCAAAGGAAAGCAGAACAAAATCAATAAAGATAAACACAGAAAATAATAAATTAAATGAAGATTCTGTGTTTATCTTTATTGATTTTATTCTGCCAGTTTCTTTTATAGAACAGAGAGGGGGAGGAGGTGAGGAAGTAAAGGAAAAAGGCCATTTATCTTACATAACATCTCGCATGGCCTGCATCCGGGAGGGGATGTGTTAATTTCTTCTTTTCTGCAGCCATGCACAGGTGGGCAGGGTCAGAATATCTCTCTGTGAGCTGAACAAAGACACTTTAGTTTAACAGTCAGGGAGAGGGGTAGGGTTCCCTGTGACAGGCCATTATGTATGCTTACAGCTATAGACAGTGATTATAATAACAAAAGCAACGAAAAGCAAAGGTTAAAGTAAAAGAAACTGATCCAACATGGAGTCAGAATTGGCTCTTCCCTGTTACATAAGGAGATGGTTTACTTATCTCTAACACTTATTCATGTCATGCTAGTGAAAACAACATAGGGTATCTTCCATGGTCAGTACATTTGCATGAAATAAAGAACATTGTGTGGGGTAGAACAAGGCCTTAAGAAGTCCCATAGTTTGTGCTGTACTGATTATAATATAGAAAAGATGCTATTTAGTTTATGTTCTGAGCACATATATTTGTATGCAAACTGTTAATGCCTTTTTGCTTGTGAATGCTAAAGGATTGGAGTTTTAGGTCATTTTTGGTAAGAATTGGAGTTTTAAGGTAAGGCGTTAATGCCAAAAGCTCAGCTTCTCTGTACACCAGTGCCGAATCAAATCTCAGAGACAGAGTTTTGGGTGAAGTAGAAAAGGATAGCTTTATTACTTTGCCAGGCAGAGGGGGAACACAGTAGGCTAGTGACTCAAGAACTGTGGCCCCCTCCCTGGGGAACAGGGAGAGGTCTTACAATCGGGGCTCGTGGTCAGAGGTATGCGATAAGGATCAAGGCAGTAACAGTTTTGCATTCTTCTCATGGGTTGGTGGTGAGGTAAGTAGGAGTCAGCATCATCAACCTTCAAGTCCAACTGGTCTGGGGTCTACATGTTTGTGGGCAGCATACCATCATTAATCCTTAACTTCTCCCACCTAGAGGAGGTTTCAACATCTGCAAAATAGCTCAAGGATATTGCTGTGTGTTCTACTGATGGCGAAACAGGACCTTGCTCCAAGGCTGCTCTTGACTGTTTCTCCCTGGTCTCGCATCCCCTCCCTTCCCTAATTAGCAACTGCCTGAATCTGTCATTGGAACTCAGGGAAGGTCATGGAGGCTGAATGAAGGCTGTTTCCTATAATCAAAGAAATGGAGGACAGAGAAAGGTTTTGTGCCCAGGAGCGCCACAGGGCCCTGCGCGGTATCAGGGTTGTCAACTTAAAAAAAAATATGTACAATCTAAAAGTTGAAGATTATGTTTTATTCGACGGACATTCTGAGGACTTCAAGCCTCCGAGTCAGCCTCTCAGATCGCTCTGAGGGACTGCTCTGAAGAGGTAAGGGAAGAGTCAGGATATATAGGAGTTTTGCAACGAAAATCAGGTAATCGGAACATCAAAAGGTTACTGTTAATTAAAGAAAATCAGACATCTCAAGTTAATGAATTTAGAACTTTTCTATGTGTGGGAAGATGCAAGAGTCTGGGCTCATTGAAATCGTTCCTTTGATATGCACCTTAGCTGTCTAGGGCCAGTATCCTGCTGTTTCCCATCCAAAGTTCCCTTAGGGCTCACCTTGGGGGTGGGGAGGGGGCGCTGTAACATGATGGCCTGATGGCCACAATATCCTTTGTTTACTGATATGGCATCCTTAGTCCACAGCGTCTTTTTTTTTTTTAGTATATATATATTTTTTAATAAATTTATTTATTTAATTTATTTATTTTTGGCTGCGTTGGGTCTTCGTTGCTGCACGCAGGCTTTCTTTAGTTGCGGCAAGCGGGAACTACTCTTCGTTGAGGTGCGCGGGCTTCTCATTGCGGTGGCTTCAATAGTTGTGGCTCACGGGCTCTAAAGCACAGGCTCAGTAGTTGTGGCGCACAGGCTTAGTTGCTCCGCGGCATGTGGGATCTTCCCGGGCCAGGGCTCTAACCCGTGTCCCCTGCATTGGCAGGCAGATTCTTAACCACTGTGTCACCAGGGAAGCCCCACAGTGTCTTTTTAAACTTCTCCGAGCCTTAAATTCCTACTGTATAAAAAACTTGGGAATCGGGGCTATTGAGGGAGGTTGATAATGTACTAGCATCATCTCTTTCCCACATCTGCTTTCCTGGTTTTGCTAGTCTGTATATCTATGAGTCATAAGCAACTTAGAGTCAGCATGGTGGAATGAAGACCTGTAGAAGACCTGTTATAGTTCCAGCTCTACTATTTAAAAACTGTGAAATCGGGACTTCTTGGTGGCGCAGTGGTTAAGAATCCGCCTGCCAATGCAGGGGACACAGGTTCGATCCCTGGTCCGGGAAGATCCCACATGCCGCGGAGCAACTAAGCCCGTGCGCCACAACTACTGAGCCTGCGCTCAAGAGCCCACGAGCCACAATGACTGAAGCCTGCACGCCTAGAGCCGGTGCTCCGCAACAAGAGAAGCCACCGCAATGAGAAGCCCACGCACCGCAACGAAGAGTAGACCCTGCTCGCTGCAACTAGAGAAAGCCCACGCCCAGCAACAAAGACCCAACTCAGCCAAAAATAAATAAATAAATAAATTAATTAAAAAAAAGATTCCATCATCTCTTCCTTTTGTTCTATCAACAAATATGTAACCCTTAGTTGACCTATTCCATTCTCATAGTTTCAACTATGGAATATATGCTGATAACGGCTGTTGGTGTGTAGCTCTCTTGTTGAGCTTCAGACCTATATGTTCTACTACTTATTTGACATAACCACCTACATGCTCCAGAAGGTCAAGGTCAAATGTTCAAAACTCACTGAACATCTTTCTCCCTTTACTTGCTCCTCTTGCCTTGGTGACTAATACCATCCACTGAGTGGGCCAATCTAGAAACCTGGTATTCATCTTAGATTCTGCCCATTCAATCACACCCTTGTGCAGTCAGTCCAAAGTACTGTAGTTTTACTCCCTTAATAGTTCTCTAATATCATACCCCTCCTCTTCAGTCCACTGCCATCACTTAGTTAAAATCCTCATAAATTATTTTCTGAGTTACTTACATAGTTCTCCTGGCCTCCCTACTTCTTTTCTGGTTTCACTCTATTCTCCTCATTCTTGTTACAGTAAGTTTCTAAAACATAAATATAACCATGTCGTAGCCATTCTGCTTAAAACCAGTTAGTGGCTCTGAATAACTTTCAGGATAAAGTCGAATTCCTTAGGTTATCACATGAGGCCCTTTAGGATCTTGCTAATTTTGAATTTAGTTTCCTAGCTAATCATTCTGCCACATTACCTTCTTTCCAGACACAGATTCTTCTCTTCTTATGAACAAGTTCATTTCCAAATGGCTGTTCTTAGGTCCACTTGTTCCCGAGACCAAACCAACTAAGAGATGTTTAAGCTTGCAGGACTAGGATACAGTTCCACCAAAAAGATTCTCTGAAGATTTCAAAACAGACACACTTATTGTCTATAATAGCAAAAGACTACAATATAAATTCATCCATGGAGTGTTGATTATATAAGTTATGGCATATTTTTATATGTAGCTTTTAAAATGAATAAGGTATATCTATAAGAATTAATATAAAACAATCTCCAAAATACATTAAATGGGAAAAAAGTTGCAGAAATAAATGTATAATATGTGCTGACTAATATGAAAGGAAATATAAGAAACTCTTAATAGTAGTCACCTCTAGGAGGAGAACTGGGGGTTTAGGGCAAAAGAAAGACTTGTTTGCTGCTGCATATCTTTTTAAACTATTTGGATTTTTAAACATTTACAATGTTTGCTTTATCAAAACCAGTTAGTCTTTAAAATCACAAACCAGACATGCTCTTTTCTCTTGCCTTCTAATAATCTGTAAGTTATCTTTTCCTATAGACCAGTTTCCACTATGTTGAACATATGCCAGGAGAGGTGATTCCCCTCCTTGGTGAGGGCTACAAGTGTGGGAAACTCCTTGGAAGCTAAAATATCCATAAACTATGGAACTTAACTGTGGCTGTGTCAGAAGTTCTCACAGCAGCATTTTTTATCATGTTCAGTCTTTAAGTTCCTAAACACACGCTGGTCTTTGTCCAGAATTAACTTTATTTAGGCGTTTGGCACTGATCTCCCTTTTCTAGTTGCACACTTGATAAAGCCTTTCATTCTGACAATCACTTTTCATTCTTTTTGCTCATTATTGCTGATGGCATCGGAATAGGCATGATTGAATGATTGGATCCTTGTCCTTCAGAATTGTCATTATTAATGAACAATTTATCCTACAAGTACATACGTTTGTCACTTTCAATTTTTTACTACATCTATTTTTGTTTCTATACTAACTGTATGTCTCTTCCTTCCAGCACTGTTGATACTCTAGCTGCATTTGTTCTTACTGAACATGAAGGGTTAATACCATTTGTAGTTTTGGGGAAAAATTGGAAGCTAAGAGCAAACACATCAAATATACAAAGATCAAAGGTCATAAAGTGGTGGTCAGCAGACTGAATTTGGACTGCAGAAGTTGTTTGGCCTGCATAACATTTAAAAATGTTGAGTTAGTTATCAACATTTCAAAGTTGTAGGAGGTTTCTGGTTTGCTTTGAGAGAAGAAAGGCAAGGCAGCACTGAGGCTACCTCTGGCGAGGTACAATCAGCTGATGTCGCAGGCTGCCCACCCCTGTCGAAGGACACAGCTCCCCTCAGCCCTCACTCCAGTTCACCTCAGTCCCTGACCTGCCAGCTTCACTCATGGTAGCCATTTGAATTTGCCACCCTGCAAACAAAGGAATTAATGAAAATGGATTTAGAACTAGCCTAAATCCATTTACGTCAGGAGACGTGACTAGGACTAAAATTACCTCACCTGACCACTAACTCCTTCCAGCATATCTGAAAGAATTGATGTACTTTTGCTTGGGAACAGAGCTTTGTATTTATTAATGTTCATAGATTGAATGTTTTTATGTAAAGATCTGTCATGACTTGTAGTTTACTGATTAAGTCATGAGCTCTTTCATATATATGTTTCCTTTTGCTTAAAATACTCTCTCCTTCTTACCTTACCCTTTTTTATTTGTTTGTTTGTTTTTTTGTTTTTTACCTTATCCTTTTTATGTAGCTCATCCTTCAAAACTTAGCTTTCTGGGAAATCTTTCCTAATCCCCAATCTGATTTGTTTGCCTTTTCCTCATATTTCTGTAGAATGCTTCTTTTATCTTAGTATTTATCTATAGATTTTGTTCTATAATCTTTTGTTCTATTAAAATTGGGAGCTTCTTGCTAGTAGCTTGAGTTCACATCACATCCTCTAGGCCTCCTATTTTCATTTTATCATAGAGGTCTCCTACATGCCTAGAGTCAGGCATATAGAAGGCATTCAACATAAACTTGAAGGAATGAATGACTTAATGTCTTAATCTGTATGTTGTATATGATTTGCTTTCTCTTACCCTGGCAGCAACAATTTTGAGCAGCAGTGTGTAAATTGACAAGGTCTGGTTTTTTTCCCTTAAATTATCGGCTTAGTTGTAGTTTGTACTGGAAAGTAGCTTTTGATATGTTAAATGTTGGAGCACAGGAAAAGTAAAGAAAGTTTAGATCTAAATCCATGAATCTTGTATGGAGCCTAAGGTTGTTAAAAGGCATCCACCTCTCTCTTCCTAGAAAAGCTATCACAGTGCCAGAATATTTAATTCAGCCACACATTCTCAAGAGTGTCTAAGACATCTAATTATCAGATAAATGACTCAGAGTAAGATGGTATTGGGGCTAGATGAAGTGGGGAGAGGAGTGCTGTAATTACTGAGTGAAGACGTGCTGATGTCATTAATTTCCCCAGTGAAGAAGTTAGTGGGAAATAAATTGCAATGAAATACAAGTGTAACCTAATGACTTATTACCTTTGAAACCTTGGTTAACGACTTCACCAGCATCATAATTACAAACTACTTATTAGCTGTATATACCCTTAAATTTATGCCCTTAAATTAATTCCCACCCTGTAGTATCACAGAAGGATATATTTTTTTTATCCCCAGTTCCTGGCATAGCTCCTAAGACCCTTGGAATTTCCTGAGTGATAAGGGTGATAGGAGTGTCTTTTAATGACGCCACTCTTGGGAAGCCTCTAGATAGCTTCAGGATGGGGGCTGGTGTCCAATAAGACCAAACATTGACTGGAAGTATGGAATTTTCAGCCCCACCTCCTGGAAGGGGAAAGAGGGCTGGAGACAGAGTTTAATCACAAACGGCCAATGATGTAATCCATCAAACCAACGTAATGAAACCTTCATAAAAACCCCTAAATGATGGGGTCCAGAGAGCTTCTGAGGTGGTGAGCACATCAAGGTGCTGGAAGGGTGGCAAACCCCAACTGCACAGGGACAGAAGCTCCTGCACTGGTGAAACCGTGCAACTCAGATTTGGAACTTGAACCCATGGTCTTTTAATTGAGATCACACACCTGGTCTCAGGACTTAATGAAGCTCAGGTTCTCCATGTCTCATGGTAGAAAGAATTCAGTGAGGGACAATGTGATGGGTAAGAAGTGGATTTATTTAGAGAGAAACACACTCCACAGTCCGAGTGTGGGCCATCTCAGAAGGTGAGAGGCCCCAAAATATGGGATGGTTAGTTTTTAGGGACTGGGTAATTTCATAGGCTAATGAGTGGGAGGATTATTCCAACTATTTTGGGGAGGGGTTGGGGATTTCTAGGAATTGGGCCACCACCCACTTTTTGACCTGTTATGGTTGGTCTCAGAACTGTCATGCCACTGGTGGGTGTGTCATTTAGCTAATGTATTACAATGAACGTATTCATTATATGAATATGTTCAAGGTCTACTGGAAGTCGAACCGTCCACCATCTTGGACCTAGTTGGTTCTAACCAGTTTTTATCATTTCCTACGGCTATGTCATTCTTTTAAAGGTTGTGTCTTGCCCCCTTCCCTCCTGTTTCACTGGGACGCTTCTGGACCTCACACTATGTACCACTTCATCTGGCTGTTCATTCATATCCTTTATTATAAACCAGTAAATGTAAGTAAAGTGGCTCCCCAAGTTCTGTGAGCCATTCTAGCAAAATATCGAACCTGAGGAGGAGGTCATGGTAATCCTTGATTTATATCTAAAGGGTCAGAAGCCTGAGTGGCCTGGGACTTGGAATCGGCATCTGAAAGTGGGGCGAATCTTGTGGGAGTGAGCCGTTTAACTTGTGGGATCTGACGCTAACTCCAAGTAGATAGTGTCAGAGTTGAATGGAATTGTTGGACTCCCAGTTGGTGTCAGAGAGTTGGAAAAGACATCAACATATATACAGTCAGGAAGAAATAAGCCTCTCATGCCCTCTCACCAAGTCCTCATACCTGTAAGATTCTGTCATTGATTATTAGCAGTATGCTAAGTTACTTCAAGCAGTCCCTTTAAATCTATGTTTCAACTCCCTTTACCCTATTGCTTTTCATGCAAAAATATTCATTTACTCTACAAATATTGAAATCCTATTATGTGCCGGGCTCTGTGCTAGGACCTAGGGTACAACTGAGACAGGAAGGGGGCAGGGTACAACCTCTAAAAGAATGACATAGCCCAAAGACATGACATAAACTGATTAGAACCAAGTAGGTCCAAGATGGTGGATGAGTCGATTTCCACTAGACCTTGAGCCTCAGTATATGCTCATTGTAACACATCAGCAAGCTAAATGACACACCCACAGGCGCCATGACAGTTCCAAGGCAGACCATAAAGGTCAAAAAGTGGACACTGACCCAATTCCTGGAAATCCCCACCCTTTCCCCCAAATAGCTGGAATACCCCTCCCACTCATTAGCCTATGAAATTACCTAGTCCTGTAAAAACTGACAACCCCATACCCTAGTGCCTCTCTCACCTTCTGAGATGGCCCACACTTTGTCTATGGAGTGTGTTTCTCCCTGAATAAACCTTCTTTCTCTTTACTATGGCTCGCTCTTGAATTCTTTCCTGAACGAAGCCAAGAACCCACACTCAGCAGCTGTCCCAGGGACTCGCCTGAGACCTGGGACCTGACCATCCTCTTGTGCCCCACTCTCTTTCCTGAAACACAGTGGTGAACAAAACCAGATATGAGGCCTTACTCTCATGAGCCTAGTGGTAGGAACAGATACCCATCAAAGAATCTCATGTACAGATAGATTCATAATTACGGTAAATGCTGTAAATGAGGGGTACAGATGCTATGATTGTTCTCATCAGAAAGAGCATGAGACACTTTCCTAAGGAAGCTGAAATCTGAAGAACTGTAGGAGGATTACTAAGTGAAGATGTGGGAGTGGGTATACTTAGACTTTGCTACTTATAAAGTCTTCTGAGACTGAGCATTCTTTATCTCCACCCTCCTAGTTCAGCACCCTCCTCCTCAAGATTTTTTTCCCCACAATTTGGCTTCTATGAAGAGCCACTCAGAATATACTCAGAACAGCATCAGGAGAAAACATTTCATAAAGTTGAAAAAAATAAAAACAAACAGATCATAGTATGTAATATTAGATGCTCAATAAAGTAAGGCCCCTAACTTCTCGTAATTGAGTACTGCTGTCCTGATCAGTTTCCTCCTCACTTTCCATGCTGATGCCAACTGAGTGCACCTGCCTTCACCCAGCCAGAGCCCCAGTGATTATGAAAATAATAGAGCTCTGAGCCAAGACTGTAGGACGACAGTGGGAGCAACGTACTTTGCTGACTGGAGTCTGGGATGTCTTCACAGAGATTTGAAATATGGTTTGAAGGATGAGGGAGAAAGGAGGACTCCAGGAGGAGGAGATAGCATCCACGATGACACAGAGGACTGAAAGAACATTACATATTTGCAGGACAGCGGGTAGTTTGGAATTCTCTTAAATAAGTCAGGAAAACATCATAATAAAATATTGAAATTTAATCAGCTTTTTAGAAATCAAAAGAATTAAACTTTAGCAAACTCTAAAAGTCCCATAGGTAGATCTCCTCATTTCTGTAAAATCCTTGATAAAAGAGTTGTTGCTACATGTATTAATCTGAATTTTTGCAGTCGTCCTAGGTTCCAGAAACTTAGTTTAATCCCTTAGAATCTGTTTATTTTCCTGGCATACCTTATTAAAATTCTTTCCCATTTTTTATTGGCTTCCAAGTGTTACCCTTCTCTTTTCTTGCTTACCATTTAGAATCTTGTCAAATGATTTTCCACATCTTCCCAGACTATGACATGGTTGACTAAGAATTTGTTTTGGCATAGCTCTTTTTCAGTTTTCCTTTATTTGCTGGAATGGAAGCTTCTACCTAAAATGACATATGGCAAGACCTAGAGGAAAAAATGGTAAGAAAAACAATTTCAGCCTAATGAGAGACCCAACCACTGAAAGTTCTTCCATGAAGTACATATCCAGAGGGAAGACAAATATTTCAGCAATATTTTTGATTAAACAAGTTGTACGGTTCTTAGTTACCATATTTTCAGACACATAGTCCTGTATGCATCCATCCTCAGTGGATAAAGGCAAACTTTTCCCTTTCTTAAAATTGAGAATGTTGCAGAATGTTCCCATTATGTGTGAAGAAAGAGTAACTATTATACCATTTATTAGCACACATGTTATGCTAGGCTCTGTGGTACATGAATCTGAATGAATGATATCTTGTTTAATTAGCTATCAGTGTGCCTAAATAGGGAGATGGTCATACAATTTCAGCATGGTGACAAACTACAGAGTTCATATAACCCACTGCCTTCGTTCTTTAGAGGATAGTTTAGTGGTCATTTAGTCTATTAACAGCCATGTGGGACTAGAGCCAGGGTCCCTGATGTTCAATCCAATGCTCTTTCTACAAAAGGCTGAGATTCTCAGGACATTTATCTTCTCATCCCTTTTCTCTTCTTTCTCTCTCTTCCCCTCTTTCTTTTTTAAAAGTGCAATTATCTCTGTTCTTTGCAAATGGGATGTTTGAAATTGAAACAGGAGGGAAGGGGACAGGGCACAACCTTTGAAGGAATGACCTAGCCCGAGGACATGACATAAACTGATTAGAACTCAATAGGTCCAACATGGCAGATGAGTCGACTTCCATTAGACATTGAGCCTCCGTATATGCTCACTGTAACACCTCAGCAAGCTAAATGACACACCCACAGGCGCCATGACAGTTCTAAGGCCCACCATAAGGATTAAAAAGTGGGCTGTGGCCCAATTCCTGGAAATCCCCACCCCTTCTTGAAATAGCTGGAATACTCCTCCTACTCATTAGCCTATGAAATTACCCACCCCTATAAAAATGACAACCCCATACCCTGGTGCCTTTCTCACCTTCTGAGATGGCCCACACTCTGTCTGTGGAGTGTTTCTCTCTAAATAAATCCACTTCTTACCTATCACTTTGTCTCTCACTGAATTCTTTCTGTGATGAGACATTAAGAACCTGAGCTTCGTTAAGTCCTAAAACCAGGTGTGTGATCTCAGTTGGAAGACAGTGGGTTTTGGCTGGGTTTGAGTCCCGGCCGCATGGGTTCAAGTCCCAATCTGAAGTGCACGGTTTTTTTTTTTTGTTTTTTTTTGTTTTTTATTTTTATTTTATTTTTGGCTGCGTTGGGTCTTCGTTGCTGCGGGCAGGCTTTCTCTAGCTGCGGTGAGCGGGGGCCACTCTTTGTTGCGGTGTGCGGGCTTCTCATTGCGGCGGCTTCTCTTGTTGTGGAGCACGAGCTCTAGGTGCACAGGCTTCAGTAGTTGTGGCTGGCGGGCTCTAGAGCGCAGGCTAAGTAGTGGTGGCGCACGGGCTTAGTTGCTCCGCAGCATGTGGGATCTTCCCAGACCAGGGCTCGAACCCGTGTCCCCTGCATTGGCAGGCGGATTCTGAACCACTGCACCACCAGGGAAGTCCCATGAAGTGCACGGTTTGAAAATCATCCTTCAACAACCAAATTCAACATTTATCTAAGGATTATTTTCTGCACACTAGTCATCATGCTGGGCATTTGGTTGGATACAGTAAGATAAGCTATACATAGATAACTAAAATACAAAGCAGCATACATAAGTGCATTATAAACAAGTTCTACAGGATTTCAGAGGTGGGTATGGGAAAACTGCCCTGGGACTTGGGCTTTTAAGGGATGAAAAAGATTTTCAGAATGGAGATAAGGGCTGAGGGAAAGGAAAAGAATTCTAGGTAATATGAAGGGTAATAAGGATACAGAGGAAAGGAACACGTTGGGGAGATATCAAGTAGAATCATACGCCTAACAAAGTATTTGTATTAGAAGAGAAAATGGAAGACAAGACCGGGAAACAAGCTGTGCTGTTTGTGCAACTGGGTAAGGGGCCCTTTCTATCATCAAGATTAGAGTAGCTAGGGACTTCCCTGGTGGCGCAGTGGTTAAGAATCCGCCTGCCAATGCAGGGGACACGGGTTCGAGCCCTGGTCCGGAAAGGTCCCACATGCCGTGGAGCAACTGAGCCCGTGTGCCACAACTACTGAGCCTGTGCTCTAGAGCCCGGGAGCCACAACTACTGAGCCCATGTGCCACAACTACTGAAGCCCGTGTGCCTAGAGCCCGTGCTCCGCAATGAGAGAAGCCACCGCAATGAGAAGCCCGCACGCAGCAACGAAGACCCAACGCAGTCAAAAATAAATACAATAAAATAAATTTAAAAAAAATAATAAATAAAAGATTAGAGTAGCTAAAATACAAAGAGCGTGGAAGCCCCGGTCAGATGTCGTGGGAGTTGTAGACAGGTCACCTAGAAGTTGACTGGAAACGGGCAAAAGTCAGCAACCAAGTTAACTAAGGTCGCTGCTAAGAGGAACTGGGTGGGGTGAGTCAGGAGCCACAGTCCAAGGAGACTCTTACTAGCACACTCCTACCTCCAGGGGGAGCTCAAGGTTTCCATCCTTCCTTCCAAAGTAAAAAGAACTCAAGTGACTAGAACAGAAATGGAGAATTTACAGAAACAGTGATTCTGTGGGAGATTCTGTCGCGGGATTGAAATTGTTATAAATGAAAGTGGCTGAGAGAATATTTTCCCCATCAGTCATCTCTGGCGACTCTTAGCTTTGGCTAGCTCTTGTAATGCTCTTATCTCTTCACCCCTTCTATTCCTGTGATTAGTGTCTGGGACATTCTTAAAAGTCAAAAGTATCCGTGGGGGAGTCCACATTTTCCCGCGCAGCTGCTGAGCAAGAGGCCTGCTAGGATTTGGGGCCAGCATGAGCTGATAATAAAGAGTGGGCATTTACCCCAAGGGTCCATTGTGTATGTGTCTGGTGAGAAGCTTTGTGCAGCCACATGCATGGTGCAGGATCCTGGTCAGACTGCTTTCACCTAACTGTATGTGATCAGCATCTGGTGTGGTCACACAGGGGACCAAGATTTCGGAAGTAGGATTTCATGGGTGGGAGTCTTGTTGAGAAGGGATCTTGCTCAAAGCTTCAGCTGGTGATTACCAATAGGCAGAGATGGAGAACTATTTCTGACAGCAGAAAAGGTTGAGACTACAAAGACACCTAGCTGCACATTGGTGCAACTCCATTCCTCATGGTGGCAGCAGGACCTGGCCTCGGTCCGCATTCACTTCTGGGACTAGAATGGTCTCACCAGCAGGAGCCTGGAATTTGAAGAAATGCAAAGCCAAATGTGACGCACATACCTTCTCTAAAATAGTCTGTCTTCTTGTGCAGAGCTGGCCCTCACTTAATTTAGGAGCGAGGAGCTGGAAATACCAGGAGAAATGGCATGAATCTACGACCAAGGAATCATGCACCTGCAGCCATTTGAGATTGGCTTCTTTCATTTAGCAATATGCTTTCAAGTTTCCTTTAAGTCTTCCTGCAGACTGATAGCTCATTTCTTTTTATTGCTGAATAATATTTCATTGTATGGATGTACCACAGTTTATTTATACATTCACCTATTAATGGGCATCTTGGTTGCTTCCAAGTTTTGGCAATTATAAATAAAATGTCTATAAATATTTCTGTGCAGGTTTTTGTCTAGATCAGTTTTCAACTCATTTGAGTAAATATCAGGGAGTGTGAGTGCTGGTAAGAGTATGTTTAGTTTTGTAAGATTTACCTTATTTTGATAGTAGTGTTCATGGTTATTTTTTTTTTCTATTTCATTAAACAGCCCAACACCATTACAATTAATCTCTTGATAGAAATAGTCTTTGGGTTCACAGAAGATGAAATCTGAACAACTACCACAGATTGATGGGAAATCCGGAGAAAACAAATTAATAAAGACATTTCCCTTTCCTCTTCTGTTCTTGCTTTCTAAAAAAGCCAATAACGTCATGGGTAACTAATCAACCCGGTTTGCTTGGGACATGGGACTTTTAGTGATCTAAACACCTTGTGACTGATAACAGCAATATGGTTCTAGATTGTAATATACAATGTAAATTGGATTCTGGGGATTCAGCTTTTGCTTTGGAAATTCTATTATGGCAGCTAGGCAGTTGTAAGATGTTGACTGTTGTCTGTGATGTGGTTCTGTGATTTCATTGTGTTTATGTTTTGATCTTAAATTTACTGGTAATGTGGGCCTTGTATGAGGAAGTATTCTAATGGGCTTTATTAACTCACTGGATCTTTGGATAATAATAGAGACTTCTTTTTCTCTTGGAATGAATTCTCTGGGTTACCGACTCATCCTGATTTGCTGGGAAATTTCCCAGTTTTAGCACTGAAAGTCCTGTATTCCTGGAAACTCCTCAGTCTTAGGTAAATAAGAAGGGTCTTGGATCACTTTCTTTTGGATAGTTGACTTGACTCTCTGCCTGTAGGGTTTTGACCAAAGGAGTGACATACTCTTAATACATTTAGGGAAGATTTGTCTGGTGGTGGTAATCTGCACTGGAATGGAGTGAAGTTAGAGTCAGGGAAACCTATCTTCATACAAGGCAGCAAAAGCCTGAACCACTTCAGAAATGCAAAGGAAGGGGGAAAGATTTAGAGGATATTCTCTAGAATACTGGTTTTTCTTACTGTGGGGTAACTGCTTTTTTGAAGTTCACTAATAACCTCTTTACCACAATTTCAGCAGTCTCTTTTTAAATTCTCCTTAGTTTCACTTCTCTAATTCATTTCACATCATTTAAAAACCCTTCTTGAATCCCCCACCCCGCCTCCCTCAATCTAGCATCCTTCAACATCCTCATTTACTGAGACTTTTTTCATCCTGGTCACAGTACTTCTTTCTCCTCCCTCCCCTCTCTGCCCTAAATTCACGCATCCTAGGCAAACGGCTCCCATACAGAAGATCAATCCAACATCCTGAGTTCCCAGTTCCACGAACTCCTGACACCAATGCCCTTTGCCATCACCTTACTTAAGCTACTTGAGTCCTCCTTTGGGACCTTGACATCACCCACAATGGCTCCAACCCTTACATTACGTCAAGTCTTAAATTCCTCTGACCATCTCTTTCCACTACAGCTTCATTCCTTGGCTTTTACTATTATCTCATTAAGATCTACAATTTACTGATTCTTCCATTTCTTTTCAATCTGTCAGTCTTCTGGCTTCAAGACCCTTTCTATGTAGACTAAAGAGAGTCCAACGATCCAGACAGGTTAAATGGCTATGCTTTTTCTAAAAATATAGAGAAACTGGTCAATTTAAGCTTTCTTTCAGTATCTAGGAAAACTTTTCAGGATTTTGCAAAGTCTTAAAGACATCATTTTGAAGACCGTCATCATACTGAAAACCTTAGAAATATTGGTTAATTAATGGAGAGTTTTGGTTGAGAGAATACCAAGCACACTAGTTTTTACAATACTTTCTTTTCCATTAATTATTTAGAGTAAAACCAAATAAAGAAGAGAAAGTAACATTCCAGAAGCCTAAACTTTCTAAAAAATTCTTGGAAAATGTCATACGTTGTTGGCAAAAATGGTTTCCTTTCCTGGAAGAGAGAGGAAGAAGGGGTGGTCATCAGAGTTACTTGAATTAAACTGAACATGCAGCAGTGAGTGAGAAGCAGTAGAAAGATGTTTTGCGCATGGCTGCTGTATTAGTTTCCTGTAGCTACTATAACAAACTGCCACAATCTGCGTGGCTTAAAAGAATCTCCCAGAGAGTAGATTATTCTCTCACTGTTCTGGTGGCCAGAAGTCTGAAATCAATATCACTGCGCTGAAATCAGTTTCAGCAGGGCCACTTTCCCTGTGGGAGCCGGCTGCTTGGGAGAATCAGTTCCGTGCCTCTTCCAACATTCCTGAGCATGTGCTGTGTCACTCTAATTTTCAAGGCCAGAATCTTCAAATCTCTCTGTTCTATCTTCACATCACCTTCTTCTCTGTGTGTCAAATATCCCCCTGCTTCTCTTTATGAGGACACTTGTGATCGAATTTAGGACTCACTCTCATAACCCAGGATAATCTCATCTCAAGATCCTTAACTTAATCACACCATCAAAGAAACTTTTTCTGAATAGGGCAACATTTTCAGGTTCCAGGGATATCTTTGGGCAGCCGTTATCCAGCCTGTTAGAGCAGCATCATTGGGCAGGATGGAGTTTCCCTGAATCGATAGGAAGAAGAGATGGGGAGAATCTTCCAAGGGCACCAACCCTCAAGTCAGTTCCATTTCCTGGAAAAAAACCACAATAGGTGGAGTCAATATATTGGATCAGGGAGAAGAAAAAGACAATGACCCTGAGGAAACTAAAGTACAGATTTCAGACTTCTTGTCAGTTTGGAGCTTGAGTGTTCTGCATGTAGACTGTGGGTTACAAATTTTTTAAGCTGCTGAATACTCAACTGTGAATGTGCCTGAGATGGCAGAATTTAGAAGTGGAGCCCACAGCTGTGGTCCAAGACAAAAGCTAGAGGCACAAGTGGATCAGAGGCCACTGGCAGAGGCCATAGATAGAAGTTCCAGCAGAAAGAGTCCTAATCTTGCCAACAGCCATGAGTGAAGTGGAGGGCATTCAAAAGATAGGGACTTTGGTGGCACAGAGAATCTTCAGCTTTAAAAGTCTATCTACTGATTTAATGCTAGTTATCGATTGTATTCTACCAGTTAAGCTTTTTGATAACCTTGTTTTAAGTGGCCTCGCAAGGGCTTGAGCCAGACCTGCCTGTCTCTTCACGTGCTATTCTCAGGAGTGTAGGAGGGGAAGTAAGCTGATAGGGGTGATAATCTTTAATAGGTGACTGGCGACTAGAGGACTTTATGGAGAGAGTATGCCAAATATAACTGTTGCATGTGTACACCCTTCTGAAGGTTAAGTCTGGCATCTGACTAATTTGGGGGATTTATAGGGATGGTATATTTTTCTCTGAGAGGATAGAAAATTTGGGAAGGCTCACGTAGATGAGCCTGAAAGGTTGGGTGTGGGTGGGGACACTTGCTTCAGCACCTCTCCCCACCAAAAGGAACCATAGTGGAATCTCAAGCTCTTAATTCAAAGGTCTTCAGAGATGACTGAGCTGGAATTCCCCAGCCACAGACAGGAGGTGCCTCAAGTGAGGGGTAAGGGCGAAACTCTGTAGGTGACACTGAGGTTTTCGCCCAGGTCTCACCCCTGCACTGGGCATTTCCTCCAGACAGAGGCCCTGCTTTGAGAGTGAGCACTGTGGGCTGTGCTCTTGCTGCCCTCAAAGGGGCTCAGGTATTTCCTGAGTAAGATGGAGAAAGATTCGATGACTAAGTGAAGCAGAAAGGGGGCAGTGATGGTGACGGGCCCCACGTTGGGACATTCCAACCATGAAGTTAAGAAGAGGGGAGCTGACAGCCACTGGGAGGGAAGAGGAAGAGGACAAAGGAGACACAGAGCTTTGGGACAGTTTATGAACTTCATCTAACATTAGATGCCAGAGAAAGGAAGAGGAAGGGATCTGTCCTTTACCAATCTCTCTCTTCCCCTATTGATGCCAAAAACTCGGCCCCTGTGTACTGGTGCTGAATTGAATCTCAGAGACAGAGTTGTGGGTGAAGTATTAGAAAGAATAGCTTTATTGCTTTGCCAGGCAAAGGGGGGCATAGCAGGCTCGTGCCTCAAAAACTGTGTGTCCCAACCTGGGGGGGGATTTGGTGAGGAGTTTTATAGCAGTGGTTCAAGGGCAGGGTTGCTGATAATGATCAGGGTGTGTGCAGGGCTTGCACTCCTTTAATCTAGCCTCCTGATGAGCTTCTCTGGTTCCTTTAATCTGGCCTTTGGAACTCAGGGAAGGTATGGAGGCTGGAATCTATTCCCTACAAACAAGAAATGGGGGACACAGAAAGGCTTCTGTGTCCAGGAGCCCCACAAGGTCCTGCTCGGTTTCACTATTATCTACTTTTGCATCCCTAACTTGCATTCTATGTCAACACTAAGTAATTCTAATGAGAAAATATATGTGATAATGCTTTCTGAGCTTAAAGGCATAATAGTAATAATCAATAACATTTATTGAGAATTATTGACCTAAGCACTTTACATTCATCTCATTTAATCCTAATAACAATTTATTGTGCCCCTGGCTTTTGCCTTGGACCACAGCTGTGGGCTCCACTTCTAGTTATGCCATCTAAAGCACACTCTCATTGAATGTCCAGCAACTTAAAAATTTTGTAACCTTACAGCCTACAGGCAGAACTCAAACTCTAAACTGATAAGAAGGCCAAAATCTGTACTTTAGTCCCCTCTGGGTTGTTGTCTTTTTTTTTTTTTTTCCTCCCTTGATGCTTAGTGAAATCAAGGTTAAGGAATTTGCCCAAGGACATATAGATAGTAAATGGTAGAGTGGGGATTTGAACCCTTCTAGCTCCAGAGCCCAAACTTTAACCATTTTGCTATACTGCCTTGCCAAAAAAATACCTGTTAAAGTATTTATTTTCAACTTCACTAAATAAGAGTAAATGTGGATAGAACAAAGACACCAGCAGAACTCAGATTTGATTAAAAACAACAACCATAAGAACAACCTAGTATGTAATGGATAAGAACAAATCAATGCAAAGTCACTTTAAGGAAGCAAAATGGTACCCAGTCCAAAATCAGGAACCTTGGCTCCCAAGTCTCTTCTTCCCAGGCAGAGTCTTAGGGTGGACTCACTCATCCCAGGTCTTCAGGAAATGCCCAAAAGCTAGGGTGCCCATCTCTCAATTTCACTGCCTCGAAGGCTCTGCTCTCTTCTCCTGCAGTGGCTCCCAGTGACACTCTCTGGTCATGGGCTTTAACACTGACCAACTGAGTTCAGGCCTCCTGTCCCCAGCCACACAGTCCTGCTGGCTGAGGCTGCTTGCCCTGAAGTAGTGGGGAGCGCTGGGCAGGCAGAGTTATAACTACTGTTCTCACAAACCGGCTCATCTTGCGTTTGGGCTTTCATAGCCTCCCTACAGTCAGATTTTTATTAGGTGTATTTCCTCAGTTTCTCAAAGAGCTTGGTCAAGGAACTGGGGTGGCCTTCCCTTCAGCCTGAGTTAGAGAATATTTGAGTTGCTCTACTCAGTGTCTGACTAAAGGGAATTCCTCCCTATTAATTGTCAACTACTGTGCTAGGACTGAGCTAGAACATCTGATGCCTTTTCTGACTTGAGGAGAGTCCTTTCATCTGGGTCATTACCTAGAGATAAGGGAAAGTCTCTCCCCCCTGGAACTTCCACTCCTTCTAACATGTCCAAATACTGGTGCTTCTACCCATTAACCCCATGATCTTGGACCTTGCACCTTCAAGCATCAGTCTCCTTAACTGTAAAAATGGTGGTGGTAGGGGGAAGATTATTTTCAAGATTGATGGGAGGACTAAAAATTACACCATAGTGTATAGATCAGGTATGTAGATAAAGTACATACGACTGGTATTCATTAAATGCAAACCTCCCTTCCCTAATATTAACTTATACTTTCTCAAAAAAACAAGAAATTAATTCATATCTCTTTGAAAATAAGTATGTAGAGTGCCTAGTATATAATAGAAACTCAATAAATTCTTGTCAAGTAAATGTATAAATTTTGGATATTTCAAAACAGGGCCACAACCCATAGACAAAGAACAGGTGATCAATTTCATGCTTTGCAAGGTGGAATTGAGAGGTTGGCTTACCCCCAAACATCTCCTCTCTCGCTTAACTTGAAATTCCTATTATTAAGATCATGACAGGGACTTCCCTGGCTGTCCAGTGGTTAAGACTCCACACTTCAAATGCAGGGGGTACGGGTTCAATCCCTGGTTGGGGAACTAGGATCCAACATGCCGTGTGGTGTGGCCAAAAAAAGAGATCATGACATAGAGATCATCATTCATTCATTCATTCAACAAGCATGGATTGAGAACCCTACCGTGCACCACTTGTGGGGTTACAAAGCCTAAGTCATATGTTCCTCTGCCGAGAGGGTTCATAATTTACAGAAGAAACTAACCATGAAAACAAAAGGGTTACTATGCTATGTGTTAACTGCATTGATGAGCAAAAGTAAGGACATTTCCCCCCAGAAATTTGTAGCTAATGTGCATAAATGTTTTTCATAAATGAGTCTTACAACCCTCTTCCACTGGAATATTAATAAAAATTATAGGGGTCAAATTCAAAGGCTTTAGGTTTAGGCTTTATGCTTTTCCTTTTCCTGGAATTCTCTTCTCCCCCTGGAAAACTACTTATCCTTCCGCCTACAATTTAAACCTCCAACATGAAGTCCACCCAACACTTCCAGATTGTTACCATCTTTTCACACTCAGCAGCTCTCCTTTTGTTCTTCTTACTCTGGCTCTTCAGTAAAATCCTTGAGAAAGTTATAGAAATTTTGCATATCTGAGTCCCACTCAGATTTACTAAATTAGGTAGGACATAAGAATTTGTAGTTTTAAAAAATTCACCAATGGTTCTAATTCTGGAGCTGAGACTGATCATAGCATTTATTGTATCATAACATAACTGGAATATGAATTACTGGAGTATAAAGGCTGTACTGCTTTCATTTTGTTTCCCCAGCTCATAGCATGTTGTAAGCACTCAGTAAAAGTTTGTTGAATATACTGAATGAATTAGTTAGCAGATAGAGCTGGAAAATATCTGATGTGGCAGAATGAGTTTTAATGAAGGACTCTCTCTAGAAGGGCAGGACAAGACTGGTGTGGGTGCATTGCATCAGGTGAGGTATGAGTCCAGAAGAGGAAGTCTAGAGTGAATAGGGTCTCAAGGGCACTGAAAGAAAGACGTGTGTCAAAGATCAACTCAGGGCTTCCCTGGTGGCGCAGTGGTTGAGAATCTGCCTGCCAATGCAGGGGACACGGGTTCGAGGCCTGGTCTGGGAAGATCCCACATGCCGCGGAGCAACTAGGCCCGTGAGCCACAATTACTGAGCCTGCGTGTCTGGAGCCTGTGCTCCGCAACAAGAGAGGCCGCGATAGTGAGAGGCCCGCGCACCGCGATGAAGAGTGGCCCCCGCTCGCCGCAACTAGAGAAAGCCCTCGCACAGAAACGAAGACCCAACACAGCCATAAAAAAAAAAAAAAAAAAAAAAAAAAGCTCAACTCAGCTTGATCTATATTCCTTTGACATAAGGTTGCCCCACCCAACTGAAAAAAGTGCATGGAACAACACTGCAATTAAACTGAATGGTTGCCATTTGTGAGCGCTTACTACGCGCCAGCCTCTACACTAAGCACTTCGTAAAAATGACTTAATTGAAAACCATTACTGTCACCCTTGATAAAGGAATGCCATCTAGGAGAGAATAAGTAACTTGTTAAAGGTTATACAGCCAATAAGTGTTGGAAACTAGATTTGGACGCCGGTTTGGCTGCCTCCAGAACTTGTGCTTTTGTGCATCACACCACATAGCCCCTTTCCTCAAATCCATCTTCTACATAGCCTCTGGTCTAAGTGATTCTCTAAAATCATGGCAAATTTTACCATGTCTTCAAAGCTTAAAACAATTCCTTGGCTCTCCAACGCCTTGAGGAATGTGTTAGGAAATGGAGTATCTGGCAGAACAAAGTAAACAGGTAATTGAGTGGGGTGGGGTGGTATTGATTTCCAAAAGCAGCAAGTTAACTTGAAATTTACTTCAAGAACGTAAAGACTGTGGAGGAGAAAGAACAGAGCAACATTAAATCAAGACCTGGATTGTTTGAGGGAAAAAACCCCTCAGATTCACTAGTGTATCTACCAAAGCTTTTACTCCAAACTTCTCATGATTACACACACACACAGAGAACCTGTGAGATGTTGCTAGATACTAACTTTTCAACAAATAGATAGACTAGTAAGATTAGAAAGGTATATTTAATCAGGGTGAGTTGTTTTTACTCATAACACTTCTGACATGAAATGTATGGGTTTTTTCCTCACACCCACCAACTCTCTGGACACCAGCTGGGTGTCCTATGATTTGTTCTATTCTGACACTAACTTATCTGGAGTTAGTGTCAGACCCACAAGTTTCAGGGCTCAGTCCCATAAGACTGCCCTCACTTCAGACACCAGTCACAAGTATCAGATCACCTGTCTCTGACCAACTGGCTATAAATTAGGGCTTCCCACTACCCTTTCCTCAGGTTCAATAATTTGCTAGAATGGCTCACAGAACTCGGGAAATCACTTTACTTATGTATACTGGTTTATTATAAAGGATACAAATGAACAGCCGGATGAAGGGGCACATAGCGCAAGGTCCAAAAGGGTCCTGAGGGCAGGAGCTTCTGTCCCCATGGAGTTTGAGGCCCCTCTCAGGACCTCGATGTGCTCACCAACTTGGGAGCTATCTAAACCCCATTGTTTAGGAGTTTTTAGGAAGGTTTCATTATGTAGGCATGATTGATGAAATCACCAGCCATTGGTGATTGAACTCAGACTTAAGACCTCTCGCCTGCCTGGAGGTTGGGGACTGAGGCTGAAAGTTCCAAGATTCTAATCAAGGCTTGGTCTTTCTGGCCACCACCCCCATCTTGAAGATTTCTGCAGGCTCCCAAACACCAGTCATTTCACTAGCATATAAAAGACACTCAACTCTCCAAGGAGCTGTGTGCCAGGAACTGGGGACAAAGACCAAATATTTCTTTTTAATTGTTGTTGTTGTTGTTATTATTATTGTTGTTATTATACCACAAGGGATACCACTGCAGAGAAAGAGTGCTGCTTTCTGTTCTCTGGTGATGTTAAATATGAGGGAATCATCCTGAAACCTGAGACAGAAAGTTCATATAAATCACTGAAATCATAGTACAGGTTTAAGTGTCCATTGATCCAATTTATGGTACACATCACATCACAAGATATACTTGCTGCCTGTGCTGTGGAAAAAGGGTAATGCAAGAGGCTCTGCAACTTTTAGCAGTTTAGTCTTCATGTGGAGTTTGTATTTCCTCCCTTGCTTTTTATATTACATGGACTTGTCTCATGATGGCACCATTGTGACATGTGTACAGGCTGGTCACACCCTGTTCAACTGTTATGTGTATTTCAAGCCTTCTGTACTGGTGGACCAGCCCAAAGCTTACTTGATTCCCCCTGACTTTAGAATGGCAGGTGGATAGTGAGGCTTCTTCCCAGGAGATTCCAGCTTCTGTTATTTCCACCATTAATTTTAGCCACTCATCTTCAGTTAAAATTGGTAACTCACACATACATATATACAGATTCGTGAGCAGCTTTGCATGGTTTAAACTTATGTTTGACAATCATCTCAGCCACTGTTTCTATTGTTATGGACACATACCACATTACTCCTAAACTACTTGTGTGTTTTTTTTTTTTAATTTTTATTGGAATATAGTTGTTTTACAATGTTGTGTTAGTTTCAGGTGTACAGCAAAGTGAATCAGTTATACAAATACATATATCCACTCTTATTTAGATTCTTTTCCCATATAGCTCATTACAGAGTATTGAGTAGAGTTCCCTGTGATATACAGTAGGTCCTCATTAGTTATCTATTTTATATATAGTAGTGTGTATATGTCATACTTGTGTTATATTGTTCTTATGTTTTATTTGGTTCTTCTTTTGGGGGTTGCTTTTCTATTGTTTTATTTCTTAGTGCATATGATTTAAATTTGTGTGTCTCAGACACTGTTGAAAAAAGTTTGTTTTACATTTGAATGGCTTATAAATAATATGATTTTAGTTGACATTTGTTAAAATAAATCAAAGAGAAGAGCGAGTTCTTGTGGGTTTGTACGAAATCAGTTTTGTCATGGCATTATACTCACGTAACATATGAATATCTAAACAAAAGCATTCCTGTACTCAACAATTAGCAGCAAGTCCATATCCTTTGCTAAATTCTTATTGAGGACTTACTGTGGGTCAAGGCTCACAGGACACGCAAGACGCTGCGTGCCTAGAGTTAAGAAGAGAGCAACAGTTCCTATCACTCTTCTGTTTAAAATCCTTGAAGGACCTCAGGTCCAAGGCTGAAGGAGCCTGGAAAGGAGAGAGGAGGCTTTAAGAAATCACACGAGGCTGTGCCTCTGGTCCTCTCTTTTGACCTCTTTGCTCTGTCTGAGTACCTCTGGTTCATGTCCCATATTAATTATTCCTGGTTTTTCCTCTCAGCTTTGAATTAATCTGGGATTCCCCCCGGGGCCCTCGCTTTCAAATCCTCTCAGTTCTATTTCCTGTATGTTATAGGGAAACCTAACCCCACCCATAACCAGACCCAGCTTCTGGAACTATAGTCCCAGAATGACATCCTAGATCCCACTAGCCTGGGAGAGTTCAGACATGTTCCATAGCTTTGAAATTAAAATTCCTTAATTTAGCACACAAGCCCTTTTTAGATCTGTCACCTGCTCATCTTTCTAGCTTTGTCTCTGGCCATCCTTCAACTTGTATGTTACATTTCAGTCATATTGAATTTCTTGAGCAGTTTCTGGAGCAAGTAATTTAATTTCCCATCTCAGTGTTTGCATATGGCATGCTTACTTCTCATAAATAGCTCATGTTTTACCCCAATTCCCTAGCTATTTCTTTCTCTTAACCTCAAAGCTAGTTTCAAGGGTCCCATCTCCGAAGAAGTCCCAGTCTGATTAGATGCTTTTCCTCTAAGCCAGGGGTCCCCAACCCCTGGGCCGCAGACCGGTACCGGTCCACAGCCTGTTAGGAACCAGGCCGCACATCAGGAGGTGAGCGGCTGGCAAGCGAGCAAATCTCCATCTGCCGCTCCCCATCGCTCCCGTTACTGCCTGAACGATTGCTCGCATTACTGCTTGAACCATCCCCCCGCCCCTCCATGGAAAAATTGTCTTCCATGAAACGGGTCCCTGGTGCCAAAAAGGTTGGGGACCACTGCTCTAAGCCATAGCATTTAACACACTGTAGCAATTGTTTTACTTATCTGTCTCCCACTTTCTCCCAGATTTTGAAAGAGGTCACTATGTCTTATTAGCTCATAATAGGCACTTGTTAAGTGACTATTGAATACATCAGTGAATGAATAAGTGAATAAATGAATTTACTGCCTAATGCACCTATTTTTCAAAACCTTCTAGGAGGTAGATGTAGGTATGAATTGTAAACAAACAATAATACTACACTTCAATATGAGAGGTGAGAGGTAGAGAGGTCATCAATTGAAAAATCATGTCTATTCCTTTTTTCCTAGACATGAGCAAGAGTCAAATAAGTGTCCATTGCTGAATCAAGATATATCCAAATGTTACCAAAACCAATGATCAATTCAGTCAAGTACAGGATTCATCAGCGAGCTAACAATTTTTGAGTATCTATTACATGCAAATCACAGCTTAATCTATAAGAAGGTCACAATTTAGTGAGGGAGAATACATGTAAAACAATAACCCTGAGACAAGGCAGACTGATAATCATATTAGATAATCATATCATTTCAAACAGCATTCTGTGGGATTCTCATGGAAAACAAGATTAATTCTGATCAGAATTAATCAAGTCAGCAGTTTATGGGATGTGCACAGACTAAAAATCAGGGCAACCCGCTAATTAATGTTGGACAGACTAAATAGTGGACTGAGTAATATCTATTACTCATCAGCTGGTTATTTTGCTCTTTGATGGCCTTAAACTCTGAGTGATAAGGAAGTGAGTGAGTAAAAGAAGGAAGTGTGGCAGGACACAGAGGGAAGGAATTATTCTTGTGAAAGAAGGAAGCAGAACCACAGGCAGGAGAGAAAAGGGGTAAAGATTGTTTTGATTATGGGTGTAGCATTTTCTTTTTTTTAAAGGACTTTTATTTTTTTATATATATTTTTAAAAATTTTATTGAAGTATGGTTGATTTACAGTGTTGTGTTTAATTTCTGCTGTATAGCAAAGTGACTCAGTTATACGTATATATATTCTTCTTCATATTCTTTTCCATTATGGTTTATCACAGGATATTGAATATAGTTCCTTGTGCTATACAGTAGGATCTTGTTGTTTCTCCATCCTATACATAATAGTTTACATCTGCTAATCCCAAACTCCCAGTTCTTCCCTCCCCCACCTCTCCTCTCCCTTGGCAACAGCAAGTCTGGTCTCTATATCTGTGAGTCTGTTTTTGTTTCGTAGATATGTTCTTCTGTGTCATATTTTAGATCCACATATGTGATATCATATGATATTTGTCTTTGTCTGACTTACTTCACTTAGTATGATAATCTCTAGATCCATCCACGTTGCTGCAAATGGCATTATTTCATTCTTTTTAATGGCTGAGTAATGTTCTATTGTATATATATACCACATCTTCTTTATCCAATCGTCTGTTGATGGACATTTAGGTTGTTTCCGCGCCTTGGCTATTGTAAATAGTGCTGCAATGAACATAGGGGTGCATGTATCTTTTTTCTTTTAATTTTTTAAAAATTTATTTATTTTATTTATTTTTGGCTGCACTGGGTCTTTGTTGCTGTACGTGGGCTTTCTCTAGTTGTGGCGAGTGGGGGCTACTCTTTGTTGTGGTGCGCAGGCCTCTCATTGTGGTGGCTTCTCTGGTTGTGGAGCACAGGCTCTAGGCAAGTGGGCTTCAGTAGTTGTGGCACGCAGGCTCAGTAGTTGTGGCATGCGGGCCCTAGAGCGCAGGCTCAGTAGTTGTGGCACATGGACTTAGCTGCTCCGTGGCATGTGGGATCTTCCCAGATGAGGGATCAAACCTGTGTCCCCTGCATTGGCAGGCGGATTCTTAACCACTGCACCACCAGGAAAGTCTTGCTTGTATCTTTTTGAGGAACCTGGGTGTAACATTTTCTTGAATCTCTTTTGTTCCAAGAATAGGGAAAGGAAGGAAAAAAGAGCCAACCGTAGAACCAAAGGACGGCTTAGCATCAAAATAAGGAGAAAACAAAGAGAACAGAAGCAGAAATAACTTGTTCACATGGGAATTATGCTATGGTACCACTGGTTATAAAATGTTGATACCAGGAACATTTTAGTGATGATATACATAAAAGGGTGGGGGAGACATATTTGTAGATATAAGTCTAAGAAAAAAAGTTTGTTATCACGGTCATTGTTAGAACTGTTCATTTACTCTCTCTCTCCATTAATGTACATGGGAATTTTGCACTTCCCACCTCTTTGGAAGATTGATGTGGCTACATGACTTTCTTTGGACAATAAAATGTGAGTAGAAGTGACAAACAGGGGCTTCCCTTGTGGCACAGTTGTTGGGAATCCTCCTGCCAATACAGGGGACACACGTTCAATCCCTGGTCTGGGAAGATCCCACATGCTGTGGAGCAGCTGAGCCTGTGCGCCACAACTACTGAGCCTGTGCTCTAGAGCCCGCGAGCCACAACTAGTGAGCCCACGTGCCACAACTACTGAAGCCTGTACGCCTAGAGCCTGTACTCTGCAACAAGAGAAGCCACCGCAATGAGAAGCCCGCGCACTGCAATGAAGAGTAACCCTCGCTTGCTGCAACTAGAGAAAAGCCCCTGCACAGCAACGAAGACCCAATGCAACCAAGATAAGTAAATAAATTTATTTTTTTAAAAAAAAGAAGTGACAAACATGTACAGTGAATGAGAAAGACTTTTTCAGCAACTGAGACTTTGAGTGTAAGTATAAGTTAACCTATTTTACTAATACAAGTACCCAGAGATGAAAAGCTTGCTAACATGTATGCAAAAAAATGAAAAAGAGATTTGTGAGACAAGTCAAAGGAGTACCATAAGTGATGTAAATAATACAATGAAAGATAAAATAGAATATCTGGGAATTGTAAAAGATGTATGGTTCCCTAGGGACAGGACAGGAATAAAGACGCAGACATAGAGAATGGACTTGAGGACATGGGGAGGAGGAAGGGAAGTGAGAGAGTAGCATTGATATATATACACTACTGAATGTAAAATAGATAGCTAGTGGGAAGCAGCTGCATAACACAGGGAGATCAGCTTGGTGCTTTGTCACCACCTAGAGGGGTGGGATAGGAAGGGGGGGAGGGAGACGCAAGAGGGAGGGGATATGGAGATATATGTATACATATAGCTGATTCACTTTGCTATATAGCAGAAACTAACACACCACTGTAAAGCAATTATACTCCAATAAAGATGTTAAAAAAAAAAGATGTATGGTTCTTTTTTTGTCTTCTAATACTCTATCTGTATGTCTCTCTCTTTGTAATAGTCTTCTTCATACACAGCATCCACTTCTATGGTTTCAACTACTGCCTCTGTGTGAATGATTTTAACAACTCTATGTATCTGGTCCTGACAGTCATATTCTCATTTCTAACTGCCTACAAAGATGTGCTCATCTTAGAGGATTTCCAGTAAAACTATTCAGACATGTTCATGTCTAAAAATGAAACTATGAAACTCCCCAGCACACCAACCCTCCCCCTAAGAAATACCCTTCCACCCTTGGTGGTGACCTTAGATTGCTTCCTCTTCTTTGCTTGTTTTATTTGATCGCTTCTTCAAAATGCCTCTCAGATTTCAAAATGCACTCAGCTCACACCTCAGCTATCCTAGTCCAAACTTACTTAACTAACACCTGGACCACTGTCACCATCTAATCTCCCCTCCAATATATTCTCTTACCAATCCATCCTGCGCACTGGTCCCTGACCACTCTTCCCTCCTCAAGAATCCTCTCCTAATCCTCAGTCTCGTGTCCAGCACCCTCCATAGTGTGTCCATCCGGCCCTCCCAGCTATTGTATTCAGGCCTGAATGTTAGCTGTGCTATAAACGGCTCCACTCATTCCTACACCTCCCTACTTGATTAATGATTTTACTTCTAACTTGGTAAATGTGCTCACTTGTATCTTCCCACTCAGAAACCCCACCCATCCTTAAGACTCATCTTAAATTCCATTTTTTCCCTCGGGAGGCTTACCCAACAAATTCCACCCAAACAGTTCTCTCTCTCTTTTTCCACCCACAGAGCACTTAGTCACAAAGTTCTAAGTTCTAAATAGTATAGAATCCAATTTCATGGTTGAGGTTCAGAGACTTGGCCAATCCTGCAACCAGTTAGTGACAGCTAGAACTAGATACCCAGGTGTCCTGGCTTTAGTTTCCTTTCCACTACACCTTAGTGCATTTTCTTTACCAACTAATGTATTTTAGAGTTTAATTCTATCCAGTCATTCACTTTATTTAGTGTTTATAAATCATGCATCCCTGATTAGATTACAAGTAGCTTAAGAATACTGAGTTCAGTCCATATTAGGTGACAAGCCCTTATTTTTAGGTTTCTGAGGCCGAGGTTCAGAGTAAGGTTGAACTGCAGAGCTAAGCCATTAAACCAATAAGTTGGGCTTCCCTGGTGGCGCAGTGGTTGAGAATCTGCCTGCCAATGCAGGAGACACGGGTTCGAGCCCTGGTCTGGGAAGATCCCACATGCCGCGGAGCAACTGGGCCCGTGAGCCACAACTACTGAGCCTGAGCGTCTGGAGCCTCTGCTCCGCAACAAGAGAGGCCGTGATAGTGAGAGGCCCGCGCACCGCGATGAAGAGTGGCCCCCACTTGCCGCAACTGGAGAAAGCCCTCACACAGAAACGAAGACCCAACACAGCCAAAAATAAACATAATAAGTAAATAATAAATAAAAAAATTAAAAAAAAAAGATTTAAACCAATAAGTTTTGGAACAATTGGGAATCAGTCAGGAACACAAATAGAACACTGGAGAAAAAGTAAGATAGTAATTTAAGGTGAGGACCTTAGAAGACTAGAGTCAGGAGATTTTAGGGTGATTCCAAAGTACCAACTCCTTGGTTGAATTACAGGTAATCAGAGAGTTACAAGTTCCTTACTCAACTCCTAGAATAGGAGAAATAAAGGGGAGGAAAGAAAAAAGACTCTCACCAGAGATCCCCACAAGTCTCTCCTGTCTACCTAGAGAAGGTGACCCTAAAAGAGGACACCAAGCATGAGAAAGCCTGATTTTTAAAATATTAAGATATAATTGACATACAACAATATATTAGTTTCAGGTATACAACATTGACATACAACAATATATTAGTTTCAGGTATACAACATTGACATACAACAATATATTAGTTTCAGGTATACAACATCATGATTTGATATTTGTGTGTATTGCAAAATGATCACCACAATTATTCTAGTTAACATCCAGTCACCATACATAGTTACCTAATTTCTTTTTCTTTTGTTGAGAACTTTTAAGATCTACTCTCTTAGCAACTTTCAAATATGCGATACAGTATTATTAACTGGAGTTGCATGCTGTATATTATATCCCCATGACGTTTATTTTATAACTGGAAGTTTGTAACTTCTAACTTTCTTCACCCATTTCACCCACCCCCTACCCGCAAGCCTGATTTTTAATTACAGTCGTTCTGGCCATCCAGAGAGAGACTGAGCAGGAAGGGCAGAGCTGCTCTTAGCCAAAAGGCAGTAGATGTTCTTAACTGGCTATTGGTACGCCCCTAGCCATGCTTCTCTACTGGGAGCCCCAATGACAGGCTCCTGAGTGCTGCGTTGCTAGAGCCCATCCTTCCTGAATACTGGCCCAGACCCTTGGACTGAGGTCTATACCTCTTTACCCTGTCCTAGCTGCAGGGCAGTGGACCCAATCTACCAGCCAATCCCTGCTGATATCCTATATCCTATAAGCATAAACAACTTAGCATGAAATATACAAGATATTGTATGCTTTTACCCAAACTTTCTTTCCCAATTTTATTTCCTTCTGGATCTCTTTACTTATCTTACATTACATCGACCCTGGCAGCCACCATTTCTCATATAAAAGATACATTTTCATGCCCCCATGTCTTTGCTTGTGCTATTTCCCTCTGCCTAGGGTGCTCTTCCTGTTCTCTTTCCTCTCTATATCTGACTGACACAATCTTATTTATGTTTCAAGACCCAACACATATGCTCTCACCTCAGTCAAATATTCTAAGGTCCCCCGTAATTAGAATAGAGCCAATCATTCCTTTCTCTGGACTCTCATAATCAGTTTTAATGTCTTTATTATAGCACTTTAGAAATTCTACTTTATAATATGGTGTAGTTCTATAGCTTCACCATATTATGTTTAAGTTCTCTGAGAAAAAGAACTATGTTAGAGGGACTTCCCTGGTGGCGCAGTGGTTGAGAATCTGCCTGCCAATGCAGGGGACACGGGTTCGATCCCAGACAGGGAAGATCCCACATGCCGCAGAGCAACTAAGCCTGCGAGCCACAACTACTGAGCCTGAGGGCCACAACTACTGGAGCCTGCATACCTAGAGCTTGTGCACTGCAACAAGAGAAGCCACCGCAATGAGAAGCCCGCGCACCGCAATGAAGAGTAGCCCCTGCTCGCCGCAACTAGAGAAAGGACCGGGCACACCAACAAAGACCCAACACAGCCAAAAATAAATACATAAAATAAATTTTAAAAAAGGAACTATGTTTTAATTATCACTGTACCCTCATAGAACCTAGGCCATTGTGTTGTGCATAATAAAAATTGAATATGTTGGGCTAAGTCTTGAATTAGTGTAGTTTTTTAATTTTCTGTTTTAAAAAACAGACTATTTTTTTAGAGCAGTTTTAGATCCACGGCAAAACTGAGCAGAAAGTACAGAGAATCCCCTCAGTAACACACACACAGCCTCCCCACTATTAACATCCCTCACCAGAGCTGTACATTTGTTACAATAGATGAAACTACACGGATGCATCGTTATCAACGAAAGTCCGTAATTTACATTAGGATTCACTCTTGGTGTTGTACATTCTGTGAGTTTTGACAAATGTATAATGACACATGTCCACCATTATAGTTTCACTGCCCTAAAAATGCTCTGTGATCCACCTATTCATTCTTCCCTACCCTCTAGCCCCTGACAACCACTGATTTTTTTTTTTTACTGTCTCTGTAGTTTTGCCTTTTCCGGAATGGCATATAATTGGAATCATATGGTATGTAGCCTTTTCAGATTGACTTTTTTCATTCAGCAATACACATTTAAATTTCCTCCTTGTCTTTTCACAGGTTGATTGCTGTTAGCATTGAATAATACTATGCCATTGTCCGAATGTACTACAATTTATACATTCACTTGCTGAAGTTGAATGCTTCCGAGTTTTGGCAATTATGAATATAGCTGCTGTAAACATCCGTGGACAGGTTTTTGTGTAGACATGAGTTTTCAATTCATTTGGGTAAATTTGGTATTTACCATGATTGCTGGTTCATATGGTAAGAGAATGTTTAGTGTTGTAAGGAACTGCCAAAATTATCTTCCAAAGGAGCTGTACCACTTTGCCTTCCCACTACACATCCTCAGTAGCATTTGGTGGTGTCAGTGTTTGGGTTTTTGCCATTCTAACGGGTAGTGGTATCTCATTGTTTTAATTTGCAATTCCCTAATGACATTTGATGTTGAGCATCTTTTTATATGCTTACTTGCCATCTGTATATCTTTTGGGGGGGAGTGTTACTTTCTATTTTCTACATAATAAAAATAAATAGATGTCAATTTTTCAAACAATACATAAGTTTGCAAAAAAGAAGTCAAAGTTCTCTCTACCTCAATCTCACTACCCAAAAGTATCACTGTTAACTCTTTCCTCAAGGTGTTTTTCTATGCATATATACATACCTACATATGTGTATTTTTACACAACCATACAGTTATTCTTTTAATAGTATTTTGTGAGTTACTTTAAAAATATATGTCAAAGGGACTTCCCTGGTGGCACAGTGGTTAAGAATCCACCTGCCAATGCAGGGGACACAGGTTCAATCCCTGGTTCGGGAAGATCCCACATGCCGTGAAGCAACTAATCCCATGCGCCACAACTACTGAGCCTGTGCTCTAGAGCCCACAAGCCACAACTACTGAGCCTGTGTGCCACAACTACTAAAGCCCGCATGCCTAGAGCCTGTGCTCTGCAACAAGAGAAGCCACCGCAATGAGAAGCCCACACACCGCAACGAAGAGTAGCCCCTGTTCGCTGCAGCTAGAGAAAGCCCACGTGCAGCAACAAAGACCCAACACAGCCAAAAATAAATTAATTAATTAATTAAAAAAAGAATTAATCCATTAAAAAAATATATATATGTTAAAGATATATTCCTTTAGTATATCTTGGAGATCTTTCAATATCAGCAAATGCTGCAGAATATACCAGAGGATGAATGTGCTATAAAACAATTGATCAGTTCCTTAATGGACATTTAACTGTCTCTTTTTTTTTTTCTTTTTTTCTTTCTTTTTTTCTTTTTTTACCTTAAAGAAATTCTGTAATGAATCGTATATACATTTTTAGGGCAGTGAAACTATAATGGTGGATATATGTCATTATACATTATATAGGTATATATATCTTTGTACAAAAACTCAGTATTTCTATAGGATAGATTCTTAGAAATGGAGCTGCTGAGTCAAAAATTACATAATTTAACAATATGATAGAAATTGCCCTCAAACTGCCGTATTGTGTCTAAAAAGGCTGTTTCAATTTATACTCCCATCAACAGTGTTAGAGAGTGGATCATTGTCCAGAAAAGCCTTCAGGCTTCCTAACAGTTGTTTTAGGGGTCAGCTGGGGGAAAGAAGGTGGGAGTCCACACTACAGTCTCTTACCCTCTTCAATCAGAGCACATCTGCTTTGATTAATATTAATTATTGAGCACATAATATATAAAAGTCCTCTTAAGGAGAGGTTTCTGACACTAAACTAAGCATTTAAAAATCATTTCAATAAGAAATTTCCTCTTCCGGTCAACAAATATTATTAATTCATCAGTTATTTAGGGATGTTTCCAGCTGCAAGTAAGAGACAACCCAACAACAGCAATTGAATTAGTGGGGGTTCATTTCTCTCACATAACAAAAATCTGGAGAGAGGCTCATTGATCCTTTGGGGGGTTTCCCTTATGGTTATAATATGGTGCCACTCCAGCACCAGCATCATGTTGGTATTCAAGGCAGGATGAAGGCAAGATAGTTTGCACCAGTCCCTCTGGCCCTTTCATGAGAAAAGCAAAAGACCTTTGCTTATATCTCATTGGCCAGAACTGTTTTTCCACACAGTCCCTAATAGCTGCAAAGGAGGTTGGAAAAAGAGAATTTAGTTTTCCTAGCATTTAAAGGGGAGGTAGACAAAAGATAAGCAGATTAGAAGTAGATGTTGGGTGAGCCGGCCATTGGGCTCTACCCCCCAATTACTCACAAAGACTAAAGACTAGAGGGACTTCCCTGGTGGCACAGTGGTTGAGAATCCCTGGTCCAGGAAGATCCCACATGCCACGGAGCAACTAAGTCCACGCGCCCTAGAGCCCGTGTGCTGCAACTACTGAAGCCCGCACGCCTAGAGCCCGTGTCTCCTCAACAACAGAAGCCACTGCAATGAGAAGCCTGCGCACCGCAACGAAGAGTAGCCCCCGATCGCCACAACTAGAGAAAGCCGGCGAGTAGCAACGAAGACCCAACACAGCGAAAAATAAATAAATAAATAAATAAATTAATAAAATAAAAAAAATTAAAATGTACACCTACCTGACACAGTAGGTGGAATAGGTCTTGTGTTACCCTCAAGTTGAGGATCCAGAAGCTTGCAGATATTGGTGATTTGCCAGAAGAGCAGCCAGCCAGGTAAGTGGTAGAACTGGGCTCAAAGTCAAGTCCCTAATCTGAAGTCAGCACTCTTTCCACTGAACTATTCAGCTTCTTTCCTCCAGGTGAAAGGATGGGATTCAGAGTTCTGTGAGCATGATTTCATGAATATATGAGATAGTCCCAACATCCTCCTCAAATCTGAGCTCATGGAGCACTTTGTTCTTTACAATAATTCCTGAGTCTGTGACTGGAATACTCTAGCCCCATGTCTAACTCTAGCATGACCGTAACCTTCAGGGACAGGGAGCGTGTACTGACTCCGTGCTAAGGTTCCAGACACCCAGGTGACTCAAAGGGCTGCAGTACAAAAGGCGAAGGGGCAGTACAAAAGGTGAAAGGAGGATGGACTTCCCTTGTTATGGGTAACACTTCACAGCTTTCTGGGGAACTTGCAATAAAGCAAACTTAGGAAAAAGACTGTCACTAATTAAAAAAAATAAATAAAAAGATGGGATCATGACACAGAAAGAGATGACTCTGACCAGGTGGAAGTAGAAAGAAAAAAGGAGGGAGTGGCTAAAGCAAAGGAAGACAAAAAGAAATTTGGTGTAACAGGGTCAGTTTTGTTAAGGCTGAACTTTTATTTAAATTGAAGCTAGGCAAATGAAATATTTTCAGACTGGTACTTCAGGAAGATAAGAATGGAACGAATGCTTTACAGAAATATTCTGAGAATAGAATTAGCATGTGTCCTCCTAAGAGTTATTTTCCTATTTTGCCTCAGTAAATGCTAACCTATAGGTACAAACCCTGTGCTAGACACTAGGGATACAGAAATAAATGATTGATCCAGGATCTCAGAGAATGGTCAGTACAGCAGAAGAGACTTACAAATCAACAGGCAATTATAGGAAAGACTGCTGCCTTCAATGTACTGGTTGCTAATAGAAGACAGAGGAGGAAGCTCTTAAATCCCATTGGGAGAAATATTTATAATGACAATTATAGATAACTTATTTGTGAGTACTTACCATCTGTTGGGTAGTCTGCTAAGTGCTTTCCGTGGATTATGTCATTTGATCCTTACAATAATGTAAGTACTGTTTTATTATTCTCATTGTTTAGGTACAAAAACTGAGACAGAGAAGTGAAGTAACTTACTCAAGGTAAGTGGTAGATTGAACATTTCCCAAGGAGAAAATCTGGGCTAAGTGTTAAAAAATAATAATAAAAAGAATTTGAAAGGGAAGAAGGATGTTGAAGAGGGGAAATGGGAGAACATATTCTGTGCATAAATAACAGTAGGAAAGGGGCTGGTCAGTAAGTGAGAGCAGGTTGCAGTTGAAGATTTAGAAGTGGTTCAATGTTCCTGGAGTGTTCCGTGTACGTGGGAGAGTAGAGTTGAGCTAGAAAGATATGCATGGGTCAGATCACATTGAGCTGCCATGTGCTGCAAATGTTTGGACTTTATCCTGAAATTGCTGAAGGATTTAAAAAGGAGAGCAACAAATTATTAGAGAAATTCAAATCAAAACTACAATCAGGTACCACCTCACACTGGTCAGAATGGACATCAATAAAAAGTCTATAAATAACAAATGCTGGAGAGGGTGTGGAGAGAAGGGAACCCTCTTGCACTGTTGGTGGGAATGTAAATTGGCACAACCACTATGGAGAACAGTATGGAGGTTCCTTAAAAAACTAAAAATAGAATTACCATATGATCCAACAATCCCACTCCTGGGCATATATCCAAACAAAACTATAATTTGAAAATATATATACACCCCTATGTTCACAGCAGCACTATTTACAATAGCCAAGACATGGAAACAGCCTAAATGTCCATCAACAGAGGATTGGATAAAGAAGATGTGGTATATATATATATATATATATATATACAGTTGAACATTACTCAGCCATTAAAAAGAATGAAATAATGCCATTTGGAGCAACATGGATGGACCTGGAGATTATCATACTAAGCCAAGTAAGTCAGAAAGAGACGAATATGATATGATATCACTTATATGTGGAATCTAAAATACAACACAAATGTACATGTCTATGAAACAAAAACAGACTCATAGACATAGAGAACAGACTTGTGGCTGCTAAGGGCGGGGGGGTGCAGAGTGAAGGATTGGGAGTTTGGGATTAGCAGATGCAAACTATTATGTATAGGATGGATAAACAACTAGGTCCTACTCTATAGCACAGGGAACTATATTCAATATCCTGTGATAAACCGTAATGGAAAAGAAAATGAAAAAGAATATATATATATATATATATATATATATATATATATATATATATATATATACACACACACACACTGAATCACTTTGCTGGTACAACAGAAATTAACATAACATTGTAAATCTACTATACTTCAATAAATTTTTTTAAAAAAAGGAGACCAACACAACAATGACAAAATAATAATAACAATACTAATCACATTTTAGTAGGCTGAATAGTGGTCCCGCAAAGATGTTCACATCTTAATTCCTGGAACCTGTGAATATGCTACCTTACATGGCAAAAGGGACTTTACAGATGTGGGCTTCCCAGATGTGGGCGCAGTGGTTAAGAATCCGCCTGCCAGTGCAGGAGACATAGGTTCGAGCCCTGGTCCGGGAAGATCCCACATGCCGCAGAGCAACTAAGCCCATGCGCCACAACTACTGAGCCTGCACTCTAGAACCCGCGAGCCACAACGACTGAAGCCCATGCGCCTAGAGCCCATGTTCTGCAACAAGAGAAGCCACCTCAATGAGAAGCCCACACACCGCAACGAAGAGTAGCCCCTGCTAGCCGCAACTAGAGAAAGCCCACGCAGCAACGAACACCCAATGCAGCCAAAGATAAATAAATAAATATATAAATAAAAAAATAAAAACCTCCCTTTAAAAAGAAAGAAAAAAAGGGACTTTACAGATGTGACGAAGTAAGGATCTTGAGGTGGGGAGATTTCCTGGATTATCTGGTTGGGTCCAATGTGTTCACAAGGGTCCTTCTAAGAGGAAGGCAAGTGGGTCAGAGTCAGAGAAAGGAATGTGCCAAGGGAAGCAGAGGTCTGAAAGGGAGCGAGATTGGAGCACACTATGCAGCTGACTTTGCAGGTGGAGGAAGGGGCCATGAACTAAGGAATGTAAGTGGCCTCTAAAACCGGAAAAGGCAGGAAATTGTATTCTCCTTTACAGCTTCCAGAAGGAATGTGGCCCTACTGACATTTTGATTTTAGCCCCATAAAAATCTCTTTGGACTTCTGAACTCCAGAACTGTGAGATAATATATTTGTATTGTTTAAGCCACTAAATCTGTAGTAATTTTGTTAGAGCAGCAAGAGGAAGCTAATACAATTATTATAGCTACAATTTAAAGGGCATCTATTCTGTACAAAGTATCTTATGCACATTAATCCTAACCCCAGGGCCAACTTCATGGGTGTTCAACCTGTGCAGTCACAGAAGCCCCCCCACTTAGAAGGGACCTGCCCTTGGTTTAATGCTCTGTTGGTGCTGTCTTGAAACTTCTAATAATTGTTTATCAAGGGGCCATCTTGCATTTTCATTTTTGGGTCATCTTTATGATCATTACTCTGGACTCTTTCTCAGATAGGTTGCCTATCTCCACTTCACTTAGTTCTTCTTCTGTGGTTTTTTCTTGTTCCTTCATCTGGAACATATTCCTCTGCCACCTCATTTTGTCTAAGTTGCTATTTGTATTTTTACGTATGTGGTAAGTTGGTTACATTTCTCGACCTTGGAGAAGTGACCCTCTGTAGGAGGTGTCTTATGCATCCCAGCCACGTACTCCCCTCTCATCACCCAAGCTACATGCTCTAGGGGTTCCCCCTAAGAGGGCTGTGTGTGTCCTTCTGTTGTGGCGGGCTGACTATGTGGGCGGTCTGGTAGGCTTGGTGAGCCCCTAGTCTGGCTGGCTGCCAGACCCTGCCTTGTACAGATGGTGCTGGTCACTGTTTTGTGGGACCTGGTCATGAGGTAGCTGCTTCTGGAACCCTCATGGGCTCCAGGCTAGTGCTGGCTCACTGGTGGTGGAGTCAGGGTCCTGAAGACTCTGGGGCTGTTGGCCACCCCACTGGTGGGTGAAGCCAGATCCTGGGGTTAGTGCCAGAGTACTGGCAGGCAGAGCTGGTTCCTGGAGTCTGGCTGCAGGGCCCAGGGATCCCAGAGCTCGTTTCAGCTCATTGGTTGGGGTGGGGGTGGGAGGTGGTTCCTGATACAGTTGGGTATGGGGCCCAGGGTACCCCGAAGGTTGTGTAGGCCTGCTAGTGGGCAGGGCCGGGGCCCAGCTGGTCCCAGGGTAGGGTCTGGCCTGCTTTGGGGGAGCATAGCTTTCTTGCTTCTGGTGTCTGCCCCCTGGTGGGTGAGGCTGGTCTAGAAATTTGTGCAGGCTTCCTGGTGGAGGGGCCAGTGCCTGTCCACTGGTGGCTGGAGCTGGGTCTTGACCCTCTGGTGGGCTGGGCTGTGTCTAGGGCCATTTCCAGAGGCGGCTGTGGACTCTTTAGTCTTTAAGGCAGCCTGTCTGCTGATGGGTAGGACTGTGTCCCTGAGTGAGTTGTTTGGCCTGCGGCGTCCCAGCGCTGGCGCTTGCAGGCTGTTGGCTGGTGCTACATCTTGGTGGTAAGCAGCCAAGGAATGCCCCCCAGTAGGTCTGCCACCTGTGTCTATGCCCCTGAGCTGCAGCTGCTCCCCCCTCCACCTCGCGTCTCCAGGAGACTCTCCAAGACCAGCAGGTAGCTCTGACCCAAGTTCCTATCAGATGACTGCTTTTGCCCTTGTTCCTGGCGCGTGGGAGATTTTGTGTGCGCCCTTTGAGAGTGAAGTCTCTCTTTCCCCCAGTCTTGTGGGGCTCCTGCAATTAAGCCCCACCTGTCTTCAAAGCCAAATGCTCTGGGAGCTCACCTTCCTGGCGCCAGACCCTTGGGCTGGGGAGCCTGACGTGGGGCTCAGAACTCTCACTCCTGTTGGAGAACCTCTGCAATATATTTATTTTCCAGTTTGTCAGTCGCCCACCTCGGGGGTATAGGATTTAACTATATCACGAGTTTGCCCCTCCTACCCATCTCGTTGTGGTTCCTTCTTTATGAACTTTACTTGTAGAAGATCTTTTCTAGTAGGTTCCAGTCTTTTTCATCGATGGTTGTTCTGCAGATAGTTGTGATTTTGGTATGCTCGTGAGAGGAGGTGAGCTCAGAGGCTTTCTACTCTGCTATCTTGGCCACTCTCCCCTGCACAGCAGTTATAATATTCACCTTGTAGAGTTGTCACAAGGAGAAGAAATAATATATGTGAAGTGCCTACACAGCTTTGGCAAACAGTAGGGACTGAAACAGATGATAGTTATTATTGCTCAAAGGCCCAGTCGTAGTAAGTGCTGAATGAGGATTTCATGCCCATACTTTGCCCACGACTTCTCTTTTCTCCCAGACTTGTATTTTGGAGGATCATTGTGGCAGAAGGGGGTTGGTGAAGGGTAAGACTAGAGCAGGAAGAACAGTCCTGAAATTGTGACAATGTAGTAGACAACTTCTGGAAAGTCTGTCCATCTCATGCCCTCTCTTTTTCTCTGATAATTGCCTCCGATACATCTTCATGTATCCTCCAGCAGCTGTGTTTCCCTCATGCGAGGGGTGAGGGACTCAGTCCCTCCACCCTCTTGATCTTCACTGGTTTCCAGACTCTCCCAGAAATTTAGTGTTTTGAACCGAGAGAGGCAGAGGCTAAGCATTTTCAGAAGCAAGTCACATTCATAGCAGTTACTCGAGAGATAGCCCACGGGCCACCTGCTTGCTGCCAAGGTCCCTGGAACAGCCCTGAAGCTGCCTTTCCAGTGATTGCTCAATTCCTCCTTTCATTCCATGCATGTATCCGTTCAGTATATCTTTTTTTCCTTCCTAAAATGACATAATTATGACTAATAAAACCCTAACTAATAGGAACTAATGAAAACATGTATTAAATTAGTGTAATAGGTTTGGAGAAAAGAAGGTGCACTTGAGAGACATTTAGGCATATGTAGGGTGGGGAAGGAGTTTGGAGTGACTTTCAGGTTTCTGACTTGGGTGATCGGGTAGATATTGCCACCATCAGAAAGATGTGAGAAAAGAAGGAGTTGGTTGGAAGGGGAAATACTGCACTTGAGATGCCTAGGGGACATTCAAATGGAGATGTACAGTAGGAAGTTAGATATGTGTATCTGGATACCATAGGAGAGAAGTCTAGGCTAGAGATAAATGCTGGGGAGTGGTCAGCATTTACATAGTCATTACTGCCATGGGAGTGGATGAGATTGCCCAGAGTACTAAGTGAAAAAAGAAGAATCCCAAGAATGAAATCTTGGGGAATACCAATCTCTAAGAGGCAAGTAAAGGCAAAGAAACTGTCAAAGGGGACTGAGTAGGAAAGGTCAGAGAGGGAGGAGCAGAACTAAGAGAGATGCCAAATGAAGGGAGAGTTTGAAAAAGGAGCTGCCTAAATCACAGCATTCCAGCAGCATTCTTTTCATTTATGGCTGAGGCTACAACACCCTATTGAACATAACTGAACCCATGTTTCCAAACCCAGCTCCATCTGCGACCCTTTGCTTTGACCTGTAGATTCTCCTGCACTTCCTGGCCTCTTTGGATCAAGGACTCAGACTGACTGAGGGCTGTTAAAAAAATTATGAGTTTACCAACAACAAAAGAAATGCAAATAGAAACAACTTTAAGGTTCTATTACATATTATATTATTAGCGTACGTGAATAAAGCAATCAAGAGTTATGTTAACAGAGGTTGTCGGGAAGTAGGCAGGCTTGAGATCTCCAGGTGGCATTTTACACACAGTCAACCTGGGAAGCAGTAACAAAGAGCTGTGTGTGCCCTTTGTTCCACTTCAGAGCATACCACAAGGAAATAAACTAAAGGAAAAAAAGTCGTTAAGTGATACAGAGCCTCCTCCCACTACTTAGAATAAAACTGGAAACAATACAAACCCTCAGCTTTAACATAATGCTTAAACAGTGTCAAACTAACTGCTTTGGAACACTATGTAACCATTAAAACTGACAACCACATGGATACAGAAATGTATCTAAGAAATAATGTTAAGTGAAAAAAGCAAAGCACACCAAATGATGGTGAGGGTGTGATGAAACTGGAACCCTTGCATATTGTTGATGGAAATTTAAAATTATTCCTAGATATATAGGAATGAAATTTGACCCAGCAATTTCATTCCTAGAAAAATGAAAACTTACATGCACACAAAAACATGTACATGAATATTCATAGCAATATTATTTGTAATAGCCAGGAGGGGGAAACAACCCAAATGTCCATAGCCTGATGAATGGATAAACAAAAGGCGGTATATATCCACACAGTGGAATATTATTTGGCCATAAAAAGGAATGAAGTACTGTTACATTCTTTAGCATGGATGAACCTTGACAACATTATGCTAAGTGAAAGAAGCTAGTCACAAAAGACCATATATTATATGATACGATTTACATGAAAGGTCCAGAATAGGCAAATCTGTAGAGACAGAAAGTAGATTACTGGTTGCTTAGGGGGTGCGGTGGAGAATGGGAGAACTGGGAGGTGATAGCTAAAGGGTACAGGGTTTTTTTGGCGGTGATAAAAGTATTCTAAAATTGATTGTGGTGATGGCTGGATGACTCTGTGAATATACTAAAAACCATTCAATTGTACATTCTAAGTGGGTGAATTGTATGGTATATGAATTATATCTGAATAAAGCTCTTGCAGAAAATTTTTTAAAACTCATTGAACTGTATGTTTATAATGGGTGAATTTTATGAAATATATATATAGGATACTTCAATAAAGCCATTTTTTTTCAAAAAGGCAAAGCACAAACTGGTTTTTTTTTTTTTTGTATACATCTGTATTTTTGTAAAACAACAAAGGCTGCAAGAGACTGGAAGTCGGTAGAGATATAACAGAAAGACACCAGATTTGGAAACTAAAGGCCTAGTTTTATTCCTCATCCTACCATTTCTAACCATGTGACCCTGGACACACCATGGAAATTCTCTGAGTCTTTTTCCATTTGTGCAATAGGGATATTAATTCCTACCTCACATGGTAATTCTGAGGCATAAATGTTAAGTAGGGTCATTTTTTTGCTTTTTTGATTTGCTTAAGCATGAGGTTAACAAACATGGCAATAAAAAGTGAGACAACATATGTAAAAGGGATTTGGAAGTGAAATCTTCCATAAAAGGAAACGATAGTCTGGATCCTGATTCTATACTTGTAGCTTAGGAAACAGCATCAGCATAGCCTCAGCCTCAGAAACAAAGGACCCTCCCTTCGTCTATGTGCCCTGGATAATACTTTATAACTGGCTGTGTGGAAATTAAAATAAGCTTCCCATGTTCTGAAAATGTACACTGGCTGTAAAGGTAATTTGGGGGCGACACAGTGGAGCTCAGGTGTGTTAATGCCAAGTTACCATAGCAATAGTCTCATTCCTGAGCCTGCCCCCAGATGACATGAGGAGCCCAGTGAAGACCGGAACAAAGCCATTCTGCATGAAATTATTTTCTCCGTATGCGGCTGGGGAGGACATTCACACTTCCCTCACAAATAATGTTTGAAGGGAGAAGGCCTCTGAAATTTTACAAAACAATCTTCTCTCCTTTCTTCAGAATCAGAATCAAAATCCAGTAAACTCCTCACAATGCCTGGCATGTGGTAAGTACTCAGTATATAGTTGTGTAGTGAATGAATGATCAGAATTTACCTAGAAGTCCAAGGTTGGAATAGAATAGCATGGTTTATTGGTAAGAAGAGACTAATAAATTGACCACCAGGAATTTCAGAGAGGAGATCTAAATTCATACTCCATATAATTAGGTGTCTGTTCCAAGCCACACAGCATTTTCACATGTGGATATGCCCCCATTTATTAAGCCGCTTCAGCCTGTAGCAAATTCCCCTCAAATATCATGCTTATTATTCTGAAGGGACACAGTGTTACACCACCAGTGTTATTCAACCTGTTAACAGTGCACACATTTTCAAACGCTGTGTGGGAACAGTATGTGAAAATGGCTGGGTAATGGATCTGCTGTCGTCCACCCTTCCAAGCTCTGCCTCCTGTTCTTGATAGAGAAGGGAGCCTGACCAGGCCTGCATCTGGGTAAATCGTTTCCTCCTCATAACGGGCAGAGGCAAACATCCTTAGTGCCAGTAGGGCTGTTTTTGAAATCATTCTTGTGGGACTGGAAAACCTTCTTCAACTCCAGGAGCCAGGCTTACAGTCCCACCATGAAGTCAAGCTTTGAAAGGGGCTCAGAGCTCACAATAAACTTCACATCCACTCCCTCCTCACCTCAGTTTTCTTACATTGTTGGCACAAAACGTGGGCCCCTTCTCTCCTGGAAGACGTTTCCTCCTTGTGATCTCCTCAGCATCTCTACAAAACCCTTTAGGTCAAAGGGAAAGAGCAGAGAGGTACTGTCATCTTCACCAGACTTGCAGAGAATTACCTCAACCCAGTGATCACAGCACCGACTAACAGCTGAGCCGTGGCACTTTGCCAACATTCCCTCAGTTGACCCCCATAACAGTCCTGAAGGGCAAGTAGTATTTTTCTTCCAGTTTTATTGAGATATACTTGACATCCAGCACTGTATAAGTTTAAGGTGTACAATGCAATGATTTGACTTACATACATCATGGAATGATCACCACAATAAGTTTAGTGAGCACCCCTCATCTCATAGAGATACAAAACTAAGGAAAAGGAAAAAAAAATTTTTTCCCTTGTGATGAGAACACTTAGGATTCACTCTCTGAACAGCTTTCAGATATAACATAGAGCAGTGTTAGTTATATTAATCATGTTGTACATTACAAACCCAGTACTTATTCATAACTGAAAGTTTGTGCCTTTGGACCACCTTCCTCCAATTCCCCCTCCCTCCTCCTCTCTCCTCTGGTAACCAACAATCTGATTTCTTTTTTCTATGAGTTTGATTGTTTGTTTGGAAGACAAGTAATTTTGATTCCCATTTTACTTTCCAGGAAGTCGAGGCTTGGAGAGGTCTTATAATTAGTCAGTGGCTGGCCCATTATTTAAACCTGGGTCTGACTGAGTATGCTGTATACTGAAACAGCTAAAAACAACAGAAGCAGCAGTAAGCCTGTGCCAATACCATTATGCACTAGAGATCTGGGGGAGAGCAGGGGAAGAAGAACCAGGATCTAACAATACCCCAATAACACTTAGACCTTACTAATACTAATTTTAGACCTTAATCATAGTAGCATATGTGCTGTGGTTGGTGGCAGTGGGAAAGAACTGAGCAGGAAATACCAGGACCAGATTCTGGCTAATCAGGAAGATTAACTCATAGCAGATGTTGCCTTGCCTCTAATGCTCTTTCCTCCTCTCCCCTTCCATCCTTCTAGACCCATCCTCTCTGTGAAAGCTTTCCTAACCACCCCCATGGCCCCCAGCATTAATCCTTTACTCCATGTTCCCCTTCTACTTTGTTGTATATCAGTTACAGCCTTTTCTTATCACATTTTATTTTAGTATTTTGTTTATCTTTCTTCCCTACCCGGCAGGAGCACCTTGAGGCCAGCACCTGTGTCTTAGTCATCTTTGTACCCAGTGCCTTGAACAGTTCCTGGTAAATAAAAGGCTCAAGTCACTGCTGCTACTCAGTAAATCATGACCTCCTAGTCTTAGTTTTCCAATTTTGAACCAGTGTCCTCACTTACCCCACATCCTGAGTTGGACGGGACTTTTGAGGATTCTAGTTTAGGACATTTGTCAGGGATTATATTTTTTATTGGCTGCGCAGCATCTGAGCCCCCTTCCTATGTCTGGGGGAATTGCCACTGCATGAAACATGGGTCTCATGGGAGGCACAGTGTGTCTTCCCCTTATGGAAGTTGGAAAAGGACCAGACATTTGTCCTCCCGGATCCCTGGCAGCTGGGGTGCAAGCATATCACCTAAGTTTGGCCCTGCTGATACTCAGGCACAGAACTTGAATCTGAAGCAAATGACCCAATACACAAGGACAGTTTAGAATTTGTGCTGGTGGCAGCACTGGTGTCCACTGCTCAGTGGGATTGGCAGCAGTATCTTGACTGAGATGTTTCTGTGATGTGGTCTTTCTGCCTCCTGAGATGGTCTCCTTTGGTTCATGTCTGTTTTTGAAGCTTGAATCTGTAGTCTTCCTACCAATTCTGTGATCTTCCTGATATCTCTCAAACTCCTTTTCTGATTAAAATAGCCAGCTTTCCTAGCTCCCCCTGCACGAGGGCCAAGCATGCTCTTCATGCAGTGAGTCACAGGTATTCTCCGTAAGGAGACTTTGGGGTGTAGGTGTGAAGGCTCTATGTGCTATGCACTTGTAGTAAGTGGGGGAGATGCGGGTGGTCCCAGGCAGTCTGGCTCAGGTTTTAACAACATCATACTGCTTCCCAAACGTAAAGTATTATTAATAAATATATTCCTAATGATACTATTTTTTTTTTTGGCTGTACCATGCATCTTGCGGGATCTTAGTTCCCTGACCAGGGATTAAACCTGGTCGCTGGCAGTGAAAGCACCAAGTCCTAACCACTGGACCACCAGGGAATTCCCTCCTACTGATAATTATAGTACGTATCAGAGAACGTAATATTGAGCCTAGAATAGAGGGACCCCATTGTCCTAATCAATGACTAATAGGTCTTTATTGAGTATTTGTGAATGAATGTTTAAAAATTCAATACAAGTTACTCATTCAGTGTTATCAGGGGGAAAGAGCCTCTGTCTGGAAATCAAGAAATTTGGATTGTAGTCTGGGTTCTGTCACTAGTTTGGGGACATCAAGGAAGCCATTTAGTCTCACTGAGCTTCATCTTTCTTATCTTAAAATCTTGTTTTACTACCTACTCCACCTGCCTACAGGTACAGCTGCTGTGAGGATGAAATGTGATAATGGATGCGGAAAGCTAAAAGCACAGCAGACTGAGGGTTTGCTGTATCTCTGCCTTGGGTTTGCCTCAGGGAGTTACTTGTTGGCCTTTGGCTTCCCAGGATCCAGGACCACCTACTGTGGGCTCACCAGCTGTTATCAGTCAGGGCTCTCCATTGCAAATACCAGAAGCCAACTCTGGCTATTTTATTTTTAAAATATTTATTTATTTATTTATTTATTTAGGCTGCGCCAGGTCTTAGTTGCAGCATGCAAGCAGGATCTAGTTCTCCGACCAGAGATTGAACCTGGGCCCCCTGCATAGCTTGCGAGAAGTCTTACCCACTGGACCACCAAGTCCAACTCTGGCTATGTTAACCAGAAAAGGAGCTTGCTTTCTTACCTGCCTCCTTCACTAGACTGTGGGCATCTCTGCAGCAGAGGCTATAACTTTTATTTCTGTATTTCTCGTGCCTAGCTTAGTGCCCATCTCAAAAAATGTAAAATTATTTTTAAAATAAGTGAATGAAAACAAACATTTGAAGTAGGGGTATAACCTCTATTTTTCAGTTAAGGAAGCAGACTCAAAAGTTTAACTGACTCCATTCAAGGTCATACAATTAATACATGGCAGATTACCATGTATTACCCCCATAATTAATACATGGCAGATTACCCCCATAATGGGGGTGCGCCTCATTCAATCAGTTGAAGGCCTGACTAGAACTAGAACATAAAACTGACCTCTCCCAAGCAAGAGGGAATTCTGCCAGCAGATGGCTTTTGGACTTGAACTGCAACATTTGTTCTTCCCTGGGTCTCCATCCTGCTGGCCTACCCTGCAGAGTTTGGACTTGCCAGCCTCCATAGTTACATGAGCCAGTTCCTTAAAATAAATCTCTCTCTCTCTGTCTTTCTCCTTCTCTGTCTCTGTTTTTCTCTCCCCTATTGGTTCTGTTTATCTGGAGAACCCTAACTAATACAAATATTATCAGTATTTCTTACGGAATCTTTTAGACAACAGTGAAACAGAACTTCATGGTGTTTTCTGACAGAGAGTTAATATATTCTGCTTCTTGTAAAAAAAAAAAGAAGTAAAACTCAAGCAGTATGTTTTCCCTGGTCCTGGGGCTCCAGTAATAAGATTGAGAGCCTCTGTGGAGAGAGGGGGTTTGCAAAGGACATAGAAGATAGAGTTCCAGAGAATGAGGAAACTGTGGTTTATTGCTAACAGACCATGCTTGGTTCCAGAAAAGACAGGGTAGGAAAACATTCACTCTCTCCAATAATCAAGAAGCCAAGAAAGAGATAATGCTTTTCTTGGCCTCCTGGATAACTTCAGATCAGGATCTTAATTGAAAAGTAGAACTATTTTCTTTATCTGACTTTGCCATGGGCTAGTTGTGTGACCTTCAGCGAGATACTACCCTTCTCTGAGCCTTCATTTTCTCATTGTTAAAATGAGACAGTTGAATTAGACAGTCTCTGGGGTCTCTTTCAGTCACGCCAGTCTACATCACCTTAAACTCTAAGTTTTGTGAAGGTGGGCTTCCTCCTGTTTACCTCTGGTACCTAGAACCTAGCACAGGGCCGACATAGCATAGGCCCCTAGCACACAAAAGTGGACCCTATAAATACTAGCACTGAATTAATAAATGAAGATTTAAGAAACTATCTAGGTAACTTTTGAAGGGGAGGGAAATCAAGGAATTTCATCCCATGGAATCATATAAAAGATGTTTTTGACAAACTTGAAATCTTTCTTGCAATCAAAAAGCCGTCTCCTGAGATTTGTTTCATACATTCAGAACACTAGATAGTGGGGTACAAAGTTATTTAAACCAACTCTGTGCCCCTGAGGGTCTCACCCTTTTGTTGGATGACAGGAAATGTATGACAAAGACACTAAACGACAACAGAAGGCATTGTCTGCAGAGCCCGGTTAGTGGTACTTCTATTCTAAGGTCTCACAGGTTCCAAGGTTCATGGATAAATCTGAGAGGGCAAGTACCAACTGAGCAACCTCACGTGGTTCCAACTCTTCCACTCCATCTTCCTGACTCTCTCTCTCCATCCGAAGCCGACCAAAAAGAGCAGCAGTTGGGCCCTCATCTGCTGTCCTGTATACCCACTGGAGCGGCAGGCAGATCAAAAAACAAACCACCCCCTTCCCTTGTCTCCTGCCCCAGATTCTGTAGTCGTCAGACTTTTGCCCATTTCAAGCAGAGAATCGCTCTGTATCAGCCAGCTCCCTGAAAGTCAGCTGACCAATGGGTTTCTATCTTCCTTTTAAAACAGCCTAGAAAAGTCTTGAGTTTATGGAGTGTCCTTTTGAGTCATGGCTCAGAAAAACCTCTATATGTCATCCTCTGATTTTATAAAGACCTTTGGCTTTTAGACCAGAGGAGCTGCCTCCTTGCTCTTAAATAAAGTGAATGGGGCTCTGGATCCAGAGACAGGCAGGCCTGCCTTCTAGTTCCAGCTGCGTTACTTAGGGACAGCGGACACATCACTTCTCCTTTCTGAACCTTAATCATCTCCTCTGTAAAGAGAGGCGTGTAACAACAGCGTGCGCGCGCGCGCGCACACACACACACACACACACACACACACACACACATACCTTCACCCCTCACCTGCGCCACAGGGTTATTCTGAGAATTCAGTGAGATCAGATATGTGATGGGGCTCTGCACCATGCAAATGTAAGTTCTCTGTTATCAGATTTCAGCTTTGATGAGTCATTTCAGGCATCAGTTCTTGGTGTAGGTGTCCTTCATTTAACCCCACCACCAACTATTTCTCCTTCTTTTTCTTTTTTTGTTTCCTGAAGAAATTACAAAGTCAGTCCTATGCATATTCCTGATGGGGTCTACTCCTAAACCTTTCCTAACTTCTTTCTGGCTCCATCCTCCCTTCCCAGTGGAGTCTACCAGCTCTTACCCCCTCGCTCTGTCAGGAATTATTCAGGAAGGTTCCTCTCAGCCCACACTGTCACCATGCACACCTGCATATTTAATGTTTGATCTAGTTGTTGTCACGTGTAGAAACCCAAATACTGGTGGACTAAGAGTCAAGCGTCCTGTGTTCCAGAATTACCACCGTTTTTGATTACCTAGGGAGCTTTGGACCATTCAGTTCGATAAACATCTATTCAGGTCTGGGCAGGGGGTGGGGTAGGAATGTTGCCTGCTGTGCACAAGATTTTGTAGGTCACACAGATAAGTAAACCTCCAACTATGAAGGACGTTCTGTACAGTGGCACACATACCAAATACTATGGGTACATAGAGGAAGAATAATTTAATCGACCTTTGAAGGTTACAGAGGCACCAAAGAGGAGGTAACATCTGAAGGATGATTAAGATTTTACAAGGTCAATAGGGAGGCCAGGTAGAAGGAAGAACATTAAGACATGAACAAAAATAGTGTGATAAAGAAATGGGAAGAGTTTGGTGCCACCAGAGCACAGGATGTGAGGCAGGGAGGGTGGGAGATGAGGCTAGGGGAAGTTGGGCTGAGGTTGTGTGGGACCTGGAAAGCCAGGCTTAGACATTTGGACTTTTTAAGCCCTCTAGACTTAAGGTATCCATTGTACAAATCAATTTATCCCCTGTATGCCTAGAATGATACTACCTTTGTACTATCCTAGAGAGAACGGAGAAAAGAGTCACTCCAGTAATTTTCTGTAGGGCTTGACTCTCCCAGTTGAGAAAGGCTGTGACACAATGGTAAGCCACCCAACATTTATAGAAAGCAAGTGACATCCTCATGTATCATAGAAACATTACTCTGGTGACAACGAGAAGAATGTTTTAGTAGAGGCAAAGGCTGAGAGATTGAACCAAAATTCTATTGTAATAATTCAGGTGGGCGATGACCAGGGCTCAGGACGTTGTCAATAGAAATGGAGGAAAGGGACGTTCCAGAGACGTTTGGGAGGCAGAATGGATGGAATACTTCAGTGCTATCTTTCCCGGCTCCCCAGCTATATCTGGAGTCGCTGACTCCCTCCAGCTGCAAGCTGAAGCCTTCCTGAAAAGGGTAAGAAGTGCATCAGCCACAGCCCACCATGGGGTTGGGGTGTGCTGACACTAATCTGGGCTTTATCGTGCTCCTGGTGACCTCTGCATTCCGCGATAGCCTCTCGGTTATGACTCTTCATACCCCATCACCTTCCTGGGCATGTTGGTCCAGTCCTCACAACTAACCTTCAGCCTAATTCTCCTCCCCAACCCCATATTTTCCAGCTGAGACAGAAGCCCTGCCCTGAACTCCAGACTTGCTTGGCTGGGATCCTGACACTCCGCTTCCCTATCCCAGTCCATTCTTCCAAGGGGCTGGGTCCACTCTCTGTGCCCCACCCGGGCCCCAGTAATCCTGCAGCAGAGTTCGTATTGCCAGCTTCAGTGTTGCTTGATCACAGCTTCCTCCTGCTGCCCGACAGGCCTGTGTGGCTGGGGTCCCATCATGCCTCACACTTCAACCCACCCAAGTTCAGACATCACCAAACCTCCTCTGGGGCCCGTTCTCTCATTTGTAACATGAAGGGGTTATGCTAGGTGACTTCTTGGGTTGTTCCCTTCCAACACTAACATCCTGCCTTTCTAAATAGGCCAACTGTAAAAGAAGTCTGCATTGGCACAGAACAATTGAGGCTGGAAGCGAGTGAGTCAGACTCAGCAGAAATGTCAAGCTAGCTGTGAAGCCAAGAGATTAGAGTGCAGCACGCCACTGGGCAGACAGAGCTGGAGGTTCCAACCACAGATTAGCCTGCCCAGACAGCTGTGTGGACGAGATGACTGATGCCACACCCAGCTTATTAGTCACGTTCATGTTCAAGGGATTAACAGCATCATTTTGTGTGCCCCCCACACCACCCAACCCTGGCAAAGGACCATGTTCATTTATGACCTAAAGCAATTTAGTATGGTGATTGTCATTCTACCTTTTCTTATGGTTAGCGCAGGGGATTTCAGATTCAATATTATCCTACCAGTATTTCGCCCATTTCCTTAGAATAACCATCCAGTGAGTATTCCCTGAGCATCTAGCTTTACTCTCAAGACTTCCTAAGTTCTCCCCAGATGCTCCTCAGGATGTGTGAAAGAAAGAATGCAGGTCTTTGGAGGCCTAGGTTTGAATTCCACAGCTACTTACTAGTCATGGGATTCTGGAAAAGTTACTTAATCTCTCTGAGCTTTGGAAGTAGGATAATAATACCTGCTTTGCAAAGTTGTAGCCCAGGTTGAAAGTGCCTGGTACACAGAAGGTTCTCAATAAAGGAGCTCTTCCTCACACCAACCCTTGAAGTCTCTTTGCCCTCAGGATTGCCTGGATTTTTTCTCTCTCTCTCTCTCTACGACTGGAGCCTACAAGGCTGGTCCACAGAAATTTCTGCTCCAATCCAGATCTACAGCATGCTGAGTCAGCACTAGCACTTCCTGGAGTAGGGGCGCTTTTTTTTTTTTTTTTTTCCTGGTTGGGGCTGAGCAATCATAGGCCAAGAAAAATCTAGCTCAGAAGATGAGATCATAGCTGAAGGCTCTAAGAGCTCCATTGTCTCAGTTTCAGGGTCTATTACGTTGAAGATGTAAATGCCAGTGTTGGGATTCAGGGCAGGGCCAGTGGGGAGATCCCAAGAGACAGTGCTGAAATGGTGAGAGGGTAAAGAAAGGATGTCCCCAAGCTGCTTAGCACAGGAATCAGCTGAGGGACACACATCTTTGGCTAGCTAAGGGCTAACATTCTTGGTTCTTCTTTCAAGGGGAATCTAGTATCAGGGACCAGTATAGACATGGGCTGTTTGAGCCATAGAGATCATTCTACCTTCTTTTATGCAGATAGAGAAACTGGGGCCTGGAGGAAGGAAAAGACTTGCCCAAATCCATGTAGAGAGAAAGGGCCAGAACTGCTCCTAAACCCATGTCTCTAGATTTTATGTCCATAACTGTGAAAAAATAGTGATTATTAGAATTCAACGAATTGTGGACACTCAATAGATTTGACTGTTGAATAACAAGTATAGGGAATGTTTGCTAACAGGATTTCTAAGCAGGAGAGATTTCTAAGCATTTACAAATATTTTTTGAATCCTGGAAGGTAAGGAAGGGCCAGATTGTGAAGGGTATTGAATGCCGTGCTTGAGAGTATGAATTCTATCTTGCAGGCAACATGAAGCCATCAAAGATTTCAGAGTAGAGGACTGACATGATCATTCCAGTGATTTGAGAGAGATCATTCTGGTTGCAGAGGGGAGGATGGATTGGGAGGTGTCAGGTTTGATGCACGAGGATATAGGGGGCTTTTAGAGTAGTCCTGGCAAGAGATGATTGATGGAGATTTAAGAATGGGCAGTGGTGGACTTCGGTGGCTCTGCGCTTCCGCTGCAGGGGGCACGACTTCTATCCCTGGTCAGGGAAGTTCCACATTCTGTGCAGTGTGGCAAAAAATAAAATAAAATGAAATAAAATAAAGAAGGGCAGTGGCAGGAGGACAGAGAGGAAGGAGGAGAGCCAAAGGTCATGTCTTCAGTGCAGCCAATGGGGCTTGTGATCAGTGGAAAGAAAGGTGGGTCTGGAAGGGGCTGAAGGCTGGGCCCTACGTAGCCAAAGCACAACTTCTCAAGACCCTAGTCTCCTGCTCAGGGTCCCAGGTTTCACTCATGGCAGGGCAGCTATTTGATGGCCATGGCACTGGGTAGGCCACAGGCTGCTAACAATCACAGTAGCCACTGAAATTCTGACTGTGTAATAAACCAGGGTGTCTATTTCTCCAGCAAAGTGCAGCAAAGGGGGTTGGTTGTGTCACACATAAAGTCCTGTTTTCTACCTAGAGGTTTTCAGTTAAGGGTAAACATTTTTAAAGATTAAGCCTTCTAGTTTCTATACCTTGTCTGGATAATTAACATCTCCTGGTAAAAAGGTAAGTTCCATCCACTGCTAGCTATGGAGGTCATGTATTATAATAGTTAATAACACAGAATTTGGGGTCAGGTGGTCCCGGGTTTGAGTACAGTCTGCTACTCTCTACCTGTGTAATCTTGAGCACGTTATTAAATCTCTTTAAGTTTCCTCAACCATAAAATGGGGACAGTAGTAGTTCTTTTGTGAAGGTTGTTGTCCTAATGATATAAAGCATTTTAAGTGCTCAGAGCAAGTGCTCAAGCAGGGTCAGCTATTGTTAATTTTAATATCCCTACGGAATTATTTTGTAGCTTGGTGTATTAAAAAAAAAGATCACTTTCCTAAGCATAAAACATCTGTGTTCAACATTTTTAAAGCCTCTTATTTGAATATTGTGTTTTAACCAAATTTTAAAGATTCATGGATGAATGGTGGAACAGGAGAACATTGGATACATATCTGTGTGCAGATGTTATAAATGTGCAATAAGAGCTTTTGTTCTACTTTCCAAAAATTTTGTGATCAAAAGTGATTTTGCTATTGATTTGCTGGATGACTTCAAGGAAGTCCATTTAACATTTTCAGCTTTGTTTGTTCCACTGCAGGATAAGTGGGCATGGTTTCTAAAGGCTTTACCAACTCTAAAATAAATACACGAATTCATTTTACACTCTAATTACATATTACTTGCATGGCTATAACAGTAAGTCAAACCCCAACTATTTCTAAAGAAGCTCTAGAATTCTTCATGATTACTGAGGATCAGTGCCAAGAATCTGATTACCATCCAATATGTGATGTATGCCCTTATTTATCAAATGGTTTGACAGTGTACAGCTGACTTGGAACATCTGGAAGAATGGTCATAGCTGAGAAACAGAAAACTGGAACTGGAGGTTGAGTCCCCTTGCACTTGCTCTTCCTTGGGGGAAAGCTTTTTTTTTTTTTTTTTTAACTTTCTTGTCTGTTCATTTGTATTGTCAGAGTTTCTCTCTGAGAGTGGCTTTTGGTGATAAGTTAATCAGTTCGGCAAAGTACTGGGAGTAGGTTAGTAAAAATCATCTTTATGAGCAAACTTTTCAGGTCTAGCTCCAGCTCAGCCCCGAGCCCTTTCCCCACTACTTTGTTTTGGCACATTCTAATACAACCAGACTCATCTTGGCTATTTCCTTAGATCCTGTGTGTTTAACACTCAATGTTTTACTAATGCTGCTCTCAACCTGGAAACACTTCTCTCCTTTTCTTTGAATTCTTCCTCCACTCTGACTGCCAATATTTATATGTCCAAATTCTCCCCATCCTTTGAAGCTTAGCGTGAAGTTCACCTCTCCCACAAAGTGTGGGTAATCTTTCTCCTTGGGTGCAGTGAATATCTCCTTCAGCTGAGTTCCCAGAACACTTCTGGTATGTATCTCTCAGGTGATCCTTGGCAGGCAGAATAGTCTAGTGGTTAGGCACACGGGATCTGCCGTCACACCACTTGAGTTCAAATTCCTATTGGCCCCTTAGCTGTGAACTTGGGCAAGCTATAAACCTCTCCTTGCCTCAGGTTTCTTATCTGTAAAATGGAGCTGATAGTAGTACCTACCTCATAAGGTTTTTATAAGGTTTAAATGAGCCTATAGATGTAAAGCATTTAGAATAGCGCCTTGCCTTATTGAGTGTTTAATAAATGCTAGCTATCATTACTTCTCTCCTTCTACCTTATTTTACACATAAAATATTCCTGTCTCATGCTTCTGCCTAGACTCTACACTCGTTGAGAACACACCGATTTGTGCCTGTTCATTTTTTTGGTAGCTCATTTTTGTGCCTAGAACTTAGCACACAGAAGTAGTTATCTGACAGGTTTTAGAAAACTAAGGCCAAGTCCTTCTTCCCTTTTTATCCCTAATATTTACAAGGTGACTCTAACCATGAAATAAGAAATTCCATGAATTTAAAAAGTTTATTGTAATTAAATGTCAAATTGGACATTAGACTAAACAGTCTATAGTCAGCTGCATGGTAGTACATGTGGCAAGGACAGGGCTTTTTTTTTTTTTAATAGAACTTTATTGGAGTATAATTGCTTCACAATAGCATTTTAGTTTCTGTTGCACAACAAAGTGAATCAGCCATATGAATACACGTGTCCCCATATCCCCTCCCTCTTGAGCCTCCCTCCCATTCTCCCTATCCCACCGCTCTAGGTCATCGCAAAGCACCGAGCCGATCTCCCTGTGCTATGCTGCTTTTTAACGAACATCACGTGTGGTGTACAGCTATTTGACCCAGGGTTCCCGACACCTAGTCCTGGCCCCATTCCGCTACTCCCAGTACCAGATTCTATTACCTTTGCTTCCCATGGCTGTGGGACAAAGCTCAGTCATAGTCAACATTTCAGGTCAAAGTCAGATCTATTTCTGAGATATTTTCCACAGATATTTCTCACATCTTTGCAGAGACACTTCTTGGTCTGTGTTTATGGATTTGTGCCAACCAGCAGTTTACCCAACACTGTGATTCATTTCTTTGTTTTCTATACACTGTTTGACTTTTCTCATATTTGGATTTAGCTGAGGACTCTCAACATAAGCTTTACATGGCTAGTCAGTCCAACTTTTTTTTAATATTTTTGGATCTTAATACAAAAAAAAAATTCAGACCCAAGGCCAGGATTTTTCTAATAATAAACCAGGGACTACTAATTTTCTTTTTAGGGAGCATTAACTTCAATTTAGTTCTCTTCTGTGAAACTTCACAGCATTAATGCTAAAACATAATTCAGGTCAAGTATAATATCAGCTCCTGGGGTGTCATTAATAGTTCCTAGTTCATGAATAAGAGCCTTACAAAGTAGCACAGGCCCACAGAAATGGGCCTGGAGAAATTAGGCCAAGCAGGGCTCAAAGAAATTAAGGTATAAGATGCTGCCTTTTCCCTGCTCTCAGGAGCAGCATTTCTTTTCTCACAACTAACCTTAGACACAGACAAAGTAGGCACTGGCCTGTAGCATAGAGGGGTGCTGAAGGTCTCAAAAGGCGGTCCTCCAACCCGCCTCTAATGCTTGGCATTCCTACCTCCAGAGTGGCATTCCATTGGCAGAAGTTTGCTCTAGAGACTTCTCTCCATCCCTTCACTAATTCATTCATTCATCAAATGTTAATTAGTGCTACTATGTGCAGGAACTGGGGAGAGAAAAATGAACAGGATGTAAAGCTTTTAGACTAGTGGGAAGACCAAAATAGGGAGATGGTTAAAACTCTGTGTGTTTGACACGTGTCATGAGAAAAATTTACCTGGGCTTCCAGAGAGGTAGGAGGTGACCCCAGAGAATGGAATGTCACAGAAAACCACGAGTGAAGAGTGATGAAGTCATGCACCTTAGGACAAGTTAGGGGAGGGGAGAAAATGTTGAGTACAGATACCTCTGTCAGGATGAATGCTTTAAGCTGGCTAGTAGTTACCAACAAAGAGGAATGAACAGTAGACTTCTAGTTTCCCATCATAAAGCCATCTTAAAGCCGGGCAGAACTTGACTCACAAGTTAAGACTTGATAGGGAAGTGAGTGAGAACAGAGACTGGGAACCTGCACTACTGACCAGGAGGGGCTGAAGTGAGCTCTTGGTGTTGGAGGAACAACTTAGGGCACTGAGGCCAGAGGTTGAGGTCCCCTGAGACATGTGCTGAAAGAGGAGATCAGAAAGGGCCAAGCAGACTTGGCCTATTTGGTAATTTGGGTGAAAGTAGGCACTGGCTTAGTTTTGTACAGTGAAGTGACTGAGGGAAGCCATAAGTTAAATCAGAATTAATGTGGTTTATGTAGTTAAAACAGGCAAAGCATGTGTTTGGCTTCAGGACTGGGAAGACTGTTGAATTCTCCAATTCTAGTCACGGCACCATAACCCCAAGCAGCATGTGTTCTTCTGTCTACTTAGAGCACATCTGTGGCCTCTTCTTTGCCCTTCAAGGCTTGTCACCAGTGTCCCTTCCTTCCCTGGCAGCTCAGACTGTTGAGTGTGCCTGCTTCAAGCTCCCAGAGCAATTAACACATCCCTCCCATTGGATTAGTGCTCACCACACTGGATTGTCCCTGTCTGTTTACTTCTCTGTCTCCCCCCTCTGCTAGGCTGTGAGCTCTCTGAGGGCAGAGACTGCCTTCCATCTCCATAGCCCCAGGAAGTAGCCAGATTAGAACATAGTAGCTGCCAATACGTATCTGTGGATGGTGGATGGTTCTGTGGTTCTCTGGATGGATGGATGGATGGATGGATTGAAAAAGTGGATGAATGATTGGCCCAAATCATCAAGGATTTGTATTCTTCTTGGGAATATAGACCTCAGGGTATGGATGCTCAGAAAAGTGCTGAACATATTTTAATGCTGTGGCAAATCATACGTAAAATACAGGTGCCTTGGTCCAATTCAAACCTAGTTGCAATTTTGTGTGCTTTATTTTCCTGTTCATATGAGCACCATAATCTTAAGTCAAGGTCTGCTTATTAGGCAGGTTTCAAAGATGTGCAAGGAGGAGCAATCTCATCAAAAAAGCTTGAACCAGGAGCCAGGAGGTCCAGGCTCTCTTCCTGATTCCCCACCAACTTCCTGATTATGTAACCCAGATGGGCTTCTTATCTGCACGTGCTTCCAGTCTCTAGTCTCCAGGCTTTCCCCTTTGCTCTCCCTCCTACACCCAGTTATCTTTCCTGAAAACAAATTAATCATCTTGTAAAAACCCTTTGTTGCGTCCAGAGCAAAGTCTCAACTCTTTAACAGGAGAGCAAGTTTTCACAATATCTCTCAAGGCTGATGGTTTTTTATCACATCCAGTTATTCCATGGTTCCCATTGCTCTAAACAAGCTCTTTTGTGCCTCTGTGTTTTTTCCATACGTTGTCTCTGATATCAGCAATGACCTTCCACTCTCGCTTCACCTGGTGAGTTCCTGTTTGTTCATCTTTTAAGACTCAACCAGTGGAGCCCAAGAGTTGCTTCCTTAGCAAGGTCTCTTCTAGCTCCAGACAACATAAACAGCTTCTCCCATAGCATTTGCACTTGTTTATCTCCGACCACTTAAAATCCTGATAGAAATGATTTGGTTACTCATCCATCTCAGTTGCAAAACTGAGTTCCTCTAGGTCAGGGGCCATGACTCTTATATCTCTCCTTTAGTTGCTAGCACTTAGGAGGTTCTCCGATATATGCTGTCTGAAAAAAATCAAATGAGTTATATTGCATTTTACATGTACTGTCTCCCTAACTGTGGCTGTTATTCACCTCTCCTCCATCTCCCCAAGAAACCTAATAATTAAAGAATAGTCTACTGTAGGGCTTCCCTGGTGGCGCAGTGGTTAAGAATCTGCCTGCCAATGCAGGGGATATGGGTTCGATGCCTGGTCCAGGAAGATCCCACGTGCTGCCGAGCAACTAAGCCCGTGTGCCACAACTACTAAGCCCGTGTGCCACAACTACTAAGCCCGTGTGCCACAACTACTGAGCCCGTGTGCCACAACTACTGAAGCCGGCGCGCCTAGAGCCCGTGCTCCGCAACAAGAGAAGCCACCGCAATGAGAACACGTGCACCGCAAAGAAGAGTAGCCCCCGCTCACCACAACTAGAGGAAGCCCATGCACAGCAACGAAGACCCAATGCAGCCAAAAATAAATAAATAAATATATAAATAAATTTTTAAAAAAAGTTTTATATTAAAAAAAAAAAGAATAGTCTGCTGTGCATTGATCAGGCAGCAGGCACTATGCTTTACCTTTTACACAGGATAACTTCATTTAATCCTTATCTCCACCCTGCAAAGGAGGCATTACTATTACTGTACATATAAAGAAACTGAGGCCCCAAAAGGTGAGGTGTCTTTCCCGAGTCACTGTTAGTAAGTGGTAGAGCTAGGATTGAAACTGAAGGCTCTCAGATTTCAAAGCCCATGGCCTTTCCACAACATCACCTGCTTCCTCAAAGGCCTGTACCTGGTAAGCTGTCACGTGGTTGTTTAATTGCTCTGAACTGCATTGAATAGAACTGCAAGAGTCAGGCTCACTCCAACTTGCATCTGGAGCCTGGCTACTGCCACAGCTCATACATGAAACCCTAGACGGTCACATCTAAATGCCGGCTCATGTGGAGACAAAGCCCAGATCCTCTCCCCGGCAGGAAGCTGTGTCTGCTAGCACATGGAACCAGCCCTCCCTCTCTGGGGATCAGATGGAGCCCCGAGCACAGAGGCCCTCTCACAGTTCATGGGTTTGTCCCTGATGTCCAGCCCAGAAACTGTCTGCTCCCTGCCTCCCTGGAGAATGGAAGTTATTGGCTTCTGCAATGTTTTTCTGGTCACTAAGCCCTGAATGTGAAAGGTCTCTTGGATGGAAGCAAACAGGCCAAGTTTACCCAACCCAGCAAGGCTTCAGCCCCCTGAGCCACATTCCATTAGGGGCCCACAGAACAGCTGCGGCTTCTTCCCCTCAGCATGATACCTGCCCTCAAAGATGGAGGGCTTCCAGCCCCACTGCGCAGCTGACATGAAGCAGAAATCCACTGCAGAGCTCCCTCCAGGCTGGAGACTCTGTGCAGAATCCTCAGAAGTTTCCGCTGCTCCCTCCACTTCCCACTACCCCTGCTAAGCCTTCAGCTTAGGGGGCGAAGAGAGGCTCACAAGAGGTTGTGTTCCCTAGTCTTTAAAATATCCCGAAGGATATAGGAGACAGCCAGAGGGGAGAAGAGTATTTACGAGCTTGTGAATACCTATTACATGCCAGCCATTTTACATACATCATCTCATTTAATCATCGCTGTAATTCTTTCCCCCATTTTAAAGACGTGTACACTGAAACTCTCTCTAAGCACAACAGCGTATTTCCTTTTATTGGTAAAAGGGATATTGTGAGACCTTTGACCTTGGGCCTGAGAATCCATGATTGGAGCTCAGCATGGGGGTGAGATGGGACACGGCCGCACAGGTAGGACCCTTGTGTTAGTCACGTCTGCACATTGTCTGAGACCGTGATATCTTGCCCCGGGTGTCCCTGGCTGGAATCAGGAATTCTATCTGGACTGGGAAAAAGAACCCATTTGTCCAGTACTGGGAAGAGGAAGCAATTTGAGTTTTACAAAAAGAAGCTTGAACTAGGAGTTTGAATACATTTTCCTGAGTCTCAGCTTTTATTACCTAACATATGTGAGCTCTTGCCTTGGTTTTCTCATCTGTAAAGTGCGAATGAAAAGAACAGATTTCCTATCTTAGGATTTTTGTGAGGACTACATGAAATATTGAATGTGGGGTGTGGGGAAGGCCCACAGAGAGCTGGCCTACACATAAGTGAGCCATGTTCTTGTCTGCTGTCCCTTCTACGAAGCTCCATCCATGACCGAACAACACTCCATTCTCTAGATTAATTTTTCTCCTACCCCACCCACCCCTCAAGCTAAATGAAGAGCAGTTTTGGTGTAGAGGAGAAAACATAGACAAAGAATTGGATGACTTGGGTTTGAGTCCTGATTTTATTAATTACTGGTTGTGAGATAATCAAGCAAATCACCAAGCTGCAATTTCCTTACCTGTTGAATGGGGGTGATATTAGTACTTACCTTCTAGAGTTGTCATGAAGACTCTATGAGATTGTTAGAGATCTCGGTAATTAAAATGGGAAAAAGAAGCTTAGGTTATTTTCCTTATCAAAACTATGTTCCTTGGAGCCACAGTATTATGATGGTTTTTGTGCTCTTGTACATTGGATGTCTTAAGCTGAGTGCAGATTAGGGGATCCTTTCTAATTACAGGAAGGTACTTCTTTCCTTCAACACTGTGATCTGACCTGTAACAGATCTGTACTACACACTATGTAAATGGCTAACAAGTCAATTGCAAACCAACTGAATATACAAATCTTAGTGCTGGTGCTGAAACCTCTTCAGAATAGTCATCATGATCTCAAAATTTGTTTCAAAATTTGCAAGCATCAAGTGTCAATCAAAACTGAAGATGAAACACTAAAAAAAGAAAGACTATGAGAGAATGAATGCACCAATGCTCTGTCAATTATTTTTTTTTAAATTGAAGTACAGTTGATTTACAATATTGTGTTAGTTTCAGGTATATAGGGAAGCGATTCAGTTATATATATATTTTTTTCTCAGATTATTTTCCGTTATAAATTATTAAAAGATATCAGTACTTTGTCAATTCGAATGTGCCATACAAATGCAAGCTATTCATCCAACAAAGTTTTTTGACCATCTACTATGGGCCAGGCATGTGCCAGGTGGTGAGGGTACAAAGATAATAAGACATAATCTCTATTAAGCTCACAGACTGAGTAAGAGACAAGATATGTAAACAGGTAATTACAACACAGTGTGGTAAGTGCCATGACAGGGGAGGAGCAGAATGCTTGAAGCACAGGAGGAGGGGGGCACTGTATTAGTTATCTATTGCTACAAAGCAAGTCACCCTAAAACTTAGTAGCTTAAAGCAAGCATTTATTATCTCAACTATATACTGAGAGTCAGGAACCTGGGAATGGCTAGGCTGGCTGGTCTGGCTCAAGGTCTTTCATGGGCTCAAGTTGTTGGCCAGGGCTGTTGTCTCTGAAAACTCATTTGGGGCTGGAGAATCCACTTCTAAGCTCACTCATTTGGCTGTTGGCAGGAAGTTTCAGTTCCCTGCCATGTAGGCCTCTCCATGGATCTGCTCAAGACATGACTTTCCCTAAAGCAAGTCATACAAGAGAGAAAGCCTGTGTGACAGAGAGCACCCAATATTATAACCTAACCCTGGAAGTGCCATGCTATCACTTCTGCCATTTTCTGTTGGTCACAAAGACTAAGCATGGTACAATGCAGGAGGGGAATACACAGGGGTGGGATGTGCACAGGTGGGGATTGTTGGGAGCCATCTTGGATGCTTGATTCCACAGGCACTCAGCATACTGGAAGAGAAGAGGAACCGAGAAAAGTTTCTGAAGCTTAAGCTCAGGTGCATTTCTACTGCTTCTTGTAGTTTCTGCTGGATGCTGGACTATTAAGAGGGAACTTTCTTTTCTATTCAGATTATTCTGCTAATAAATGGAAATGACATTGTAGAAAATATAAAGCAAGCTTAGAGCTATCAAGAAGTGGTAATGACATTGCTAGTGGGGGCATCTTTCAGCTTGGTCTCCAGGGCTGCTGCACCCTGATGAAGTCAGGCCCCACAGGCCCTGGTATGGCCTTTCAAGGCCATAGCCTACCCAGAACTGACCACTAATAGCTACTACCTGCCATGCACTATTAACAGTGCACCTCACATTGTACTTCAGGCATGTGTTTACATGTCTGACATCCCTCTAGAGTGCCCTGAGCAGGCAGGGAAAATGTCTGCCTGGTACATGGCTGTGTTCAACATCTAGCATGGTGCCTGGCACTACGTCTAACTGTTTGACAAAAGAATTAATGGAAACTGAATGAATACACTGTAAATGTCATATGGTCCATGCAGGTGAGTAATAATCACAACATTTAAGGAGCTATGCTAGATGTTTCCTGAGTGTCCGGCCCTATGCTACATGCTCTACATATATTATCTCATTTAATACTCATTAACAACCCTATGGTAGGTATTACTATTCCCACTTAACAGATGAGAAAACTAAGGTCACACAATTAGGAAACGGCAGAGCCTGAATGTGACTCCAAGTCCGTTGGACTCCAAAGCCTGTGCAAATATTCATATCACATCTTGTGGCAGATCTTCTCAAACAAAAGAACAAAAATAAAAATTGCAGATCTGAAGGACTTTGGGTGATTAGCAAACCAGATAAAAGAAAATTAGACAGACTAAAGGAATAATTGATCAGTATCTAAAACCAGGTTCTCGCCTTCACACAACACACACACACCCACACACACACACCACACCCCTTATTTTTCCAGGAAAGCCCAGCTTATGTCTCACCTCTTCGAGGAAGTCTTCTTAACTCACAGTGATATTTGCCTCCCTTAAACTCCTGGGACATTTGTGATAGTGCCTTCAGCTGATATGTACCATATGTAGTCTTGATTTGCAGTTTATCCATTTTATAACTCAGGTCCATGGCTTCCTTCTCTATACAGTGAGGGAGCTGGACTTCTTCTCAAACACCCTATCTGGCTTGCACATTGTTGGAGGCATTTCCTGATTCCCCAAGGTCACAGTTGCCTCCTTGCAGGGAGGACTAGGTGGTAGCCTGTGGTAGGCCCTCACTGATAGCAGAGCTTTTACCTGACTGTGCTGAAAGAGCCTGCTTTCTACCATTTCCTGACTACCTTTAAGCTCCTAGGGACCTCTTACATCTAGTACAGGGCCTGGAGCACGGTAGGCTCTCTATAAATATTTCCTGGATATATACGTGAACGAGTGAATAAATGAAGTGGTGGTGATGATTATAACCTTAATGAAAACCTCCTATCACTGGCATTACTAAATGGACATTACTTGTTTTGTGCTTTGACCTTCCCCAGGTGGCGTCTCCTTCAGGCCCTTCTCCTCATCCCAAGGCTTTTTGCCTGGAGAACCAGGATGGAACATTTGGAATTAGAGTGGACAGAGCTATAGTCACGTAGGCAAACTTTGACTCGGCTTGTTCTAGAGTGCCTGCCAACTCATCACCCTTCTCTTTGGACTTATTACCCCATCCCTTATTGCAAGATACTTTCATAACATGAGGCAATGCCTCTGTCTACAGCTTTGTTTGCACTGGTTACATATGTGATTGACTTCTTCTCGGATGCCATCACCCATCTGTGGCAGATGTGGAGGGGGTTATTACTTCATCTTGGCAGTAGCTTTTCCCCTGGATCCCACGGTCAAATGGGAGCTCCCTAGGAATCCTCCTATAGCAGCTGTCCCCACACAAGGACACAGGATCACAGGAGCCCTCCTACTCATCTCCATGGATGCCTCTGATAGGACCTTTCCTTGTTTAACCTTTTCTCTCTTGTCTGCCTTACTATTGGAAGGAATCTAGTGCAGCGTTAAAGAGCGTGGGTTTTGCAGTTACAGCTGGATTTTTATCCTGGTTCTGCTTCTCATCAGCTATGCGTCTCGGGCAAGTTACTTCAATTTCTTGAGCCCTAACTTTCTCATATGTAAACTAGGAGTAATAGTATCTACTTCATAGGGTTGCTGTGAGGATGGAGTTAATGCTGCAAAGTGTTTAGAACAGAACCTGCAATAAGATGCCCTGTCTCTATGGTAACTATCATAATTGGCGATTATTTGCTGTGTCCACTGCTCGACACTGAGGCTGGAGTGGGTAGTGAGAGGCTGCAGGTGAGTTTGCATCACGACCATCCACATTTTGATGGAAGGAGAAGGAAATTCAGATTTACTGAATGCCGGCCCGAGAGCTTTACTTACCTGTATTTATTTCATGTTTAGAAGGACCCCCCAACTGACAGGGGAATCTCAGGAGGTTAAAGGACTTTCTTGATGTCGTACAGCCTGGACGGGGAGCAGGTCTTCCTGACACATGTCCTTACCCTGTTCCCTAGCAGAATCTTCTAGGGCCCACTGGAACATTTCCATTTTCTCCTTCTCAGTGATGAATCCGTGCATTTACCTTGACATCCTTTTTCACACTTAAAACTAAAACTGCTGTGCATGTGCAGTTCTTACCTCTCTCCCACTTCCTTTACTGGCCCCAAGCTGTTCTGCGGGTCCTGCTCCAACTTCTCTTTTCCACTCAGCCCACGTCAGTCTGGTTTCCTGGCAAACTCTTTCCTGTTTCCCTGGGTCTATCACCCTCCTCCTTTCTGTACCCAGAAATTTCATTTCCACGGCCTCAGCTTACCCTGTGCCTGGGACTGTTTGAGCTAGCCTCAGCAGGATGGGTATCAGTAGCTCAGACCAGGCTGGCTCTGCTGCATGCAGAGGGAGGCAGGGCGCCGGGGGGATAGCTGGGGGGGTGGGGATGCAGAAGGAGACCAAGCTCGGGGTACAGAAGGCCAGTGGGGAGCCAGGGGGGCTGATAGAGAGTCAGGAAAACAGTCACCCTGAGGGCAGACAGTATGCCTGTGGATACTGCTGAGGCAATCGAGAAATTAGGAGTGCTCTGTCAGGGCTCTTGGCAGTTCTCAGGGGGAGCAAAGTCTGTGAGGCCCAGGACTTGTGGGGAGTTAAGGTAAGGCAAGCTGAATGCTAGGTTTTAAGTGGGTATCGTATCAGGAGCTCAGTTCCACCAGGATCCAAAAATGAAGTGGGATTGGGGATTTATGGACAGGCCCAGTTCAAACAGTTTATTTGAGATAATAAACCATCAGACTGTCCTGAAAATTCTATTATTTTGGCATCCAGATTGGATGTCCCAGGCTGCCTCTCCTACTCAGAAGTTGCACCAAAAATTCTTTGGCAGGTCCTGGGTTCTGATTTTTAGTTCTGAAAATGCAATCATTATACCTAATCCGTATTCCATGAACTAAAATATTTGGAAGACTGGTTATATTCTACCATTGCACTCCATTTTTCTGACTTCCTAGAATAAATCCTTTTGCCTACCATGTTATTTCCTTTTTCCAAATTAAAAATGTTTTAACTATACAAGCAAGTAATCATAAATGAAGGAATATATTCTTTGCAAAAAAATTAAATAAACAAGCTAGCAAGTAAAAGGTAAAAAAAATCTTACACACCCTCACTCAACCGCACTTCCTTCTGTAAATTATCCTCCTACTTAGTAAGTACCGTAAATAAGTTCCTGTTCTAAGTTTTTCCAGGCACTTAGGAAGATGCAGGAGCATACAGGGTTACAAGTTGGGGGAAAAGGAAACTCCCCGACAGAGAGTATTTTATCACTGACTCTGTTTATTTTCACTGTTCATGGTGATAATAAAAAGCAGATTTTACTATTATTTATCATTGTTTTCAAGTTATTGTTTAAAATTATTGTTTCATGTTATCCTCGGTTGACATGTCCACTTACTGCCTACACCCAGGGCAGAGAGCTCCTCCTGCTTTTCCCCCCTGTCGTATGCTGCTGAACATATATCCAGTATAATATGCTTGTATTTTTTAATGGGGTAATCTGTACACATTGCATATTGTAATCTGCTTTCTCTCCCTCACCTCCATTTAACAATGTCTTTGAGATCTTTCTGTGCCAGCATATACAATCAGTATAATTCTATAACCTTTTTATTCACAGCTACATAGTATTCCACACTATGGCTGTACCGTTGTCCTATTAATAGATATTAGGTCATCCAATTTTGTGTCACTGTAAATGCCCCGATAGCTCAAAACTGGAAGCAATTTAATATCTAATGTCCTTTCATGACATCTAATATCCACTTGATGATAATAATATTCGTTTATTTAGTGCTTAGTCTGTACAGTCATCCCCCCTTATCTGCAGTTTCAGTTATCCATGGTCAACCATGGTTTGTAATATTAAATGGAAAATTCCAGAAATAAGCAATTCATTTGTTTTAAATTGTGCGCTGTTCTGAGTAGCGTGATGATTATCTCGAACCGTCCCACCCGGGAGGTGAATCATCCTTTTGTCTGATGTATCCTGCCCCTTAGTCACTTAGTAGCTGTCTAGGTTATCGGATTGCTGCAGTATCACAGTGCTTGTGTTCAAGTCACCTTCATCTTGCTTAACAATGGCTTCAAAGCTCAAGGACGGTGATGCTGGCAATCCGGATATGCCAAAGAGAAGCCATAAAATGCTTCCTTAATGTGAAAAGATAAAAGTTCTTGACTTATTAAGGAAAGAAAACAATTGCACGCTGAGGTTGCTAAGATATACAGTAAGAATGAATCTACTCGCCATGAAATTGTGAAGAAGGAAAAAGAAATGCGTGCTAGTTTCGCTGTTGAACCTCAAACTGCAAAAGTTATGGCCACAGTGCGAGAAAGTGCTTATTAGTTAAGATGAAAAGGGCATTACATTTGTACAAAAAAAGTATTTTGAAAGAGAGAGACCACATTCACATAACTTTTATCTTAGAACAGCGGACCCTTGAATGACACTGGTTTGAACTGTGCAGATCCACTTATACGTGGATTTTTTTCCCAATAAATACACACTACAGTATTCCACAATCCGTGGATGGTTGAATCTGGGATGCAGAACCACAGATTCGGAGGGCCGACTGTAAAGTTATATGCGGATTTTCGACTACAGTGGGGATCAGCACCTCTAATCCCCACGTTTTTCAAGAGTCAACTCTCTGTTGTAACAATTGCTCTATTTTATTATTACTTATTGTTGTTAAACTCTTACTGTGCCTAATTTATAAATTAAACTTTATCATAGGTATGAATGAATAGGAAAAAGCATAGTATATATAGGGTTCAGTACTATCAAAGTTTTCAGGCAGCCATTGGGTGTTTTCGAATGTATCCCCCAGCAATAAAGTGTGACTACTGTACCAGGGTCTGTTTTAAGCACTTTGCACATTGTAATTTGTTCAATTCTTAAAAAACAAAATGAATCAAAACAACAACAAAACTCTGTGAAATAGGTACTATGTATTATCACCCCTATTTCACTGTTGAGGCAACTAATCTCACCCAAAGTCCCATGACTAAGAGTGGCTGAGCTGAGCTGGGATTCGACCCCCAGGACTCTGACTCCAGGATCTGCACTCTTGACCTCATTGTCTGTGTGAGCCTCTCACGCATTTGTACAAGTTTTTCTCCAGATTAGATAGCTGGAAATGGAAATTTTTGATACACACTTCCAAGTGGCTCTCTAAAAAATTGTTGTACTAATTGACATTCCCACAGAGTCTGAGAGTACCATTTCCCCTGAAACCTTGCTATTGCTGGATTTAATCAGGTTTCCTCATTTTTGACAATCTGAAGGGGAAATAGAAAATGTCTTTTTTGGCTCTCTCCCTTGAATGCTAGTTTGGCTAGCATGGCACATAATTCTAGGCTCAAAAGTATTTAATTCCAAATTTTGAAGTTATTGCTTCATTGTTGCCCAGCATTCAGTTACCTTTTGGAAGTCTGGAAGCCAATCTCATTTTTGTTCCTTTTAGGAAACCTGTTTTTCTTCTCTGAATTCTTTTTCTCTTTGTTTTCTTCTTTGTTCTCTTGGCTCTGAAAATTTACCTTGCTTGACACTTGGCAGGCCCTAAGAAGTCCTGAGCCTTTCTTTGAGTTGGGGAAATTTTCTTTTCTTATTTTTTTGTAGATCTCTTCCCCACCGAATCTCAGTTCTCTCTTGATACTTCTTTCGAATGAATGGAGGCATTTGTGAATCAATCCTTTGTGTCTCTATATTACTCAACTTGGGCTGCCATAACAAAATACCATAGACTGGGTGGCTTAAACAACAGAAATTTATTTTCTTACAGTTTTGAAGGCTAAGATGAAGGTGCTGACCAATTCAGTTTCTGGTGAGGGCTCTCTTCCTGGCTTGCAGACAGCTGCCTTCTCACTGTGTCCTCACACGATGGAGAGATAGCTCTAGTGTCTCTTCCTCTTCTTATAAGGGCACCAGCTCAATCAAATTAGGGTCCTACCCTTCTGCCCTCATTTAACTTTTATTATCTCCTCACAGGCCCTATCCCCATATACCTTGAGGTTAGGGGTTCAACATGTGAATTTGGGAGGAAGGGGACACAATTCAGTCCATGGCAGTCTCTTGATTTTTCTCTCAAAATTTCCATTCTTGACTTTTTTATATACTCAGGGAGATATACCCCCACTTAGATTCTGGAAAGTATCCCCAGTTTTTGCCATATACATCCTATTATTTATTCTATCCATTGTTTTACTTAGTTTTACTATCATCTTTTAAAATTTCCATTTTGTTTGCTTGTTGTTTTTCCTTTATCCTAGCCGTTGTTTGTTTCCTTTTCACAGCAGCCTCCTGCAATATCCCCATGCGTCTTTCTAAGGATGATATTATTTAGAATTTTTACAACTTTTTTTTCTGTTCTTTTATCTGTCTTTTCTCTGGGGTCAGTTTTCAGTTTGTTCATCTTTCTGTTGTTATTGTTAGTCCTTTTCTTTAGAGCTGTTGAATTTCCTCAAGAACCGGTGATATGTGGTTCTCCATTCATATCTATGTTTAAAGGAGAGGTTAATTAGTAGGTATCTTGTTTAAGTTTCTCCTTCGGTTCTTTTTTTTTTTTAATACATTTATTTATTTATTTATTTATTTATTTATTTATTTATTTATGGCTGCTTTGGGTCTTTGTGGCTGCGTGCAGGCTTTCCCTAGTTGTGGTGAGCAGGGGCTACTCTTGCGTGTGGCTTCTCATTGTGGTGGCTTCTCTTGTTGCAGAGCACAGGCTCTAGGCATGCGGGTTTCAGTAGCTGTGGCACACGGGCTCAGTAGTTGTGGCTCACAGGCTCTAGAGCACAGGCTCAGTAGTTGTGGCGCACGGGCTTAATTGCTCCGCGGCATGTGGGATCTTCCCAGACCAGGGCTCGAACCTGTGTCCCCTGCATTGGCAGGCAGATTCTCAACCCCTGCACCACCAGGGAAGTCCCTCTCCTTCGGTTTTGAGCTGTTTCCTCTACAGGCTCCGCTGACCACTAGAGGGTTAGTTAGGACTCTGTAAGTAGGACATTTTGACTACAGTCTTCCATGTAAGGTGCTTGGAGCAGGCAGGCAGGCAGGCCTGGGGATCATCCCCCTCCCACTTCATCCATCCCCAGATGACAAAATAAGGAGGCATTTACTTCAATGAAGCCACAGTTGACAAACTGGACAGGAACAATTTTTCTTTTTCTTCTTTCTGTGTCTGTGAAAGGTGGTTGAGGTTACTTTCAGCTGTGCTTTTCTCACAGGCCTTATCCCCAGCAGGTGCCCTCCTGGGACAGGTGATTTCCTTTCTTAGGGTGAAGCTCTGTGTTTTATCTGGGGTTAACCAACCCCACCCCCACCCCCACCTGCAGCTGCCTGAAGTGGAGAAAAGGAGGAGAGAGGTCTGTTGCTCAGAGAGCTGTTTAAAGATTAACAACCCTGATGATTGCTTCACAATCCCCTCTCATTCTTTCTCTCTCCTTCCTCGGAGCTTGGAGATCCTCTGCTTCAAATTGTCTCTCGAGAGTGTTTTGGAGTGTGTTAATACTCTGCTCTGGGACTTCCCTGGTGGCGCAGTGGTTAAGAATCCCCCTGCCAATGCAGGGGACACGGGTTCGAGCCCTGCTCTGGGAAGATCCCACATGCCACGGAGAAACTAAGCCCGTGCGCCACAACTACTGAGCCCACGTGCTGCAACTTCTGAAGCCCGTGCACCTAGAGCCCATGCTCCGCAACAACAGAAGCCACCGCAGTGAGAAGCCCACGCACCGCAACGAAGAGTAGCCCCTGCTCGCCATAACTAGAGAAAGCCCCTGCGCAGCAACGAAGACCCAATGCAGCCAAAAATAATTAATAATTAATTAATTAATTAAAAAATACTCTGCTCTGGGTTCTCTATCAGTCTGACCCCCCATGCTGTCTATCCAGATTTTTCGCTTTTGCCTCCTCTCGTTTGCTACTACTGGTCGGGACTTACTGATTATTCTGTCTTTCAAGGGATTTGGGGTGAGAGAGCTGGTGTATGTTTATGCTTAGTTCTCCATCTTGTTTGCTTCCCCCGTTACATATTATCTGTCCTCTTGATAATGAAATTTCTGACAATAAAGCATGCTGTTGGAATACAGCTTCTTTGTTAATTAAAATAATTTCATTTAATGAAAAGCACTAGACACTTGCATATATTGGTGCTTTGAAGCCTCACAACAATCCTGTGATGCAGGCAGCAAAATCCACATTTGGGGGAATTCCCTGGCAGTCCAGTGGTTAGGACTCTGCACTTGCACTGCTGAGGGCCCAGGTTCAATCCCTGGTCGGGGAACTAAGATCCCACAAGCCGTGTGGCACGGCAAAAAAATAAAAAAATTAAAACATCCACATTTGGTCAATGAGCAAGCTGAAACTCTGGAAGGTTAATTGAATTATTCAGGTCACACAATTAATAAGAAATAGGCCTAAAGTCTGACTCCAAAGCCCTCTTTATGCTGCTATACACTGTTTAAATGTTACATTTGTTTCTGTTCTATTTATTTTTCTCTAGCTTTCAGAATGTTATCTTTACTTCTCCCACTAATATATAAGTTAGGCCCTGGCTATAGTTTCTTATTTCTATTGTGAGATACCTGACGTAATGTTCTACAAGCAGCAGTCAGTTTAAACTTTGTAAGCCATCTAGGTAAAGCAGTTTATTACAATTGTGTTATTATCCTGCACATAATTACATATTAGAGTAGGGCAAATGCTTTATTTGAGGTCTTTAAATGTTTCATTATGTCCACTAAATTAACGATTGGATTGCAAATCAAAATTAAAGCTGGAGGAAAGGTCAAAGTTCACCTTCTGGCTAGAGTTGTTATGGCCTCTGTCTGAGCAATAAGTCTGCCTCAACAGAAGGGAGAACAAGAGGAAATACCTATTGATCTCTAATATTAGCGCCAATCATTTTCTCCCTATTTCTTCAATATTGCAATATGTTGAGATGAATAGAATTGTGATTCTTTCGTATATTCCACTATATTCACTGTCATGTTGTTTGCTTGAAGCCTGTCTCAGGAAGAGACAACTTTCTGAAGGAGACAGAATCATGTCTTGATGTTCCTCAGGAAGGGGTAACCTGAGCTTATTTGTTCTAATCCCATTTGTTTCGTTCATACATTCATTCAACAAATATTCATTAAGCAGCTATAACATTGGTTGCATAATAAAACCACCCAGGCAACTTTTCTAAAATACCATGACCAGTTTTCACTGCTAGAAAAATGGAGCCCAGGCCCATGTATTTTTAAAGCTCCTCAAGCAATTATGATGCATATGAGGGTTGAAAAACCTCTGAACCATGATATATTACAAACTTTGCTAGCCACTGTGGTTACAAATAAAAAATAATAATTGTTAATATTTACTGAGTATGTACTATACATCAGGCACTGTTCTATGTGTCTTATATGTATTAACACATTTAATGATCTCAACAACCCTAGAAGGTAGATATTACTCCCATTTATAGATGAGGAAACTGAGGCACAGGGAAGATCAGTAACTTGCCCAAGGTTATACATTTAGGAAGTGGTGGAGTCTGGTCCTGGATCCAGGCCCACTGTGCTGTGGCCTACCAATAGTATCAGAGTCTAATAAATAATGAAAAGATAGGAGTTATGTATCAAGGAAGGCTTCCTGTAGGAGGTGGTAGCTCAATTAAGTAGAAGAAACATGGGACCCAGCAAGGAAAAGTTGTGGGGGAGAGCTTCTAAGTTTCTTACCTCCCCACCTCCCAGGAGTTCCTTTCTCCCTCTTCCCCACACTGAAAACAATGGAATGTCCACAGTCATCCTTAACAGGCCTAACATTTCAACTGGGAAGACTGAAGTCATGCACAATTACTCATGCAATTTTTCCTCCTGACAATAGGTCCTTCTGTGGGCTTCTCATTCAAATATATAAAGCTCCACTCTGTTGTTTTTAAAAAGCCTTTGTTGTAGGAACAATTCACAAACGTGTCCAACACCCATTGGTTCCCCACCCCCTTCTCCTGTCCCCTCACCTGACTGAGTTGCTAGAAAACAATTCCCTAGCTTGTCAGGGACCTGTGCCTGATTGCCCACTCTGCCCCAAATGTAAGCTAACCCTGCCTCTCACACTGCTTCTAACCACGTCTAAGTTTAAGTTTGAGGTTAACCTCAGGGAGCATTTGGCCACACCTGCCGCCCCCTCTGCCTGGCCTCGGGGCCAGGAACAGACTTTCTGTTAAGGAAAGGGTAATGCTCTCATGCTGCTAATTAACCGTGGGAGGAGAGGAAGCCCTTTCCAGACACCAAAAATACCAAGGAAGAACTTTATAAAAAGCACCCTTTGTACCAGCAGCCCCATCATTCAGCCCAGCCTAGGCTGGGACTAGAGGGAAAAAATAAACCCTTCGGCAGCCCTCAGGGTCACTACTTCCCAAGTGGCCACCTCAGGAGGCCATGCCCTGAGTGTCTGCTGAGGACATGGTCTCAGGAACATGGCAGGGAGTCAGGCTGCCTTCCCACTGCCAGCTTAGGCAAACCACAGGAAGCTGCCTGAAGCTTGTGATTCAGGCGTGTTTATGGGTGACTTGTGAGTCTTTGTTAGAATAGCCACAGGCCTGTAATTTAAAAGGAAAGGAGGGCAGGTCTGTTGAGGCGTGAGGCGGAGCTGCAGGAGATTGCCTCAGAGTCTGGGTAATCTCACTGCAGCAGGTCCCTTTCCTACCCTGTGCTTATCAGACTCAGGGCTGATCCTCACTTTGAGGATAGGCCTGCCTCTGAGGACATCACTGTAGGCCTGCCCAGTTCCCTTAGGCTTGGCTGCTATAGGCCTGAGTAGAGTCTGCAGTGTCTGGGAGACTTGGGATCCAGTGGGGTGCTATGGGGGCAAGGTATGAGTTGCTAGGAAAATTGGATTTGGCCGCAGGCTGGGAATTGGAGGCTTTCTCAAGCAGGAAGGCTGTAGGGCCATTTGGCTGGGACCTTAAGCTCAAGGGGCTTCAGAATTTGGCTGATGATCAGTGTACAGGAATGAGGTGAAAGCCGAGGGTGGCCCCAAAGATGGAGAACCTCAGAATCAAAGCTGCCAGAGCCACATTGAGGTTCTTGGAGAGCCTGTTTACATGGTCTGCTTTACTTTACAGGGGCGAGGACAGATTCCCAAGCCACTAAATTGCCCAAACCGGGAAGTCGGGGTACTAGAATTTCATACCAGGCAAGTTTCCCAGTCTCTCACTCCAATAACATTTTTGCATCTGGGCAGACAAGGGGAAAATTCCTCCATTATAATATCACATGTACAGGATCCTTGGCAGCTCTGTGTGTGGTGGCACATCTTTCCTTTCTTCCCTTCCTGTTGATATGAGATCTCCTTTATAGATTCCTCAAGTGTCAGAGCTGAAAAGATTTTAGAAGCCATGTGGATCAATTCTTTTATTTGACAGAAAAGGAAACAGAGAACTGGAGAGAAATGATAGGCACAAAGGCACACAGCTAGTTAACGATCACTAGGATAGAAATCAGGTCTTCTGCCGTCCAGTCCAGGGCTTTTTCCATAATACCACACCCTTTATAACAAGTAACATTTGTATATTAGGGGTTCCTGACTACTCCATGTTCTATTTCCCATTTTACTCACTTCCATGCATAGGGCCTTAAACTGTACCTTGTATATGATAAAATGACTTTTTGAAGAGTTTCCACTATTTGGTATTTTGATGGAACAAACAAAAAACCAAAAACAAAAAAAACTAGGTTAGGAAGAAGTTATCACAATAGACGTTTCCAGTTTGAAATGCAGATGGACCAAGGTGGAATAGCAAATTCCCAGATTCTAAGGCTTTGCTGCTCAAAGTCGTCTATGGACCAGTAGCATGAGCATCATCTGGAAGTCCTGCCCCAGTCCTGCCTTTTCAGAAGATCCCTAGATGACCTGAATACATACTAGATTTTGGGTAGTCCTACTTGAGGGTAACACTAAAAAAATGTTCTCCCCTCCTTTTCCTACCCAAATGCTTAATGTTCTCCTACCTCCCTCTTGCTCCTCCACCTGCTCCATCCTCACTCCTAAATGTTGCTATGTTAATCTTCTGCCTCATCTTGAACTTTAAAGCCACAGCAGGGGTGGTGGGGGTAGGGGGTAGGGGGGTGGAGGAATGCTATATTTTAAAGGGGGGCTCAAAATGGAAATTTTTAGAAAAATAAAAGAGCCAATTTGAAAGAACTTTTGCAGCTCTAATGCCATGTTGTTAATGTAGAAGTATAAACATCTACTATGTTTATGTTGGCTCACTTGTAAAATCATCATCTTTGGTTATATTTAGGAATTTGATGGCTTGGAAAGTACACTGAAAGACTCTGAGAACAAAAATAATTTCCCCTTAACTCTCTCGAAAATAAGAAAATCTCTTAAAAAAAAAAAATCCCAATAACATCTTTTCTCTACTTTGTTATCCCCATCTACCATCATGTGTTTCTTCCTCTTAACTTTTTCTCTCTCTCATCATTCCTAGTTCAATTTCCTCATTTTATTTACATTTTTAAAAATAGGATTTTTCTTATTACTTATTTCTTATAGAAAAATTAGGAAATAAAGAAGCAAAAGAAAACACAAGAATCCCACTGATGTAGAAACACCTACAAATCTTTTATATAAAATTATCTCAAACCTTTTTGTGAATGTACTTGTTCACAAAAAAGGGATAATGCAGAACACAATAATTAGTATATACTTCCTTTTAAATGGAACTATAAATTAACTTCTTTACACCTGTGCATATAAAAATGAATGGCATCATTTTAATTAAATTCTGCCATATGATCGTACCATGATTGATTTAATCATACTTCATTTGCTAGATATTTAGGTAGTTCAAAATTTTCACTATTAAAAACAGTAATGCAGACCAGAAGGCAGACAGCAGAAGCAAGAAGAACTACAATCCTGTAGCCTGTGGAACAAAACCACATTCATAGAAAGATAGACAAGATGAAAAGGCAGAGGGCTATGTACCAGACGAAGAAACAAGACAAAACCCCAGAAAAACAACTAAATGAAGTGGAGATAGGCAACCTTCCAGAAAAAGAATTCAGAATAATGATACTGAAGATGATCCAGGACCTTGGAAAAAGAATGGAGGCAAAGATCGAGAAGATGCAAGAAAAGGTTAACAAAGACCTAGAAGAATTAAAGAACAAACAAACAGAGATGAACAATATAATAATTGAAATGAAAAATACACTAGAAGGGATAAATAGCAGAATAACTGAGGCAGAAGAAGGGATAAGTGACCTGGAAGACAGAATGGTGGAATTCACTGCTGTGGAACAGAATAAAGAAAAAAGAATGAAAAGAAATGAAGACAGCATAAGAGACCTCTGGGACAACATTAAACGCAACAACATTCGCACTATAGGGGTCCCAGAAGGAGAAGAGAGAGAGAAAGGACCAGAGAAAATATTTGAAGAGATTATAGTCGAAAACTTCCCTAACATGGGAAAGGAAACAGCCACCCAAGTCCAGGAAGCACAGAGAGTCCCAGGCAGGTTAAACCCAAGGAGAAACACGCCGAGACACATAGCAATCAAATTGGCAAAAATTAAAGACAAAGGAAAATTATTCAAAGCAGCAAGGGAAAAAAGACAAATAACATACAAGGGAACTCCCATAAGGTTAACAGCTGATTTCTCCACAGAAACTCTACAAGCCAGAAGGGAGTGGCATGATATACTTAAAGTGATGAAAGGGAAAAACCTACAACCAAGATTACTCTACCCAGGAAGGATCTCATTCAGATTCAATGGAGAAATCAAAAGCTTTACAGACAAGCAAAAGCTAAGAGAATTCAGCACCACCAAACCAGCTCTACAACAAATGCTAAAGGAACTTCTCTAAGTGGGAAACACCAGAGAAGAAAAGGACCTACAAAAACAAACCCAAAACAATTAAGAAAATGGTAAGAGGAACATACATATCGATAATTACCTTAAATGTGAAAGGATTAAATGCTCCAACCAAAAGACACAGGCTTGCTGAACGGATACAAAAACAAGACCCATATATATGCTGTCTACAAGAGACCCACTTCAGACCTAGGGACACATACATACTGAAAGTGAGGGGATGGAAAAAGATATTCTTTGCCAGTGGAAATCAGAAGAAAGCTGGAGTAGCAATACTCATGTTAGATAAAATAGACTTTAAAATAAAAACTGTTACAAGAGACAAGGAAGGACACTACATAATGATCAAGGGGTCAATCCAAGAAGAAGATATAACAATTATAAATATATATGCACCCAACAGGGGAGCACCTCAATACATAAGGCAACTGCTAACAGCTATAAAAGAGGAAATCAACAGTGACACAATAATAGTGAGGGACTTTAACACCTCACTTACAGCAATGGACAGATCATCCAAACAGAAAATTAATAAGGAAACGCAAGCTTTAAATGACACAATAGACTAGATAGATTTAATTGGTATTTATAGGACATTCCATCCAAAAACAGCAGATTACACTTTCTTCTCAAGTGCACACAGAACATCCTCCAGGATAGAACACATCTTGGGTCACAAATCAAGCCTCAGTAAATTTAAGAAAATTGAAATCATATCAAGCATCTTTTCTGACCACAACGCTATGAGATTAGAAATGAATTACAGGGAGAAAAATGTAAAAAACACAAACACATGGAGGCTAAACAATACATTACTAAATAACCAAGAGATCACTGAAGAAATCAAAGAGGAAATCAAAAAATACTTACAGAAAAATGATGATGAAAATACGACGATCCAAAACCTATCGGATGTGGCAAAAGCAGTTCTAAGAGAGAAGTTTATAGCTATACAAGCCTACCTCAAGAAACAAGAAAAATCTCAAATAAACAATCTAACCTTACACCTAAAGGAACTAGAGAAAGAAGAACAAACAAAACCCAAAATTAGCAGAAGGAAAGAAATCATAAAGATCAGAGCAGAAATAAATGAAATAGAAACAAAGAAAACAATAGCAAAGATCAATAAAACTAAAAGCTGGTTCTTTGAGAAGATAAACAAAATTGATAAACCTTAGCCAGACTCATCAAGAAAAAGAGGGAGAGGACTCAAATCAATAAAATTAGAAATGAAAAAGGAGGAGTTACAACAGACACCACACAAATACAAAGCATCCTAAGAGACTACTACAGGCAACTCTATGCCAATAAAATGGACAACCTGGAAGAAATGGACAAATTCTTAGAAAGGTATAACCTTCTGAGACTGAACCAGGAAGAAATAGAAAATATGAACAGACCAATCACAACTAATGAAATTGAAACTGTGATTAAAAATCTTCCAACAAACAAAAGCCCAGGACCAGATGGCTTCTCAGGCAAATTCTATCAAACATTTAGAGAAGAGCTAACACCCATCCTTCTCAAACTCTTCCAGAAAATTGCAGAGGAAGGAACACTCCCAAACTCATTCTATGAGGCCACCATCACCCTGATACCAAAACCAGACAAAGACACTACAAAAAAAGAAAATTACAGACCAATATCACTGATGAATATTGATGCAAAAATCCTCAACAAAATACTAGCAAACAGAATCCAACAGCACATTAAAAGGATCATACACCATGATCAAGTGGGATTTATCTCAGGGATGCAAGGATTCTTCAATATACACAAATCAATCAATGTGATACACCATATTAACAAACTGAAGAATAAAAACCATATGATCATCTCAATAGATGCAGAGAAAGATTTTGACACAATTCAACACCCATTTATGATAAAAACGCTCCAGAAAGTGGGCATAGAGGGAACCTACCTCAACATAATAAAGGCCATATACAAAAAACCCAGAGCAAACATCATTCTCAATGGTGAAAAACTGAAACCATTTCCTCTAAGGTCAGGAACAAGACAAGGATGTCCACTCTCATCACTATTATTCAACATAGTTTTGGAAGTCCTAGCCATGGCAATCAGAGAAGAAAAAGAAATAAAAGGAATCCCATTGGAAAAGAAGTAAAACTGTCACTGTTTACAGATGACATGATACTATACATAGAGAATCCTAAAGATGCCACCAGAAAACTACTAGAGCTAATCAATGAATTTGGTAAAGTTGCAGGATACAAAATTAATGCACAGAAATCTCTTGCATTCCTATAAACGAATGATGAAAAATCTGAAAGAGAAATTAAGGAAACACTCCCATTTACCACTGCAACAAAAAGAATAAAATACCTAGGAATAAACCTACCTAGGGAGACAAACGAACTGTCTGCAGAAAACTATAAGACACTGATGAAAGAAATTAAAGATGATACCAACAGATGGAGAGATATACCATGTTCTTGGATTGGAAGAATCAATATTGTGAAAATGACTATACTACCCAAATCAATCTACAGATTCAATGCAATCCCTATCAAATTACCAATGGCATTTTTTACGGAACTAGAACAAAAAATCTTAAAATTTGTATGGAGACACAAAAGACCCCGAATAGCCAAAGCAGTCTTGAGGGAAAAAAACCGAGCTGGAGGAATCAGGCTCCCTGACTTCAGACTACAAACCTACGGTAATCAAGACAATATGCTACTGACACAAAAACAGAAACATAGATCAATGGAACAAGATAGAAAGCCCAGAGATAAACCAAGCACCTATGGTCAACTAATCTATGACAAAGGAGGCAAGGATATACAATGGAGAAAAGACAGTCTCTTCAATAAGTGGTGCTGGGAAAACTGGACAGCTACATGTTAAAGAATGAAATTAGAATACTCTCTAACACCACACACAAAAATAAACTCAAAATGGATTAGAGACCTAAATGTGAGACCGGACACTATAAACCTCTTAGAGGAAAACATAGGAAGAACACTCTCTGACATAAATCACAGCAAGATCTTTTTTAATCCACCTCCTAGAGTAATGGAAATAAAACCAAAAATAAACAAATGGGACTTAATGAAACTTAAAAGCTTTTGCACAGCAAAGGAAACCATAAACAAGATGAAAAGACAACCCTCAAAATGGGAGAAAATATTTGCAAAAGAATCAACGGACAAAGGATTAATCCCCAAAATATATAAACAGCTCATGCAGCTCAATATTAAAGAAACAAACAACCCAATCCAAAAATGAGCAGAAGACCTAAATAGACATTTCTCCAAAGAAGACATACAGACGGCCAAGAAGCACACAAAAAGCTGCTCAACATCACTAATTATTAGGGAAATGCAAATCAAAATTACAATGAGGTATCACCTCACACCAGTTAGAATGGGCATCATCAGAAAATCTACAAACAGCAAATGCTGGAGAGGGTGTGGAGAAAAGGGAACCCTCTTGCACTGTTGGTGGGAATGTAAATTGATACAGCCACTATGGAGAACAGTATGGAGGTTCCTTAAAAAACTATCAATAGAATTACCATATGACCCAGCAATCCCACTACTGGGCATATACCTGGAGAAAATCATAATTCAAAAAGACACATGCACCCCAATGTTCATTGCAGCACTATTTACAATAGCTAGGTCATGGAAGCAACCTAAATGCCCATTGACAGACGAATGGATAAGGAAGTTGTGGTATATATATACAATGGAATATTACTCAGCCATGAAAAGGAATGAAATTGGGTTATTTGTTGAGACGTGGATGGATGTAGAGACTGTCATACAGACTGAAGTAAGTCAGAAAGCGAAAAACAAATATTGTATATTAACGCATATATGTGGAACCTAGAAAAATTGTACAGATTAACCAGTTTGCAGGACAGAAATTGAGATGTAGAGAGCAAACGTATGGACACTAAGGGGGAAAAGCAGCCGTGGGTGGGGCGTGGGGGTGTGGTGGGATGAATTGGGAGATTGGAATTGACATGTATACACTGATGTGTATAAAATGGATGACTAATAAGAACCTGCTGTATAAAAAATAAATAAAATAAAATTCAAAAAAAAACAGTACTGTACATGCTTAATGATTTTCTTACCTTAAAATCTTTGATTATGTACACATGAATGCATTATTACACCTGTGAAAAAATTTAAATACAGATAACACTAAATTTTTTGACCATCATTCTCAGCCCTCGTTCGCTTCCCACCTTCCGAGAGGTAACAACTGTTACCAGTTTTGTGTGTATTCTCCCAGACCATGTTCTATGCATTTAATGCATATATATATGTAGCCATAGGAAACAATTTACCGTTTTAGGTTGTTGATTTTTTGGTGGTTTTTTTTTTTATACCAGTGCTATGATACAATATCGATCATTCTTCGAATTGCCTTTCTCACTAAACAATCAGTCTTGGAGTGCTTTCTGTATTGATACTTATAGAACTACTTCATTCATTTTGGCTGCTGCATTGTATTCTTTGTTATGAATATACCATGGTTTATTTAGCCTGTGTTGTTATTAATTGACTTTTAGGCTGTTTCCACTTTTTCTCTCTTACAAAGGACATGCTTATAGATGTTTCTTTATGTACCTGTATGAGTGTATCTCTAGAGTAGATTCAGAGAAATGGCATCACTTGATCTTAAGATCACCTACTTCTTTCTATGTGTGAATGAGAGGAAAAACTCTTTTGAGGATCCTGGAGGAGAAAAAGTTTAGTTCTTAAAAGTCCAAAAAATGATCCCCCCCCCACACACCAGCTTTGTTCTAGTATTATCTTGAGGTTTCTAGCTAGGGGGGATGGGTAAAAATGAACAAGTAAAAGGACATACCAGGATTGAGGGGAAAGATAACAGGCAGGTTTGGCTGAGTTCAAGATGCTGCCTTCTCTCTCTCTCTCTTTTTTTTTTTTTTTAACATCTTTATTGGAGTATAATTCCTTTACAATGTTGTGCTAGTTTCTGCTGTATAACAAAGTGAATCAGCTATATGCATACGTATATCCCCTTATCCCCTTCCTCTTGCGCCTCCCCCCCACACTCTCTATCCCACCCCTCTAGGTGGTCACAAAGCACCGAGCTGATCTCCCTGTGCTATGCAGCTGCTTCCGACTAGCTAGCTATTTTACATTTGGTAGTGTATATATGTCAATGCCACTCTCTCACTTCATCCCAGCTTACCCTTCCCCCTCCCCATGTCCCCATTCTCTATGTCTGCGTCTTTACTCCTGTCCTGCCCCTAGGTTCATCAGAACCATTTTTTCCTTTTTTTAGATTCCATATATATGTGTTAGCATACGGTATTTGTTTTTCTCTTTCAGACTTACTTCACTCTGTATGACAGACTCTAGGTCCATCCACCTCACTACAAATAACTTAATTTCGTTTCTTTTTATGGCGAGTAATATTCTATTGTATATATGTGCCACATCTTCTTTATCCATTCATCTGTCGATGAACACTTAGGTTGCTTCCATGTGCTGCAATGAACATTGTGGTACATGACTCTTTTCGAATTATGGTTTTCTCAGGGTATATGCCCAGTAGTGGGATTGCTGGGTCGTATGGTAGTTCTATTTGTAGTTTTTTAAGGAACCTCCATACTGTTCTCCATAGTGGCTCTGTCAATTTACATTCCCACCAACAGTGCAAGAGGGTTCCCTTTTCTCCATACCCTCTCCAGCATTTATTGTTTGTAGATTTTTGATGATAACCATTCTGACTGGTGTGAGGTGATACCTCATTGTAGTTTTGATTTGCATTTCTCTAATGATTAGTGATGTTGAGCATCCTTTCATGTGTTTGTTGGCAATCTGTGTATCTTCTTTGGAGAAATGTCTATTTAGATCTTCTGCCCATTTTTGGATTGGGTTGTTTGTTTTTTTGATATTGAGCTGCATGAGCTGCTTGTATATTTTGGAGCTTAATCTTTGTCAGTTGCTTCGTTTGCAAATATTTTCTCCCATTCTGAGGGTTATCTTTTCATCTTTTTTATGGTTTCCTTTGCTGTGCAAAACCTTTTAAGTTTCATTAGGTCCCATTTGTTTATTTTTGTTTTTATTTCCATTTCTCTAGGAGGTGGGTCAAAAAGGATCTTGCTGTGATTTATGTCATAGAGTGTTCTTCCTATGTTTTCCTCCAAGAGTTTTATAGTGTCTGGCCTTACATTTAGGTCTTTAATCCATTTTGAGTTTATTTTTGTGTATGGTGTTAGGGAGTGTTCTAATTTCACTTTTTACATGTAGCTGTCCAGTTTTCCCAGCACCACTTATTGAAGGGTTGACTTTTCTCCATTGTATACTCTTGCTTCCTTTATCAAAGATAAGGTTGGGGTTTCCATGGTGGCGCAGTGGTTGAGAATCTGCCTGCCAATGCAGGGGACATAGGTTCAAGCCCTGGTCTGGGAAGATCCCACATGCCACGGAGCAACTAGGCCTGCGAGCCACAGCTACTGAGCCTGCGCGTCTGGAGCCTGTGCTCCGCAACAAGAGAGGCCATGATAGTGAGAGGCCTGTGCACCGCGATGAAGAGTGGACCCCGCTTGCCGCAACTAGAGAAAGCCCTCACACAGAAACAAAGACCCAACACAGCCAAAAATAAATAAATTAATTAATTTATTAAAAAAAAAAAAAGATAAGGTGACCATATGTGCGTGGGTTTATATTTGGGCTTTCTATCCTGTTCCATTGAGCTATATTTCTGTTTCTGTGCCAGTACCATACTGTCTTGATTACTGTAGCTTTGTAGTATAGTCTGAAGTCAGGGAACCTGATTCCTCCAGCTCTGTTTTTCTTTCTGAAGATTGCTTTGGTTATTCGGGGTTTTTTGTGTTTCCACACAAATTGTGAAAGTTTTTGTTCTAGTTCTGTGAAAAATGCCATTGGTAGTTTGATAGGGATTGCATTGAATCTGTAGATTGTTTTAGGTAGGATGGTCATTTTCACAATGTTGATTCTTCCAATCCAGGAACATGGTATAGCTCTCCATCTGTTTGTATCATCTTTAATTTGTTTCATCAGGGTCTTACAGCTTTCTGCATACAGGTCTTCTGTCTCCTTAGATAGGTTTTTTCCTAGGTATTTTATTCTTTTTGTTGCAATGGTAAATGGGAGTGTTTCCTTAATTTCTCTTTCAGATTTTTCATCATTAGTGTATAGGAATGCAAGAGATTTCTGTGCTTTAACTGTGTATCCTGCCACTTTACCAAATTCACTGATTGGCTCTAGTAGTTTTCTGGTGGCATCTTTAGGATTCTGTATGTATAGTATCTTGTCATCTACAAACAGTGACAGTTTTATTTCATCTTTTCCAATTTAGATTCATTTTATTTCTTTTTCTTCTCTGATTGCTGTGGCTAAAACTTCCAAAACTATGTTGAATAATGGTGAGCATGTGCAACCTTGTCTTGTTCCTGATCTTAGAGGAAATGGTTTCAGTTTTTCACCATTAAGAATGATGTTGAAAAAAAATAAAATAAAAAAAAAAAAAAAAAAAAAAAAGAATGATGTTGGCTGTGGGTGTGTCTTATATGGTCTTTTTATGTTGAGGTAGGTTCCCTCTATGCCTACTTTCTGGAGAGTTTTTAACATAAATCTGTGTTGAATTTTGTCAAAAGCTTTTTCTGCATCTATTGAGATTATCACATGGTTTGTATACTTCAATTTGTTAATATTGTGTATCACATTGATTGATTTGCGTATATTGAAGAATCCTTGCATTCCGGGGATAAATGCCACTTGATCATGGTGTATGATCCTTTTAATGTGTTTTTGGATTCTGTTTGCTAGCATTTTGTTAAGGATTTTGGCATCCATGTTCATCAGTGATATTGGCCTGTAGTTTTCTTTTTTTGTGACATCTTTGTCTGGTTTTGGTATCAGGGTGATGGTGGCCTCGTAGAATGAGTTTGGGTGTGTTCCTCCCTCTGCTATATTTTGGAAGAGTTTGAGAAGGATGGGTGTTAGCTTTTCTCTAAATGTTTGATAGAATTTGCCTGTGAAGCCATCTGGTGCTGGGTTTTTGTTTGTTGAAAGATTTTTAATCACAGTTTCGATTTCAGTGCTTGTGATTTGCCTATTTGTATTTTCTATTTCTTCCTGGTTCAGTCTCAGAAGGTTATACCTTTCTAAGAATTTGTCCATTTCTTCCAGGTTGTCCATTTTACTGGCATATAGTTGTTTGTAGTAATCTCTAATGATCCTTTGTATTTCTGCAGTGTCAGTTGTTACTTCTCCTTTTTCATTTCTAATTCTGTTGATTTGAGTCTTCTCCCTTTTTTTCTTGATGAGTCTGGCTAATGGCTTATCAATTTTGTTTATCTTCTCAAAGAACCAGCTTTTAGTTTTATTGATCTTTGCTATTATTTTCTTTGTTTCTATTTCATTTATTTCTGCTCTGATCTTTATGGTTTCTTTCCTTCTGCTAACTTTGGGGGTCTTTTTGTTCTTCTTTCTCTAATTGCTTTTGGTGTAAGGTTAGGTTATTTATTTGAGATGTTTCTTGTTTCTTGAGATAGGATTGTATTGCTATAAACTTCCCTCTTAGAACTGCTTTTGCTGCATCCCATCGGATTTGGGTCATCATGTTTTCATTGTCATTTGTTTCTAGGTATTTTTTGATTTCTTATTTGATTTATTCAGTGATCTCTTGGTTATTTAGTAGTGTGCTGTTTAGCCTCCATGTGTTTGTATTTTTTACAGTTTTTTTCCTGTAATTGATATCTAGTCTTGTAGCATTGTGGTTGGAAAAGATACTGATACAATTTCAATTTTCTTAAATTTACCAAGGCTTGATTTGTGACCCAAGATATGGTCTATCCAGGAGAGTGTTCCATGAGCACTTGAGAAGAAAGTGTATTCTGTTGTTTTTGGATTGAATGTCCTATAAATATCAATTAAGTCCCTGTTGTTTAATGTGTCATTTAAAACTTGTGTTTCCTTATGCAATAGTTCCACAAAAATGTAGACTACATTTATATGCACATTAAAGGAAAGTGTTTATAGAGTCACTGCAAAACTGGTATTAATAATATGGATATATTCATCTATGTATCTATAATTTTTTTTTTTTTTAGAAATTCACGTTCTTTTATTTATTTATTTATTTATTTATGACTGTGTTGAGTCTTCGTTTCTGTGCGAGGGCTTTCTCTAGTTGCAGCAAGTGGGGATCACTATTCATCGCGGTGTGCGGGCCTCTCACCATCGCGGCCTCTCTTGTTGCGGAGCTCAGGCTCCAGACGCGCAGGCTCAGTAATTGTGGCTCACGGGCCCTGTTGCTCCGTGGCATGTGGGATCTTCCCAGACCAGGGCTCGAACCCATGTCCCCTGCATTGGCAGGCAGATTCTCAACCACTGCGCCACCAGGGAAGCCCTGTATCTATAATTTTAAAATAAAAAATAAACTGAAAAAAATTAAAAAAATAAAGCTTGTGTTTCCTTATTTATTTTCATTTTGGATGATCTGCCCATTGGTGAAAGTGGGGTGTTAAAGCCCCCTACTATTATTGTGTTACTGTCGATTTCCCCTTTTATGGTTGTTAGCATTTGCCTTATGCATTGAGGTGCTCCTATGTTGAGTGCATAAATATTTACCATTGTTATATCTTCTTCTTGGTTTGATCCCTGGATCATTATGTAGTGTTCTTCTTTGCCTCTTGTAATAGTCTTTATTTTAAAGTCTATTTTGTCTGATATGAGAATTGCTACTCCAGCTTTCTTTTGATTTCCATTTGCATGGAATATCTTTTTCCATCCCCTCACTTTCAGTCTGTTTGTGTCCCTAGCCCTGAAGTGGGTCTCTTGTAGACAGCATATATATGGGTCTTGTTTTTGTATCCATTCAGCCAGTCTGTGTCTTTTGGTGGGAGCATTTAATCCGTTTACATTTAAGGTCATTATCGATATGTATGTTCCTATTACCATTTTCTTAATTGTTTTGGGTTTGTTATTGTAGGTCTTTTCCTTCTGTTGTGTTTCCTGCCTAGAGAAATTCCTTTAGCATTTGTCATAAAGCTGGTTTGGTGGTGCTGAATTCTCTTAGCTTTTGCTTGTCTGTAAAGGTCTTCATTTTTCCATCTAATCTGAATTAGATCCTTGCTGGGTAGAGTAATCTTGGTTGTAGGTTTCTCCCTTTCATCACTTTAAATATGTCCTGCCACTCCCTTCTGGCTTGCAGAGTTTCTGCTGAAAGATCAGTTGTTAATCTTATGGTGATTCCTTTGTATGTTATTTGTTGCTTTTCCCTTGCTGCTTTTAATATTTTTTCTTTGTATTTAATTTTTTTAAATTAATTAATTAATTTTTACTTTTGGCTATGTTGGGTCTTCGTTGCTGTGCGTGGTCTTTCTCTAGTTGTGGCAAGTGGGGTCTACTCTTCATTGCGGTGCGCAGGCTTCTCATTGTGGCAGCCTCTCTTGTTGTGGAGCACAGGCTCTAGGCATGCAGGCTTCAGTAGTTGTGATATGCAGGCTCGGTAGTTGTGGCTCAGAGGCTCTACAGTGCAGGCTCAGTAGTTGTGGCACACGGGCTCTAGAGCACAGGCTCAGTAGTTGTGGCACAAGGGCTTAGTTGCTCCGCAGCATGTGGGATCTTCCCAAGCCAGGGCTCGAACCCGTGTCTCCTGCATTGGCAGGTGGCTTCTTAACCACTGTGCCACCCAGGAAGCCCTGTATTTAATTTTTGGTTGTTTGATTAATATGTGTCTCGGCGTGTTTCTCTTTGGGTTTATCCTGTATGGGACTCTCTGTGCTTTCTGGACTTGATTGACTATTTCCTTTCTCATGTTAGGGCAGTTTGTGACTATAATCTCTTCAAACATTTTCTCCGACCCTTTCTTTTTCTCTTCTTCTTCTGGGACCCCTATAATTCGAATGTTGGTGCGTTTTATGTTGTCCCAGAGGTCTCTGAGACTGTCCTCAATTCTTTTCATTCTTTTTTCTTTATTCTGTTCCCTGGCAGTTATTTCCACCATTTAATCTTCCAGCTCACTTATCCGTTCTTCTGCCTCAGTTATTCTGCTATTGATTACTTCTAGAATATTTTTATTTTCAATTATTGTGTTGTTCATCACCGTTTGTTTGCTCTTTAGTTCTTCTAGATCCTTGTTAAATGTTTCTTGTATTTTCTCCATTCTGTTTCCGAGATTTTGGATCATCTTTACTATCATTACTCTGAATTCTTTTTCAGGTAGGTTGCATATTTCATCTTCATTTATTTGGTATTGTAGGTTTTTACCTTGCTCCTTTGTCTGTACTATATTTTTTTGTTGTTTCATTTTTTTTTTTTGATGGGTGGGGCTGTATTCCTGTCTTACTGGTTGTTCGGCCTGAGGCGACCACCACTGGAGTTTGCAGGCAGTTGGATAGAGCCGGGTCTTGGTGCTGAGATGAGGACCTCTGGGAGGCCTCACTCCAATTAATATTCCCTGGGGTCTGAGGTTCTCTGTTAGTCCAGCAGTTTGGACTCAGAGCTCCCACCACAGGAGCTTGGGTCCAACCTCTGGCCTGGGAACCAAGATCCTGCAAGCTGCATGGCATGGCAGAAAAAAAAAAAAAAAAAAAAGGAGCAGCACAATATCAAAGAATAAAAAACAAAATAAAATTAGAAAGATAGGCTTCCCTGGTGGTGCAGTGGTTGAGAATCTGCCGGCCAATGCAGGGGACACGAGTTTGAGCCCTGGTTTGGGAAGATCCCACATGCCGCGGAGCAACTGGGCCCGTGAGCCATAACTACTGAGCCTGTGTGTCTGGAGTCTCTGCTCCGCAACAAGAGAGGCCGCGATAGTGAGAGGCCCGCGCACCGCAATGAAGAGTGGCCCCCGTTTGCCGCAACTAGAGAAAGCCCTCGCATAGAAACGAAGACCCAACACAGCCAAAATAAATAAATAAATTTTATTTAAAAAAAAAAATTAGAGAGATAAAAAATATGTCAGGAAAAATAAAAATATAATTGAAACAACTGCAATAAGGTAAAATAAAACCACAACAGAAAAAAGAAATAAAAAGGGGGGGGGGGGACAAGCCAAAAGGAGAGAACAATAACAAAGTATAAAGAATAAAATAAAATTAGAAAAATAAAAGATTTATTAGGAAAACTAAAAATATAAATGAAGCATGGATAAATGAGCTTCTCGGAAATATGTACACTGGTTTTCAATGTTCTTTGGGAATTTGGAAGCCAATCTTGCTCAGAGAGAGAAGCAGCTAAATTAGGTGGCAAGAGCAAAAATAGTCTTTGAGGTGACATGTCCTAGATCCTGAAAGTAAGAAAGGGAGGACCTGGTACTTGCCCCAGTCTAGGTCTTCTCATTCTGTGTTTCAAACACACAGCCTATATTTCTCTTCACAATATAAGGTGTGCTAAAAAATTATTTGTTCAAAAAAAATAATGGAAAGCTTTTAAAAAGACCCCAGCTTTCCCTAATGAGGAACTGCACGTTTTTAAAGCTCAAATCTCATGTTGCCCCGTTGCCTAAAGCCCTTTGATCACTTCCCAGTGCTCTTAGGATAAAGTTCAAAATTTTTAACTTGACTTGCAAGGCTCCACATGGCCTGGGGCCGCCTACCTCACCAGCATTCTTACACATCATTCTTCCTGGAGCTCTTTACACTTCAGCCACACAAGTCATTTCTTTGATCCTCAAGGGCTCCAAGCTTCCTCATCAATGATACTCCTTACACCCAGAGCACCCTCTGGTGCAACCCACCCACCCGCCTCCCACCTTGCCCACGTCATCTGGTTAATTGCCACTCATCTCTCAGGTCTCAGTGTAGCTGTCATTGCCAAGGAAGGCCTTCCCTTGGCCACTCAGGAGGCCAGCTTACCCTATTCTCTACCTGCAAAGCACTCTGTGTTTTTCCTTTATAGCACTTAGGATTATTGTAACTTGATCATTAAGTGTGTAATTACTGAATGTTTGTTTTTCACTCCTCACCTCCTAACTCCGGACTATAAGGTCCATGGGGATGGGCTCTGCATCTGCTCTGTTCACTACTTTATCAAAGGGGCTTTACCTACATCATTTCATTTAGTTTCAAATCCTATCAGGTAGACATCCTCATCCCTTATTTGAGAGAGGAGAAGCCTCAGAGAGATGTATGGTAGAGCCAAGATTTGACCACAGTTCCATCTGCATTATTAAAAGCCTAAAAGGGTTAGAAGTTCATTTATTTGGGATTTGAATTCTCAGGACCTGAACTGGAGTCCCAGTTCTACCTCTTTATAGGCTTATCATTCTGGGACATTCTTCTCATCTGTAGAATAGAGATAATATTACTTACCTTATGTACCTCCTAATTTTCTTAGAGGATCAAATGAAATAATATACATGACATCCCTGGTAGATCATAATCCCCTCTGCAAACATAAGTGAAACAGGTAGCATTTTTCATCAGGCTTGAGTCTGTAATGGTTGCTGCTTGTCCGGTCTGCCCACTCTGGGCATCAGTTTCTTGGATAAAATTGTCAGGCTGGAGACACTGAATCCATCTGTCCTTGTATACTGTCTAGAGGAGGTTGTTAGATTGGACTTATACTGACAACAAAAAGATTAATTTAGAATGATACCATCCATCTTACAAAACAAGAATTATACATTTAGCTTTTACGTACATATAAAGACAATAAATAATATGCAGTGTGTTTCTAGTATTTAACCTCTAGTCCTTGATCACCCAGATGAAATGATTAGGTAAGTGTAGTTAATGATTAGCATTAATGGTTAAGAGCTTAGACTTTGGAGTCAGAGAAATTTGGATTCAATTCTCTCAGCTCTACATTTACCAACAAGGAGGGCTTGGGCAAGTTACTTAACTTCTCTAAGCTTCACTTCTTCATCTTTAAAATGTACCTACCCCTCAGACTGTTGTAAGGACTGAAACAAACAATGTAAGTAAGTGCCTGGAACTTAGGAAACACTCTATCAATGTGGAGAGTCATTATTACCATCCCAGTCTGCTTTCTTTCCTGGCTTGCTGATCCCTATACACCTATTTGTTCCATGCTTCTTCCATTCCAATTGGAATGACGACTTTCAGGTGTCAGAGTCTTAAATACTAATGCCAAGAACCCTCTCAATCTGCAACCGGTCTAAGTGAAGCCAAGCTTGTATGAAGGCGAGAGCTTTCCTCCTGTGCACTCTGCACAATAAGTCCTACCACTTTCTTGTATTTCTGGGGAAGATTCTTTATTTGTGCAGAGCAGCAAGTTCCTGTAACCATATTTGAACAACTGCATGTCTATGCTCAACTCCTTTTGAGTGGCACAGTAAGGATGGGAGGATCTCGTTCTCTCTGGCTTTGCACAGTAAAAAGATGTACAATTTGGAGCCACAGTGAAAAGGGGGTTTACTGTTCAGTCATTTCACGGCTTCTACCACATAGGCTCTATAAGGTGATTTGATTCACAATTAATTTAAAAAAGAGAGACTTACTGTAATTTTGAAGTAGGAGTCAGAAATTCTAGCGATAGCATTGTATTCTGGTTTGTCTGTGTGTTTCTCACTTAAAATGCACTTATTGAGAACTTACGGTGTTTTCTTCTCTGGGGGAGGAATACAAAGATGAATAAGTTATCTCTTCCTCATAGGAACTAAATCCTCTGTAGGAGATGGAAAAGGACACAAACAATGGAAGGGAATAAACAAGTAGGGGAGGAAGGACGTCCTGAGACCCTCTATTCTGAATGGGGATTTATGTGTAGGGGGTGGTAGGTTAAGGGAATAAAAAGGTCATGGGCGCTGGAGTGGGCCTGAATCCTGGCATTTGTATTAAATTACCCTGAGCGAGCCATTTGCCCTCTCTGAACCAGTTTTCTCATGTGAAAAAGGAGAATAATGCTTACCGCAGAAGATCGTTGTAAGGATTAACTGAGATAAAGTACGTCACGTGCCAAGTGTGATGCTAGGCTAATTATAGATAATAAATATTAGCCATTATAAATATTATTATGATTAATATACCAATACATAGATACTATCTGTAAATCTTGTCAGCATATAGGGCCAGTGGAAGGGGCTTAAATGAAAGAGATCTTTACGCCCATCCCAGCAGCACGGTGGACGTGGAACATCTTCTCAGATATGCAAATGTGAAGTCCTTTCTGCTAAATATTTTCCACTCTTCTGACACAGGTAATGACATCCTGTGGTCACTCCCCTCCCCTAGTGAACTATTAGATGGTGGTTTCACACACACCCCACCTAAGATGGTGGATTATCTGATGGTAACAGAGAAACAGGAAGATCAGTGGTTTCAACTGAGCAAAGAGACTGTGTGTTTTACAGTAAATACCGCTTCCATTTCTATCAGTTCCTTGACCAAACACTTAAGTGACGTGGAATGATAAGGAAGCCAAGACACAGCTTTGTAAAAGCCGAAAGTCTCCTTGATGTTAGAAGCACATTCTGTTGTCCATAGCATGCTGAATAAGATGATGGCTGAAGACAACTTCATGGACAGGATAATTGCCCTAGCACACAGCCAGATGGAGGAGGGGAGCCTGGTAGCGTACCTCTAAGTGCAGCTGCACCTTCCTGCATGAAGCTGCTGTTCTGTACTAGGGTCTCTCATTCGGTTTGACCAAGTTAGGAAAGAGATGCAGATTTGACAAAAACAGAAACTGCATGGAAACTAACTCAGCTCATTTATTATAAAACACTTTGATATATGGGAAACAGGGTTTCTAGGAGGAGAAAATGAGACAATCTGAGATATAATAGTTTTTATTCTTAAGAAATACCACTATGGTCTTCTGTTTCTAAAAGCAGTATTCTCGTAAGGAAATTGTACCACCTAAGGGTTTAATTGGCATTAATTTGGTTGTACCTATGTTCATCATGATGATACTCATTAACAGTGGGTACCATTTTTGAGCTTCCAGCTTAGGTCATGGGGACCCCTGGGATTCAGTTAGAACTCTGTGACCCTTGGAGTGCTGCTTATCTTCAGACTTGAGGCTGTAAGCCCCATAAGGGTGGAGGTCTTTTCTGTCTTCTTCAGGACTGTGTCCTACTCAGAGCCAACATGTGATGGCTGCTCAATCAGTACTTGTTGAAGTATTTAACTCAACATGCATATACTGACAACAACCCTGAAAGTTCAATATTATTAGCTCTAGTTGGTGAATAATAAAGTTGACCTGCTCGTTTCAAAGCTATCTACAGAGCTATGCATGTGATGGGGTGTTGCAGGGGTGGGAGAAGTTTGCTCTACGGTCACATGATCTCTGAGCTTAATATGGGAGAATCAAGGAGAGTAATATTGTTTATGCGAAGATTCTTTCCATATTTCCAGAGAGTGGGAGAGAGTAGCTCTGTTGGCCATTTGACTAGAGAAGGAGCTTGAAACCACGTGTATGGGTAAAGGTGGAATCAAGTGGTGATATATTGTCTGGAGAAGAGAATGCTTGGGGACATTATACCCAGGCTCATGTATCCCAGAGCCAACTCAGAGCAGAAGAAACTGTCTTGACCTGTGTAGGCTCAGAGGGCAGAATGCAGTGTGAGTTTTAGGGAAACCAACTTTGGTTCAACACAGGGAAGAGCATTGTAACTTCTTCTGCTGTTTAGAAATAGAATAGATCACCTTAGAGGCAAGAAATCCCCTGCTTGGATTGTGTCCAAGGAGTGACCACGTGATCACTTGACAGGGATTCTGTAAAAGACATTTGAACCTTGGCTCAGGGCTGAAAGGCATTGGAATATCTCCTTTATGTCTCCTAGAATCTATGATTCTATAATCCTGTATTTGAAATTTGTAAACATGGTATCTAGAAATGAATATACTTAAAAGGAAACTAAGTAATAGGTGAGGTCAGATTCCATTAGCTTATAAGGTCCCCTAGGGCAGGATATCTGTCTCTGTGATATAGCATTGTGCTTCCAGCACCCATTACTGTGCTGGCACATAGTACACCTTTATTAACACACATTAAGTGAATCAGTTGGAATCCTGAGTACACTGGGGAAACTATCATGCTCTGAGCACTGATTTCCCAGGAAGTTAGGGAATGAAAATGGAACCAGATCTACTTTCCTGTTCCCCTTTTCTACGTAGATTATAAGTTTGGTCTAGAGGGAAACGTTTTCTCTTTAAATGTTGGACTCCTGTAGAGTCCTTTTCTTGGATGAAGTGCCTCAGTGTGTGTATTTTCTGTTGGCTTCACTAGCGCAGAAGCTATTTTGAGTAGAACACGCAGAAACCCACTTGTGGAATGCTGGAATGTGAAGCCCGGCAGGGGCCTGTGAGATGCCCTGCTCTGTCTGCCGTTGAGAATAGGCAGGAGCAAGACATAAATTAACAGGCAGAAAACCATAATCCAACATGGGGAGTCACCCCCAGAGGGAGACAATGATTGTGTCTAGCACTGTGTCTGGCACCTATTAGGGTCTCAATCCAGCAAAGTGAATGAATGAACAAATAGAGCCTTGTGATGTCCAGGGCAGTGCTGGACTTGGGACCAGGAAGCCTGGATTCTCCTCTGGATCTGTCTGTCACTGACTACCTGTGTGACACTTGCACATTCCTTATCCTCTCTAGCTGTCATCTGGGGTTACCTGGCATTCAAACAACTGTCCCATTTGAGATTACCAGTTGTAGAGGCAGGAGACCATGCTTGTCTCGGCTAGTTGGTAGCAGTGGAAATGGAGAGAAGTGGATGGATTTAAGGGCCATTTTAAAGGAGTAAGTAGGGTGGCATGTGTAATTTGATGTGGGATGTGAAGGAGGGGATGTGGTCAAGGATGACACCTAGATTTCTGACTTAGGCATCTGGGTGGACGGCAGCAATGTTTTGCAGAGAGAGGAACTTGCCAGCAGGAGTGGGTTTGAGAGGAAGATGACGAACCACACCTTGTGCTCTCAGAAGCCACACACTCAGAGAGATCCTGGCCCTTTGGCTCTTCCCCTGCCTCCCTGACTGAGATGAGGCCTTTGTGTGAGGGGGTGCGCAGACCGGGTAGCTCCAAATGTGACAGGGCCCCCGGTTATGTCTTCTGGTGCTGCAATGCTTCAGGGGCTAGTGTAACTCAGCCTCAAATCTTTACATCCGTCTTTTCTCTTATTGCTAAGGCAGCTCCGGAAGGCAAGTTGGAGAGCTGGGAACCACAACCCTAAAATTATAAAGAAAAAGTAAAGAACCAGGGGAAGCTTCAAGACTAGAAGCTGGTTTCCTGCCAGCGTTTTTCTTTGTTTAATGCACTTGCCCACAGTCTCTCTGGTTTCCAAAGACCAACTGCAGGCTGGACTCCTGCAGCCCGTGTCAGCACCTCCAGGCCTCGGTGCTGAATAATGAAGCTAGAAGAAGGAAGAAAATGGAGCTCTCTGAGGGCTGGGGGTGGCGGGGAGCAGCTAGCTGAGTGGCAGAGGGGATGACAGGACAAGGATCGATGCATAATGGAGAGAAGAGACCTCCCCACGGGCAATGAGCTGCAACTGATCTCAGCCTCGTTTAAGTCCTGCAGGCCTGGGTGCAGTGAGCTGACCCCAGCAAAGCCCTGCAGGAGTCCAGAGAATAATCGGCATCCCATGGAGTCCTCTGAATATGGCTGTAGAGAGAGGACCCAAGCTTTACACAGTAGAAAGAGACATGAAAGGGACAAAGGTGGAGAAACAAATGTGAAAATAGAAATTATGGCTGTCCCTTTTAAAAAGAATGTTTTATTGTTTTTGTTTCTAATTACAAACACAATATATGCTCATGAAAATTTAAGAAATATAGAAAAGTAAAACAAAGACTCAGCTGTAATCCCACTAACCACTCCTGCTGTTTGATGAATATTTACTGAATGCTGACTAGCTGAGGCACAATTTAAGGCCCACAACAACCCTGAGACTTAGGTAGGGTTGTTATTGCCTTTTAATCAATGAAGGAAGGAGCTGAGATCAGAGAGGTTGAGATTTGCCTGAAGACACACAGCTGGCAAGTGATGGAGCCTGGATTGGAACCTGGTTCTATATACCAATTTTCTCACAATACTCTGTCTTGATCCATGGGTGTACCCGAGGTGATGCCACTTCATCAAATAATCCCGATTTTCCGATGGGAAATACTCCAAAGCAAAAAGATAACACATGAAGATGTTTCCAAAATGTGTCTTATCTTTCCAGTCATGTCACACTTAGTGTAATTCTGTAAACTCATCCATTGCAAAGGTGGTGTTTTAATTCTTTGCCCCTTCTGACGACCAGAACAGAAGGCAGCTTTCCTCCCATCACTTGGCCTGAGGCTTCCTTCTGCTTCTGCCCAAGGCAGGCTGCAGTTAGCACTCATTGCTTAACCTCTTCCTCCTGCAAGTCACTCTTTGAAGCAGAATATTTTGTTTAGCCCATTTTGACACCATGGACATTCTGTGACCCTAAATATCAACCAATCACTTTTTTTAAATGAACAAACATGTTTAACAACCTTACCCCTTTTCGAAGCTTTACCATCTCCCATCACATCTCTGACTCAGCCCCTTCCTTGAATCCCCCATCTGACCCTCACTTCATCCTGACATTAGACTGAGTTTCTTCTGCACAGAGTATATGATGCTCTTTTAAAAGTTGAAAACAGAATGCTTTACTCTTTATAGAAATGACTTAAGTGTGAATGTCAGAATATCCCTAGCATCAAAATGACCTCAACCAAACATCATATACCCAGTCCCCAATCCTGACTACCCAGCCTTGTCCCCAGCAAGTCTCTTACTGATGGCTTTAGACACTTGCTGTGTATCCTCCCCTGTGAACTAACTGGCCCTGACTCTTCCTGATAACTCTCCAGTGGCTCTTAATCTGGAGTTGTCATTTAGAGCAGGAGCTTTGGAACCAAGCTGTCTCAATCCTACCTTTACCACTCCCTGTGTGACCTTGGGCAAGTTATTTAACTTCCCTGTGCCTCAGTTTCCTTGTTTGTTAAATGGAGAAAATAATATCTATTTTATAAGGTTGTTGTGAGAACAAATATTTGTAACGCTAATGCTTGCAAAGGTCTTAGAACATGACCTGGCATGTTGGAAGCATGCAGTAAAAGTTAGCTATTAAGACAAATGGACTTGTCTGTCCATCTGTCACCTTTACGACCAGTAGTCAAGCTATATTTCTTAAAAATAATTTAAAATTTTAGTGGCTTTCCTGTTTTATTTATTGGAATTGTTGGGTAATTTGTTTTAATAGCACACACAGTAGTTTATCTACAGTTACACAGTGAATAGACTTTTGTCAGCTGGCCTAGAAAACCAAATAACCACTCTAACACTATGTGTATATATACACATCTGTTTATCTATCTATCTACATGTATATATACACACATATAGACACATATTTGCAGTGGATTTTTGGACAACAGTTTTTATGTAATATATCCAGTTTATTGTATAAACTAATTTTTCTTCTATTTGTTTTTCACTTCCAAAGGTTGACTGATAAAGCATTGTCAAGACTCAGCATGGTCTTGAATATACCCAGGATTTTGTATTTTATTCTCTGTGTGATGAGGAGCTGCCCATGGCTTTGGAGGAGGAGAGTGGCATAGGCTTCAGAGGATGAGGTTAGGAAGCAATGCAGAGGCTGGCCTGACTAGGGGATCTTGGAGTTTGGGAGATCAGTTAAGAGGCTGTTAGAATGACTCAGACAAGAGGGGATACATGAGAGAATAATTTGGGGATAGAATTAGGAAGGCTTGGGAATGAAGTGGTGAGACAAGTGGAGGAGATAATTCTAAAAGTTTTTATTTTGGGTGAATGGGAGGGTGGTAAAGAAAGGCAGCCTTCTCTATTGTTTTCTAAATACGGAAGGGATTCAAAATTTTCAAGGAGAGGAAGAGATAGGCTGTGAAAAGTCAGAATATAATGCAAGCCTCTTCCTTAACTCAAAAAAACAAAACAAAACAAAACCTAGGGACTTCCCTGGTGGTCCAGTGGTTAAGAATCCGCCTTCCAATGCAGGGGCCCCGGGTTCGGTCCCTGGTCGGGGAACTAAGATCCCACAAGCCGCGGGACAACAAAGCCCACGTGCCGTGGCTACAGAGCCCACGCACCACAGCTACAGAGCCTGTGCGCCACAACCACTGAGCCTGTGCGTATGGAGCCTGCGTGCCACAACTAGAGAGAAGCCCACACCGCAATGAAAGATCATGCCACAACTAAGACCCAACGCCGAAAAAAATAAATAAATAAATTAATTAATTAAATATTTTAAAAAATCTATGTGTACCTAGAAAATTTGACATCTGAACCTAAAATGAAACAAGAAAAAAGGGGGGGACATATAGGGTTGATAATGATTTTCACTGATGATCCACTTGACAATGATAATCAAGCACATTAAATATTACATTCCAAGGAGGGTGGAGCAGATGCTAAGTCTGTGACATAGCATAGTCTTTCATCTCTGCAGATGTGGAAGTTTTCCTCTCCCAATAGAACAGCCAGAAACCTGTTTGGAAAGACCCAAACAAGGCCACAAGCACCCAACTACATCCTTTCCAAGATGTTAATACTTTCCACTTTCATCCAAGATTCCCAAAGTCTGTGTGTTCGGTAGACAAAGAACGAGACAGAGGGGCTGCCCTGGCCTGAGCCCACATGGGCAGCCAACCATGCAGAAGGGAGTGGCTGCAGCCTCCAGGCCAGAAAAAGTGTCTCCACAAAACCACATTCTCTTCCCACCTCCCTCCGAAACACACCAGCTGGTATAGGGAGAGTTTCTGAAAATGAGAATGAAGCTTTCTTATATTGTGTCTATGGGTTCTGTTACCATATTTTCTAAGTCAGAACTCCAGGTGCATGACAGATACAGTTGTACTAATGGCAACCAAGGGACAGGATATTTTAAAGATACTCTGAAAAAAATCTAGAGTACGTGTTTGCCCTGGTAAAAATACATTATTTAAAAGACTGATTCCACAGATATTTATTTGGCACCTAGTAGGTGCCAGGCACTGGTGGTAGAGGGGTGAACAAAATAGACAACATGTTACATAATGGGAATGGGCACCCCACTGGGCAGTGTGTTGAGGTTTAGGATCTGGACCATTAAGTTAAAGATATGATCCAAAAAGAACACAGTTGGGTAGGTAATTACATTGCAGATCTTTAACTTCTATTTGAATCCCCAAAGTTCAAAAGGACCAATTCTAACCCTGCCTGACTAATCAGGGATATAGTCTCTAACCCCCAGTGGGAAATTATTCCTGAGCTCCCCTGCTGAAAAACCTTGGATCATTCTATCAGGCACTATAATTATATATATATCTGTCTTATCAGCCTTTGTAGACTTTTTCAAAGCAGGCTGCTTTTGCTTATCTCTCCAGATCCCTCTTCTGACACCACCCTATTCCCCTCCCTTCTCCTTTCCAATTCACCTCATCCAACGTTCCTTCCATGCCAGACTTTTTGTGAGTCTCCCTATGTGCACAGGCTCTTTCCAGCTCATGCCTTTGTGTACACAGATCCCTCTGATAGGACACCCTTTCCGTTCTTTGACTTTGACTCTTTTTGGGAAGAATCAGCTTGGAAATTACTTCCTCAGTTAAGCCCTCCTAGACCTCTCTATTTATTGAGTGGTCATGACCCCTGACCCTTAACAGAGATAAGTATATTTCTGTTAGCTCACTTATCAGCCTGCTTTTTTTTTTTTTTTCACTGTTTGTTTATGGGTCTACAAGGCCTGGGCAGAGTCCTCATTTTATCTAACTAGCTCTCTGGAGACCTTTGCCTCTCTGCACCTTTGCCTGGAAGAGAATGTCAGTGAAAGTGTGTTGAATAATTTACTTGCCTCCTAAACTGCCCTCCCATCTCCAAAAAAACAAAACAAAACAGGAACAAAGGAAGCAAAACAAAACATGTGTCCTTGCTAGAAATATCCCCCAGTGCTCACTCCTTGGTTTAAAGGCATTGAGACTTTCATTAGAACCTAATTGATATGTAGTGGACAGAGCACTGGATGAAGAATCTGGAGACCTATATTCTAGCTCCAACTCACCCTGCAATTTAGTTCTGTGACCTTGGCCAATTATATCATCTCCCGAGGTCTAAGTTTCTTCATTTCTAAGGTAGAAGTTGAACTCAGAAGAGTATATAGGTTTTTTTCCCTCCAGTGATAATTGAGTCCAATGGTCAATAAGAGTGACCTCCCAAAGAGCTTTGTTGAAGATTATGAAGCTCAGGTCAGGAAAGACACTCAGCTGGAAAGAATACATTGACAGCTTCTGCCCATTTAGCACAGAAGTGGGAGGTGGGGCACATCTGCCTCTCATTTGGTGATGTTGAACTGGATAGGTCTTTGAGTTCCTGTTAGCTCCAACACTCCACATTTCATGATCATGCATGGTTATACGTAAAACCAGTTCCATTTCACTTGTATGAGGCATATGTCAATTATTTGCCGCATGCTATGTACTTGAGGATTGTGAGATAAAAAGAATAAATAATGCATGGTCGGGCTTCCCTGGTGACTCAGTGGTTAAGAATCCGCCTGCCAACACAGGGGACATGGGTTCGATCCCTGGTCCAGGAAGATCCTACATGCCGCGGAGCAACTAAGCCCGTGCGCCACAACTATTGAGCCCGTGCTCTAGAGCCCGCGAACCACAACTACTGAGCCCATGTGCCACAACTACTGAAGCCCATGTGCCTAGAGTCCATGCTCCACAACGAGAAGCCACCGCAATGAGAAGCCCGTGCACCGCAATGAAGAGTAGCCCCTGCTCACCACAGCTAGAGAAAGCCCACGCACAGCAATGAAGACCCAACACAGCCAAAAATAAATAAATAAAATAAATTTGAAAAAAATAATAATAATGCATGGTCTTTGCCTGTAAGGGATTCTGAGTGATTAGCGGAGGGAGATGATAAGTACTATCTCCATTTAGCAGATAATAGGAACTGAAGCTCCACCAATGAGTAGAGGAAGTGGGTCTCAGACTAAATTGATTCTAAGGGCTTTACCCTTTTCCACTCTACCTCTCCACTGGTTGTTTAGAAGAGAAAGGGAAAGGAGATACTGAACTGAAAGCCTGAGTGTTTTCCACGCTGGTTGCCTCATAGTAGAGGCCCAGGATAAACAGTGGACAGTGTTAGAAACCTCGGGGGAGGGGTAGAAAAGGGAACAGAAGAGTCCAGAAGACAAATTTCACCTAATGTATGAGGGTTGGTCTTGACTTCCATACAGGAAAGTTTCATCAGGCCCCAGTGACAGGCAAGCATGTGTCCTCCTGTCACAGGTGGCTCAATTCTAAGATTCTGTCCCCTTGACAATGGTGGGGTTAGAGAGAGGCATTGACCCTTCTAGGAGGAAACAGTGCAGGATAAAGATTTAAATCAAATCACATTAATAACACATCAGGCCTTAACTTTGCGTGAAGGTGTCCACCAAACACCACCTGAGGGCATGGCCCTGTGAGCTTGTGAGGTTTAGAGGAGGCCTTTTCAAGTAGTAAGTTTTTCTAAGTAGTGAAAATTTCTAAGAGCAGATGGCTAGTTTCTGGGCCTATCACACAGATGTATCTTGATGGAGGTGAAGGGGTGGCCATAAATCCACAGTGTGGTCTCTGGACTCCACACATTTGGATTCTTTTTTGTTTTCAGATTCTTAATGGTGACCATGCCGTGAGAAAATGGTTTGTGTCACTAGACTCATACAAGACAAACAGACTTGAAGAAAGGAAGTTATTGATTTATAACGAACTTTCACATTACATGCAATGCACATACTACACACACAGACATCAGACGATCCACTGAAGTTAGCTAGTGAGGACATCCCTTTCATGATACTGACAGGCCTGGGAAACCAAACAATATTCAGAAGGTCACTAAAGGAAAACACAAAGTTGGGGAAAATAAGATTCAATGAGCTAAATGTGATATATTGATTTTTGGCTACAGTAACTTTAATGTAAAATATAGAATGTTGGAACTAGAAGGGACCAAGTTCACCTTAGGCAACTCTCATTTCACAAAAGGGGAAATTGAGGCCCAGAAAAGGGAACTGAATTTCCTAAACCCACAGCATTCATTTGTTTTCTCTTTCATCCTACAAATATTTATAGAGGGCCAACCAGGAGTGAAGCCTCATTCTAAGCAAAGTGGAGGCTTTCAAAAGCTCAAAAGTCTAGCTTGGGAGATGGATGTGAACAGAACCATTTCTCATACAGTATGATTAGTGCTCTAAGACAAGGATTGGCAAAGATTTTCTGTTAAGGGCTGAATAGTAAATATTTTAAGCTCTGAAGGCCATATAGTCTCTGTTGCAACTACCAAGCTCCATTGCTGTAGCACAAAAGCAGTCATAAACAAAATGCAAATGATAAAAGTGGCTGCCATAAAACTTCATTCCCGTTGAAATTTAAATTTAACATTGTAGTCACATGGCATGAAATATTCTTCTTCTTTTGATTCTTTTCAACCATTAAAAAACGTAATAACTATTCTTAACTCATGAGCTTACAAAAACAGGCAGCAGGCTGGATTTAGCCTATAGGCAGCAGTTTGCTGACCCTAATCTTAGATGAACAGAGGTTTCAGATGATTTTTTTCACCATCCATGAAGGGTATGATCTAGTTGTTGATCCGATTCTTTTACCAAGAACAAAAGGGAAAAAAAAGATATGCTTGTCAGTGTCACTGTGATAAGGCAGGGCCACAGAGGGGGTGACTTCACAAAGAACAGTACAAGATTGGTTAGGAAGAGGGCGGAAAGCCCTTAGTTCATCCCCACCTCATCTCTATTTCCAGTTAAACTCCAAATCCCTCTATAATCTTGAGCCAACTTTAATTTATTACTTTTCACATTTCAGAGACTCTCAATTTTGTGCAATTTAAAATGTAGATTCCTCTGCAGAAAAACTGGCCCTTCCTTTCTAAAGTTTCCACGTAGCCATGTTTAGAAGGGAGTCAAATGGCTGTATGGGACTCAGACCCTCTAGGGTTTAGATAATTTTTTGACAGCATTAGGGTGCCCTGTGGGCGGCCTTAGGGGAGACTGACAACCTTCTCCTAATAGATATGAGCACACGGGCAGTGTCATTCATCTTCGTATGCCTAGCCCTTCAGAGCAGAGTTTGGTATTGCAGAGTCACTAGGCTTTGTCATGGCCAGTTGACCTGATGAAAAGGCATGTGCTCTTTCCCCTTATAGGAGAATTCCCTGGGTCTCAGCTTCCTCACCTGTACAATGGACATAACAATATCACCTACATCACAGGTTTTATGAGGTCACATGTATGATAGCACTCTGTAAACCATCAAACACTATATGAATAATCTTACCAACTTCCACCACTTCCTTCCATTCTTACCATCCCTACACTCAACAAGCCCACTTTATCTTTCTGGGCCTCATTTTCCTTATCTCAAAAGCCAGGAGGGCGAATTCAGTAGTACTTAGTTCCCTTCCATTTCTACCACTTTGGCCCTGTGCCTTGTTAGGAAAGGAATTTTTCACTATACGGGAAGCAGTTTTGCATTATGATTGAAGGTAGAGGGCAGGAACAAAGAGGCCAGATATGGGAAAATGACAAAAAAAAAAAAAAAAAAAAAAGAAGACTAGAAGGGAACCTTGGCCTTAGACAGGGAGGCCTTAGACCAAGGGCCTTCCTCATTTGGTGTTCAGGATAAAATGCTTTCTTAAAAAGCAAAAAGATCATGTTCTTTGGCATAGTCTAGATTTGCTTTACACGTGGAAAGCTGAGTTTGAGAATCTCAACCTTTCTTTTCTCTCCTTCTCAGAATCAATCAAGGCTTGGAAACGTTGATGAGGTTATCCATCCAGCAATTTTTAATGAGAGGCTCACTGCCTAGATACTTCAGTGTGGAATACACATGGCTATGTCATGCTTTTTTTTTTTTTTTAAACCTCTTCTGGAAGTGATGGCTTCCACAAAGTTGACTAAGTCATGTCAGGGTCTTACACAGATTTTTCCCACTTTTCTATTATTTCCACTTTCAAAAAGAAGTTGTGTGTAAGTTCATTGACCAGGTAGGTGAAATGCTATCGTCCTCTCTGAAGAAACTCACTTTGTTTTTATGGAGCCAGTGTGGGATGGGGGTGGGCACAGGGCTGGCTGGCAAACAAGAGGCAGGTGAGGCAAGTGAGATTAGAGAAACCTGTTTCTCTCCCTCATCCACATGCCTGGCTTGAGATGTTTAAGGAGGGACAACGGGGATCCAAATCCAGGACCTATCCTGTGGCTCTAAGGGTTCTATTCTACAAAGGAGAACGGGTCTTGGTAGGGCTGTCTGGTGTCTAAGAGATGGGTCTAGGCATCTAACAATGGGCAAATTCGAAGCCCTGTGAATTCTCTTGGACCTACATATTATCAGCCCACAGAGATAAACTAATTTACAAAAGAATGTACAGTAGATCACAGTTTCCCACAACTACAGGGACCTAAGAAACACTTTTCAAGAGATCCGTATCTTCAGTACATGGTATCAGAAACTAGGAAAATCCCAACTAAATATCTTGCATTAGACTGAATTTTCTCTGAAACGAACAACTATGGTCCTTTGGATATACCCAAGCTTTCCCATCCCCCTTGTGCATATATTCAAATTATTCTCTCTACTTTAAAAACCCTTCCCTAGCAAACATTCTTCCTATTGTTAGGGGAGCCACTGACCGAAACTGCCCACCCTGGCCAGACACCATAGTAACCACTTGCATGAGTTATCTTACAACAGGAGGTCCTGGTAAGGAACGCGGAACTAACAAGCTACCAACAACCAGAAGAATTTGGGAAAGGTCAAAAGGAGAGAGGAGGCGCCCGTCCATATGTCCTACCAACCTCCCAGAATCCACCTTGGCTGAGCAATGCACGTGCCACCAGGAAGCACCCTGAGTCAGAGTGATTGGCCAGAGACAACCCAGAAACTAACCCCGTCACCATAAAACCTGAGACTGCAAGCCATGTGGCAAAGCAGTTCTCCTGGGTTCCCTTACCCTGCTGCTCTCCGCCCGGGAGCCCCTTCCCAATAAAGTCTCTTGCTTTGTCAGCACGTGTGTCTCCTCAGACAATTCATTTTCGAGTGTTAGACAAGAGCCCACTCTCGGGCCCTGGAAGGGGTCCCCCTTCCTGCAACACTATCACGGACCATTGCTGGTCCAAATCAAACCACAGTTCAAGTCCCATTTCAAGTACTGACTTCTTTATAAAGACTTCACTCATTTATCAGGATCTTGTTATAGTTACTTTTCCATGAGTTTATGTTTTGCCTCTCCAATGACAGTATATGTTTCTTAAGGCCTCAAACTAATCTTTATACTTCCTCACATTCAAAATGATTCCTGGTTCAGGTCCTTCAACAAAGTAGGCATTCCAAAAAAAAAAAAAAAAATCTGTGTTGGTAGGAATGTAAATTGGTGCAGCCACTATGGAAAACAGTATGGAGGTTCCTCAAGAAACTAAAAATAGAGTTGCCTGCCATATGATCCAGCAATCCCACTCCTGGGCATATATCTGGACAAAACTATAATTCAAAAAGATACACGCACCCTTATGTTCATAGCAGCACTATTCACGATAGCCAAGACATGGAAACAATCTAAATGTCCATCAACAGATGAATGGATAAAGAAGATGTGGTATATATGCACAATGGAATACTACTCAGCCATAAAAAGAATGAAATAATGTCATTTGCAGCAACATGGATGGACCTAGAGATTATCATACTAAGTGAAGTAATTCAGAAAGAGAAAGGCAAATACTATATATCACTTATATGTGGAATCTAAAATATGACACAAATGAACTTATCTATGAAACAGAAACAGACTCACAGACATAGAGAACAGCCCTGTGGTTGCTGAGGTGGGGAGAGGGGGTGGGGGAGGGATGGAGTGGGAGTTTGGGATTAGCAGATGCAAACTATTATATAAGAATGGATAAACAGGGAATTCCCTGGCAGTCCAGTGGTTAGGACTCCACACTCTCACTGCCAAGGGCCTGGGTTCAATCCCTGGTGGGGGGAACCAAGATCCCACAAGCCGGGCGGTGTGGAAAAATGTAGATCATATGTATGTATGTACATGTGTGTTTACAGAGAAAGAAAGAAGAAAAAAGAAAGAATGGATAAAAGAGGTCCTACTGTATAGCATAGGGAACTATATTCAATATCCTGTGACAAACCATAATGGAAAAGAAAAAAAAAAATCTGTTGATCATTTGTTTAACCAGAACACAATATCCAAGATCCTCATCTATAAATGGAATGTTTGCGCTATTTAGAAGTCTGAATCACAAAGAAATTGTTAACAAAGATTTCAGTTCAAAACAAACAACAAAATTCTAGAAGATTTCCTGAGTTCAACATATTCAAACTAAGTTTTGCACCTTCTACATATTTATCCAGGCAGTTGAATAATTTGAATTCAAGTTCTGAGTAAAAAGCCCGAGACATGGTAAGATTTTCAATCAAGAAAGATTCAATTATATTCAGTGTGTGCTTTCCAAAGGAGGAACACAAACTAATATTTTGAAAAGATTCTCAACAAGAGGGATAGAACTACAATGATTTCCTTTTTTTAATTTTAATTTTATTTTTTAATATTTATTTATTTATTTATTTGGCTCTGCCAGGTCTTAGTTGCGGCATGGAGGATCTTCGTTGCGGCATGCGAGATCTAGTTCCCTGAACAGGGATGGAACCCAGGCCCCCTGCATTGAGAGCGTGGAATCTTAACCACTGGACCACCAGGGAAGTCCCTACAATGATTTCTTTAATAAATATTACTTATACATAAAATGAAGCCACCACATGCCTCCCCCTCATCCTGGTTCATGAACTCTGTGCTATAATTCTTTATCTCCCCAAATAATTAAGAGGGAGGGAGATGTGAAATATGAGATAGCATATGCTATGAACGGAATGCTTGTGTCTTCTCCAAATTCATATGTTGAAATCCTAACCCCCCAATGTGATGATATTAGGAAGTAGGGCCTTTAGGAGGTGATTAGGTCATGAGGGTGGAGCCCTCATAATGGGACTTGTAAGAAGAGGCCAAGAACTTGCTAGTCTTTCTTCTGCCATCTGCAAATCAGGAAGTGGGTTCTCACCAGACACTGGATCTGCTGGCGCCTTGATCTTGGACTTCTCCACCTCCAAAACAGTGAGAAATAAATTTCTGTTGTTTAAGCCACCCAGTCTATGGTATTCTGTAATAGCAGTGTGAATGTACTAAGGCAGAATGTTTGTACCTACTATGGCTGTGATGTTTTATAACCACAGTTTCAATCTGATCAGCAACCCTGTGAGGCAGGTGTCATATACACTTGTCTTACAGATGACAAAACTGAGGCTGAGAGGGGTCAAGTAACTGCTCCAAGGTCACGGAGCTGAAAGTGGACCTAGATAGATCAAAACCTAGGTCTCATTGGTTTCAAAATTTATACTTTTTTCACTGTACAATGCTGCCTTCTTGCAGTGTTTTCACAGCTATCCAAATAGATGAGAAAAATGAGTTGATGTTTACACATTTTTTTAAGTGGAAACGCCGTTTGCTGTAATGAAACAAAACAGCTGATAGAAGATGTGGCTCCCATTCCGCCATGAGCCACCAAGCTGTATGACCTCAGCCAAGTCACTCCATCTCAAAATCATAAAATCAGACTGTGAATGCTGAAAAATGCATCTTGAAGATCTTATCTCCACCCAATCTCCTCCTTTTGTGGACGAGGAATTTGAGACCCAGATGAAGCCACCTGCCAACAGTCACAGAAGGGCAGAATTCAGGCTTATCAAACCCATCAAGGGCTCATTCCACTGGGTTGTGTCTCTCCTCTCTGGACCTTGGTCTCCTCATAAAACAAACCTCCAAGACCAAGTGTGTTGTCTTAGCCAGTGTGAGATGTTATAAGGCTATAGACTTACAACAAACTTTTATTTCTCACAGTTCTGGTGGCTAGAAGTCTAAGATCAAGGCCCTGGCAGATCTGACGTCTGGGGAGGACATACTTCCTGGTTTGCAGATGGTTATTTTTCTCCTGGTATCCTCACATAGCTGAGAGAGAGAGAAAGATCATCTTTCTTGGGACTTCCCTGGTGGTGCAGTGGTCAAGACTTTGCACTCCCAATGCAGGGGGCCCAGGTTCGATGCCTGGTCAGGGAACTAGATCCCACATGTATGCCGCAATGAAGAAGCCCACCTGCCGCAACTAAGACCCGGAGCAACTAACTAACTTACTAAATAAATAATTTTTTTTAAAAAAAGATCATCTTTCTTGTGTTTCTTCTTATAAGAGCACTAATCCCATTCATGAGGGCTCCACTCTCATGACCTAATTACCTCCCAAAGGCCCCACCTCCTAATACCATCACATTGCGGGTTAGGATTTCAATATATGAATTTTGTGGGGACACAAACATTCAGTTCATAACATATGTGGTTCACTTAGATTGTGGTATGCAAATATAGAGAATTTTATTATGATCTTTCAGTGCGTAACTAAAAAAATGAGAGGTCTCAGAGGTCCTATGAGAGAAAGAACATACATCCTCTGAGCCTACATGTATGTGGTATGTGTGTGGGGGTGTGTGTGTGTGAGAGAGAGAGAGACAGACACACAGAGACAGAGACACAGAGAGAGAGAGAGAGAGACAGAGACAGCACAAGAGACACAGAGAGAGAGAGAAGAGGACGGAAAATGTGTTGTAGAGAGAAATCTGTCCTTAGGGCTGCCTCAGATCCCAATAATATACCTGAGTGAGTTTCTATTCCTTATAACAAAAACAAAAGAAACTAACTAGAAAAAAGAGAAATATATCTTTTTCTAAATTAACTCTTTCCTTGGGAACTCCCTGGTTGGTCCAGTGGTTAGGACTCCACACTTTCAAATAACTCTTTCCAGAGCATCATATTATACTCTGGTATAGTGTATATAAATAGAAACACCGAAATGCTAGTATCCTGGAAAAAGTTATATAATGCACACCAAAAAAAAAAAAAGAGAGAGAGCATTTACTCCCTGGTGCTCTCCTCAGACTTTCAATCTCATTTCTCCACCAAAATAACTATAATTAATGTAAAAAGGCTAAAAACTGCCAGCATGTGGGGTTTGGCTCTATGAAGCAATGGTGGAACAGCCCTCCTTTCCTTTCTACTGCCTTTGGCACCTGTGTGATTCCTGTAGGTGTATTTTTTGGCCTAGATCATCAGGGAACTGTTTTGTTTAGGAACTGATGGGCTTTTATTGAAACACCTCTCTGCTTAGAGGGAGAAGACTTACCTATGTCGCCTTAGAAGTTAATCTATTATGCCACAGTGGAGTGCTGCTAGAAGGGTTTGAATAGTATTTCCCAAAAGGTTGTCCTTGGAACCTTAGGCCTGTGTGATGCTATGTGACAAAAGGTTCCAAGGTCAAATAAGTTTGGGAAACACTGCCTTTTGTATTGCCTCTCATAGAGTCATTGATGCACACGTCTTTTCTGCTGGCTTCTCCTCTGTACAAGATTTCTAAATTTGAAGTGCCTCAGGGCTTGGCTGTGAGCCTTAACTCCTCTCTGAGCTCTCCCTAGGTGATCTCATCCAGTTCTAGGACTTTAAATGCCATCTGTATGCTAATGATTTCCCAATTTATATCTCAAACCTTCCTCCTAAGCTCCAGACTCATAGATATGTAAGACCTGTCTACTTGATAGCACCTCTTACATGTGTAATAGGTATCTTAAACTTACCTTGAGTAAAACAATCTCTTTATTTCCTTCATGTCTTTAAGCCTTTGCTTCTCTAGTCTTTTCCAGCTCAGTCAATATTACCAACATGTAATTATTTGCTCAAGCCCCAAAGCTGGAAGTTATTACCAACTTCCTCTGGTCCCTCTGGTCCCTATTACCCACATTAACCCATCAGGAAGCCTTGTTGTCTCTACTCAAAAGTGTGCTGAAGCCACCCACAATCTCTCTATCTGCACTGACAACGCCGTCATCATCTCAAGAGCCTGCAAGAGCCTCCTAACTGGTTTCCGCTTGTAATCTTGGCCTCTAGATTCTATTCTCTACCCAACAGCCAAGGAGAGGTTGTTTGTTTCTTTGTTTGTTGGTTTGTTTGTTTTTCCAAATTGTAAATTAGATTGAATCAAGGCTTAAAACACTTCAAACTGCTTTCCATTGCACAACAATCAAACCTTACTTCTTACCGTGCTCTCTAAGATCATACCTCATCACCTGCAGTTTCTCAGCTCCAGCCACAGAGGCTCTTTTCTCTTCCTCCAACATGCTAGGTTTGTCCTTCCTTTGTCCTGCTAGGTCTGTGGACTCACTGTTCCCTCTGCCTGCTGGGTTCCCCACTTCCCGTCCTTCCCTATAACATCACCCGTTGAGGTCTTCACAGTCCTCGGCTGTGAAGATTATTCGAAATCTTATTTGTTTGTTCACTTTTCTTGGTGAACTCCACCTAGAAAGTGAATTCTATGAAGGCAAGGCAAGGATCTTACCTGTCCTATTCACTCTTCCCCAAGGTTTTCTCAGTACCTAGAGCAGTGCCTATTATGTAATAGGTGCTCAATAAATAGTTGTTGACTGCATGATGAGCTGAGAAATTATGCAGTAGAGAAAGCTGCAAAACTTAATTTAACCCAACATTCCTCAAAAGTATTTGACCACAGAACCCTGCTTGCCATTGTAGAGAATATTCATTATCCCAGGGATCATTTCCTAGAATACACTTTGCTTTATGCTGGTTTAATATCAGTATTGAGAAGAGGTAATGTTTGAGACTCAGTGGATCTTCAATTTCAAAACTTGAAAATCTCTTGTAAGCAGGCATTTTGACTGGTCTTTGGGAGTCCAGGCTATTTTTATTAGGAGAATGCTAATTTAAAAAGTAAGTTATTGGGTATTCTTTCTTTGAGATGTGGATTCAAAAAATCAGAATAGCAGCTCAAGATTGCAGGGCTCAGGGGCTGATGAAGTGTTGGAGGTGAGAGAGGAGTCCAGACAGGATATGGCAAAATTAAGGGATGTGGTTGACTAAGGGCGAACGAGGTTGAGGCCCACTAAAGCTTTCCTACTTCTAATGGAATTTTTAGAAACAGAAACCTGCAGTTGGAAATTTGGCTATTTTTATCCTGGGTATGTTTTCTGTAATTATTTCTTTTCTGTTTTCCCTCATGTTTAGTAAAGCTGTTTTTGAAAATACCAGCCTGTCTCAGTTACGCCAAGGGAAACAATTTTGTCCACATTGAAAATTTTAAAGGTGGACCCACACAGCCTTGGATGCGGCATGAACAGGTGATGTGGTGACATAGAGAGTCAGGAAAAGAGACCCAAAGTAAAGATGAAAGTCAAGCCACAGAGTCAGGGGGAGTTTTTCATCCCCTTCCAACCTGTAAACACTCTTTCAAAAGTCCGATTTGCTTCAGCTCTGATGTGTTTAAACTTTGGAGGGTTTTGTGCTAAGTCCTAATTAGACAAGGCTAATTCTGTACAAACTCACACACATACAATATTAAACTATAAAAGGCAGTTTGATAAAGGAATTGTCTAGTTGCATGAAAAACCTTAGATGAAATTAGATGAGGAGAACCTGAGAAAGTCCTCAGTGACTTGAAGTGTACACAAAGAATATGTGAGAAGTTTTGTGAACGTATCAGAGGGCTGTAGGTTTGGACCTCAGTATTTCTCAATCCAGGGGTGCACTAATATTGGCAGCTGGATTTTGTCTTCAGGGTAGGCTCTTGCTTTATTCTTGGAGAGACCAATTGGGAGCATTTTTAGTCATAAAGATGACTAAAAAACCCAGGAGAATGACCCAGTTGTAAAGGATTAAGATTAGAGGAGCTGGATATTGTATTTAGTAAGATAAAGGGCTGGTTTTGTGGCAGATAGGTTGTGAATGTGAAGGGATACTTATGTTATTTGTGATTTTTCTTTATAGGTAGGTCTTAGGGAGTGTATCAGGTAGGGTTCTCCAGAAAAACAGAACAAAGTGTGTGTGTGTGTGTGTGTGTGTGTGTGTGTACATTCTACAGAGCCAGTGTCCTAGTTTGCGTCTTAAAGCTGGAAGCTGCTATAGAACCAGGAAGAGCTGACGTTCCCATTCTAAGGCCATCAGACAGGAAAAGGCAGGGGAGGGCTAGCCTTGTGTTCTGTTTAGGTTTTCAACTGATTGGGTGGGACCCACCCACATTATAGAAAGCAACCTGCCTTACTCATAAGATTTAAATGTTAATATCATCCAAAAACACCCTCACAGAAACACTCAGAATAATATTTGACCAAATATCTGGGCACCCTGTGGTCCAGTCAATCTGACAAATAAAATTAACCATCACAGGAAGTGAGAGATGTGCATAATAGTATTTCCATCTAGGATGATGAGCTGGGCCCAGAAACATGGTAGCAGATTGGACAGAAGGAAGGAGAGAATCAGACCCTGTAACATAGTCAATGGATTCCATGACAATGACACTTGAGATTCAGTTTAAGTTTTTCTTTTCTATGCTGTATTCCCATGTACTACCTTCAAGACTTAGTGTTATGGGTGGAATTGTGTCCCCCACAAACTATAAAGAAAACTATAAAAAACTAAAACTATAAAGAAAAAGATATGTTGCAGTCCTAACATCTAGTACCTCAGAAGGTCACCTTATTTGGAGATAGGGTCTTCACAGAGGAAATCAAGTTAAAATGAGATCATTAGGATGGACCCTAATCCAATATGATAGGTGTCCTTATAAGAGGGGCAGTTTGGACACAACTAGGCATAAAGCATAAACAATGCTGAGACACAGGAAGAATAGAACAATCTACAAGTCAAGCAGAAAGGTCTCCAAACAGATTCTTCCCTCATAGCTCTCAGAAGGAACAACACTATCAACACCTCGATTTCGGATTTCTAGCTTCCAGAACTTTTAGACCATAAATTTTTATTGTGTAAGCCACTCCGTTTGTGGTACTTTGTTATGGCAGCCCTAGGAAATGAATATACTCAGTAAAATCTACCACACACCATAGCCTATGTTAACTACACTTGGAAGAATGAAGGATAGATTTGATGTACATCTAAAGAATGACGGCCCAGGGATTGGGGGAGCAGCAGCATGGAGAAGAGGTCATGAGATTACAGAAGCAATTGGGGGAGAAGCCTGGAGCTATGAGCAGTGGTCCAAGGAGAGTCTCAAAGAGGGACTGAGGATGATAGTACTTTAAATAATCTAAATATAGGTAGATATCATTATGACTGTTGACAATATCATCACCAAAAAAATGTACTGGTTCCCTACTGTAAAAACTACTGATACAACTAGTGCATAGTGATCATTCCTGTGTTTGATCAGCTGAGAAGCATTAATGGAGTTTATATTAACTTTTAAAATGTTAAAAATTAAAAGGTTTGTATTAACATTGGCAATGTCGAAAAGTAAATGGTATATATTAACTTTGACAATGTTAAAAATTAAAGGGATAATCTTTACATCTTCATCAACAATTAAGGCACAAACCTCTTGATAGAGGCTGTATCGGAGCCCAAATGACTACAGACAGCATCATGCCTTGCAAATACATCTCTTTGTCTCAATGCCACTATGTGAACATGTTAGCACATTGTTTCCTGAGGTACACCTTCCACTGAAATATTGCCCTAGATATAGATAAGGAGCACCATAAGGCCATAGGGAAGGAAGGAAAGAATGAAGGAAGGAAGAAGGAAGGAAGGGAGGGAGGGAGGGAGCATGGAAAGAAGGAAGGGAAGAAAGGAGGAGGGACATAGGACCCTTTTTAAACACAGAGCCAAGTTCCAATCCATTTGAAATAACCAGGTTTGGTTTCAGATAATACAGGATATTTCTAAAGTAGATCTTTGGAATATTTGACAAACACTGTGGTTAAATTATTAATATGGGGTAAAGATGTTATTTAATAGTAATCTGCAAAAATTAATGCTTCTTTACTGTCTTCAATTCATGGTTTACTTCTAAAATCTTTGAATCAACATCTAATTTCAGAAAATAGAATGAAGATTCCTTGGAGGTCTAGGAACTAGATAGAAGGGAAAGAAATCCGATGACAGTATCTTGATATTTTTAATACTGAGTAATACAAATATGATAACAAAGCTACTCCTTTAGTCTAAGGATTTCCATTTTAAAGGCTTGCTGTTATTCATTTTCCTTGCTCCTTGTTGATTATAATTTTTAGGGCTATGTGCATGACTTGAATTCTATTAAATACCAAATGATTTCTCACATATCTAAGTTTGGAATCTGTCTACTTTAATAGACAGAAATTACTCTCCCCCAGAAGAATGATACAGTAACAATGTCCAGGCAGTCAAAATGAATGTCATTGTTCTTCTTCCTTATTGATGAATAACTACTGATGATTCTATCCCAGGTCCAGCTAGGAAAGAAAACGATAATGCACAACTAGCAATAGCTTTCCTGGGGCAGAGTTGGGGGAATGGATTGAATGTCCTTCTACCTTAGGGATCTGTTAATATATGCGCAAGAGAAGCACTTTGATGTGGTTTCTGAGGAAATGTCTGATAGACTTTTCCTGGTCTGGGATGGTCCATTTATAGGATATACTGTCTATGTCTCTAAACATTGTGTGAAGCAGTCTGATGTCCACTGTACTCTGTGAAGTCATTTTTGTAAAGAAGGTCCTAAGTGAAATGACTGGCTGGGGCAATGACTTTGGGAAGGTCTGAACCAGTTCTGACGTAATGCCTCTTCCAGGAAAATCCCAAGACTTTTAGGGGTGGTGCTTGTTTGTGGTTCCATTGTAAAATATGACAGTCTTGGGAAGACTTAATTCAAGCGGACATGATTACGCAGCCCTGTTCCACATCATTAGTGAGAGTAAATGCCTCTGCCAGAATTCTGCCAACACTGTTTCTAGCCAGACATCCATTAGTAAACGTTGTAGTCTTAAAATATTGGATGGCTTCTGTGTCTGGCTTGTCTGCATAATGGAAACTAGGTCCAGATTTTTAAAATAATCAACATGGGTAAGTATAGAAATGCTATTCTCCAAGAGAGGTAGTTAGAAATTTGGCAGATTCAGGATAGAATTTTGGTAAAGATCTGTTTCATTTCTTGTTTTTTTGTTTTTGTTTCTTTAGTTTAAAATGTTCTTAATTGAAAATATAAAAATATTTCTTGTTTTGTGATAATGCCAATTAAGGAGATAACTCCCTAGATCTAACTAAGCCATGCTCAGTATTGATACTTTACTTTCTTCACAGAGATCAGCATAAATTGAAACATCTCTCTTCAACCTGAGTGGCTGATCATTCTAAGTGGGTATTTCTAACAAATTGAGAGGATTTAGTTAAAATGCACATTATAAATAAATGTAACATTTTACAAATTCTTAAAAATAACAATGCTTTTAGTTAGTAAATACTTCACATGCCACCCTGTGCTCTCTCTTTTGATCCTTGATGGCCCTATGAGGTGGAAATGGAAGGCAATAAATATCTGCCTTCCACAAGTGAGAAAACAAGCTCAGAGAGATTAAAAACTTGGCCAAAGTCACAAGTAAATTAGGCTACTTTCAAGATCAGTCTGAAGGTCTGTGATAGTATTTTCTTAGTATTCCTTGTTGAAGGAGGAGAAACTGCCAGTTAAGTGGAAGGCTTCCAAACCCTGTAACTTGCACACAAGTCCTTTGATCTCATCTGGCTTTGGGCTCCCCAGGCTTTTGAGAATGCTGCAGTGACAGCTGCCTCTGTAACTTGTCTAGAATGAAAGGTATTTAACCTTAAAAGATTACTTTCCACGTGTAAGTAGTAAGAAATCACAAAGTCTTATCGGAAAGCCAGTGTGATAAGAAGTTTTTGAGGCTATTTCACAAACCAGTAGTACTTGACATGGTTACAAAAATAAACTATCTTGCCCTCTCAGTTGAGGAACAACAAATAAATAAGGATGGTAAATTGCAGAGACTGGCTTACAAGCAGTGGCATACTTGGTAGGCATTTGTAAATAATACCATATTGAACTTGCTGAGTCTCCCTCCCTCAAGAACTCTGTAAACCTCCACATGTTCTTTTTTGCAGTCATCACAACATTCCCACTGAGAGATGCCTAGACAGGAATTATCGTCCCATTTTAACCTATGGAAAAGCTGAGGGTTCAGAGATCAGTGGGCTGATCCAAGGTCATGTAGTGAGTAGTCAGGAGAAACTAACCCCAGGGCTAATTTCTTCTTGATGATTTGATTGTCACAAGTAAGTGACTTGCTTGAGGTAATCAAAGAAAAATATTTGAAGAATGAGGATATTTATGGCACACTAATTAAATAAGCAGATGACAAGGACAGAGTCCTGGTTCTAGCCCTACCCCTGAGTAGTTAAGAGATTTGGACAAGGTACTTAACCAGACTGGGCCTCAGTATCCTACTTGGAGAAATGAAACAGTTGAACTAGATCAGGGATTTTCAAACTTTCTTCTTTTTTAAGGAAAGTCTTAATGTTTTAAACATTTATTCAAAGTACATTGTAACATTATAAATTTAATTAATAAAAGCTGAGCTGCATACAATCCCACCTCCTGCTTGACTCTCCCCACCTCCTACCAGATTCCGTGGACACAGTCTAAAAACCACAGTATTAGGTAATCTGAAAGTTCCTTCCTGTTCTAAATTCAATGGTTTTATCACTGGAAGCAACTAGCTTTCTAATCTGCTAGCTGTTCGTGTCCTATATAGCATCTTGTGGCACAAAAGACCTCCAGACTAGGGGTCAGAGAAGCCGTGTGTGGATCCCTGCTCCACCAACCAATTATCTATGGCACCTTAATCAAATTACTTCACTTCTCTAAGTCTGTGTTTCCTCATCTATAAAATGAAGATAGTAACCCTTCTAAGGTAAGAGTGCTTTGTAAACTGTAAAAGTTTGAATAAATATAAAATGTCATTAGTATTAGCTTCTGTGCACAACACCCTTCCATGGAGAGATGGCTTTATCCTCTGAATGATATGGAGTACCAACATGGATTGAGCTTCTCTTAGGCAAGGTTGCCAAAGAAGAGAGGTGGGATCTACCATATTTGGGCTTCATCTTCTCTGTGAGGGAAAGCCAAGTCAGTAGTGAGGGTGTGAGCTAACAGCATAGCAAATAATTAAACCAAGGAGGCACCATTGTTAAGAATAAAGGGAGGAATTGTCCCTACAATCTGACCTTGATAATAATGATCCAGCTATATTTCCCCCTCCACACAGAGCCACGACCAATAATAATGAGTGTCATTCATTGAGTGCTTACCACGTGCTAGGCACTGTTTTTACACGAGTTCTCTCATTCAAATTTCACAAGAACCCTCTGCAATGAGGTTAGCCTTATTTTATATGGAGAAGTGACCAATAAAATAGGGTATTATTCCTGATTTGCAGCTTAGAAAGGCTAAGTAATTGGCTCAGGTTCATAAAATTGGCAAGTGGAAGAGCCTGAACTCTGAATTCAAACCTCTGAACCGCTCAGCTCTGCATCTCCTGGTTGGAAGAAATGATTTTCCTCACTCAGCATGAGGGCCAAAAGCCTCCATTCCTCTTGATCTTTGCAGTGCCTTAGTCAACTCCATCTTTCCATTTTTATTATATTTTTTTATTTCTACCTCCATTCAAAAGTGCTTCACTCATCTTCATAAAACTCGGAGGTGGAAAGTGCCTGTTAGTCATTGATGTTCCCCCCTAGTCTCCCCCTTGCCCTCTGCAGCGTCTTTTCTGCTCGGGAGTTGGAAAACGGAGCCACAGCTCTTCCCGTGGGGAGTTAGCCCCATAACTAATTCACCTCTGTCAGGAGGATTTTCCTCTTTCACTTATCCTCCTCTTCAATTTTGCATTTTACCCTATTCTTTCTCTCTGTGGGCTGCACACTTCAGCTCTTCAGATCACATGGCCTAAGCCTGCCCAGGCTTTCAGCAGTGATTTCGCTGAGCTGCCTCTTCCCCTCACGCTATGGCCAGAGTAGCTTTCTTATTAGCACCTGGAAGATGCTTTCCCCAGCGGACAGAGGTAGAGGTGAGCTGCCGAGGGGATGCTGGAGGAACAGGGGTGAGCACGAGGCTTGAAACCTATTTGGTCAGCAAACCTTGAACCCAGTTCAGCTTGGACATTTCACTTAGGTGGCCACATCCCCTGGCATCAGAAGCGTTTACTGTCCAGAAATCACAGTGATAAATGGAAGGAAGACAGTGTGGTGCAGTGGAAAGCACATCAACTTTGGGATTTGAAAAATCTAATTTAAGTCATTGCTCTACTTTTTACATAGCTATGTGGCTTTGGCAAGTCATTTAACTCCCTGAGCTTCAGGTTACTCATTTGTAATATGGGGAAATAATACCTACCTAAGTTGTTCCTGTAAGGATTACAGGCCATGGCCTGGCACATAATAGGCATTCAATGAATGAGAGCCTTATTTTTCAAAGCCCTAATTCTAAATCACTTGCCCTACTCTCTTCCTCAGAACTGTGTATTCATTTTGGAGTCTCCAGGCAGCTGCCTCTTCCTCTTATTCTTCCATTTTCACTGTGCTGCAAACCAGCCTAGAGCATTCTCATATTCTGGTTTCACTTCCAACATTAGCAGTTCCATCCAGTTCACCACTGCCTAGAAAGCAGAACTCAGAAATTAGCTATCAGATCCAAGTCAACATTAACTTTGCTTTTCAGTTTTTACTTTGATGTGAACCTCACCACTGACATGCTGAAATGGATAAAGATACTATTTGCCGTCTTTGTTTTAAGCTCTACCTTTATGTTGACAATTTCTCATTTGTATCACATTCCATGTGAACGAGTATTGGCAATAGTATCTTTTTTTTTTTAAGAGATAAATGGGGATTCTTGCTTTTCTTTTCTTTTTTTTTAATATTTATTATTTATTTATTTATTTTGGCTGCTCCGGGCCTTAGCTGCGGCATGCCGGATCTTTACTGCGGCATTCAGGAATCTTTAGTTGCGGCGTATGGACTCAGTTGCGGCATGCATGCAGGATCTAGTTCCCCGACTAGGGATCGAACCCTGGCCCCCTGCATTGGGAGCACGGAGTCTTACCACTGGACCACCAAGGAAGTCCCTGGCAATAGTATCTTAACATGCAAACAGAACCCAACTTGAACAAAATATTTCATTAAAACATTCTTTTTAAATGAATGCATGTGACCATTCTCAGCCAAGAGAAAACTACCTCTCTCTTAGGCAACTGAAATCTATGCACTTAACAAATATTTATTGAGAGACTACGATGTACAAAAGACCTGGTAGGTGCTGGGATACACTGGTTGATATGGCAGACATGGGGGTCATTGAAACAAATCCCCCTTCTCATGGAGCTTACATTATAGTGAGAAACCCACAATAAACAAGTAAACTCATAAATAAAAATATTAATTTGAGAAAATTATGCTTATAATGAAGAAAACAAAACAAATTCATATAATAGTGACTAAGGAGGCTATTTTATTTGTTTATATATTTATTTTTCCTTAATTTAAAAAATCAAAGTAATAGATGAATATAGCTTTAAAAAAATCAAATCTCCAAATAAATCTAATGAATAGGGAGAGGAGAGGTGAGGAGGCTTCTCTGTGGAGGTGATCCCTGAGCTGAGACCTGAATTATGAGGAGACAGCTATAAAAAGGTCCAGGAAAAGCATATCAGGCATAGAGAACAGTAACCCAAAGGCACTGAGTGCAACGGAGTTTGGTGTACAGGTTCATGGGACAGAAGAAAAAGATAATTTAGTTGGGGTGAACTGAAGAAAAGGGTGAGAGGTAGGAGGTGAGACCGTAGAGGTAGGCAGAGGCCAGATCATGTAGGATCTTATAGGGTAGATCTATTGGCTATGTTTTAGTTATAGTGAAAGGCCATGGACAGGGTTGAATTAGACAAGGGAGCGATATGGACCGATTTGTGTTTTTTAAAGATGATTCTATTTTCTGGCTAGAGAATGGAATATAGAGGAGCAACAGTGAAAACAGGAGGCTTTTATGGCAGTCCAGATGAGTGATGGTGGTGGCTTAGAGTAGGATCATAAGAGTAATAATGGTGAAATTCAGGATTTATTTCAGAAGAATTTGTTCAGAATTTGCAGAATGTGTTGGTGAATTAGATTTGGGGAGTGAGGTAAAGCAGGAACTAGAATGAGTCCTAGGTTTGGACTTGAATTCCTGGGTGTATGGTGGTGCCATTTACCGAGATAGGAAAGATTGCATGTAGAACACCTTTTGGGGATTTGGTTTGATTTGGATATGTTAAGTATGATAGACCTATGAGACAGTCATATGGAGATGTCTAAGAGACCAACTTGCTTGGCTATTACAGGATGCTTCTGTTCTCCCCTCTCACAATGCACAACCAATTGGTTGGCTAGGTTAGACATCTGCAAGACAAACAGGTGGACACTATGCCAGTCCCTGGTGCCTTTGTAATATATCTGTAATTTTTCCTAAGAGTTGATTCAGTGACTCAGAAGACCATGGTGGGTATTCCTTGGACACCTATACTACATTCTAAGATGTGACTGAATAGTCATGGTTGGTAAAGAAAGTAGTTTCCCAGAACAGAGTTATATTTGGCAAAAAAAAAAAAAAAAAAAAAAACATTTCCAACTATATTTTCTACTTGGCATGTAGATAGTATATGACATGGTAAAGAGATATAATACAATCTAGTTGGGAAATGTTTCTTAGACATACTAATGAGAAAAGGCTTTATTTTTATTCCCCTTCAGATTCTGGTTCATAGATTTACAGCTCTTAGAATTGGGAGGATCTCAAAGAACAATGGGTTTAACCCCTTATCTCAGGCACGCAAAGCATCAAGGCAGCAAATGCCTAGACAAATCACACCACTTTTTGTAGTAGTTTTCTGCATTTGAGAACTGGGCCTTTTCTTTGACATCCCTACTTTACACATTCAGGTCTTAAAAACCTATTTTCAGCTAAAAAATTAAGTGTAAATGAAATAAATTCAATATAGACAAAATAATAAAATTATTTATATTCACTAGGATGCTTCCTTATATGCAAACTGTGCTTTGAAAGTGAAAACCACAACACCCTGCCCTAGTGTTTAAACATCTCCCCTGGGATATTACTTTGCTTTTCTAACACAAAGTTCTTAGATGAATTTCTGATCTATATCAACTATATAAGAAGGGTGGGAACTAACAGGGTTTTTGATGTTGCTTTATAGCCAGGCCCTTTCAGCTTATCAGGCTCTTTTATAATGGCTTTCTCACTTTCAGACTCATTCCTATAACTGTCCTCTTACTGGTTAATGGGTCTATTACCTTTTTGGAAGCTCCCCTGAGCTAAGTTCATTACCATACTGTAGTCTCCCCTAAGCTATAAATCCCACCCGCATACTAGTCTATTTCCAAGACCACCTCCCCTAATTGTAAAGCAGAGATATTATGACACGTTGAAACAGAGAAACCAAGGAAGTAGAATTTTTTGAAAGCCAAGGAAGCAACCACATCCATAACAAAACTGAAAAATAATCACCATTGTCTGCATTCAGACCAATACCACATACCCAAAGGGGGGCGGTGCTATTTCAATAACAACTTGCTGACATATTCCACCCTTTCTCGTCATGGGCTACCTGTCCCATTTCTGCACCAAAGGCCTGAAGGTTTTGCTTGCTGGGCCTTTCAGCGTAACATTAGAGCTTGCGTTCTGCACAAAAACTAGCTCAACTCAGCTTGTGTTCTCTGAAAAAGTTAGCTCAACTCAGGTCTTGCATTTTTATAAAATAATCTGATTCTTATAACTAGGATTGCTTATCAAGAGACTTTGGAGAATTTCCTTTCTCAGCATCATTAATGCAGATCAAAGATCGGAGCTACCGACTGTGCATTACTTTTGCTTCGTTCCTTCAGTCAAGATTAATGGTTGCAGCCATCGGAAAAGAATGTTCTCCTTATAGTTTAAATTGCCAACTTCAGAGAAACAATAAACCAGTTCCCCTCAAGTATTATAACCTAGTTATTCTTTCCTCTCCTTCCTCAAACAGAAGGGGCTCTCTACTTCCCAACAAAATAACAACTACCTGAACACTAATATAGAAATCAACTATCATCTTAGATCTATTTTATGACCATCTATTCCCTTTGGTCTTCCCCTGGAACTTCTACATGATTCTTTTTAACAATTTTACATTTCAGTTGGATAATTTTAAGGTGTATTTAACTTCTTGACTTACTGTGTATATTCAATAATCTCTTGAAAAGCTAAAGTGCACTTACTGGAATTCTATTTCCTTCTTTTCCTCCTCTCTTTTTTTTCCTTTTCTGAGATGCAAGACTTGGCAACGTGCAGAAGAAAATACAGACTGATTGGGCATAGCCTTTGGAGCCAGGTAGACCTGGCATTGTATTCCTGGTCTGGTTATTCAACTTTTCTGTTGGTCTAGATATTCAACCTTTCAAAATTTGATTCCCGAAAATGGTAACACTCTCTATCTTATGGAATGTTGTGGAGACCAAAAGAGATGTGGAAAGCCTTGAGCCCAGTGCCTGACAGATTGATTATACAAGTAGAGTTTGTATGTTCCAAGTTCCCATGGGGTCTGGGAGTTGGATACCAGTTAACAGAAACTACTGTTTCCCAAATTTCCCTGATAATAAAAATTTCTTACAGTATTGGTTAAAATTACAATTTTCTTGGTCTCATCCCAGACCTAATGAATCAGAAACTCCAAGGCTTGGGAGCTAAGGAATTGTATTTTTAATAAATATTCCTTTATAATTCATATCATTAGAAAACTTATGGAAACACTGATATAGACTATCAGTATCTGTTATGTTCTGCAAATATAAGCAAAATCAAAATAAAATAACTATTTTACAATATTGTAAATCAACTATACTTCAATAAATAAACAATAAAAAATAAAAGTACACCTGAAGCTAACACAATATTGGAAATCAACTGTACTTCAATAAATAAATATATACATACATAAATACATATATTTTAAAAATAGCCACTTTAATAATTGATTTTGTAATGTGTGAAGCTTCATTATGCTCATAATTAAATTACACAGTTGAATATTTTTTTAATCCTTGCTTTTACTTTTTTTAAAAAATTAATTAATTAATTATTTTTATTTTTGACTGCGTTGGTTCTTCTTTGCTGCATGCCGGCTTTCTCTAGTTGCAGCCAGCGAGGACTACTGTTCATTGTGGTACGTGGGCTACTCCTTGCGGTGGCTTCTCTTGCTGCGGAGCACGGGCTCTAGGTGCACAGGCTTCAGTAGTTGTGGCACGCGGGCTCAGTAGTTGTGGCTCGTGGGCTCTAGAGTGCAGGCTCAGTAGTTGTGGCGCATGGGCTTAGTTGCTCCACGGCATGTGGGATCTTCCCGGACCAGGGATCAAACCTGAGTCCTCTGCACTGGCAGGCGGATTCGTAACCACTGCACCACCAGGGGAGTCCCCACAACTGAATATTTTAACTGTAATTTACACCAAATATTTAAACTTTTAGTCCATCTGTCTTTTTCTCTGTAAGATCCACAAAACATTCAAACTTCATCATCATTAGTGAATAAAAATGAAACGCTCTTGGCTTTAACTGATTTAGTATCAGCAGAATAAGAGCCAAGAATAGTGTAAAGCATTTGGTAATGTACAACACTACATAAATGTTGATTATAATAATTATTAACTTATAATTATAATAATAAAGATCTACACCTACAAGACTTGACTTGTGAGTTAACCAGCTAGCTGCATTTTAGTGTGCTTTTAACAAGTCTCTCTAAGCTTTGTAAAGACAAAGCTTAAAACATTATGCATAAAAACAGCAGAAACGTCCCTTCTTGCCTGAACCCAAATTACTTTTTATTCTTTCTTTCTTTCGAGGGGCCTCTAGCTAAACGTACATTTTAGGTTATGTTTTGCAACGCATTGAGATACTTTTGTAGTTTTAAGTGTTTGGCATCCAGGTAAACACTTCTGTATTTCATTCAAAGATAGCACTTTGAATGTGGATGGTGATTACTCTCTCTTTGTGTTGCATGTGGCAGGGGGACTCAGAGGAGTGAGAAAATGAGGAGGAAAGGGTGAGAGAAGAGTTGGATAGATCCATGTAACGGCAGCAGCTCTTTCCAAATAAATGACTATTGAACAAGGAGCATTCACTGAGCTCCTCCTAGGAGCCAGCTACTGTCTTAACTGCCTGAACACAGCTACTAACTGCCCTTTTGGTTCCCTGGTCTCAGTTTTGCCTCCGAGCCCTGTGATCAGCCAGAGGCAAGGTAATTGTTGGGGACTGGTGGATACTCTTCTGTTAAAAGGAGCCAGGCTGTTCTCAGCTGTCCTAGGAGGCAGCTACCACACAGTGTTTGATGCTGTATTTCAGAACTGCCTGTAAGTCTTCTATTTTATGACTACGCCTATCTCAGATCAATGTAACACACAAGAAAAGCTGATGGTTTATCCTGCTCTGATCCCCTGGAGTTAGTTTGAGAGGAGCATGCTTTAGGGCTGTTCAACCAGACATTAGACACTATCTAGAACCTAGATTATACCATCACGTATTTGTTTATAAGTTGTTTTCACATTGTTTTTTAGTAGTCTCCTACTAAAATAATCTTTTTTCTTTAACTAGTTCCCTTCTACATTTTTTTTTTTTTTTTGTATAACATAGAGCCTAGGATAACACTATACATGTGGAAAGTACTCAAATGTCAGTTGGAATGAATAAATTAGTTGCACTGTAGCGTCTTGTTGGTGACCATTTCTCTGCATTTGACATTCAATAAGTGATACTGATGAAAATTTCTATAACTTTAAAAAATTTGACATGTAGTGCTTTTAGAAAGTCCTAAACTATCAGCCATATGAAAGTCTAAAGATGGTCACTAACAATGATCAATTACAGTCCAAATGCATTGGATTAGAGTATTTTTTTTCATTGCAGAAAAATTAGAAAATACTGAAATACATAAGAGTTTGAAAAAAGGATTTCTGTTACTTGTGTGTACTGTACATTCTACGTACCTGTCATGCATTTTATATTTTCTTTGGAATTATTCTTTATTTTTTCATTGTTTACATTTTGATATGTAATATTCCAAACCTGCTTTTATGCATCTATACATTTTTTTCCATAAAAATATGAGTGTACACATATTCTATTGTAATTGCATATTCTATTGTATAAGCATAATATCTCTTTTTATAAAGATGTTCATTTTTGACTGAAGAGATAATGGCTGATGAGGGCAAGATGTAGACATGGGGGGCAATGTCTACAGGGAGACATCTGATAAGAAACTTGGAATTATTCTTCAGTTTCATAAATAAGATGTCTCTGTTTTCCACTTTGATTAAAATCAATTTAAATGCATTCTAGGGTATAGATCCTATCCTTCACGTCACTGTTCCTCAAACTTTGCAGAAACTTGTTTAATTGTCTGAGAAACTTGTTTAAAAAAATGTAGCAAACTCCCAGCCTAACCCTCAGAGATTCTGATTTAATAGTTACCCAGTCATTTGTCAGTTTTGACTAACTGGCATTTAACTCCACTTCCCATTTTCTTCCTAATTTCTTTTTAGTGGAATCTCCCTTTGTGTAGTCTTCAGAAAAGTCCCCTGGGCCTGGGCTGCAGGCCCCATCATTTGGAGGCTCTTTTTCAGAACTTTCAGTCTAGAGCAGTGAGGCAATGACAACATTAGAACTGGGGATAGTCACAGCGTCAGCATGCAGACAACATCGTTCCTGCCTTATGATTTTTGTTGTGACTCCTCTAAAGCTTCCTTGGTTCCAATCTCTGGTCAATTCTGTGAACCCCTGATACCCTTCCCATCAGCTCCTTCTTTGCCTAAGGTAGCCCAAGTTGGTTTCTGCTGCTTGCAGAACTATAGGGAGCTATAACCAAGATAAATGATTAATGCTAGTGAAGTCTAGGAACTTAGGTTTTAGCAAGTTCTCCAAGTGATTCTGATGCAGGTGGATCCTCAAACTACATTTTGAGAAATACTATTCTGTGTCGTATTTCACATAGCTTCTGATGTCATGGTATTCATGAGGAAGGCACTCAATAAATGCTTGCTAGATGAATGAATGGACAATAGATGGATAGATGATGGATTCCTTGTAAGGGGCCTGACCTCAGGTCTACTAATGCTAGGCTTTTGCCAAATAAATGTAGGGATATTGATGTTGTTTCCTAAAGTTTTCTTGTTTAGGTATATGTGCTGATTTTACTTTACTGTAGTTGAAAACCACAATGCAGTTTAGAAAAGACACAATAGGTAGGAATTGGAAGAAAGAATTCATGTTAGCACCTTACCAGTAATGAAGAAATGAGGTTTTATAGGTGTGGCCATAGGTTTTTGTTTGGCTTTGTTTTTGTTTTTCTTTGTGGATGATGGCATAGGTCTTTGAAATCTTGTACATTTCTTCAGTATTTTACATACTAAAGAAAAACAATAAACCCATGAAAACAGCTGATTAAAGTCTCCTTTTCTTGCTTAAGTAGGTTGAAAAGTAGGCCAGTAGTTAATGGAATTTTTCATGACTTTGACCTTGATGGCATCTTCTGCAAAAGTTGAGCAAAGGCCATGCTATCATTAGGTTTCTTTGTAGGACTTTTTCATTCGTGATTTCCTCAGTGTTCTAAGAAGTCCTTATAAATATTAGTGAACGATCGTCATAAGAATTTTCTTTCATTTAAGGATAGAGCCCACTTTATTACTCATAGGTCCTTAAGAAATGGGGATAAATACCTGTGCACCCCAAAGACTGAGGCTTAGTTGACATTAATTTATCTTTGGATCATTTTGGCCATAGTTCCCCACTACGAATTTCTCAAGTTTTTTGATTTGAGAAGTAGTGTGTGAGGTGGTGGGACAGACACTGGCTTCAGAACTTGGATACAGAGTTTGAAACCTGGTTTTGCAACAATCTAACTGCAATCATGGATTTACTTGTCTTGGCTTTACTCACCACTTGGACAGGGATTGTGTTTTATTTGCCTACTTATTCTTACCACCTGGCATATAGTTGGTACTCAGATAATGTTTACTTAATGAAGCTTGAATGAATTCCTAATCTTGGGCAGCTCACAGTCTTTCTGGATTTCAGATTTGTCATTTGTAAAATAGACCAGTTGTTCTCTAGCATTATTTCCAGGTCTGACATTCTGCAATTATATGATCTGTGTATTCTGAAGCCAACTTCCCTAAGCAAGCTCTCTTGTTTAGGGCATTGAGAAATGGTATTGCATTACTTGCTTTGTTATAAGTGGCTTCTTCATCTCTGAGTCATTCTTACTGAAAACAGTTTCAAAGAGCCTGCAGAATTGCTGTGTATTTAGTGTAGAATAGCTTGGAGAACTGACCATTCAATATTTACTTTTATAGTTTCAGGCGGAGCTCTCGGCTACATGGGGACTGCTGAGATATTTCACGTAGCTTTTTAAAGACATCTTCTGTCTCGAGGAGTTTGGTACTTATCTGGTTAAATTGATTTGGCTGTATTTCAGCAAATTTGTTGGTCAGCTAGTAAGAGTTCAGATGCCAGGGCATCTATCTGTCCATAACATACTACAGTTTTTCTTTACCCCTTTAAAGTAGACAGAGTTTGCATGAAGAATCATAGAAACATAAGGGCTGGAATCATAACATCAACAATGTAGGTTAGAGTGGGAAGGATCTGAGTTTTGTTGGGAAGGCTTCAGGAGCTGCCCGAGCGGGGTATAGTGGGGGGAAAGTCGAATTAGACAGGATTCTGAGTTCTCCTCATTCCAGCTTCAACCATCTTAACTAAGAGCAAAACTGTTTCTGTCCTTTTTACATGCTGATCTTCTGAATACATTTATTTAAAATTTTTTTTCTGCAGCTGAATAGAAGTTTGACCTATCAATCTAGTCCAAGTCACCATTTATGATAAAGAGGCTGAAGAGGATAAGGGATTTGTTCTCGAAAGAGGTAACTGAAGGATTCAGACTCGCTCTTAATTTTCAAAAACAGATTTTCAGGAAAAGAAATGTCAAGGTAGATCCGAAGGTATAGACAGAAAAGCCTGCAGTAAGAGAATGCTTAACTTTTATAATTTATAAAGCACTAGCACATACGTATCGTTGGATCTTCACAACAGACTTCTGAGCAAGCAGTGCAGGTGTTACTAACCCCAATTTAAAGATGAGGAAAGTGACACTGGGCAAGGTCAAGCGGCATGCACAAGGCCATGAAGTGTGAGAGTCTGGCCCGGGGCTCAAGTCTTCTGACCTTGAACCCAGTGCTCTTTGTATTACACTACACTGCTGACTAAAGACAGACACATGACAAATAAGTGTGTCAACATATCTTAGAGACATGAGTTGGTAGTGGGTAGAGGACTCACACATATTCTGGTGCCTGAGGATATGATTTGGCAATTGTGTGCATTTCCCCAACGTCATGGTAAATCGCCATTGCTCACAGACTGAATCATGCACATTGTTACCATTGGGGGAACATCTGAGCATACTTTTCCATATGTTATTTTAACAACATCCATTTGCTAATAAGAAGACAAAATTATCTTATTAGATCATAAGGAAACCTGCCTTTTCGTTTTGTCAGACTTCTTCTGTTCCTGCTGGTTAAAAATCTTTTGGTATTTCTTGTTAGAATTTTCTTGGCCAAAATGTTTAATGTACACTTAGATAAGTTTTCTTTTGTGTTAAAGTCTAATTTTTTTATTTCATTTTCTTTTCTCCTCCCATCCTCTACTCTTATCTACCTCCCTAATAATTATTCACTATTCAAAACGTAAAATATCTTTTCAAGGATAAAAAGAAAATGTAAAAGAAATGAATTTATAACCTTACAACATAGGACTCACTATATTATAATACATTGAAAGATTTTAGAGATTAGATTATAAAAATGAGGGAACATTTGAAAAGAAAAGCTAAGCTTTTAGGAGAAACAAGTGTGTGGTTCTTTTCAATGTTATATATAAACCAGGTTGAAGTTTGAGGTTAAAAGTCACATTTGGCTGGTTTACCTTTCTTAGTACTTTAGGAAAAGGTTCTAAGGCTTAGTACTCTAGGAAATGGTTCTAATTTTAAAGGTGTAAAATTAATGAACTGTGTAAAGAGCAGGGAAATCATTTAAACTGATTTTATAGAACAAAACCCAGAATATTTAATTAAGTCATCTTGGGAGAATATAAGCATATTATTTGAAAAATTGCTACTGTATTCATAAGCTAGGGTTAATTGACAAATTGAATCTTCTTGAAGTTGTTTAGCTGTCTTCAGCTTCTATGGGCCAGATGGAAATAGCATAATCATTCGAGATGGGGAATAGAAAAAGAAAATGATCATGGAGATAAGGTCAAATCCTTCTCTTTGCTTTGCCCGAGAGAGATAAATATATGCAGACTCTGTAATAGATCCTTCTGTCTCTTAGGATTAGGTACAGATGAGAAAGACAGAAAGCAGCAAGTAACAGTGTCTTAAATGAGATATAAATTCCTTTCTCTCTTACATAAATGAAGTCTGGAAGTAAGCAGTCCGGGGTTGGTAAAGCAGATCTACGATCATCAAAGAGATAGATTCTTTTACCCTCTTGCTCTGCCACCTACAGCGCGTGGCTTCTACCTGATGATCCAGAATCGTTGCTGGAGCTCCAGCCATCACAATTTGTTTTCAGTCCAAATGAAGAAGATAGAGATGAAGAAGAAGGCTGCACGATTTCCCTTTAAGGAGTCTCCCGGGAAATTGCAAAGGACAGTTCTACTAACATCTCACTGATTAGAACTTAGTTATATAGACATATCTAACTGCAAAAGAAACTTTTTTTTTTTTTCTTTGAGTGGCTATAAACCCAGCTTAACTCAAGTTTCCATCACCGAGCAAGGATGAAGGAGTGGATATTTGGGATTACGTCTGACACAAGTCTTTTTTTTTTTTCATCACCATTTTGGTTAGCCACTCACTTGGGCTTATGCTGCTTGAGTCTGCTTGAAATCCCATTTTCCCAGTTTGGACTAAAGTGTAAATAAATAGCTGTTGCTTCTGGTCCAGTAGAAGGACTGGAGGTGGTTCATTTTTTTCCTCCTACAAATTGCTAGGAAATGCCTTTTAGGATGTTGTTCAGTACTAGATGCAGGTTGCTCCTTGTGGAACTCCAGAAGAACTGAAACTCAGAATAAAACTCTATAGAATCATCACTGTATCCCTAAATATACGAACTTAAATTTAAATGTTATCTAAAATGGCAGGCAGACAAATAACAATATCCCAAGCTGGTATGAACCTGTGTGTACCATGAGATTTTTCTGAGAAAAAGATAGCCACATGCAGTTCAAATCTAAATAAGGAAAACATCTCTCTAAACATCCTGTAATTTGTTTTCTAGCAAGGATCATGAGAATAATAGTGGAAAGAAAAGAATTTGAATGTTCCTAGTCTTCACTTCAAAAAGATTCATGGCAGAGTCAAGGCCTGTATGCCCTGGGTAAAACATGTCAAAACAAGAACTAAGGGTATAGAAATGACTGAACTTAAAAAATCATTATTTAATCATATAAAATTTTGTTACATGAAGCAGAGGTAGTACTGCATTTAGCTCAATGAATCTATTTTAGACTCTCAAGTCACAGAATATTATGTTTGTTAATTTCCCTAGCCTGTTCTTGGCTCCAGATTAATCATCATTGGTTTGCTAACCCAATATATATATATATATATATACACACACATACATAATTGAAGTATAGTTGATTTACAATGTACACCAGTTTCTGGTGTACAACAAAGTGATTCAGTTATACATATACATATATATGCTTTTTCATATTCTTTTCCATTATAGGTTATTACAAGATATTGAATTTAGTTCCCTGTGCTATACAGTAGGACCTTGTTTTTTTTTATATATAGTAGTTTGTATCTGCTAATCCCAAATTCCTAATTTGTCCCTCTCACCCCCAACCCCTGCCTTTTCTCTTTGGTAACCAAAAATTTGTTTTCCGTGTCCTTGAGTCTGTTTCTGGTTTGTAAATAAGTTCATTTGTATCATCTTTTAGATTCCACATATAAGTGACATCATATGACATTTGTCTTTCTCTAGTTTGACAAACATATATTGCGTGTCAACTGTGTTCCTGGCACTGTGCTAAGAGCTGAATAAAACAATCTCTGCCCTCAAGGAGCTCAAAGTTTGGTGATGACAAGTTACTTACAATTTTCATCCTTAAGAATAATAGTAACATTGTACCCTGTGAACTTGGAATCTGGGATTAAGAGACATGGTTGATTCACCAAGAACAAAGTGAAAAAAATACAGGCTGAAGACTCAGAAAACATCTATTTGAAGCTCAGCCCAGTCACTTACTACCTGTGCCCTTGAGCAGATTAGTTAACTAGTCTTACTTTTAGTTTCTTCCTCTGAAAACTGAGAATAATGCCTACCTCTCGAGAGTGTTCTGAGGCTCAAACGATATAATGTAAATGCTGTGCTTGGCACATAGAAGGCACTCAAAAACTAGTTGTAATTATTATAATTATTATTAATGATTGTGTTATTTCCAAGAATGAATTGGTTTAAAACATAGAATAATCATATATAATAATAATATCATGTAATTACTAATATATTGTATTAATCATTATATAATATTATATTAATATATAATTACATATATATAACTTGCTATAATCCATGTACTGTTCTCAACACTTTACTCAATGAGACAGGTGTTTTTAAGCATGGCAACTGTCCTTCAAGGTAGTTATTGTTATTAGCACCCCTATTCTACAGATGAGAAAACTGAGATGTAGAAAGGTTAAGTGACTTGCCCAAAGTTACAAAACTAAGTAGCCAAGTTGGGATGTGAACCTAAGCACTATGTCTCCAGAGTCTGTGTGCTCTCACTATTATACTGTATCACTACAAATAACTTAATTCATTAATCCATGAATCATATAAGGGACTAGAACGAACTTTCTAACTTTCAATGATTGACTTTTGGAGCAGTAGTGCAACCAACTCTGCTCCCTGGGCAAGGTGGCCCTGCCTTAGACCATGTGTTTTAGAAGGCCCCACTTATCATAAAAACACACACAAAATTTATTAAATAGCACATGGGCACCTCTGGCACTTCAGTTCTGTGCTCAGTATTGGCACAGTATGTCCTTAAACATTCACTTTCATGCTTAACAGCATTCAGGCCCCAGGGTAATGCTTCTTTATGTTCCTTCTCCTATGTCCTTGAGTGAAAAGGCAACTGCGTCTAAATGCTATGAAGTCCTTTGGATTATATCGTCACCAAACTTGGAGATGTACATCAGCAATTTGGGTATTAGATAGTAGAAACACCTAGGAAGAATAAAAGACTACCTTTTCAGATCCCTCCTCTCAGATAGTGCGAGCGCAAGAGATTTTTCATAGCGTGGTATCACTTTCTAGCGTATCAAGCATCCATTTTCTTGCTTTTCTTCATGTTTTAATTTGTGTTTCCAGACGTACTTGTGAATTAGCATATTATATGCAGTAATTGAACATGATGGCTGAGGGACATTTTGCAACATAAAACAATTCATATTACTCTTACATGTGTGTATATGTAGGCTAACATAACATACATGAAGCGGTGATATCAGTTCCTCACATTGGCCACTGGATGGTCAATGTGAGAATCAAGAATACTTTTATTTTAATTAAAACATTTAAATAATGCAAAGAAACTTTCAAAAATTTTTTCTGTAATTTTGATTTAAAATTTTGATATTCAATAACTACAATTTATTTTTCCCTTTTCAATTTTTAGGGAGAGAATTTTGAATTCTCTAGAAAAAAAGTTTTTTTTATACCCTGAGAAAACCATAATTCAAAAAGAGTCACAGTGTTCATTGCAGCACTATTTACAATAGCCAGGACAGGGAAGCAACCTAAGTGTCCATCGACAAATGAATGGATAAAGAAGATGTGGCACATATATACAATGGAATATTACTCAACCATAAAAAGAAATGAAATTGATTTTTTTGTTGTGAGGTGGATGGACCTAGAGTCTGTCATACAAAGTGAAGTAAGTCAGAAAGAGAAAAACAAATACCATAAGCTAACACACATATATGGAATCTAAAAAAAAAGAAAAATGGTTCTGAAGAACCTAGGGGCAGAATAGAGATAAAGATACAGATGTAGAGAATGGACTTGAGGACACGGGGAGGGGGAAGGGTAAGGTGGGACAAAGTGAGAGAGTGGCATGGACATATAAACACTACCAAATGTAAAATAGATAGCTAGTGGGAAGCAGCCGCATAGCACAGGGAGATCAGCTCAGTGCTTTGTGACCACCTAGAGGGGTGGGATAGGGAGGGTGGGAGGGAGACGCAAGAGGGAGGGGATATGGGGATATATGTATACGAATAGCTGATTCACTTTGTTATACAGCAGAAACTAACACACCACTGTAAAGCAATTATACTCCAGTATAGATGTTAAAAAAAATAACATATAAAATATTGCAATTATTTCCAGTTTTATTGAGATACAATTTGCATATAACATTGTGTAAGTTTAAGGTGTACAACATAATAATTTGATACAGTCATCTCTGGATTGGTTCCAGGACCCCCTTGGATACCAAAATCCATGGATGCTCAAGTCCCCTATATAAAATGGTGTAGTATTTGCATATAACCTATGAACATCTTCCATACACTTTAAATCATCTGTGGCTTACATATAATACCTAATACAATATAAATGCTATGTAAATACTTGCCTGTATGGAGCAAATTAAAGTTTTTCTATTTGAAACTTTCTGGAACTTTTTTTTCTCAAATATTTTTGATCTATGGTTAGTTGAATCCATGGATGTATAACCCGCTGATACAGAGGGCTAACTGTATGTATATATTGCAAAATGATTACTGCAATAAGCTTAGTTAACATCCATTAAATCACAGTTACAATTTTTTTCCCCTTGTGGTGAAAACTTTTAAAATTTACTCTCTTAGCAACTTTCAAATATACAAGACAGTATTTTTAACTATAGCTGTCATGTTGTACTTTATATCCCCAGAACTTATTTATCTTATAACTGAAATTTTGCACTTTTTGACCACCTTAATCCAAAAATAATTGTAATTTTTCAGGTTTTTTTGTTTACTTTACATTTTTTTGATGGAAAATATATTCAAAATTTGGACAGTTTGAATACAATTACATTTTGTTTTTCAGTCTTTTAGAGCATTAAGAGTGAGTACAAGTTCAGGCCAAGCTAGAAATAGAAAAATGTAAATGTGAAATTCAGAAAGGAAAAGAGAAAATATGTCAAGGTAGAAGTATAGGGTGTTCTTTTTCTCTAAAAGTCTGAGAACTTGATATGTAACTTTTAAACATGTAGACATATGATATGCGGGCCTCTATGTACTGTCTGGTCCCACCTGCACATATGTTAGGGGTGTGCCTTTTGGGCAGAGTCCATACACAGCAAGCTCATTTTGGCCTAACTGGTATTTTGGCCTGTCTAAAATAATATAGTTAAATCAGTAGCCTCACAAGTAGAGTCACAAATTAAGAAACTGGGAAAGCGAATTAACAGCAAAAAATTTAGCACATTTCTGAAATATGAATAACTTAAAGAGGATTACATAAGGGATTTAGGTGTTTTAAGTACTATACAGTTTTCTTGGGGAAAATAGTCCACGTGGAAAATCTCTGTACTATGTTCTGAAATAAAGAATGATTTCTGAGGGCTTCCCTGGTGGCGCAGTGGTTGAGAATCTGCCTGCCAATGCAGGGGACACGGGTTCCAGCCCTGTTCTGAGAGGATCCCACATGCCGCGGAGCAACTGGGCCCATGGGCCACAATTACTGAGCCTGCACGTCTGGAGCCTGTGCTCCGCACAAGAGAGGCCGCGATGGTGAGAGGCCCGCGCACCGCGATGAAGAGTGGCCTCCACTTGCCACAGCTAGAGAAAGCCCTCGCACAGAAACGAAGACCCAACACAGCCAAAAATAAGTAAATAAATAAATAAATAAATATTAAAAAAAAAAAAAAGAATGATTTCTGAGACAAAATGATCTTCATGGAGGAAAAGCATGATAAGTGGGTTTTTCTTGAAGAAGTGTTCCTATTAATTTGGTCAATCAATAAATGGGTAATGATGATCATGTAATGTGCCCCAACATAGTTGGCCAACATGGAGGGTTTAAAATTTAATTGAAGGGGTAAATGATGTATACTTGGAAAAATTAGAGACTAGATACTAAGAACTGTGAACAGTGAGGTCCAAACAAGTATTATGGAGGACCAAAGTAGAGAAAGATTGGTGTGATCTTGAATCATCCAGCAGGGAGGATTTCACAGAGGGGCACTGGAGTGAGACCAATAATATAATCCCTGGAATGGAGTTAGGGCCTTATAGGTCCAGGGAAATCACATGGAGCTGTAAACAATATTTTCAAACAAACAAAATGCTATCCCTCTGTCTCCTTCCTCTTCCATAGCAATGCTATAAAGGCTCCTAGTGTTATCTAGTTGTTTTTTTTTTATCGATGAGGGAACTGTGATGTGTGTGTGTGTGAATGTCATTAATAGCGCTCTTTTCCTCTACTTGATTGTGGAATCAGCTGAGAGACAGATATAGGATTCAGATAACTGAAGATTAAAATAGCAGTTTTATTAGTGGTGAAAAGCTAAATGGGAAGATATGGCTTTGATATGGGACCAAATATCTTCCAATCTGATATACATTTCACCCCCAAATTGGGTAGACTTACTCATCTAGACATGGGTCCACTGGAGACACCAGGCCTCCCTAAGCAGGCCCAGGCCCCTTACCATTTAGCAGAGACAGACCAGACACAAGGCCTCTGCAGGCAGGCAGATCCAAACAGGTGAAGGCTACGCACAGGACTAGAGTGTGTAGGGTGCAAAATTCAAGGAGGCCCGCATTCTCAGGCTCATGACCATGTCTGTCTCATGACCCTGAATGTGAGCGCCTTCTTAAATTTTGTGCCCCAGATGCCTCCCTGGCATCATACCATCCTGGCCCTAGCCAGCATGTCCACTTCTTTTTCCTGAACTCACCAGTTAGGTAAATCCCTCCTCTTGCCCTAGGGAGAGTGACTGTGGAGGAAAAGAGAGGCCGGGGGGTTTACTCTAGTGGAGGTATCTGCACATGGAAAAAGGCTAGGGGAAAGGAGTTTCCCTTAAAAGAGATCATAGAGGGACTTCCCTGGTGGTCCAGTGGTTAAGGCTCCGTGATTACCCTGCAGGGGGCACGGGTTCGATCCCTGGTTGGGGAACTAAGATCCCACATGCTGCGCGGCATGGCCAAAAAAAAAAAGAAAGGGAGATCATAGAAGTAAAGCTTTTTGCCAAGGCCATACAACCAGTGGTGGCTAGAACCCAGGATTCTTGTTCCTCTTCATAAAAACAAAAAGATGATATGATGCAGCTTTGAGAATTAAACCCATTCACTAGAGCACTCAATTAACCAGCTCTTCTGTTATTACTGATTACTGTTATTATCATTTTGCTTTCATGACTCTTTTAGGTGACTTAAGCAAATTATATATTAAATTATATGTAAACTCACATAGCATGTAGTAGGTTGAATGGTGGCCCCCCCAGAGATATGTCCACATTCTCTAACATATGCATGTGACCTTATTTGAAAAAAAGGTCTTTGCAGATGCAATTATATTAAGGATCCGGATATGAGATCATCCTTGATTATCTGCATAGGCTCTAAATCCAAGTGCCCTTGTAAGAGCCACACAAAGGGGAGACACACAGAGAAGAGGAGAAAGCCATGTGAAAGTGGAGGCAGAATGAAGTTAACGCAGCCAGAAGCCAAGGAACACATGGAACCACCAGAAGCGGGAAGAGGCAAGAAAGGGTTCTCCCCTAGAGGCCTAGGAAGGAGTGCAGCCTTGCCAACACCTTGGTTTTGGACTTCTGGCCTCCAGAACTGTGAGAGAATAAATTTGTGTTGTTTTAAGCCACCAAACGTGTAGTAATTTATTACAGTCACCCTAGGAAACTAATACATAGGGCAGAGATATGTTTTTAAAGCCCTGTATTAGTTATCATTATCCCAAAACTTAGTGGCTTAAAACACTACCTCACACAGTTTCTGCGGATCAGGAATTTGGAAATGGCTTGGCTGGGTGATTCTGGCTCAGGGTCTCTCCTGGGGTTGCAATCAAGATGCTGGTCAGGGCTTCTGAAGACTTGGCTGTGGTGCAAGAGGATCTGCTTCCAAGATGGCCCACTCACAAGGCTGGCAAGTCCATGCAGGCTGGGGGCGGGAGGCCTGTGTTCTTTGCCACGTGCACCTCTCCGTTAGACTGAGTGTTCTCAGAACACGGTGATGGACTTCTGACAGAGTGAGTGAGCCAAGAGAGAGCAAAGTGAAGGCTGCCCATAGATCAAGTGAAGGCTTGATCATAGTTTTTATGATCAAGCCTGAAAAGACACACACCATCATTTCCTCAGTGTTCCCACACAGGCCATTCCTGTTCATTGTGAGAGGGGACCATACAGGGACATGAATACCAGGAGGTGAGGATCACTGAAGTCCATCCTAGAGGCTGGCTAGCACAGGTCCCAAATTTTTCAGGGTATTTAGGGGACCAGAATATTTCTTATATAGCCACTTGAACCATCTATATTTGAAGCCATAATGATAAACTATACAAAATACTCTTTGGAGTGATGAACTTGAGTTACTACAAGTTATTTAAATATTCAGTTCAGTTCACTTTCCTACTTTAGGTTGAACCATATGAAATTTGTGATTTTTGTGGGTAAATAATTACCCAGTATCAGCAATTTCATGTTTTCAACCCACTACTTATAAAGGTAGGACTATGAACTAAGATACCTTAGATCAATGTTTAAGCAGTTATAAATATAAAAACACTTTTCTTTCAAACAATTATTTAACCATCAGTTTAAATGAACTAGAATAAACTGTTCTTCAAACACTCTGGTTATTTGAAATGTTACTATAGAATTGATGCCCCCATAAAGTTTTCGGTCCATGAGTCTAAGGGTCTGTGAGGGCATTGTATCAGAGTGACTTCATAAAAAGTAATTTAACATCTCTGGGACCAATTTTCCTCATCCATAAATGAAAGAATTTGACTAGATGACATCTAGGCTGACTTTCTGTGCAGAAATGTTAAATAAGTCTTTATATGCTATGCTTGAGCCACTACCAGTTCCTTTCTCAAACTCACAGTAAGACAAATTGCATATTTAATAGGGTTGTAGGAAAGTCTTTAACTAAATATGTTTATTCATTAATATGTAATATTAATAGTTAAACTCAAGATCCCTAATTTTTTCAGAAGTCCAGAGAGTCCTCCCTCCTCCTTTGTTCTCTAGAAAGCATAGACTGCCCTTCAGTAAATCAATTTCCTTAATTTGACTTGCTATATTTGACAACATTTTTTGGGTTCACATATTTTCTCTTGTGCCAAGTGCTGCATTTTTCATTTTCCACAGAATCAGGACAAACTGTACATCCCCTGCTGTGTCCAGGGCAGATCTGGCTAAATGTCAACTATGTTAATTGGTATAGAGAAAACAGCAGCCCTATTTTTATCTGATTAAAAATCCCCACAAACATTCTCTGCTAAAGTAAAGCTATGTCAGTATGAAGTGATTTAGTTACAATGTCAAGTTTGGCAGATGTATCCCTCCTGTCTTCATTTTACTGTAGCAGGCAGAATGCTGCTGTTTCCTGGAAGCTTTCAGTATCTAAAATTTTAATCCTACTTTTGGAGGCTCAGAACTTGGTACTCAAAACTTTCTGTGGCCTGCCAATTGGAATAACATATCTTCTCTTTACAGTGATATTTTTAAACAAAAAATTTATAGGACAATCTATAGATCATAATTTAAAAGGCAGTTTAAAATATTTTATTATACTTTTTAAAAGTCTCCACGTTAAAAATTGCCCCAGGATGAGAAGATTATGTAATATAATTGCTTCAGTTAATTGGGGTGTGGGAGGTGTGGGTGTAAAAGAATAAAAGGTAATGAACTTTGATAAATTTATATGAGCAACAACAAAGTACCAGAGAAAATTTAATTTTATTGGAGGGTGGCTATATCTTCAGTGCTCCTTCAAAATTGTATGCTGCCTCTCTAATGTTGGAATTCCCCAGGACTCTGTCTCACTCCTGGGAGCTCACTCCTAGGTAGACTTCATATACTCCGTGATTTCACCAACTGCAGTACTTGTACCCTCATATCGTTCGGGCCTGTATCTCCAGCTTATTGAAAGCCACATTACTATCCCTTGGTATACTTTGGGTGTCTCATGAGCACTTCAAAATCCCCTCTTCTGGTTTCTGGTCCCAAATATAAGGAGCTTAGAAGTCAGCACTCTGTCATAACAACAGGTAAAAAGCTGGACAAACTGAAAAATGAACTCTTCATACATATGTCAGAAAAGTGAGGTCACAGAGCAAACTGCCCCTAAAATTGGAGAGACACACAGGTGAACACAGTGAATCACAATTTGCTGGAGCAGAAACCCACAAGCAGAAACCTCCACAGGAACCAGTACCAGGGTAGGGAAACCTAAACTATAATTGACAAATTGCTGGTGGCTCAACACATCTTTCTCAATGGTGAAAAACTGAAATAATTTCCTCTAAGATCAGGAACAAGACAAGGTTGTCCTCTCTCACCACTATTATTCAACATACTTTTGGAAGTTTTATCCACAGCAATCAGAGAAGAAGAAGAAATAAAAGGAATCCAAATCAGAAAAGAAGAAGTAAAGCTGTCACTGTTTGCAGATGACATGATACTATACATAGAGAATCCTAAAGATGCTACCAGAAAACTACTAGAGCTAATCAATGAATTTGGTAGAGTAGCAGGATACACAATTAATGCACAGAAATCTCTTGCATTCCTATACACTAATGATGAAAAATCTGAAAGAGAAATTAAGGAAACACTCCCATTTACCATGGCAACAAAAGAATAAAATACTTAGGAATAAACCTACCTAAGGAGACAAAAGAACTGTATGCAGAAAACTATAAGACACTGATGAAAGAAATTAAAGATGATACAAACAGATGGAGAGATATACCATGTTCTTGGACTGGAAGAATCAACATTGTGAAAATGACTCTACTACCCAAAGCAATCTACAGAGTCAATGCAATCCCTATCAAACTACCAGTGGCATTTTTCACAGAACTAGAACAAAAAATTTCACAATTTGTATGGAAACACAAAAGACCCTGAAGAGCAAAAGCAATCTTGAGAAAGAAAAATGGAGATGGAGGAATCAGGCTCCCTGACTTCAGACTATACTACAAAGTTACAGTGATCAAGACAGTATGATACTGGCACAAAAACAGAAATATAGATCATTGGAACAGGATAGAAAGCCCAGAGATAGACCCACGCACCTATGGTCACCTTATTTTTGATAAAGGAGGCAAGAATATATAATGGAGAAAAGACAGCCTCTTCAATAAGTGGTGCTGGGAAAACTGGACAGCTACATGTAAAAGAATGAAATTATAACACTCCCTAACACCATACACAAAAATAAACTCAAAATGGATTAAAGACCTAAATGTAAGGCCAGACACTATAAAACTCTTAGAGGAAAACATAGGCAGAACACTCTATGACATAAATCACAGCAAGATCCTTTTTGACCCACCTCCTAGAGAAATGGAAAAAAAACCCCAAAATAAACAAATAGGACTTAATGAAACTTAAAAGCTTTTGCACAGCAAAGGAAACCATAAACAAGATGAAAAGACAACCCCAGAATGGGAGAAAATATTTGCAATGAAGCAACTGACAAAGGATTCATTTCCAAAATTTACAAGCAGCTCATGCAGCTCAATATCAAAAAAACAAACAACCCAATCCAAAAATGGGTAGAAGACCTAAATAGACATTTCTCCAAAGAAGGTATACAGATTGCCAACAAACACATGAAAGGATGTTCAACATCACTAATCATTAGAGAAATGCAAATCAAAACCACAATGAGGTATCACCTCACACCAGTCAGAACGGGCATCATCAGAAAATCTACAAAAAACAAATGCTGGACAGGGTGTGGAGAAAAGGGAACCTTCTTGCACTGTTGGTGGGGATGTAAATTGATACAGCCACTATGGAGAACATATGGAGGTTCCTTAGAAAACTAAAACTAGAACTACCATATGACCCAGCGATCCCACTATTGGGCATACGCTGAGAAAACCATAATTCAAAAAGAGTCATGTACCACAGTGTTCATTGCAGCTCTATTTACAATAGCCAGGACATGGAAGCAACCTAAGTGTCCATCGAAAGATGAATGGATAAAGAAGATGTGGCACATATATACAATGGAATATTACTCAGCCATAAAAAGAAACGAAATTGAGTTATTTGTAGTGAGGTGAATGGACCTAGATTCTGTCATACAGAGTGAAGTAAGTCAGAAAGAGAAAAACAAATACCATATGCTAACACATATATATGGAATCTAAAAAAAAAAAATTGGTTCTGAAGAACCTAAGGGCAGGAGAGGAATAAAGATATAGACATAGAGAATGGACTTGAGGACATGGGGTGGGGGGAAGGGTAAGCTGGGATGAAGTGAGAGAGTGGCATGGACATATATACACTACCAAACGTAAAATAGATAGCTAGTGGGAAGCAGCCACATAGCACAGGGAGATCAGCTCGGTGCTTTGTGGCCACCTAGAGGGGTGAAATAGGGAGGGTGGGAGGGAGATGTAAAAGGGAGGAGATATGGGGATATATGTATATGTATAGCTGATTCACTTCGTTATAAAGCAGAAACTAACACACCATTGTAAAGCAATTATACTCTAACAAAGATGTTAAAAAAAAATGCTGGTATCTCAGCTTGGACAAGTCTGAGAGTTAAAATCCCCAGGGGAACTCAGGAATAAGGGGCCCCCCATTTCTGTGAGTTTTACTTCTAGGAGCTCCTCCAGGCCCTCACAGCGAATACCAGAGAAAATTCCCCTGGTGTTTGCAGCAGAGGGAGGAGAAAAGGAACCATTTTGAAATATACCAGAGCATTCTGTTATTCTTAATAAGGTCTATCTTCAGGAGAAACTAGCAGAGTCTAACCTGCTTGGTTTTATCAGAGCCTAAACTACCTGGGGCAAGGGAAATACACACTCAGGCCCCCTCTGGCCATCCTGTCCTACCTAAGGGGGGAAAAAAACTGAGAAGCACTGGTAAAGTTCACAGTGCATGGGCACAGGCTTACCAAAAGACTGAGACCCCAAATCATAGGACTAGAGCATGCTTTTTCTCCCCTGACACCTTAACACCACACCACAAAAGGCCTATTCACTGGAGTTTCTTTCACTCAGTACCTCACATCCGGATTTCAACAAAATATTACAAGGAATACAAAAAGGTAAAAACACAATTTGAAGAGACTGAACAAGCATCAGACTAGAGTCAGATATGGCAGGGATGCTGGAATTATCAGACTGGGGACTATGATTAAACAACTATGATTAAAATGTTAAGGGATCTAATGGAAAAAGTAGACGACATGCAAGAACAGATGGATAATGTAGGCAGAGAGATGGAAACACTACGAAAGAATAAAAAAGAAATGCTAGAGATCAAAAACACTGTAAGAGAAATGAAGAATGCTTTTGATGGGCTCATCAGTAGACTGGAAATGGCAGAGGAAAGCCCATGACTGGATTCTGAGCTTGAGGATATACTAACAGAAACTTGCAAAACTGATAAGCAAAGAGAGAAAAGACTGAAAGAACAAAACAGAATATCCAACAACTGTGGGACAACTACAAAAGGTATAACATGTGTAACAGGAATACCAGAAGGAAAAGAAAGAGCTAAAGGAACAGAAGCATTATTTGAAGCAATAATGACTGAGAATGTCCCCAAATTATTGTCAGACATGAAACTACAGATCCAGGAAGCTCAGAGAACACCAAGCAGGATATATGCCAAATAAAAAAACAATAAAACAAAACAAAAGCTACATCATGCCATATCATATCCAAACTTCAGAAAATCAAAGATAGAAAAAAAATTTTTGAAAGAAGCCAGGGGAAAAAACACCTTACCTATAGAGGAGCAAAGATAAGAATTACATCTGGCTTCTCAGAAACCACGTGAGCAAGAAGAGAGTGGAGTAAAATATTTAAAGTGTGGAGATTAAAAAAAAAAACTATCTAATGAAGGAAGACAAGAAAAGGAATTAAAAGATATACAGACTGGGAAGGAAGAAATAAAAATATTTTTGTTTGCAGATGACACAGTTGTCTATATAGAAAGTCTGAAAGAATCAACAAAAGAAAAAACCTTCTGGACCTAATAAGTGATTATAGTAAGTCTGCAGAATACAAGGCCTATAAACAAAAGTCAGCTACTTTCCTACATTCCAGCAACAGAGAAGCAGAATTTGATATTGAAAACACATTATCATTTACATTAGCACTCAGAAAAGTGAAATACTTAGGTACAGATCTAACAAAATATGTATAATGTTGATATGAGGAAAACCACAAAACTCTAGTGAAAGATATTTTTTAAAAAACCTAAATAGATAGTCCACGTTCATAAATAGGAAGACTCAGTATTATCAAGATTTCAGTTTTTCCTAACTTGATCTATAGATTCATTGCAATCCCAATCCAAATCCCAGCAAGTTATTTTGTGGACAATGACAAACTGATTCTAAAGTTTATATGGAGAAGTAAAAAACCCAGAAAGTCAACTCAATATAGAAGGAGAAGAACAAAGATGGAGAACTGACACTACCCAACTTCAAGACTTACTATAACACTACAGTCATCAAGACAGTGTGGTATTGGCTAAAGAATAGTCAGATAGATCAATGAAACAGAATGGTGAGCCCAGAAATACAGCCACATAAACATAGTTAACTGATCTTTGACAAAGGCACAAAAGCAATACAATGGAGCAAAACTAGTCTTCTGTATAAATGGTACTGGAATACATCCACATGCAAAAACTAGAAGACCTAGACACAGACCTTACAACCACCACAAAAATTAACTCAAAATGAATCATAGCCCTGAATGTATTATGCAAAACTATAAAACTCATAGGAGATAACATAGGAGGAAACCTAGATAACCTTGGGTATGGCAATGACTTTTTAGATACAACACCAAAGGCATCATCCATGAGAGAAAAAAAATTGATAAGCTGGAATTAATTAAATAAAAAACTTGTGCTCTGCAAAAGACAATGTCAAGAGAAAGAAGTCAAGCCACAGGTTGGGAGAAAATATTTGCAAAAGACACATCTGATTAAAGGGCTTATTCAAAGTATACAAAAAACTTTAAAAACTGAACAATAAGAAATCAAACAACCCACTTAAAAAATGGGCAAAACACCAGAACAGGTACATCATCAAAGAAGATACACAGATAGCAAGTAAGCATATGAAAAGATGTTAAACATCATATGTCATTAGGGAATTACAAATTAAAACAACAAAGAGATACCTCTATACACCTATTATAATGGCCGAAGTTCGGAACAATGAAAACACTAAATGCTGGTGAGGATGTGGAGTAACAGGAACTCTCATTCATTGCTGGTGGGAATGGTACAGCCACTTTGGAAGACAGTTTGGCAGTTTCTTACAAAACTAACCATGCTAATACCATACAATCCAGCAATTGTGCTCCTTGGTATTTACCCAAATGAATTGAAAACTTACGTCTATACAAAATACAAAAACCAGTATACAGATGTTTATAGAGCTTTATTTATAATTACCAAAACTTGGAAACAACCAAGCTGCCCTTCAGTAGGTGAATGGAAAAATACCCTGTGGTACAGCTAGACCATGGGATATTACTCAGCACCAAAAAAGGGGAGCTATCAAGCCATGAAAAGACATAGAGGAACCTTAAATGCATATCACTAAGTGAAAGAAGAAAATCTGAAAAGGCTACATACTGTATGATGCCAACTATATGGCATTCTGGAAAAAGCAAAACTACAGTAAAAAGATCAGTGGTTGACAGAGGTTGGGGGCGGGGAGGAAGGGATAAAAAGGGAGAGCACAAAAATGTTTAGTGCAGAAACTACTCTTTATGATACTACAGCAGTGGATACTTGTTATTATACAGTTGTCCAAACCTATAGAATGTACACCGCCAAGAGTGAACACTAAAGTAAACTTCAGACTTGGGATAATAATGATGTGTCAGTGTAGGTTCATCGGTTGTAACAAATGTACCACTGTGGACGTCGATAGTTGGGGAGTTTGTGCATGTGTGGGGACAGGGGTGTATGGGGACTGTACTCTCTACTCCGTTGTGCTGTGAGCCTAAAACTGCTCTTAAAATATCAATTTTATTAGTTAAAAAATAAATTATATCCAAATTGAATGCATCATTCTCTCCCTGTCATCTTCCCAACTTCCTCTCCCTCTAGGTTCCTCCTTTTCAGTAACTGGAATCATGATGTATCCAGATGAACCCCATCAGAAACCTAGGAATCAACCTTTACTTTGTGTCTTCCCTTGCATATTTCATGCAATCTCTTTATCAAGTTCTATGCATTTTCCCTCATATTTCTAGAATCTATCTCCTTCTTCCCCTCTCTAATGCCACTGCTACAATGCCCTCTACCCACCAACCAGTTTTCCCTTGATCTACCCTTGGGCTAAGTGTTATGAACAAGTACAACTATTTTTATAAGCTTTTTGTTTTCTAATCTATCAGACTTCTGTAAATCAGGCCCAGTGCAGACCATAAAATGCAAAGCTTAGCTGTTCAGAACTTTCTTGATAACTTTTCTTATAACAAGGCTCTAATTAAATTAAAAACCAAAGCATTATACAGGTAGAGAATGAGGAAAGAGATGGAATAATGGTTTATGGCTTTGGGACATCTTCTAATGTATTAATCGAACTAAGAAAATGAAAGGGACACAAAGGTCCGTTAGACCTCCATCCCATTCCTGTACTTAGAATATTTCAATGCATTCCCTTTGCCTTCAGGACAATATCCGGATTCCTAAACACAGCATACAAGGTTCTTCATGACCTGCCTACTGTCTTCATTCCAGCTTCACCTGCCCCTTTCTGCATTCACCCACTTGTTCAGGCCAAAATTTAGAAGTCATCCTTGTATAATCTCTTTCCCTTGAGTCACTGTCCTCAGATTCTCTCCCCATCATTTGAGCCACCAGCAAATTCTGTTGATTCTACATTAAAAATATACCTAAATCTATCTACTGTTCATTTCCATGCCTTCCACTCTAATCCAAGTCACTGTCACTGACTGCTCTTCTTGTCTAAAGCAATTCCTTCCTACTGTCCCTGCTTCTATCTTGCTCTAAATTCCGTTCTCCACACAGCAGGAATGTACATAAAATATATATATATATATATATTTTGAGATCCATCTGATGACTTTTCATCTCACTTAGAATAAAATCCAAATTCCTGCCAAAGTTCTCTGCATTAGTTTCCTATTGCTGTAACAAAATTACCACAAACTCAGTGACTTGCATAATAGAAATGTATTCTGTTGTCTTATTTTAGACCTGTAACCTCCAGAATTCACTTCAAGGTGACAAAAGGGCTGGTTCCTTATAGACGCTTGAGAGACAACCCATTCCTTGTTTCTTCCAGCTTCTAAAGGTGACAGGCATTCCTTGGCTTGTGGTCACATCACTCCAATTTCTGTTTCTGTTGTCACATAGCCTTCTTCTCCCTCTGACCTCCTCCTTCCCTCTGTAAGGACCCTTTACATCAGGCCCACCCAGATAATAAAGAATAATCTCCCCATCCTCAACTTAATCTTATCTGCTACATCCTTTTTACCATGTAAGATAACAAATTCACAGGTTCTGGGAATTAGGACATGGACACCTCTGTGGGCATATGATTTAGTCTGCCACATTCCATACAAAGATCATGAGAAAAATATTTCATCATAAAAACATGGATTTGTTAAAGTTGCTAATAAGGGGAAGCATCACAGTAATAGTCTCAATAACGTCTCAAAAGGGGGTGGTAAGGGGAAGATATTTATAGGATTAACCATAGAGTGCCTTTGTGGTGGATATTAGTAGCCTAGGCAGGAATCGGTTAGAATTTGTAAAGTAACTGAATTACTAAAACCTATGTATCTGTGCAGAGTTACAGTTAAATCAGTTTATTTGTGGTCTTATATTGTTACAAATGGGCCTAAATAAGCTGGTGTTAAAACAATAAGAGCTTAAATAGTTTTTATTACATATCATGGAATGGTACAGTGGATCATTTCAGTTTTTGCTTCATTTCATTTTGCAAATCATTAGTTTTTGCTTCATTTCTCAGTCCCCCTTCTTTTGGTCAATCTGCAACCTAAGCCGAAAGAAAGACTATTATTTTTCTGGGGAGGTGATCAATCCAGATCTGCACTGCTATTTAGTAAGTTGCAATTACGTATTGAATTTTTCATGGTAGTCATATTGACCTCTATAAGTATCAGGCTTTCTTGTTCTTTTTGTTGGATGATCATTTGTAAATCATCTAGTGTTAGCAGTGGCTGTGCAGCAGCATTTAAGACTCTGAGGATCATATACCTGGTAACTGCTATGCAGACAGACACTAAGACAAAAATTATTAGCGTCTGAAAGGCATTTGAAAGCCATATTCTTAGATTTTGAAAACTGAACAATGAAAGCATGTGACAATCTATTTGGACTTTCCTTACATAATCAAGTTTTTTTTTCCCTTTAATTTGGGTAGGGTTTATTCAACCTTACTAGTGTATGAGGAATACAGGTCTCGGGGATACCATGAGTAAAGGACGCAGATGTCCATTAGCTATCTAGGACCTTAATCCTGAAGTGGGGGAAGAAAATAGCTGAGAAGATAAAGATGCAAACCCAAGGGGATACAGGTACAAAGAAGAACATGGCAACAAATGGGGTCTTGTTCCAGCTGACTTGGTTGGAAACAGCCTACTTCATGCAGTCTTTAGTTGTTCCAAGGACCTAGGGCTGTCTCTTCTCATGGGACATCTACCTCTAGATGTTACCTAGATTCCTCAACATGCCTTATAAAGCCCTTCATAATCTAGTCATATCTCTGGGATCATTTCCTAAATCTTTTTCTCTTCTTCACTCTCTCTTTGGTGGCCACACTGTCCTTACTGTTCCACAAACAAGTTAATCTTGTTCCTGTCTGAGAGACATTGTACTCATTGTTCCCTTTATGCAAAATGATCTCCCCAATATTTGCACCGCTGACTCCCACAATCCACTCAAGTCACACGTCACCTTCTTAGAAAGGCTTTCCCTTGTCATCGAATTTAAAGTGCTCTCGATTCTTTTACCTTGCTTAATTTTTCTTCATAGCACTCTTCTCTCCCTGCATCTGTTTCATATTTATCTGTTATATGCCTCACTTGAATATACACACTATTCAAGAAGGCAGAAAACTTTTTTATTTTGTTCACTGATGTGTTTTCTGGACCTAGAACACTATTCAGCATATGTAGGTGCTCAATGACTACTCGCTGATTGACTGAATAAATAAAAACCTCACATACACTACGTTTCAGCCATATATAACAATTTGCAGTCCCCAAATGGCTCCTTCTTTTGCAGACGTGGTTTTCCTCTGCCTGCAATAACTTCTCCTTGATTCCTTCACAATTCCTAATCATCCTTCAAGAGTCTGTTTATGTGTCACTGTCCCTGATAAACCTTCGTTGATCCCATCAGGAAGAACTAGGTGTCATCTCTCTTTGTTCTAATAGCACTCTAGGCATACCTCTATCATATTACTTAATACAGTTGACCCTTGAACAAGGCAAGAGTTACCCCCCATTTCCCACCCCACTGTCAAGTTGAAAATCCATGTATAACTTTACAGTCCGACCTCTGCATCTGCAGATTCAACCACCAGGGATCATGTAGCAGTATAGTACGTATTTATTGAAAAAAATCTAAGTACAAGTGGACCTGTGCAGTTGAAATCCATTGTTGTTCAAGGGTCAATTGTACATTGCATTAACATTTTGTCTAATCTATGTCTGTATCCTGAGACTCTAGTAGAGGGCTTTGCCCATAGTAAATTCTGAGCAAATGTTTGTTGAATGATTTTATTCATTGAGTGACAACTGTGTGTCAAGCACTGTACTAGTTTTTTATACACATTATTTTATTTTTTTAAATTTTTATTGGGGTATAGTTGATTTACAATGTTGTTTTAGTTTCAGGTGTACAGCACAGTGAATCAGTTATACATATACATATATCCACTCTTTTGTAGATTCTTTTCCCATATAGGCCATTACAGAGTATTGAGTAGAGTTCCCTGTGCTATACAGTAGGTCCTTATTAGTTATCTATTTTATATATAGTAGTGTGTATGTGTCAACCCCAATCTTCCAATCTATCCCTCCCCCACTCCTTACCCCCAGTAACCATAAGTTTATTTTCTACATCTGTAACTCTATTTCCATTTTGTAGATAAGTTCATTTGTACATATATACAATGGAATATTACTCAGCCATAATAAAGGATGAAATAATGCCATTAGCAACAACATGTATGGACCTAGAGATTGTCATACTGAGTGAAGTAAGACAAAGACAAATATCATATGATATCGCTTATACGTGGAATCTAAAAAAAGGCTACAAATGTACATTATCTTAATCCTGACAAGAAACCTGTAAGATATATGCTACTACTCCTGTTTTACAAATGACGAAACTGAATAACTTGCCCAGAGTTTTGAACCTAAGTGTGTCTGACTCCAAACTGGTATTTCTCCCATTGCCTCAAATGAATGAATAAATCTCCTTAATTTTAGTGATACTTACTGGTCAAAATTTAATATCCTAATTTTACCATTAACATTGAAACTCTGATCTTTTAGTTCAGTGTTGCATGCTCTAATACATTTTTACTTGATTCAGCCTCTTTATATTACAGAGAAGAATGGACCCCAGGTACCTTAACAGCACAGGTATCCTATTTTTAATCTGCTTCATAATTAAAGAGTTTTTGATGATGATTCAGGGTCAAGGTTTGGTTAGTCTTTCCTTTTAAGAGAAGGATTATATTTAAGAGCTAGTCCACATGTCATCTTTCAAGAGGTATAAAAGGCCCAAATACATTGAAAGTCACATTGAAATTATAGAATTAATATACCTGGAAGAAAGGAAAATGTGGCAGGAATGAGTTAAAGATAGTAAGACAGTCTCACATATGTGAGAGAACCTGGTGGTCACCCTGATTTCTGTCTTTTCTGCATGCTAGGTGAAGCAGTGTGTACTAAAATTTTAATAAAGTTTTTAGAAGTACATAAAATAGTATCATGAGAATCTCACGCAGTGAGAGCCCAAGCTCTAAAGTCAGACAGACCTGAGGTCTAATCCTTGCTCCCCTACCTAATAGCTGAGTAAATTTAAGCAAGTTGCTTAACTTTTCCTAAGCCTCAATTTCTTCATCAGTAAAATGGAGAGAAAAGAAGGGTATTAGGTAGGGTAGCTAATTACTACTATAACACACAGCATTAAAATTTTAGAGGCATAATTTAATAAAACAAGTAAAATCCAATACAGGTGTACCTGGTCATGCAGTTCTCTGGGGCAGGATTCCTTCAAGGACTAATTTGGGGCCCCATGCTTCTTCTATTTTGCAGTTTTGACTTCCTCTAGATTCTTTGAAATCTTCATTCAGCTGGTAGGTAGGGAAAGAAAGAGAATATGGCGCATGTGTAGGAGGTTTTAGAGGTTTTGTGGGCCAAAACTTAAATGGCTTTCATTGTTTCTGTCCACAGTCCATTGTGTATTGTCAGTCACATGACCCCAACTAATTACAAGAGAGGCTGGGAAACATAGTATGTGTGCTCAGGAGAAAAGGAAACAGACTTTGGGGAATTCAGAGGTGCCTCTGCCACTTCAGGTCATGAGGTGGTCTTAGGGTTTAACTGAGATAATGCATGTAATGTGCTTAGCATAGGGTAAGTAATCAACACAGTTACATGTAATTATTATTATCACAAGGGTGTATGCTGAGAGTCTGAATAAGGAAGTGAAGTCCTTGCTTGGAGGTTCTACCAAGAGAACTCAGCTACATTCAAAGAAAAGTCCTTACCTAACTGATTTGGAAGCATCAGGAAACATAAACATTGAAAGGTGAGGGATGAAGGGGTTGCCAAGGTGTTCATGTCAGCTTAGCTAACAGAATGTCAAAAGTTTATACCCTAATGTCTAAGAAGAGTGGGAATAGGGAACTGGTAGACTCTTTGGATTTGGGAATGGGCTTAACTGAAATAATAAAGGGTAAATATTCTGATCAATCCCCTCTTCCATATTCTTTTTCTCCCTCACTTTCTTACCTTAAAGTTACAGACATCATAAAGATTCTTCAGGTGCAGCATATTTTCTTCTCCCCACTTATTTTTCTCCTCTGTTGCCATTTAAAATAGTGTAAGAACTCTGAGAACAGAGACCATGTTTGCCTCACACATTATTATATCTTAGCACCTAGCAATGCCTAGCACAGGGTATGCAGGCAAGAAGTATTTGTTGAATGAATTTAATATATATGGTAGTTGCTTCAAGTCTTGCCTAAAGAATCTAGATAAAGTAATGGAAAGACGATGAGTTTTTAAATCTTGCTTCCATCACTTGAGTATTTGTGGGATTCTGGGACTTCTAAGACTTAAATTTTTTTTTTTAAGCAATAGAGAAAAATTATACAAGCATTTAACCTCTAAGACTTTTTTCTTCCCTGTATTAAGTGGCACAATACTTTTTAGAGTTATAGTAATGAGAACTAAATGAAAAAATTCATGTAGTGTTCCTAGTACATAGAAAGCATTCAAAAAACGGTTGTTCCCTCCCCTGTACCTCACACCTCTCTACAATGTACTTTTTAATTTAGGGGACCCTAACAATTAATTGACACTAATTGTTTACATATTTAGAAACCTCTAAAATATACCCTTGAAAAAAAGTACAGTTGTATTTCTAACAGAAGCTAGTTTATTTATAAGGTGAACATGTCTACAGTTATTTGAATAATGGTGGTTTGTAAGAATCTCTTTGGTAAAAGTAATGGTGAAATACCTTCCTAGTGCAAAAAATACACGTTGCCTTCTGTGTGTTTAGGAATAACTTTTACATTTTCCCTAAAGATGAAATATTTAGCTACTGATTTAGCTCCTGTTGACCTCAGCAGGGGTCTACTAATGCAGAGGCTCAGGCCACCCGGTAACTTATTAAGTGGAACCCACAGAAGAATAGTAAGGATGTCTTAAGAATTGGGTAACTCCACGGCCCAATGGACACGGGGCAGCAAACTGGGCACCAAACTGCAGATGGATTGCAGATGCACTGAAGGAAGTCATTACAGTTTTGAGAAATTTGGGGCTGGCTTGACAAAGATGAAGCCTGCTGGTTTAAGCACTTTATGTTCTTGGCAGAAGCATGGTGTTGCAAATTTTCACCAGCCATAGTGAAAAAAAAGGGGGGAAAGGGAATGGGAGGGGACCATAAAATTCATGATGATACACAAAATGTTAACCATTAGCTTTGCATCTTTTGAGAGTCACCAGATTGAAGCACAGTATTTTGGACTTCGCTGGCAGATGGTGTACACAGACTTTCTGAGTATGTTAGCATTTCATTTGAAACTAGCAAGATTACATAGGACTATCATGGTAATTTAACATTCATGGAGATTTTAAAATTTATCCTTAAACTTGTGTTGAAAGTGAGGCATTTTAACATTTTAAAAGACTTTGTGAAATAGATCTGGATCTCATAGAACAGATTCACAGGATATAATAATTCCTCTAAAATGCCCACAGGACAGTTTCAAGGGTCTTCTTTCCCTGAAAATCTGGCTTACTCAAGAGAAAAAGAGGCCAAAGAGAACAAAGACTAAACCAGAGGAGATGGCAGGTAGTGGTCTGGATTCTCTGAATGGGACTTCTCCACTTACTACCCTCTCACTTCCTTCTATGGTCTGGACCTTTAATCACCACAGCAGTCAGCCTTGTAGGGTCAGCTAATCTCTGTTGACATCATCGTACTACTTCCCTTTTCAAATTCCAGTGAAGCTATGTGTTTCCTGTCCTATTTGACACCCTAGAGAAAACATACTGGCCCATTAGTATCCAAATTTAGACTGGCAGCAATGTGTCAAGTTTTCAGGGAAGAGATAAAAACAGGTGACATTTCCAAGCCTCTCAAGAAAAGGGGAAAAAAACCCCAAGCCTTCTGGGGTAAGTAAGCAGGGAGAGCTTCAATACCCACTGTAGGGAGAGGACTGCTGACAGCCTCCGAAAATGGGCCGACGGAAGCCTTTTCCTTTTCATTAAAGCCAGGAGGACGGTTTTGGGGGCCTCCCTAAACACATTCTTGATTCTGCTAGGAAAGCCCAAGCAGCTCTGACACCCGCTTGCTCAGGGGGAGCTGTGAAGGTAGCTGCACCTCCTCTTCGGGAAGCCGTTGGTTTCAACCACAGACACTAGGACACCCTTGTCGAGAGAGAGGGGTGAAGCCATACGTCCCTCGCCCCGCCCCCCCTCGCCCCCCCCCCCCGTGACCCCAGCGAGCCCAGCCTCGGGCGACCTGTTGGCAGGGAGCATCACGTGACGCGGCGGGCCGCGCACTGCCCCCCGCGGGGGAGCCTCCTGTTGCGCCCGCCGGGCGGGTTTCATCACGTAACTCGCGGGCGCCTCCCCGCTCTTCCCTCGCCGAGCGAGGGAGGGCCTGCGTCGAAGAGGAAAGAGAAGGGAAAAGGGGCGGGAGACGGAGGAGGGGCGGTGCCCGAGTCACGTGACCCGGGGCAGCCCGGAAAGCTCCGAGGAGGAGCCTCGCGCCGCCATTTTCCTGCAGCTGCCTGTCCCTTTTGCCCTGACCGGCTTCAGCTGACCAGGGAAGGGGTGGGCTGAGCTGAGGCGGGGGCAGGGGAGTGCCCGGTATCGTGCCTGACCCCGCGGGTGACAAGAGCCGGTTCTTTCCGGGCTGGGTGGCAGCGCGCGGCCCTGAGCCCCGCCCCAGGCCGGCAGGCGGAGAAGGAGCCGGTGGGGGTAGGGGGGGTGGGGGTCCTCCGGCGCTTGGGGGTCCCAGTCCCCGCCGGCTGCCGAGCGGGAGGGGTGGCGGAGGAGCCGCAGAGATGTCCGGCCAGAGCTTGACGGACCGAATCACCGCCGCCCAACACAGTGTCACCGGCTCCGCCGTGTCCAAGACAGTATGCAAGGCCACGACCCACGAGATCATGGGGCCCAAGAAAAAGCACCTGGACTGTGAGTGAAGCCGACCGCGGCCCCCGCGACCCGCGTCCTTCTCCCCATCTCTTTTCTTCCCCGCTTCAGCTGCCTCTTCCCTCCCTGCGTCTTCTCCGGCGCGGCGGGTCCTGTGCTCATCCGAGCTGTGTTCTTTTTGCTTCCATCACACCTGCCTTCACGGCTTCCGTTCCCTGTCTAAAAATCCCTGACAAGCCACTCCCCTCCGGGTTCCTAGGGGACCCTGGCTTCTCTGTCCGGTGCTCCGCGATACACATCACAGCCGGCCAACTTGCCTCTCCACCTAGCCCCTCACCTCTCGGCCTCCTCTGTCTGCTGCAGCCTTCTGTCTGCTCTTTCTTCCCACCCGTCCCGTGCTGCCTCGCCGCCCTCTCCTGAGCGTCTCCCCGCTTGCTCCCGGCCTCACCGCCCTATTGTTTCCCCACTAGCCTTCTTCGGGTTTCCGTAAACGCCCGGTTCCGTGGGCCCGGATCCCTGTTTCTCCGCAACCCTGAGGGCCTCCTCCCTTGAAGTGATTCCCACTTCCTTTGCTCCACTAGCCTCTTCTGTCCCTTCCTTTCCCGGTTTTCTCGTCCACCTTTCCTCCCCCCACCCCCCGCCCTTGGGTTACCTTTCTTTGCCCCTGTAGCTTCACTTAAGTTCCTTCGTCTCATTGTAAATATCATACTCAATAGCCGACTTTTTTCCCCCGACTACTTTCTTCGTGGGCGTGAAAGTAAAGGGATTCCGTTGGTGTGGGGAAAGCTTTGTGGAACGTCGGGATTTTTAATCACCTCTGGTGGGGTTTAATCATTGTATTTTCGTGCTTTTGACTGGGATAATTTGTGAATGTCAGTCCCCCCCCCCCTTTTTTTTTTTCTAATGGAGGTATGGAAAAGCGTTTGCTGATTTAGGTATCAGTTCCTAGAGCTGTTAAGCCTGGCGGTTTGAATTCAGAAGCTTGAGTGAAGCATAGACTATTGGAATTCAAAATAGATTAATAATCAAATCTACAAATAACATACATCCTTTAAAAAACTGGTAAAAAGATATTTGGTGAGTCTTGAGTTTGGACTCCGTTTTAATTTATGCTGGTTATCTTTTGAGGAACTAGCTTTTCTTACACGCATGATATTACACCATTCACTAACTTAGCTACAATTACTAGAGCTAACTCCTCCCAACTTTTTCCAAACCTGGAAGCCACCTGTAATATCCTCCTTTTTTATTCCACTCCTTTACCTCAAGGTACAAAGATGAGTGGATTACTCAAGCTTTGACTCAATGGAGCTTTGACCTGAAACTTTTCAGGGAAACATAGGGAAAAAGGCATTGTAATAGATAAGTTCCTTTTTTAAATGGCTACTGGACACATAAGCCTGACTGACTTCATCCTACATGAAAGTTACTTTGCTTTACTGTTTGAAGCAAGAGTGAGCATGTCCTGAAAGGGAATTCAGTGACGGGAGTCCTGGTTTGAGTTCTCGTTTGGACTTTGGCCGTAAGGTTTGCGCTTTAAAAAAAAATGGACAAAATGTGAATTCTTCCAAGATACTTTGCTCATGAAGTACTGTTAGAACAAGTTACTGCTACAGACAAACCCATTATTCATTGTGACTTATTCCTTCCTTGTGGAAAAGTTTAAAAAAGCATCATTATTGCTTGGTTCTTCTTTTGATGTGTGGTTCATGGAGGCTGCTTGTTAACTATCAATCCTTGACTGTTTTAAAGAATTCAGAATATATTTAAATGGTGACACATTTATAAATGGAAAGTTTTTTTAAATACATTATGAAGCCGTAAGTGCCTTTTTGATTGTCTGATATTTGGAGTAGACATTTCTACTATTTACTTCTCTTCAAATGACTACTTGGCTTGCTCTACCCAATCTATGGTTTGCCCTAAAACTTTTAATTCTTTTGTTTGGTTGGTTTTGTTGTTTGTTTTTGGTGTTGAAGAAACTACTTGTGACTTTGTGAACTGTTACCCTCATCTCTCCCTTCAAAATGATAAATTATAACACGAATAGATACCGCTTTTAAAAGTCTTTTTAAAGGTTCTTGTCTTAATTCAAATGTTGCAGTTCTAACACGTTGTGGAAAAGGTCAGAAAATAGGCTAGGTAAATTTAGGAGAGTGAGACTTGGCTTGTGGTTTTATGTTAGCCTTTTCTCTTGTAATGGAAGCTGCTGCAGATAAGAACTGGGATTAAGTTTGGTATGGATAATCTCTCATTTGTAGTCTTTTTCTCTACCACTGCTGTGTTTATAAATTCCCACTTCTTTAGAACCTGAATATCCCTGGTAATGTTTGAATTTTTAAAAAAATCTGTATGAATAAGGAGCCACTACTTTATGAGGTTTTTAAAATACAGTAATACTATTTTCCTTATATTGTTTTTTAAAACACTCTTATAACCAGTTCCACTAATGAAATAAATTTAAGTCTGACCAATGAGTGGTTTTTGTGAAGACCTTCTTCCCCCACACACTTTAACATACTTTGAGGAAATTGAAAAGGCTTTCACAAACAGTTCTGGGTTTTGACATCATGGACTGTTAAGTCTTTAATGCAGATACAATTTTTCGTCTTTTAGGAATTGTTCTTTCTAGTGAAGGCTTAGTTCTGTTGTGCCATTTAATATACTGAGAAACTGTTGCCTAATTAGTTGACCCTAATGAAAATGATTTCATTTTTTAAATATTAGTATTTAACAAAAATATGCTTAAGACTGTTTTTTCCTATAAGCCTTTATAGTGTGGAGGTGGTTTCTGTGTACTTCGCCAAGGTCTGTCTATATTAGGAAATGATTATTGTAATCCATGAATTATGGCTTAATTCATACTACATTGTATACTTGTTTAAGAAAGAGCTTTTGCTTTGCTTACAGGGGTCAGTAGATAATAATGTGAAGTAGTGTCCCTAGTGTGAAAAGAGTTGTCAAAAAAAAAAAAAAAGAAAAGAGTTGTTAAACCTGAAACACATTTTTAAAAATAAACATGGTTTGCATTTAACTTCAGGCCTCTAATGGCCATAATCAAGATAGAAGAATAGCAGCCTTGTATTTGAAGGACTTCAGTTTGCCAGGCACTTATTAACCATTATCTAATTTAATCCTTTCTCATAGCTATGGGAGAGGCAAGTCATATGCATAGAAGGTCATCTCTAACTAAATTTAAACAGGGTATAGAATACTTAAAACGTTATTGGTTGAAGTACAGACAGAACAGAGTTTTAAAATTTATAAATTCTTAGAGTAAAAACATTCTTACCTGATTTCACAACCTTTACTCTTGTTTTTTTGACAAGAACACTTTTTTCTATATTTGTTTACTTTCCTTGGGCATTTATGTTGGGGCATGTTTCACTGAGATGAAATATTATGTTAATGGCTCTAATGTTTTCACTTTTTTATCCATATTTTTTCCAGTTAATTTCAAGGGACACTTCATTCCAGCCACCATCTGCCTTACATTCTGTACAACAAAATCAAGATCATGTTCTTATTAAGTATCCGTTATAAGCATATCTCTAAGGTAGATACAGTGTGGGTATTTGTGTGTTGTGTACTGGCTCTAGACTCTGCTTAATTTTAATTGTGGAAACTTTTTTTTTTAAAGTAAGAATTTGTGAATGTTTTGAATATGTAGAGGGTGGAATTTGTATTTGGGTTCGTGTTTTGTATAACCATTGAAAATACATATAAAATATTGACATGCACCCAAAATAATTATCTTTCTAAGCAAATTATTGATTTTTAATGTCTTAGTTAATGATATCCAATGGGTGCTTAGTTTGCATATTGTCAAGAATAAATCTGGTAACTGGGATCTGATTTGCAAGAAGGTACCTGTGAGGAAGATAGTAAGTAGAAGATCTGCCCCTAGATGGCGCTTGTTTAGAAATAAGGTAACTGTGGCTTTCCAAATGGACAATTATTTCGTAGTTATGTTTGGGCTTACTGTTCTTTCCCATAAGAATTAATCGTATGATTTATATTTTCATTTTCATTATTTGACCTATTCTGTCCCTTACTACTTTAATAGTTCTGAAATACAAAAAAAAAACGGTAATTGAGTCATCAAAGTGGTAATAGTAAGATTTGACTACTTATGTCAAATGCAGGAGGTATATAGTAGAACTCCACAAATGTAAGTTTTTCCTCCCTGACATATTTAGTTATGTTTATGAATAGTACGTATTTTAAAAGAGAAACCCTGAAGAGAATTTTACCTATAGCCATTTCAGTAGCTGCCTTATTTGTAACTAGCAAATTAATTCTAAAATATCTTTGTAAAGTAATTAGGCTTCACTGGTGGACTTGTTACTTTAAGAAATACTGTTTAGACTTTAGTCATCTATTTTTTATCCTTGTAGCAGTGCTTTTTATGTTTATATATTTTATATATCTGAATAATTTTTAAAGATGTCTTAGAATTTAATTTCAACTGAAAAGTAAGAAGTGAAACTTCATTATGAAGTGACTTGCTTTTATTCTCTCATTTGAGTTGTAAAGCACTTATGTGATATTTAATTAGATTTTTTTTAACTTTTTTAAGCTCTTCCACTTTACTTTTTAAATTTTAAAATTTATTTATTTATTATTTATTTATTTATTTTTGGCTGTGTTGGGTCTTCGTTGCTGTGTGCGGACTTTTCTCTAGTTGCAGTGAGCGGGGGCTACTCTTTGTTGCGGTGTGTGGGCTTCTCTTTGTGGTGGCTTCTCTTGTTGAGGAGCACAGGCTCTAGGCATGCGGGATTCAGTAGTTGCGGCACCCGGGCTTAGTAGTTGTGGCTTGCGGGCTCTAGAGTGCAGGCTCAGTAGTTGTGGTGCACGGGCTTAGTTGCTCCACGGCATGTGGGATCTTCCTGGACCAGGGCTCGAACCCGTGTCCCCTGCATTGGCAGGTGGATTCTTAACCACTGCGCTACCAGGGAAGTCCCTATTTTTTATTTTTTTTGGCCGTGCCGCACAGCTTGCGGGATCTTAGTTTCCTGATCAGGGATTGAACCCGTGCCCCCTTTAGTGGAAGCATGGAGTCCTAACCACTGGACCGCCAGGGAATTCCCTAGATGTTTTAAAAATACATTGTTTAATTTATTTTAATTAATCAGAATTGCTTTAATTTAAATAATGTGAAAGTTCACCAATTTGTTTAAAATAATTGATTTTAATTAGTCATCAGAATTGCTTTAATTTGAATAAAATAGTTTATTTTGACTCTGATTATCATTTAGAATATTTAATGTGAAAGTTCACCCTAATACATAGAAAGTCTCTTCTGTTTTCTTCAGTTTCAAAGTGCTTAGTTCCGTGATTTTGCCCTTAAAGTCAAAGAAGCAAGTAAAATAAACTTAAAGACTTCTTGGCAAGAGGTTAGAGCCCTACCAAGAAGAAGTAGGGTTAGATTTTCAAAGTAAAGGCTTAATATTTGCTTTTCCTGTTCTTTTGGTGGCTGAAGTGGCATTTCCGTTACTTTGTGTTCTGTCTCAGTATGTTCCCAGTTAAATGGCTTTATATATTTCTCTAGAGAATTGAAATTTTTGGATTTGATCTTTCAGAATTTTGTATATTCACTGTGTATATGGTTCTTTTCATGGAGAATTGTTTGTAGGCAGTTACAATTTACTAATGATATTCCTTTAAAAGGGAATTTTAATGAACTTAAACCTTTGTATTAAAAATTATGTTCAGAATTGTAATTTGCCAGGTTATCAGAATATTAAGGATTTCTCAAGTTACATTAGAATATAGTGGCAATACTCACAGATAGACGTGTTTTTTGTGTTTATGCCTAGGTTGTGTTTATATTTATTTAACAAATGTTTATTTATGCTTACTTTGTGCTGGGCACTCACATTACTGAACACTTTGCATTTATAAACTTGTTTATTCCTTTCAACAACTTTGTGAGAGATTTTATTATTATTTTTAAATTTATTTATTTATTTTTGGCTGCGTTGGGTCTTCGTTGCTGCGCGCATACTTTCTCTAGTTGCAGCGAGCGGGGGCTGTTCTTCGTTGCAGAACGTGGGCTTCTCATTGCAGTGGCTTCTCTTGTTGCAGAGCACGGGCTCTAGGCGCACAGGCTTCAGTAGTTGTGGCATGTGGGCTCAGTCGTTGCGGCTCGCGAGCTCTATAGTGCAGGCTCAGTAGTAGTTGCTCCGCGGCATGTGGAATCTTCCTGGACCAGGGCTCGAACCTGTGTCCCCTACATTGGTAGGCAGATTCTTAACCACTGTGCTACCAGCGAAGTCCAAGAGATTTTATTATTATCACCATTTTACTGAAGAGGAAACTAAGGCACTGAGTTTAGTAATTTGCCCAAGGTCACATTGCCAGGAAGAGGAGAACTGGGATTTGAACCCAGGTAGTCTAGCATCAGGTCTGGCTTTCACCTTAGTGTAACTTTTAATGTAATGCTTTTCTATTCTAGAGAATGAATAGACCATGTTTATCTATTCATGGCTGTTTCTTAAAGTGTGATCCTGGGATTCCTGGGAGTCCCCAAGACTCTTTCAGCGTATTTGTGAAATCGAAACTATATTCATATGCTGAGACATTATTTTCCTTTTCCATTTTCATTCTTCCACTATTGTACAGTGGAGTTTTCCAGAGGCTATGTGATACTGCAACAAATTGAATGTAGTAGCAGATATGAAAATCTAACTGTTTTTTATTAAGCCAGATAGTAAAGAGTTTTGGAAAAAATGTGAAACAATGCCACTGTTCTAAATTTTGGTTTTGGAAAATACAGTTATTTTTTATGAATAATGCTAACATATGATGAATTTTATTATTTTAAAATGAATTAGTATTTAAGAATTTCTCAGTTTTAATTTCTAACACAGTAAATACCAATAGAGAAAAACCACATAAGCAAAAGCTCTTTGGGGTCTTCAATTTTTAAGATTGTAAAGGTTCTGAGAGTAAAAAAATGCAACTCTAAGGAAGGGTGTATAGAAGAGGGGAGAAAAGAATACTTAGAGAGAAACTAGATGTAAGTGGTCCTTTAAATTCTCAGAGTAATTTTGATTTGATTTGATGTGTAACAGTGGCCCAATCATTGTAGGACTGATCAAGAGATGTGATGTGATCTTTTGATTATGTCATACTGTTGAGTAGATTGGAAAGAATGTGCTGTGTGACTTGGAAAGGAGACTGCTGGGGGGCAAAAAGAGTCTCTAACAGTAATAATATAATTTTTCCTAAAAGGCCTTGATAGAGTCCATCATTAATTGAGACTCTTGATCTATTTTTCCTCAACTGTTTTGTTTTGTTTTATTTTAAATATATCTAAGCTATTTCTTTTCAGCCAAGCAGGTTAGGTACCAGTTGAGCCAAAATAAGTTCTTGACCCTCAAACTATTAGCCAGCCTTTGCAAATCCCATTCCTTGGACACAAAATATCTTCACCTCTCTATCAGTACAGATGCATCCTTCCTTTTAAACCTTCTTTAAGCTAACTTGCTTTTGTTAACATTCACATTTAAAGTAACCTCTTTCATAAAGACGTTACTGAATAACTCCCCCTGGTTCTGTCAGTCCAACGTTATTATCACCATTTAAAGTTTACATATATATATATCTTTTTTTTTTTTTTTTTTTTTGGTTAAACTGTACTTAGTATTATGCTTTTATATATATATTGGGTTCATGGGTGTTTTCTCTGTGAATAGTAACTGTTCTTTTTTGTACTATTCTATGTCTCTTCTCAAAGTACCTAATCAGTGACCCTTTGGGTGCCCAGTAAGTACTGAATGATTACACATAATCTCCTGCCACAGCTCAGGCTATTCCATGAACAACGTATGGACACACCGTAGAGATCTATTCCAGTAGATATTTTAATAATGTTTTTATAGCCATTATCTTAGTTGCAGTGAATGGTAATCACCTGGTTACAAAATTATATATGAAGTCATTCAGTAGCATTGATAAAAAAGATTATAACAAATTGCTATGTTTCATGGCACCCATGAGGCATTGAGGTTTAGTTTTGTTTAGATATTATGTGGTTTTTCCAAAGTATTGTTATAGCAAAGAAAAAAAGTTTCTTGGTTACAGCAACTCAGTTTGAAAACTATATTCAAATGCATGTTTTTGAGGATATGGTCTTAAAAGTAGAAATTAATTTTAAGAATTAAACAGGGGACCAGAATTAGATTTGAAATGTTTATCAGAGCTGCTTCCTTGTACAACTCTAGGAGGTGCTGATCACATTATAGTCTATGTGTAGGGTGCCTCCAGTATATAACTGTATGGCAGCCTCACTTTAGATATAAGGAAGGATAAAGTACACTTAATAGATAATGTAAAAATGCAAAAGAAAAGAAATGACTGTTTCAGAGTTAAGCCTTGTGAGGTATGAAGCAAAGGTTGGAGTAGTAGTAGTGATGGCCTAAAGTACACGTAATAGATAACATCAAGATGCAAAAGAAAAGAAATGACCGTTTTAGAACGAAGCCTTGTAGGGTAAGCAAAGGTTGGAGTGGTAAGTAGTGATGGCCATGATAGTAAGACGACTAAATCCAGATCATCAGTTCATTCCAGGGGCTGGTAGGAGTTGCTGCAAGTCTTCTCTGAATGCTTGGAATTCCAGCAGTGATTACTGAAACGGTGCTGGTATTTATAGTCGTAAACTTAGTACTTGAAAGCTTGCTAGGGGCCCTGATTTTACTCAAGGGACATTTCTTTCAAGTAGTGGTTGAGGAAGCTAGATATGCTTTCCAAACTTCTTCCCTCACTAAAGATTGCAGGTATACTTTACAAGTGACTTTCATAGGGTATACTCAGTTGCTGTATTTTAATGTACATGTTTCTGCTGATTATAGATCTCCTCATGTGATTTATAAGCTCTGAGAACAAGGGTCATGGTGTATGTATGTTAAAATTTTTATGTGCTGGTAATAGAGTTAGTTATCCTGTGGAAGCTTGAGAAATACAAATGTAACATTTTAAGTACATCTAATATGCAAAAATCTTATCGTGATTCAAGTATATACCAAAAAGTAAATAGGGTGGTATTCACACCGGAGAGGATTTGCCGACCTTTTTGGTGTATTAGAAACAATTGTTTGCAGAAATTTATTATCATGCATGGTATTGACTGATTTGAGATACTGTCATTTAATCCAAAGCTAATGTGAAAAGAGGGATTGTGAGGCAAAGTGATTTTTTTAATGCAATCTTTAAATTGAGATGTAGTTCACATAACATAAAATATATTCGCAGTGTTGTGTGCAACCATCTCCAGTATCTAATTCCAGAACGTTTCCCCCCACCCCAAAAAGAAACCACCTATCTGTTAGCAGTCACTCCCCCATCTCTCCACCCTTATTCCCTGGCAACCGGTAATCTACTTTGTCTATGGATTTTCCTATTCTGGACATTTCATATGAGTAGAATCATACAATACATGGCCTTTCATGCCTGGCTTTTTTCACTTAGCATAATGTTTTCAAGGTTTATTTATGTTGTAGCATGTAACAATACTTCATTCTATTTATAACCTAATAATATTCCCTTGTATGGATATACCACATTTTGCTCATTCATCCATTGATGGACACTTGGGTTGTTTATCCCTTTAAATCCAGGAAGAATAGTATTGCTATGAACATCTGTATAGAAGTGTTTGTGTTAACATGTGTTTTCAGTTCTCTTGGGTATGTACCAAGGAGAAGAATTTCTGGGTCATATGGTGGGTATATGTTAACTTTTTGAGGAATTACCAGACTGTTTTCCACAGGAGCTGCACCATTTTACATTCCCAACAACAATGTATAAAGGTTTCAGTTTCTCCATATTCTTGCTAACACTTGTTATTTTCAGGGTATTTAAAAATTTTTTTTTTCATTGTAGTCATCCTAGTTAAATATGTATATATAGTATATATCATGATTTTGCTTTGCATTTCCCTAATGACTAATGATGTTAAACATCTTGTTAATAATGTTGAGCTTATTGACCATTTGTATATCTTTGAAAAAATGTCTGTTCAGATCCTTTGCCCATTTTAAGTTTGGTTCTTTATTATTTGGAATGCTGGAAGAGTTCTTTACATATTCTGGATACTAGATCCTTATATGACTTGAAAATATTTTTTCCCATCCTGTGTCTTGTCTTTCCACTTTTTTGATAGTGTTCCCCCTGCCCTTTTTTTTTTTTTTAAACTTTGGGTTTATTTTATTTATTTATTTATTTATTTATGGCTGTGTTGGGTCTTTGTTTCTGTGCGAGGGCTTTCTCTAGTTGTGGCAAGTGGGAGCCATTCTTCATCGCGGTGCACGGGCCTCTCACTATCGTGGCCTCTCTTGTTGCGGAGCACAGGCTCCAGACGCGCAGGCTCAGTAATTGTGGCTCACGGGCCTAGTCGCTCCACGGCATGTGGGGTCTTCCCAGACCAGGGCTCGAACCCGTGTCCCCTGCATTGGCAGGCAGATTCTCAACCACTGCGCCACCAGGGAAGCCCCCCCCGCCCTTTTAAAAATCAAAGTATAGTTGATTTACAGTATTAGTTCCATGTATACAACATAGTGATTCATAATTTTTTAAATAAATGATAGTGTCCTTTGATGCACAAAAGTCTTTAATTTTGAAGTTCAGTTTATCTATATTTTCTTTGAATATTTGTGCTTTTGGTATAATATCTTAAGAAACCATTGGCTAATCCAAGGTTACACACATTTACACCTCACCTACTCCTAAGAGTTTTAGCTCTTTTAGGTTTGATCAACTTTGAGTTAAATTTTATGTATGGTGTGTGGACACAAGGTGACGTTAAGGAAAATGAAGGATATTTGAGTTTTTCCCCTTCTTTTGAGGTTTACATGGGGTACAACTCTGCTACCTCTGTGTAATGTGGAAATAGAGATTAGTGAGGGAGAAAAAATTTTCCTTGATGGCATTCTCCAGTACTGGTAATCGTTCATTGACTATGGAAAATTCGAGTCAAACATTTTTCAACTGGATGGACTAATTAATCCAACAAACTTTTTTTTTTTAAAGTTCTCGGTATAGTTTAAATGTGTGAAGAGATAATACATAGTTGCATGAGTATCAATAAGCAGTTATTTTTGTCTACACAGAATGGTGTGTATGTTTCCATAGTATCTTGTACTTCTCCATAATGACTTGTACTTCTTTTTTTTATTGGAGTAAAATTGCTTTACAATGTTGTATTAGTTTTTGCTGTACAATGAAGTGAATCAACTATATGTATACCTATATCCCCCCTTTTGGACCTCCCTCCCACCACCCCCCCCATCCCACCCATCTAGGTCATTGCAGAGCATGGAGCTGAGCTCCCTGTGCTATACAGCAGGTTCCCACTAGCTATCTATTTTACACTTGGTAGTGTATTTATGTCAAACCTAATGTCCCAATTTGTCCCACCCTCCACTTCCCACCCTGTGTCCATATGTCTGTTCTCTACGTCTCTGTCTCTATTCCTGCCCTACAAATAGGTTCATCTGTACCATTTTTCTAGATTCCACATATATACGTTAATATACGGTATTTGTTTTTCTCCTTCTGGCTTACTTCACTCTGTATGACAGATTCTAGGTCCATCTACATCTCTACAAATGACCCAGCTTCGTTCCTTCTTATGGCTGAGTAATATTCCATTGTATATATGTACCACATCTTCTTTATCCCTTCATCTGTCGTTGGACATGTAGGTTGTTTCCATGTCCTGGCTATTGTAAATAGTGCTGCAGTGGGCATTGGGGTACGTATAGCTTCTATAATTATAAGTGTTTACAGAAAACCCTTGTGTGTCCTCTTTACTGTGCTAAATAGAGCATATAGCAAGTATGTAATAAAAAGATGCTGAAAGAATGAAGGAGGGGGCTTCCCTGGTGGCGCAGTGGTTGAGAGTCTGCCTGCCAATGCAGGGGACACGGGTTCGAGCCCTGGTCTGGGAGGATCCCACGTGCCGCGGAGCGACTAGGCCCGTGAGCCACAATTACTGAGCCTGCGCGTCTGGAGCCTGTGCTCCGCAACAAGAGAGGCCGCGATAGTGAGAGGTCCGCGCACTGCGATGAAGAGTGGCCCCCGCTTGCCACAACTAGAGGAAGCCCTCGCACAGAAACGAAGACCCAACACAGCCATAAATAAATAAATTAAAAAAAAAAAAAAAAAAAGAATGAAGGAGGGATGAAATTTTCATGAGGGGTTTCTAATGTGTTATCAAAGAACGTTTTAGGATTTTTTCCATAAAGGAAGAGAAAGATTACTGTAGGGGTAATTAATGCCTTTGCTGTAAGTAGTAGTTGTTTGTTTAAACTTCTTTCTGTTTCCATGATGAAGTAAATTTTTATTCTTTATTGGTTGAAAATGTGAGGAATTATGGAAATTAAGTAAATTTCCAGAGTTAGATTATATACAATTAGGGTAGTTTGACACACTTAAAATATTTTTTATTCCAGGACCTACTTAATATTGGTATATTTGATTTTAAATGTTTCTTCTGCTTTTGTTTTCTTTTTTTCCCCTGTTATTATGAGTATTATTTGCTAATGTATGGTTGTTGTAAGTGAATTCCAGGCAGTCTTTGATTTTAGACTTTGTGTTATCTGTGATAGTTCACACCTGAGAGCAGAATGCTATAGGCCTTATTTGCTAAATGCTTGTGTTTTTTGTTATAAGATATTGGCAAAACTTGTAAAGTGCAAAGAAAGATAGAAATGAAGTATATGTCTTTAATAGGCTATGATGAATGAACTGGATGTTGACCTTGATTGGCTTCTTCCTACTACCTACTTCACCTATGCCCTTTTTGTCCTGGTCTTAGGGCTCTGTGGAGAATTGCCTATGGAAATCCAAATTAATTTTTTTTGAATGTGTAATATAGATAAATCTTAATTCATTTGTGTACCTACAGACTCAAGAGTTTATTATTTTGTGTGACTTTATATTTCTTGGAGAAGGTCTGAGTGGAAAAAAGAGAATTATAAGAGCAAATCTTTTTTTAAAATTTCACGTTATTTTAGTAAAATTATCTAGGAAACTGTATTAAAATCTTTTGCTTGTTCTATGAGCAAGAATATGGGGTGAAAGTTCTGAGATTGAGTTCTGTTGAATTGAACAGTGCTGGCAAAAACCCTGGTTAGAAGCATTAAATGGGGTGCTAAGGAAAAGTGATCAAGGTCTAGAAAGTAATGTAAAAATGAATGCCACTTAATCGTTACTCTAAAAGGAACATGAGATCTGATGTTGAAAGTGTAAACAAATAATTGTAATAATTGAGATAAATGTGTAATATTATTTACATAAAGTATCAAAGTAGGGGCTGGAGTAATTTTGAAGGAGTTAATGACAGCTTCGTAGAGGAGGTAACAAGAAGTTTAAGGATGAACAGTGATTTGCCAGATGGACAAAGGGATTCCTCCTAAATAGATTAGCACATTTAGGGACACAAAGGCAAGAAAGCATTTTGATGTGTTTGGGGAAAACTTTAAGTAGTGCTGTATGGTGGAATGTAAAGTGTTAATGAGAGTAAGAGGGAGATGAGGTTGGAGAGAGAGCCCTTAAATGTCTTGTAAGGACAGGAGTTATCTTGATAGACTGGTCTCTTCTCCCCAGATCCTGATTTTAGGATCCCCTTTGCTTCCATTTATTAGCTGCTTTCCTAGCTTTAGATGCCAGTGTTAGGGAACTGGAGAAGTACGCTTTCCTTTTTCCTGGTACTTTGTGGTAGGGTTATTGAAAGGGAAGGAAGATAGGAATCTACAATCCTGTTGCCATTTGTGCAGGGGGCTAGATGAGCTTTGGCATCTGAAGTTGTACTTCTGAATGTTGTTATACGTGGTGGTTTGGCTCACTGAATAAATAAAATCAGGTACACTGATCTCATGGCTTTTGTGGGCTTGGGTGCAAGTGAAGTTTTTTTGAGTTCCAAATTTATGAATGAACTTAAACACAAACTATCTTATCATCTGACGATGGTCAGCGTGAAGAGGAAAAGTTTGATAAGGTTCTTGGGGGCATGTTTGATTTATGTGGTTTAACAATTGCTATCAATTTATCTACAAAGGATACATTAATTATTAGTTTCTTTAGGTTTTTAAAGCCTGATTTCTACCAAACAAGACTTTATTAGTCTAGTGGAAATTAATATACTCATTAGCAATTGCATATTGAGTGTCTATTATATAAACAAGTTACCGTGTTGAGATTTTTGAGAAATCTAAAAGTGAAATTGCTGATCATGTCCTCAGTCTAGTAAGGAAGATGACATATACAGATAGTTGTATTACCAGACAGTGTGAGATAAGCTCAGATCAGATGTCATTGAAAATTAGAGGAGAGAGAGAGATAACTGCTTTCGATAAGGGGGAGAAATGGACCTTAAATGATAATTAGGGAGGAGCAGTAGGCATTTCAGGTGGAGGAAAGAGCATTGAGCAAACATTTGTGGGTAGGAAAGCTGGAACTGTGCTTGGGGAACAAAGGAATCAGTTTAACTGGAGATGGTAAATGGGGTGCTTTGAGGCCAGAGGAAGGACAGGTTAGGCGTAAGGAGAGATATAGTTGGAGCAGTTGTCTGAGGTGAGATTGTGGAGGGAGTATGGATTTTAATCATATGACTTTTAGATATATCTCATCTCCTGGTAGCTTTTGGCTGCTGTAGGTAAAGTTGAACCATAGTTAGAGCTGATTTTCAAAGTTGCACTCTGTTTTCTGCTGCCAGTGTTAAAATAGGGAAGGCAAGAAGTTTTGCTGATCTTGAAGCTGAGAATGAGATTTTATATCTCATATTAACTTGGTTATAGACTGTATTAATAGTGGCAATATCTAAGGTTTTGGGGATTTCTGAGTCTATAGATTGCACAGGAATGAATTATTGAAGAAGTCTTCTAAACAGTAATAATATATTCCTAATTTTGATCTGAAGATAGAGATTTTATTAAAGTTTAAGGAAACTCTTTCAGTTTTCAGTGTTGCACAAAATCTGATCAAATCAGTTTTTTTTTAAGGACACAACCTGCATGGTGGGGATAATAGCTCAGATTTAAAGAATCCTTTCTGTCTTAAGCACTTGACATGCATTAACACAGTTAATCTTTATAAAAAAACCTATTGAATATGTAGTCTTATTAGCTCTATTATACAGATACATAAAGGAAACATCACTAATAAAAGGAAATAGAGAATAAATTTAGCACTTAAATGGCAATGAAGAACCTTGAGTGGAAGTCAGGCAATCTGGGGAATCTCTTAGCTCACAGAGAACTTTTAGGGAATGGGATATAGTTAGGAGAAAGCCTTTCTTTGAGAAATATAATTTCTGTAAATATGTAAGATTACATTTGGAAACAGCAACTTCTTATACTTCTTACGCTTTTAGAGGAATAAGCCCTGAACTGGAATGTGGTGTGCTGGCCCCAGCTCCATATGACCTTAGGAAAATCCCTTACTCACTTAAATTGCTTATTTTCTTTCTTTTTTTTTTAAATTTTATTTATTTATTTATGGCTGTGTTGGGTCTTCGTTTCTGTGCGAGGGCTTTCTCCAGTTGCGGCAAGCGGGGGCCATTCTTCATCGCGGTGTGCGGGCCTCTCACTATCGCGGCCTCTCTTGTTGCAGAGCACAGGCTCCAGATGCGCAGGCTCAGTAATTGTGGCTCACGGGCCTACTTGCTCCGCGGCATGTGGGATCTTCCCAGACCAGGGCTCGAACCCCTGTCCCCTGCATTGGCAGGCAGATTCTCAACCACTGCGCCACCAGGGAAGCCCGCTTATTTTCTAAATTGCCTCCCTGCTCTGCTATTCTGTGATGCTATATTTGTGCCCCTTTAGCTTTTTTGTTCTTGGCTTGGTGCTTTGGAAACTAAGATTAAGCATGGTTTCTTTATGAGCTTTTGCTTCATTCTCCATTAATTAGAGTAGCTCACCTACCAATATATCATCTTTCCTTGAAAAACAATTTTAACTTACATATTTTACTGTCATTGGGAGGGAGGGGTAGCATTGTTTTCTGTGACTTTGTTTTAGGAGAAAATGGCCAACAAAAATGTGAATTTTCTTCTATCTTATTAAAAATATGTGAATTATGTAAAATATTAAAATACTTGATATTAAAATACTTCCTATTAGCCTTTCCAACCATGTTTCAAATGCTTTCTTTTCTGAATTTTTCAGTTCAGTCAGCCAGGTGGACCACAGGATGTTTATCTTCCTTTCATGTTTGCCCCCTTGGGGCACGTATGTTTGAGTTGGATGCTCTTATTTGGTGAGGGAGAACAGTACTCTTCTCCCCTCTTCCCCCTTCCCTGATTGGTCAGATGAGCCATATCTGTCAAGCCTTCAGTAGCAGTTGTAATCAAATTGCTCCTCTATCCCTCTGCAGAGGCATTTTCTTTTTTCTGTTTTCTTTTTCTTCTTTTTTTTTTTTTTTTTTTTAACTCTCAGAGCATCCTGAGCATGTTTATTTCTCCTGAAAACAGGGACTCTGCTTTGTCTTGATATCCTCAATACCTAGAATATAATGAATGCCTGGTGCATAATAATATCTTAGTAAATATTTAATAAATCTTTGATGAAGATAATGGACTTAATATACTGGGCTGGTGAATGAACTATTTAGTCAACAGTTTTTTGTTTTATTTTTTAAATGTGAATTTCCTGGACAGAATCTTTATTGCAAATATTCAGATATGATCTTGGTCTTTAGCTAGTTGGTTCACCTGATAAGTTCATAGTGTTCATGCTAGGATTATGAATTTGATACCTGAAAAACAATGATGGTGGTGGTCCCTTAACTATTGCCACAGACTAAATGATCTACACTGGTGATTGTCTTGCTTTTATTGGCTGTTGGTTATAATGGGAGATCAGTTGAGGGTATATAATGGAGCATCACTAATCCATCCCCTTGTGTTCATTTGCACAGTAATTTAAAATTATTTGGTTTAGTGATGAATTTGTGAATTAATGCCTCACACCTTATTTTTATCCCTTATTTTAATTTCATAGAACCATAGAAATTAAGCGTTATTTTTGTTTCAAAGATTATTTATTTGTTGGGGAGACTGTTTCTTGAAGTATATGTATACTATGGATATATATTGTGGATGGGGGTTGCATATGTCTACTTATTAATGCTGGAACTTGTAACAGACCAACACCACATCCATTTTTCCGAGTATAGCTGCCTACTCTTTTTTGGCCTGCAACCTTTTGTGTACTTAGGACCACCACTAAGAGAAGATCAGGGAATTCCCTGGCGGTCCAGTGGTTAGGACTCCACGCTCTCACTGGCGAGGGCCCGGGTTCAGTCAGGGAACTAAAATCCCACAAGCCGGGCAGCGCAGCCAAAAAAAAAAAAAAGTTTTACTTGCAGGTACATGTATGTGTAGTTCTAATTTTGAGTTAACTTGTCAAATACAGTATGAGCTATCTGTCTTTTTGGCAGTCTTTTTACCTTTTGTGACTTTAAGTAAGCAACTTATTGATATCATTTAGAATAATCTTTAGTTGTATACAATATGAATTATACCTAGGAAACTTGTTTTAATATTTGTTGGTATCTTTTTTAACTGCTAAGTTTATCTATCTTCAGGTAGCATTTTTGGGGAGGGAGGGGCAAGATTTTGGAAATGTGTAGCATTTATATTAGGTGACTAGAAAACAAAACATCTCACTAATTGCAGTTACTAACTTTATTTCAGATGAGATGTGGGGAAATGGGTCTGGCCTATAAGGCCTGTGTGAAGATTTATTGGTATAAATACAAAATTGAATGGATTGCTCTACAGTGAATTTGTTTTTAAGAACTGCATATCCAAGAGGGTTACAGTATAGCTGCATTTGATCTCTTGGTATGAAACTCAAGGAGGAGAGATCTGGTTTGTTCTTTACATGATCACATTGTCTTCAGTTTTCAGATCTGGAAGGTATAACCACATTATCCTTATTCCCATTTGTACATTTCTTTTTAGAAGTAACACCAGCTTTTCAATGACTGAGAAGTTAAGGTTTAGCAAGCGGTATTTCCTTTTTTATTTTTCTTTTCTCAGCATTAACTTTTGTAACTTTTCACAGAACTATGTAATTGCGTATTAGTTATCAGGTTTGGAATTTGTGTTAGGTATTAATTCAGTATGAGATTTTAGGCATGGTATGGTATAAACCCTCCTTTATTTTTGTTCTTCATATTCTTGCAAAATGTTTTGAATTGGTGACCTAGAGTGGACCAAGGCATTATTTGCAGGTGATTTCTGTAGCACATCCCAGAAACACTGCATAAACATAGCTGAGTGGCAGTAAACAACAACCATAAGTACTGACTTAAAAATCAGTTACAGAAAAAGAAATTAGTTACAGAGTTGCAGCTGGCAGCTATGTTAGAAAGTTATTGATATTTATAAAGCAGCTGAAGAGGCTGAGACACTCCTTGTTTAACTGCTGGGAGAAAACCGTTTCTTCCGATCCGGAGCTGGAAACCTTTTTTTTTTTTCTTTTATTGATCTTGAGGGTTCTTTTTTTTTTTTTTTTTGGCTGTGTTGGGTGTTCGTTTCTGTGCGAGGGCTTCCTTTAGTTGCGGCAAGCGGGGTCCACTCTTCATTGCGGTGCGCGAGCCTTTTCACTATCGCGGCCTCTCTTGTTGCGGAGCACAGGCTCCAGACGCACAGGCTCAGTAGTTGTGGCTCACGGGCCTAGTTGCTCCGCGGCATGTGGGATCTTCCCAGACCAGGGCTCGAACCCGTGTCCCCTGCATTAGCAGGCAGATTCTCAACCGCTGCGCCACCAGGGAAGCCCTGGAAACCTTTTTAAGACAAGCTTAAGCTGCTTCCTATCCTTGGGCTTCTAGACTTAATCTAGAAGTGCCTTTTCTTTGACTTTCTTCATCAGAGTTAGGTTTTCCTAACTTAGCCAGTGACCAACCAGAAGGTATGGTAGTTTTTGAGGCCCTTTTTAACATAGTTTACCTCTTCTCCTATTACTTAGAATTGGGAATGATTACATCTCTGGCAGATGACTGGAAAACTGCCTTATGTGTTCCTCTCATGTAAAATCATGTAAGCCCTACTCACCTAAAATCTGGTGAGTTGACTTTGTTTTGTAACATTCTTGGCTTTTTAAACCTTGCTTATAAATTAAGGCTTGCAGTTTCTGAGTCACTTGGAGATGGGGATGCCAAAACTCTTTAAACCCATTCCTTGTGAACTTCAGTTGAATGATATGGTTCCTTCCTTATACCCTGTCAGCTTCAGTTTATTGTAGTCAGAATGAAAACGAGGATGCTAAAGAGCAGAATATACTATACTAGATAAGATGTGGTTACTGTCTGTGCTAGTAATTAGATTTGTGAGGGCTAAAAAGAAATGTGTGAATTTTAGAATAATTAGAGAAGGTGAAGGCAAGACTCAAACCATGTGAAATGAAGAGAGAGAGAATTGAGAGGAAAATATGTATAGATCTTCATCCATTCCTCTAGTGGAAAATACTGTTTTAAAGACTCTAATTCCAGCACAGCTACTAGTTTGTGTTACTTTAGGTAGGCAAGGTAAGCAAGTATTTAAATCTTTACAATGGAAATAAGAAAGCATCCCTTGCCTTGTCACAAGGCTATTGTAATACAAAATCAAAAGACTAAGGATGTGAAAGAACTTTGTTATAAAGTATGAAGAAATCCCTATGTATAAAGATTTTGCCCCTCTTACGATCCAGTGCAAGTAACTGGTTAACACTTCTCAGTGGAAGAAGTTGGGCTTTATAAACATTCTAAAGAAGGTTTTGCAGATGTTCTTGAATTTGAGGTGGTTTCATAGTATTGTATTGGAAAAGTGATGGAGGAATAGTCTGCTAAAATGAGGGAAAACTCACCAGTAAAATATGATACTAAGTAAAACGAATGATATCTAATATTTAATCGTGCTTTAAAGCTTGTAAGGTAGTCTAAGTATGTTGTCTTACAGTATATTTTGTTGTGAAAATTAATTACTGCTATCCCTGTTTTTAAAATGGCAAAATTGAAACTGAGTGGCTAATTAACATGCTTGAAGTCATAATGGTAAAATAGTGAATCTAGAATTTGGTTCTGGATCCTTTGGTTATTCTGATGTCACTTCATCCTGTTACAGTACAGTCCTAGCACATGGAAGTGGATTCAGCCATGCATGGGAGTGTTGGAAGGAGAGCCTAGAGCAGAATTTTAGTGATTGGTGGAATTAGCATCCCCAGCATTACTGTTCGACGCATTTTGGAAATGAATAGCACTTAGGATAGACTGTCAAATAAGTGGAGTCAGAGAAGAGCTCTAATAGGGAGAAATGAACTTTAAAGGAATAGAAAGAACTAAAAACAGACATGCCTTCTCCTCACTGGCCAATCCCAGTCATTCTGGAAGGTATCCAATATAGCAGGGGTCCCCAGTCCTGCTAGGCCAGGATTCCTGGCCTAGCAGGACCCAGGCCGCACAACAGGAGGTGAGCGGTGGACGAGCAAGCGAAGCTTCATCTGCCGCTCCCCATCGCTCGCATTACCGCCTGAACCATCCCCCCACCTTCGGTGGGAAAAATTGTCTTTAGGCAAGGATCATACCCTAAAAATAGTAGTCTTCAAAGTAGTAGCATTTTGGTTGGGTAGAAGGCTACTTGGGGAGCATTTATCACTGTAGCAAAAGGGAAATTGGTGAAAGGGTGGTATTGTAAATTGAAGGGAGAAAGGTGGTTAAATTTTCCCTGCTACTTGTCTGGACCATTTAAGATTTGTATTACCTTACCATAACAAACCAAGTGAAAGATACATTCTTTCAAATTTGAGGAACTCTTCAGATATCCATCCATAGACAGAATGTGGATTTTGAAAATATATGTGATATTATCTGTCTACCTAAATACAGATATTTGCATGAAAGAATCAACTGTTTTTATTCTTAGTCTTTTATTATTAGTGTTATTGAAGTTGGTACATAAAAGCAGAACTAAATTAAAACCCACTGTAAGTACTATGTACAATATATGTTGTGTCAAATTAATTGTTTCCAAATTCTCTAGCAGCGGAGATCTGTTTATCAAAATGTCTTGTATTGAGAAATACTTAAAGCCTATATTTAGGGGAAATAAATCTGTAACTAACTGTGTAGAATAAGTTGTGATCCTGTCAACTTTTAATAGACGAGCTAATCGGTTGATGACTTTTAAACAACTCAAATAACTTTGTTTTGGAATTTAAATAAATGTACCAAATTCCTTCCCTATTCTCCTGCATAGTTCTGAAAAAGTGTTGTTTTCAGATCAACAACAATTCTTAATGGCCAAAGCTTGGATTTTTAGATTCAAACTGGTGTTTTTTTCTTTAATATTATTGCATAATTTACATGGAATTTTTAAGTTAAAAAAAGTAATATCTTCAATTTTGACATCTTATAAAGCAGATTTTTATCTCGGAAGATATTATGCCTTTCAAGAAAGTCATTTGTCATGAAATTTTCAGCCTTTTTTTTTTATGCTGAGAAATAGGCAAACATGGGTTATAGTGAATTTTATAAGAACAGTTGTATGGTGACGAAATGTGTGAGAATGGAGATCTTTTGTCTGAAATACTCCGAGTGATTATTTTTTCCTGTAGAAACTTAAAGGGTCAAGTTTAAACTTACTAGGAAAAATACTTTGGCTTTAGTTTATTGGGATTTGTTAATAATATATTAATTGCTCACATTTTCCACTTAGCATCATTTCAAAACTTAAAGCCATGTAGGTGAGTTATTGTTTGGTGCTTACTATTTTTGGTTATATCTGTCATTACTGTTTACATTAGTTTGAAAAAAGGTTTTTCAGAAATGGCATTCACTTTGTTACCCACTGGCTTTGAGGGGTCTCTTGATGCCTACTTCATGAACTGTAGTAGATGGCTCGTACCATTTTGACTCACTGAAGATGAACGTATTGCTTTGATTTAATTGTGAAGTGTGTGAATAAATGAGATTCCCACTGTCTCTACTTAACTACGTAAAACTAGAGGCTTTGCAGAATCAACAAGATTGCTGTTCAGCCTGACTTTGGTTTGGTAAGGGTGAAGCACACATAGGTGACGTAGAATGACTGGGTTGCCTCCATACTTCCCTACTATGTGGAAGATGGTAATTAATCATGGTGGTCAGTTCCATAGGCCTCCAAGCCACTGGTGACACCCTACCATTGTTGCTGTTAATTTTTAGAAGTCTCTTTTTGCAAGACTCCTGATTATCATGTATAAATAGCAACCTCCCCCAAGCACCTGCCCCATTCTTCTTAAGGACTAACAAATCCTTAGCACTTCTCACCATCTGACATGTTTTTGTTCATTTGTTTGATTGTCTCTCCCACTAGTATATAAGCTTCATGATGGCAGGAACTTTGTCCACTATTGTATATTTCTAACTCGTAAGACTATTTGGCATATTATAGCATGCAGTGAGTATTGTAGAAGAAATGGGATTTCTGTTTGTTCGTACTGAAGTTTGCAAAGTTGTGGGAAGATGGAATATAAAGATTCTATTGTTCTAATTGCATTGGGGACATGGAATTTGTGTTTTCTGGGTGAGTAGACTTTGGCACAGAGGCTAACTTCAATTTGTTATTCCCTCTGTCTAGGCAGATTTAAATTCTTAAGAGAAGCCATTAAAATTCTTTTGGATTCCTACTTTTTAGACATGGGGTTGGCTGTTACTGAATAACATTAACCTAGCTATGGGGAGGACTTTTTGCCTCTTATTCTCTCTTCTTCCCTCTGGATCTTAGAGTGGAGAAATGGACTTTTGTTTCACCTATAACTCTACAAGCATTTATACCATCATATCAACACATGTACAAGGAACCATGCCACACGTTGTGGAAGATAAAAGGAAACAAAAGATTCCTGAATTTGTTTTAAAAAAGCAAAGAATGAATCTTGATCACTTAAAACAAAAATGGTGGGACAGTCAGGTTACAGTTAAGATTATGTTCCTGTTTTTTAAGCAAAAGATATTTTTGGACATAGAGGTGAAAATTTCTAGTATTTCCAATTCCCCAGAGAAGAAACTTGAGAATCATTTGCATAGAGGTTTTTGTTGGGGATGAGAGGACAAAATAGAATGGTATAGCCCTCAGAGAAAGAAAAATGCAAATATACTCGGAGTAGATGGTGATTGTCTATTAATTCCTTAGCTACATGTAGACTTTTTTTTTTTTTTTTTAATTTTATTTATTATTTATTTATTTACTTATGGCTGTGTTGGGTCTTCGTTTCTGTGCGAGGGCTTTCTCCAGTTGCGGCAAGCGGGGGCCATTCTTCATCGCGGTGCGCGGGCCTCTCACTATCGCGGCCTCTCTTGTTGCGGAGCATAGGCTCCAGACGCGCAGGCTCAGTAATTGTGGCTCACGGGCCTAGTTGCTCCGTGGCATGTGGGATCTTCCCAGACCAGGGCTCGAACCCGTGTCCCCTGCATTGGCAGGCAGATTCTCAACCGCTGCGCCACCAGGGAAGCCCTACATGTAGACTTTTATTAGGTCACTTATAACTAGAGTGACATATGATTTATATTCCAAACTGGGTCACTTTCAAGAGTGAAAGTATTTGCTATCTGAAGTATATGCTATCTGAATGGAACACTGGGACAACAGGTGTAAACCAGGACTGTTCCAGGAAAATCAGGACACTGAATCCCTTACTAATAACATACTTTTCTGCAGACTTAGTCCCAGTTCTTTGAACCTCTCCACATAATTTTTTTCCTCCTTTAGACAACTCTGATCTGCACTCATAGAGTCTCTCAAGCTTTGGTTCCTTTTTCCTGGTCTCAGTGGAATGAAAGAATTCTTTCCATATTTTCTGCAGCCCTGGACTGTTCTGGTTTACAGCATTGGTGGAGGTAAGTACAGAACTTGTAATGTATTGTTAGTTGACCTTTTGTTTTGCTTAGGAAATCAGGTTTTGTGTGTTTCTGATCCAGTGTTCGATTGTTTTTGAGAATCCTGGTTATATCTCCTTAACTGGGCTGATGAACTGTTATTAAGTTCCTAGAATGTAGTACAAAGAGAATTTGTAATTTTGGCATTTACTCTTAAATTACTCAATCCGTATTTTGGTTTCTTTTCTCCAGGTGGGATTGTAATTCTGAAACTTCAGATCTTCAAAGAAGGGAAGGAGAACGCCTTGTGTTATACCATAGACATGTGATTTTTTTTTTTTTAAAGTTGAAACACTGTAATGTTTTTATTTTGTTTAAATAAATTTAAATAAATTTTTTTATTCTTATATTAAGTGATGTGTTTGTATTCTATTAAGTAACTTTTTATTGTTACCTTACATTATCTGGTAAATTAAACATTAACACAGAAGTAATAGTTACCTCTGAGGTAGTGCTTACCAAAATGTGATTCTCCTCACCTCTAAGATCTTATTTGGAATCTGGGTTGGGACTAAACTTGTCTAGTTTTGGAAATTACCTGGAATCCTAAGCAGTCTCAAAATTAAGGGGTCTGTTTATAGGTAAGCTTGAACCCATGTCTGTTCTTGCCAGTCCTATTGTTTCTCTGTACAGTCTCCCATCTAGTGGTAGGAATGCAGAATACACCACAGCACCATGGAGAAAGCTTTAGGTTTTCAGAGTTTTTCATATTAAGAATGCTTTTACATAGTAGGCTAAAACATTTTGATAGTGGGGTGGGGGGAAACGACCATTTCACTTGAAAAAGACGGTAGTGGCAGTGAATTCTGAGGGTATTCCAGGAGTATATGTTTCTCTGTGTAGCGCTTTCATGACTTAAACTTTCTTCTGCTCTTGTTGTAAGACTTTTATGTGTGACAGATTGTTTGGTAAAGAGGCAGATGCATAAATAATAATAGATAATTTTAAGAGACAGGTTGAGCTGATTTGAAGAAGATGTTTGGTGTGTGATTAAAATTTTACGGCAACTACGTGATGATGCCATTAAAACAATTTATTTTGAACTTTTAAAATTAAAGTATGGACAACTCAGCAAACTTGGTTTATGTTAATCTGTGACATAAGAGCTAAATTTCAGTGAAATATTAATGTAGAGTACCTTAGGGTTGGCTTTGTTTACCTAGTTCCATCTGAATTCTTTCTTCTCTTAGGAATTCTCTTTCTAGTTCTACTTCTTTCTTCTGCTACAGATGTAAAGGAGGTCAATCCTTTCTCTTCTGTTGGTTTTTAAAGTGTTCTGAAGGCACCGAACACTTCCTAAATCTCTTGTTTTTAATTCCTCTTTCTAAAAAAATTGATTTCTTTTGGTGGCCTCCATAAGCACCTGAAATTAGCACTGATGGAGGTGTTTTCAGGTTAATATCTTCTTCAAAAAAACTTTGTTTAAAAAAACAGAAAACCAGGTAATGAGAGAATTTGTGAAGATTTATAGCAGCTTTTCTGTTGAATAGTTAGTTTCTAAGGGGGAAAAAAACCTCTCCTTTTACACGGTGATTAAAAAAAAAACAGTTAAAGAAAAACTTACTACTCAATAACCAGGTTAAAAACTATACTATCATACTATTAATATAAGTATACTAATATATGATTATCAAATTGTAGAGTTATCTTTACATTTCTTAGTTTTCACATGTGAATCCTTAGTCCATTCATTTTGCAGAAAACACGGTGACAGAAATAGCATATCTAGTTGTGCTAGCAGATTGATTTTTCCTACAGCTGCAACTTGTTTTTTTTTAGTAAGATGGGAGTTTGCCTTACTTTCTTTATGGGTTCTGGAGATTCCTCAAGACTCACCTACCATGGTGATAGATTGAGCTTGTATTCAAAATATTGGCCTACCTCTGCAAGAGTGGCTGCCGAATTTCCAGCTGTTACACCATGCAACTCTTGTACCACGTCTTCCTCACATCCTTGAGGAAATAAAGGAACATGTCAGTGCTGTCCTTTCAACCATTGATCATAGTATGCTCCAAAGGGTCTGGAATGAATTACAGTACAGGATTGGTGTTTGCTGTGTGACATGAGAGGTGCTTACTGAAATTTGTGAAATTATGGAAATAACAGTGATATAGTTCTGTTACATACTGGTTTTAACTACACGTTCATATGTAACTTAATTGCTGAGTAATTTTGAAAGTGTTCAATTCTTTTTGCATCATCCCATATTTGGGCAAATACACTATATATCAGAAAATATAGTATATCTATGACTTTAAAAAATGAAATCTTACTCTGCATTGTTCTTTAACGTGTTTTTTTAAAAAATAAATCTATTTATTTATTTATTTTTGGCTGCGTTGGGTCTTTGTTACTGTGCACGGGCTTTCTCTAGTTGTGGCAAGTTGGGGCTACTCTTTGTTGCAGTGCATGGGCTTCTCCTTGCGGTGGCTTCTCTCGTTGCAGAGCACAGGCTCTAGGCACGGGGTTGTCAGTAGTTGTGGCATGCGGGCTTAGTTGATCTGCGGCATGTGGGATCTTCCTGGGCCAGGGCTCGAACCCATGTCCCCTGCATTGGCAGGTGGATTCTTAACCACTGTGCCACCAGGGAAGTCCCTTTAACATGGTTTTGATATAATATACTGTGAGCGTTTTCCCCACTCAGCTTTTCTTGCCATGTATTTGTTGGACTCATAGTATTTCACTGTCAGACTGCTGCCATTTAATGAACTATTGCTCCATTATTGGATGTGTCCACTCACTTTGTGACTTAGGTATCCTAGCGTCATAGTACTTTTATCAAAACCTTTTAGATACCTTTGTCACTTCTTTTTAGTACTTTGAATGCTCCTTTCTCTCCTCTTTTCAAATTAATTCAATCCTTATTACTTGTACTGAGCATTCTATATTTTATGAGTCTTTCCCTAGTTTTAATTTTAACATGCAACTAAAATGTTGGTTAGATTTATTTCTTAAGGTATAAATCAGTCTGTGAAGACTGTATTTTTGAGTGAATTCTAGTGGAAGTTATGTGAAGTGTAACATGTTTCTCACAGAGGATCCCACAAACTTTAAAGATAAAATTGTAACAGTTACATCTTAATTTGGACCGTGTTTTGTGACCCCTTACACAAAAAATTGAATGGAGTAAGATATAAGACTGTTCATTTTGTTTCCCAGACATCTTTTGGCTGAGGTCTGATTTCAGCTTGCATGTTTTCTAAATACTTTCAAACTTTTGCGAAGTGAAAAAAATTGTGCCAATACTTTATAGCAAAAGTTCAGAAACTGTTTTCTTTATCCTCTAGTTACTGGATATTTGGTGAATATTTTTTCTTTTTATTTGTACTCCTACCCAGGAGAAATTTCAGAGATCTGATCAGTGAAGGAACATTTGATGAACCACTTAATTTGCCTTCCAAACTGAGTGTGTCTCCAGTTTTCTGGATGGTTGACGAAATCAGTCTTATGTTACTAAAATCAATTATGAAAGCAGTTGCAAAAAGAGTATCTTTCGAAGTGATTTTGAAAGAGACAATGATATGTGGCTAAATGATTTTATATATATATATATATAAATTTTTTTATTTTAAAGACGAGTTTTAGGCAATCTCATAGTCTTAGGCATAGTTTTGATATAGCCTAGAGAGTGCCTGTTTAGATGGAAACTTGAGACCTCTACGTTCTGCTAATGGTGCATGCCACTGGCTGGGTTGCCTGACTTGCTGTGGAAGTCAGCCCCAAGTCCTGTAAGTTTCTAAAGTTGGTGAACTTTGCCTGGGGAGGTCTATACAGACGTGTGGCCCGTTCTACGAATATGGCTGTAAGATTAATGAAACCATCTGGTAACTAGTTACTTCTGAATTTTTGTACTTTGCTGAACATTTTCCCTTGAATACAAAATTTTTTTTTGCATTTCACTACTTTTCTTTCTGTTTTTTGTTTTTAGTTAGCTAGAAATTTAAAACTTGCATTAAATTGGCTGGTTGGGTATTCACTTCATATATGTTTTCAAGCACCCTTATCTTTTACAAAAATTTAATTCTATTAATAAATCTGTTATATTTAGTAGTGAGCTCCTTTGACCTTACCTATGGGTAAGCACCTAACCTGTGTTAATACAATTAACATTTATTTTATCTACCCCAGACCTTGTTTGTTGGAGAGGCATATTAAATAATAAAAGTGAGAACATTTTTTTAATATAGTAGGGATTGGTTCCTTCTGCTGTCTCTGTATGGAAAAATGCTCTTCCTTTCCATAGTGGGCCTATTTTCTCCCTGCCCTTAAATACTAGAAATCCTCATGAATTCTCACCTACCTAAAGCAGAGAACCTATATGCCATATAATAGTTATTTTTTTGAGTATAGGGTTTAGGATTTGTTACTAATGTAATATTAAAGAAGGTTTTGCAGTTTTTAATATTCTTAAGGTAAATAACTAAAAGAAAATATGAGTTTCTACTTTGGAAGCCTTTTGATTGGTAAAGGAAGTTTAATACCAAGTTTGTGCTTTTTAAGAAATGTAATCTGGATTGAGAATGAGAAAAGCAGTAGCTATCAAGATTCCCATGATATGCTTGACTTTTGTTTGAAACAATTTGCTTTTGGTTAGTCAGAGGTGGGGAAAACATTTTCCTTCCTGAGTTGTTGGAGCTCAGACTTAAAAGCATTTTCAGGTTACTACTATAGTAGAAACATTGTTCAGAGGAAAAATTACACCTGGAGAAAATGACTGGTTGAGTTAAAGTACTATGGGGAAGTGTGTTCTGCAGAGTTTGTATAACCCGTGCAGTATTTTTTCTCCCAGTAATGTTTGTATATCTTTGGTTTTGCTTTTGGTCTACTCTGAATTCATACATGAACTCTTATCTCATTTTTCCTGTTATATGTGAAGTGTTACATTTCAGCTTCTGGAGTTTTCCTTCAGTTTTTATGTGGTCATTTCTAAAGCATACTATATAGTTCTCATAGCATTACGATAAACCATTATTTGTTAGATCCCCTTTAACTTGAAATTGAAAATTTTCACATGCGATGGGCTCAGGTTTGTTTTTCAACTTTTTGGGAACAGCAGGTTGTGCAAAGAGTTGTGGATCGTTGGTTTAGTCTACGTAAAAAATACCATTTTGGGTGGTCCTGTTACGACTGTCCTTGTGCATACTAAAATAAGTGTATTTATTCAAAAAGTATGGGTGACCACTGTATGCGTTGCACTATTCTAGGCCTTTGGGGATACAGCAGAGAACATAATAGAGCCCTACCTACATGGAACTTATACTTTAATTGGGAGAGAAAGACATTAAACAAATTAAAATGAGTTAGGTGATGATAAGTGCTTTGGAGAGAAATAAAGCAGAGTAAGAGGGTATAGTGAGGGTATGGAGGTAGAGGAGTGCCCTTAAGGCTTTATTACTTTTTATAAATATTTAGAGATGTTCTTCTGATGGATGACATTTGAGCAAAGATCTATAGGAATAAAGCCAGGGAGTAAGAGAAGTGTGGATATCTGGGAGAAGAGTATTCTACGCAGAAGGAACAGAAGTACTGAGCTCCTGAGGTAAGGGTACTTGGCTTGTGGGAGGCATTGCAAAGGAGACATTAGTGTAACTGAAGCAAAGCGCTGCAGAGAGGAGAGCTGATCACAAAGGGAATATAGCATAGATAGAATATATATATTCTAATATACAAAATACTGTAGTTGTTGAAACTGAAATCTATACTTTTGGCTTCATTTAGGATCAGGCTCTATCTGACTAATCTAGCAGTTTACTTACCTCCCTGATTAAGAGTATGGAAATTACTAACAAAAGTGTTTGCAGGTTCCTTTTAAAATCTCTCATTCTAGAAGAAGAGAATGATGCGGAAGTAAATAATGAAAATGTAGAATTATGTACCAGCTTTAGTGTCTGTTTGGCGGGTGCCTTAGTCTGTGGAGGAGAAGATTTCACAAAGGAAAAGACGTCATTCATTTTGAAGAATGAGCAAGAATGGAAGGATTTGGTTGTGTAACAGCAAGGTACATTACGGAACACCGGAAGGTGGTTCTGTGTTGGAAGCTAAGGTTCAAGAAGGAGGGTATGGACAAAGATGAAATGTATGCCAATCCTGTAAGCAGTTGGGACACCATTGAGGTTAGGCAGTGACAGTCAGTGTTGTGTTACAGGTCATTTTATGGCCAGTTCAGAGAATGTTTGGAAGTGTGGCGTGGGTAAGACCCCAAATTAGGTATTGTTAGAAGTGAAGAGACCAGTCCAGCATTTTCTCAGTGGGGACAGTGTTGGGTGGGGTAATTTTTAATTGTGGAGTGTTAATTGTGCATTGCATGACAGTCTCCCTCATCCTTGACATTAAATGCCAGTAAAACTCCTCAGCGTGACAATCACTCTCCCCAGTTTCTGAATGCTTCCGGAAGTGGTGACCTCTAGTTAAGGAAAAATAGGATCTGAACTCTTCGCTTTGGCAGTGATAACGGGATGGAGAGGAGAAGGTGGGATTGCTAGAGGTTTAAGAGACTTGGTTACTGATTGGCTCTAGGGAGTGTTTATAAACACACACACACAGGTAGGAGCACCTTTGGGCAAGTATTGTGACAAGAAATTTTGTGACATTCAATTTTGGAAACTGAAATAAGATTCTGAGGAGTAAAATGACTATTGATGTCATTGTGAGAAAGTATATTTAAGAACTGAATAGCTTATCAAGGTAGTTTCTAGAAGGATATAGAAAAAATAGATATATAAGGATAAGTCCATGGGAAAAAAGGAAGCTAGAAATATAACTTCTTATAAAGTTCAGAACTTGACCACTGTGCTTGAAGTTTTAAAGGATTCAGAATGAGCAAGACATGGATAGGTCTTGCCCCCAGTAAATTATATTTTGAGAGAGACAGAAAATTTATCTTCGGGAATAAGGCAAGTACAATATATTCAGTGCCATAGGACAGGTATAAAGTACTATTCAAGACGTTTCAGAGAAGGCAGAGTTCAAATTATAAAATACCAGAAGTAAAATATCAGAAGCTGAGCCATACAGACCAAGTTGAATGTACTATTTAATTTTTGTTGCAGGTAGTCTCAGTTGTGAAAACCTTGTGTCATTCTCCTGTTCCACGGGCATTCTGTTTGACTCTTTTGTTCTTTGTTCTTCAGGCATTGTGGGCCAGGGTAACTGCTTATCTAAAATGCATCTGCTTATCTAAAATGCATTTGCTTATCAAATGTTACTTTGTATAGTAATTAGACCTTTTAGAACAAACATTTTTGAAAGATTATAAGCAGATAAATGATCATAGTTACATTGATGTTTCTTACTAGCAATCACGGCCAAGTTAGGTCGCTTGAATTCATATTTAATCATTAGGTACTAAAGGTTAAAAGTGGACAAAACTGCTGATGAGTCACAGATAACTAATTTTTTCCCCTTTATGGTAGTTATAACTGAGGTATTTATACACTTTGTTTTATGCATACTTTAAAAGTAAAACAACTCATTTCTTGGTGTTCCTCTTCATTAAGTCTCTAAATCGGACCATATTTTGTATTTTCTTCATTGAATTTGCCAGTAATATCTCTGAAGCAGATTGGAGGTGAAACTCTGAGGTATATTAACTTTTTTTTTCAGTTTTGGTGCGAAAACAATTGTATATTAGATGATTTTATGATAATGCTTTCCAATTATTTATATTTTAAAATATAAAATTAGAACTTACATTGTTTTAACTGTTCAGAGTAATAATCGAGTAGAATTCCTGGATCATTTCTTTGGAAATTTATTGCATTGAGAAACTTTCAGTTCATTTTCAGTTTTGTTTGTCAGTGTTAGCTAGTTGATATCAAGTGAAAACTGAGCTAACTCAGTAGAACTGAAGGGAGAAAAGAATGAGAATTATTTTATATAAACAAACTGAGAATCCTATCCACTCACAGACCACATATCTGCTCTTTCTATTAGTGCAAACACAGAATTCTAGGGGCGGATATTAATGAAGGTGTTTGAACTTCAGCTTGTTTATGCTTCCATATGTATGAATTTTTAAACTTTTTTTTAAAATGTAGGAATGAATAATATTAGTATTGTAACTCTGAAGGTTTATGAGTAGTAAGAGAACTGAAAGTGTTACTCAAGGCCTTGAAATGGTTCCTTTTGAGATAAATAAAATACTTCAGGGTGAAAGGAGTTTGATTTACTTTCTGGTATTATTGATCAATTGTGTGATATTAATCAATGCCCTGTTTACTTCTCAGGTAGAAGTACTGTCTCAATTGTTCTCTTGAGAGATTCTTAACAACTTCTGCAAACTATCCATTGTTGCTCCACTCTTTTTAGATCTTTACCCTATTAGTATGCAGATCTAGCATTAAAAATAAATGAAAGCCAGAGTAAATTAATCTTTTTTTTTTTTAATTGCAGACTTAATTCAGTGCACAAATGAGATGAATGTGAACATCCCGCAGTTGGCAGACAGTTTATTTGAAAGAACTACTAACAGTAGTTGGGTGGTGGTCTTCAAATCTCTCATTACAACTCATCATTTGATGGTGTATGGAAATGAGGTAAGCAGTATTTTTGGTTAACAAGTATACTGGGGAGTTGACTGATTCAGCTTGTTTCCCTCACTGACACTTCAGAAATGGCTATAGCAACTGAATAATATAGGTAAAAAGGGCAAGGTGCTTATACAGAAATATAACTGTAGACCCTACACTTTGAGGAAAGATGGCCTTTAAGTCAGAAAGCAGAAAATGGGTCAGAGCACAGGGCACTTTCAGTAATGGGATCAAGAAGCAAAGATTAATGCCTAGAAATGGGTTCTGTAAGCATCACTGATTTTTGCAGGCCTTTGTGTATAGATTGTATGTTCGTCTATTTTCATTTGCTTTTTTATCATAGCCCAATCAGATTTCTGTCTGATCTGATGTAGTTGTCTATAAGCGCTCTTTGCCTAGTTCAAGGCTGTGATATTAAGGACTAAGATGGCATTTTGCTGAGAAGACTGATTGAAGAATGCCTTCTTCAGCAGAGAGTTGTGTCTGAAGCCTTTGTTTCCCAAAAAAGGGTAACAAATAAGATGCATAAGCTTTTGCAATTTAATGTTTGGAGAGAATCATCTTGTTTTCCATGATAGCTAATTTTTGAGTTCTTACCTTAGGTGATTTTCCCAGCCTAGTATACTTGTAAAATTGTGTCAAAAGGAATATTTTAAATTGTGTTAAAAGAAAATTTGAATGGAACTAGATAAATCTAGTACCTTGGTATGTGCCTTAGAAAAATGCAGACCACTGGTTGCTGGGAGATAGCTCCCACAGAGATGGGGAGGGACTTTATTCATTGGTATCAGATTTATAAACATGACTTTCTGACATCCATCACTTTACTCATTATTTTGGGTTTTTCAGTCATGAGACTCTGCTGTTATCTTTGACAGATACCAAAGAGAACATCATTAGAGTTCAGAATTAAAGCAGAAATTTACCCATAACTCTTACATTGCAACAGATCTGTTTGCATGTTTTGGTGTTCCTTTCTGGTCCTGTCCAAAGTATTTTTTATAGCTATAATCATAATTTATATAAAATATTATATTTAACCTTTTTTATATATCACACCATAGGAAGCATCTCCATGTTCTATGTTCTTTCTATTTATCATCATTAATGACTACATAATTGATCATGTAGTCCATCATTTTCTTAATTCTTCTCTTTCCTGGAAATTTAGTTTTCTGATGATTCACTGTTACAGTACCACATTGAATGATTTTATTTGTAGTTCTTAAGTTTTAAAAATTAGTTCCAGAAGCGTTACCTGAAATATGATTACTTAGGTAACAGACGTGACCATTTTTAGGACATATGTTACTCAGTTGCTTTCTCATTCATTATAAGCAGTATATAGAGTCAATAGAAAAATTTGGATATACTAGCCTCCGTGTAAGTTGAAGCATTTTGATCTTAACTAGGATATTAGTTTCTATTTTTATCAGGAATGTGTTTGTCTAAGATCATGATCATTTATTCAGAAGAATTTCAGGCTTGTATGTATTTTTTACCTTTTTAAAAAATATATATAGGTTATTCTTTAAAAAGAAAAAGCCACAAATATAACCAACTACAATGCTGGTTAAAGAGGCACACTATCAGTGGTGACTTTCAGAGGTAAATAAGGTGATAATACCAGAAGCAAAAACTTTATAAAGGCAAAAAAACCAGAAAGTTGACTGTCATTCCTTACAGTTGACTGACAGAAAGAGAAAGGTAGCATTTCAGTAGTGGTTTTCAGATAAACTCTAGTTTCCCTTCAGCAGCTAAGAGAAATCCAATGCTCTGCTCTTTTTTTGCTGCTAGTTTGTACAACCCTCAGGTTTTTGCATTGGCAGGTGTTATTAGTCTGTGAGAGAGTATGCATAGGATTTCACTACGCTATGGTGTTTCAAATTACACAGAACAATGGTTCTCAAATAGGGCAAGGGCGGAGAGTGATTTTCATCCCCAAGGGACGTTGCTCATAACTGGAGGGGATGCTACTGGCGTGCTAAGCATCTTACAATGCACAGGACAGGCCCCCACAAAAAAGAATGATCAGAACTTATAAAAAATCGTAGAGTGTAATATTTTCTTAGGATATTTTAACACCTTTTTGAAACAGGTTGTTTTAGGATAAATGATGAAACAGGAGTCTTTGATTTACAAATTATTTTTCAAAATCCTGGTTTGTTTGGTGTGATCTCTGATGAACAAGATTGAGTCAGAGAAGTGATGGTGTACATAAAATTGATAATAACCCTCTGCATACATTTACAAAAAAGTAATCCTTTTAAAGGAAATCGAAAGGAGTTTCTTTAGCTATTTTAGAGGTTGTATGTAAAGGGAAGCTAAAGTAGTGTTCTGTGGTAAGCACTTTGGAGAGGGTTTTGACAGTATTTTGAGAAAATGAACTTTCATACACATACTGACCCAACAATTCAACCCTAAGTATATATCATGAGAAACTCTTGTATGTTTGCAGGTGGGAGACCAGTACAAAGATGTCAATGAAACATTGTTAATAATAGTGAAATTGCAAAGAATTTAAATATCCATATAGAAATGGATACATAATGATATAGTAGTTCATTTAAATGCTCAAACATTGTTTAAAATGAATGAACTAGATGTACATGTATTAAATGGATAATACTTGGGAAGAAGTTGTTAAAAATCACATTGGAAAAGAATAAGTACAGTATGGTATTTCTGTAAATTTAAAATAGAAAGCAAAATTAGGTACAGTTTATAGATACTTATATATGTGGTAAAATTGTAAAAACATTTGTGGGAATGATGTAAACCTACTTCAGAAAAGTCATTGCCTCTGAAGAGGGAGGGAGGGAAGGGAATGGTTTTGAAGGCGTGTGTCTTCAGTAGTCTGTAATTTGATTCTGTAAGGGGTCTGAAGTGATTATGGTAATGTGTTTAATCTGGACAGTGGGTAAGAGGATGTCTGTAATATTATACTCCAGTATGATTACAGATATTTTGTTTTTTAAAAAAAAGTCATAAAAATTTTTGAGTCACCAGGTATCTGTGTAAAATAAAGGCACCATCTGAGTATGATTAACTGTAGCCATAATATGCTATATAGTAAAGCCAAAAATTACTGCTTCTAGTTTAAAAGTGCCTGTTTCCTTTTATTTTAACTTTAATACCATAGCTGTGGGCATTAGACTTTAATAAATTCCTGCATGCTAGTGAAAAATATATTTTACGTTTTTAGGAGGATTGAGGATGATAAATTTAAACTAGATAAGATTAATGGAATGTGTTAACCACGACTTTCTCCCCTAATTCTCAAATTAGAGTTTCTTAGATGGCAGTACTATTTGACATAATTTGTTTTTGTTTTTTTTTTCCCCAGCGTTTTATTCAGTATTTGGCTTCAAGAAACACGTTGTTTAACTTAAGCAATTTTTTGGATAAAAGTGGATTGCAAGGTAAAAACAACTTATTCATTATAGAAAATCAAGAGTGACCCCATTTGAGGATTACTGCAGAGTTGAACTCTTTCCTTTAGAACATGTGCTATGGAGGAATCTCATGTTTTAGTGAGGGTTGTAGGGAAGGAAAAACTGTATTTTCATGTGAAGATAAAGATGGACTTCACTACTTGACACCCAGAGCTTTTTGAAAAGTAGCATAAGGTAGCAGTTTGAGAGCATGGGTTCTGGAACTGGACTGCCTGCCTTCAAATCCCATCTCTAACACTTACCAACTGCATAAACTTGAGCAAGTTACTTCAACTCTCTGCATCTGTTAAATCAGGAATAATGATAGCACCCACCCTGTAGGATTATCATGAGGCTTAACCTAGTTATACATGTAAAGTGCCTAGAATGATGCCTGGCAAATAGGAAACACTATGTAAGTATCTGCTTTCATTGTTGTTCTTATTATTTTATGCTTTATTCCAAGAAATGTGGTTGGGAATATCATACATTTTAGTTAGCAAAGGTAAGCATAATGTGTTATTCAGATGAATTGTTCATTGATACTTACCTGTTACTTATTTTACTTTTAATTCAGTAACTTGAAATTGCTGTAATGTGGTATTCTTACCCTCCATGTACATTCTGTCTTAATGGGATCTGTTATACTTAGTTCCAGAACTAGGGTGTTAGCATTATAGAATGTTAGCTCTAGGAAGAGCCTCATAAAGGACATACTAAGACCGTACTAAGACATACTAAAGGAATACTCAGCAGTAAGGTTCAACTGGGAAGTATCTTTAGAGATCTGTGAGATGTGTGCTGCGCTTTGAAAGATGGGTGAGAACATGGAGTTGGCTTAAGCAAAGGTACACAGATGGACGTGGATGTGAAAGAGAAAGAGCATGGGGTGTTCAAGATTTATAGAGCAAATGAATGTGAATAGAACGTAGGATGAGGTATTAGAGAACATGTAGTGACAGATAGCCCTCAAGAAGCTGTTTGGGGCCAAAACCATGCACAAAAGATTTTGATATAGTTAGGATTTTGTAATGCAGCGAGAAACCATCAAACTTTTTTGAGTTGAGGGAGGAGGAGAGAGGGAGTGTGTGTTATAAAGAAAGCACCATAGCACAGTGCAGGTTGGATTCGAGTGAATAAAGTCTTAAAGACCTTGAGACTGCTCTGGTCATGATTTTGGTCATCTAGTAGAGAGTTAATGAGGGCCTGAATTGTGGCTTTTGTGGCAATAAAAAGCAATGGAATTTAGTGACTAACTGTGTTTGTGTTTAGGAACTGTCCAGTTCAATACTTGTTTACTTTTGGCAGATGGAAGTATTAATTAGAATGAATTGAATACCCAGTCTTCCAGAGATTCTGGAAGGTCAGTAACCTATACATAGGACCAAGTGTTACAAGGTTGATTTTACTTTAATGGGAGATATAATGCCTTAAATAGTTAAGGAAAAAAAAAATGAAGCAGTGGAATCCCTTTTTCAAATAAAATCTTAAATAGAAGCTAGATATATATAACAGATGAAACTGGAGCTGCTATGTTTTCCGGAACATGGAAAAAACTCTGCCTGCTCATCTTTTTGTTTCTACTTTCCCCCTTACTCAGTTCATTTGAACTATAAGAGTCTGTGGAAAGCAATATGCAAACCACTACTCTAGAGCAGAAAATATGCATATGTCCAAGTGGGGTTTTTGTGTCTTATTAGCTACTGATTTTCTACTTTCTTAAGATGGAAATTAAGCACTTCTAGTGATAAGGTTTTAAGGCTTTCATTCCTTTTATGTAGAGAACAGTTTTTAGGCCTTTTATTTAAAGCTCATATTCTAAAGAGATTACAAAGATAAGACTGAAATGGTAGTTAAAAGTATATAATTCAGTGGTGTTTTTGTAGTTTTGATTGCTGATGTATTTTGTTGGGTGGAGTCTGGTATATTTTCTTAAATATATACTGGGTGTATATAATATAAACTTCCAGTCTGGTGAGTGAGATAGACACTGTGTACATGTAATAGCTTTGAGCTGTACTTGGAGTAAGAATAATATGGGAGCACAAAGAGTTCAGGGAAAGTTTCAGAGATTGAGCCTTGAAGGATAAGAGAGATTTCTCCCATTAGCAAGGATGGAGTAGAGTGGATTAGAGGGAACAATATTAACTAAAGAGCTGAAGAATGTGAGTATGTAACACCTTATAAAATGCACTAGTAGCTATGAGAATATCTGAGGGCAGTGATTTTTCTTTTTCTATTTACTGATTTTTCTCCAGTGGCAAATTAGTAGCCACTCAAGAAATATTTGCTGAATAAATGAATTGGTGATTACGTTAAATCCAGTCACTTTACTTTACTTTACTTTCTTTCTTTTTTTTTTTTTTTTGCTTGTTTTGGTATTATCTTTTTAAAGTAGCAGAGACCATCAACAACTAAAGTTGAATGTGTTAGATGAAGATGAACTAAAATAGAATGGACCTGCTTTTACAATGAGAAGCAAAAATTTATAGACCTCACTGAGCCAGGCAGTAGCTAAAACACAAGTTTTTTTTTTTTTTAAATAATATTGATTAGATTTTATGGTGCTGAAGTTTTCAAATCTCATGACTGTGATGAAACAAAATCTTAGAATGATTTAGGTATTCATTTTGAAAGTTTAGTTGAAAACATTCATATAATTGTTTTTTGTTAGGCCTTAAACTTGCATATTGCCATTTCTTTCATTGTACTATGCAGTAATTTCCTCTACTACTTATAAGGTTGGCACACATAAGTTATAGTTGTTCTAAATCATATGCAACTAAAGATTGGTAAGTATGAAAATTATTAAATTGATTAATGATTTAAGGAGTGGGGTTGTGGTTCCATAGGATGTTAAATTTGAGTTATGAGGTTATCAGGTAGTATAAGAAAACAGGCTTTTCAGTTCCTGATAAATAAAAGATAGGAATGTTGGTCAGAAGTAAAACAGAATTATTTTAGTGAAATTCTAAGGGGGAAGATTTTTCTAAGCCACATATGACATAACTGAATTCAAAAATGTTAAGTATTCGAGATTTTAATGTCACTTAATTTACATCACTAAATTGAAGGTGGGATAACAAGACAATATGGCCATTGGATGAGATGAGTTGGTTTTCTAAGCTAATTGGGATTTTAATAATTTATGAAACCCTTTTCTGTTTCTTTTCTTACAGGATATGATATGTCTACCTTTATTAGGCGGTATAGTAGATATCTAAATGAAAAAGCAGTTTCATACAGACAAGTTGCATTTGATTTCACAAAAGTGAAAAGAGGGTGAGTTAAGCTTGCTTTTTTTTTTGACATCTGATGGATTTGCATATTTTAAACTATAAGTCATAGGCATTATTGATTATGAATTACGGAATTTCAGGCCAGTTTTAAAAGGTGAACTTCATTTTTCTCTGAAGAAGTATATCAGATACTTTTTGTACTAGGATTTTCAAAGTTCATTTGAATTTTATAACAGCTTTATTGAGACAATTCACACAACATAAAATTCACCCTTTTGAAGTGTACAATTAGTGGTTTTTAGTATATTTACAAAGTTGTGCAGCATCACTGCTATGTAATCCCAAGACATTTCATTGCTTCCCATTTTCCTCTTCCTCTAGACCCTGGCAACGACAAATCTACTTTATATCTCTATGGATTTGTCTGTTCTGAACATTTCATATAAGTGGAATCATACGATATGTGGCCTTTTGTGTCTGGCTTCTTTCATTCAGCATAGTGTATTCAAGTTGTAGCATCTTTGTTGTAGCATGCATCAGTACTTCATTCCTTTTTATGCCCAAATAATATTCTGTCATATAGAGACACCATATATATACATACCACATCTTTATCCATTCATCTGTCCTTGATGGACACTTAGGTTGCTTCCATGTCTTAGCTGTTGTACATAGTGCTGCTGTGAACATTGGGGTTCATGTATCTTTTTGAATTAGAGTTTTCTCTGAATATATGCCCAGGATAAGATTGCTGGATCATATAGTAACTCTATTTTTCATTTTTTAAGGAACTTCCATACTATTCCCCATAGTGGCTGCTCCAGTTTACATTCTCACCAGCAGTGTAGGAGGGTTCCTTTTTCTCCACACCCTCTCCAGCATTTATTGTTTGTAGACTTTAATGATGGCCATTTTAACTGGTGTGAGGTGATACCTCATTGTAGTTTTGATTTGCATTTCTCTAATAATTAGTGATATTGAGCATCTTTTCATGTGCCTGTTGGCCATCTGTATGTCTTCTTTGGAGAAATGTCTATTTAGGTCTTTTGCCCTTTTTTAAAAAATTTTTTTTTTTATTCTCCCCATTTTTGGATTTTTTAAAAAAATTAATTAATTAATTTATTTTTGGCTATGTTGGGTCTTCGTTGCTGCACAAGGGCTTTCTCTAGTTGTGGCAAGCGGGGGCTACTCTTCATTGTGGTGTGTGGGCTTCTCATTGAGGTGGCTTCTCTTGTTGTGGAGCATGGGCTCTAGGCACACGGGCTTCAATAGTTGCAGCATGCTGGCTCAGTAGTTGCCGCACGCGGGCCCTAGAGCGTGCGGGCTTCTGTAGTTGCTGTGCGTGGGCTCAGTAGTTGTGATGTGCGGGCTCTAGGGTGTGCAGGCTCAGTAGTTGTGGCACACGGGCTTAGTTGCTCTGCATGTGGGATCTTCCCAGGACCAGGGGACAAACCTGTGTCCCATGCATTGGCAGGCAGGTTTTAACCACTGCGCCACCAGGGAAGTCCCAATTGAGTTCTCTTTTTTGATATTAAGTTGTATGAACTGTTTGTGTACTTTGGAAATTAATCCATTGTTGGTAGCATTGTTTGCAAATCATTTCTTCCAGTCCATAGGTTGTTTTTTTGCGTTGTTTATGGTTTCCTTTTCTGTGCAAAAACTTTTAAATTTAATTAGGTCCATTTGTTTATTTTTGTTCTTATCTCCGTTACTCTAGGAGATGGATCCAAAAAATTATTGCTACAATTTATGTCAAGGAGTGTTCTGCCTGAGTTTTCTTCTAGGAGTTTTTATAGTATCTGGTCTTACATTTATGTGCGTAATCCATTTTGAGTTTATTTTTGTATATGGTGTTAGAGAATGTTCTAATTTCTTTCTTTCCATGTAGCTGTCCAGTTTTCCCAGCATCACTTACTGAAGAGACTGTCTTTTCTCCGTTGTATCTTCTTGCATCCTTTGTCATAGATTAATTGACCATAAGTGCATGGGTTTATTTCTGGGCTTTCTGTCCTGTTCCATTGATCTATAGGTCTGTTTTTGTGCTGGCATCATACTGTTTTGATTACTGTAGCTTTGTTTTATAGTCTGAAGTCAGGGAGCATGATATCTCCAGCTCCATTCTTCTTTCTCAAAAGTGTTTTGGCTATTTGGGATCTTTTGTATTTGCCATGCAAATTTTAAAATTTTTTGTTCTAATTCTGTGAAAAATGCCATTGGTAATTTGATAGGGATCGCACTGAATCCACAGATTGCTTTGGTTAGTAAGGTCATTTTAAGAATATTGATTCTTGGGCTTCCCTGGTGGCACAATGGTTGAGAATCTGCCTGCTAATGCAGGGGACACGGGTTCGAGCCCTGGTCTGGGAAGATCCCACATGCCGCGGAGCAACTAAGCCCGTGTGCCACAACTACTGAGCCTGCGCTCTAGAGCCCGCGAGCCACAACTACTGAAGCCCGTGCGCTTAGAGCCCGTGCTCTGCAACAAGAGAGGCCGCGATACTGAGAGGCCTGCGCACTGCAATGAAGAGTGGCCCACGCTTGCCGCAACTAGAGGAAGCCCTCGCACAGAAACGAAGACCCAACACAGCCAAAAAAAATGGATAAATAAATAATAATTTTAAAGAAAGGTGCTAATAATTTAAAAAAAATATATTGATTCTTCCAATCCAAGAATCAATCAGTCAATCAGTATATCTTTACATCTGTTTGCATCATCTTCAGTTTCTTTCATCAGTGTCTTATAGTTTTTGGAGTACAGGTCTTTTGCCTCCTTAGGTAGCAAACTGTTTTTCAAAGTAGTTGAACCATTTTACATTCCCACCAGCAATGTATACAGGTTCCAATTTCTCCACATTCTTGTCATTGCTTGTTATTTTCTGTCTTTGATTATAGCCGTCCTAGTGGGTGTGAAGTGGTGTATCGTGTTTGGTTTGCATTTTCCTGATGGCTAATAATGTTGAGTGTCTTTTTATGTGCTTATTGGCCATTTGTATATCTTCTTTGGAAAAATGTCTGTTCAAGTCCTTTGCTTGTTTTTTAATCGGGTTGTCCTTTTACTGTTGAATTGCAAGAGTTTTTTAATATATTCTGGACATCAGTTCCTTATCATATATATAATTTGCAAATATTTTCTCACCTCCCGTGGCTTGTCTTCACTTTCTTAATGGTATCCTTTGAAAAACGTAAGTTTTTAATTTTGATGGATTCCAATTTATTTATTTATTTATTTTTCTTTGGTTGCTTGTACTTTTGGCATCATGTGTAAGAAAACATTGCTTAATCCAAGATATGCTCCTACGTTTTTTCTGTTTTGTAGTTTTGGCTCTTACATTTAGGTTTTGATCCATTTGAATTAATTTTTGTATATGGTATGAGGTATGGGTGTAAATTCATTCTTTTGTATGTGGATATTCTGTTATCCCAGCACCATTTGTTGAAGTCTTTTCTTTTCCCATTGAATGGTCTTGATGAAAATGGATTGATCATAAATGTAAAGGCTGATTTCTGGACTCTCAGTTCTATTCTGTTGATCTATGTCTGTCCTCATGCCAGTACCACATTTGTCTTGAAGAATGTTGCTTGGTAGTAAGTTTTGAAATTGAGAAGTGTGAGTTCTCTGACTCTCTTCTTAATTTTCAAGATTGTTTTGGCTGTTATGTATCTCTTGCATTTTCATATGAATTTTAGGATTAGCGTATCAGTTTCTGCAGAAATGGTAGCTGGATTTTGATAAAGATTGCATTTCATCTGTAGATCAAATTGGGAAGTGTTAAGTGTCTTAACACATTGTTTCTAATCCATAAATACAGGATGTCTTTCTGTTTATCTTGTGTAATTTCTTTCATTCCTGTTTTGTATTTAAGGTTCTTTTTAATCTTGAATGCAGAGGTTGAATTTATTTCTTGCTATGCCCTATAAATCACAGTCTTTTTGTCATAAGGACTAATCTCATGAATGATAGAATCGGTGCTTCTATACCTGATAAAAAGTCTGGTGTACAGGCTTTTTTTAGGATATATGATGAGTCCTCAGGAAAGAAGACATTCTTAAGGGGCATCGATGACCCTTGTAACTATGGAGGGCCTGCCCTGAGGGGAATCTGGCTTCTGCGGAAGTACTCTGAGTTTCTGAATTTCCCTGCTCTTTACAGACCCCAAAGATCTACGCAATTAATATGTTCTTTTAAATTGTTCTCTTGACATGTTAAATTACTAGACTGAAATGAAAAATTCAATACAAATGTAAAGTAACCTCTCAGTTATTCAAGAAGTTTTAAAGCTGAATTTAAATGTTTCTGTGTCACTGTTTCAAATTAATCGGAAGGTGATGAGTTTGGAACCTACCAAAACTGAATTCCACAGATTTTTGTTTCATATATTTAGGTACTTTGTAGGTGATTATGATGGAGGAGATCATATTAGAAGTCTGATTCTTAACCCTCAGTATTCTGTCCAGTAAACCACTTTCCAGCTGGGTTTATATTAATACTTTCCTGTAAAGAGTGTTCAGTTAAAACTGATCAAGATATTTGTAGATTTCACATTTATATATATATATATATATATATATATATATATATATATTTAAAATATTTATTTGGTTGCGCTGTATCTTAGTTGCTGCTCATGGGTTCCTTACTTGCGGCTTGCTGGCTCCTTAGTTGTGGCACGCGGTCTCCTTTGTTGTGGCATGTGAACTGTTAGTTGCGACATGCATGTGGGATCTAGTTCCCTGACCAGGGATTGAACCTGGGCCCCCGGCTTTGGGAGCGTGGAGTCTTAACCACTGCGCCACCAGGGAAGTCCCAGATTAATATATTTTAAAATTGTAACTTTTTTTCTAATCTGAAGGGCCAGTTTCGTGATTGAGAAGTGTTGCTGCATTTTTATATTTAATAGAGCAAACTTTTATTATTTGGATGAGAACAGCCCTTGATTATGTACGATGTAATTAGTACTGATTTAAAGGAAATTACTCTTATTTAATGCTAAGGAAAAGGAAAGTGAATCAAAGAGGACCTGTGACTGAATGGACTCAAGAATAGCACAACTTGTGTATGTATCTGGGTGTATAAAATACCCAGATACATACACATACACATATATATCAGTATAAATAAGAAAGAAAAATATAGAACATAAGAGTATAAGTTGAAGGCGTGAAATTTATTATATGATGGCAAAAACCTCAGTAGACTGTTTCAGTTTTGGAGAGGGTTTGTGTAGTAAATAGTAAAGTTTTATTTACTAGGTTAACAAATTTTTATGTTTACAAAAGTAATAAACTATTACAAAAATTCAGGCAACATAGCATTCTGACTTAAAGAAACAATATTTTGGTGTATCTAATCAGTTTTCTGTGTGTAAATACATGTATGAAGGGACACAGAAAATTACATAATCACATTATTTGAAGACTGCTTCCCTCCCCTAATATATATTTTAGGTATTTTCTATGTCTGTACACATAGATCCATCTCATCCTTTTTTTTTTTTTTTTTTAATTATTTATTTTGGCTGCGTTGGGTCTTCATGCTGCACACGGACTTTCTCTAGTTGAGGCAAGCGGGGGCTACTCTTCGTTGCAGTGCGCGGGCTTCTCACCGCCGTGGCTTCTCTTGTTGAGGAGCACGAGCTCTAGGCCGCATGGGCTTCAGTAGTTGTGCCTTGCGGGCTCTAGAGCACAGGCTCAGTAGTTGTGGCGTACGGGCTTAGTTGCTCTGTGGCATGTGGGATTTTCCCGAACCGGGGCTCGAACCCGTGTCCCCTGCATTGGCAGGTGGATTCTTAACCACTGTGCCACCAGGGAAATCCCCATCTCATTCTTCTGAATGGCTTTAGAATGTTCTGGATGTACATTTGATTTATTCTCATTTTTTTTATCTTACAAAAGTAACACACTGACCATTCTTTTACATATGGTTGCATTTTTTTTATGTAACTAACATTTATTTAATTATGTTAGATGTATATACAAGTATTATTGTTTCAGAGAATAAGGGGGAATAACAAACTAGATTTGGGCTTACTCCCTAGGAATGGACATACGGAATAAGGAAACTTTACACAGCATCAAAATGTATGGCAGGGCTTTCAACAAGAAAACTGTGGCAGAAGGATTAATCAGCATAGTAGTTCTATGATTTACCAAAGGCCCACTCCTCATCTTGACACCTTGTATGTGGATGCTGCTGTGGCCCTCATAGGGAGCCATTAGCTTTGGGCTTTGTTATAAATTAGCTTCCAGGGATCTGATCAGAGATTCCTGGAGAAGATCCACTCTTCTGCTTAAAGAGGGCCAAACCATATGACTGGGCAGTTTTGTTTGTTTGTTTGTTTTTGTTTTTTTTTTAATTGGAATATAGTCGTTTTACAATGTTGTGTTAGTTTCTACTCTACAGCGAGGTGGAGTTCCCTGTGCTATACAGCAGGTTCTTATTAGTTATCTATTTTATACATATTAGTGTATATATGTCAATCCCAATCTCCCAATTCATCCCACCCTCCCCCACCCCCAGCTGCTTTCCTCCCTTGGTGTCCATACGTTTGTTCTCTACTTCTGTATCTCTATTTCTGCCTTGCAAACCTGTTCATCTGTGCCATTTTTCTAGATTCCACATACGTGTGTTAACATACGATATTTGTTTTTCTCTTTCTGACTTACTTCATTCTGTATGACAGTCTCTAGGTCCTTCCACGTCTCTACAAATGATCCAATTTCGTTCCTTTTTATGGCCGAGTAATATTCCATTGTATATATATATACCACATCTTCTTTATCCATTCATCTGTTGATGGACATTTAGGTTGCTTCCATGACCTGGCTATTGTAAATAGTGCTACAATGAACATTGGGGTTCATGTGTCTTTTTGAATTATGGTTTTCTCTGGGTATATGCTCAGTAGTAGGATTGCTGGGTCGTATGGTAGTTCTATTTTTAGTTTTTTAAGGACCCTCCATACTGTTCTCCATAGTGACTGTATCAATTTACATTCCCACCAACAGTGCAAGAGGGTTCCCTTTTCTCCACACCCTCTCTAGCAGCATTTACTGTTTGTGGATTTTCTGATGATGCCCATTCTAACCAGTGTGAGGTGATGCCTCGATGTAGTTTTGATTTGCATTTCCCTAATAATTAGTGATGTTGAGCAGCTTTTCATGTGCCTCTTGGCCATCTGTATGTCTTCTTTGGAGAAATGTCTGGTTTGATCTCCTGCACATTTTTCGATTGGGTTGTTTGTTTTTCTGACATAGAGCTGCATGAGCTGTTTGTATATTTTGGAGATTAATCCCTTGTCGGTTGCTTTATTTGCAAACATATTTATCCCATTCTGTTGGTTGTCTTTCTGTTTTGTTTATGGTTTCCTTTGTTGTGAAAAAGCTTTTAAGTATTGTCGATTTTTGTTGTTATTTTTGTTACTAAAGGAGGTGGATTAAAAAAGATATTGCTGCAATTTATGTCAGAGAGTGTTCCGCATATGTTTTACTCTAAGAGTTTTATAGTATCTGAATCCTTTCATCCCTGGGATAAATCCCACTTGATCATGGTTTATGATCCTTTTAATGTGTTGTTGGATTCTGTTTGCTAGTATTTTGCTGAGGGTTTTTGCATCTATATTCATCAGTGATATTGGTCTGTAATTTTCTTTTTTTGTAGTATCTTTCTCTGGTTTTGGTATCAGGGTGATGGTGGCCTCATAGAATGAGTTTGGGAGGGTTCCTTCCTCTGCAATTTTTTGGAAGAGTTTGAGAAGGATGGGTGTTAGCTCTTCTCTAAATGTTTGAAAGAATTCACCTGTGAAGCCATCTGGTCCTGGGCTTTTGTTTGTTGGAAGATTTTTAATCACAGTTTCAATTTCATTACTTGTGATTGGTCTGTTCATATTTTCTGTTTCTTCCTGGTTCAGTCTTAGAAGGTTATACCTTTCTAAGAATCTGTCCATTTCTTCCAGGTTGTCCATTTTATTGGCATAGAGTTGCTTGTAGTAGTCTCTTAGGATGCTTTGTAATTCTTCGGTGTCTGTTTTAACTCCTCGTTCATTTCTAATTTTATTGATTTGAGTCCTCTCCCTCTTTTTCTTGATGGGTCTGGCTAAAGGTTTATCAATTTTGTTTATCTTCTCAAAGAACCAGCTTTTAGTTTTATTGATCTTTGCTATTGTTTTCTTTGTTTCTATTTCATTTATTTCTGCTCTGATCTTTATGATTTCTTTCCTCCTACTAACTTTGGGTTTTGTTTGTTCTTTCTCTAGTTCCTTTAGGTGTAAGGTTAGATTGTTTATTTGATAGTTCTCTTGTTTCTTAAGGTAGGATTGTATTGCTATAAACTTCCCTCTTAGAACTGCTTTTGCTTCATCTCATAGGTTTTGGATCGTCGTCTGTTCATTGTCATTTGTATCTAGGTATTTTTTAATTTTCTCTTTGATTTCTTCAGTGATCTCTTGGTTATTTAGTAATGTATTGTTTAGCCTCCATTTGTTTGTGTTTTTACGGTTTTTTTCCCTGTAATTTATTTCTAATCTCATAGTGTTGTGGTCGGAAAAGATGCTTGATATGATTTCAATTTTCTTAAATTTACTGAGGCTTGTTTTGTGACCCAAGATGTGATCTGTCCTGAAGAATGTTCTGTGTGCCCTTGAGAAGGAAGTGTAATCTGCTGTTTTCGGATGGACTGTCCTATAAATATCAATTAAATCTATGTGGTCTTTTGTAGCATTGAAAGCTTGTGTTTCCTTATTAATTTTCTGTCTGGATGATCTGTCCATTGGTGTAAGTTGAGGTGTTAAAATTCCCCGCTATTATTGTGTTACTGTCGATTTCCTCTTTTATAGCTGTTAGCATTTGCCTTATGTAGTGAGGTGCTTCTTTGTTGGGTGCATATATATTTATAATTGTTATATCTTCTTCTTGGATTGATCCCTTGATCATTATGTAATGTCCTTCCTTGTCTCTTGTAACGTTCTTTATTTTAAAGTCTATTTTATCTGATATGAGTATTGCTACTCCAGCTTTCTTTTGATTTCCATTTGCATGGAATATCTTTTTCCATCCCCTCAGTTTCCGTGTGTATGTGTCCCTAGGTCTGAAGTGGGACTCTTGTAGACAGTATATATATGGGTCTTGTTTTTGTATCCATTCAGCCAGTCTGTGTCTTTTGGTTGGAGCATTTAATCCATTCACATTTAAGGTAATTATCGATATGTATGTTCCTATTACCATTTTCTTAATTGTTTTGGGTTTGTTTTTGTAGGTCGTTTTCTTCTCTTGTGTTTCCCACTTAGAGACGTTCCTTTAGCATTTGTTGTTGACCTGGTTTGGTGGTGCTGAATTCTCTTAGCTTTTGCTTGTTTGTAAAGCTTTTGATTTCTCTGTCGAATCTGAATGAGATCCTTCCTGGGTAGAGTATTCTTGGTTGTAGGTTCTTCCCTTCCATCACTTTAAATATGTCGTGCCACTCCCTTCTGGCTTGCAGAGTTTCTGCTGAGAAATCAGCTGTTAACCTTATGGGAGTTCCCTTGTATGTTGTCATTTTTCCCTTGTTGCTTTAATAATTTTTCTTTGTCTTTAATTTTGTCAGTTTGATTATTATGTGTCTCGGCGTGTTTCTGCTTGGGTTTATCCTGCCTGGAACTCTCTGTGCTTCCTGGACTTGGGTGCCTATTTCCTTTCCCATGTTAGGGAAGTTTTCAACTATAATCTCTTCAAATATTTTCTTGGGTCCTTTCTCTCTCTCTTCTTCTGGGACTCCTATAATGTGAATGTTGGTGTGTTTAATGTTGTCCCAGCGGTCTCTTAGGCTGTCTTCATTTCTTTTCATTCTTTTTTCTTTATTCTGTTCTGCAGCAGTGAATTCCACCATTCTGTCTTACAGATCACTTATCCTTTCTTCTGCCTCAGTTATTCTGCTGTTGATTCCTTCTAGTATGTTTTTCATTTCAGTTATTTTATTGTTCATCTCTGTTTGTTCTTTAATTCGTCTAGGTTTTTGTTCTTTAATTCTTCTAGATCTTTGTTGAACATTTCTTGCATCTTCTCGATGTTTGACTCCATTCTTTTTCCGAGGTCCTGAATCATCTTCAGTATCGTTATTCAGAATTCTTTTCCTGGAAGGTTGCCTATCTCCACTTCATTTAGTTGTTTTTCTGGGGTTTTATCTTGTTCCTTCATCTGGGACATAGTCCTCTGCCTTTTCATTTTGTCTGTCTTTCTGTGATTGTGGTTTTCATTCTGCAGGCTGCAGGATTGTAATTCTTCTTCCGTCTGTCCTCTCTCTGGTTGCATTAAGTAAAGTTTCCTGTAGAATAAATTCTTAGAATTGACAAGTCAAACGTTATAGACATTTACCATTTTATTAGAAAATACTAAATTCCCCTGGATAAAAGTGGTACCAGATTATTGAGTTAATTACAGTTATAAATACCTCTTCCTCTGTTTTCTTCCATCATCATGAAAATGTATCTCATTAGATGTTCATTTTATGTTGGTTGATCAACTAATTTTTAAATGGTGATATTGAGCCTCTTTCTCTCTTTTTAAAAATGCCATTCATACTTTGTTAATTGCCTTTCAATGTCCTTTGCCCACTTCTCTGTTGGGCTTTTACAGTTCTTTTCTGTTGTCTTAAGACTAACTGGCTGTTTAGTCAGATAAATTTAGGTTTGATTTCTAGCTTCACTCCAGTTAGGTGAAAGATTTTAGTAGGATACTTCTGCCAGCTTGTTAAGTTTTAAAAAATAATTTTATTTTGAAATAATTTCACTTCCTGAAATGCTGCAAGGATAATACAGATAACTCCTATACACTTTACTCAGATTTACTGGGTTTTAACATTTTGTCACATTTGTTTAATCATTCTTTGTGTATGTGTGTTTGTATACTTCTTTTTCTGATCCATTTGAAAGTGGATTACATACCTCATTCCTTTTTACATTGTATAGCTTTTAATACTTTAGTGTCTATTTCCTAAGAACAAGTATCTTTTTTTTACATATCCATCAGTTTGCTAACTATTTCCACATCATGCCACACAAACTTATGTTATTTGTACAGGACAGTGGGTTACATGGAGAAGACCGCTTGAGGCTGAAGGGTTAGGCATTAATGTGTTGGCATACATATAATCCATTTGTACCATAGTAGTCTGCTGTGGCACAATTGGGAAGCCTTGACTTAAGCTCCACGTTATTTCATCTGTAAATATTTTTTCATCTGTAGAATGGTGATTTTAATAGCACTTAATCTATTAGGATTGTTATGAGGATTAAATGATGTATTTTATGTTATGCTTATAGCACATGGCAAACTAACAAATAAGCTTTTGGTTTTATTGGGAAAGTAAACTGTCACAGGTTACAAATACTGCTCCTGGTTTTTTTTTTTAGCAGTATTGAAACTTAAAAAACCTTATGTGATGAAAATTGTTATCTTTATTTTTATGGCTGTTGTCTTTTAAGCAAACTTGGAGTGGGGTTTTCTACCCCAAAGTGATCAACTAGCTATTTATGTTTTCATTGGATATTTTTATGGATCCAGTATTTTATATTTAAATCTTTGATTCATTTAGAATATATCTTGGTATTTAGAAATTGAGGTGGAGATTAACTGTAATTTTTAATAGAAATACAGTATATTCAAAATCAAAATGAATTATTACCCTTGTATGGTTAAATGACTTTTCACTTAAATATACTTCTTTTATCTAGCCCCTTATTCATTATTCTGGCAAATTCTTAGTCATTCTTCAAGAATTCACTCAAGCATCATGTTTTTGAGGAAGCCTTATTTCTGTTAGATTCTATATGAGATTGTCCGTCCATGAAGACAATATAGTCTTACTCAGATTCATATCTTCAGGACTTTCCACAGTATCTAAACATAGTAGATATGTAATAGTTTTTGAAAAGGTGACTAGGTGTTTCTAAATAGTACATTAAACGGTTCTATGAAAAATGGATCCAATAAATTGCCTGTAGATTTATCTTTTTTAGTTCGTTGTGTTAAAGATTGGTCCCTTCATTTTCTATTTGTTTAACATTCCATTTTTTGATAGTGTTAACTTACCATGTTGAATTATCTTGAATTCTAAATTAGTACGGTTCAAAGTAACAAGACATTGTTACATAACAAGCAAAAGAAAGAATAATAGAGGTATTGTCTGTGAGTAAGGATATGGATGATCATCCTTTAATTCATTGCTCTTATATTTGGGAAGCAAGTATCTGAATTTAATTATAATCTATTTAAGAAGTAATAAAAACTTGCGTTCTACATGGAGTATGAATTGTCATGCATTTGGTCTGAATCATATTTAAGCATTTGGTATTGTGAGTTGAGTTTTTTGAAGTCTGATGTAAGCATGTGATAACTTAGGATTTTTCTTAATTGAAAAATGTAAAGTTCTCTGGGATGAAGTGATGTGTAGGCTAGTGAGAGAGGGAAGAATAAAAAAACATCCCCACAGTTTCTGGCCTAAGTCACTGGGGAGATGTTACCTTTTACTGGGAAGGTTTTTGGGAGCAGGGTAGGGTAGTGTATAGTGGTTAAAAATTAAGGATTTAGTATTTGAAATATTAGTTTTTAGATGCCTGTGATTTTTATAAGTTAAGGTTTCAATTAGGCAATTCAACAATACTAACTAGGAACTTTGAGATTTCTAGTCTGGGAATATAAACATATCAATGGCAGTTTGGTAATTTCTGCCTTGGGAATGACAGTATCCTAGGGAATAAATAGAGAATGAGAGGAGAGGGCCTAAAAAAATCTTGAGATACACAGCATTTATTTTAGAGAATGAGTAGAGGATGAGGAGTCAATGAAAGAGACTAAAAAAGTGATAGTGAGGTAGGAAGAAAACAAGGAGTGAGGGATATAGGGGATGCTAAGACAGAGTATTACAAGAATGAGAGAAACTTCTGAATGATGCTGAGAAGTCTAGTCAGGTAATGTTAGACAAGTACCCACTGGAGAGGCAACACGAAGAGGCAAGGGTGGATCTCATACTGGAGTGAATTGAATAATGAATGAAAAGCAAGGAAGTGGCAACTCTTTTAAGAAGTATGCTTGACTATGCAATAGAAGTGGTAGCTGAATGGGAATATGGGGTTAGTGCAAGTGTGTGTGTGTTTGTGTTTAAAGTGTGGTAATCTTTAAAGTGTGGTAGACTTCGCTTGCATGTTCATGGGAAGGATCTAGTGTAAAAGAGATTAATGATCTGCACTGTCCAATATGGTAGCTGTTTGCCACATGTGGCTGTTTAAATTAACCTGAAATAAAATTAAAAATTCATTTCCTCAGTTGCATCAACCACATTTCAGGTGCTCAGTAGCCACGTGTGGTTAGTGGCTACCATACTGAATGGTGTAGGTGTAGGACATTTCTACCATTGCAGATAGTTCTATTGGACATTGCTGTGTTAGAGAGAAAGAGGATAACCAAAGATTGTAACAGAGTGGGATCCAAAGGACCTGTGTGAGTGATATTTACATTTGATAGAAAGAAATAGACTTCCTCCATTGTAATAGGAGCAGATCAGATAAATGTAGTTTTGGTGGCAAGATAATCAGACAATCTCTTTTTGTCATTTTCTATTTCTGTTTGAAATATTTTGAGAGTTATGAGCTGAGAGTTTGTGTGTTGGATGTGGGGGAGGGGTGGAGAAGGACAGGTGGGAGAAGGTGGTTTGAAAGTACTCAGGGGAGGGATTCACTAGAGAGGCTAAGAGGACTGCTGGCAATGCTGAGTCCCCATTTGAGGCTGATGATCAAGAATTTGTAGTTTTACCAGTTTACTCAGTTTTCCTCACTAGCACTCAGCTGCATGTGTACAGGCATGGAGAAGATAAATGTGTGTTCACCCAGGATTGTGAATTTGCCAGGTGACTGCAGGGAATGAGAGGTGTAAGAGAGGGTATTAGCAAGGGAGTGATTATAGTAATGATCTGTGGAATTATAAGCTAGATTAAAGAAGGAAAAATGAAAAGGGATCAATGAGGGTAGTGGTGGGATTGATGCATTGAAGTTTATGATAAAGTCAAATAGTTTTTGCCATGGGACACTTGACCAAGGCAGCTGGAAAGTTAAAAGGTTATTGTCAGGATAAGGTGCCTGAATTTTGTCTTTTTCTTAAGGTGGGGGTAAGGGAGTAGGAGTGGGAGTAGGAATAATGTTGTTTCTTGTGGGGATGCGCAGTTAAGGTCAGGATCTGACTGTGGGAATAGGGGTTGTGGTTAAGGGATTTTGCGATCAAGATGTTGGATTGGTTGTGCATGTTAAGATGTTGAAGTTAACTGAGAAAAACTGAGCCAGTATTCAAGTCTTCTGTGATGGAGGGGAAGTGACCAGGAGGTCAAAAATTACTTCAGCAAGGAGAGGGAGGAAGAACTAAAAGGGGACTAACGGTGACTGATAAAACAAGAGTGTGATGTGTATGAGAATAAAGAAAGGGTTACAAAGAGGGAGTCGTGTCCTTATCCCCAAACTCCAGTCAATGTAGTTTAATACCTGAGAGGATATAGGTGTCTGCGGGTTAACACATCTTATGTGGGAGAGTTGTTGGACTGAAGCTGGTCAATAGCTGCCTATGTGAGGCAGTCCAGTGTTTGTTCTTCAAACTCTTGTTTTATCCTGCAAAGCACTGTTTTTGCTTTTCATAGCTTAATTGTTTTTCTGGTATCTGGAGTTGTGGTTGAAGGGGTAGCTTAGGGTAGAACAGCTGTTTATAAGTATGGATCATTTGTAAATTAGGGAAAGCCTGTATATTTTTTGAAAGGATCTTGTTCCTCTGCCAAAAGGTTACGAAAAGCACTGTTTTGGAGTCTCATACACCTGGGTTTACATACTGACCCTAAAATGAATTCGTTTTCTGAACTTAGATAGTCATAACCTCCCTGAACCTAAAATTTCATTGTCTATAAAATGGGACAAGGCTGTCCACAGGATTTTTGTGAGGATTTGAAAAACATACATCAGGCCCTTAATATGGAGCCTGATATATAATAAACACTTAGCGTTAGTTCTGCGCCTTAACCCCAGTACCTCTTATCTAGTGCTTTTGGTGTCAGTTTTGTAAAATTCTAGTTTATTTGGTACTGCTGATATTTCTCTATTTTTAGAAATATCTAAAGAAATATTTAAAGAAATCTTTTTGGAAATATTTAACAGAACATTTTATTAAAAACCATTCCTCTTAATTATCACTTACTTTAATGGCCAGATTAGAATGACTTGGTAAAATTGTCCTTTATTTTATAATAAAATAATTTTATTTTGATTTGAGTCACAAATAAACTACCTTAAATAAAGTGGTGCTCACCAAGACTTGTGTTCAACTGCAGACTCCATTGTGTCCTATTTAGTGATTTGAGGGAAATGATTTTTTTTAATTTGTAATTTAAAAAAAAAATCTGTAAAACTGCCCTTTACACACATGAGTGGTGTGAGGATCAGATGATTTTCTCATGTAAAAAGTGTAGTATAAACTTGGCTATATAATGTAAGCTTTTATTTTTATGTCTCATGCTTTACATCTTCTTTTTAGTTATAAAGGAGCACCTTGATATTGGACATAACGGTGTTTCCTGTTTTTGTTTTTTCTATATGATTTCTATTGATACTTGAGGTTTCAGGTTCAATAATGACTTAAAAACGTGCAATGTTTTGTAGCACCTTGTTCTGTTTACATAGAGAACCAGATGGGAGTTCAAAATGTAGATTTAATAACAAACTCAATTATTTTTGTTTTTTTTTTTAAACAGGGCTGATGGAGTTATGAGAACAATGAACACAGAAAAACTCCTAAAAACTGTACCAATTATTCAAAATCAAATGGATGCCCTTCTTGATTTTAATGTAAGTTGATTGCATAAATGCTTTTATAATTTGAGATTTTAAAAATTATATCATTTTAATTGGTCAGAGTTTTTATTCTCAAGTTATCGTAGACTAATTTTTTCACACTAATATCCTGTTTGCCTAAGGATTTTCTATAAATGTGGTCCCAAATCAGATTACTTTCCGTTTTTATAATTGTTCTAGATTTACTCTGATTTCTTTGGTGGTGCTTCTCTAACGCCCAAATTATAGGGTATACAAGCTAAAGAAAGTGATGGAGAGATAAAGAGATTGGTGTGAAAATCTACTTCCTTTTGATAATGGTTTTTAGATATTAAAAATGTATAAAGGTTTTCTTTATGATGAGCTAACTTAATATTTCACTTTTTGTCTGCATTGTAGAACTCAAAGCATGACAGTTATTGAGAAATAAAGGGAAGTTCAAATATACTTGTAACAACATGTTATATAGCTATTGCCCAAGGATGTTGTGTTCCCTGGGATTTTTGTTTTAATGACTGTTACTTGAACCAAGTTGCCAGCTTTGTCATTTGTTTGTAATATGTTAGGTGTTAGCATTTACAAGGCTTTTCTTTTTTGGTGCATCTAGCTTAAAGACATTGTATTTTAGAGCTTGTAAGTGCAAGTTAGTGATTGGAACTGTGACAGTTTTATGCTGAAATTGATTTTCCTTTAATGGTGTGCTGTTAGTTGGTAGTCTTTAAGCTTCTGGAGGGCAGGGACCAGGTCTTCTTTTTCCCTGCTGTGTCCCCATTGTCGGTAGTGTGTGGCACATAGATAGTGTTCAGTAAACAGTCAATAAATGAATCCTGAAGGTGCTTTATAGACTAGAACAGGTTCTCAAACTAGTATTTCTTTATAGGCTTGTGAACTGAGAACATTTTTAAATGGTTGCAAATAATAAAAAGAATATTTTTACATTTTTAAATAGTTGCAAATAATAAAAAAAAAGAATATTTTTAACAGGTGAAAAGTATATGAAGTTTATTTTTCAGTGTCCACAATTGTGTTTTTAGAACAGGCTCATTGGTTACATGTTGTCTGTGGCTGCTTTTTTTGATGTAATAACGGGGCTGAGTAGTTGTGACAGAGACCATATGGCCTGCAAGTCTAAAATACTCACGATCAGGCCCTTTACAAAAAAGTTTGCTGGCCCCTAGTCTAGGTGACAGGGGATTAATGTAACTACTGAGCTTTATTTTGGTTTTTATAGAGAAAGGGTCCAACCATGAATTTTTTTTTCACTTAATTTATTGTGGGTACCTTTATAAAATTGCATATTCTTTTCAGTGTCTATTATACTGCATTGTGTGTAACAACTTACCTGATCCTCCTGTTGATAAATATTTAGGGTATTTTGGTTTTTAATTCAGAAAATAAATGGAGAAAAAAAAACAGAAGAGGGAGGGACACTACATACTCTATGTGTGTTAGATAATAGTGTATCTGCACATTTATAAACCTATTTCTTTAGGGTTAATGCCTAGAAAAAGAATTTGGTGGTTCAAGGACATAAACATTTAAATGTTTTTTTTTTAAGGAATACTAACTTTATTTATTTATGTTTTAATTTATTTTGGCTGCGTTGGGTCTTCATTGCTGCGCGGGGGCTTTCTGTAGTTGGGGCGAGCCGGGGCTACTCTTCGTCATGGTGCGTGGGCTTCTCATTGCGGTGGCTTCTCTTGTTGCGGAGCACTGTCTCTAGGTGTGTGTGCTTCAGTAGTTGCCGAGTGTGGCCTCAGTAGTTGCAGCTCACAGGTTCAGTAGTTGTGGTGCCCGGGCTCAGTAGTTGTGGCTCGTGGGCTGTAGAACACAGGCTCAGTAGTTGTGACGCGTGGGCTTAGTTGCTCTGCGGCATGTGGGATCTTCCCGGACCAGGGATCAAACCCGTGTCCCCTGCATTGGCAGGTGGATTCTTAACCACTGCGCCACCAGGGAAGTCCCAACATTTAAATTTTTAAGAAATTTAAATTTTAAATATTGCCAACTTAACACTCCAAAAGGGTTGAGCCACTCACTTGTCAATAGGTGCCTGTTTTTCTTCATCCTTATCTGTATAGAATAATACCTTGGTTTTGATTATCTTGATACCTACTAGTCTGGTGCTCAAGAAAGGATAGTTCAGTAATTTAATTTGATTATTTTAATTTACTTGATCAGTGAAGTTGAACTTCTTTTCACATGTTATTAGCTATATGTATTTTTTATTTTGTGAATTGTCTTATAGAATTCTCTCTATAATGGAAGTCAACCTTGTCAGATATTCTGCAAATATTTACCAGTTGGTTGCTTACCGTTCAGCTTTGTGCTTATATTTTTCTATACCTAACAAGGTAACTATCATGTACTTAGATATCTAAAAAGGAATTTAAGATAAATTTGGTTTATCCTTTTGATTCTTTCTTTAAGATAAAACTAAAGGTATTTCTTGTATTTCTTGGTAAACAAATAAGTGCTTTTTTTGTTAAAGCATAATTCACTAATAATAATAAATATTGATCATTTATTTGTAAAGTACTGCATCAGGCTCTTTACACTCAATATATCATTTAATTCTCCCAGTAACCGTGTGAGGTAGAAATATTATTATAACCATTTTGAAGGTGAGCTTGTTTGTAATATTGGGAAAAGTTATATTTTTTTTAAAAAAAAGTATATTCTGCCTAGCTTAACTCAGTGCCTTGGTGATTGTAGTAGCCATTTAATAAATATTTTTTGATTTAAAAATATTCAGTAAATTCTTCATGACTCAGAGTGAACTTCTACCTAGAAATGGGCTTTATTTTGCAATTAGAAGTATTTAATATTGAAATGAACTTAAAAGACTTTTGAGATGTAGCCTAAGAATTTCAAGAGTTAAAGGGTACTTTTGTTCTCAGTGACTTATTTCTGAACTAAATTGAATGTTGTAGGATTTGTGTTTGTAGCTTTTAAATAAATCTGAACTCTTTGATCAAGATTTTTGCACTATATGGCTATAACTCTGATTGCTAGAGATCAATGTCTTCCTCTCATACACCTAAATGTTTGAATTCATTGTACTTTAATTTGAAGGAAGTAATTGTCATTTTAAAACAAAACATTAACTAATCTTTCTTTTTTTTTTTTTCCAGGTTAATAGCAATGAACTTACAAATGGGGTAATAAATGCTGCCTTCATGCTCCTGTTCAAAGATGCCATTAGGCTGTTTGCAGCATACAATGAAGGAATTATTAACCTGTTGGGTAAATATTTCTATAGTTTAATAACATTTTATTTCTTATCTTGTGTCATATAGTAAATAATATTGTCTAAGTTGTTACTTAAAGCTGCCTAAAAATCCACTGAGATATAGTCATTCATTGTAACAATTTGGAGAAAAGAGTTTTATATCTGACTACACATGCTAAGTGATTAAATACTTATACAACTAGAATGTTCAGCTAGATGAGTTTTGTATTTTTTAGATATATCTGTTTTTTTCTATCAGTTTTATTATTTTTAGAAATACAAAAATTTCATAAAAATTAAGTTGGAATTTTCTGTCTCAGGAAAATCATTTCCTCACAATTTACTCCAAAATGAACTTTAACTGTAAAATTGGTATTTTTTTCTAAACTTAATTTTCAGATTGCTAATTATTTTAAAATAATTAAACACGCATTTTTAAGGATGCTTTTTACTTTTGAGGCATTTTAGGAATGTGGTGCTTTACTGTGTATTCAGTATATATGGAATGCAGTTAATTTTGCCTAGAGATGCTAATTTTTTTAATGGGATTTGGTTGGAGTAGACAATTAACAGTCTGCAAAGTGTGCCAAAGTATCAAATGTCAGATGTCAAATATTCCAATGTAATTGTTCTCCCTTTTCAGTACTTTTTTTTTTAGAATTTATTTAAATTTGTTTTTCATAGGCTGGCTTAACACAGACTCATTCAGGGATGCTTTAATCTATGGAGATAGGGAAATAGGGTTGTTTTTTTTTAACAAGTGAAAAATGGAAAGTTTTCTTTTCTACAAAGTTTTGGAAGGCATAGTCTCCCACCCTGTGATTGGTGTAAATTAAGCTCTTTACTGCTGTTTATATATTAAGTTAAATTAGCTTTCCAAGTGACATTTGGACATGGAAAAGTTGCCATCTTTCTTTCTTTTTTTTAAAAAAATTAATTTATTTATTTTTGGCTACGTTGGGTGTTCGTTGCTGCGCGTGGGCTTTCTCTAGTTGCGGTGAGCAGGGGCTACTCTTTGTTGTGGTGCGCAGGCTTCTCCTTGCAGTGGCTTCTCTTGTTGAGGAGCATGAGCTCTAGGAGCATGGGCTTCAGTAGTTGTGGCACACGGGCTCAGTAGCTGTGGGTCGTGGGCTCTAGAGCGCAGGCTTCAGTAGTTGTGGCTCACGGGCTTAGTTGCTCCATGGCATGTGGGATTTTCCCGGACCAGGGATTGAACCCACGTCTCCTGCATTGGCAGGCGGATTCTTAACCACTGCGCCACCAGGGAAGCCCCCATTTTTCTTTATCATTAGTAAGAATATTTGGAAATAGATGTTAGCACTGTTTTAAATGGAGTCAAATGTGATCTGTATTAACATGCAAGTATATATTTAGGGAATTGTGAGGGAAGAAATATTGTAGAACATACTAGTAATATGAGTAAAGTCATAATTTCTTAATTTTTAATATAACAGCATCTCTATTTTAATTTGCTTTAAACATCTAAGCTTATTTAACACTGTTTTTTCTGTAGGGTGAATGTGTTCTCTGAGACATCAATATAATCTCTTTGGAGCTGTTTTAAATCTTTTTCCTTTTTGAGTGTTATATTTTGAAGTGAATAAAAGTATATTTACATCTACTTTTGGCAGAAAAATATTTCGATATGAAAAAGAACCAGTGCAAAGAAGGTCTTGACATCTATAAGAAGTTCCTGACTAGGATGACAAGAATCTCAGAGTTTCTCAAAGTTGCAGAGGTAAACTGTCTTTAAATGACTGTATCTCTTAAGTTGCTTTTTTTGTCTTTAAGTGTGCATTTCAAAGAAATCAGTCTATATCCAAGTGAAAGAAGTGTCTTAAGTATAGTAAGGTATATATTCAATTATATCACTATGCTATATTGAATTCTGTGCTATGGTATGAATATGATATAATATTGAATAAAAAATATCCTGTATATTTAATTCAGTATTGAATACTGAAAGGTAATCTATTTTAAAATTGTTTATTTCTCTATGAAATCAGGTAGGTGGCAGTGACTTTTATGTTTGGAATTGGCCATGTATTGTAGAAGATTTATTCTATTCAATATGGTAGAGAATATTCTATGTTAGTGCAAGTCTCTTTTCTCCAGCGAGAGTTGCAGTTGGAGCCACATGGTTCAAAATGTTTTGTTCCCTTCGGAAGTGAATATAGTGCATTTATTTTTTGTCATTGATTATGAAAACCATGTAGGTTTTCATGTAGGTTATAGAATAATCTAATTTTACAAATCTGTTTAAAAATAATTTTCTGAGACTGTCACAGAAGGTAGTTGTGGTAATGCTTGTGGGCATTATCTTGCTTGCACAGAGGCAGCACTTAAAGTGTTTTTGTTTGTTTTCCCTTTCTCTGCCCTCTATGCATTACCACCAGAGGTGTCTTGCTAGGATAATTCTAGAAGATGAATAGACCATATAACTGATGAATAACATCCAAGTAGTTAATCTGAAACTAGCAGTTTGGTGATTCTAGCTCTATTACCATAGTGATGTTTTATTCTGTAGCAGATGGAATAGGATAGAAGAGAATGATGAGACCTTTGAAGAAAATAGCTTTGTGGTGTTAATCAGCTATTTTATGAAGTGTACTGAAATTTATTTTGGATTTAAAGTATCTCTCAAGGAGAAATCAGTGTTTTTTTCCCCATTTCTTTAGGGTCAGTCACATACTAAAACCAGAAAAAGGTAGTGTTTATGCTATGATTCTAGTAAATTCTTTAAATAATTTTTAATTTGTTGGCTTTTCCCTTTGGCTTCTTTTGTTCTTTTATGAGGTGGTCTTTGGGCTAGCAATTTCATTATGAGACCTTAGTTCTTGGAGTAAAGACACACATAACTGGGACTTCCCTGGTGGCGCAATGGTTAAGAATATGCCTGCCAATGCAGGGGACACAGGTTTGATCCCTGGTCCGGGAAGATCCCACATGCTGCGGAGCAACTAAGCCCGTGTGCCACAACTACTGAGCCTGCGCTCTAGAGCCCGCGAGCCACAACTACTGGGCCTGCATGCCTAGAGCCCATGCTCCGCAACAAGAGAAGCCCCGCAATGAGAAGCCCGCGCACCGCAACAAAGGGTAGACCCCGCTGCCCGCAACTAGAGAAAGCCCACACGCAGCAATGAAGACACAGCACAACCAAAAATAAATAAAAATAAATAAAGTTAAAATGATACTTAAAAAAAAAAAAAAGACGCAAGTAACCTTTTCAAATGTGTTTGAAGAGGACAAATATATCAATCAGTGATTAGCTCTTAAGATCTTAGTATGAATTATTTTATCAAATTTTCTACTGGTATCATTCTGGGACTGGCCCTTGAGAGGTTGAGAAAAGGAAGAGAGAATGATTAGAAAATGAAATATAGTCATATAGTCATGGGAGGGAAAAGAATTTTTAAATTTGGGTGTTGGAATAAATAGGAATGGTTTTTATCTTTTTTGCTAGAAATTACCTAGTACCTGAACATCATGAAAGTGTATGGAGATTGCTTTGTGGGATCAGTTATATCCTGGTTAAATATCACTTGGTATTTGTATAAAACCTGATCTGCTTGAGTGAACATAGGTTTTAAAAATTGTTATCTGTGGTGATTGCCAGGGAAAGCATACTATATGGAGGAAGAGTCATTGTCATTAGGTTTGTTCCTTAACTTCTTCTTATGCCCCAGGGGACTTGTTCATGGTCAGCCTTTCTCATTCTTGGTGTAATGTTTTTGTCATAGAAGTGATGGATTTTTCAGATTGTGACAAGGTAGTTTATATAGGTGCTTAGAAGATATGGAGATGGTAACTTAATAGCCTTGTTGAATTTCCAACTCTTGTTCCCCTCCTGTTAGAACTTTTAGAGCCATCAGACAACATCTGAGTCCTTGGAAGTACTGAATGATATCTGTGGGGATTAAATATTCTTCTAATTTTAAAGAATTCTTTCTAAAATATTGCTCATAGTACTAGTCATAAATGTCATTTTCTAAATTTTACTTATAAAACACCCTATTGTAATTTTATCTATTAAATACAATGCTGCTTCTTCTTACAGCAAGTTGGAATTGACAGAGGTGATATACCAGACCTTTCACAGGTAAGTATTGTTATAATACCAATCACTGTCTGCTATATTCTGCTAGGTATGAAGGGTACAAAGATGAATAATATGCAGCCCCTGCTGTCAAGGAGATCAGTGTAATTTTTCTTGAGAGATTTTAACATTTTGATATATTGCTGACAATTGTTCTAACACTATTACCGTATAAAATCTACTCATCTCTTATATTGGTGGAGCTAGCCACTACTCTCCTATTCCTTTAGTTTATTCTCTTTAATCTCTCTTTGTTTCTCATCATTATCATTATCAAAAAAAAGAAAGAAAGAACTGAACTTAGAGAATGGTATTTTAAAAACAAAATTTTCAGTATACTATTGGTAGAGAATTATCTTATACAGGATTTATTTTTCCTGTTTTAAACCTTCCACTTTGGCTCTTTGACTCAGGTAAATATATTAAATTGGGATAAACCTCAAAACATGATGCTGGGTTAAGAGAGCAGGCTTTGTCTAAGTTTGAGTCCTGGCTGTTCCACTAGCTGGCCCTGTGATTTGGGGAAGTTACTCTCTATGCTTCAGTCTCATCTCTAAAATGCAGATACTACAATACCCATCTCATTAGGTAGTTGGGAGGATTAAATGAGTTAATATCTAAAAAACATTTAGAGCATTAAGTACTCAATGTTAGCTATTATAATATTATTTTTATCATCATTATCTTCTAAAAATTTCTGGAAAGGAAACTTTAAACCTGAAGTTCTGGCCTTTTCTGGTGTTTGTTGACTGAGTATTAAGAATGAAAGTACCTGGCATAAACTATCCTTATGTATCAAGGTTCTTACTGTTTTTCTCTGTACTCACTTGTTCTGATTCATCCCTATGATCACCAGGCTAAGAGCATGCACTAGATCTAGTTATGGATTGTATGTAAATAAAAAATTTCTGCATATGCCCACATGAGATAATTGACGTCATTAAGATTAAGCACATTACTGTAGGCTAAATGTGAGAAGAGGCATTGTTTGAACAATATGTAGTATAAGCTGATTTGGCAGTTTCAGATACGCCATTACCCCATTTGTCATGTGAGCTTCACCTATCTTTGTTTAAAAAGCATCAGCCTCAGGTCAGACTGTTATCATGTGTCTGTACTTTAATATTCATGGTATTGTGATTGGGTAGGGTTGGCCAGCCTGTGACCCTCCATCCCTCCCTCTTCATTGATGATCTCTGAATGATTCAGAAAATTTTCAAGTGAATTAAAACAAAGCTTTTTATACTTTAGGGAAGATGGTAGTTAAACACAAGAGAGGAAATTTGAGATTATTTATTCTTTTTTTTTTTGTTATAAATTGCTCTTTTTAGGATGTGAAGCATCACATTTCCTTCACTCTTTGTAATGTGGGTTTGACTTTTAAAGAATAGCCAGATACATTTAGAAGGGATTTGGGAAATAGTTTATTAATTATCATAACTAGGTAGTTTAATATTTGTAAGCACAGCTTAAACCCTTCAGAAAAAAATAAAGTACAGTTTAAATGACCACAGTTTTAATTTAGGATTCTGTAGCATAGTAGTTAGTATCTAGGCTTTCAGATCGGACAAACCTTGCACACTATGTTAGCTCCTGCTATGTATCAGATATGTGATCTGGGACAAGTTGCGTAATTTTCAGTTTCAGGTTGTTTATTTGTAAAATGGATATGTAGTGTCTTTCCCATAGAGTCAGTGATTACATACAAGGTAGCTTGCACAGTGCCTGTGCTGTTACAGGAGCTTTTAAAATGTTAACAGCTATTGTTAACATTCTCATCATCATCTCCGACAATAGCTCTTGGGACAGTAGTTGGCCTGCTGATTTGTTGGGGTTGAGGGAGTGCACATGTGTTCTCAGATCAACGAAGAAGTCAATGTTTTCTACCATATCTTTCTTGTGCTAAGGTCTTGATATGTAGAGAGAAAATACAGGATGAAGGAAATTGTTCAGGTCATAATTGGCAGAGAAGTTGGCTAGTATTGTCTCTTCCAACTGTTTTTGGATCCCTGTAATTGAGAAACTCTATCTGAAATCCTAAAGAATATTTGATGTAAGCCACTGATGTATTTGCTTCACTTAAAAATAGTGAACAATTCCTTTTCAGATCACAGAAAAGATTTCCTTTTGAAAGTAATTAACTGTTCATATTAAGTTGAGATTTGACATGTAGACTGAGGGTTTAAAGCTAGTCTTTAAAAAAAGTTGAGGTAAATATCTATTTGAATGAGGATTGATAACCATTAACACTTGTGTAATCAACACCCCATTCAAGATATAAATCAGTTCCACCACCCCAATCCTCCTGTCCCCCTCCAGTCACTCCCTAATCCGCTCCACACAAATCACTATTTTGAATTCTAATAGAATAATTTGTATCAGATTTTGAATTTAATATAAATGGAATCATGCAACTATTTTCATATCTGGCTTCTTTTGCTCATCATAATGTTTTGAGATCTGTCCATATTGTTGAATATACCATTGATTAATTCTTTTTAATTGCTGAATAGTATTCCATCATGTGAATTTACCACAATTTTGTTTATTTTCTAAATTGGAAAATTTGGAAATTTTTGGATTATTTGCAGTTTTTTAACTATCATAAATAAAGCTGCTTAAAACATTCTTGAACAAGTCTTGTGGAGATAACGTTTGTCTCTCTCTTGAATAAATAGCTAGGAATAGAATTGGGTAATTAAGGTAGTTGTATATTTAACTTTATTTTTTTTTAAAACCCATAGCTTTTTTCAAGGGTGGATGTACTCCCACCAGCATTGTATGACAGTTGCATTTGTTCTGTATCTTCATCAACATTTGATATTACTAGTCTATCTAACTTTAACTATTCTAGTGGGTAAGAAGTTATATCTCACAGTGATTTCAATTTGTGTTTCCTTGATGTTAGTCTTCAGTTTCATTTGTCAATAACTATTCAGAAATAGTGTTTGGACATTTTCAATTACTCAGTGAGTAGTTATTAAGTACCAGGACCATGCTCAACAGTATGTCTGTTTTTTAGGGTTGTGTTTCTATTTAAAATTTAAGTTAAATATAGAAAATTCTAAGATTCTCTTAATGTTTCATGTTCACATAGTCTTAGTTTTTATATCTTTATGTTTGTTAATACTCCTTACCAGGTCATGCTTATGTAATAAAAATAATAGTGTCATTCTTAGGTGGCTGAAACTACACTGTTAATTAGATCATGAAGAATATACCTATTTATTTTTATTGCTCTCCTGTGTTAGACGATACTTGATTTATTTTGACAAAGGAAAGTCTTAATATTTGTACAATTTTAGGCCCCCAGCAGTCTTCTTGATGCTTTGGAGCAACATTTAGCTTCCTTGGAAGGAAAGAAAATCAAAGATTCTACAGCTGCAAGCAGGTACATTATTCTTTGTGGGGCAAAGAACAGTAGTGATGTTTCTGAGAAAGTAGATGAGTCTAGCTGCAAGTTCCAAGTTATTGAACTTCCCTTTATCTTGATTTAACCATTTGTAAGTTGGTTTAACAATAGTATCAACTTCAGAGAGTTGCTGTTAAAGATTAACACGTAAGTTTTTGGGATAGTTCCTAATTTTCAGTAAATGTCAGCATCTGTTAAGATGATGGCAGTGAAAACTACGTGGTTTAGAATGGTGTTCACAGTGTCAGTATTTCTCTTAAAGATGAAATGCATAGGTTCATATGGTGTATTATAATTACAAGATGCCTTTTTTACAGATTTGACTAACACTCACAATAGCCCTGTGAAGTATGCAGTAGTAATTCTGGGACTCAATCCTAGGATGTCTGACATAAGATTTCATCATCTTTCTCTAATGCCAGTTCATGGGGTTGATTGTGGACATATTTTAGTCATTCTGTTAGACTTTTAGCTGATTTCCAAGACCAAGACCAGCAAATTGAAAGTAATATAGATCATTGCTTATTGACCTTGTAATGTTATTTTTGTCTTGGTTAGTAACTTGAGCAATTCTCATGTTTTCTCATGAAGATTTCCTTTTAGCAGTATGAAGAAAAAATTTGTATGAAGTATAATGAGAACTCTCCTTCTTTTTGATTGTTGTTTTGGAACTTTTTTTTTTTTAGCAACAAAATTTAATTTGTAAAGGAAAATGTCATTACTGGATTTTAATGCTTTTTAATTGCAGATTTGTTCTTTGAATTTTCTAGTAGGTTTTTAGAAGTATAAGCCAAGTTATGAGGCCCGATTACTTGGGAAAGTAATGAAAAATATAGCCAGGTAGCTCAGGTACACCGATATACCTCATATGTTTTTTAACATAAAATTTTCTGAGTTTCTTGTATTTCTTCACAACAGTATTACTCTTCCTTTGTCTTCTGAGTTATATCTTTATATTGGCTCATTTATAAAATTGATTTTACATAAAATTTAGTTTTTCCACTTGTGTGCTTTGAGTAGAAATTAATGGTGTTTGGTGTGTGAGAAAAGGAAAATTAATAGCAGTCACTGAGGAGTAGTTTCCTGTTAGAATTCTTTACCACACATGTTTATTTTGCCTAGAATTAACATTTGGGAATTAAATGTTGGGGTTTATGATCTGGATAAGGTTTTGATATAAGGGAAGTGAGGTGGTTTGCTGTGAATCCACCAGTAAGGGATGATGCATTGTGCATATATAATATGTTTGAAAAGAATATTCTAGCTTGGCAAAAGGGTAGCAGACAGAAAGGGGATGCCAGATGGACCAGTGACTGGAATGAAACTGATCTTCCTTTGAGAGAACCTGTGGGTCCTCTGGGAATGACATCTTTGGGTGTTATTATAAGGGAAACATACCTAGACATACATTATTTATTGCTGGTACTTATGTTTTAGTATTCTGTAGTAGTACTGCCAAACCCAGGCTGTAAATTAGCAGAAGATCATTTCCTATGAGAAATTCAGTACTTTTTACCCGTCAGGGTTTTCCTAGAAGTATGTGAGCTCTTCTCTAGTTGTATTGGTTCCCTACCTTGGGGCTTGGAAGAGGCAACGTCCCTCACCTTTACTGTGAACCCTTTCCAAAGTCTAACACTTACTTTAAAAAAGTAAATGAATGTATGTGTAGATCAACTAATTTCTAATAATCCTCTAGGTCAGTGGGTAGAATATTTCATCTGAAGTACACGTTTTGACTCCATAAGTTTAGTTCATAATTATGGTGCCTCTCTATGGCTAGCTTGCTAGACCATTTCATAACCAGTGAAATAAATGTTTGGCAAAAAACCAAATTACCTTTGTCTGATTATCCTAGGGCGACAACACTTTCCAACGCAGTCTCTTCCCTGGCAAGCACTGGCCTGTCTCTTACCAAAGTGGATGAAAGGGAAAAGCAGGCAGCATTAGAGGAAGAACAGGCTCGTTTAAAAGCTTTAAAGGTAGGTGTGTGCATTCTCTTTATTTGGGGAAACAAGTATAGGAGTTTATAAAGTAATTGGGACTTCTGTACAGACTAACAGTATTTAATAAATATTTGTACAAATGGGGTGAAATTCAGTAGTCTAATTTTTCATCCTCACATTGAATGACTGGCAAAACAGGGAATACCTTTCTGCTATCAAAACAAAATTAGAAAATGCTTTTTTTTTTCAGAGGCCATACAAACAAATCTGGTTTCTGGATTCCTTATGGTAGTTCCCTTTCTCAACAGGAACAGCGCCTAAAAGAACTTGCAAAGAAACCTCATACCTCTTTAACAACTGCAGCCTCTCCTGTGTCCACCTCAGCAGGAGGTATAATGACTGCACCAGCCATTGACATATTTTCTACCCCTAGTTCTTCTAACAGGTAGGTGGAGTGGTTAATGATTACCTTTGAATACTTAGGCTTAAAGACTTCTAACAGAAATTTTGCAGAGTTTTTCAGGTTTAGTTTGATACATGATTTTGTAATCATAAATTCACACAAAGGAGGTAGTGATAAATGATGGTAGTGGTATAATAGCTAAATATAAAGTGATAGACTTTATATTTCGAATGTTTAAGAAATGGGATATGGCTGAATGATAGACTTATACCAATTGGAAAGGTGGTGGGTTAGTTCTGGGCAAACGTTTCATTGTAAAAAAAATTAACTATAGTTAAACACATTTGTGAAGTGTCTAATGGTTCAAGACCCTGTGTATAACTCTTGGATATGTATGTATGATATGTATTTCAGGATATCCTTTCACTGGATGTTAAATGTTTTTCATTTCTAGTCCCTGGTGTTAAACTCAGTAATCTGGAACACAATGAGAGTTTAGTTGCCAGATTTCTGTGGTATTGAAGCCTACCAGCCCAACTTCAAGCTACTTAACAATAGGAATATTATATTTCCAGGCAAATTAGAATAACTGGATTTTTCTAAATTCCTCCTATGTTTTACCTCAGAGTGGTTTAGAGAAGTTTGAAATTCAGATTCTGGTTTGAATCCTCGTTCATTTATTTCTTAATCTTTTTTTTTTTTTTTTAAACCTCAGTTTCCAAGCAAGGTAATGTATGGTATGGGTCAGTGGTTCTCATTCTTTACCTAACATTAGAATCACCTGGAGGGTTTATTAAACCACAGATTTCTGAGCCCCGCCTGTAGGGTAAGGCCCAAGAATTTTCATTTCTGCCAGGGTCACAGGATCACTAGTATAGGGTTTAACACAGTGCTTAGTGCATGGTAAATGCTACATAGAGAGTGATAGGGTGTTTTGTTTGCTTGTTTTTCTTTATTTTGTTGTTGTTGCTGTTTATTTTATTAACTCATCCTTAAACGGTGTTCCCTTCCACCTACCGACTCCCTTCACAGCTCAGTGTAACTTTTACTAACTCAGCTGCTACCTGCTCCCTAAAGTCTTAGTAGATGTTGAATTTAGCTATGTGTTTCTCTTTCAGCTTTATCTTTTTGTTTGTTTTGATTTTTGTATAATACTTCCTTAGTCCCCAATAACATTGAACCCATTAAGTGTCAAGTTTTTCACTTAGGGACCTTAAAAAGAAGTCTGTCTTAGCTGGGTAGCGGGATGGGGGTAAATGGAAAAGAATGTTGACGGTTTGAGGATGAAACAAATTATTAGATAAAGAACTAATCTTTTTATTTCACTTAATACCCTCAACATTTTCACCTTTTTAATAGTAATTGAAGACAAACGTACAGCCTATTACAGAATGCTTATTGCATATTCTGTATTTTTCCCCAAAGCACTAAATGCATTTGTATTTTGATTTATCTACTTATAAAACTATGTTTTACATCTGAAAGATATGTCTTCAAAACTTTTTGTTTTTGAATAAGTGTAAGTTAAAAATAATCTATGCTGAGATACACATAATGCCTCAATTCATGGAAACTGGGATCTTTTTTGTGTGTTGTTCCTTAATCACATAACATGAAATATATTATGTAAGTAGTACTCCCCTGGAGTTGTGTAATGGGGTGGCTTTGTTGTAAATTTATATCATATATGCATGTATAATTTTTTCCATGTATTGTTGATATGTTGTTTGATATTTGAAGCAATAAAGGTAAGGTTAACAGGTATTTTACTTTGTAGGGGTATTGGTGTTGCAAATGTAATTGAAGTTCTTTGAAGATTAAGAGTAAGAAAACAAATTTCTTTTAAAAAAATTAATTGCCATGATGTTTCATATTTTAAAATTATGTTGTTTAGGTTCTAGGTTCTTTTCAATAAAGAAATTAGTTTTTTCCTAGGGAAGTCATTGATTCTTTCCAGAAGGGCTATTATTATTTGAATCCTATGTAAACTTCAGATATGGTATTTGAATAATTTTCCAGGCTTCCTTAGAAATATGCTGTTACATGAGGGGTATGCAACTGTTATCTTGCTGCACCTGTTCTTCCTTTGGAGATTTATATTATTGGGACTTTTTTTTCACTTTTCTTTTTAATGTTTTTATTTACTGAGGTGGATGAGGGGAGTGGCTAATGTAGCAAAGTTTATCTAATAAATAAAGCATCTTTTCAAAATATCTTCCTAGCACGTCAAAGCTACCAAATGATCTGCTTGATTTGCAACAGCCAACTTTTCACCCATCTGTACTTCCTATGTCAGCTGCTTCTCAGGTAGCAAGCACATGGGGAGGTAAGCATTAATGAACCTACTTTGTATGTTGTATAGGCATCTCCCTTCCCCATTCTGTGGGGTTTACTTGCCTTACACTTGATACATGAGTACTTGAAAAATATTAATATGACAGTGAAGTTGTTTTGCCCCTTGAAGACATTTCCATTCATTTATAAGAGCAATTTTGGAATGTATGTCCAATTAAATTATGAAATGAAGTTTAATGAAGATGAAAAAGGACCAAATGTATGTTTAATTGTGAAATCATTCTTTCAATGTTGAATTTCTGTTCTATTACCGGAAAATGTGTAATGGTTATCTTACCTTTGGTATAGAAAAAAAATTACTTGCAGAGGGGAAAACTCATCTAATAAAGTTCTAATAAAATTCTGATGGTGTTATCAGGCAGTGCACTATCTTCTCTGCAGGAATGTCATGACAAACTTTATGCTACTTGTATTTAAAATGTTGATTTAATTCAGACCTGTAAGATTTTGGTATTCAAAGAATTTTTCCCCTAGTACCCAGGAAAGTTTGCTGACCTTGAGTAGTTCTTTGATCTTAAGGTGACCGTATTATGATTATGACCTGGCATCTTTGAAGGAATGAGCCTAGTCCATGTCAATTTTTAAGCAGTTTTGCTTAGACATTTAGTATGTTTTCAAATCATTTCCTTTGTTTGGTTTTGGTACTTCTGTTTGTATTTATGTAAGTATCAATATTATTTTATAAACACTGAAAAATTATTTGGGAGGGAAAGATACTCTGAGAAAGGACACTGTCTAGAGAACCGTTAGAGAATGGCAAGCTACCTTAAAATTTATGTTGGCTCACATGTAAAATCTGAATTGATTGGCTTACTTCTCATAGCAGGATTCATTGTTCTAGTGAGTTTTTATGGTGTATAGACGTTTTCATCTTTATTTTAATGATTTGAGTTAATAACTTTTTTGGGGTTTTTTAATAGTTATTTCTTAAGACTATATTTTATATAATAGAATGTAAACTATGTGAAGGGAGGAGCTCTAAAATATTTTGTTGAGTGATATATCCCTGATGCCTAGAACACTTACTGATATATAACATGTACTTTGTAAATGTTTGTTGAATGAGTAGACATTTTCTTTTTGCGGGGGCAGTTTATTTCTGGTTCAAGACAGGGCAGGGAACAGGAATAGTGAAACACTAAAATACTAGATTTTTAGACTAATTTTGTGAGCCATAACTTGATTTTTAAAACGAATTGATTTTGAAAGCTAGTTTAATTCAGCTAAATTTTGAGATCTGGGAGTAATTTCTAAAAATGATAAGCTAGTTTAAAGTCAGTAAATATTTTAGAATTATTTATCTGAATGATCTGTAGATAGCAAATTAAGGTTAAGAAAGCAGTTTCTTAATATCCTAACGGTCATTACAATTTTAGGATTTTTAATCTGCCAAAATTTACATGCTTATTTCCTGCTTATTGTGAATTGCTTTAGGAAATGTTAGTAGGATTAACATGACCGTTTAAGCAGTTTTAGCTTGCTCACCTTTTAAAAAAACAAACCAGTTTTTCTAAAATTAAGGCTGAAAAGTTGTGCTTTTAGGTAGGTGAAAAATTTTACAGAAGGCTTAATGAGAACTAATATAACATTTCAATGAAACTGAGCTATGAAATGTTTTGTCTGGATACCATGTACAATTAATTCTAACAATGACAATTTAAAGTTTCTGCTTGGAATTATTGAGCTCGTAGATGAAGGCAGATAGACTGTTGTTACTGTGGGAGAATAATTTTAAGTAATTTCAGCCTGTAAAAATTGTTTTATATTCTGTTAGAAGAAATATTCCACGGCAATTTGTGTGTGAATACAGTGTGGGAGTACATTTAATCATGATTTCCTTTTCTATTTTAGGTTATTTTGGTTTGTGTACTATTTTCATCAAAATTTCCCCCATATTTTAACATTAGGCTTGCTGTGTACAAGTGACACTGTTAAACTGGTTAAAAAAAAAAGAAGTATTATCAAGTAAAGTTGGGAGCAGAGGCAGTAGCAACTGACTACTATTTTTCCAAAAGCTTACAATTATATACGAGGAAAGGACAGTGATCTTATATAAACCCCTCAATTTAAGAAGAATGAAATCTTGTCTTATATTTCATATAAAGATATTTGGCTTCTGAGTTGGTGATAATTTCAGTTTTGACTTGTGCCATAATTGGATAGTGGAAGAGTATTTTAAACCAAGAACTTTGAATACTTCCTAATTTTAGTCATTGTATTGTTCATACCCATGACATTCAGATTAAGACTTTTTACTTTATTTTTAAAATTAAAGTTACTAAGATAAATAAATAAATCTTTTATATAAAAAGCTTTGATCATAACAGTAAATTCTAAAAGGCATTTTTTTTGATGTTAACCATTTACCTGAACGTTTGAAATATGTAGCATTTTACATCATGCTTTTATAGTATGTGACAAAACAAAGGTATGCTTTTTTTTTTTTTTTTGATAATTCTAAAATCTTTTTCTGTGCTTTCCTTGCTCTCATTTGCTAAAAATGGGTGTTAACAACAGATCTGGTATTTAATTTAGTTCTTATCATAAGCACCACAGAAAGGACGTGTATTTCCAATCATAGCTAGGTTGGTGATAATAGAGTTAAGAGGAGGTAAAGTTCGTATGTTTATGTGAGAGGCATTTTAAGTTTCCACCTAAAAATGAACGTTGAAGAGAGAGAACACAAGCTCTCCTGTTTCTCTCATTGCATTATTAGTGAGCCTTTGATTTTTCAAGAAATGGTCTGGAATCTAAACAAGCACTTGGTGTTGAATACTAATATCTTGAGATATCAGTTTTCATCACCATGAAAACTTTGAGTTACAGCAAATCTAAAAATATACAGTATTACCAGGTTAAGTACACTGTTGTATATTTTAAGCAAGATTTCAAAATTTAATTCAGGCAAAAAAGAATGACCCATTCTGAAGTTGAATTTGTTTTACTCTCAGCTGGCATGAGACACACAACACTATGAAAACACTCAATTTTCTGTGAATAAATGTAGATATCAAATATTTACCTCAAGACTGTAATATGACTGGTACTATTTTTGTTTTAATTTTTTGGATTATTTTTCTATGACTCTAATGTAACATAAAATTAAACTTTCAAGTGAATAATGACAAAAATAATGGAAAAAAGTATTTATTAAAAGTATAAGGAATTTTAGAGTTGCCAGTCTGATAAGTACAGTTTAAGTTGGAATAGCTGGAACATTATTACTACTTTTTTTTGTCTTTAATGAATTTGAATTAATCATTTATGGTATAGTAGACTAACATCATTTAAAATGATGATGATGATTTAAAAATCATCATCTAATCTAAATGATGTTAATCTGCTACCCATAGTAGTAGTGTTTTGTCAAGGTAGATTAAGAGCTGGTTTTTCTTATTGTCTGACTGATCTAAATATACAGATTCACTTATACATTTCTGCATATTCTTCTTTAGGACGTTTCATATAATAGGAAATGATTGATATTAAGCGCTTAGGTAAAAAGTGTCAATCAATTGATATTAAGCGCTTAGGTAAAAAGTGTCAATCAATAGAATAGCAGATAACTAGTAACTTTTTCCAAACATGTCTTTTCTCATGAACCTAATAGATCTGTTGTAGAAATGTGTGTACTCTTTTTGAATGACTTCTCTCATGACTTCTTTTGCATGGAAAACCAGAGAGAAGTTTTGTGTTACTTGTCCAACAAAGTATGATGTACTTTAAAAACTCCATGCCTCTATCAAATATTTAAAAGTAGTACTTTCAACCAAACTGGTCAACTCTAAACTTAACGCAACTCCTTTCTTATACAAGGAGTTAGAGCGGTCATCATTACATTTTTATTTTAGTACAAAAAAATGAATCTTATTTTTGACTATTTTCTGCTTTTTATTTCTGAATTATTTTTTTCTGATTCTTTTCCCCCATTGTTCCATTTATTGAGAAGTGGAGGGGTGGGAAAGATGTTTAACATGATTATTTGAGTTAGAATAGTACATCAATGAGTTTTGATATGTTTGTAGGACTTCATACAATGACCTCAATATTATCTTGATATTTTTCTTTTTAAAGTTGCAGTTGCATGATTTGTAGAACACTAGCTTTGAATTTATTGACTTTAAGGATAAAGTGTGCCTATATTGTTTTGCAGAAGCTGATCCTTAGGCCATTGCTTCCTTATTGTTTTATCATACAGTCTTAGAGTAAAATACAGTGCTTAATATTGTATTCTTAAGTAAGGACCAGAAACTAGACTAGAAGAGGCAAGAACAGGCGCTGGTTGGAAGTACAGGAGTATCTTTTCATTTTTAATTGTGTGATAAGAGAAAAAATTATGACACTATATTTTCGCTGCTCTTTATTTTTTCTTCTCCCCATTTACTTAAGGTATGATGAATGGCTTTCAGTCATTACAGTGACAGTTATCTTGAATGAGATGTAGGTATAGTAAATATGTGATTCTAAATTTGATAATAAAGTACATATTTGGTACCATTCTAGTAGGGAACAATACTTTCGTTATTCCTTCCAAATCATTTAGGCTTTAAAACTCATAGCTAGGCCTTCAAAGCTAATCCCAGTCTACTGGGATGGCCAGTCTTTTGTCTCGGTTCTTAATTTTTCTAAAATTCCTTTCCCATCATTAGACCTTTTCTTCGTCTTTACTATTTTGTTTCCTACATCTGAACCTATACAAGAGTTTATATTCACATGTTAGAAACCCCTAATTCCCTTTGGTTTTTGAAATACTGCCTATTCCACATTTGAATTAATTATTTATATCAATTATGTGAGTAAACGTAGCTATGCCACCAGAACTGATACACCCCCACCTTGGGTGGGGAACACGGTTCAGGGTAGATGGCTCTTTTATAGAAACATTTTTGTTCTTACATATCTTCTTTTTTAACTACATGACTGTTGGCTTTCTGATGTAAAGCAGATCTGGCCTTCGTATGCTACTGTTGTTATGGACACATAAGTGTTTTTTTCTGAGGGTTCATTTTAAAATATGTTAAATGCATTTCTTCTATCTTGGTGATTAGATTTGATCATTTGCATTTAGATTAATAATAATATAGCTACTACTTTTCACTTTGCATCTTTTGACTGATTACAATACTAATTAATTTACTTCCTTTCTTCATTTTGCTATAATGCACTTGGACTGCACAGATCCTTTCTCTGCTACTGTAGATGCTGTTGATGATGCCATTCCAAGCTTAAATCCTTTCCTCACAAAAAGTAGTGGTGATGTTCACCCTCCCATTTCTTCAGATGTATCCACTTTTACTACTAGGACACCTACTCATGAAATGTTTGTTGGTAAAGTACCATTTAACCTTTCTTTCCAATTAATGTTTATACTGCCTAAGTATTTTTTTTAACGTATCCATTATTTTTAAAGCACTGCAATAATTACTTTGTATTTTAATAACAAATTTTAAAGTAAACTAAGTAACAATAGTGTAGTGAGATTTTTTACGCCAGTATCCCTAATTTTATTTAATGCAGGTTTTTAGGAAAGAAAATTTCCTTTGAAATTGGACTTTGTTTTGTTCTCTATCATACTGTAGCATCACATGCTACATCCTGTTTATTAGTTCAGAGAGGTGGTTATTAGGAGAGTTGATTGAAGGAGTAACATCTCTTAAACTTAGTTACGTGTTTATGTGTGCTTATATTTTTCCCTCTCTGCTTGAGAAAGAGGGTGATTATCACTCTTAGTAGCTTTCTGAATCTTTCTTTTTTTTCCCTTTTTAATTTCAAATAATGGTACAACTTTATATTGTCTAAAACCCACTATACCCTCTGTCCAATCTTAAGGGTCTCATTTCATTGTTAGCCTGGAGGTAGATGAAAAGTAGAAAATGAAAAGCAACTTGACTGAATAGCCTTAATTGTGGTATAAAAATCTATGAAAAGGCAAAATTTCATACCACAGTTGTACAAGGAAGAATAAGTTTTTAAGTACATACTAAACTGAAATAAATGTTTTTGAATCCTGCTAAAAAGATGCTAAACCCCCTTAAAAGATGATGAAAACTGCTTTTATTCAATTCAAAGAAACAACGTAAGGTGACACAAATTTAAATCTTTGATTAAAGCAGCATGCAGAAAGTCATCTGTGTACCCTAGGTAGATCATGTGGCCATATTCTGTTAGATATATCTGAGAGAGGGGAGGATGGAAGGTGACTAGAAAGCAGTAGTTGGAGATCTGAGAAAGTTTCAAGGCAGGTGCTCCAGTTATACAACTAGCCTAATAGTTCTAAAGTGTAATTGTTGGTTGCAATAATTCCTTTATTATATTGTAATACATTTAAAAATCATATAAAAATTAATTGAAAGTAAATTATACATTTTGTTGCTCTAGAAATTTGTCAAATGGAGTGCCTTTTTGCTTGGTAATAAGGGGTAACTAGAGTTATCTTTGGAGTGTTCTGTTGGGGTGGTGGTTTTTTAGGTTTATCTTTTCGTATTTACTGAATATGAATAGTCTGTATATTGTAAATATGGCTGTTTGTATCTTTTTAAGTCAGTTGCCTTAATTTGGGGATATGAAACAGATACGGCTTTGCTTTGGGACTATATATTTAGATCTTTTAGGTCAGAGCGCAGTGCATGGGCTTCAGGATGTCACATCTGTATCCCCTGAAGGGGGACAGAATGGAGGGCAGTAACCTTAAGTGCTGAAGGTTGTAGCTATTTCACATATAAACAAAAACAGAGTAAAAATATATAAAAGTCATGTGAGAGAGTTAATTATTATTTTGACTTTTCAAGGAAAGCCTGTAATAAGAGGAATATACTAGAAATGTCATATTCCTAATGTTTTTTAAGTTTAAGGCCTATGATTTGGGGCAAGAGGAAGACCAGAAAGCAAAGCAGATTAGTAAAGCTGATGGCTGTATACTCCAAGGTCAGTCGGTCCATTTGAAAATTAAAATCATAGAATTGGTGATTTAGTGTTTGCAAAAACCTGCAGAAAATGTTTGGTCCAGCTCTCAACTCTCATAGTGGTAACAGAACATTATTACCATTTTATGGATGCATCACCTGAGTCCTAGAAAAAGTTAATCAGGATAACCGAGCTAGTGGGAGCAAAGCCTAAAGCAGGAGACAGCAGCGTTGCTCTGCAGTGCTCTTTCCCTTATGGAAGTGCAGACTTTCATTTAAACCCTTATCTTCCTCTTTCTGAGGGCAAATAATACAAATGAAAGTATGAAGTATATTTTTTAAAAAAAAATCACATCTGCCAAGTTTTGTCATTAGAGAAAAATAATTTGTTAAATACTTTTTTTTTTTTTTAATGAAAATGAGTGCAGAAGGGGAAATTAAAAACCACTGATGTCAAACCATTAGGCATTAGTCTAGAATAGGGGTCAGCAAACTTTTTCTTAAAAGGTCAGATTGTAAATATTTTTGGCTTGTGAGCCACACGATCTCTTTCGCAGCTGCTCAACTTTGACATTATAGCATGAAAGCAGCCGTAGACAAGACATAAACACATGAGCTTGGCTGTGTTCCAGTAAAACTTTATTTACAAAGACAAGCAGCTGTAGTTTGTTGATGCCTGTCCTAGAATAGACTTTTGAATAAGTCTTTCAGTGCAAGTTGAAAGTTCCTGAGAAGTAGAGTTGTATAATAAAAATTCCAATACTTTCTTACTCAGAGTAGTAAGAGCATGAGAGGACCACCCAAGGTGTGCCATTCCTGGCACTGCATCATCTAATTAGCCACTAGCCACATGTCATCATTTAAAGGTTAATTAAAATTAAATGTTAAATAAAATTAAAATTTTACTTCCTCACTTGTACTAGCCACATTTTCGTTCTTCAGTGGCACATGTGCCTAGTGGCTACCATAATGTATCATATGCATATATCTGCATATTGTGCGGATTTATAAAACATTTCTGTTATTAGGAAGCTCTGTTGGATAGTGCTCTAGAACAGTGGTCAGGAAACTTTTGGTGTAAGGAACCAGATAGTCAATACTTTAGGCTTTTATAGGATGCATAAAATCTTTGAGTTGTCATCTTTTCTTTTTTCTTTCTTTTTTTTTTTTTTTTAAAACAACCCTTTCAAAAGGTAAAAACCATTTTTAGCTCACATGGACATATAAAAATAGGCCCCAGGCTGTAGTTTGCCAACCCCTGCTCTATAGGATTAAGAACGACCAAGAACAATCAGAGTTAGCTATGTAGATACCTTCCAACCCTTCCAGGGGAGGACCTTGATTTGATGATATGACTCTCAGTGTACTTGGTAGCTTGTCCTCATTAAAGCTATAAGAATACTGAAACTTGTAAGTCAAGGGGAGTGGGTTGTGGTTCCAGCTATACCATGTTTGTGACCTTGTCTAGGCCTGCTTCCTCATCTGCAAAAGAAGACATTAGAAGACATGTTGGTATTGACTAAAAATCCAACTGGTTCATATTTCTTTATCTAAAGAAATACAGTATTGGTTATTTTAAAAGATTTGCTGTGAATATTATTTATATATATTTTAAATATAGTACTTATAAATGGAGGCTTAAGTGCTTTTTTTTAGTAAGTTGTAATTTGAAGAACACCAAGGGCTTGGACTCCTCTTTTTTCTTTTGTTTGTTTTTGTTTGTTTCTGTTTGTTTTTAATTACTCCATTCCACTCTTAACTGTTCCTCCTCACTTTCTCACTTTTCTCTTTTTTTCTTTTTTTCCTGTCCTTTCTTTTCCCCCCTTATATGCCTTGTCAGATTCTTTTTGTGGTACTCAAGCTTATCGTAATACTACCCTTATGTGCCATGAGCCTTCTACTGTAGCTGGTTTATTTGGAGGTAGGTAACAATAATCTCTAAAATTTATCAGTTTATTTATGCAAGAGAGGTTTCTTTTTGTTGTTTTCCTTAAAATGAGTTGGTAAGAAAAAAAAATACTTGGTTTTGAAGAACAGGTAGTTGCTTAATTTTGTTTTCCTTGATTAAACACATGATTGTTTTATGAATGGATGCCTGTCATCTTCCTGCTTTTATTCATTCTCAAAACTTTCAAATTTTCAGAAGAGTTTATAACATTTTACTATTACAAGCTTATGGAATTTAAAGCTCTGTGTATAGATCTTAGTTGATAGAATGGCAGATAATTTTGATTTGAACAGTTGTGGCACAGGTGAAGGGAGATGATACTGGAAAGAAGCATGCTTTTCCAGCGCTATGCAAAGGCCATAGAAATGGGAAGTAGTTTCCAGGAAGGTGTAACCAATTTGATCTGTATCTTTCCAAATATATTCTGTCTAGGCCAGTGCAGTAGCAATAAGACCTCAAAATCCAGCTGAATTTTTTTGTGTATAGGAGTTGTTACCTTAGTTAAGTTGGCATTAAAAAGTAGGTTTGACACAGCTGAAGAACTGAGGTTCTTGACTGGCAGTAAGAATTAGACATGGTTAAAAGTGTTTAAAAATGGAATTGTTGAGGGCATTTAACGGAAAGAAAATGTTTGGAATACGGTGAACTTGGGTGTGAATTCCAGTTACACTCCTTTACCTGTGTGACTTTAAGCAAGTATTTAACTTTTCTAAGACTATGAAAATTGGGATAATAATGTCATGCAGGATTGTTATGAGGTGTACATATATGCCTGTATAACATCTAGCACAATGCCTGACACAGAATTATCATTAAAACTACTTGTATTGAGAACTATCTTGTGGGGACTTCCCAGGTGGTCCAGTGGTTAAGACTCCGCGCTTCCACTGCAGGGGCAAGGGTTCAGTCCCTGATCGGGGAACTAAAATCCCGCATGCCGCAGGGCGAGGCCAAAAAAAAACCCAATTATCTTGTGTAGGCAGATCATTTCATACTTGGAGTATACTTCTTACCTAAATTATTTAATCATCAGATATAATCTTGAAAACTCATTGTTTTTGTATTGCTTATAGATTTTTAAATTGCCAAGGGCTATTTATTTTTTAGCCCAGCATTTGCTATTTCAAAGCTCAAGAAGTTCATAAAACTTGAAGAGTCCTGATAAATAGATATAATTCTTATAGCTATAATAATAAAAACTAATTTTCCTACCTACTAATTTATATAAGATGAAATACTCAGGATAAACCAAAAACCCTTAATAGATTCTGGAATCAAAGAAATTGGGGTTTAAGTCTTGATTCTGCCACTTACTAATTATTTTACCTTGGATAAGTTGTTTAATCTCTTAGTTTCCTCATCTGTAAAATGAGGATAATAGTAACTGTCTCATAGTGTTATTGTGTGGTTTAAATAATAACCTATCTATAAAGCCCTTGCATAATGTTTAATAAATAGTAGCAGTAATTTTCTCAAAAAAGTATGAGGCCTATTTATTACAGAACTACCACCAAAATCTATTAAACAACCCAGCCGATTTTTCTCAAAGGTGTTTGGATTGCCTTTCTGTCCCAAAAGCTTTTTCATCTTGTACCTCTCAGTCACCTTACTATTGTCCTCTCAAGATTTGCCCTGTAGTACAGTGGTTTCTAAATGTTAATCTGTGAACTGGAGCTGTTCAGTGACAGTGTTTTCCTTGGGCTTTGTGAAATGAAAGAGTTAGGCAGTTCAATGTAGTGATTATTTCATAAAATTAACCTTAACTTTGATAGCCTATTCATCTTTTTTGGGGGGGGTCCCTAAATCTGCTCTTTTGAAATGGTGATATTAGTTCTGTAGCTTTGCTTTAAGTAACTTTTTTTTTTTAATATATAAATTTATTTATTTATTTATTTATTTATGGCTGCGTTGGGTCTTCTTTGCTGTGCGCAGGCTTCTCGTTGCGATGGCTTCTCCTGCTGCAGAGCACGGGCTCCAGGCACGCGGGTTTCAGTAGTTGTGGCTCGCGGGCTCCAGAGCGCAGGCTCAGCAGCTGTGGCGCACGGGCTCAGCTGCTCCGCGGCATGTGGGATCCTCCCGGGCCAGGGATCGAACCCGTGTCCCCTGCACTGGCAGGCAGATTCCCAACCACTGTGCCACCAGGGAAGCCCCTTAAGTAACTTTTAACAATTAAAGGTTGACAATTTAATCAGCTATTATAATTTATTAAGAATTTCCCTTTTAGTTTATTCCTCTGCTATGTAGAAGCTTTTAAAATTTGAGGTACTAGCTCTGGATTACTTTATATCTTTTCAAATCTTTTATACTTTTAGGCAGTAATATAATTTCACAGATTGGTGCCCCTAGGGACCTCAGGAGATGGCTCCTCTCTTTACAGAAAGTAATGAAGTTGTTTTTGTGTTATTATAAAGGATAGGCTCATCTCTGATATCAGTCAAATTCTAGAAAGAATTTGGGACAAGATAGTAAGGGAAAAGAGAAATTGGTATGCTGTCTTACTTTATAAATTATTGTTCCCTGTGTTTTCTAAAGTTTAATGATATCATAGCTCAGATATTACTTCCAAGATGATTTAAAGAACGCTATGTGTGGTGGTTTAGCATGGGCATATAATTAAGCATGATAGATTTTTGTCTTTCTTGAGTAGATAACATCTGTTCTTTTTGTAAGGAGTTACCAGAAGAACCATCAAGCCCATGGTGTATTTCTTAAACAGTTCATACATTTCAAAGAGCTGTTAAATCGGTATATCTATAGAATTCTAGGAACCTTTTGATGAATGGTCAGATTTATTTACTAAATTACTTTATGTTTTGATAGTGCTTGTATGACCAGTGTCTTTGAGTTAAGAGTATTTTAAGGGTTAAATAATTATGGAATAAGATCAAACTTGTACATTTAAAAAATTCATACTATGATGTAAAATGCTACGTTTAAAGTAGTATCATTGATGTATACCAGCTTGTGTGGGTCATTGTTAATAATAAGTCATTGCTTTCTGGCTTCTCTGGCTTTGAGGACCTTCTTGAACTTCTCACCAAATCTTGTCCTACTTTTTGTTTTTCTTTAAGATCAGTCCTTTTAGTACAGCATTATTGTACTTCTTTATATCCTGGTGGTATACATTAAGAGTTCAAAGTGAGATTCTTACAGACTGAAAGTCCTTTAGCAGAAAGTTGGGACAGGAAGAGAGAGAGAGTCTATGTTTAGGGCTCAAAAGTTTAATTTCTCTTTAATGATATAGTTGTTAATCTTCTAATACCAGACTTTTTTTATTTTTAACATTCTGACTTTATAGAATTTAGAAATGGAAGCGAATTCAGGAGCCATTTATTACATACAGCCTTCCACAAAGCAAAAGAATTCCTTCTTTGTGATCCTTGCTAGGCTGTTCTCTACTTGGATATATACTCAGTGATTGAAAGCTCCCCAAGTCATGTGACAGCCCTAATGGTTTTAGATGATTTTAATTCTTCTTGTCAGCCTCTGGAAATTCAGAGCCTCACCTCACAAAATATAACCTCACACAATTGAAAATCTTAACGTTTACCTCAGCATTGTCTGGTTTCAGCAACATGAGCTGGGTGTCTGTTGGCTTATTGCCACTACCATCAGTGTAACATGGACAGGAAAGAATAAATTTTCTGGTGTTTCAGAGCAGTTAGGTAAATTAGTATATTTGATTATACATGTCAGCTCCACTTTTGGAAGTAGTTAAGTTGAAGTTAGAGGGTGGTTGGGTGTTGAAAATAGTCTGTTTTTTGTTTTTTTAATATTCAAAAAAACATCTGGACACGGGGGGGGTCATAAGGATTAGTGGGTTATAACTTTCAGAATCCTGTCACTTCTCAAATTAACTTAAACCATATAGCTTTTGATTAACCATTGAAGGAAGGAAGGGAGAAAGGAAGGAAGGAGAGAGAAATATGGAAGGTGAGTAGGTAGAGGGAGAAAGACTCTTGGGGGATACTAAGTAGACTCATATTTTTTTAAAGCACCACAGAATACTTATTTAATTCCCAAATGATCCCTTAAATTAAATTTGGCTTCATGCAAAATCCTAGAATTTTAGATGTATTTGGTTTTTTAACATCAGCTTACAAATTTAAGGTAAAAAATAAGCAAAAAATGTTATTTCTGTAATGAAACAAACTAGTAGTTCAACTTCACTTGCTCTTTTGTTAGTTTTCTTAGTCAGTGGGATGATTTTGTTTTGGAAAATGTAATCACAAGAGATGTGGTAGTCTAGGAAGCATTTTGCTTGAAGGGTTGACTTTGTTTTTTGTTGTGGGAATTTACTGCTTTTTCCATTCTATTGTCATCATTATTAAAGAGCTGTAGATGTAGTTATTAAAGAATTGAGCTTTTTCCATTTTGGTTTTTCTTAGGATTCACTCCTTCTCCAGTTGCACAGCCACATCCTTCAGCTGGCCTTAACGTTGACTTCGAATCTGTGTTTGGAAATAAATCTACCAACGTTATTGTAGATTCTGGGGGTAAGAAAAAATTGCTTTATTAACATTACTATAATGTTCTAGTTTAGAGTCTGTGTAAGGACAGATAATGGTCCTTTTAACATGTGTAAATAGATGAAATTGGGGTAGCCAAAGAAGTGGTCCCTCTTTCCCCAGCCACTAGAAGAAAGCTTCAAGGGACTGTTAGCCTTTACTCTTTTCTTAGTGGCAATTTTGAATCTGGGTAGATTTTGTTTCTCCCAGAGCTATTAAATAAGAGAGAAAAAAAGAGATTTTACTCAGATTAGACTGCTAGATTGCTAGTGACTGTGTGTAGAATGCTGTACCTTTTTCTCTAATTTTTACCTTTACTGAAATGAAATTGGCTTTTTTGAAAACTAGGAAAATATGACCTGTGGTACCTTGACTCGTTGAGGTAGTCTGTGTAATGAACAGCTAGAATAATTAAATATCAGAGTTGTGGGTTCACGGGCTTTTTATTGTTTTATAGTATGCTTGTTTAGTCATCTTAAGAGAACTTTATAAATCTGTAGAGCCAAGTTTCCATTTAACATCTTGGTAATTTGAAGTTTTGTAAAGATTGAGTTCCTATAAAGTTGGCACCAAATTTTATTCTTAATCATGGGGTGGTAAGTGTAGCAATTAAACTCAAGCCATTTAAAGAAATACATTGAGGTGTTGTTAATTTTATAGTGTACAATTAGTTTTCATAAGTATACATACAAAAGTAAGAAGCAAACTTATAAAGAATGTGTATGGACTAGGAATTTATTTTTTCCTGTGCACTAGTAGGTTTATAATTATATTTTTTGATGCATTTGACTTTTTCCTCTTGAGTTTATCTTGCTGGGAAAAAGGATAAAGGAAATAGAAACCAATTGTTCATATTTTATAAACCCCCGTTTTTGGTGACTTTCTTTTTCATATTCTCTAGTATTCCTGGGTTGTGCCGTTCAGTCCTTTGGTGGTTTGGTTGATTGGATTTGTTTTACCTTCTACCGTTTGGTAGAGAACCTTAAGGGATTTTATTTTATTTATTTTATTTTTTTATTTTTAAGCAGTGTTCTACTTTACTAGATGGTTTTATGCAGTTTGAGTGTAGTTTAGCTATTTCTTATGTATAATTTAGGCTAGCTGTTTTTAGACAGGAAAAGAGATAACCTAGTGGTTCATTTTCACTTGCTTCTAATATACTGTTTTACATATACCTTACATTCTCCACTTTGAAGAGTATAAAAAGGTCTATAAAATATTATTTCTTAAAAGGAACTTTTTTTTCAGAGTTACAGAGATATATTTTTTACCTGTATTGCTTCAGGTGTAAGTGAGTCTTCAGAAAATTTTGTCAGCTGAGGGGAGGGATTAATTCCATTCCCTTCTCTTTCACAGAGAAGGGATTTGAAATGGTGGATTTCTCCTTTTTCCACTTAAGAGCATTTATTAGTGCCCATTTTCCTGGAGGACTTCTCCAGTAAACAAACAAGGAGAAAAGGCAGAGACCTCCTTTAGAAAGCTGTAGCACCATAAAGTTCCTTACAAATCCTATTTCGTCTGTTTGTAACTTTAAGGCTTTGATGAACTAGGTGGACTTCTCAAACCAACAGTGGCCTCTCAGAACCAGAGTCTTCCTGTTGCCAAACTCCCACCTAACAAGTTAGTATCTGATGACTTGGATTCATCCTTAGCCAACCTTGTTGGCAGTAAGTATTTTTTGGATTCTTTAATCTTTAAAATAAGTTGTTTTATAAAAATTAGTCTAGTTTTTAAATGCTTTCTTTTTCTCCTGTCCTAGATCTTGGCATTGGAAATGGAACCACTAAGAAGTGAGTGTTTTATTTGTATTCTTTCCCTGTGTGCCATTTAGAGGTTGATTAGGCTTTCCTCTCAAGAAAGTATGTGTAGAGATGTCATCTGCATCTTAAATGCTCTGTTCAATCTAAATGTATAGTAAAGAAACTTCATAATTACACACACTTAATATTCTCACTCATATTTATTTAAAGTGATGTAAATTGGAGTCAGCCAGGTGAAAAGAAGCTAACTGGAGGGTCTAACTGGCAACCAAAGGTTGCACCAACAACTGCTTGGAATGCTGCAACAATGGTGAGTTGGAAAAGCTCATTATATACTAACATGAATGATTTAGGTAAATGTGTAACATGAAAATGTTTTTAAAATAGTGATATGGCATAAGTGGAAAGATTGTTACCAAGTTTTAGAAATATAAGTAATTTGTATTTCTTTTAAAGGAAGCTTGGTTGACTATGTTTGCCAGGTACATTTTAGTAGCTAACATTTATTTAAAGGTTACTTTGTGTCAGGCATCATTCTAACAAATAATATGTGGTTTTGTTTTATATAATCCTCAAATTAACCTTACACGGTAGTAACTATTGTTATCCCAATTTTACAGATGAGGAAATGAAAACACAGGGTTATTAAGTAATACGCCCAGATCACAGAGATTGGGCGGGTTTTTAGAACCCAGGCAGCCTTACCTCAGAGCATATTCTCTTAATCACTATTCTCTACTTCTGGTTTCAAATCTATTATTTATTTATCTACAATAAATAAATAACCTTAACACTGAACCAATTGCTAGATTCATACACATACACATATTTCCCCCAGCAGTGGCTCAGTGTTCACCAATGCAGGGCTCCCCAACCCCTGGGGCCACAGACCAGTATGGGTCCGCTGCCTGTTAGGAACCGGGCCGCACAGCAGGAGGTGAGTGGCAGGCAAGCGAGCGGAGTTTCATCTGCTGCTCCCCATCGCTCGCATTACCGCCTGAGCCATTCTCTCCCCGCTCCTCCACCCGAGGAAAAATTGTGTTCCCTGAAACCCGTCCCTGGTGCCAAAAAGGTTGAGGACCGCTGCACTGATGGTGCAGTGTTCACTAATTCAGTGTTCTGGTGACTTTAAGACTATAAGTGCAGCAAATAAGGAGAATCAACTATATAAATTATATGACAGTATTAACAAAAGCCAAGCAAGTATAGTTTTAACTGAGTATGCCTATACACATACACATCTCACATAGATTATAATCTTAAATCCCAAAACAAAAAAACTCATTCTAGTGGATTATATATTTTTTTATTTTATGAAAGAGAAAACGAGTGCCAGAGGTGTTAAGTGACTTGCCTGAGGCCTCCCCACTAATGGGTGCCTGAATTGAGAGACTCTTGCCCTATCCAACTGGCCCCAGAGCCAGAGCTTCTTGCAGTACACGACACTGTTCCCTACTTCTCCATCTTCTGGTCATCGTCATGTCAGAGCTGAAACAAGGCACAGCCCCACCTTGTTTGACCTCAGCTGGGAATGAATGCATCCGGTGACAAATTTTTCACCACTTTGCGCACATATATGAATGACTTCAAAAGTACCACAAGTATTGATTTTGAGATTACAAATAAATTTCAGTGCATAGCAAATTTGCAAATACAGAATCCATGATAATGAAAATTAATTGTATATGATAATTAATGAGTTAGCATCTAGTACTGAAGAAGTTCTAATGGTTTTAATTACTATAAGGTATGGTCGCCCCAGAGTAGTTTTGTGGCTGTACCCCTATCCTTGGTCAGCTGCTGTTTTACCAATCCAGTAAGTCTCCCTGGGTCAGAGAAAACCAATTTCTTTTTGTAGAAAAATTTGAAACATGCTTTTTTGCAACAGTGTGCTAATAAGCAGCATTTGATTACACAAGCCACACATTGTATCCTTTCTGTTGTTGTTAGAGACCCCCATTATCCTTTTTTTTTAAATTTTTTATTTTTTTTATTGGAGTATAGTTGCTTTACAGTGTTGTGTTAGTTTCTGCCGTACAGCAAAGTGAATCAGCCACACGTATACATATATCCCCATTTGCCCACTTTTTTCTAATATACCTTCAGGGGCGTTAGTTCTTTTTTTAAAAATTTTTTTTCATTTTATTTATTTATTTTTTACATCATTATTGGGTTATGATTGCTTTACAATGTTGTGTTAGTTTCTGCTGTACAACAAAATGAATCAACTATATGTATACCTATATCCCCTCGCTCTTGAGTCTCCCTCCCACCCTCCCCACCCCACCCCTCTAGGTCGTTAGAAAGCACAGAGCTGATCTCCCCACATTATCCTTGTTATAACTACTTTTTGTTATTAAATCTCTTCCAGAGCACTGTGCTGTTTCGCTGTTTCCTTGGGTTAATTGTATGTTAAAATTAATAGGGCTGAGCTAAAAATAGTGTGCTGTTCAAGTTTTACATGACATTAAAGAGTTTTATCAGTTTCAGTCTTCATTAATGGAAAACAGTATTGAAATTTAGCCACCTTTTTAAATCAGTACTTTTTCTCTGGTAGTGGTCACTACCGTCACCAATAATAAAACCTTGCATTTAAATAGTTTACGTTTTTACACACACACACACACACACACACACACACACACACACACACACACACACACACACACACACACACACACACACACACTATCCTGAGTCTGTAAATAGTGCACTCTTGGGGGAGTTTGAGCAGCTATTGTCCCAACTGTAAGGATAAAGTTATGCAATTTTTTTTTTCCCTCAAGTGCAAAGCAACTAGAAAGCAGATTTAAATTGAAATCCATCCCTTCTGACTCAGAATCCAGTGTTTTTCCCACTCTGACACACCTCTCTGACTAGGGATGGCAAGAGGTTAGGTTAGTAGATTTTATAGCCTCAGAAGTGAATTATACATTGATAATATATGAGGAATGATATAAATCCAAATGATATAAAAATACAATGAATATTTTCTTATTTTGTATTAAATTAGTATTAATCTATATGAAGTATTAGAAGTTTGCGAATAGCACTTGACTTAAGATTGACTGTTAGCATGTAATAGGCATCTAACCATCTAAAATTTGTTGATAAGAAGCAATATCTATGGTGCTGTGTTGTATATGGTAAGGTACATCATCTCTTAAGGATTTTGTTAAAACATTTGTATGTATGTATTTTATAGAGATTCTTTTTAATGACTAACATTTAGGGCTGGTGATGTGATTCACTACTTAGATAAACTGCTGCTTTTGACATTTCTTTACATTTCTAACCTTTTTATTAATCCTTAAACACTGTCAAGGTTTTTAAATTTTTAAAAATTTTAAACATTCATTGATGTTTTATTAAAATATATAATGATGTTACACTACCAACTCTTTTCATTACTGCTTGCTTTTTTTCTGTGGTAGACATTATACAATGCAACCCTGTTTATGGGATGCACTGAATTTTGTACTGTTGATGCTACTGATAGATTTTATGTTTTAATGACACTTGTAATTGATAAACTATTATGTAAGTAAGGTGATGATGCCAAAGACTAAATTTCCCTTGTCAACCTTGATAGTGTTTTAGTATAGATGTTCTTCCATTAGATACTGGAAATACAAGGGATTTTAGGTAGTTAATGAATGTTCATGTGAACTAAAATGCTCTCTATGTATTTTCTGTTGTGTAAGTACTTGTTCTAATCCAGTGTTATTGCATTATGTAATTGTTCTCCCTGGGAAAAACAGAATGGCATGCATTTTCCACAATACGTAAGTGACCAAAAACTAGCCTTTTTGCAATAAATTGGCATGCTGTTAACCAATGCTGTAGCAGAATCTCATAACCTTCTAGCTATTACTTGTTTTCACATTCAGATTTTCAATGTGCCAAAAATTCTTCCTAGCATCTACTGATTTTGTGGGTTTGTTGCAGAATTGATTCTGATGGTGGCATGGGAAATATAAATTTTTTTTCTTGCTTAATATTCTGCCATTTGCTGCCAGATGGCTGGGTGTCTGTGTCTGTATCTGTGCTGCCACTATGCACTTGATGACTTCTGAATGAAGGGAAATGTTGATTGTGGTAATGTTGAAAATAACAATTGCATGAAATCTTACAGGCTTCTGCTGAACTTGGCAGTTTGTCTACTGCTCTCGCAGCTCTTGGTTTTTAAGTAGGGAGAGACCAATAAGTCCTACATGCTCACCCAAATACTAAACTTTTAACTGTTCACTTTAGTTATGCTTCATTTAACTTCTCCATGTGTATGTTCAAATTGCCATATAATTTGTTATTTTTTCATGTTTTAACAGTGTTATTGGTCTTTCGCCTGTATTCAGCTTCAGTTTTTATTATAAGATAACACACACAGGGAATGTTGTTAAGACAGCAGATATATCTAAAATGATTCTGTGCTGAGATTGTATATTTTGAGTTAACGTGGGAGGCGGAAGGGACCTTAAACATCTTAGTGGTAGATGGCTCTTTTAGGACTTAAAGCATAAACAGACTTAAAAATGTATTGCTCTTCCGAATTGGTGCTTTGCAGAAGATAGTTTAAATAATTTATGGAATAAATTAGAAGGAATACTAGTATACACACTCTACGTAGGAACTTGTGCTTCTTAGAAGTAGTCATACTCCATAGTGGTTTGAAATCTTTGGAGTTATTTGAAAAGAGTGAATGAGGTCCTTAGAAACTAATTTTTTGGAAGATCAGATTGTTCATTGATTTGGGATCTTTACATTTTTTTTTGCTCAAAAAATGAAGTACCTAGGAAAACATTCAGTAATGCTACTTTTCTAGGCAAACATTTTTTATGTTGGTGATAGACTTTAAATTTTAGAACTTTGAATATTTTTAAAAATCTGAATATTTTTAAAGCTTGTAAAAGCACATTGAAATCTTAGATTACTGTTGTATCTAACGTTAAATGGTATTTTTTCTTTCTGATAATTCTGCTTTTCCGCTGATTTCAAGACACTTTTTTTCATTGAGCTTTAATTGACACAATTATTAGCGAACACAAATGTCATATTTAATCACAGCTGTCTTAGCAATTCTTTTTAGTGGAACTACAGCTATTAATTCCTTGAACTCAGTTGACATACATGAGTTATACTTCCTTGTTTATTTTTTCTTTCATCATGTCAGGCACCCCCTGTAATGGCCTATCCTGCTACTACACCAACAGGCATGATAGGATATGGAATCGTAAGTATTTTTCCCAACACAGCTTTTTGAAAATAGGTTGACTCACATTTAACATGCATTTATTTCCCAATTTAACTGAAGAAAGAACTTAGTGCCACATATATCCTTAATGCCTAACACAGAACCTTGCACCATAGCATAGGTTTCATAAGTATTTCTAGAATAGTCATTATACAACAAATACTGTTTATTAATGTTCACTGTATTTACTCGGCTTATTTTTCCTCTCATAAGTTTGCTAGGCATTTTATACTTCATTATGAACTCATTTAAACATTAATGAGTTAACTCCAAGTCTTTGTTGCTGTGACCTTACATTAATACCAGTGAGGTCTTATAACCTGAATACCACTCTAGGGGAAGGGGGGAATTAATATTTCTTGAATTGTGTAGGGGGTAAATTTAGTTTAGTAAAGGCTGCAGAAATTTTCCTATGACATGATTGGTATAGTACAGAAACAGTCCTTAAACCTTTAAGCTGCCCACAACCCACATTCTAGACTGCCCTTACTCTCCCAACTCTCTTAATACATAGACTCACATAAATAAGAATGAAGGTAGTGGCTTCAGCCCACCACACACTTGGCGGAACTGTTGCTGGTGGGAGGCGGCACTGCATCCGTTGGTATTGCTACTGTGGCTGCTTCTGCTACTTCATTTATTATACATCTGTAGCTCTTTTCCTGCATATGAAGAAGTTGCACAGCTTTTGGATTAGTAGTCATTACATAAAAAAGGTGTCTGCACAAAAAACTCAAAATGAATCTCTCACTACAAATAGGAGTCATCCTAAAAGGTTAAATAGAACTTGCAGAAAGATAAGGTTTTAGAATATAGCATTTTAACCAAAATAATATGGTCAGTGTGTACTCTATTTTGTCACTTACGTTAATTTTATACCATGGAGTGCTAATTTTTAAAGAGATGGTTGGTTGAGATTTATTTTCAGTTATTTAAGAATGAACTAACCTCTTTGTGTGTAATTTAAGCCTCTTGGTTTTCCCTGAAAATGTCTGAAATAAAATGAAAGAACCATTGGGAGTAAACTTCTTCAAGCAATCAACTATTTTCCCTTGTGCTTATTTGCATAATGGCATTAAGAACTTGATTTGATATACAGAGGCAGTTTGCTTTGAAATGTCTTAGCCATTTTGTAGTTTCAAGTTTCCCATGTCTAAAGCTGGCAAATTTGGAAATTTTTTTGGTCTAAATTATTTAGTCTGTTTATCATAGTTTGAATTTTGCAACTCATATAGAAAAAGTTGAGCTTTTTTTGCAAACTTTAAAAGATGAGCACATTAAAGACTTTCCGTATAAAAAAAATACTCTTAAAAATTTGTAGCTGTCAGTCTTATTTGCATTTACAGGTATTTTCCCTTTGAGTTAATGCAAAAGTACTAGTACTGTTCATCCCTGTCATCCTTCTTGTTTACTTACACATAATAAGGAAAATGTGAGTTAACATCCTTTAACTTGACATTTTTTGTTTTTTTAGCCTCCTCAAATGGGAAGTGTACCTGTAATGACACAACCAACCTTAATATACAACCAGCCTGTCATGAGACCACCAAACCCTTTTGGCCCTGTATCAGGAGCACAGGTACTAATTAACATGCTACACGTAACTGTTTTAATGTGCTTGATGTGGAGGAAATATAATAGCAGAAAATCCTTTTATACAACTTGAGAAGCAGGTTATTAGCATTTTTTCCCCTTCATTGTGGAATGTTATTTTCTTCGCGTATCTTTCTCATCTAAGAGTTTTTAGGAATATTGATTATTTGGAAAGAAAGGACAAGCAGATTACAAATATTAAAGATGGAAAATTCTTGATAACTTACAGTTGGTGGGTTCAGAGGATGGTTTTTCTGAGGTTAAGGAACCTTTTTTCTGATAATGATTCTGACATGCTCTCCTTTGTGGGCCTTAGAAACCTTGAACTCAGAACTCAGTGCCTTGGCTTGAATGGTGCTACAATAAACATGTTGCCTTTGAGATGTTTGTGAAACTTGACAAGTCTTCAAAAGTTGTGAATGCTGTTTTTTCATTAGATAACTTCCTGTTGCTAAAGATCATATTTAAAAGCAAACCCCCCAAAAGGGCAGAAAAGCTTGAAATGCCATGCTGACCTAATGTCTTCACAGGAAAGACTTTCCTCTTCAAATATTTCTAAGGCCTTCTTCCAGTTCAAGAAAGTTCACCTAAATATTCACTTTCTTTTTCATCTCATTGTTAGCATCAGGGGAATCTGTTTTTATCTGAAAAAAGCTTCTCCTCATTTTGGTTAGGAGAGGAGATATGAAGTTTCTCTGTTATTTACTTCTCTGGTGGCATACTATGGAATGAGATCCTTGTAAAGTGATAGGACAGCTTGTCCTTCTATATCTGTGGCTGTGCCCATATCATTTAACAGTTAGAAATAATGACATGTGATTGTTAAAGTACACCTTTCTTGGCTTCCGATGCCAACTGATTGGTTACTTTATGTGTTTAATGCTATTTGAAAACATTCATGGGAGCGTTTGGTAATGGACTTATTCCTTTTCCACTTGAATGGATATAAGTATTAGACTTGCCAGTGCATACAGTGTTACATTGCCAAAATTATTTGTATTGATCCAGTTGAAGCTTCTGTCTCAGAAACAGAATGTATTGTTACCTTAAGTTTGGATGCTACCTGACAGTTTCCAAGCACTTTCACATACATTATCTAATCTTATTCTCGAAATAATCTTTAAGGTAGATGGGCCTAGGATCACTATTGTCATCATCCTTTATCTTTATAGATAAAGGAAGTTGAGACTTGGAAAGGTTAACTAAGTGGTGAAATGCAACTTAGCTCCCAGAATCCTTGATTCCTGGTCGAGTGCTCATTTGTGCCACACTGCCTCTCTACTAGTACAAATCAGCCCCTGTGGCCACTACAGTAGTACTGTCTTCCTTTTGTCAGCAACGAAGCACTCTGCTAATTCCTTGGGTTTCCTGTTGGATTATAAACTATATTTATGTATTTGGGATATAACTACTGTAGTTGTCAAGAGCATCCTATACAATTTTGGATAATACTTTTAACCTTGAAACATTTTATATGAGGGTTTTTTTTTTAATATGGTAAAAAAAAATCTTAGTAAAAAATCTACCTTTAAAAAAATTGCTGGCCCCCTGGCATGTGTTCTTAACACAGATTTTATATCCTGTTTCCTTTTGAAATCCATGTAACTTTCACTGAAACACCAAAAATAGTGCAAGAATTTCCAGGTTCTTTAAATGAAAGAGTGATAGAACTGCCTTTTTCTAATTATACCAGAGGAGAAGAGAATGAGAACATTAAGGTAATAAGTTTCTAGTTGAGAAATCAAATTTGAAGTGAGTACTTAATTTTAAATATTACTGATTGAGAAAAACCTGTGAAGGAAGGAAATTGATCACTAGGAAAAGAAAATCAGGTGGCAGTAAAGTGGCTCAAAGAGGCTTTGGTCTTCTCCTTATGCAGTTATTTGAATCAGTTGAAAGTCAGAATCTTAAATTTTATAATGTTACTTTTAATTCCTTTTCCCCCTTTGTTTTCCATATGTTTTGTCACAAAGTCCCATTAATTGTTCCTCTGCTATTATTAGCTCCACCCTTCTTGCAGTCTATATCCTTTGCCCAGATTGGAACTTTTCTTGCCTTTCTAGCTTAATCCATTTTGTAGATACTGGAGTAAACTTTTATAGGCAGCATTTGTATCATCTCATTTCCATATTCAGAAATCTGAGGAGACAAATCTAATATAACTGAAATGTAAGGCTTTCCTTCTGTCATAAAAACTACCTCACAGAATCTCCCTCTTTGTAAGAACAATAATGAATAAACAGAATATTCAGCTTCTTCAATTCCCATGCCTTTGTGACTCTCGATAAGTATCCAGTATTCTGCTGCTGTTTGTCTTTTCCAGAAGTCCTTTGTCTGTCATAAAGTGCATTTACTCTTTACTCATTCTTAGTCATGTCTTGTCCCTTTTCAGTTCTTCTGAGATCTGAAGTTCTTTTCCTTATTCTGCATTATTTTTCTTTATAGAACTTACCACTACTGGACATCTGTTTGTCCGTCAGTCTGTCCATTTGTCCTTTCATCCATCCATCCATCTGACCTAGCAAGAGGCTCCTATATTAGATTGTAACCCTCATAGAGGCAGGCTTATATGTGGCTTGTTTACTTCTGTGTTCATGGTTCCTGAAACAGTGCCTGATTCATAATAGTTTTTGACCATTATTTGTCAAACAAGTGAATTTGGTTGAAAACTTACCTTTACCATTTCATAACTTACTCTGCTTCTCATCGGTATATCTTTTTACTTACTTATAACCATTGTTAATAATTTATAGCAGTGTTCAAAATTGGTTTAATTTCATGGCTAATAGACCATAAGTTAAAATGTTAGATGACTGTCACCTGAAGAATAAAGACATCTTTAATTTCATGATTGAATATTTTTAATCATTTAAAAATTAAACTATTTATCTTTGAAGTAGGAAAGATTTTCTCATGCTTTAGTATTTTAATGATTCTTAGCCAGTCCCTTGCATTAACTTTGTCCATCCAGTGGTAGTAGTAACGAAAATAATTTTTCTTAATGAATTACCTTTTAATTGTTCTCTCATTGTTTTGCTCTTTTTTCAATAAAAATTCCTTGAGGCAGAGACGTCTCTTTGTACATTGTAAAGTAAATGATAGTTTAAATATAAGTCAAATGCCATCAAAATAGAATCTTTTAATCAAATCCCAGTTCTCCAGCTCTTTCCTATTCCTTGAAGTATTTCTTTTGGGAGCCATTACTTACCAAAGGCATAACTTGTAGCTCCTGGTCTCTTGCCTACTTACCATTGAACCAAGTTAATATTCTTGAGAGTACCTCAACCCTCCCACATATATTTATCATATTACCATTAGTGAGGTATTTCAAACAATGTGTTGTGTGTTCTAAATTGTATCTAGATTACTCTTAGTGCTGTGTTAGTGCCTGCTAGCGAGAAAGTAGCTAATACCTTCCACATGGCTGTTAGCTCAGACTTTTTTGTTCTTTAGGAAATGGTCTTCAGTATAACTTTAATCTAATAGACTACACTGTAGTGTTGAAATTATGCCTTCCTATACACCTATACACTTATTCTGTTCCCATTTTTTGTGCTGGCTTATTCTGTATTTTTTAAGATATTTTAACACAACTATTAGATGCTTAAAGATGGGTATTATATTCTTGTGTTTCATGCCTAACGTTGTAGCTTTTTTGTTTTTTTTTTTTTAATGTTTTACATGAGTGCATCTTTCTAAATGTTTGACTACATGGAAAACACTAGATACCTATGGTTAGTGCTTTTTTTTCCTCTTCTGTGCTTCCTCACACTATTTGATTGCCTGTTACCGGTTACTAATGTGTTTATTAACTTGGGGAGAGTGGGGACTCTTAACGCCCTCTCGCTCATGCTTTGTATAAATCTTACTGGTACTTACTGGTATATAAATTGAAATGTCCATTGCTGGTCAATATTTTATAAACTCATTCTGCGTTGCATTATGCAGCTATTATGTTACTAAGCATGAAGACAGTTAACCTAGTTAGTTTCACTTTTTTTAAGTTACTGTGACATGAACTAACATTCTCTTAATGAATGTTTATAAGACAGTTTAGATGTTGAAGATTTTTGAGGGGGAGGGTTGTGTTTATTATGTTCTTATCACTTATTTATATGAGAAACTCAAACTGATCCCTTATCTGTTTTTCCAAAGGCAATATGAAAACCATAGTAGAGTGTTAGTGTGTTACATTTGGGGATTTAATTTTTAAATAGAGTAGAGTGTTACATTTGGGGGTTTAATTTTTAAAATAAGCATATTAAAAGTTTTATTGTTTTCTTGATTGGTATTGGGGGGCTTTGAGGGTTTTTTTTAACGGAGGATGTGGCTAAAGATGTAAAATGGCTGCTGGGTTTTGTTTGTATCGGCCAAATTTAAGTAAGTATGACATCAGTTAAGTGTCTGAAAGGACACAAGGGCTAGTTGTGAGTGCTTTTTACCGATCTAAATGGGGGCACTGTTGGCTTTGGATATTGGAATAATTCAAGTCTTACCAAAAAAAAAAAAAAAAGCCTTTTTAATGACTTCCCTGTGTATAAGAACTAATAGCTCTCTTTGCTTTTAGGCTTAGTTTAGTTTCTTTTGTTTGTTTTTTGTTTTTTTTACTTTCTTCGTATGTTAACTGTGGGTGTTGGCAGTGCCTCTCTGTCAGCTGATCTGCCCAGCTGCATTTCTGTGAAGGCCTTTTGCCTTGTCAGCAGTGTGTTGTGCTCATTCGTCCTTGCTTAGTAGAAGATCCCATGAGGGGATTTACTTTGGGAATTGGGATTTAGGACCATAGGTGAGAATGTTTCTGCAGTCCCCTGGGCATACCCAAATCAGTCAAAACAAAAATTCGAGGAGTCCCGTCTGCTTACCATTATTGTTGATAAGACAACATGTACGACCAGGCCTTTTCACTAGATTTTTGCTGAGAACATTTTTTCTAAAAGGTGGAAATCTAATTCTTGTTTTAAACAAAACTTAGAACATAGTCATAAAATCTTGGGTGACTGTGAAGTTCTGCAAAATCTTCATGATGAACATCAGTGATTGTGTACAGCACTGTGAATATAGAAAGCACAAAGGTGTATTAACTGTCTAACATTTACTAGAGAAGTCCTTTTTAAAAAATTATATCTCTACTCTTAAACTTTTTTCTGTACATTAAAATGTAGCCATGAATTCTAGCTGAGTTGAGATTGAGATAGCAGATTTTAGAGAGAAAGCAAAGCACCAGCCTTGGAATCAGCAGATCTGCTTTCGAGTCTGTTATTAGTGTCCTGGGGCTGCTGTAACAAAGTGTACCACAAACTCGATTTCTTAAAACAACAGGAATTTAATCTCTCACAGTTCTGGAGACTTAAAGTCCGAAAACAAGGTGTCAGTAGGGCCATGCTGCTTCTGAATTCTCTAGAGGAGGATCCTTCCTTGCCGCTTCCAGCTTTTGGTAGCCCCAGTCATTCCTTGACTTAGAGCTGCAGCACTTCAGTCTCTGCCTCTTTCATATGGTGTCCTCCTTGTGTCTCTGTCTTCACATGGCATTTCCCTCTTTTTACAAAGACATCAGTCATTGGACTAGGGCCCACCCTAATGACCTCATCGTAACTTGATTACAACTGCAGAGACCCTATTTCCAAATAAGGTCACATTCATAAATACATTCGTAGGGGTCAGGACTTCAACATATCTTTTTAGGGGATACAGTTCAACAGACTCTCAGCTCGACTCCTCACTAACCAGGTGTTTCAGAGAAAGTTGTCTATGTAACTTCGATGAGCCTCAGTTTCTTTATCTATAGAATGGTGATTTTTACCTTGTGTACTTTATAAGTTTGTTGAACAGTCCAAATGAAAATATTTGTACCTGACTTAGGAATGTGGATGTTTATGTTTTTTTTATCGATGACTATAAGGAACCTTTTTTGTCTTTAGAAGAAAATGTTACAAGGTTGCCCTATTTTCAGAAATTGTTTCTATTCCATGAGGCGTCCCTATTCCCAACTTCTGATTTATAATAATACAGTTTATATTTCTTCCCATGTGTTACAAATTATCTTTATTGTAAATATAATAATTCATAGTTCATTATTTTGAAACCTTAATCATGACTCACTATTATCTGATGACATCAAATAAACTCACAGAGAGCCACAGGCTAGGGTGGTCACTGGGGTGTGGGGATGGGGCAGGCTGGTTGAGCATGGTCTGCATTAGGGCCTGAATCATCCACGTGAGGTGTAGACGCTGGACATTGTTTACAGGAACCCAACACACCGCTCTTGAGGACTCTATCAGCAGCACCTGAATTGGCTCAGCATTTGTGGAGGTGGTGTTACCCTAAAGTACCAAGCTTTATTTTATAATAATTAAAATCTTTATTTGGTCGAATTTAATACAGTTTATAAGTCTCTTTTTGTGGGGAGGGGCAGACCTCTTTTGAAAATGTCTAAGTCTAAGGAACTCTGTCTTAGACGTTTTTAGTGGAAGCCCAATAGATAAATCAGGTAAAAGCAGGTAGCCTCAAGCTCATAGATGGAACACAGTTTGGAAATTTTTTTTAACCAAACCAAAGTGCCATATTTTCAATAAACATCAAATAAGTGGTGCATTGTAGGCACATGTAATTATTATTTTGTCTCCTTATGTACCAGTTGACATAAACCTTACAGCTTTTCATTTTCTTTGTTTTTCAAGGGGTAAGAGTCTAATATGAATGAGCAGTGAACATTTTATTCAGATAAGCTGAGCCAGTTTTCATGATTTCCATCCATCAAATGGAACTTTAAACAGATCTCTTACCCTTGCAAATAATTCTGATATACAGAAATGTTGTTTATTTTTGGCTTAGGTCAGTTAATAGTATTTCCTCCCATGAGTTTAGGAAATCTTTTGATCTATTTCCCTCTCTCCAATTTGGTCTTCTTTAACTCTTTGTTGGTTTAGGTTGCCATAATTCTAAGGAGATGACTTAGATGCCATTTTGGAATAATGTCACTCCTATGTTAATAGTTTTAAGTTATGTGGACTCTAGCAGTAGAGAGGTTTAGAAACAACATACATTCAAAGAGAAATCCTCTTAGGTCACTGTCTGGTGCCCCTAAGACAAGATGAAGTAATGCTTTGAAGGTGACAGGAGTAAGGTTGGCATAACTTTGTGATGTTATTGATGGGCAGAAGCCCAAGATGGATTGTGTTAAGCATAAACGCAAGAAGCAGTTATCAAAAGGCACTAGACTCAGCGTACAGGACAGGCCCTCTACCTTATGCAGTAGAGAAAGAAGTCCTCTCTTTTAGCCATACTTCACAGAGGCAGCTGAGAATAGCATTATCTTTAGTACAGAATTTTGGAATGCAGCACTATATGTTTATATCCCTATGCACCTGGATTCAGTGGTCTGGCCGTGGTCTAACATTATTCAAAAACAACATACCTTTCTGTGCTCAGTTTTATATCTGACATCTCTGTGAAATCATATTAAGTAGGGCTTGAGGTTTCTAAAATGTTTCCATTGCACAACAATATCAGGAAAATATTCTTTAAGCATGTACCCTCAGTGTATTTATATTTATATATCCCTATAACAATATGTTATGTACATTAAATAACATGTAAAAATAGACATTTTAAAAGGGTAAAAATTAATAGGGAAGTTCTAATACTTCTAATATCCCACTTTGGTGACCATTTTTATACAGAGCTTGTTTTATCACCAAAAAACATTTTAATTTAGCATGTTATAGAATGCTTATAATATGTGTAAGTCACTGCTAGTTGCTGAACAAGAGACAGGGAGAATATGTTTCTTACATCTGAGGAGCCTAAAGGTGAGTATAAAATGGAAGCACAAGTGACTGGTTGATGGTAAAATAAGAACTCTTATAAGAGCAACACAGACAAGACAGAGTGGGTCCTATTGTGTAAGACTAGATGAACATTTGATTGTAGGTGGTAAGGAAGGTTGAACTAATATTTGAGTGACTAACATATGCCAGGGTGCTTTTTGTATATTTTAATCCTCAAGAGAGCCATTAACGGGGATGTGGGTATTGGGTCTTGATATTCTTAACCTCATTTTACAAAAGAGCCAGGATTAGATTCCTTTCCATCTTTCCGTAAAACTGTGCTCTCTCATCCCAGGCAAAGGAAATATACCCATTTTTTCCTAAGATGTTAACTTTGCTTCTTCAACAAAGACAAAATGAGTCTTTCCAACATTGCTATTTGCTATCCAGGCTTTTGAATTCAAATTCAAATGTAAAGATGTGGCAAAGGTGCTTCTTCTCTAAGAATTTTAAGCACAGCCAAGTTTGTCCTTAAATACCCAGTCTTTTACTCTCCCATAAGCTTTCAATTGTTCAATTGCACTAGGTTCACTTTCTGAGACTGATGCTGTTTTCCTGTTCTAACATGAAATTTTCTTTCTTTGGTGTTGAATGGGAGTAGAATGAAGGAGTAACCATTTTTATTTTATGATCTTTTAGTGTACTGATAGAATTCTTTTTAAAAAATTCCTTTATTCTCCGTATGCTTGCTTTTTTATAAAGTTAACTTATGATTTCTGTACTCTCGTCTTTACTATACTAAACACACACTACAGCCAAAAAAAAACCGTTGCTCTGGAGATAAAAACAAAGATTTTTGGTAACATTAGATTTTTTTTTTTTCTATTTCAACCTTTTTTTTTTTTAAAGGTTGATTAGAGTGGCGGGAGGGGGTGAAGGAATGTCACCTGAGAGTTGCCATCATCAATTACTTGTACATTTTAGTATTTTTATTTATATGCGACTCTTCTTTCACTGCTTCTCAGTATTTCATTTTCCTATAAAATGAGAAGACTTTAAGTATGTCTGTATTAGACTAGTGAGACTGACTGCTTTGTTTAAATGGCATATTTAGTTGTGAGATAGGTCGATTTAATTTGAACAAACTGATCGCTGTACTAATTTTTAAGCTCTGTGGGAATTTTGGTATAGAGAATGTTACTTGAAATAAATGAGTGAAAGTCTTTTTCTTTTGTTTGGTGTGTGTGTGTGTGTTGGCATATTTGTAGTACAATTTTACTGAAATGGTCAGGTACAATTTGTCTTATGCTGGCTTGTAAAATATGGTGATTTTGTAATTAATGATGGTCATTGGATTTTTTCTTTTTTTAAATTCCTTATCCTCCAGTACATAGCAACCCTGCGTGTTCTTTAATCTACTCCCAAGAATTACAAGTAAAGGAGGGTTAACGTGACTTTCTCAGGCTCTTTAAATCCTGCTGCCTCTCACCTACCAGGATCCTGTTGCTCCTTTGTGTACTTTGTTCTTCCTTCTTTCCTTGAGCATTAACTGGGCCATTGCAGTATATTTCCGTTCCTTCTGCTTCCTTATTTACTCGCTGAGCTGACTACCTTCTCAGCAGTACATGATGTGCCTATGCTTCGGCACAGGTGCCAGGAAGGGGTGGGACCAGCTGGTGAAGGGCTGCTCCGTGCTCAGTCCTTGGCACTCTCTGCAGTCAGCCAGTCCAGTCTGGGCCAAGGTTTCATCTGCTTGAAATGGGTGTTGATGATACGAAACTTGCTGCAGGGATATTAAGTCTTGTTTTCTCATGTTTTAGTTTAGCTACATGTTTTTTATAGGTAGAAGACATACGTATGTGTTTATTTTGCCAGTTTAACAGAATAGTAGAAGTGTTAGTTAGAAACTAGCACTTTAAAAATTGATCCTCTTCAACGTTGTTTTTAAACCTCCAGGACTTTTCTCCAGCAGTATGCACACATATGGAAAAGAACAGAATTATGGTGTTCCCTTTGACCATATTCTTCAGGGGCATTTTCCTCTGAGACTGTCAGGTCTTCAGACTGCTGCCCTCATGAAAATTTGATTTAAGAAGATGTTTTAGTGTGGGGCTCTCATGGGAGACTGTTGATTTTTGGATGCTTATCTATCTGCAGTAAGCAGGGGTTTTTGTTGTTGTTTTTAAACTTCAAATGAAAAAACCTGTTTTGGAGAAAAACCTAGTTAATCTTGAACTCCCTCCAGCTCAGGGATCACTTTACTTAAAATCATTTCGCTTCTGAATGGTCATCCTGGTTGGTCTGAAAGGTGAGGAGGAAGTGTCTTTCTAATTAAGTTGCACCTTATTCTGTCTCTGCACGGATGATACTTGAATCTCCAAACCCAGACCTGCTGTCCTGTCCTCCCATCTGTAGCTGCTTGTGTAATTCCATCAACTTTTCCATTGTCTCTTCCCATTGTCTTTGAACATTTATTTCTGAGAACAAGGTGTGGATTAAGAAAATGACTCAACCACTAATATAACCTGAAGATGATTTCTAAACCTGTAAATGAATCTTGGCATCCAAAATAACAAATTGCATATACGTGGGGTGTAATATTTGTTGGAAACTCATTGGCTCTTCATTCTCTATAGTGCTTTTCTTAAGAAAATAAAAAGGTAGAAATGAGATCACTTTGACCCAGCAAAGACAGATTTTGAGCCTTGAAATCCTTTATAGGAATTCAAATGTTGAGGTATGAATTGAAACTATTTCTACTTAGTCTTAACTTTGATTTAATGCTCAGTTGAACATTCCTGTGCTTGCATGCCTCTGCAATCTGATGCAGGAGGAGTAGGAAAAAATTAAAAGTTTGTTGCAAACTGAAATGGCTCATATTTGGTTTAAAATACTCTTAATTAAAGTAGGCTCGGTGAAGGAGATACATATATGAAGTGAACATCTTGGTACTTTAGGGATACTAAAGATATGTTATGGAGTTCAACAGTCTACTTGCCTTACTGTATATTCAAATTAAACAACAGGAGCAAATTCCAAGAATCAAGTGAATGTATTCTAACAGGAAGCTGAACCAAACATCTTAAGTATTCCATATATTCAGGGCAGTATGCGGGTAGTTGGACCAGATAACCTCTAAGCTCCTTCTGCCTCCCAGAGTATAAGCATCAGCTGTGGCATGTCCAGATAAACAGGCAGGAGACAACTCCATGTCAAAAAAGTGTGAACACTGAGAACAGGACTTTCCACCTCTTATGAGGAAGGAAGGAAAGGGTATTGCAGCTAGATGTGTTGGGTGTGGACTGAGGTCAGGTTTTTCACACCGTTTGACAGACAGCCTGGACACAGGAAGCCATCTTCTGTGTCTCACAGTTAGGCTGTGGTTCCCGTCTTCCCCTCTCCCACACACACACATGCAATAACAGTCTTAACCATGGGTCAGCTTATTTCGACCTTTTCGGGTAAAAGACTTTATTCCTTTGGAATTCAGAAACAAGAATTTGTTTTCTGAAAAACACATGCCATTGGATACCCTTTAACTTGATGTGTGACTGAAACTTCTGTTTTAATAATTCCACCTTCTGCAAGGGCTGCCATTATATTTATTAAAGATGACAAAACAAAAACCACTTCTTCTTTCATTACATTTCCTGCTTTCATGTTCTGTCATTCTGAGATCTTTTTTTCTCCCCCTCTCTCTGTCTTCTTTTCCCCCAGCTGTCGGCAGCATCCAGCCCCTCCAGTCCCAGTCCTCACAGAGCTTCAGGAAAGGACCCTTTTGCAGAGCTCTCTTTGGAGGATTTCTTATAAATCACTTTAGGTATTGCTGCTTGTTGGGGGAGATGGGGACTTAAATATCAATACTTTTTAAAATTACCAAACATTAAGCACAATTTACTCTTCTCCTTTGTTTCTTTAAAGGACTCTAGGTTCCCTCTCTTCCTCCTCCTCCTCTGTTCTTTAGGTGAAGAGTAGATCAAGACAGGGCATAAGGACAAAGAACTTTTGGAAAATATCTTTAACATTATTAGAAGATGTGAAACCAAAGGACCGTCTCACATATGTACATATAAGCATCCACTGTGCACAACAGATGGATGAGCTCAAACACCACCCGTTAAAAACTGGGTGTTTTATTCAGTCTTAAAAGATTTATAGAGAACAACACAATTTTACGCACTGGATTCAAGCTTTATTAGGAGCATCTTGGATTCAATGGCCAGGATTCATTGTGAAGAATCCATTTTAACAATTTCTTTAAAGGGTTATATTTTTATGTATGCCTTTTTTATTTTAAAATAGTAGTATTTTCCAAAAAAACAGCTTATATATATTTTTAAATTAAAGGCAAGTGAATACTTAGTGCCCTTTTTGATAGAAAGATTCTGCTTTTGATCCACACTGCCTCTTTTCCTGGAAGACAATGTCGTTTGTTCTTCTTGATGCCGTAGCCCCCAGTGTAGATACACTTTCTGGATCTTTGAGACTTTGTACTCTTCTGATTTGACAACAGTTTATTAGCACATCTATTTCAGTAATGTCTTTGGATGAGCAGTTTAAAGGATAAAGATATCATGAGTGAAGAAATATCTGAGTGACTAGTTGACACCCTATTGAAAAGTATTCTTTTGTAGATCTTTCCGATTTTGATTTATATTAGAAAATAAATTTTTAGTAAACATAATATTACTGTTCCCTTAATTATCTCTGATTTTATTATAATATTTGGAAATAATATTTCAAATTTTGCTTGTTGCCTAAATGAGATTTTTATGTGGAATATTTGTGTTCATGGAGAGATTTTCTGAACTTGTCATGGAAAAATCATTCGTTCATCTTCTTTCTTCCCATACCCCTTGGTTTTTAGTAATTAGAAAGATATTTGGAAGTTCCTGTAATTATGCTTCAAATACTGAATTCTGGCTCATGATAAGCTGATAATACTAACTTCGTTTTGTAATCAGGGTTTGTGATAAGCATGCCATGAACACTTCCAGGCAAGTTGAATAGTAAGAGGCACAAAGCATTTTTACTTATGAGAAGATATTCTACAATGCAGTGAATTAACTTACACTCTTTTTTTTCCCCCCAGATACAGTTTATGTAACTAGATGGAAGAGAATGGAATTATTCCAAAAAGACAAGTGTTCAAGCAGCAAATACTTACTTCCAGCAAAATCCAAACTGCTGTCTCTTAAACTCTCATTAGAATGCTACAGTAACCCAATGAAGGCCCATGAAGGAAATTGGGACTAGTCTATAGGAGAACATATCAATACAGTTTATAAAGCCAAGAATTGCCATGAATTCAGACTGTCTTTTTGGTGACTAATTCTTCAGTTCTTTCATCTCCTATTAATACCCATAATCAGTAACCTACCAAGAAAAGCCCTTATTTGGAAAGAGTGAAATTTGTATTTGGAAAAGCTGCCTGGAGAGAAGAGCTGTGTCCTTTACTGTAATGCAACAGGACTCTTTTGGGGGGATCAAATCATAATTCTTAATTATGCAGTATCTTTCTTTTCTCCAGTCCTCACAGATACAGAAACAGTAACTAAAATTAACTTTTCTTTTAAAAAATTATATATTCAGTTTGCAGTAGACATTCCTTAAGTATTTGTATTTATTTATGATTATCAATTTACGTAACATTAATATTGTATCAAACCTCCTTATGAAAATGAGTATGGATGTACACAGTATGTTTGATTTTTATCCATAAGAATGAATCTGATTCAGAATGCTTTTCAGCTGACATACAGAGCACTAAATATTTTAAGGCAAGTCCATAGGCAAGTCTGAATCGCTTAAGAATTCTCAGTTTCTATGGGATTTAGGGAAGCATTATAAATGCATTAATCCTTATAGTCAATTCTGTGCCTAGGATTTTGCAAGGGAACAGTTCACAGAACTGGGAAAAGCACTACATTTTAAATTCAGCATTAGTGCATTGGGAAGGAACTTTACTGCTTTGTGCTTGGCATGTCATTATTTTCCATTTGACATTAGGGCCTTTCCAAAATGAATGTGAGGAATTGCTTTCACTTCAAGACTTTCCTTCTTTTCAGTAAAACTCTAGGAGGTGTTAATGGGGGGGAGGGGAGGGGACAAAATCCTTGAACCTTTTATTTGGCTCATGCCATGTTATGATCATGTACCTTTTAAATAAGGGGAAATAGTATCTTTAAAGTTAATGTCTAGCCAAGAGTTTAGTTAACGAAGAATTAAGCTGCACTGTTGATCGGTGCTTTGTGTAAATACATCTTAACATTTGGGTTGAGAGGGGCCTTAAGAAGGACAGTTTGTTGTAGGAAAGCAATTCTGTACATGAGTTAAGCATACTTGTTGCATTGTCTCTGCAGATTCTATTTTTGTTTACAATATTAAAAGGTATGTTAGCAAAAATGGGTGGATTTTCAAATAAAATGCAGCTTCCACAAAACTTTTGTTATGGTATTCTGGTCTGAGGCACATTTACTTTTTTCCTCTTTTCTTTATCATTGGTATTATTATTTTTTGCTAATAAAAGTATACCCAAGTGATTATATTTGATGATTTAATAAAATGTAAAATTTATTTCTCTTTTAACTTAACTTCCACAAAGCTTGATCTTGGTACTTTTGTTACCTTCTAGACACTGATAAACTGAACTGCTTATTAAAACTGTTCGTTTTTGTCTTTTGATCAGATGCCTTCAGTCAGGTAAGTTTAAGGGAGAAAATGCTTTGAATTTGACATATTGATGCATGTGATTATGTCTGCCAAAGAAACCTCTGACTGTATCGTGTTTCATGTTGAATAGTAAGTAGGATTCAGAGTACATGATAGAGGGACTAAAAGCTTTGCATTGATAAATGTCTGCATACTATTTGCCATGGTTGGAAAAAATAGTCTTTAACCAATATACCTTGTTAATATTACCACTTTTTAAGTTTCACTGTTATTAAACCATTTTCATACAGACTGGAAAATGTACTTTTGTAAGTTAACTTCCTTAACATCATCACAGATTTTGATTTGTCTCTCCTGGTGATGTTTGAGTGGATGTTATATTTGAGGCCTATGGCTTGTTCCTTTTATACTACATTTTTTTTTTTTTCAACATATTCAAGTTTGTGAAATCCTTCATAAACATTTCCATCTTATTGTTCAAACTTTTGGGCTTGTTGGATTAGTATTATCCACATTTTACCCATTTTACAGATTGGAATAAGGAACTTGCTCAGGTTGACAAGCTAACAGACATTGGAGTCAGGTCTTTGTTTCATGGTCCATTGTTCTGTCTGTGCATAAACTGAAAAAGGGAATTATTTCCGTCTGTGGTCTAGCCTGATGACCATTCTCTATTCTCAGATGGTCTTCTCCTATGAAGCATACTTCCCACCTCCTGCTCTGATGCCCAGACATCATTGACAGGGAAAAACACAAAACACATGAGCATGTTAACTTTAATCAAAATGTAACAAGTGAAGTAAGTCAGCTGTTGAATACATAAAAAAATACATAACTAAATCAGGTTATAAACCTGTGTATGCCCCCACCATCTTACTACCCAGCTAACAAGTTGGTAGTGGCTGCAGAAAGAGATTAAGATTGTTAGCAGAGGGCAGCTAACCCATCCCAGATCATTTGCAAAATTTTTTCTTTTAACATCTCATTATTATTGTTCATTATATTTTTAAGATATACTTTTCTTAACCATTGACTGTGAGAGTCCATATTTAGGAAGAGGCCTTATGTTAGAGCAGGAATCTTTTACTTCTCCACGAGCCAACAAAACATTACCCCTGGAAAGCAGGACTTTATGGGATAAGTTTCTCCTTGAACTAAAGTAATTCCAAGGCTCTTCTCCTGTTTATTGTCACTAATAAACATGTTTCCAAATTCTTGAGAATTCGGAGTACTGATGTAAATGCTTATTCTCCAGCACTCCATGGAGAAAAACAGAATCTCTCTATTCCGGGGAAGGTGGCTCCTGTGTGTTCAGCAGTGGCTAGCTCACAGTGTATGGAAAGGCCACAGCATTCAGCCAGGTGAACTTCATCTGTCTTATCCTCGAGAAAAGATGGATCCACAGCTTCCATCAGTGGCCTTTGCATCTAGCTTAGATCTTTGTTCTGTCACATGTGCTACCTTCCGTGGGTCTGACTACACCTAGAATTCTGCAGTCTGAATAGGCTCTGAATGGAGAGGCTGCAGTATCATCTTCCATGCAGTCTCTCTCAGAAAACCTCAAGCTAATTCCTTGCTTTTACTAAGAAGTGGCATTCTATTTAGTGTGTCACCAATCAGAAATGTTTTCTAAGTCTCTAGCTAGTATTTTAGTCTAATTTTGCTATAAGCACTTAGGAAATGTCCCCTTGGTTACTGATGTAGCATGCAGGTGTAGTTTTTATGCTGTATGAAACTACCCACATTGTCAAAAGTTAAGGTCTTTCTGTGGTGTTACTGTTGGGGCAGGTGTGACCATTCTGAGGCAGAGTAGGTTGAACTGGTTTTAGGCATACACCTGGAAGGAGAGAAAAGCAAGGAGAAAGCTTTATGGAAACTTCACTTCCTAATAAGTTCTCATTCCAAAGAGCTTTTCCTTTATCTGCTACAAAAGCTAATTCCAAAGTTGGTTTTGAAATAAAAGTCTCCGTGTGAGAATCACCTGGGGAGAGCTAAACCTCAACCTGTCTGAGCCTTCTGCAGTCAGGCGCCTGCCCGTCTGCCTTGATCCTGGGCACTTGGCAGCTGTCCTGTACTCTTGATAAATAAGCACTGGGTTATTGTGACCTTGGCTTGGAGTGTAGGCAAAGAAATATCAAAAGAGAAGTAAGCGGCCCCCTCTCTCCTTCATGAACCTGGACTCCGGGGTCTGCACTGATGTGCAGAACTTGCAGTTGATTTGCTTGACATTTCGAGAACACTTCAAATGGAAGTATCAAGCACACTGCACTGGCACTGCCATCTAGTTCAGTGGCGTCCTAAAAGGCAGTGAAATCTGCGTTTCTCTCATCATTTTTGTCCTGAAGTAGGGTAGCAACTGAAAAGCTCTTCACTTCTCTGTGATTACTCATTGATGGCAGATGTCATGTACCTGGAGGAGGCAGAGGCACTGCTGTAGGAGAGGAAAGACTCAGGGAGAGATCCCAAGGAGCCCAGCCAGCAGTCTTCAGAGGCAGGTGCAGGAATGGCCGCGCCAGTGTTTGCTGCTCAGAACAGCTATTGCTAGGAGCTGACCTTTTGACAACTATATTGAAATGTAGAATTTGGAATTCATGGTGGACAGAATTTGCATCACTATGGGTCCAAAGTACAAATCAAGGAATGACAGTTTGCTTCATCTGATAAAGGTACGATAAACTGGTGTCATATTGACGTAAAAGGAAGACGAACGAAATAGCATAATGTGAAATGATAGAAAATACATATAGTCTCTGTCCCTGGTTCCTGGCACAGAGCTCCTAAAACCCCTATTATTTCCTAAGCGATAGGCGAGCACTGAGAGCATCTTTTGTTCTAACAGTTGGTCTTTGACCCTAGTTCCTGACGCAAAGTTTATAAATCCCTTGGAATTTCCTGGGTGATAGGAGTGTTTTTTGTTCTAATGGGGCGACTCTTGATAGGTTCCTGGATAGCTTCAGGATGGGGGCCGGTCAGAAAGACCAAGAGATGATTAGAAGCTTGGAACTTTCAGCCGCAGCTTCATTCTCCAGGAGGAGGGAGGGGGCTAGAGACTTGAGTTAATGATCAGTTGTGCCCTTGTGAGTGAAGCCTCCATAAAAATGCTAATATTAAGGAGTTTAGAGAGCTTCCAGGTTGTGAACATATCCATGTGCCAGGAGGGTGGTGCACCCCAACTGCATGGGGACAGAAGCTCCTGCATTCGGGACTCTTCCAGACTTTGCCCTAAGTGTCTCTTCATCTGGCTGTCCATCTGTATCCTTTATCATACCCTTTATTATACAGTAAACTGGTAAAGTTTAAGTGTTTTCCTGAATTCTGTGAGCCATTCTAGCAAATTATCAAAACCAAGAAGGGGGTTGGTCGCAGGAGCCCTGATTTATAGCTGATCAGTCAGGAGTACAGGTGACAACCCGGACTTGTAATTGGCCTCTGAAGCCGGGTGGGGGGAGGCAATCTTGTGGGACTGAGCCCGTAACCTATGGGGTTTGTGCTAAAATTGGTGTGGAAAACCCACACATCTGATGTATATTGTAAGTGTGAGTAAAGGAGAAACACAAGTGTTTTTCTCATACAAATAATAAACCTAATAGGTGTTTCTGTGATTGAGATGGCATTTCGAAAGAGTATTTATATAAGCCTGTTTTACTAGCATCATATATCTATTTGGGGAAGGGGGATGGAATTCCCTCCAACATAAATTCCAAGTGAGTTAAGTATAAATGTAAAGAACTATAAAGATGAAGAAAAATACGGGTGACTATCTCAGTCAAATAGAAAAAGGGGAAGGATATGATTAAAAAAACAGTTCACCAAAGATGAAATACTAATGACCAATGAAAAGAGTTTAGTAGTAACTGAAAAATTCAAATGAAAACAACAGTGCTTTCCAAGTGTAAGGCTGTTCTGAGTGTTTTTGGACAGATTGTTCGTTTAATCAAGTCTGTGAAGGAGGCACCTTTGTTATACCTATTTTATAGATAAGGGTACAGGTCTAGCAGCTGGGGTAAGTCACTTACTGTGTGATCCTTAACAACTAAGTGGTTGAGCTGCAGTCCTGAGCCCTTGTGGTCTGGCTCCAGGTCTGCCATAACCACTGTGCTGTATACTGTTATGGAGGATGCCATTTTGCCTGTCAAACAGCATCTGTACACAGAGTTTGATTGCTAATCTAAAGCTGAAGTGAGTATATATAAACCTGTACGCCCCCCTTTTTTTTTTTTTTTTTTTTTGGTGATAGGTTGTCAGAAGACTTGAGAGTTCTTACCCTTCACCCAGTAATTATACTTTTAGAAAATTTACCCAGGTAAATAACCTGGGTGTTGGGTTTTAGCTAGGGGACTTCAATTGTTGTATAGCACATAAGTTTAAAAATAGGAATTGTTCATATCAGAGACTAAGAAGTCAGATTAATGGAATGCATTCCTCCCTGAAGCCACCCCCGCCCCATCCCTGCAACACAAAGCAACGTGAGTCTCATGGATTAGTTTATGTCAGCAGATAGTAGACAATTAGAGACTCAGATCTTTACTGTTATCATTCCAGATTAGAAGCCAGTGTACACTACCCCAAGCTCTGCCAGTTCCCAAGCCAACCAAAGGTAAGAGATGTTTTCAACGCTCAGGGAAGGGTTGGTCTGCTGACAATGAGGTGGAGGGAAGGAGTCTCCACTGAAGACAGGAGGAATACTGGTCTGAAGTGCTTAGGAGAACAAGATTCCTTACCGGTTACCCAGTAGAGAAGAGGGGCTCCCACTCATCGGCAGGAGTTCTACTTTCATACGAAATTTAGAAGGTAAGTGGAAATCCCCAGGAAACTTGTCCTGTGTTATGGGAAACTACAGGACCCACAGGAATTTTTAGTTTCACAATTAACAAGCAGCTTCTCAGGCATAGTTTCTCAATCGCAAGCCTTACCATACATGTTTCACGAAGTTTCCACACTTGACAATTTTCTCCTCAATTTGTAGCTTCCAGAGAAGGGTGGGGATTATCCCTCACATGCTGGATTCATCTGTCTCGTTGGCTCCAGCCCCTCCCCTTCAATCCTGCACTTTAACTACTGGAATCCTTCAGTGTGCTTGTGTGGCTGAATGCTCATCAAGTATTCAAGGTCTACAACAATTTCAGCTTTTCTCATACCTCTATTCTAGGTACTTCTGCTCAGGCATTTTCTCTTCACTGAATAGAACTCGAGTTTTCTGCCCCTTTGCACGAAAGGGGCCCTTTCACTTTACAAATCCTATCACTCCTGGGAGGGAAAACTAGCAACTCATCATTCTTAGGGGCACTGTAAATTAGTCCTTTCAGAAAGCCATAAAAATATTTGTATCCTTTGCCCTGTTATCCCATTTCTCGAAATCTAAAGAAATTAACCCAAAGTATGGAAAATACTTTATGTGGAAGAATACGTCACAGTGATCAAGATTACCAAAGGAACAACTGTGTGGAGTAAGGGTAAGTTCAGTGATGAGTCCCAGAGAATATTTCCATTAAAGGGTAGTAAAGAATTAATGGGGGCTTCCCTGGTGGCGCAGTGGTTGAGAATCTGCCTGCCAATGCAGGGGACACGGGTTCAAGCCCTGGTCTGGGAAGATCCCACATGCCGCGGAGCAGCTAGGCCCGTGAGCCACAATTACTGAGCCTGCGTGTCTGGAGCCTGTACTCTGCAATGGGAGAGGCCACGACAGTGAAAGGCCCGCGCACCGCGATGAAGAGTGGCCCCCGCTCGCCGCAACTGGAGAAAGCCCTCGCACAGAAACGAAGACCCAACACAGCCATAAATAGATAAATAAATAATTTTTTTAAAAAAAGAATTAATGGAGACCAGGAAAGAACAGTCAACTAGAGAATAACCAATAAAGAGATGTCAAGGCCGTAGTTGAAGTCAGGAATAGTCAACTCAAGTGAAATAAAGCCTCAGACCTGCCCATTGGACTGAGCAGGTAGGAATTTAAACCCTACCCCTAGCTATACCCAGGCATTGCAGGGACAGAAGACACATTACATGGAATCGAGGAGGTGGGAAGAATGTAGAGGTATCAAGGAAACTTGGTTATGAACTAAAAAAGGTAAAGGACAATAAGCAGAGGGCATACAGGCCAAGGAAGAGTTTTCTTTAAGATGAAAGTAAATTTACTTTGTTCATCCACTTGATACTTTGAGAGCCTTCTATGAGTCAGTAGTTTTAGGTGAGAGAAACAATAAACAAGGGTTTTGTGGACTGTGACAGGGCACCAAGCTCAGCTCACGAGTCTCCTCCCGGCTCTCGGGAGAGGGATGCTATTTATTCAGTTTGGGAGAGGAGGGAAAGTATTTCTGACCCTGATGCCAACAGCTTGGGTGGCTATCAAAGCAGGATCACAAGGGATATAGGGGAGCAGTGCTAATCTGCACAGCCTCCACCTGGCCACCCTCACCCCCTGCTGCCACTGCTTCCTGCCCATCATTTGAACAAACGTGTTTCTACAGAAAAAAAAAAGTTTTGCTTTTATGTAGTGTATTTTCTTGTGAGAATAGTCAATGGACAAATATTTCATGATGCAATGAGTACTCTGGAAAAAAGGGTGAAGGGATAGACTGATGTGATCAGAGTATAGTGCTACTTTCTATAAGTCATCAAGGAAGACCTCTGATGAGATGACCTTTGAGCAAAGACAAATGAAGTGAGGAAGCAAGATGGTAAGATGTGGTGACTGGCTGCCCTCTCCACATAACACAAGGCAGAGGAAAGACCAAAGATCCGAAAGGGGACTATGCTTGGCTTCTCTGAGCAGCATCAAGGATACCAGGAAGGCTTGAGCTGAGTGGGTGAGAGGGAGCTTGGTGGGATCAGAGGTCAGAGAGGTGGCAGTGGGCCAGGGCTTTCTAAGTCATGCTGAGGTTTGGATTTCATTTTGAGCTGGGATGCCACTGCAGACATTGAGCAGAGGATTCTTTAAGAACTTTTGTTGGCAAAAAGGTCACTGTGGCTGCTGTACTGAGACAAAAGAAGGAAATGGCAAATCAGTCAGAAGACAATTGTAGTAGTCCTTAAGTATGAGCAAAACTTAGGCCCTGTGAGGATTAGCTCTAAGAGCTGACCAAAGATAAGACACAAAGAGTAGAAGGAGCATTTACTGAAGGTTGACCAAGGTGACAGGAGACTTCTGAACTCCCCTCGTCCCACAGGCACACTGAATGTACAGCTACACATGGAGCAATTACCTCTATAGGAAATCTAGTCATAGCTGAGCAACCCTTACACGTCAAGTGAATGAGAACACAAATACCGGCTGAGACACACTTTCACCATAAACTCCACCCCAGCACAGCACCAAACAATTGGGAGGGAACGTCTAATTCCAGCTTTTCCCTGAGGAGTGAAGGGTTTGGATCCCACATTTAGCACCTCAGCTTTTAAGACTCCCACACAAGGGATGGGCCCCCAAAACACCAACAAGTCTTGCATTTATGAGACCCACAGCACTGGCTATTTATGAGATGGCCTCACTGGTGCATTCTATCAAACATATAACAAATTAATAGCAACACTTCTCAAACTCTTCCAAAAAATAAAAGAGGAGAGAATACTTCCAAACTGTTTTTTTGAGGCCATCTTTATCCTGATAATAAAACTGGACAAGGTCACTACAAGAAAAGTAGAAGCCAATATGCCTGATGAACATAGATGTAAAACTTCAACGGAATATTAGCTAATCAAATTTAAACTGTGGATCATGTAGTACTGTAGTATATATTGACTGAAAAAAATACACATATAAATGTTTTCCAGTGATCAACTGTACTTAGGAATATATTTAACCAAGAAGGTCAAAGGCCTATACACTGAGAACTGTAAGACACTGATGAAAGAAATTGAAGAAGACATAAATGGAAAGCTGTTCTGTGCTCATGCATTAGAAGAATTAATATTGTTAAAATGTCCACACTACCCAAAGCACTCTACAGATTCCATGCTAGCTAGCCCTATCCAATAGCATTTTTCACAGAAATAGAAAAAACAGTCCTAAAATTTGTATGGAATCACAAAAGACGCTGAATAGTCAAAGCAATCTTGAGAAAGAGCAACAAAGCTGGAGGTATCATGCTTCCTGATTTCAAACTACATTACAAAGCTATAGTCATCAAAACAGTATGGTATTAGCGTAAAAACAGACACATAGATCAGTGGAACAGAATATATAGAGCCCAGAAACAAACCCTGGCATATATGGTCAATTTTCAATAAAGGAGCGGAAAATATACAATGGGAAAAGGATAGTCTCTTCAATACTTGATGTGAGAAAAACTGGACTGCCACATGCAAAAGAATAAAAGTGGACCCCTATCTTACACCATATACAAAAATCAACTCAATTAAAGGCTTAAATGTAAGATCTGAGCCTGGAAAACCTCTAGAAGAAAACATAGGGGGTAAGCTCCTCACCATTGGTCTTGGCAATTATTTTTTGGATTTGACACCAAAAGCAAAGGTAACAAAAGCAAAAATAAAAAAGTGGGATTACATCAACTAAAAAGTTTTTGTGCAGCAAAGGAAACTAAACAAAACTCAACAAAAAGAAAAGGCAGCTTAATGAACAAGAGAAGATATTTGCAAATGATACATCTGATAAGGGGTTAATATCCAAAATATATAAAGAATTCATAAACTCAACATCAAAAAAAAAAAACCAGTTTAAAAATGGGCAGAAGACCTGAATAATTATTTTTCCAAAGAAGAAATACAGATGGCCAACAGGTACATGAAAAGGTACTCAGCATCACTAATCATCAGGGAAATGAAACTCAAAACCACAATGAGATATCACCTCACACCTGTGAGGCTATTATCAACAAGACAAGAGATGACAAATACTGGTGAGGATTTGGAGAGAAGAAACCCTAGTGCACTGTTGATTGGAATGTAAGCTAGTACAGCCACTATGGAAAACAGTATGGAAGTTCCTCAAGAAGTTAAAAATAGAACATGATCCAGCAATCCTACTTCTGGGTGTACATCCAAAGGAAACAGCACCATTATCTCAAGAGACAACTGTACTCTCATGGTCACTGTAGCATTATTCACTACAGCCAAGGTATGGAAACAACCTAAATGTCTGTTAACAGATGAACAGATAAAAAAAATTGTGATAAATATACACACACGATGAAATATTCCATCTTTAAAAAGAAGGAAATCCTGTCATTTATGACAAAATAGATGAAACTGTAGGGCATTATGCTAAGTGAAATAAGCCAGAAAAAGCAAAATAATTACTGTATGCTATCACTTATATGTGGAATTTAAAAAAAAATAAAAATAATAGAAACAAAGTAGAAAATTGGTTTCCAGGGGCTGGAGGGTGGGGGAAATAGGGAGAGGTTAGTAAAAGGGTACAAAGTTTTAGTTATAAAAAGAATAAGGTCTGAGGATCTAATGAATAGCATGGTAACTATAGTTGATAACACTATATTGTGTAACTGAAATTTACTAAGAGAGTAGAATTTAAATGTTCTCACTCTGCCCCCCACCAAAGGGAAGAATGTGAGGTAATGGATGTGTTAATTAACTTTATGGCAGGAATACTTTCACAATGTATACGCGTATCAAATCATCACATTATACACTGTAAATACCTTAACATTTTATTTGTCAATTATATCTCAGTAAAGCTGAAAAAAAGAATGTACTAACAGCATTAATTACTTAGAGTAGAAGGAGTTAAGGAAGTTTAAAAAAAGAGAGGAGATAGGCTGAAAAATCAGTGGGAGGAAGGGGAAAGCTGAGTGGTCCTGAGTGGAGGTGAGATGGGCTGGGAGGTGGAAGAAAGGCAAATGGAGAGCCTGGAATACAAGTGTATACAGAGGACAATGTGCAGAAAATGCCCTTTTTTTGAAGAGCATTCTCTTTCCCTTCTGAAAGCATTTCCATCATTGAGGAAAGCACCTGCTGCTTGATGAGAAAATGCAGCATAGCTGTAACCGTGTGGACTCTGCGGCCTTGCCATGGGTTTAAACCCTAGTTTGGGCAAGTTACATACTCTCCCTGTGCCTCACTTTCATCTATAAAATGGTATAATAGTGCCTACCTCATAGGGCCAATGTAGTCAATGAATTAATAAATGGAAGCATTTTAAAACAGCCTGGCACATGATAGAAGTTCAATACATAGTTACTATTCTTACTGGAATGCAGAATAGCTTGTGGTTAAGAGCCTAGATTCTGGAGACAAAACACCTGTGTTCAAATCCTGACTGTCTCTTACTAGCTGGGAGACTTTGGGAAAGTTACGAAATTTCCCTCTGCCCGTTTCTTTATCTGTGAAATGAGAATGATTAGAGACCCTACCTCATAGGATTATAAGAAGGATCAACTAGGTTAATGTAAGTAAAGTGCGTTTAATAAGTGCATTTAAGTGTTTGCCATTATTAGTATTACTAAAGGACCTTTGAAAATATCAGTCTTTGGATTTATCCAACCTGCTCTGTTTGCATAGTTGATGCCAGCGCAGTGCTGGTGGAGGTTCCATGAGCTGCTTCCAAAGCAGAACCCCGAGCCCCTGACTCCACATGACCTCAAGCAGGAGTCCTGGGTGCTGAGGCAGCTTCAGCAATACTGTAGTTTGGTGTGACAGAACACTGTTTTGAAAACAGCAAGCCCGACAAATCTAAGTATACTTAGGTCGGCAGTTTTAGATACCCTCAGATAAAACAGAATACTTTCTAAAGTAGTTTGAGCCCTTTTTAAAATTTATAACAAAGAATAGGTACTTACCGCAAAGACTTATTTAGTGTCCTGGAGACTACATTTTACTATTGAAAACATTGACTTCAGTGAGATTAATATTCATGTCAGTCTCTGTTTTAGGATTAGGTTTGGCTGTGTGTAACAGAAAGTTCACACTAACAATGATTCAAACAAGGCAGAAGTTTATTTTCTCTCGTGAAAGTCTGAGTGGGCACGGCAGCTTTGCAAGGTCGTTAGGTGTCCACTTTTAGGTGTTGGGAGTCTTGCTGTTCCACGGGCCTTAAGGTGTTCCTCTCGTCACACAGTCCACTGTGGCTGAGCAGCAGAACTACACTCCAAGCTGCAGGATGAAAGAAGGGGGGAGAAGGGGAGGGAAAGGGATGACCCAGAAATTGTGCACAACTTTTATTCACCTTCCATTGGCCAGAACTTTGTCACGTGGCTGCAAGGGAAGCTGGGAAACAGAGACTTTAATTGGGGTGACCGTATTCTCAACAACTAAATGAATGTATTATTATTGAAACGGGGAGAATAGATTTGAAGGAAAACTAGCAGCCGCTATCGTAGTCATACATTTTTTATTAAAAGAATTGCTAATTTCTTGAACCTTCTCTGCTCAATGACTTCAAAACCCTACCATGTCACATACTGTAACTTGAGATCTGAGATATCCTAAAAATGAATTATAGTTTATAGTTTTAGAATTTAAATATTTCAAAGGAATTAAATGCAAAAAAAGTTAAAAGCTTATAAAAGGAAAAATAACCAAATCCAAACTGTTAGTGTTCAGCAAATGTTACGAGCATGTTGGAAATGTGTACCTTCTCACTAGATTTTAGGCCCTGCTGTATCCCAAGTTGACATTTTTACATAAATAGCACAAAAGCCACAGAAGACACTTTTTAAGTGGCTAGGAGAAAATGACCAATGCAAAATGAAATGTAGCAGTCAAAGAACATCAAAGATCTGAAGTTAATTGCACACTTGCACCAGAACCTCAAGTGAGGCCAGAGCCCACCATCCCTCTGATTTGGTGTCTGAGGGCTTTAAAGATTAAAAATGCTTCGCTGGCCTCTGTTAGTCAGGCAGAGGGGAGTCCAACAGAGTTAATTTTCATTCCTCTTAGGAGGAGGGAAATGTTGCAAGGCCTAGCATATTTTTATAGCTGAGACTATACAAAAAGATGGCCCTAACCCAAGAAGGCGAGAGGTCAGTGAGTTGAGCAAAGGATTTGAGGAAGGAAATGCTGACAAAACCTTTTACTAAGAATCTTTGAGGGTATCTGCATCTGCAGTCCTTTCAAACTCTTTTGCTGGCTGGAAATCTGAGAACATTTCCATGTGAAGAATCTTTTAAAAGTATCTTGATGTTTTTTAGCACTTACGTAGATCATAAGAACAGAATGACCTAAAACATAACCAACCTAAAGAGTCATGGTCAAAAAAGCAGCCTTTCTGGGAACTTGAGCCTCACAAAGTCACAGGAGTAGGAAATGGAAATACTTAATCAAGTTAAAGTCACTAATATTTAGAAAGCCTCCGCTGCTTGAGGGCACAGTTCCTTGTGTCTAGTGCAAAAGCCAGTTTTATTCCAAGAAAAATACAGAGAACTGTTGTGTTGAGATCTAGTAAAACAAGCAAGGATCAAGCAGGCCTTTAACAAACAGCCCTTTATTGCCACAAAAATCCCCTTGGTCTCCCTGACCCTGAATCACTCCAGTGTCTGACTCTAGGATTCAGAAAGAAACAAAATTGTTACCACTGACCCACAGTGCGGAGTGCCCTTCCTCCACTGCACTCATAAGAATTTTGGAACTGGGTTTACTACTTGTCCCTACAGCCTGATGTAGATCTGCAGACCCAGGGCATGGCTTCTTAGAGTCCTCACACCAGTGGGTGGCTGAGCCCTCTCTCCAGCCACCCTGAAACCAGTTCCCCCCTAGAAGTGAGTTCCTCTGCTGAGTTTCTGACTAACCTCTCTATCCAAAGCTATATTCCTTGTTCTCCAGTTGTTCTCCCTCAAGATTGAGGAGTATCAAAGAAAAGGGGAGATTGTAATTGAGCAGGATCCTATGGTGCCTTCCCAGGACAGACCCTTCCTATGTTCTCCATCTGCATCTTGTTTGTAGAAAAGTTTTAGCCTCCTAGGCCCTCCCAGAGTCCCAAAGAGCAAATTTAATCAGAGAAGTGAGAAAACGCAGAAAGGAAAACAAGCAAGACAAAATAATAACAGTTTAGCCATTAAACAGTCCAGGACCTTTAGTTCCTCTTCAAGGGCTGTGGATAATATTCTGAGCCATGTCCTTGAGCTATTCTGCAGATACTGAAACCCCCACCAGGTGGAGGAAGTTAACTGCATTTTGACCACAAGCACGTAGACCCCAGACTGGTTGGAACCAGAAGGTTGATGATGTTGACTCCCAATTACCTCACCACCAACCAATCAGAAGAATGTCCACAAGCTGATCACACACCTGCAACCCTCTCCCTCACCCTCTCTTTGAAAACCTTTCCCTGAAAGCTGTCAGGGAATTTGGGTCTTTAGAGCAATAACGGCCCATACTCCTTGCTTGGCCCTGCAATAAATGCTGCACTTCTCTTCACCACAACCTAGTGTCAGTAGATTGCCTTTACTGCACACAGGTGAGCGGACCCAAATTTGGTTCAGTAACAACCCCAGGACAGAGTGAGCCCCTTGATACAAGCACACAGGGCCCAGCTGCCATCAGAGCTTTTTCGGCGCCTCACAGCATGTGATGGATCAGACACAGGCACTCTCTGTGCACCTTTGAGTGAATGTACTGTAAAGACAAGCAGAAGTCTTAGGCCTTTCTCCCAGAGATTGCTGTTAAATGTCAATTATCATTTCAACTGCCATGTATTGCATATCTACTGTGTGCAGGTTACATGCAGTCTCTGTAATCCTTGAAACAATCCTGCAATACAGGAATTAGGTCCATGTAATACTGAGGAGAATAGGCTTGAAAGAGGTGAAGTGACTGCCCAAGATTCAAGGCAGCCAGCCTGATCCCAGAGTGTTTCCCCACACGCTACCCCGTCTCTTTACACCTTCTTAATTTCTTCAAACCTATCTCGTTCCTGGGCCACAGTAAGCACATTCCCAGCCTGATGCTAAAGCTGCCAACACCCTGTCCCCTCTTCCCCAGTCTTGAATGACAACATATAGAACTCACATGCTTGGTTTTTCTGAGAACTGAAACCAACATAAAATCCTCCAAAACTCATCTTAAATTTCTTTTCCAAACCTATCACTAAAGGTGTGAAAAATAAAGTATTCTGAGTTAAACACAACCACCGCACCACCTAGAATATCCTGTTCTGCCGTCTCCCACTTTCCTTTCTTCCTTCTCTGCTGTTAGTGTTCAAGAGTGAAAGCAGGTTACACCAAGGCTGAGAGGCTCCTTGACCCATCAGGCACTTTTGCTGGACCGTGAGTATCTTGAGGAAAGGGGCAGTTTCATGTTGCCTCCCTCATGTCCTACACACAGTGCCTGGGTGCAAAGATTCATTTGATAAATGCTTTGTTGGGTAAGTGACACTGATAGGAAGTTCACAGTGGTACAACTTTATTGAGATTTCCTTGTAATGTAGTCATCTAACAGAGCTACCACCCTAAGCTATTAAGAATCTAGGTTGTTAGGAAAATCCCGAAGATTTGTTTTAGAGATACTGCTATCTGCAAATTCTAAACGCAAGGAATAATATTAACAGAAAAAAAGAACATTCTTCCCTTTTTCCAAAGGATGCCTTTTCCACTCTGACATCTTGGCAGCAAACAGGACTTTTAGTCATTTGATACTTTCTTCTGATCCAATTTCACATTGTGAAGGAGAAACTGCCACACCTAACAAATAAATGCTGGAATCCTACCATGTTATGCCTGGCTTGTTTTAATAATCTCATGGTCTGAACTTCCCAAATGTGAAAGTCAGTTTCTGCTGACCTACTGAAACCAATGAGCTGTCACATAGGCTAGGTTTGTTGGTTACTGGGAGCTCTTTGGTTTGTCCCAGCGGAAAGTCAGTAAGTTTTTTTTTTTTTCCCTACCCAAGAAAAGTAAAGATCTTATCTATAAAAAGTTTACCTTTCTTTCTTGAAAAGAAAATTGACCAGTTCACTCCATATTTTTACTGACTTTTCCAAGGACATTTCTGTTTCTGTTGACCTTTGAAAGATTGTCCTAACAAAGTATTCTGCCTTCCTGTCAGGAAACACTCTTGCTGCTGTTCACACTGTCACTTCATGGAGTGGATTGGAATATGGTTATTTGGGGGGACTTTTTTTTTTGGCTGCGCCATGCGTCTTACAGGATCTTATTTCCCCAGCCAGGGATCAAACCCGTGCCCCCTGCAGTGGAAGCACCGAGTCCTAATCACTGGACAGCTAGGGAATTCCCTGGGTGTGTGTTGGGGGGGCTTTTTTTTTTTTTTAATCTTAAAACATAGCAGTCAAGTACCCAATCTTAAGTGTCCTGCCTGATGAATGTTTGCAAAGTGAACACATCCATGTTAACTGCCACTCATCAAAATTACCAGAAAACTCTTTCATGTACCATCCTCGTCATTCCCCTCCACAAAAGTAATCACTCTTCTGACTTCTGTCATCAAGATTAGCACACTCATCCTGTTTTTGAACATTGTGTAAATGGAATCATACCGTATGTGTTCTTTTGTGTCTGCCTTCCTTCACTCAATATTATGTCTATAAGATTGATCTACATTGCTGCATATGGAAATAGTTTATTCTTTCATTACTGTATAGTATTCCATTGCATGAATATAGCACAATTTACTTACATATTCTACTGCTGATAGTCTACTACTGTTTCAAGTTTTGGCCTATTTTCAGTAAAGCTGCTAGGAACATTCTTATCCATGTCTTCAGGTAAACATAACCACTTGTTTCTGTTCCATATTAAGCCAAGAGTGAAATTGCTGGAGCATGACATACATATACACATATATGTATACATGTATACATATATACATATATATGTTCAGCTTTAATAATTACTGCCAAACATATTCCAAAGTGTTTGTGCCAATTAATACTCCCATCACCAACTATGAGAGGACTTCAGATCACTCTGTATCCTTGTCAATATTTACTATTTTCAACTTTTAAATTTTAGCCATTCTAGTGGGTGTATAGTATATCGTGGTTTTAATTTGCTTTTCCCTCATCACTAATAGTGTTGATATCCTTTTTAGGCTTACTAGTCATTTGGATATATTCTTCTGTGAAGTGCCTCTTCAAGTCTTTTTTTCTACTGATTTGTACAAGTTCTTTATATATATTTGGATATGATTTTTTTTGTTATATATATGTATCGTAAATAAATTCTCCCAATATGTATGTGGCTTGCCTTTTGACTCTCTTGCCTTTTGACTCTCTTAATGGTGTCTTTTAATGAAAAGAGATATTTTAATAAAATGCAATTTATCAATCTTTTTATAATTGGTTATTTTTATGACTTTTATTTTTCCCAGGGAGGTGGTTGATACGGGGAGCAGTAGGCTTGATGGAGCCATGTGGAACACTACCAAATCCACATTTACCCACGTACGATATGTAGTTTAAAATTTCAGGCATAGCCTTTAAGGATCTATTGGATGTGCACAGGGGAGCATGAAGATAGTCTTATATTTTCTACTAAAAGCTTTATTGTTTTACCTTCCATATTTAGGTCTCTGATTCACTTTGAGTTGATTTTTGTGTAGGGTATGAGGTAAGAGTCAACGTTCATTTTTTCCCATACAGATATACAATTGCCTCAGCATCATTTATTATTAAAAAAGACCATGTCCCCCACTGAATTATAGGGGCATCTTTGCAGAAGTCAAGAGACTGTAAATGTGTGGCTTTGTTTCTGGACTCTTTATTCTATTCCACCGGACTGATTCTTCATCTTTGGGCCTGTAGTGCACTGTCTTAATTACTGAAATGTTATATTAAGTCTTGCAGTTTGGTAGTGTTAAGGTCTCCAATTTGTTGTTTTACTTCAAGATTGTTTTGGCTATCCTAGGTCTTCTGCCTAGGTATAAATTTCCATAATAATGTTACAAAAAACTTGTTAACGTCTACAAGAAAATGCTGGAATTTTGATTTGGATTGCACTGAATCTATAGATCAAGTTGGGAAGAACAGACATCTTAACTATTTTGAATCTTCCACTTCATGATAATGGTGTATCTCTCTGTTTATTCCATTTATTTAAGTTTTCTTTAATTTCTCTCAACAATGTTTTGAAGTCTTCAGCATAGAAGTTTTGCTTATATTTCATTGCATGAATTCCTTGATATTTGATGTTATTGATTCTATTATATTTTATTTTTCCCAATTGTTTGTCGCTAGCATAAAGAAATACATTGGATCTTTATTGACCTTGTACTCTGTGACCTTGCTAAATTCACTTGTAAATTCTAGTAGTTTGTAGATTACTTTGGATTATCTACATACAAAACCTTGACATCTCTAAGACAATTTGCTTCTTTCTTCTAATCTCTATGCTTTTAATTTCTTTTTCTTGCCTGGTTAGAACACTCCAGTTCTAGTCAACACTGTTGAATAGAAGTGTGATGGTGAATATATGTCTTGTTCCTGACCTCAATGGGAAAATGTTTAATATTTCACTATTAAGTACAATTTTAGCTACAGGGCTTTTAAAAAAAAAAAAAAGATATTCTATCTTTGCTGAGAGCTTTATCATATTATTATGAATTTTTTATCACACTATTAAATTTTATCAAATGCTGCATCTAGTGAGATGATCATATGAGTTACCACCTATGTTCTGTTCATTTTACCCTTGATTTTTTTATTTTGAGATAACTTTAGAGTCACATGCAGTTGTACAAAAATAATACAGACAGATCTCATGTACTCTTTATCCAGTTTCCCTAAAAATAAGCATTTTTTCCAAAATTATAGTACAATGTCACAACCAGGGTATTGATACTGATATAATCCATTGATCTCATTCATTTTTCCTCTGATTACTGAATATTAAACCAACCTTGCGTTCTTTATTCATGAAATATTATATATTATAATATTGCTAGATTCAATAAGCTAATATTTTGTGAATGATTTTGCATCTATCTTCATGAGAAATACTGGCCTTTAATTTTCTTTTCCTGTAATGATGTTGCCAGGTTTTGGTATTAGAATAATATTGACCTCATATAATAATTTGGAAGTGTTTCTTTTTTCTCTAGTCTCTGAAAGAGTTGGTGTATATTTGGTATTGTATCTTTTTGAAATGTTTGGAAAAATCACCAGTGAAGCAAGCCAGCTGGCTTTTTAAATTTTTTAAATGCAGATTGGATTTTTAAAAACATATCTAGGCCTAATTCAGAATTTTTATTTCCTCCTGTTTTGTAGAAATATTTTTGAAGAAATGTTTCCATTTCATCCAAATTGTCAAATTTATGGGGAAAGGTTTTTTCTGCTTAATTTCCTTTTATCCTTTTAATGATGTCTATGATTCTGTAGTGATGTCTCTTTTTCATTTATTTCCTCTCTTTTTTGATTAGTCTTACTATGGGTTATCAATTTTAATTAACCCTTCAAGGAACCAGCTTTTGACTTTGTTGATTTTCTCTTTTATATGTCAACTTTCTATTTAATTAATTTCTGCTCTTTATTTCCTTTCTTCTACTTTCTTTGGGTTTATTTTTGCTGCTTTTTTTAGATTCCTGAGATGAAAGCTTAGACGATTGAATTTTCAAACTTTCTTCTTTTTAATACATGAAAGGTTATAAATTTCCCTTGAAACATCACTTTAGCTGGTTCCCACAAGTTTTGATGTCATATTTTTCATTATAAATCAGAGTATTTTTTCCTTGTGATTTCTTCTTTCACACATAGGCTTTTCAGAAGTATCTTGCTTACTTGAAAATTACAGCTTTGTTGTTGTTTTTAGTTATTTTCTACTGTGGTCAGAGAACCGTTCCATGCATTTCAACTTTTTGAATATTTGTTGTCACTTACTTTATGGCCCAGGATACAGTCTATTTTTGTAAATATTTTATGTACACTTGAAAAGTATGTGTAATCTACAGTTGTTTAACTTTTTATATCCTTAATGATTGGTTGGTTTTTTTTTTGATCAGTTTTTGAGAGAGGTGTGGTAAGACCTTCAAGTCTGATGGTGAATTTGTTTCTGCCTTTTTTCTTTTTTTATTGTGGTAAAATATACATAAGGTTTACCATATTGCTTTTTAGTTTGGTAAATTTTGTCTTATATATTTTGAGATTATATTATTATTTAGAATTGTTATATCATCCTGATGAATTAATCTGCTTATTATTGTGACATATATTTCTTCATTTTCTCTTTATTTTCTTAACACTTCTTACTTTAATGTCTACTTTGTCTAATAGTTTGGTCACACCACCTTCCTTCTGGTTAATGTTTGCATGGTGTATTTACTTTCAATCTATCTGTGGCCTTATATTTAAAAGGTGTTTCAAAAAAAAGAAAAAAAAGGCGTTTCTTGTAAAAAGCTTTATAAGTAAAACTAGCTTTATAATGGAAAGCTGATGTCAAATTCAGGCACAGTCAGAGTGTCCTTGGCTTGTGGTACCAATAAGAGGGAAGGAGTAATGACCTTGGATAGAGACTCAGCAGTTTAGACTTGATAGAGCTGATGGGAGATGGACCGCCCTACTGATGGAATATTTTTATAAAAGAAATTACCACCCTCAAATTTGTTTCTAAAATGTTTGATTTTCATTATAGTTTTAGGTTAAAGAAGAGTAGACTTGAATTGTGGACTGGCTATCTATCATTCAGCACCCTCAGAGGGAAAGATGTGTAGTCAGTGCTATGCAAACCTCTAAATTTTCTCAGAAAATTCCTAATTGAACTATTTCATATTGGCATCCTAGATTGATCAGTAAATTTTTAAGTGGTAAGCAACCTCAGAGACCATCTTGGCCCACTGTCATGCTCCTGTATACTTGAATATGGAAATATAAAGTGTACTTTCATTTTTGTCACTCAGGCCATGCAAATAAATGAATAGCTGAATACTCAGATCTTTGATTTTAAATGTAATTATGACCTTTAGAAATAACAACTGCTTTAAAAATGGACCAAAGAGTAAATAAAATGGGCGACTGATATACCTCAGTTCCCAAAGGAAATGTATAAGAAGTTGTTTTTACTTTGCAGATTTCAGTCTTAGAGAAAAGACTTAATCATTTTATATGTGATGTGGCTTTCCGGGCTCCTGACATCTTCATAGAATTTGACTGGAGTCTCCTTCTCTTGGAAATGGATGGGCATTTTCTTGCTCTCCACAGTCATGAGCTTCACTTCCAGGGGGCCCAAATTTACATAATCCTGTGGTGAACAGACACAGAGGAGAATAGGAGAGGTTATTCAGCAAGTTACCAGCCTTCATAGATCAGGTTTTATTTACTATAGTTGGCCTCTATGTGACAGATTTCATTGCCCTCCTAATTGTCTGAATGCTGTATAACATGTGAAATATGAGAGCTACTGTAAATAAAAACCACTCAGTAAAGTTATATACCCAGTGGGGGCATGGTAGGCAAATCTCCCAAAGAGCAGGCAGCAAGGCTTGCAGGCTTGTCTTTTGGGGGCTTGAGCTGGGGAGGGAACATCAACTACAGTGGGGAGATAATATTCTCTGCAAGCTCTTTAATTGGTAAAAGGAAGTAGGAAGCATTGGCTGCATTTGTATAGCCCTCTGCTGGCCAGGATATAACCACAGCAGAGTTTTCTATATTATTCAAGAAGAAAATGAATGATCTGCAAACATCTTTGATGATAAATATCTTAATATTGAGCAAATCTACATGGGTTTTACACATTTCACAGGATCTACTGTAGATATAAAACTTACCACATTCTGTCAAACTGAATATAGTTTCAGATATCAACAAACAGAATTAGAAGTCTAATTTATATGAAATCCCACAGCTAACCCCAAACTGAGTTGAAACAGCTCCAGCCCTACCCAATGTGCCTTCCTCTTGGAAGCCTCTCCAAGCCGTAACTCCTTCTTTTGGATTCCTTCAACACTTCAACAAACCTTTCCTGAGTGCCCACTATGTGCCAGGCTGTGTACCAAGTGCTGGGGCAAAAGACTGGTCAGGGAGACAGATACAGGCAGTACATTCCTCCTGTAGAGTAATCAATGATTTTCTTACCGGTTTTCTACTAGCATGTACACTGTTTAGGGTAGGGCCTGCCACATAGGCATCTTTGAGACTTCATTTCTTCCTTTTCTCCCCCTTAAATTCTCAAGCATCTAACAAGTACCTGGCATGTTGTGAGGGTCTCAATAAGCATTTATTAGAATTTAGGAGAATCAAAGAATGAAAAAGGAAGGCAATGTTTTATTAATATTTCTCAAAAATTCATACAACTGTATCTAGCTTTTAAAATACATAATTATAGAGCTACAATAAATGCGAGATAGGAGAAAAGTAAATTGATGGAAGTCTACCGTATATTTCAGAACCATCTGGAGCAGGATTCTGAAGTAATATACTCTTATTAGTCTGCTTGAACTGCCATAGCAAAATACCACAGGCTGAGTGGCTAAAACAACAGAACTTTATTTCTCACAGTTCTGGAGGCTGGGAAGTCCAAGATTAGGATGCCAGCCAGCATGATTGGGTTCTGGTGAGAGCATCTTCCTGGCTGGCAGTTGGCTGCCTTCTCACAGTGTTCTCACAAGGCAAAGCCTCTTCTTATAAGGTCACAGTCCTATGAGATTAGGGCCCACCTTCATGACCTCATATAACCTTAATTAACTCCTAAAGCCCGTATCTCCAGATACAGTCATATTGTGTGTTAGGGCTTCAACATATGAATTTGTGGGAGGGGCAGGGACAAAATTCAGTCTGTAGCACGTACAATACCGTTTCCACCACATCAAAAACTTCTGTGGAAAGTAAGGTCTTAGAAGAGAATGTAGGCAAAACATTCTCTGACATAAATCATACCAGTGTTTCCTTAGGTCAGTCTTCTACAGCAATAGAAATCAAAGTGAAAATAAACAAATGGGACTTAAACTTACAAGCTTCTGCACAGCAAAGGAAACCATAAACAAAAGGAAAAGACAACCTACAGAATGGGAGAAAATATTTGCAAATGACACAACCAACAAGGGCTTAATTTCCAAAATGTACGAACAGCTCATACAACTCGACAACAAAAAAACAACCCAATCAAAAAATGGGCCTAAAGAGCCATTTCTTCAAAGAAGAAATACAGATGGCCAATAGGCACATGAAAAGACGCTCAACATCGCTAATTATTAGAGAAATGCAAATCAAAACTGCAATGGGTTACCACCTCACGCTGGTCAGAATGGCCATCATTAAAATGTCCACAAATAACAAATGCTGGGGAGGGTGTGGAGAAAAGGGAACCCTCCTGCATGGTTGGTGGGAATGTAAGTTGGTGCAGCCACTATGGACAACAGTATGGACGTTCCTCAGAAAACTAAAAGTAGAATTACCATATGATCCAGCAATGCCACTCCTGGGCATATACCCAGATGAAACTATAATTCAAAAAGATACATGCACCCCTATGTTCATAGCAGCACTATTCACAATAGCCAAGACATAGAAAAAGCCTAAATGTCCATCAACAGATGAATGGATAAAGAAGATGTGGTACATATATACAATGGAATATTACTCAGCCATAAAAAAAGAATGAAATAATGCCATTTGCAGCAACATGGATGCAACTACAGATTATCATACTAAGTAAAGTAAGTCAGACAGAGAAAGACAAATACCATATGATATCACATGTGTGGAATCTAAAATATGACACAAATGAACCTATCTATGAAACAGAAAATCAGAGACATAGAGAATAGACTGGTGGTTTGCCAAGGGGGAGAGGGGGGTGGGAGAAGGGAGGAGTGGGAGTTTGGGGTTAGCAGATGCAAACTGGTATACATAGAATGGATAAACAACAAGGTCCTACTGTATAGCAAAGGGAACTATATTCAATATCCTGTGATAAACCATAATGGAAAAGAATATGAAGAAGAATATATATATATATATATATATATATATATACATGTATAACTGAGTCACTTTGCTGTACAGCAGCAATTAACACAACATTGTAAGTCAACTTAAATAAAAAAGAAATTTAAATAAATTCAATGGATAAAAGCAAAAAAAAAAGTAAGGTTTTTCATTCAACCAAATGGTATGCAATTTTGGAATTTTATACACAGTTTTCCACTAGCATGAGGTTATTGTAACATACAAGGCATCATGATTCTAAGATACTCATGGGGGTGTTTGAGTGTTATAGAGACTAGAGCTTTAGTCTTTAAATTATCACTTGATGGTAGCAGGACTGAGTTGTACTTAGTTAAAATGGTTTTTGTTGATTTATTCAGTTTCTTTTGCTTTCTTAATCACTCTTTCTCCTACCAGACTTTAAGTTCTAGGAGAACTTTCAAGGTTATTGGTAGTACCAAGAGGGAAAACAGCAAGGGGTGGATGTGAAAGTGACTGGAATGTACCAAAAGATTTTAAAATTAAAAGGCTTGGTAATGTAGGTTTCACCTAATGGTACATGTGACTGTTTGTACTTTCCAAAGATGGTCATACTAATATACATCCTATCCCACATGCTTTTCTTACAATGTGATGCTGACCTTTCTCTTTCAAGATGCAGGAGCTACATTGTTTCTCTTTGGGTGGAACTTTGTAGCTACATCAACAAATAGAATATGATGGAAGTGTTGGTGTAAGATTTCCGAGGCTAAGTCATATGAAACATTTGGTCTCTGGGACTGATTGCTTTGGAAGAAGCCAGATACTGTAACAAAGGGACAATAAAAGTGCCCTGTAAGGAGGCCCATGTGAAGAAGAACTGAGGCCCCCAGCTTAGCCAGCATCAACTTGCCAGCCATGTGAGTGAGCCACCTTGGAAGTGGCTCTTCCTGCCCAAATCAAGCCTTCAGCCAAATATAACTGCACCTTCTAGAGAACCCAAGTGAGGACTGTCCACTGGTGACCTTCCCAAATTTCTAACCAACAGAAGCCCTGAAAGAGAATAAATGATTATTGTTATAAGCCACTAATTCTTGAGGTAATTTGTTATGTAGCACTAGATAACTTACATGGTACACTAGTAATGGATGTCTATAAATGAATATATGTAGTAAGTTGGGCAAGGGTAGGAGTGAAAATAGTATCTAGTGACAGACATGAATGGTTGGCAAATTTTACTAATAATTGCAAATAGAATTTTTCAGCATCCATACTTTAGGTTAATTTTCTCCACTAACTAATAAAGCAACATTTTCTCTAGTAGTCAAGATGTTTTGTCATGAATCTTACCTTGAAATCCCGCTCATCCTCATACAGTAAGTATTTCATATCAGAGGCTCCAAACTCTATACTTGAACTCTCTTCTTCATCTATCTTCAGATGCTGGCCGTATCTGCTGCTCTCCTCATGACTAAGATGTAAAGCACTGCTCCCAAGTGATAAGCTCAACAAGTCTCTACTTTTTACTTCTGCAGGTTGCAATTGTGACTTTTCTGGGATGAGTGCAAAGAAATTAATTATGTACAATTTTTGAACAGATTAAAAATAAAAATACAATACATACTTTGTCACATTTTATTGTTTTTTCAGTTTTAGTTTTTTTTGAATTGAAATATGGTTGCTTTACTATGTTGTGTTAGTTTCTGGTGTACAGCAAAGTGATTCAGATATATATATACACTCCTCTGTCACATTTTAAATTTGAAAGACCTTTGAGAATCTCCTGGAGGAGACAAGTTTGAGAATTAGAAATGTAGAATCTAGGTATTAAAGTGAGAGTGAGTCCTATTATTAGAAACCACATCTAAGTTGTGTTTCCTTCTGTTAGCTAATAAGTGATAATAATCACATGGGGACCTGTGAGTGTGTTGGTATTTTGGTTGGCTGGCTAAATTGGAGCACAAACCGTGCCAGTGTAGACATCATTCCATCCCTCTCTACCAGTGTCTATTTAATTCACTGTGACACATGGTGACTTTGATTTGAAAATAAGACTAGAGAAAGGAGATGGGTTAGGTAAGCTCTGCAAGAACAAGAGAAATATGGAGGAGCTGGCAGGCATCTATTCCCTGAATAGCTCTCTGATATAAGGTTCCTGTCCATAATAAGAAGCGCAATTAAGTGTTTGTCAACTTTTTAAAAATCACCATTACAATAAAATAATACCTATATATGTTTCTGGCAACTCCAAAGGCATTTCTTCATGTGGCACTTCCTGTCCAACAGCTTGAGCAAGATATAGTCGCCTAAAAACAAATAAGAAAAGTAGTCTGTCAGTCAACAAATATTGTACCACCTGCTCAGTAGTGTCTTATCTCTCTGCTGGGTGCTGGCAACACAGATGAAAAAGGGGGCATCAGGCCCGGTGGGGTGGCAGACAGGCTTACAGTGTTTTATGGTGATGGTTTGTACCATGATGGGTAATTATGTGAGGAGCATAGTGTCAGGGGTGCCGTGGGGCAGAGAGAAGCAGCACCGGATTTAGCCTTAGGGGGTAAGGAAAGGTTTCCAGGAGGAGATGAAACCTGAGTTGAGTCTTGAAACACCAGGGGCTGTTTGCCAGGGAAGAGCTTGGGGTGAGGGGAGGGCATCCCATGATGAGGAAATAACAGACTTAAAGTCCCAGAAATGAGACTGATCATGACACCAGTTATGTCACTGTTGCAGGGAATCCAGATGAGGAATGGGATGGGATTTGAGATAAAGAGAAGAAGAGAAAGACAGCAGTAGGAATCCAAGATGACACCTAGGTTCTGGCTCTGGCTGAGTGGCGTGTTCCAGCTACAAGCCTGGTGAGTTTGCGTCTGCTGTTGCAACTCTCTGCGCTGCAGAGGCCAGTGGAATTTTCAGTCAGAAGACATGATACCTTGAAAGCTCCGTACAGCATTGCCATGAAGTTTGCCTGAAGCTAGCATGAAGCAAGTGCCCCTTGCAGATGCGCCCGCCACACTTCGTGCTTAGCAACTCAGCAACCAGAGTGAATCCCCTGAATTACAGGCTGTCAGTTACTTAAAGACCACGAAGGAAGTGTTATCTGCGATGCTTAAAGCTCCAGCAAATAATGTAACTACATACAATATTTATATCTTAAAACCTTCTTAAGAGTTAACTTAGTGAAGCTCTGGTCTGCAGGTGGACAGGTCTGAGGCCACAGAGTTCTCTCCTTGCCTGGTTTTACTCTTTTGAATAACTAAGATCTTACTAAACGCCGTAACCTTCTGAAGTCTGGCTTCTCTCTTAATCATTAGTTTATTGTCACTTTTGTACCACCACAGGGCAGCAACGCTTGTTATAGAAAATATTTTACAGAACGTTATCATATGAACTAGCGTTAGATTTGAGGTACTGGTCCACCTAGGCTCAGCTCTGCGGCACCGGAGTCCCTGGGAAGTCACCTGTAGCTTACTCAGCTCACCTAATGTATCAGACAAATACTATGATGTTCTGTGGGAGTCAGGAAGGGAAAAAGTTTGGGGAGCTCTGGATGGGAAATATAGTAACTCTATTAGCTAGAATACCCCATTCTTCATCCAAATAAGGAAGTTTTTATATGTTTACTGGGTACTGTTCATGTCTGTTTCTCACCCTACCAGAATATACAGGACTAAATTCTCAACAAAGAGGTGGAAAGAGCAGTTTCCATAAATTACACAGTATGTGTTAACATTTCTTTGACTTGAAAATGGATACAGGAAAAGCTCCTGAATTTTTCCTTCTGGATAAGCATTGTAACAGATAATTGAGGGTTTACACATTTCTCTGTTTCTTTATTTGGGTCTTTCTAAGATGTCCTAAACACTTGTCTCAAGGACAATCTAGCAAGGAAGCAGATGTTTAAAAAGTAGTCACTACTGTGATAAATGCTAGTTACAAAGGACAAGTTCAGTGTGCCATGGAGGCATATACCGGGCACCTAACCCAGTTCTTATAAATGTTGCCCATGCGGTTTCTTTTCCCTCGGACAGATTTTGAATTCATCTCTCCCGACTCTGAAACAAGACTAAGCACTCAGGTCTCTCACTAAAGAAAACCGCCCCACAAAGCATTGATGAACAATGTGGATTTTACAGAAGATTTCTGTGGGGAAGCTAGAGGATAGGTTTAAATTGCATACAATACAGCAAACAACTTAATGAAAATCGCCATTAAAAGTTTCTCATCTCCCTTTCCTGTCCTTGCCAAGCTCTCTCTGGCCAATGAAAGGTTTCCCCTTTATTATAATGAGCACTTCACATCCACACCAGCAGCAAATCAGGTGCGCTAGACAGAGCTGACCAAAGCAGGAAGTGGGGTTGGCAGTTTCCAGGGTAGCTCTTTCCTAAGGGTTGCCTGGTTCGGAAGGGAGAAAAAGAACACAGCGGACGACAGGTGGAGCAGTGGTTAGAAGGCACAGCTGGCAGAGATTCGGCATGATCACAAAGAAAGTGGTGGCAGCAGCAGGTGCTTCGGGGTAGAGGCGGGACGGGAGTGTGGAGCTGGAGACCTGATCATAGGGAGGGAGGCTGGCAGGCAAAAGAGAGCATTGCCTGCTGGGGGGACAGTGAGACCCCCACCCCCTAGGGACCCTCAAGGGCATCAGCTCAAGAGACTGGAAGTACAGGAGTCCAGTAATCAGCCAATTCCTTCAGCCTGACTGCCCACCTCATTTACACTGGTACCTGTGGCTCCAGGGCAGCGCACATAGACTGTGGAAGGGAGGCAGGTGGCCTCTTTCTCTGTCCTGCCTCACCCAGTGTTCAGCCTATACAGTAATTGCACCATCTCCCAGTTTCTCCAATCTTGTATCCCGACACCCATCACTTAGCTCAGCAAACAAAAACCCCCCAACTTGTATCCACCCTTCTTGGAGCACATTAGGAAGTTTGCCAACAATAAATACTTTATTATGTCTCAAATAGTATTTTTTTCCACGCCACACAAGCAATAGACCTACTCAGGTGGAAATGTTTTCCTGACCCTTCCACCATGTTGAACTTCTCTGCCCAGATGCAGATGTTTCTCTCCCATCTTGCACATGTACACCTTACATTTGTGTGATTTAGTTCCTCTATCTTCCTAAGCATGTTACTGTTTAGGTTACTTCTTGTTTCTGATTACTTGTCTAAATTATGAATGCCACTTTGGGTTTTAATACCACATTCCAGGGCTCTAATTTTCCATCAAGATTGGTATATTAAGACTTTTTTTTTGTCAGGTAAGGAAAAGAGATAACCTAAACTACAAAGCCATATACATATTTGATTTCTCTCATGCAGGAATAAATGTGACTTGGAATGCCAGGCTATTTTCTCTGCCTAGAAAGTATTTTGCCTCTTTCATTAACTATCAAAGGAAACCATTCTATAATCCACAAGGTAACCAGACGCTCAGAACATCTCCAGGAGCTCCCATCAAGTTGATCACTTCCTCCTGTGTGCTGGCATCGAACCCCGTACCTCTTCCGCTGTACTGTTATGCATTTATTTTTATGCCCAATTCCCCTGCTGGCCCAGAGGCTTCTGAAGGACAGCAGTTGTGACATTCATGTTAAGTGTTTGCTACTATGACCACAGTGCACTGTTAGAAAAAGCAAGTCGAAGTCTGCACTGGACCAGTGGTCGGTTGTAATGATCTTATACCTTCCCCATGGCCATTTTGTGAGTTCCTTTCTTTTCAACTATTAAAAAATTGTCATCTTAAAAAAAAATAACAACTTTTTACAGATACAAATGTTTAAAAAAAATACTTTCTAGATATGTAACGACTCTCACCTGGGTATTTTGAGATCCACAAGTCTGCAGTTGAGCAGCTGATCAATAAGCACCAAATTTTCTCCTTCCAGCTCATGAATAGCATGTTCCAGTTCTTCCACTTCCTTCCTGTGATTTGCGATCTATTCTCAGGAAAAGAGAATGGGTGTTAGTACTTATGGACTTAGTTCTAGCTAGTCCTCTGTAAAAAATTCAACTTTTAAAAGTGCATTTGTGGTACTTCCCTGGTGGTGCAGTGGTTAAGAATCCACCTGCCAATGCAGGAGACACAGGTTCGAGCCCTGGTCCAGGAATATCATCCCACATGCCGTGGAGCAACTAAGCCCGTGCGCCACAACTCCTGAGCCTGTGTGCCACAACTACTGAAGCCCACACACCTAGAGCCAGTGCTCTGCAACAGGAGAAGCCACCGCAATGAGAAGCCCACGCACCACAACGAAGAGTAGCCCCCGCTCACCGCAACTAGAGAAAGCCCGTGCAGCAACGAAGACCCAACAGCAGCCAAAAATGAATAAATTAATTAATTTTTTAAAAAAAGTGCATTTGCCTGAGGGGAAGATCTATCCTGTATTATTTATTACTGGGTTTGCTCTAAGAAGGAATGGGTGGGACTTTTTTCCTGGTCATTTGCAGAACTTGGTTGCATGATTAGGCAGTTATTACAGAATGGCAGGAGTAGTCCTTTCCTACTCTTCAGAAACATCACTGGATTTATCTGAGCTGGAGGCAGAGATAAATAAGAAAATAAGACTAATTTATCACTCTGGTGTTAGTAGCTAAATGAGGCTCTATCTAAGGTTAATTATAAACAACACAATGAAAACTAATAACACTGGGAAAAAATCTTTATTATGGCATTTAAAAAAGAGAAGTACAGGCCTAGGAGCCCTTTCTATCAGCCTCTACAAGACAATTATATTCTCTCTTGAGTGTGCTGGAGTCATTCCGAGAAACATCAGAGAGATGAAATGTTGTTCATTCATTCATTCATGTAATTGTACTGTATGCCTACTATGTGTCAAAAACTATAGTACACTTTGGGAACAAAGGATCAATAAGATACAATAACCTTCAAGGATCTCTTAGTTTAATGGGAAAGAGTGATAGCAACAGAAAATAGTGTGATAAAATCATAATGGAAGCCATCCAGGGACTGTGGGAGAGATAGAGGTTCACCCTATGTCTGCCAGGTGTGAGGGGGTAAGGGGGAGTTAATGGAAGAGATGACTTCTCTTCTGGATCTTGAAGGCCAAGTAGAGATTCTCTAGCAGACAAGAGAGGATATATTCTAGGCAGAAGGAGCCACATGGATAAAGGCACATGTGCCTGCTATCCACATTTTGGTGTGGATAGAAATAAAATGGGAATGGGGTGAAGTAGAAGAACTGGACAAGTAGGAGAGCCAAGTAATGCTAAAGAGTCTGATTTCTATCTCGCAGGTGATGGAAGGTCCTTCATAGACATAGCAGGCTTAATTAACGTTTACTGAAGAAATGTGGCTAACTCAAACACGAGCAAAATTTGCTGGTTCTGTTGATAGAGTTCCCATCAATCTTTAAGAAATGTATTTTGATAACTTTTGTCTAAAGAAGGCTTGATTGTGGGAAGACTATATAGAAGAATGTGACTAGATAGAATCCCCACCTTCCCTCTCTGCCCCCCAAAACAGCATGAGCTGGATTGAGAGGTGCTCGTGTGGAGAAGTCAGGACAATAGAAGAATTAGAAATAAGACTATAAAATAGAAAGTGATCGGCTGGTGAGAATGATAAACTGGAAAAAGTAATGAGTCTCGAGGGAATATGATGAAATAAAGGCACAGGGTAGGGGTTTCGATTCAGTATCTCTTGTTAGGAGTTGCCAAGAGCATAACTGAGATGAGTACTTAGAAAAAGATGACTAACATTTTTGATTTGTAGTTGAAATTATTGTATTTTGGAATCTGGAAGCACTCAGTATATTACCAGATGGATATCCCTTTCACATAAGTCATTTATTAAATGCTTGAATTCTTACTATGGGTAAGGCTCTGTCCTAGAGGTAGACGGATACAAAATCCAATAAAGTGTGGCTCCTTCCCTCAAAAGAGGGAACAAGTATACAAATCCAGTGAACGAATATACAAATAATTATAATATAAAACAGTACCAGTGTCATAGAAAAGGCTCAAATATTGCTGCTGGCTTAGAGATGGAAAGAAAAGCATATATTATTTACCAGCCTTAAACAATTTCACAAAACCATTTAAGTCCATAATTCTACATTACAGAGCTAGGTGTTGGTGCTTTAGGATCTCATGTTTTTAAGAGATGATCAGCTTGATTACAAACCTGAATGCCTTAAGGAAAAGTTTATAATTTTCAGATGTCAAAGGATGAGAAAAAAATCATAGTTAGAGGTTGTAAAGGAAGGAATTAATAGAATGTGTGACCTAAGGGTTCGGCATACTTGGGAGGCAGCACACACAATTCTTGGTCTCCTGCCAAACCTGGGAATGAGGGCCCGTTTGGGGAGTTAAGTCCAATCTTTCAAGCTATGGATATCCTGTGACATCACCTACCCCTGTAGAGTGCTAAGTAAGGTTCTCATCAATTGCTGTCTCCCTCCCAGTCTTTTGAAATGTTAGGGAAATGAAAACTAGTTCCTTTTTATAGCCATATAAATACCTTTAGTTTCTGGGGTAAGAAAGTATAGAGAAGGAAGTAGAAGACATCTTTTCCTTCCCTGACCCTGCTTCTCCCCAGACACCCAAGAAATGTACTTAAGAAATTGGGCAAGATAATTTAGTTAAAACTATTATAAGTCAGGGACCTAGGATCCTGAATAAAATGCATGCTCTTGAAATTTTCCCCTGCAAGATCCAAGTTAGCTTTATGCCTCCTCACGTTTGCAACTCTGATTGCTAACCTCTTTGAATCCCTTTGCCTAGTTTTTCCAGCTTTCCATTTGTTGTTAGTCCAGGTTATTTGGAAATTTGAATTTTCTTCATTTTCCTAATAAGCATGCTAAATAAAACCAGACAATAAAAGTCATGCAATGGGATATCTCATTCTTCCCAGAGATGTAAGTTTTTGGTTATTGTTGAAAGATGGTTAAACGGAGAAATATTTGGGGGAGTTCCACTGTTAAATATCCCTTGTTACTCATTCTAAGCCTTCCTCAAAGAAATTAATTGGCATACATTGTTCTATTTCCAGGCAATTTTCAATTCTTGTGATAGTACTTATAACCAAAACTGGTTTTAATTAATTTTATGAGTAAATTTAATAACAGCAAAAATGAATATTTATTGAAATAAAGAGAAATTAAATATATTATATGATTTGTTCTTTATTAGTGAGCTCTTTTTGCTCATGATTCAATTAAACTTGACATTTTTTCTTTTATTTCCACTGAATTATGAGAATTAAAAAATAAAACAAAACAAAATGTAATTTGTGGCTTTAGTAGGAAGGACCAAGGCACAAAATGGCCTTTCTTTTCAGTCGAATATAAACTTTTGTAATTATTTTCTCTGAACCTAACATCTATGATATCTTATAAAATTTAAGGTTTGTATTGTTAAATTATTATCACTAGGATCATACTGTTATATTTAATAAAAGTATAAGAACCAAGTTTCTCCCTAATATTCTTTAACTACTGAGCTCACCTTGAGTTTTTTAAATTAATACTTATTTTTTAAAATTGAGGATTCATCTTGATTAATTTTGGAGATAGTATGGATTCCTACTCACCATGACTTTATAAAGGCAATTTCAAGATAATTGTCAATATCATAGAAAGCATATTGATTTTTAAATTCTTTTGTTTCCTAGACTAACCAACTCTTCAGTCAAATGGGAGCAAGGAAAATGGAAAAGAAGCTGATGGTGACATTTTTACCTCGGGTGTCTGAGCAGATGGTAAAAAAAGAAATGAAGGAAAAGAATATCTAAGAAGAAATTTAATAAATTATGCTTCAGGTATGTTGAGTTTGAAGTGCCTTTGAGACATCTATGTGGAAATATTCGGTTATTGAATTGTATGAGCTGTTTGTATATCTTGGAAATTAAGCCCTTGTTGGTCACATCTTTTGCAAATATTTTCTCCCAGTCTGTAGGTTGTTTTTTCTTTTTGTTTGTGGTTTCCCTTGCTGTGTGAAAGCTTATACATTTGATCAGATCTCATTTGTTCATTTTGCTTTTATTTCTAGTGCCTTGGGAGACTGACATAAGAAAACATTGCTATGATTTATGTCAGAGAATGTTTTGCCTGTGTTCTCTTCTAGTTTTATGGTGTCTTGTCTTAATATTTAAGTCTTTAAGCCATTTCGAGTTTTGTGTGTGTGTGTGTATGGTGTGAGGGTGTGTTCTAACTTCATTGATTTACATGCAGCTGTCCAGCTTTCCCAACACCACTTGCTGAAGAGACTGTCTTTTCCCCATTGTACATTCTTGCCTCCTTTGTTGAAGATTAATTGTCCACAGGTGTGTAGGTTTATTTCTGGACTCTCTTTTCTGTTCCATTGATCCACAGGTCTGTTTTTGTGCCAATACCAGACTGTTTTGATTACTGTAGATTTGTAGTATTCTCTGAAGTCTGGGAGGGCTATGCCTCCTGCTTTGTTCTTTTTCCTCAGGATTGCTTTGGCAATTCTGGGTCTTTTATGGTTCCACATAAATTATAGGATTATTTGTTCTGGTTCTGTGAAAAATGTCAAGGGTAATTCGATAAGGATTGCATTAAGTCTGTAGATTGCTTTGGATGGTATGGCCATTTTAACAATATTAATTCTTCCAATCTAAGAGCATGAGGTATCTTTCCATTTCTTTGAATCATCTTCAGTTTCCTGTATTAATGTGTTGTAGTTCTCAGCATATGTCTTTCACCTCCTTGATGAGGTTTATTCCTAAGTATTTTATTTTTATTTTTTGGTGCAATTTTAAAAGAGATTGTTTGTTTGCATTCCCTTTCTGATATTTCGTTGTTAGTGTGCAGAAATACAACCCGTTTCTGTATGTTAATCTTGTATCCTGCTACCTTGCTGAATTCATTTGTCAGTTCTAGTAGTTTTTGTGTGCAGTCTTTAGGGTTTTCTATATATAGTATCATGTCATCTGCATATAATGACAACTTTACCTCTTCCCTACCAATTTGAATACTTAAAGAGGCAATTTAAAACAGCAGAGAATGAAGTTAAAATGATCCTTAAACCTTGCTCCCATCACCCATGAGGAAGTAGGGTCCAGAGGAAGGCCAGATCAGTTTTAGGACATAAAGAAGCTTTGCACACTTGAGTATATTGTATGAATTGTAACACCAAAAATGATTTCTGGTTATTATTGAGATTATTTATGGTGTTCATTGAGTAACAACTTGTAATAGTATTAGGACTCCACTTGAATTTCATTTTACCTCAGTCAGTCACAGTTCCATGCTTTTCCCATGACTTCAGCTCATAAATAAAAGTCATTTCCAGTTCAAAAAAATGAGAAAGAGGAAATTGTTTTTGTTTCTAAAAATTCCACTTACCTCTTTTTTGAGCCAGTCATTCTCCCAGATCTCTCGATAGTTGCCCTTGTCAATGAACCTTATAGCATTCTAAAAAAAGAAAAAAAAAAATTTTTTTTCTGTATTAAAGAAGAGCTGACACATAGATAGCATTTAACAGTTTTAGCAATGGGGATACACAATCAACTTATCTGATCATTTAAAATTATGTTTTGCAATTACTTTGGAAATATACCTAAAAACTTTTGGTGCAGTTGTTCTTTCTTTATTATCCTATTGTATTGTTTTTGCTGATTTACATTGCCTAGCACAGGTGATTGAGAGAACTGGACAATGGTTGTCCATTCAATTTGGCCTCTATTGTGACGGGATCTGACTGCCATGGTGAAATCAGTCATTAATTGATCTGCTCCACAATTAAGATGGTTAAACTGCAGTGATCAAACTTTCTTCAAGTTTATGGCCACAGACATAATTCAACATATAGCAAAGGCATGAATAGATTATATAACTACCTTTTTAATTTGAAAGATTTCTGCATGTCAATAATAACAATATACATACTTACAAACCTAATAGCCAATAGTTTCAGGGTAGCAGGCTGTAGCTAGATAGTCTCCTGGAGAAAGGCATTTTAGACAAAGCAAATAGGAAAATCCTTATTTTATCAGTAGGATCTTAAAATGTAAATTCATATGCAGTTACTAGGATATTTACAGTTTCACCCAAAGGAACTTTATAATGGATGACAGATTCTAGTTATATGTGAGGTACTTTTATATAGATACCATGCTACAAACGCAGGAACTGAAGGACATAACCACAAGAAGAAAAATTAAGAAAAATATTCTGGCTCATAAACATGGATTGAAATAATTTAATACTATGTTAAAGGTAAATTTGTGTAAGTCTTTAAAGTAGGAAGATGTGCAGTAAATTTCTTTTCTTTAAATCATGGTAATTGACCTAAGAGTGAACCTCCATTTCCTAGGAACCAGGAATTTTTATACTTCAGCTCCAACTGATAAGTCTAAAGTTTATATGAACATAGAATTTTCTTTGGGGCTTCCCTGGTGGCACAGTTGTTAAGAATCCGCCTGCCAGTGCAGGGGACACAGGTTCAAGCCCTGGTCTGGGAAGATCCCACATGCCACAGAGCAACTAAGCCCGTGTGCCACAACTACTGAGCCTGCGCTGTAGAGCCCACGTGCCACAACTACTGAGCCTGCATGCCACAACTACTGAAGCCTGCGTGCCTAGAGCCCATGCTCCACAACGAGAGAAGCCGCCGCAATGAGAAGCCTGCGCACTTCAATTAAGAGGGGCCCCCACTTGCCGCAACTAGAGAAAGCCCACGTGCAGCCACAAAGACCCAACACAGCCAAAAATAAATAAAATAAATAAACTTAAAAAAAAAAATTTTTCTTTGAACAAAAGTAGGAAGTCACTCATAATTGAATTTAGTTGACTAATGGCTTAATTCACTAACAATAGAGTAGTGTTTTCAGCTTTGGCTACACATTAGAATCTTCTGGATATTTTGAAAAATCCAAAAGCCCAGGCAACATCCCAGGCCAATTACATGAGCATCTCTGTGGGTGGGACCCAGGACCCACCTGGGTCAAACAAATTTCTCAGGTGACTCCAATAAGCAGCCAGGGTTGCACAAAAGTAGTAGATTTTATAAGTTAACACATAAGATGGCCGGAGAAAATGAGGAAAATTCGTTCACGTGTGTGGGTGTTTGGCATTATGTGGAGAAAAGAAAATGTACAATGTAATGATTAAGAGTAATGATCTGAAGAGGCTATCTTAAATCTCTATTCTGCCACATGCTCTGGGCAAGTTACAAAGTTTCTCTGTGCCTCTGTCTTTTTATTAGCAAGTCTTCCCCTTACAGGATTGTTGAGAGACTTTAATGTAAAATATTAGGAACAGTATTGGGAACAGTCTTCATTATATATTGAATGTACATACTGAGAGCATATTTGATCTACATATGCATTTTTAATCATCTTAACTGTGATCAGATTACTTAATTGTTGATTTCACCATTTAATCATATTCAGTAACAAAGGGGCTGAATTGCATGGGCACACAAAACCATTGGTCAGTTCTCCACATCCTCTGTATTTGTGTTAATCAGTAAAATCGTGCAGTAGAATAGTAACACTGAAAGAACAATTGAACCAACAGGGAAGCAACAAACAAGAGCAGCTGAAATTCAGTGAAGAACTTTAGAAAAGACCAGACGTTTATGACTATGAAGAAAGGATGTTCCAGATAAAGAGACAATCCCAGCAGGGACCTCACTGATTTAGGAGATAGTCTGGAGACAGGGGAAGGGCAGTGAAAAGGAAAGAAAGTCAGGCATTTGGGGCAAAACAAAGATTAGAAAACATGAATTGGAAATTACATCTCAAACATTTTTTTATATCCCCAATTTTTAAAGCTCCCAGCAATGTAAAGTGTACTCTCTTAAGTTTGCATATGTAAGAAAGTACTTTTTAGACAAATTATATTTCATCCTATAATTCATCCAAAATCTAATTTAATAATTTGTTGTAGCCATTATTATTATACTTTAAAATAACTGAATATTAATTTACTGAGCTCTTGCTCTTATGAGGCACTATCAATCCTCATACTATTCGTTAAAGGTAAATATTATTATTGTCCCCTTTTTATAGATTAGGAAACTGAAGCCCAGAAAAGTCAAGTATAAATTCAGTTTATACACCCAGTAAGTGGTAGAACTGATTTAAACTAAACTGCCTAATTTCAAAACACAAGTTCCTGACCGTTATAATACACCATGAGAAAGAAATGTCGTGGGCGGGGGGGGGGGGAGCTTTGTTTTTTAAGGAAATTCAAATACAGACAGGAGAGGGCTTGGGGTGGGTGAAATAGGTGAAGGGGATTAAGAGGTACAAACCTCCAATTATAAAATAAATAAGCCATGGGATGTAATGTACAGCATAAGGAATATGGTCAATAATAACTTTGTATGGGGACAGATGGTACGAGACTTACCATGGTGATCATTTCATAATGTATGCAAATGTCAAATCCCTAGGTAGTACACCTGAAACTAACATTTCGGTTAAAATTTTGAAATTCTGTGTGAGAAGAATTATACATCAACTACATTTCAGTTAAAATTTTGAAATTCTGTGTGAGAAGAATAAAAATCTACTATCAGAAAAAAAAAAGAAAAAAGAAAGAAAGAAAATTGAGATATACCTCTGTGGCCCATTCCTTCTTTTGGTTCAGTTGCAACAAAGTTTCTCTGGTTATTCTCTTTCTGTCATCTTCCAGGGTGATTTTATACTGTTCTTTAAAGAGAAAATTAGAAACCTTAAGATCCTGGGTAAAACTATGAAGTTATAAATTTTATTTTCCATGATCCCCACCTCTCCTTTCTATGTACTTTTTCTTTTCTGAATTTTCAAGGTACATTCTTACTGAGGCATCTAGTACCTCCAATTAGAAGAAATGCTCCAATAATTTACTAACAAACACCTTAATGTGAATTCATTTATGATGATATCTCTCTCATGAATAGTCATAGTTTTAAAGGATTGTCTCTCCAAAGGGAGAATTTCTAACACTTTAGTACCTATGCAGACATCTACCTTTCATATCACACAACTTCTGATTCTACCACATAAATATGAAGAGATTTGATTACACACTTGAGTAGCATCCTGTACATCTAACTCCTTCTAACTAATTTCCCAATTTTCTTGGCATGCGTTTCCTGGGGCAGGAAAGACAGAATAAGGAGAGAGAGTAGGAGAGGGGCTGCGAAAGTCAGTAGACCTGTTCTGAGTTGGGTTCAGAGCAAGAAGGGAGAACAGAGATGAAGAAGTGCAGGATTCTCTATCCTCTCCAGATTTTCTTACATCATAAATGTCAGAATTGAGAGAGCAAAGGATCGTAAAATTGGGGGCCTTGAAAGATGCTGAGAGATCATATAATCAACACTCCTGTTTAAGGAAAGCAAGATGTAGTGACATGAAGGCTGCTTTAGAGAGTGAGAGAAATAAAGCTGGATAAATGAGTCCAGTTTGTTCATTCTTTTATTCAGCAAATCATCATCAAGTTCTTTTGATGTGCATGACACTATTTAAGGCACTGGGAATATTGCCAAATAAGAGACAAAACTCCTGCCCTTATGACATGTACATCCTAGTGGGGAAGCGAATGAATAATATTTCAGGTTGTGAGGTGTGTGATGAAGAAAAACTAAAATTCTCTGTTTTAGATAGGGTGATCAGAGAAAGCTTTTTTGAGGAGGTAACATCTGAGCAATGACTGAATACAGTGAGGTAGTCAGCAGTGTGCAACAGGAGGGCAGTGTACCCTCCAAATCTAAGAATCGCCAAAGTTAGTTGTGCTTTATGATAACATCTATGTTATGTGTCCCCATTAGATGTGTTTTATTTATAACATTTGAAGCATAATTACTTGGGAGTCAGAAAGTATCTTCCCATACAAATGATGTTGACAATTACGGTTGCTAGATTTCTGGACTGGTCCACAGAGACCCATTTAACTTATTCTATAATGAAACAGTAGTATTGTACTGAGAGTGTTGTGGAACATAGCTGCCATTTAGGACATTGTTTCAAAGGGAAAAATTTCTCCACAGACCAAGTCAACCAAAGTCAACTCTAAGAACTCTCGAGGATCTTAGGCTACAGGGAAGGAGATCTGCAGGTCTGATCTTTCCATAGTTTAGAGCCAATCTAAGGCTCTGGAAAGCGGGGCAGGGAGCTAGGCAGGAGTTAATTCAGCCCTCCTTGTATTTTGTACTGGCATAACTGCTTCCCCTATTCAAGGAAAACTCTGAGCAGAGTGTAAAAACTTCTCTTCCATATCTTTCTATTACCACAGTCCCTGGAACACAACAGATAATCAAAAATATTTTGAAGAAAATGAACTTTGGCCAACTGCAAGTCTTTGGCGGTCAGTGATCTGAGCCTTCAGTGCCAGGATAGAAGCAGCAAACAATGGCAACTTTGGTGAGGGAAAGGGAGAGTCAAAGGAGGGAAGGGGCGAGCTCTCCCAGGCTGTGGAGTGGCCAGAAAGGGGGCTGGGAACCATCAGTTTCTACCTCTAACAGAGCTGGAACAAGAGTGGTTGAGGTTTATAAACAAGAGTTCATTGGGTTTTGGGTCTAGTCTAACTTGAAATCTGGAGAATAAGAAAATGGACATCTTCATTATTCCAACCTACACATATATATGTGTATATATATATGGATATGTATATATATGTATATGTGTATGTATATGTAGGTATGTATGTGTATATTTATCTATATATATAGATAGATATAAAACCTGTATTTTTCTTAATCTCATTCAAAGTAATTGCTTGAATGTTTTAATCATTCCAATCTCATTTCTGATGGATTTTTTTTTTTTCAATTCAGGATCTAGTCCACTAGACTAATGCCAGGTATTTATTTAAAATTTCTACCACACAAAATACAACAATCAATCTAAAAGTGGCAATGCATCAGGAGTTGAGCTATAATGGATTTTACATTCTTAACATCTGAAAAAAACATAAAAACTGGAGCTTGATAACATTATATATTAATTATTTGCTATAAATCATAAAAAATAGATTACCAAATATGCTCTGGGTAAAGTTGTAGCTCTCCCTCATGTTAATACTGAAAAAGCGATAATAACATCCAACTCTGTTCCAAATTCCATATACAACTCTATGGACTGTTTTTCTTCTTAAAAGCAGAGTAGCTAGCACAAGGGAGGATGTGAAAATCTCACTGTTATCCTTTGAAATTCAGATGATGCTTCAGGTAGCAACTATTAACCACACATTTGTGAATATGGCCAAAGAAACTGGGCATATGTAAGTCTCCTTCCCAGAAAAGTTTGGAACACTGCAAATGGGAGCTTGGGAGATTATGACTTTGTGCCTTTAGACTCCTGGCTGCTCAGATGCCCGGTCTAATATGGTCACTTCTCAGAAGCTGACCACACTTCTCAGAGGCTGAAGCTTGCTTTGCATTGTTCTCTTTTCCTTGTTGTGTCTGGCTCTGCTTTGGCTCCGCTCCACGGCTTTTTGGGAGTCTGGTCACTCTTCACACACTTCCGGGTGTCACACAGCTTCACTGTGCCGGTGGCTTCCTTTGAGCCCCCTCTGGAGAAAACCAAGCAAGGGCAGGTGGCAACACTGGCCATGTAGCAGTTTCTTCAGGCAGAGTGCGTGTTAGAGAGCCCTCCCTACCTCGCTGCATCACAGAGCTGGGAGGGCTATTTGAAGCATAAGGGTTTGGGTCTGAAACACACCTGTGTTCCAATCCCATTTCCACTGCTTACTAAATCTGTGAGTTTAGTTAAGGCAATTAACTTCTCCAGGCCTCTGTTTCCTCATCTTTAAACTGGGCACAATGGTATCCAACTCAAAGGAACTTGTAAGAGTTGGATGAGATAAGATATAGAAAAGCATGTGCTGGGACTGTGAGTTCTCTTGGAGATCTCTGAGGTACTCTCAGTTGACAGACGAGGAAACTAGCGTTCAAAGAGGTGGACATGAACCCAAGTCTTTTAACTCACTGTTAGTGTACAAAGAAACTTTTCAGGATCCCTGTCCCATGCACCTGGTCAAGGACAAAAGTAAAATCTCTCTGTGACTCTAATATCTGATGATTTGTAATAACCCCATACTTTCTCTGTTCCTGAGCCTAATCTAAGGTTCCCTTTCCTTTCATTGAGAGGAAGAGCCTTGTCCTGGGTATATCAGTGACTGTGTTTTCTACACCCAATATCCCGACACCTCCTTCTAGCAGAAGTTCAGGGAAGCAGCTCCAGGTGCTTCCTCCCCATGCCCCCAGGGCTCAGGGTGGCTACTGAATAAGATAGGTTGGACAGCTGACCAAAGAATGGTTTGTGCTGGGGCCAACTGAAGACCCATGAGGAGGCATGGACGAAGGTCTTTGGTCACCTTTGACTAGGTAGGTGATGACACCGGCTCTTTTCAGAATCTGGGCTGGAGAATACTGCAAGAATTGGTCTGTGGGAAGCAAGAAGAGAATGGGGACAGGCACAAAGAGCAAAGCAGAGGTGCCACAAGAGGGACAGTCACAGACCATGAGTGACAAATGTAGGGAGGAGCATCCCTAGAGCCACCACTGATCTGATGGCCTTCTGTTTCTATTCCTTCTTCAGTCCTCCCATTCTTCAATACAAGTGTTACATCCAACAAACATGATCATGGGACATCAAGAAACCTTATTTTTCTCTCTTGCCTTTAAAATTCATACTGTGAGGCTAGTAGCTCTCTCTCAGTAAGATACATGGCAATTCTATGACTTTTCTGGTTCCTTTGTGATAATAAAATATCTTCCAATCAGAAATTAATATGTCTAGTCTTTATAATAATCGAAATTTTAAGCTTCATTCAAAGTTATGGCTGTTCCCTTCCTAGCTTAAACCTACTACCATTTCCTCTGACTTGAACTTCTATGCCTTCTCCCTCAGGGCTGAAGGGGATCCTGGAAAGGGACAGGAAAGCACTCACTTGACTGATACTATCTCAAGCTGATGTCCCATTTTCTGGGTCTAGTTAGCATTTAAGATTGATTCTCCTCTCTTGGGGGTGGTTTTTGTAGGTTCTCCAGAGGACCGCCTCCCCCATTGCTAGTTATATTTCACCTGCATGCCCTTGATACAGGGGAAATACTGCCCTTGGAGGTTGGCTAATGACTCTTCCTTTGGCCTCTGGGTCTCAGTTTCCTCCTCCCTCCCAAATAGACAGGCTCCTCTTTCTCTATGGGGGCACCATGGCCCCTCTCATCAGCCCTCAGGCAAGATTTAACATGACTGCGTACCAGCTCTCTTTCACAACCGGTCCACAGGAAACACTCCTTCTCGCTTTGCCACAACAAACTCTGGAAGTGCAGGCTGCTACAGGCTGAAAGTCTGTGACACCCCCCCCCCCCAGATTCTTAGATTGAAACCTAATCCCCAGTGTACTGGTATTTGGGTGGTCATTAGGTCAGGAGGGTGGAACCCTCATGCATGGAATTAGTGCCCTTATGATAGAGACCCCAGAGAGCTGCCTCGCCCTTTCACTACATGAGGTTACAGCAAAAAGAAGGCATCTATGAACCAGGAAGCAAGCTCTCACCGGGCACCGAATCTGTCAGTGACTTGATCTTGACCTCCCAGCCTCCAGAACTGTGAGAAATAAATTTCTGTCATTTGTAAGACACCCAGTCTATGGTACTTTGTTATAGAGGCCTGAATGGACTAAGACACAGGCCCAGCCCAGGGCAGCAGCTGCCTACCTCTTCTTTGCTCTGATGTTAGAACAGTTTCCTAGTCAGCCACTTATCCCATAGATTTTTTTAGGGATGAGTCATAAACTAGATCTCAATGTCTGCACCCCCCCCACCAAACTGCAGGGAACACATGTTGAACAATCTGAAGAATTTCCTTTAAAGACCTTCCATCTTGATTTGAGATGAAGGAGGAATTACCCTTCACCTGCCCCTTTGGGGGACTGTGTACAACTTACAGCACACCAAGAGCTCTTTCCAAAAACTGTCCCCTTATTTCCAACAGTCTTTTCATGGCTTCCTCAACTTCTTTTATAGACTGGAATTCAGTGGTTGAAGGTATGACACCAGTTTTCTGCCTCATCGTATTGGCAGTCTGCCTGGCGATATCTCACTTTACTTCGAAATGTGGTATCCATTATATAGACAACCAGGTTTAAACTGACACTAAAAAAGTTTCATTTTAATATCATGTTTCACTTACAATAAAGCCCCTTTCTACTAAAGTACTTGTTCCTTGCAATTAAAGCAGTCTAGCTAACACAAACTCCATGATCATGGGTGTGGGAGGAGAATTCTAGAAAAGTCATGGAAGAAGGAGAGAGATGAGAGGAAAAGAAGAGATGGTGGTAGTAAGACTTCAGATAAATTAATTTAGGAGTTCTACTCATATTCATTGTGCCCAGTTAGTGGCGCCCAAGGTGCTTTAATCATCCCCAGGCAGAATTGCTGCTGCATGGTTAGGAGAAGTGCCTAAAATTATTGGCAAATAAGATAAGCCCATAACAGCCATTATCCCATGACACTTAAAACTGGCTATACACCAAGGCTCAACAAGCAGCATATAAATGTTATTACCCCCACCCCAATGTTGGATACAATAGCATGAAATTTTCAGCTCAAAGAAATCATCCAAATTTCTAATAAGGATAACGGGTTAAGTTTATATGAGATCATTCTTCCTACTTAAAAACCATAAAATAAAGGAATGCTGGAAAAATTCTTAAAAAAATTTTAAACATACTAGAACGGTAACAATTTTTAACGTGTGGTATTGTTGCACAAATACATAGATCCATGGAACAGAATAGAAAAGACAGAAAGAGATCCAAATACACATGGGAAATGAAAGTATGATAAAGTTAGCATTTTGGATCATAGGGTAAAAATGGCTTATTTAATAGGTGATGTTGGGACAACTGGAAAGCCATCTGGCAAAAAATAAGGTTGGTTTCCTATCTCACACAAAAAAATCGGAGATTAAATATAAAAATGAAGCCATAAAAAATTCTAGAAGAAAATATTAGAGAATGTATTTGTAATGTCAGAAATCATAAAATCAAAGTGATAAATTGGGCACTATAAAACTGTAAAATTTCCTCATACAAACACTGCATAAACAAAAGACTAATGACAAATGGGAAAAATATTTGCATCTTATATCACAGTTAAAGAGCTAATTTCCTTGAAATGTAAAGAGCTCCACAGCACGATAGAAAAATGGGCAAAGATGTGAACACAAAGGAAATTCATATGGTTCTTGAACTTATAAAAAGATATTCGCTGTTGCTTATAGTAAGAGAAATGGAAATTAAAGCTACAATGAGATACCATTTTCTACCTATAAGACTGGCAAAGAACAAAGAGGTGGATCACATCCCCTGTTGTTGAAGAAGTGGGAAAACAGACATCCTCACCACCACCAGCCAGAGTACACTTGGTACAACCTCTACGCAGGGCCATGCCTATCAGTGTAAAAATGAACAGGCTGTTTGGGCCAGCCATTTCCCTTTAGAGATACACATAAATGAAATTACATACATACAAGGGTATTCATCGCAGTAAAATGAGACTGTGTAAGGATAGTCACTGCAGTATTATTTGTAATAGTAAAAGATGGGAAACAACCTAAATGCTTATGAGTAGAGGACTTTAAAAAATTGCGGTACAACAAAACAAAGTAGCCATTGGGAGGATGAGGAAGTATTAATATGTACTCATCTATAAGGATGTCCATATTGTTACATGAAAGAGCAAGTGAAAAATTGCATCTGTGGCATGCTGCTTGTGACATATATGTACATACTGAAACATGCATGGACTCTTTCTGAAAGGTTACATAAGGAACTGGTAATAGTGTTTTTATCTAGAGAAAGGATCTCAGTGGCTGGGGGATTGACAGGGGTAGGAGGGTATCACTCTTACTTTCTTCTTTTGGGGAGGAGAACCTTTTGAAAAATTGTAACTCTAAGTCCAGACTGATTTGGGGCCAAATTTACACTACCACTGTGGTGCAGAGGCCCTGAGCTGAGAAACTTACATAAAAATTGGTCTAGAAGCAGACTGGACAGAGCCTCAGAGGGGATAGTGGGAACGACCCGGAATGAACGCTCCTTCCACAAAACAGGGCACCCATTACCAGCTGGGCTCAGAACTGCCATCCACCCACAGTGTTCTTTCAGGCCAGATTTCTCCTGTTTGTTCTGCCCTAGGACTTTCTTGTCTCTGAGTCTCTGGTGCTCTTTTAAGCCACTATGCCTCAGTGACAGACAGCTGGCCTCATGGCTCCCAGATCTGATCCTGGTAAGATTCATTATGCCTGATGCCATCCTGCTCCATACCCTCTTCACTTCCTGTCTCATGTTTGCTCTCCAGTTTCTTTCCCGACTGCAACGTAGCATTTACTTGGCCATTTTTCTATAACGATTCTGGTTGTCCAGCCTGGGTGGGTTGCCTTAGCTTGCCTCAGGTGAATTCCTTCTCTAATATAACCCCTTCCCAGGACCCTCCCACCTTGGTGGAATTGGCCCAGACCCAGGTGTGAGAGCATGCAGACACCACCCACTGAATGAAGCTTCTTTCTCAAAGCCGGTTGCAGGGTTTCTATGCGCACATAGGCACACACTCCCATCCCTTTACTTCCCCTTCTCAGTTTCATAGGTGGTCCTGGGATAGTTTCTTTACTTCCTCCCTCCACCTAATCCTTAGGCTCATAGTGCTTTTGCTGACAGCTGAGAGTAACGGATGATTCAGGCGGTACCCGTTTCTTTCTTCCACCAAATGTCTGCCCCTGAAAGATTTTTTTATTGACTCTGAACCAGCTTTCTTGCAACTGACCTGACATTTTCTCAGCATTCTCTTTAACTCTGTTGATGTCATTCTGTAAGGAGGTAATGAGTTTAGCATGTTGTTCACTCCCTACATTCTTGTACTCCTCCCAATATTCTTTCTCAGTGAGTTTCTCAAGAAATAGTTTCTCAGCATTATTTATTTGGATGCGCATATCTGTTGAAAGAAAAATCAAGACTTTGTGTCATTTCTATTGTCCTTGCAACCATTATATGTTGCAATCTGTTTTTGTGAAGTTAAGGTCTGATATGAAAATATCAACTCATAAATACTATTTTATATCTATAATTTAGGGAAATCTAAACTATTCAAGCTATTGTTTATCTATCCCTCATGATTCAAAATCTAAGTAAAATTAAACTTCCAATTATAAAGTAGTTGTGTGGTTTGGGGCTGTGATTGAGAGCTGTAATATGCAATCAACCTATATGCCTAGGGACCCACAAGTTTAAATTATGCCTGTGATAGCTTGGTAAGTGTCCTGTTTTGTACAATATATTATGTCGCATATACTTTTTATTAGTAAATTGTCATTTTTCTGGTCATTATGTGTCTGGGCAAAGTGATTTCAACTTAACATCCTTCCACAGTACTTGGCGACCATTTTTTGTAGGTAAGTTGTTTGATTCCATCATTTAAAGTTCAATTGTTTGCGCTTCCCTTGTGTGAAATGATAGCATATGATCGTCATAATAACCTGCCTTCCCCTAACCCCACACAGTAAGACTTCAGAGTGAAAGATAAGTTCCCCAGTTAAGTATGTACAAATATGGAGCCGTCTCAACCATATAAACTTTCAGTTTGCCCTGGTGTACTTACTACACATGATATTTTACTCAATCTTTAGGCTGAGTATCATGCTGCTGAATATTCTGGAAAAGGCAACATTACAAAAAGCCAGGTCCAATGAACTGAATGGCTGTTTGGCTCACTACCATGCACCATCTTGTTTGAGAGCCCCTGAGGGCAAGACCACATCTTATTCATCTCTGTCAACCCAGCACTTAGCACAGAGTCTGGCAATTAGTTGGTGCTCAATAGATGTTTATGACTGAAGCATTCCATTCAGGCCAGAGAAATGTTCTTCAGTCCAAAGGTCCGGAAGGACTCCAGACATGTCTTTTTCCAAGACATGATAATAATATATTTTTTATATATATATTTTAATATATACTTAATATATTAAGAATATAAGATAATATATTTTAAACTCCCTTAACAAATGGTACTTGTTATTATCATTAAACAATTAAGAACACTGCACCCCAGTGATCAGCTGTCCTCCGATGTGGGCAGACTGCTTCTGTCTCAGCCCTGCACCATGTTCAGTCTTTGTGGGGAGGGTTGATGGATGTCACTGAAGCTTTTGAAAGAGAGGGGGGTGTAGTGGCTGTTGATCTACTTTCCCAGAACCCCTCTCTCCCTTCCCTTCTAGTAACACATGTCTCCTGTCCCTTGCCATATAAGTAGACCGATTACAGTCACCCCTTCTCCTAGTTTTAGGGATTGGTCCAGGGCTGGGCAGGTGCCCCAAGCTAGGCAAATGCTCGGAGTCCTTCCCTAGAAATATCTTCACTGGTGGAAAACATGTCTCTTTTGTCTCCACTTTGAGGTTATAAGGATGTAAGTTCAGAGGTGTCTCTGGTCAGAATTCCAGGCTCACGGGGAGAACATTCTCAGAAAAAGGAGCCAACTTTCAGGGGGAAGGCAGAGAGAGAAGACAGGTAAGAGGGGCAGGGGGTGGAGGGGGAGGAGGTGGGGATAAAAGAGGGAGGGTGATGAAGGGGGAGAGAGGGGGAGCAAGAGAGGGAAATTTTACATAAACGCTGAAACCTGACAGCATGTGAGGCTCTGGGTCCAGGTCAGTAGCACCCTGCCTTTTCTGTTTGGTTACATGAAAAAATTAACATCTTCTTTATGCTTGGACTGGTTTGGATTGGATTTTTATCCTTGCAACTGCAAGAGACCTAACTAAACATTGGGAGAAGGGAGTTTTGTCAGCGCTTCTCAAACTTTACTGTGCACAGGACTCCCCTAGGATCTCGTCCAAACGCAGGTTCTGATTCAGCGGGTCCAGGTGGGGGCCTGAGGTTCTGCACTATCACAGGCGGCCAGCTGAAGCTCCAGCTGGTGCTCCACGAGCCAAATTGAGTTGAAAGTGATGGACTACCTGGTACAAAATGTCACTGCCTCAGAGATCCTTTGTAGACACATCTGTTCTCTCTTTCCCTCTCTTCCTCAGCATCTGTGGGCTTCTTTCTTCCTTGGACCACTGCACATGCCCAGCCCTCCTGCTCTTAGTCACCCAGCATGTCCCCAGTCTTGTATGACACACATACCCCAGCACTCAGCCCAAACCACAGACAGGCACACCTTAACTAACCGGGCCCATTCCCTTTGAAGGCAGTTTAGTGAGCACATCTAAGTATCTGCTTTGGTCTCACACCCATCTCAAGGGTGTGACTTCTTAAAGCATTCCTTCCGAACATACGCAGAACTCTCCTAGACAGGAGCCCAACCAGAAAATACATCTACCACCTCATGACGTCACTGTTGCCCACACAGGGACTTGGCAGGAGGAGGCTTATGGGAAAGTTTTAGAGACCCCCTAAAAATGAAATTTGCTGATTGACCTTTGGTGTTGGTAACTATTTCTTTCAAAATAACAAATATCTACAAATGGAATGCCTGCTCTGAGCCAAGAGCTTGGGTAAGGAGGCTCTCTAAAATGCTTGGGGAACCTCAAGAAAATCTAGTCCCTTTTTTCGCCTCTCAGATTCTAATACTGCTTCCTGAGAGCACTCAAGTCTCTCCCTTGTTTTCCAGCTTCCTAGCTGAGATGGTATTTATAGAGGTTCTGGCAAAAGTTTTCAAAATCTGAGCAGCAAGTTTATGATGAAGGGATAGGATTATTTTTATTTATTTATTTTTTTAATGCATGTGTCAAAACTGTGTGTGACTTACCCTCAGAAGCCTGGTACTTCCTGAGCCCATGACAAGACTATGTCCTGGGTCCTTCATCTTCTGTACTAGCATCATTTCTATCCATGTCCTATAAACTTCCCCTTTTCCAATTCTAATCCCTCTTTCCCCATCTAAAGAGGGGGCTTAGCTCCCTTAGAGATATTGGGGGTAGGGAGGAAGCCTCATGGTTACACTCACCTTACCATTCCCAAGTCTTAACTGGGGCTGAAGCCTGTGAAGACATGAAACAAGAGAATTTCTCAAAAAAAAAAAACCAGATCCCCATTGCAGGGAGTTCAGGGTGGTACCTAACAGGATACTGTCTGGTGTTAAGGGTCAGAGGGGTTTCTTCTGTCTTTGTTTTTGATCACTGCCCTTACTCCTCCTCCTCACTTGGCTTCAGTATCTCTGCCCATTTTATTTCCCTCTCTCGTCCACTTACTTATATGTGTTTGTGGTTGTGGTGATGATGTCATTTGAAATGTGTTCACAGCCTTTTGAACATATTAGGAGACAAAAGCATTAATACATTCAAGAAATAACTTGATACAGCCTTATGATAATTTTCTAAGTTTCTAAATCACCTTTCAAGTTTTGTTCCTGGTCTCTTACAAACTTCCATTTTTCCTTCATTGCTTTTTCAACTTCCTCTCTTGTTACAACTGCTAATCCCTCTGACTTCTCTTCACTCAGTTCCTTTAGTAGGTTCCTTATGTGCCAAATCTGTTCATCCTTTAAGCGTTTATTCTGTCATGAATATCAACAGTTGTTAATTACATCTGTTGAAGTATTTCCATTGATTTCCCTCAAATAGAGTTACACATTGAAGTTTGCAAAATGAGAGATATTTAATGAAATAAGTTATTAAATAATATCTCTAAAGAGCATATGGAAGATGGAAGACTCAAAATTAAACCCATCAATACAGTAATCATTGAAGAGAAAGTTACATATTAAAACCTGCGTTATTAATCTGCCAGTCTATCACCCTATCATAGGATTGGTGAACATTAAAATTAGATTTCAGAGGTCAGTTTCTTCAACTCCCACAAACACCTTTCTTTTCTAGGCAACATCGTTCATTTAGTCAATATTTATGGGGCATCTACCATATGCCAGGTAGTCTTCTAGACACTAGGAATATATCAGTGAACAAAATAGACAAAAGTACTGCTCTTGTGGAATTTACACTATTCTTTGTTTTTCTCACAAATGACCCTAATTCTCTTATTCTGGTGTGATGGTTACTATTTCAATACTCCACACCTGAAGTATGGACTGTGTTCCTTTTGTGAATATCCCACCTATGTTTCCAAGTTTCTTATTTAATCAACTTAGATTTTATTCTTGCCCTTGCTAGCTTATTATGTATATGTAGAGATATTTTACTGTGTGTGAACTTAATACCTTTTCCCTGTAATTTTCTTAGCCTCCCTTTAAGTTTTAATCCTCACTTCCCTGGTGTCTCTCCTTCAATTTCTTAAACCTAATAAAATGCATATACTTAAAATATTCTAATACTTCTTTTAAAAATTATTTTTCCTATAATTTAACATTCTCTTTACTATAGCTTTTTCAACATTATATTTTATTTCTGATATTCATGTCTTTTATCCTCTTAACCTACATGGATACTCTACTGTAAGAGTATTTTCTTTCTCAAATTTGATTCTCTGGGCCAGTGCTTCTCAGACTTCAATGTGTATACCCAACACTTGGGGACCTTGTTAAAATGCAGATTCTGGTTCAGTAAGTTTGGTATGAAGCCTGCAATTCTGCACTTCTGATAAGTTCCAGGTGATGCCAAGCCTGCTGGCCCACAACCCACAGTTCGGGTAGCAAACTTCTTTCAGGTAATCCAAATATCTGTGATTTATTGATAGTGCTACGGCCTACTAAAACTCAATTCTTTAATACTTAATCCAACAAACTTTAAAGTTGAGGGCTGAAAATTTTGATTTCTAGTTTAATAAACTCCCTGGACAGGATTATGTAACCTTAGTGCTCTTTAAGTGATTCCACAGGCTGTGTGACATTATTGCCATTTCAGTGCATTAGAATTTTAATTTAAAACTTTAATAAGCTGAAAGAAAACAACAGACAATTAACTTTATGATGACGCTCAGTATTGAGAAATACAGGCAAAAAAAAAAAAAAGACTGGGACTGGACAGGCTTTGAGTGATTAAAAAAAAATGGAAATAAAGGTTAAAAAGATATGATATTCAAAATTTGGTGGTTTAACTTCTCTTATCTTTTGTTTGTAATATTCTAAAGTATCATAATTCTGTCTCTGAAGAATTTTTAGTACCGAAGGGTTCATAATATGATACATCTGAAAACTGAATCTCTTTACTTCTGTGTAGAATCTTATTGGGCGTGATGTAAGCAGGAATGGTGGAGTAAGACTTTTGAAAATCCTCTCCTTCATAAAAGCAATGAGAAAAAATTGGCAAAAATTGTCAAAATCAACTTTTCAGGACTCTTGAAATTAAAGGCTTTGCAGTAACTTCCAGGGAGTGTTTATTCAAGAAAAATGGTTGAATCTTTGTAAGGACAGTGAGCTTTGTGGCATTTTAACTTGCTCTAAAAACCAAAAGCCCCACAGTTATGGTAAAAACCAGCAACTTAGCAGCCTGGGGTTGAGGGTCATGGAGAGAAGTGAGGGGAACAGAACTCTTCCAAAGCCCAATTCCCAAATAACAGTCATTATTTAACCTATCTGGTAATTCCCTGGAAAATCCCACTCGGAAACCTTGTCTTTATTTGACCTGAGTCAGAGCTTACCCAATGTGTGACCAGCCTTTTCCCAGATTGATGTTGGTCAAAAACAATCAGAGGCAGATGTTTTTCAAAAACAATCAACAATTGTTGAACATTACAGCTCCCTGAGGCGGTAATAAAAGTTGAGGTAAACAACAAGCTGACAAAAAAACTTTAAAAGAAAGCTGCAGATGAGATGTCCATAGAGAGCTTTGAAAGCTCTGACATATTCCTGGGAATCTAAAAGGCCACATGCATGTATAGGGCATATATATAAATTTAATAACATCTATATTAAACTTCCCAAATCCTGTATGAATTTCAAATAGAAAGGAAATGTGTCTGACAATGTTATAAAATTCACTATGTCTGAAAAATTATTTTGGGCTACATACCAAAATAAAATTTATTTAAATATATCCACCAATATGCTAAAAAATGACATTTATCTTACGAAGTGAAGTACATTTATTATTTGAGGTAAGAATAATTATCATATTATAAAATAGAAGAAAGGAAATTTAGTAATTAAGCTACAAAGAAAGGATTAATTTTGTTTTGTTTTATAAGACCATCTCATAGCCTTTTTTTAAAACTTTTTAAGACTCACAAGAACAAGAATAGAAGTTGCCAAAATAGGACACACAGTTCCCATCTACTATTCACCCAGTTTTCCCCAATGATGACATCTTATCTAATGATAGCACAGTATCAAAACCAGGAAATTGACATTGGTACAATGTTATTAACTGAACTAGAGACTTTATTTGTATTTCACCAGTTTTTACATTTTTTTTTTTTTAGTGTATAGTTGTGATATTGTAATCTATAAAAATATATTTATTTGGTCATTCAGATGACTAAAACATATTTCTTAGCTATATTTGGTTTTCACCCATAGTTCCTGGTCCACAGTGCCCAAAACCCTTGGAATTTCTGCCATCACAATTGGGTTTATATTAATGAAAGTGACTTTTGAATCCCACAGGTGAGGAGAGAGGGAAGGGGCCTGGTTGCCAGGAGAACCAACCAAGTTATTAGAGGGTTGGAACTTCCATTCCCTCCCCCTGATTTCCGGGGAAGGGAGAGGGACTTGAGGTTGAGTCAGCCGCTATTGGCCAATGATTTAGTCAATCATGATTATGTAATGAAGCCTCCATTAAAACCGGAAAAAGGAGCGTCTTTTGGTCCTTTTTGAGAGAGCTTCCATGTGCCACCGTGCTAGGCCCCAAGCTTCATAAGGACAGAAGCTCCTTTGTTCAGGACTTTGCTCTATGTATCTCTTCATCTGGCTGTTGATTTTGATTCATATCCTTTAATATCCTTTTTATGATAAATCAGTAATCTAGTGAGTAAATGGGTTTTCCTGAGTTCTGTGAGCCATTCTAGCAAATTAATTGAACCTGAGGAGGGGGTTGTGCAAGCCTCTGATTTATAGCCAGTCGGTCAGAAGCACAAATAACAACCTGGACTTGCAGCTGGCGTCTGAAGTGGAGGGTAGTCTTGTGGGACTGAGCCCTTTACCTGTGGAATCTGATTCTATCTCCTGGTAGGTAGTGTCAGAATTTAGCTGAACTCTCAGACACCCTGTTTGTGTCTGAGATTCGCTTGCTGGTGAGAGGAAGCCTCCACACATACAAGTTGGAATTGGGTTGGGAACCCTTTCAATAGGATTATGAATTCTGTCACATATACATATGAGAAGTATCACCATGAAGATGGCATTCGAAGCCATGATGTTAAATAAGACGATCCAGAGAGAGCTTAGAGTGAAAGAGGAGGATTGAGATCAGAACCTTGATAAATACCCTAATTAAAGGGTGGTTCTAGGAAAAAAAACAATGAAAACCAAGAAATGGTCAGAGAAGTAGAAGGAAATTTAAGAGTGATATCCTGGAACCCAAAGGAAAAAGAGTTTCAAGATGACAGGAGTGACTGCTGAAGGAGTGAGGGGTAAAGAAAGGACTACAAAGAGTCCATTGAACCTGGCTAACTGGTCATTGACAGCTTTTGTTAGAGCTGTTGTAGGGGAATAGCAGGAGTGAAAGTATGTGTTGGGAAGTAAGGATGTGGACACACTGAACTATGAAATACCTAATGATGTAGTGGAGCAATGAATGCAAACAGAGAAAGAAAGATAATAAGTGAGGTAATCATCTAAACAGAACTAAACACATAGGAAGAGATGATGGGTAGGAAGGAAGCGGGGCATTTCTGATTTCGACATAACTGAAGAGAAAAATATATCTTGCTAATGAGTCATGTTTAGCTTAGCAATTTAAATATCTGTGACCTCAAATTTTTTTCCTCCCACTGGTGTTTGTGTGAATTAACTCAACAAATATTTATTGAACATATACTCATGCTGGGCCTTTCTGGAGAAACAAAGATAAGACTGGATTGCTGCTGCCTAAAGGGCTTTCAACTGAATAATGGAGAAATATTTTTTACACAACATCCTAGCTCAGATGGGGGGAATGAAAAGGAGCTAGCCAAGAGAAGAGCATTTCGGGAAGAGGAAACAGCCTTTTTGTTGTAAAGGTACCATAGTAAGAAAAAGATTGGGTTTTCTAATATTTAAAAGAAGCAGGGGTAAGCAAAGGGTGGGGCGGCTGGAGACAAGATTGGAGAGGTGAGCAGAGGTCAGCTTTTGCAGGGCCTTGAAGACTTTAGGAAGGACTATGGATTTTACTTTCTGTGCAGTAGGAAGCCACTGCAGGGTTTTAAGCACTGAAAAGTTTACCGTATTCCAAGGGTAATTCTGGTTGCACTGTGGAAAATGTACTGGTTAGAGGAAGGATGGGTAAGAGATGATGGTGGCTTAAACTGTGGCAATAGCAGCATAAATGGAAAGAAATAGATACATACAGTTGAGCTAGAGTCTGCATTACCATGCTCCTCACTGCTGGGTCCACTAATGACTCCAAGAGCAGACTTAGACCTATCGCATTCTTGAGCTAATCCTCATGGAAACAAGAACTTTGTTTCTGGCTCCAGCTGATGGGTTATGGGAAAGTGATTCCTCAGTCCTGATCTGTTGTCCTTTCCACAACCAAATGGAAATCCCAAAGCTGGCCTGGGAGTTCCCATGCTGACCACTAGGGGATGTGCATTGGCCCCTTGATGGCGGCTCACTCTCATGTGCTCTGGAATCACATCATGTGGAACCTGCCTCCAAGTGCCTAAGCCAGACTTCCCCTTTCCACTCTCATCCACAGACTTCAGTTTCTTAGGTCCTATTGCAAGTGACTGATTCTTCAGAATCATGACAATGTCAGGGTCACAGTTATATCACCATCAGGGCTTGTCTTGCCCAATACATATTTGCTGAACAAATGAACAAATTCACCCTATAAGGAAGACAGGAATCCTCATTTTACAAGGGGGAAATTGAGGCTTACACCAGTTTGGCCAAAATGACATCAGCAGTAAGTTGTACAGTCAGGATGCAAATTTAGATCTCTGACCCAAATTCTGTTAAAATTTGTAGATAGTCTTTTTAGACAAAAGACAAAACAGGTGTGGAAATTTCAGGGTACATATAAAATAAATGTTTTAATAGCAGACACCCTCAGTATTTCCTCACTCATGAGACCCCTTAAGGGCTAAGTTGTATGCATTATCATTTACTGCTTCCCAACTTTGTTTCTGTTGGTCCTGACAGTCATATACAGCACCCCTCTGATAGTCGTTTTATTCTAATTTCATAAAAATAAATCACTTAAACAATAAATTAGTCATTTTAACAACCGAGATTGTACTTTTCAGATAATATTTACATATGCACACACTCTGAAAATCTAAAGGAAAACAGATACAGAAATTTAAAATAGAGAACCAATGTTTTATAGTTCGGTTAAATAAGAAATTAAAAGATAAATGTGGTTGCAGAGCTTTAAAATTTTCAACATAAGATTCAGTGTCCGCATGATCTAAATAACACAATTCAAGCTGACTTCCTTTGACATTATAATTAATAAGAACAGCAGTATCCTCTTGTCTCCCATGTACAAAAATATTTAAATATAGTGTAAATTTATCAACTCCAAGCACTAAAGAAGATAATTTCCTAGAGTTCATTTCATCATAACTCACAATTTTTTAAAGCATTTGTGTAAATGTTTAATGACTAGGTATTGGCTTTAAATTTTATACTCACTCTTTCATGATACTTTTGGTTCTTTTCTCTAATTTTCTTCATTTGAGCCATGAATCGTTCTACCGCATTTTCCTTTATTTGACAGCTGATAATAAAGACAAGCTGTATTACGATTATTTGCCTTAGGAAAAACTAATGAGATAAAATTTAAAAATTAATCTAAATTAATTTGAATTGAAATAAAGTATTAAACATATTATAAAGACCCATTTAGGGATAAGAATCTTAAGTGATTTTGTGGTTCTGAGTATATTTTACTCACTAAAATATGTATTAGAGAGATAACTTCAAGTTTTAAAAAAAATCCCCATTTGTATTTCATAGTTATAATTTTTATACTTTCTCATTATAAATAATTCAGCTTAAAGGGAAAGGGCATCCAGAAAACATGTTTTCTAGAATTCCAAAAACATTCATATAAAAATGACAAAACAAAGAATTTACAGGGGCAAGCACAGCTTCTTGAAACAGTAAGGTAAACCAGGCTGACCTACAGGTTCAAGTTCATTAGTATACCATCTCTTCTATAAATAGTAAAAGCTTCTTTCTTTCTTTTTTTTTTCAAAGCTTCTTTCTTGACACAAATACATTTCTTTAACACCCAACAAGTATTTGTTGAATGTCTGTTAGGTATGAAAGAAAGAAAAGTACAGAAAGACTTTGGTATAGGCAATTGATAGCTGTTTGAAGTGTTAAGTGTATCTCTATTACCTAATAAATCTTACAACTTTAAATCTGAGACCGAAATAAAGGAACAGAAATAGCTCCATGTAAACCCCTTGCCTCAATTAAAAAAACAAAACAAAAATATAGCACTTCTGTGGTACAGTGAACAGAGGAGTGGTTAAAGAATGAGAAACTCTGGTTTTCGATCTTGTCCCTATCACTTCTTACCTGCATGACCTCAGACAAGTCAATTCTCTGAACCTCAATTTCCAAGCCATCAAGGGAGAGATAACAATACCCAGCTTTATGTATTTTTATAAGGATTAAAATAAGAAATCATATGTGAATGTTTCTAGTATAGAGTAAGTGCTTAGCAAATTTCAGTTGAATTTGAATCTTACATCCTCAGTCCTTCCCCCAAAATATTTATATTCGTGATATTGTAAACTTAGTAGAGAGAAAAATAAGGCTCCTTCTTTCCAAATGAAGAAAAAACAAAACATAAAAAAAAAGTGAGCAAGTCCTTTAGTGGCAAAAAGTTCTGTTTGGATACTATGAAACTTGGGTTTTAGGCCTGGCTCTCCACCTAAGGACTCAACCATTCTAGGCCTTGGTTTATTCTTCTGTAACTAAGAGAATTAAAGGAGATGAACTCTGTGGTTCCTTCTTGGTTCCAAAATTCTGCAGTTGATCCGAGTTCCCTTTCACGCATCAGACACACACCGTAGGTCTAACGAGCAGCTGCTATGTGCCCAGCATTGTTTTGTTTTGTTTTGTTTTTTAACATCTTTATTGGAGTATAATTGCTTTACAATGGTGTGTTAGTTTCTGCTTTATAACAAAGTGAATCAGTTATACATATACATATGTCCCCATATCTCTTCCCTCTTGCATCTCCCTCCCTCCCACCCTCCCTATCCCACCCCTCTAGGTGGTCACAAACCACCGAGCTGATCTCCCTGTGGTATGTGGCTGCTTCCCACTAGCTATATATTTTACGTTTGGTAGTGTATATATGTCCATGCCACTCTCTCACTTTGACCAGCATTGTTTTAGGCAGTTTAGAGATAATGACAAACAAGATCTTTATGGCCCTTGCCCTCAAAGAGCTTACGTTTTACTAACCATTAAAGAAAAAAACACATGAAAATATTACTTACACACTGTGATAAATGCTGTGGGGGAAATGACCAGGTATGAGAAGGCTAGTAAATGGAAGGGACCTCTAAAGATAGGGTGATCTCCAACAACGGTAAGAAATAAGACTATAGGTAAGGATAAACCATCTTTTATTTCTTACCTGAATAAAGCTTAGATGTGTACAGATTTGAAGGAAGAATGCCTTCTCTACCTCCCAGTTTTAAGGGGAAAAATAAAAATGTTATAAATGAAAATTATCTGAAAAGAGCCTATGCAAATGCATGCTAATTACTTACATAATTTCTGTAATTATAAATATGGTGATCCTAATTTTCTGCATGGGTTGGGGGAAGCAGATAAATGAATCACAAGTGTGTGGTCTCCACTGGTTGAAACTGAATCTTTGAACAGGCTGGTTCACAGACTGACTCCCTGGCTTCAGCCGAGAGCCTGCCTTGGTGATGGTTGACCAAGTGTGCAAAGACCGGGCTGGAGACTGCATCCAGTCTCAGGCCCAGCCTCTGCAGGGGACACACTTATACTAAAAAATCACTTGTTGTTTATCCAAAATTCAAATTAAATTGGGCATCCTGTATTTTTATTTGCTAGGTCTGGCAACCCTACACTCAGCCCATCACCCTTTACCCTCTGAGAAGTTAGAAGCAAGCAACCTACGGCTTTGTCTTGTGTTTCTTCTGCAGGGAGCAGTTCAGAAAGGTCTGAGTGGCATCAGCAAGCCTGGGGGTGGGGTGGATTCTGAGAGGCCCTAAAGGTTTTGGCTGCTTCATCAGGCCCCCTCTGGAGCATATGGTAGTTGCAGGTGTAACTTCACCTAGCCTCCCTTTGGAATTCACTTCAGCCTCCTCAGGCCTCAGAGATGGATTTACCAGGAAGCAGATGAAGCTGAGCCTCAGAGCTCCACACCATTAGCCATTGTGGGGATTCGAGGCTCTTTGTTCTCCATATAATTTTTCCTTTTCACATCTCCCTTATCTATTCAGTGTCCTAGTAACCCACACGTCACACTAAATGCTGACGCAAATGGGATGATAAACCAATGAGGTAATATACAATAAAGTGCTTTGAAAAGGGTGTCACACTGTTCTAAAGAACAGCGATATGAAATTAATAGTAATGCAATGTGTCACCTTGCCCCTTCCCTCATTATTAAAATGTTAGTTGATGGAAGAAATGTTCACATATTGAGGTATGGGGAAGTCATCCTGGCTTATACATGATTTGGCTTGAACTTTATGCTAACTAGAACAGCCTGTGGCCTGTCAAATATGCATTGTACATCTGCTTTAACCATGACAGAAAAGAATGCATCTAAAAATCAAAATGGAGTAACCGTGGTTCAGGCATTCAAAACGGAGTTGGGTGGTCATTGTGGATGTGGTTTCACATACATTCCTGCATCACTGACAACCTGAATTTTCTGAACTGTATCAAACTCAAAGACACCACCAGACGTTTTCAAAACAATATCTGCCAGCAGCTGCCAGCTGCAACCTTATGGTCTCAAGGTCTCCCCTTATAACTATGTGATGATTTTGGACCCCAACCAATCCTTGCTTAACAAGCACCCTTACTTCTTGCCAGCTCCAATCCTAATTCTTGACAAACAATGTGTAACTGTGGTTTTTTGCCTATATTAGCTTCCCCATTTCATAGTCAGTGGAACACAATTCAAGTGCTTCTTGAATCTGTGTCTCCTGGGCTATAGTCCTCAGTTTGGCTTGAATAAAACTCTTTTCTATTTTTATTACAGGTTGTTTATTGAGTATTTGCATCAACATAGTAATGTGTCAACTTCCTTCTTCCATGCAATTTCATTGAAAATTCTGAGAAAGAAAACAAATTTGGATTCCAAAAAAGAATCTATAATTTTATCTACTTTTTAAACCCACAACTATATCCACACCTATTTCTGTATCTATGTCCATACTCATTGTAGAAAACTGGGTTTGGGGGGAATAAGTATAAAGGAAAAAATAAAAACCACCATTACCTAGAGATGATCACTTTATAGATTTAGCATTATGTAATAAGATATTTTGAGAGAGGGAGAGAAAGACCACATTCACATAACTTTTAATACAGTATATTGTTATAATTGTTCTATTGTATTATTACTTATTATTGTTAATCTCTTGCTGTGCCTAATTTATAAATTATACTTTATCATAGGTATATATGTAAAGGAAAAAACATAGTATATCAAGGGCTCGGTACTGTGATTTCAGGCATCCACTGGGAGTCTTGGAGCGTAATCCCTGAGGGTAAGGGGTGGGGGAGACTAAGAGATGATCACTTTATAGGTTCAACATTGGCAGTCTCAGCTTTTCGCAAACAACCATATAGGTTCATGACTTTATTTTCTTGAGATAGATTTTTTTTAAAGTTAACTGTTTGGAATTGACTACCTACTGTGTGCCCTCAGCTCTTTGTCAGGAGCTGAGATTGTATAAGAGAAAATATAAGATGCTGCCAGGGCACCCTTGGATAATCCTTCCTTAGATGGTGGAGGGAGGTGTCCTGGCTATTTGTCATGTGACAAAAGTCCTGTCACCTTGGAACACACGGAATGAGTAAAGCGTCACCAGAAGAGCACAGTAAGGCCTAGGCTATTCCAGTCCATGAGATTATTTATTTAGTTTTAACAAAGGAAAGAGAACAAAAGCATGGGAATGTTCAACTTGTGTCTCTCACTAGATCATGAGAATTTTTAAACGTGTGCCTCTTTGTAGACCTCTGCTAAAGAGGAGAAAGACTGCCCTCTGGTTGACCCAGAAGAGAGAGAAGGAGCTGTAATTGGATGTCATCACTGTGAGCCGTGGCAGCAGATTAGAGACCAGATTGAAATCACAGAGCTGGACTTTTCATCCACCTCTGCTAAGAAAAGATGAGCGAAGTTTTCAGTTATGCTGAGAAATGAGTGCAGGTACAATCTGGTCATCACTTAATTGTTATCTAGAAAATAAAGGGAACTTCATTAAAAGTCCCTTCCCATGGATTTTTCTCTCTCAGTGTTCTGACCCTTTCACTCACTATCTTCTAAAAAGAACATATGAATAGATTTGGAGTCTTGCAAGAAGGAGATGGATTTTGCCTGAATGTTGTTAAAAACAATTCTCTTAAACAAAGGCCTAGTCACCAGCAGCGTGGACTCCTGACTCTCAACCTTGTTGCCCTCCAATAAATGGCTTCCCATTTCCAAAGCCCAAGTGTTTCACAGGGGTCTGCTTATCTGACCCTTGCCTAAACCCCCAGAGTCTGCTCTGCCCTCTCTCCCTCACTGTGCCGTTTCTCACTTCCTAGACTGTGATAAGCTCTTCCTCACCCCAGCCTCTTTTCCATAAATCTTCTGTCCATCACTCTATGTCTCCTTAACACGTGTTCCTCTTTCAGAGATTAGCTCAACATCGCTTCCTCAAACAAGCTTTTCCTGATCTATTTCAAGTCCTTCAGTGATATCATTACCCAGCACCCTACACTTTTCTTTCATAGAATCTTGTTTAGAGTTGTGTAATTTTTAAAAAAGACTGGACTAGGTATTTAATGTCCATCTCCCATGCTTCGTTAGGGCAGGGACCATGTGGCCCTGTTCACTGTGTCCTCCAGTGCCCAGCACTTGCCTTGTATTTGGTAAACATTCAAATACTTGTTCAATATGCATGAAGTACATTCTTATTTGAAAAAAGACTGACACTTGTTCACTCACTCCCTAAGCGTTACACATTAAAAAACCTACCCTGGGCCCAAAGTTGAGGTTCAAAAGCTCTCAAGGGGCTTCCTCTCCATAAGTTGGATAAAACATAAACACAGGATATGTATCACCCCTACTTTTGTCTCCATCTCCTGGGACCGAGACATTAAGAAATATTCTTATTAAAAAGAATTATCTCTAAATCACTTGGATTTGATCTACAGGCATTTGGGGATAATGTAAATTGGAATGTCTAGAAATAAAAAAATAAAGAAATGTCCTCTTTTACTCTTCTATAAATGTACACTAACTATTCTTTGCTGTATTTGAAGAGGTAAGCCTGCAAGCCGCTGTGCATATGTGGAGGAGTGACCAATAATACAATGAAGGGAGGGAGGGAGCCAAAACTCATTTATGAATGCTGTTTCATAGCTACTGCTTGGCTTGTAGTCAACGTGCAAAAACTTTAAAAATATGCACATAGCACGAGTGCAATTATGTCTCCAATCCACCTCCAGTCCAGCTTCTTTGATACCTTTTGAGCACTTCATTTTCCATTGGAGTCATATGAGTCTTAGCAGCAATGATTGCCACTTATGTATGGGAACTTTGGGATTTCATAATCTAAGCTTACTGATAGTCGAGAAGTGCTTCACTGATAGGCAATTTGACTTCTTTTGGCGGTCCGTCTTGAATATCCTTTTTATTTGTTTTCGACGTGTTTTCCATTGTGTTGCTTAGCTAGAAAGAAGAATACCTGTTTAAAAAAGAGACATAGGAAGAATAAATAAATTCTTTGTCCCTCTGCTTGTGTTTACAAGATAAAGCACTGCTGGGACTTAATTTAAAACTGGCTCTTCCATCCAGATTGCTTCCACGTCCCCAGAGCTAACATCTACCACAATGCTGGGACCTCATCAATCAACTGGATTCTTGAGTCTGGTGAGTTCCATGCTTAGCCCAGGTGCAGCATTCCCCCACCCAAAACTGTCTGAGACTCACTCTCTTATATTATCCATCAACAACTGCTGCCCCTGTCAAGCTTCTTTAAGAGCAAGGGCTAAACTTTTTCAATCATTTAATGTCTCCACAATGTTTGGTAGAGTGCACCACATGTAACAGCAGCTTGATATATGTCTTTTAGTTTTTAAAAAGTAAGACAAAATAAAAGCACAACTTTCTATGAGCACCAAGAGACTAGGCTCCAAAAGAATTAGAACTGGGATCCAAAAGAAGTAGGTGTGGCAGGATTGTTATAAAGAACAACTAAAAGGACAGACACATTAAAGTGTTTTTGAAATGGTTAAGAGGGTTACAAATGCAAAACAAGAAGAAGAATGATAATAATAATGTGTTATCATTAACAGTAACTGTTCATCAGCTATTAATTGCTTTTGTAACTAATAATAAAAACTATCAAAACTAATGTTTTTTAAATGAGAAAATCAGGCCCAAGGTTCTTAGATTTTTATGGTAAGCAGAAATAACTTTGTGGATTTGATATGGATACTAACGCACATCTTTTAAGATCATAGTCTTCCTTGACAGATTTTTATCTTTTGATTTTTATTAATCTCAAGAAAATAAGTGCCTAACCTTCAATCAGTGTGTTAGTAGTTGGGTGTGGTAGAAAGAACATAACCTTTGTAATTATTTGTTAAAATGGCTGGAAACTCCATGAGGGTGGGGATGGTGTAATTCTTGTGCATTACTGTCTTTCCCCACCTAGCACAGTAGATGCAGTCCTTGTCAAATGAATGAATGGACGGGTGGATGAATCAGGCAGACATATTTTAATCCTAGATCCACCATCTTTTACCTGTGTGACCTTGAGTAGGCTACTGAATCTTTTTGAGCTTCAGTTCCATCATTCCTAAAGTGAGAACAAAAATCTTATTCTAAACGCTGTAGTAAGGATTAAATAAGTTAATGTTTAAAGCACCTAGCATAGTGTCTGACATATAGAAAGAGCTTAATGAGTATTCTGCCCCTTGAGTTATGGCTCCAGATTATGCTTCTTTAAATTTCAGGTAACTAAAGCAGAGGATGTCTGCCTGCTGCCAAGTATGATGAGAGGGGTAAGGACTAATCCATGTGGTTTGCTACTGTCAGCCTTCATCATTGATTTGGATCACTGAATAGGCAGTCTACATAGGTCATTCAGATCCATAGTGGAGAAACTCTCTGAAATGAAAACATACTTTTCCCCTGCAGACATGCTGCTTACATAACCAGACCTCCAGCAAGGCTCAGTCTTTGTGGCTGAGACTTTTCTTTTCTAGCCAAGCATGTTCATCTCTGCATCCTAATAGATTCTAGTATTCATGCATGCAAATATACTACAGTACTTTTTAACTGAAAATCACAAAGGTGACACATCAAAAAGATTTAATATATTAAGACACGGTAATATATTAAGTGATATCTTCTCAGATATGAAAGTATTGAGAATAATTCTATAAGCTGCATACCAAAATGTTTCATTATACCATCACAGGTCACAGAAGCTTATCAGCTAGGAAAAAAATTTGCTTTCTTTTGTTTCAGATGCAGAATTGAATTTTTATATTATTTTCTATTTTAGAATTAGAATGTTTAACTTGACTGTTGCACAAAAACATAGCATGCTGTCAAGTGTTTCATTTTATAATAACAGTATTTAACAAAAACTTTTACTATAAAATATTTTATTTAAAAGCTAAAACAACATTAATTTCTAATTTTCTTTCTGAGTCATATGGAAGAGATCAAGAGTTACGGTTCCCACCTATGGTACCCATCTGGTGCTGGAGGAAAAATGATCTCATCTTGCTCAATTACTTCAGTTACCTGGCTCTAATGTTTTCAACTCTCTGACCAATGTACAATTAGTTACCTAACTGAAGCTCACGGCAAAGGTTTTTAATAAAATATGAGTGAAAATGTAGATCCATTAAGCACAAATGATTGTGCATAAACTATATTAAGATTCATTGTTTCATGCACTTTACAGAAAATTAGTAAGCCAATTGGATTGCCTGCTTAATAGCTGCCTTTTTGCAATGAGCTAATGACAGTACCTCAAAATGTACTTTTGCATTAGATAATGTACTACAAACAACGGGGATTTTAATAAACATTTACAAGGATTTACAGTTCTTGACCACCTAGAGGATTTCTATCTCAGCATATCTTTTTTTTTTTTTTGATGTGGACCATTTTTTTAAAGTCTTTATTGAATTTGTTACAATATTGCTTCTGTTTTCTGTTTTGGTTTTCTGGCCCTGAGGCATGTGGGATCTTAGCTCCCCAACCAGGGATTGAACCCTCACCCGCTGCACTAGAAGGCGAAGTCTTAACCACTGGATTTCCAGGGAAGTCCCAGATTTCTATCTCAGTAAAAGGTGAGAATTCTAGAAAAATAGTCACAAAGTAACGTAATTATCTTCCAGGAAGATTTCACTTAAAATAATTCCTGACAGACACCTAATCGGCTTTGTCAGTAATTTCAAACATCTATTTAGTGCCTGTTCTCTGTGTGGCAATTTTCCTGGCCCTTGGTTATAAAATGTAGGAGAGGTGAGATCTCTACTCAGAAAGACAGGAAGAAAGAAGCATACTCCAGCAGAACCTAAAAAAAAAAAAGAGCAACTTTAAAAGGCTTGAGAAAACCATACAAGTAATGAAAGCTAGAGACATCTTCGCCCAAGGCATGACCTTTTGTGCGTGTCTGTTTTTCCTCTCCCAGCTCTGTTTGGGCATCAATAACACACACTATATAGTGAGGGCAGGTGAGGAGGGTGGGTTTGAAGGACTCAGGTATCCAGCCTTTTCAGAGACTATTTCATAATCATTTTCTGTCAGAAAATGTTTCAAAAAATATTCCCCAAATGCTTCTCAGTGAAAAGTAAGAAGTCTATTTAGTAAAAAGGGACATATAGTAGTCATCTTCTTCAAATGAGCTGTTATCCCATAATGCTTTACTTGACTTTGCAAAATTACCCAAAAAACAAGGAGTGTGTCCCTTCCTGCACAGTCTCAGGATCCTGGCTCAATACCTAGAAAGCTCCTAATGACTTTTTTCATGGCTTTGTGGAGCCATGAATATCCAGAAGCCTCCTAATGATTCCTTTCAAATTTTGTGGAGGCTGGGAGGGATGGCAGTTCTGCCCTAATACCTTTCCAGACGTTTGAAATGGATCCTGATGTTTGTTAGCTAATGTTTTATATAAATGTAGATTAAAATGGAAGATGTTTACTTAATAGCATTAGTAATGACTAAAGTTCTGAATAAGATTCCATCAGGGGTTGACAGCACGATTTAGTTAAAAGGTCTCTATATGGGTGCCAGAAGTCTTAAAGTCTAGTCAAGGCTTTGCCATTAACAAGCTATAACATTATGTAAATCTAACAACGACAACAATAATAATGCAGTACTTCCAAGAGCCTTTGTTAAAGAGCAATCTAACTTAAAAGGCACACATCTAACTATCAAGGCACTCATCTTCAACAAAACATAACTCCTTAAATACTGAATAGTAACTACTTCAGCAACTCATATCTTTGGGAATTCAAACACAGATGTTGGCACATAGGCCAGCATCTCCCATGGGCACAAACTAGATGTTCAATAAACGTCTGATGTGAATGACTGACTGGCAAATAGTGCATGCTTACTTTCTTTCCTAGTGGCCCTATTTATTTGCTTATAACGTTGTATATACCCTGAACTTGGAAAGTAAAATAACTTTTAAAATCAAATTCTCAATTCGGCTAGAACACATTTTCAGTACAATTGAAAACATTTTAGAAATGCTCTCCAGCACATGTTAAAAAAAACAAAAACAAAAATCAAAAAAAACCTGAATGCATTTAAAGCCTCTTAGTAGTGATATCACCTAACAGTTAGTTTTACAAAATTTCAGACCCATCTCTTTTTGTATAGATTATGTATATATGGCCCCAAACAGCTTTAAAATGTAAGATAGAGCCAGTTTGGAGATATGTTAAATAACTCTACGTTCAAATCAAGGTATTTAAAAATATCTAGATGGATGACATTTTCAACTTTCACTTGCACGACTGACAATGTGCATTACATTAGCATGTATTTTCTTTAGCAATACAAATCCTTTGGTTAGTGGCACATTTTTGAACTACAGATCTCAAATTATATTGGATTCTTAGCTTAAAAATCTGTGTCTTTTGATCCAGAATTGCTAATAACAAATAGTTGGAAATGCAGTATATTATACTAACTTTTCTAGCAACTGGAACTACATTTTTTTCAACTCCTACTGTCCTTCAATTTTAGAAGTGTTAAAAAAGAAAAGAAACATAACTGTGAAGAGAATATTGTAAGGATAATGGAAATACATGCAGTACTTTTACACTCTGATGGTGGAGGAGAAAAAAAAGCCTTCTCTCCTTCAAAGAGCAGCGGTGAATAAAGACGACCAGCTGGGGATGGGTCTTGGGGCTGGTGGAAAGGAAATCCATGAGCAATTATTACACACACTGATAAACACCCAGTCTTATTATTTTCCTTCTCTGCCTTCACAGAAACCTTTTCTTCCCCCTCAGATGGGGCATCTTCTCCCACCTCCCAACCGTTTCCTCAAGTCTCTCCGCCCAGCAGAGAATGATGGGGTAAGAAGGGGAATGAGAAAACAGATAAGCCGCTATACAAATCTGGCAAATTAATAAAAGAAAGAAACCAAGTGTCCTGTTTAGAAGGATGCTGCCAGCAGCCAGGGCAAAAAACCGAAACCAGCCTATGGATTGGGTGGGTGAGGGTGAAAGGCCATCAAGCCCACACGGAGCACTTATAAGGTACCTGCAGTGGGAGGGGTTCTGTGCTGGTACGGAGAAGGGTTCGAGGGTTTGCGGGGTACTCATTCTAAAGGCATTCACCAGACTGGGAATTCAGTGAGAAGCGCACTAAGAAGATGAGTCTAGACCTAGCTCCTCCACCGGCGAGTTTTATAACCACGGACAGGTTTCTAACCCCCTCTGACCCTCAGTTTCTCGTCCATCTTTCCTACTTCCTGTCGGAGTTATTAATGAGGCTCTAATGCTTTGGGTAAATTGTCAAGTGATAAAGCCCCATACAAATGGAAGGCATTAGTTTCCTGAGCATCTACTGTGTGCTAGAGACTGTGAGGGCAAACCTGAATCAAATTCAGATCTGAAAATCTAGAAAGGCAAATAACAATGTATCCAAGGGTTCTATTGCAAGGCGGAAAAAGAGATGTGTTAATATTCCGATCAGATCAAAAGTTCTTCCTCCTTCTGTGTCTCCTGGGTGAAAAGGAGGGGTCAGCCTATGAGAATCGTTCTCAGCGTCTCCTAACCGCCCAGAAATTCGTCCGGCGTGGGGCCCCAGAAGGTTGGCACCCCAGGACCATTTTGCGGCGGAGTAAGCAGCAGGGCCGGTGGGGTGGGACGGAGATTCTCGTAAAGTCTTAAGTGTCAGACTGGAAGGAGTCGGGGCCGAGCAAGGAGGCTAGGCAGCCTTCTGACCTCCCCTCGACGGCTTCCAGGTGCGGATACACAGCAACGGGCCCGGAAGTAGCACTCGCGTAGGCCGGCGGACCAGGCCCACTCACTCCACAGCCGTCGCCGCGGCGCCCTCCGTTTCCAAGGCGACCGGCGAGTTAGGGCCTCCCCCGCCCACCACCAAACAGCCGCGAGCGGCGGGCCAGGCGCGCCACCTGGCGGCAGCAAGGGGAACAATCAGGCCGAGGTCCCGCGCTGCCTCCCTAGCAGCGGGTACCGCGCTCTTCCACCTTCTTCCCGCGGGGCTGTCACCGCCGCAAGCCACCCAGCTGACTCCACAAGACGCGCTCGCCCACCTTGCCTCCCTCTAGAGGCAAACTGGGAAGTGGTGAGAAGTGTAGAGACTTGACGTCCGGGCTCTGTGTTGTGACAGTAAGCGGCTCACTTGTTTCTTCCACTGTAAAATGAGACGTCAGGACTGGTCTGTGGTTTTCAAGCAGCGCGTAGCATCCTACGATGTTGGGATGTGTGCGCGTGACGGGGATTCAGCGCGCCCCCGCCACCCCTACCCGCCCCTTCCACCAGGGCAGCTTTTCTCCTGTCTACTTTTGTTTTGTGTAAGAGTTCTTTTAACTCCAAACAGAAGTGCAAACTCCTGGACTAAATGCTTGTAAGGTAACTTACAGCTTTAAAAGTCCTTGATCCGGCTTGTTTTCTTTCTCGTTTTACTTTTTTGCTTCTAAACCTTAAGAAAACCGGTATAGATTTTGTCTTTCCCTTTCTTTCCACTTTTGGCAGCTCTCTCCTAATTCAGGGGGAAAAAATATCACACACCTACAACCTCTAACGTTCCTCTTTTCCTCATCTGCGTTCGTTCTCATTCTCTGCCTCAAGACAATTTCTTACATCCTGAGAGCACTTAGTTAGAATCAATTATTCATCCTTTTGTCCCCAGAAGACAAAAATGAGGCGCTCTCTTGGGCCTCCACTCTCTGCATAAGTCTCCTGTTTGGCATTCTTGAATTTGATTTAAAAAATACATTTTATATGTTTTATGATTAATGCCGTTATAGTAATACATATTAAGAACTTAAGGAAGGGAACTGAAGCAGTGAATAAAAATATTAATTACCTTTGGTTAAGGTAGTTTTTCTCATCAATAAAAAGTCATCCAAAACCTAGCCAGTTTGAGATCATTTATGTCTCCTACCTCATTCGAACCGCCCTTTATTCTATTAGTGTTACATATTTCTTTAGTGCCAATTATAATAATAACAACAGGTGGGGATATGGGGTAAAATTATTGAATAGAGTTCGATGCAAGAGGGACAAAAAAAAAGCTACCACACAAATTTTTTAAAGCATGGGGATTTTTTTGTTGCTGTTCAATGGAAAAACAATTTTGTGATTCTTCAGTACTTTGAATTCATTCCCAAATCACTTTCTATAAATCTTAGGCCAGCTTCTTTTGCTAGAGCCTGGGCCCATGGTCAAAAATGTACTTTTACCCTATCATTTATCTCCTGTGCAGTTTTTCTTATGGTGTTTGCCAGTTTGTGGTCAAACAGTGAAGCCAGATAAAAACCATTTGCTGAGTTTCCTCATTTGACCTTGATTTTCTGTTAGCCTTGCCATGTTGAATGAGGCAGAAATAGAGGCAGGAGAGTTTCTGTGGTAGAAAAAGCCAAATATGTTGTCTGATTTTGGCAAAAACACAAAGAACTCGTTTGGTATGTTCTGTTGCTAAGCATTTTATACTTTAAAACCTATTTTCATTACTTCTGCGAATAGACATAAGGCAATCAACTAAATGTATTAATATTAAATCTCACAATAATTTTTAGGAACACAAGCTAGTGATTAACCCAGTGGCTTTGTAAACCAGTTCAAACTTCTAGTAAATCAGAGCTTTTACTGACAGCAAAGTTACTTCTGAGAAATATAAAAGCCCTGCTATAACTTCTTATCCAAAAACTTTGTTCCTGACAAATTTGAAACAGTTAAATTGGTGTTCTGCCAACAAAAAAAAAGTCATAAGTAAAATATTCTCTTGAGGGGAAAAGTTTACATCACCTTTAAGCAGGCATGGTGACAAACTCATAGAGGAGATTATGTTTTGACCCATCAACTACAGCATGATGAGTCTCAAAAGAATTTAGCTAAGTGAAAAAGCCGACTGTGAGAAATTATATACTATATCACATGAAATTCTAGAAAATCCTGAAAGCAGATCACTGGTTGCCTAGTGCTGATGGGGAGAATGAGGGGATTGACTACAAGGGGGCAGGAGGGAACTTTTTAGGATGAAGGAAATGTTCTATAACTTGATTGCAGTGGTGGTTACAGGGTGTATGTATTTGTTAAAACTCATCAAATTATCTTTAAATGGGTGCATTCTATTGTATATAAATTATATGTTTAAAAGTTAATTTAAAAAATAGCTAAAGTTATTTGACAAGTCCTCTCATCAAGAGATGGGGGTCTCTGTTTCCTCTCTTTGAATCTGAGTGGTCTTTATGACTGCTTCAACCAAGAGAATATGGCAGAAATGACTCTACATTACTTCCAAGGCTAGGTCATAAAAACTCATGCAGCTTCTTCCAGGTTCTTTTGGGATACTTGCTCTGAGGGAGGCCAGCTGCCACGTAAAAAGTCTACTTGGAGACGACCATGCTAGAGAGACCAAGCGTAGGCTCTGTGGTTAACCGAGTCCTGCCTTCCAGCCCACAAAGTGCCAGGCCTGTGAGTGAAACCAGCTTGGATCCTCCCAGCCAGCCCATCCATCAGCTGAGTATTGCTGAGATGATCTCAGTTGATGCCACAAGGAGCAAGAGATCACCAATTACTAACCTACAGAATCTGAGATTCGGTTGTTTTAAGCCGCTGGGCTTTGATAGTGCGTTAGTTGTCCATCACTATATGACAAATTACCCCAACGTTTAGTGATTCAAGACAACAATAATCACTTATTATCTCACGGTTTCTATGCATCAGGAATTTAGGAGCAAGTTGACTGGGCAGTTCTAACTTGGGGTACCTCATGAGGGCAGATGTTGGACAGATTCTATCTCTGCCTGAAGGAGCTTTCAGTCTAGGAAGAGGGAGGGGCAGACAAATGAATAAGCAACTGCAACAGAGCTGGATAACCCCTGGAACAGGGGTAAAAGCAGAGTGCTAAGGGAAAACCGAGCCCAGCCTTGAGGGTCAAGGAAAAATTCCTAGAGGAAGTGAGGTCTAAACTGAGTCTTGACAGCAGGAATGGGTCAGTTTGGAGGGTGTGCAAGGGGCTGGGACAGAGGCATGGGCACGTACAAAGGCCTAGAGGTCAAAATGAACATGATGAGTTTCTCATGGAGCTGAAAGAAATTTACTAATGGTTAGATCACAGGGTCCCAGAGAGAAGAAAGGAGCGAGAGGGGAGGCTGGAGAAGCAAGCAGGGGCAGATCCTGATGGGTCCTTATGATAACAAATGTTCACTCTGGCCACAGTGTGGAGGAGGATGGGAGAAGTCAGGATGGGGACAGTTTCCAGGATGAACTCCACTGACCACAGTTCCAATCTTTTTCTGCCTAAGGGCCTCTCCCTTAGGTCTAGTTTCTGGTCCAAGAAACATGTCTCAGGATCTGCCTTTTGCCAGATTGCAGCACCTGGCAAAAAGAATGACCTCATCTTCCTGGCTCAAGTTATCAGCTTGCCTAATCTCTGGAGCCTTCTATGACTCAGGTGAGATGCCCACCTCCACACCAGGAAGTAGTCTATGAAGCTCTGCCTCCAGCAAACATATGAAAGGAATTATTATTTTTTTTAACATCTTTATTGGAGTATAATTGCTTTACAATGTTGTGTTAGTTTCTGCTGTATAACAAAGTGAACATCTATGCGTATACATACATCCCCATATCCCCTCCCTCTTGCGTCTCCCTCCTACCTTCCCTATCCCACCCTTCTAGGTGGTCACAAAGCACCGAGCTGATCTCCCTGTGCTATGCGGCTGCTTCCCACTAGCTATCTGTTTTACATTTGGTAGTGTATATATGTCCATGCCACTCTCTCATGGAGTAACACTACCTCATATCTGGAGAATAGGGAAGTATAGATAATAATTTCCACCTTTTAAGAACTGTATTTATATAATTGTTTTCCCCTTGATTTTTTTATTATTGTGGTAAGAACACATGAGATCTGCCCTCTTAACAAAATCTTAGGTGTATAATACAATATTGTTAGCCACAGGCACTATATTTAACAGCAGATCTCTAAAATTTATGCATCTGGCATAAATGAAACTTTGTTGAATAGCAGCTCCCCATTTCCCCCTCCTATGAGCTTGATTATTTTAGATATTCCATATAAGTGGAATCATGTAGTATTTGTCCTTCTGTGACTGGCTTATTTCCCTTAGCATAACGTCTTCCAGTTTATCCATGTTGTTGCAAATGGTAGTATTTTCTTCTTCCATTAAAGATACATAATATTCCATTATATGAATGTACCATGTTTTGTTTATCCCTTCATTTATCAATGGACATTGAAGTTGTTTCTATATTTAGGTTATTGTGACTAATACTGCAGTGAACACAGGAGTGCAGATATCTCTTTGAGATCCTGATTTCAATTCTTTTGGATAAATACCCAGAAATGGGATTGCTGGATCCTATGGTAGTTCTATTTCAAATTTTTTGAAGAACCTCCATATATTTTTTTCCAAAATTTTAATTCACAATTCAGTAGCTTTCCTGTCTATCAGAAACACTGATTTAGAATAGACTATGGGAAAATGTGTCATATAAAAATATCAGAAAAAGAACAAAGGGTTTAACTACATACTGATAGTATATGTTCAAAACCTAAATAATAATTTTTTTAAAGTTCTCAAAACTTTTGACGTAGCATATTGCATTGGAAAGGAAATACGTGCCTGAAGAGAAAATATATAACATTGAAGAATGTCAATTCTTTCCAAAGAAATGTATAAGTTTAATGCAGATCTACAAAAAAGTATTTGTTTGCAAAAGGGAAAATAATTGGGACATTTTCAGGACTATAAATCAATATTAGCACATCCAAGGTAGTGTGCTGTATTTTTAAATGAAAAGAAATAATGAGGTTTTGGGTTACTCCCTACACTTCATATGGTGTTGAAAAATACTAAATATTTTACCTTTTATACAGCACACTAGCTAAGAAAACCATTGCAAAAGACCACATTATGTGATTCCTTTTAGAAGATATTTCCAGAAAAAGCAAATCTCCCGAGACAAAAATTGAGAGACTTCAGTTAGGGCTGTACACAGTAGGGTCACCAGCAGGGGGACCACTTGGAGAGAGAACTGTCCAAATGAGGGATGTGTAGCTCAACAGGGCGCTGCGGAGAGAAGTCTTTGGGTGCTGAAATGGAAAGATCCTTCTAGTGAATGCACTTGACTTTGGGAATTGCTCATTGTGGTGTCTAGAGAGACTGAGAGACATAGGATACAGAACCACGCTTTGTTGATGCTTATTTTCTTTAAGAACATGAAATTTGGAGTAAGTCCAGAGTTTTTCTGAAGCTGCTTACCAGCTGTGTGACCTTGGATAAGTAACCTCTCTTTTCTGCACCGCAATTCCTCATCTGTAAATGGAGATAATATTGCATACCTCTCTGGGCTGTTCAGAAGATTAAATAAATGCTTGGTACAATTCCTGGCACATAGTAGGTTCTCAATGAATATTAGTTCTCCATCATACTCCTTCTAAAATATTATTTTAGAGGGAATGCCAGAAAGTAGGAAAAGTGGAGCTCTTCTGGGTCATATTTCCCATGTGGCTGGTCCGGTGGGACCCAAATATGCATCTCTGACCCAGCTGCAAACCTGTACACCCAGCTGCCTACTCAACATCAGTTAGATGTATCACAGGCACACTATGCCCCAAAGTCATTATCTCCTACCCCCTCTAACCTGCCCCTTCTCCTCGAGGCTGTGTCCATATTCAGTCAATAGCACCAGCATCTACTTAGCTGTTCAAGCCTGAAGGTGGGGAGTTATTCTCAACTCTTTCCTTTCCCCAGACCCTAGACCTAATCAACCTTCGAGTTCTGTCAGTCTACCTAGAAATTCGGTAGATTGAACCCATTCATTAATTTTCATCAAAAATATTTGTTGAGCAGCTCGCTTTGAACTAAGCACCATGTCAGGTTCCGTCTTCACTGCCTTCTCCCTAATCCGGGTCACAGTTTTCTCCTACTGACTGAAGAAATAGGTTCCCAACTAGTTGCCCTGAATCTACTTTTTATTTCCTCTAATCCTTTCTCCACGTTCTTCCAGAGATTCATTCCTTTGCTTAAGACCTTAAGTGGCTTCCCACGGAGCCCTCAGGAAAGAATTACTGACACAGCTGGTAAGGCTTTCTAAAATCCAGGCCCCCCAGGTATAGGGCAGGTTCCTGCTATGTGCTCCAGTCACTGGTTGGGTTCCCCCAGAAGCACAGCCTGAGACTGAGATCTGAGTGCAAGTTGTTAATTTGGGAGGTAGTCTCAGGGAGCTCTGGTAGGAGGATGGGGAAATGAGGAGGGAAGGAAAAGAAGCCAGTTCAGCATGCATTGATGAACAAGTTACTGGGAGATGGGTAACTGGGGCTCAGCCTCAGTGGAGAACTCTGGGAGACAGTGTATGCTATGGACTGAACTGTGTTCCCCCAAAACGTGTATGTTGAAGCTCTAACCCCAAATGTGACTGTGTCTGGAGATAGGGCCTATAGGGAGGTAAGTAAACATCAAGGAGGCCCTACAGTGAGATGGTGAGGGTGGGACCTTGATGCAGTAGGATTAGTGTCTTCAAAAAGAGGCACCAGAGAGTTTCTCTCTCTCTCTCTCTCTCTCCACACAAGAGGTCACGTGAGCCCACAAACCAGGAAGAGACGCTTCACCGGAAACCACGCATGCTGGCACCCTAATCTCAGCCGTCCAGCCTCTAAGAACTGTGAGAAAAAAATTTCCTGTTGTTTAAGCCACTCAGTCTATGGCATTTTGTTAGCTCAAGCTAAGACAGTGTGGAACAACCTCAGAGTTGCCAGGGTGCTCTGGGTGGAAGCGGGTAGTTAACTCTCAATCCTCATTTGCCATTTGTTTAGGGCTGCACCTGAAGGCACTGATTCCCCAGCAATCACGGCTTGCACTGCGCAAGGGCTGAGCTCCTGTTCCCCTGGGCCAGAAAAGTTCTCACTCAGCCTGAGAGTCCCTGGTGGGAAGAAGCCTCTGGCTTACCTGGTGAGAGCTAAGGGATATGGGCAGGGCGATAGTGTCTACCATAGCTCCCAGAAAGCATTTTACCTCTGCTTTGTGGCTCTCTTTACCCGGTGGTGACCCATCAGCTAATCTGTTAGTTCTATAAGGGTGCAGATGATACCTCTCTGCTTCACCAATATACCACCAGGGCTAAGCACAGAGCCTGATATGTAATAGGTGCTCAAGAGATATTTAGTGAATGTGTGGATAAATGAAATATGGTGATCCTTTCAGAAAGTAACCCAGTCACGGCATGCTTTGCATTTGACAGAGAAATTACACATGCAGCAAAAAAACCTCTAAGTTATTGTTACATCTGAATCCCTATATTCACATAAATCACTGAAATTTCTTAACAGTGCCAATTAAGGGCCTTACTAGGCTTTCTAAATAAAGCTTAGGATGTTCATTTTTATCCCTTTGCAGCAAATACAGTCCCGATATCTTTTTTCTAGACCCAGGTCCGCTCCACACGTTGTGCTGGGTCCAGGGAAGATGCACGCTCCACACGTTTTGCTGGGGCCGGGCAGCTTGGCTCAGCCCCGGGAGCTGGCTCCCAGCTTGCTCATCAGCATGAGTGCAAACAGGTGGAGCATACAAAGGTGGCCTTATAGAGTTTGGACTTAATCCTGTGAGCACTGTCGAGCCGCGGAATGTTTCCCAGCATGCCAAAAGCAAGACTTTAGAAAAATGAATGGAACAGTGGTATTTAGGCAAGGATGGAATGGGAAGAGACTGGAGGCTGGGGAACAAAAAGAGAGGAAAGAAGCCTGAGACAGCGTGGCTGACAGAAACTTTTGAGCTGTGTGAAACTTTCCACTGTGGGTCACTAGGCTGACTGGGGACAGAGAAATCACTGTGGTGAATGAATCAAAGTATACCCCTTCCTGTTATGTTCTCTTTGAAGTTATTTCCTAAAGCACCAAAGGGGTGTTTGTAAGAAGAGTAATAGGCAGTCATAAAAGTTCCCTGTAAACAATCAAGAATGCAAGTTTCCATAGCTGTGTAGGTTTAAAAAGGAGGCAAAGTGGCATTGATTTTGGTGTGTTCCTGGGATAATGCACAAATGTTCCATGTGTACTGCACTTGACTTTCTCTGAAACTAATAAACTTTGTGCTTTTAAGGGTAAAACTTTGTCTAAACTTAAAATACTCCTCGTCACATGTTCTGTATCTTGATTGTAGTGGTGATTACTTGCTGATATTCATGTATCAAAACTCATCAAATTCTACATTTAAAATTGGTGAGTTTGTAAGTAAGTTATGCCTCAATAAAGCTGATTTTTAAAAATTGAATAAAGTTCAAATATGCCCAGAGATTAATCCAGGCAAATAATACATATGTATGATTGCATCTACGTAAAACTCCAGAAAATGCAAGCTAATGTATAGCGCGAGAAAGCAGATCAATGGTTGCTTTGTCGTGGGCAGGATAGGGTCAGGAGGCAGGAATTACACAGGATCATGAAGACTCTTATGGCAGTAATGGGTATGTTCATAATCTTCAGTGTGCTGTCAGTTTCAAAGGTGTATACATATGTCAGAACATATTTCAATGAAATGGCATATCTCTTTACCCCTGCGTGTAAAGTTTATGACGTTGGGAACCATGACCTTCACTACTATATCTCCAACATCTAACCTAGAGCCTGGCGTATATTTGTTGAATAAATTAACAGTTTGGGAAATATTAGCGTAGTGGGATGAATCTAGTTCCCAGCTCCTTCGTGTTCTAGCTATGTAAATGTCTCTAAATCACTGAATGTCTCTAATCTCAGTTTGCTCACTGGTGAAATAGAGTTAATAATATTGATCTCATAGGATTGTTGTGAGGGTTACAAATGATGTATCTAAAAAGTTACAAATTAGACCTTGGCAATGATAGATGCTAAATAAGTGGTAGCTTTTATTACTATTTGTAAGACATGCCTCATAATTTCTGGGGATTAGAATGTATTTATTATTTTGCACGTATGCACTTTGGAACATGCTCATATAGCCATTTCAAATAGGGAGTAATGTAAAGAGCTTTAGCCCATAATGGATCACTGCATAAGTGTGATAATTAATGGATTATTCCAGAAAGTGGATTTTAAAATGATATAGACTTAAAACTAGGTAGAATTGCTTTCAACAATAAGCCAGCACAGTGGTTTCATGGGTGCATACATATGTCAAAATTTGTGCAGTTTATTATATGTCAGTTATATTGCAATCAGGCTGTTTTCTTTAAAAAAATTAAGCCACCAACGAGTGGAATTAAATACATGAAATAGCTCTATTATTTAGGATGAAGTTTGATTAATTTAATTATTTTTTTAACCAAAGGGATCTGTCTCCATTATTTGGCTTCAATTTGAGGACAATTTAATTGTTTCTCAGACAGTTCTTTTTTTAATTGAGGTTTGAACTGCAGTTTGACAAATGTCAATGACATCACTGCTGAAACTGCACTCCTTAAATGTAAATATTTGCTGAAAGTTAATCTTGCTTTGACAGTACAAAAGGAAACTTATCTCCATTTCAGAATTGATGGTTGCTTTTTATAGTGATGCCTGAAAAATATGCATAATGCCAGTTTTTTTCTGCTGTTGTCCTTCACAGATCTGATACTAAATGAACTTGGGCCTCTTTCTGAAGAGTGACTACTTAAGTATACAATTAATAAATCATGAGTATCTGCACATGATTCAACAGTCTGTATTTTTGCTACTTTTTTGGCAGCAATAATCATTGTATTATTTATTTAACACCCATTGAGTACACCTAACTTGGATTAGCCAACCCAAAGACCTGCGAATAAAGCCCCAGGGCATAGAACGGAAAGGTGAAAAAGAGCAGATGTGGGTCAGCCAGCAGGTGATGCTTCCATGAATTTGATGAAGAACTTGGAGATAGAGTGTCTTAGTTTGTGTTCCCCCAAAAGCAGACTCTGAGACAAGAACCTGAGATTCATATAGTTTATTTAGGAAGTGATCTCTGGAAGCACAAATAAGGAAGTGAGAGAAGTGAACAGGAAAGGGAGAAATACCAAGAAAAGGTGCATTAATGAGCAAGTTGAGGGGACTTCCCTGGTGGTGCAGTGGGTAAGACTCCGCACTCCCAATGCAGGGGCCCTGGGTTTGATCCCTGGTCGGGGAACTAGATCCTGCATTCATGCCGCAACTAAAAGATCCCGTGTACTGCAACTAAGACCTGGCGCAGCCAAAAAATAATAATAATAAATAAATAAAATAATTATTTTTTAAAAAAATGAGCGAGTTGATGCTGTGGGAGACTGGGGCTCAGTCTCACTAGAGACCCTCTGAGGAGTCATTTGAACAAGCTTCACAATTGTCCCACAGAGGGATAGTGACTCTGGAGTATTTTTCAGCAGAGTCATGGCCTCATTGTTTGAAGTAAAGTGGGGACATTAATTACTCTCTCTCACACACACACACACACACACACACACACACACACACACTGCCTGTGGACTGAGCAAGCTCTTATTGGCTAAAAAAGTCCTCAGAGACACAAAGAGATGTCAGCCATTGAGATGGGAAGCTGGCAGTGTGCATGGAAACCGCCTACTGCAATTGCAGGTAAACTCAGAAGCTGGATGAGCAGATATGGGCTGGAACACCAATGCCATCTGCTACATGGATAGTTTAGGGTCTTTAATGTGATAGAATATCAATGCTAGCTGTTGAGGAATGTGTAGAAGCGTGGTTAAAGCAATGGGCTTATGAATTCTGAAGGAGGAATTTCCTTTTACCATTTTCTCAGCATGAAATAAAATTGATGGAATGTACAATTAGCTGGTCAGTTCAGTTGACTTTTCTGTTGTTTTATATCCTGTAGACAAGTGGTTCTCAAAGTGTGTTCTCTGGTTCAGCAGCCTCGGCATCACCTGGAATGCAGGTTCACAGGTTCTCAGGCCCCACCCCAGCCCTGTTGAATAGAACCTCTGGAGGTGGGACCCAGAGCTCTGTGACCCGCCCTACAGATGTTCCTGATAACACACTGAAGTTGGACAACTTTGGATGTAGACAAAATACTGTACTGAGAGAATTAACTTTTATCCCAATCACAGAGTAGTGGACTGGTTTCTAGTCTTAGTTGGGTAAATTATGTGATCTTTATGGATCTTTTCCAATCTGTCAAATGAGTAGTTTAGATTAGTATTCTGGAGTTTCAGACTTCTTTTTAAAGCTGTGGAATTCCAAAGAAATTTTACCTGAAACACCAGTATATGGGACATAGACAAAGTTGCTCTGTTGGGATAGTAGCCCAGGACCCTGTCTTCTCACTTCCCTATGGTGGTTTCTTAAGTGCCACCATGGACCTTTAGGTTTCTAAGAAATAAAGTTTGAGAACCACTGCTCTAGAAGACCCTCAGGGTCCTTCTGGAATATGATCTAAGACATCAGGCAGACTTAGCCATAGTTTACCTCATGATAAGAACGCTGAGATAGACCTGGGATCACAAACCTTGGGTTCAAGGCCTAGCTGAACCCTACTACCAGGGTGACCATGAGCAAGTCATGTAGTTTCCACGGGCTTAGCACCCTCATTTATAAAATGAAGTTAACACTAATTCTTGTTATACCTGACTTACAGGGCTGTTGAGAGGATCAAATGAAATCATGTATGTCAACACTATAAGTTGCTAAGTCCTGTCTCATTGGAAGGGATTATTGTGAGAGAAATTATCCTTCCAGGTAGTTTTTCTTTGTAACTGGTGCCAAAGATAAGTAGAGATAGACAGAAACTGTAGATACTTAAATATTTTGTAGTTTCTTCTTTATCTTCAAGGGATGCAAATATAATTTTCCTTTTTAATTAAAAACTTGTTTACCAGGAAGTGTTACTTTAAATAAAATGACGCTTAAGCAGACTTGAGTTAACCTGTTGAATCATTCTACAATGCTTGTAAAAGTAATGTTTAAGGTAATACTATCAAAAGAGATAATTAGTTTTCCTTAATAATTTACTGACCACATACTAATAGGGAGAGCCAATTCTGGACTAGGTTGACTTAGCATTTCTGATTTCTTGCATATTCAGAAAAATTTTAGCACAACATTAATTCATATTTATTTGGCTTTTTTTTTGTTTTTTTCTGTCAGATGGGTCTTTTGGGAGAGATTTATTCATCTACCACAGAGATGCCTGAGAAATATCCAACACTATGTTTTATGGTTGTATTTTGTCACCAAGGAAGTAGTGAATAATTCCTTGTGGAACTTTTGGAAGATTACCTACTGTGAATGTCAAATATGGTTATTGGGGTTAGAAGGTAGTCTGATTTAAGACCTCTTTATTTCTAAACCCTCAGTGTAGCAGAAGGTCAGGATGATGTCTGAAAATTGTCATCATAAAAACCTGCCAATCTGCCAATCTGCCAAATCTGCCAATCCCTACGGCCCCTTTGAAGGCAGCTACCACATGGACCTACCAACATTTTCTAAGGGTGTCTCACTCTGCTTTTCCTACACACAGTTTTCCAGTTACCTGGATCTTCAACCTGACACTATTGTACACCAATCAGAACTCCCAGAGAGGGAATCAGCACGGACTGGACAAACATTTGCTCATGACCAGCCCATATTCGGGTGGAGGGGACCATCAGCATTTCTGAGCCTTGGAGCTGGCGAAGCAGCTGTGGAGCAAGGCTCCTGTAAGTGGTCTCCTTCATTCATTCTAAAAGGAGACACACAGTGTTTACTATTGATCAGACACTGTGCTGGGCACAGTGGACAGAACAGACAAGCCTCTGCAGAGATCCTCAGGTTCCAGAGGAGTCAGGCAGGCAAAAGTAGGGCTGGGAAGACAACGAAGCATGGAAGGGAGCAGAGAGTATTTCGGATGGAGAGAATAGCACATAGAAAGACCCCAAAGAGAGAGTATGTGAAGAAAAGTCCACAATGGCCATGGCGAGGTGAACTAATGCCAGGTCATGGAAGACCTTGTCTGCATGGGCCTCCTTCCCATTCGTATAATGACAGCACCTGTACAGAGCAAGTGGAGCTTCTCAAACTGCCCCACAGAGCCCAGGCATTCTACCAAGGGGACTCAGAGGGCCTTGTGGAGTACGGGGTGGAAGGGAGTGGCTCTGGGCTCCAACTTCCGCTTCAGTGAGAACACCTTTGCTAACATCCATTTCAAATGTTAGGGATCTGAGTACAATAGTGTTAGAAGACAGGGATTTAAAAAGTGATTGAAAACTACCAGGTCCTCTCCTCCGATAATAGGATTCCATGTTGTTCCCCCTGAGAGAATGCTATCTGGGTGACTGGGGGCGTCGGCTTATTATCTCCTGAAGAGCAGCCCATTCCTGACGGAAAACACACAGGGTTATGGTGTGAGCAAAAGGTCCTGGGAATTTCTGCCCATTTTTTCACAAAAATCTCAGAAATAGTCTCTGGAATTTTTACTTTCCCACACTGTTGTCTCTTTAAGTGGGCAGGACAGGAACCTTCCAGCATGCCTCGTCCCTGCCTTCATTGTAATGCTGAGCCCCCTCAGATGGACTACAGACACAGAGCTACAAAGACACACCCACCTACTACTCGCTGAAGGGGGTGAGCTACAAACCTGAACAAAGAGCAGCCTTTCCTAAAAGGAGAACTCCCTGTCTTACCCATCAGCAGCTCAGTAAGTATTAGTAGAACCGTCTGTTTCTGTTCTCTAGACTCTGGCTCTCTGGACCAGCAAAACTGGTTTTAGCTTCTCTCACCTGATACCCCTGGACTTGACTTCTTGTCTCCTTGACCTCTGGACATTCATTGCCTTCGAGCCCGAGCCCGGGCTGAGGCTCTGAAACTCCACCTTTGCTCACACCTTCATGCAACCTGCAGACTGCCCCTGTCCAGCCAGCCTGAGGTCCCAGCTCCTCGATGCAGAGCAGCCTGACCATCGGCACAGGTCCTGGCGGACAGAGGTCACAATTTAAGAAATCACTTTGGACGCTACCTGACAGATCCTGCCTCCCCAAGTCCCTCCCAGCTGGCGCCACTAGATGTCTTCCAACAGGAGACTCAGGCCTGCTCAGCCCTCCTGTTACTCCTGACTAAGCAGCGCTTCTCAAAGTGTAACATGTAAACAAATCTTCTGGGGATCAGGCCGAAATGGATCTTCTGATTCATTAGGCCCGGGCTGGGGTTAGATATCCTGTGTTTCTAAGAAGTGCCCAGGTGATGTCAATGGTTCATGAACTTCCCTTTGAGTAGTAAGAATGAGAATGTGTATAGACTATAACTTCAGCCTTACCTGGGGCTAAGCTCTGGAATATGTTGGATTTTTTTTTCATTTATTAGTAAACGTTTATTAAACACTCTTTCTATGTAGCCATTGCTGTGCTGCTAAGATTCATTCTTTGCTTTCAGGAAGCTTATAATCTTTTCTTTTTTTTTTTTAGTTATTTTTTCCTTTTTTTCTTATCGAAGTATAGTTAATTTACAGTGTTTTGTTAGTTTATGGTGTACAGCAAAGTGATTCAGTTTTATGTATATATATATATATATATATATATATTCTTTTCCATTCTAGTTTATTACAAGATATTGAATATAGTTCCCTGTGCTATACAGTAGGACCTTGTTGTTTATCTGTTTTATATATAGTTGTTTGTATTTGCTAATCCCAAACTCCTAACTTATCTGCCCCCCACCTTTCCCCTTTAGTAACCATAAGTTTGTTTTCTATGTCTGTGAGTCTGTTTCTATTTTGTAAATAAATTCTTTAGTACCATATTTTAGATTCCACTTATAAGTGATATCATATGGTATTTGTCTTTGTCTGCCTGACTTACTTCACTTAGTATGATAATCTCTAGGTCCATCCATGTTGCTGCAGATGGCATTATTTCATTCTTTTTTTTATGGCTGAGTAATATTCCATGTAAATGGTTCTTCTGTGAACATTGGGGTGTGTGTATCTTTTTGAATTAAGAGTTTTGTCTGGGTATATGTTCAGGAGTGGGATTTCTGGATCATATGGTAACTCTATTTTTAGTTTTTTAAGGAACCTCCATACTGTTCTCCATAGGGGCTTCACCAATTTCCATTCCCATCAACAGTGTAGGAGGGTTCCCTTTTCTCTAAACCCTCTCCAGCATTTATTATTTGTAGACTTTTTGATGATATGGCCATTCTGACTGATGTGAAGTGATTCCTCAATCGTAGTTTTGATTTGCATTTCTCTAATAATTAGCGATATTGAGCATCTCTTCATGTGTCTATTGGACATCTGTAGGTCTTCTTTGGAGAATGTCTATTTAGGTCTTCTGCCCATTTTTTGATTCGGTTGTTTTGTTGTTTGTTATTGAGTTGTATGAGCTGTTTATATATTTTGGAAATTAAGCCCTTGTTGGTCACATCGTTTGCAAATATTTTCTCCCAGTCTATAGGTAGTCTTTTCATTTCGTTTATGGTTTCCCTTGCTGTGCAAAAGCTTATAAGTTTGATTAGGTCCCATTTGTTTATATTGCTTTTATTTCTATTGCCTTGGGAGACTGACATAAGAAAACATTGCTATGATTTATGTCAGAGAATGTTTTGCCTGTGTTCTCTTCTAGGAGTTTTATGGTGTCTTGCTTATATTTGTCTTTAAGCCATTTTGAGTTTATTTTTGTGTATGGTATGAGGGAGTGTTCTAACTTCACTGATTTACATGTGACTGTCCAGCTTTCCCAACACCATTTCCTGAAGAGACTGACTTTTTCTCCATTGTATATTCTTGCCTCCTTTGTCAAAGATTAATTGACCGTAGGTGTGTGGGTTTATTTCTGGGCTCTCTATTCTGTTCCATTGAGCCATATGTCTGTTTTTGTGCCAATACCACACTCTTTTGATTACCATAGCTTTGTAGTATTGTCTGAAGTCTGGGAGGTTATGCCTCTAGCTTTGTTCTTTTTCCTCAGGATTGCTTTGGCAATTCTGGGTCTTTTATGGTTCCATATAAATTTGGATTATTTGCTCTAGTTCTGTTAAAAATGTCATGGATAATGTGATAGGGATCCCATTAAATCTGTAGATTGCTTTGGGTAATATGGCCATTTTAACAATATTAATTCTTCCAATCCAAGTGCATAGGGTATCTTTCCATTTCTTTGAATCATCTTCAGTTTCCTTTATCAACATCTTAGAGTTCTTAGCGTATAAGTCTTTCACCTCCTTGGTCAGGTTTATTCCTAACTATTTTATTTTTTTGATGCGATTTTAAAAGGGATTGTTCTTTACTTTCCCTTTCCGATATTTCATTGTCAGAGTAAAGAAATGCAACTGATTTCTGTGTCTTAATCTTGTATCCTGATACCTTGCTGAATTTATCAGTTATAGTAGTTTTTGTGTGGAGTCTTTAGGGTTTTCTATATATAGTATCATGTCATCTGCATATAATGACAGTTTTACCCCTTTTCTTCCAATCTGGATAATTTTTATTTGTTTCTTGTCTGATTGCTATGGCTAGGACTTCCAGTACTATGTTGAACAGAAGTGATGAGAGTGGGCATCCTTGTCTTGTTCCAAATTCTAATGGGAAGGCTTTCAGCTTTTCACCATTGAGTAGATTATGTTGGCTATGGGTTTGTCATAAATGGCTTTTATTATGTTGAGATAAGTTTGCTCTATACCCACTTTGGTAAGAGTTCTCATCATGAATGGATGTTGAATTTTATCAAATGCTTTTTCTGCACCTATTGAAATGATCATACAGTTTTTTTCTTTTCACTTGTTGATGTGGTGTATGTAGCACATTGATTGATTTGTATATGTTGAAATTGAACCATCCTTGCGACCCTGGGATGAATCCAACTTGATTGTGGTGTGTGATCTTTTTTATGTGTTGTTAGATTCAGTTTACTAAGATTTTGTTGAGAACTTTTGCATCTATATTCATCAAAGATACTGGCCTGTAATTTTCTTTTTTGGTAGTGTCTTTGTCTGGTTTTGGTATCAGGGTGATGGTGGCTTCATAGAATGGCTTTGGGAGTGTTACCTCCTCTTCAGTCTCTTGCAAGAGTTTGAGAAGGATCCGTATAAGTTCTTTTTTGTATGTTTGGTAGAATTCCCCAGTGAAGCCATCTGGTCCTGGACTTTTGTTTGCCGGGAGGTTTGTTGTTGTTGTTGTTGTTTTAATTACAGATTCTATTTCACTTCTAGTAATTGGTCTGTTCAAATTATCTATTTCTTCTCGATTCAGTCTTGGTGTGCGGTATGTTTCTAAAAACTTGTCCATTTCCTCTCACTTGTCCAATTTGTTGGCATATGATTGTTCATAGTATTCTATTATGGTTTTTTATTTCTGTGGTAACAGTTATTATTTCTCCTCTTTCACTTCTTAGTCTGTTTATTTGGGTCCTCTCTCTTTTCTTCTTGGTGAGCCTGGCCAGAGGTTTGGCGATTTTGTTTATCCTTTCAAAAAAACCAGCTCTTGGTTTTATTGTTTTTTTTCTATTTTTTTAAATCTCTATTTTATTTATTTCCTCTGTGATCTTTATTTTTTCCTTCCTTCTGTTGACTTCAGGTTTTGTCAGGGAGCTTTTAATCTAATAGAAAAGAAGTGTTTATTTTTAGCCTATATACTTTATATAGCTTAGTTCTTACAATATACCTATGAGATTATTATTATCCCCATTTTACACATAAGGAAACAGGCTTAGAGAAGTTGACACTTGTCAAGGGTTACACTCATGGGAAATGACAGCCTGAATTTCAGTTCTCAGGTCTCTGACTCTGAGCATCATTTCCTTAATCTTCTTGTGTTGCCAAAATCTGTACAGTTGGGCTTCTGCCTCAGTTTCCTTGTTTAATATTTCAGTTTCTGGCTTAGGCTGAGCCCTGCTCCAAACCCCAGACAACTTGGCTAGAAATCATGCACCCAACTCTTTCCTCCCATCCACACATCCCCCAGTTAGGGTTCTGCTATAGATAGTCCACTTGCCTGGAAATGAAAAGCATTGCTCCATGTTGCAAAATAGCTTCTAGGAACTAGCCAGAGGAATGTTCCCTTTCATCTGTAATTCACCCTTATGGTTCTTTTAAGTTTCACACTCAGCATCAGACACTCCAAAAAATAAATAAGCTATGTAATAGGAATAGTAAACAAAGAAGGAAGTGGCACTGATTTATGCAAACTTCATTCTTTGACCTCTTAGCCATGGCAGTATATCTAATGGTCCCAGCATCCTTTCCCTATGAATGGATGTAGCATACAGTAGCGCTCATGATGTGACTTGTCCCAGATCTCATCTCGGCTCTGCCCGTCTCTGTCAAGGCTCTGGAGAGAGCAGAAAGAGTGGAATAGACTCTGAGGGAGTCATCTGCACAGGACAGACGTTACAGAGACCACGGGAGCCCTGGTCTGTGGTCATGGCTTTGAATTCTTGTAGTCCTCTCCCTGCTCCTCTTAGCCTGCTTCCTTGTTGAGCAAGGAGCTTACTTCCTATTGGCTCATTTATTCCCAGTGAATTACCCAGTGCAGGGGGAGGGGTAATATTTGCTGCTGCCTCAATTGCTTTACCTTACTTAGAATGGCAGAATTTAGCAAGAGTTAGTTAGGTATTGAAATGTATCATTGCAAGTTCTCACTGATGGTTGTAACATTTTCTCTGTTTGTTACTCAACGCAATCCATTCTACCCCAAGACATTCAGTATGACATTTAGTGAGAAATCTTTAACAAAATTCTGTCAACCATTCCCCATATTCAGACTGACACTTTTGATGATCATCAACCAGACTTTCAGCAATCTTCTATAGACCCTATGTCACTCTGATTGACACCTGTTATTTACTTAGGCGTCCCTTCCCTCCACTCACATACCCAACAGATAGTAATACCTGCCCAACCCAAGCTCAAGTTTGCCTTGGACCTTCTGAGCCTCTAGCTGTGTGTAGCTGGATCCTTTTATTGCATATCCCCCAGTCCTGTTTCCCTTGACCACACCACGGGCAACAGCTCTGTAAGTCACTCAAACTCTTTTGCACTCACCCCCCATCCGATAAAATGTAAACATGTTCATGGTCAGCAGTTTGGTGGCTTGTGGTTTCCTTTAATTCAAATTTAAAGCCCCGCTCAGGGTTTGCCATTGTTTCTGTGCAAGTCCAAGAATCGTTATTTGTTTACTCTGAACACGAAGGTGACCGACAGAGCTCCAACCTGACTAACCACAGCATCCTGCAGTCAGTACGTAGATGATTTGGGGCTTATGTGGAGTTTACCTGCATCTTGAAAACTTTTGAGTCTTATCTGATCTAGTGCCCTAAGAAGTAATACAAAGTAAAATTTCAAAGCTTTGCATCAATATTTTCCTTTTGGGACTCCATTCAAGTCTAGAAAATTTTGTGGTCAAACTCTATAATTTTTTTGCCTACAATGTTGACTGTGTAATTTTTGGCAGATTGCAGGCATTCTTTGTTGCAAATTCTTTTGAAACCATTGGCAAATGTTTAGTAGCATTGATAATATTGACCACAAATTAGTTCTAAACTTAAAAAAAAAGAAAAAATATTATTTTGTTTTAAATGTTCTAAAACCTGACTAATTAAAGTGTATTTTTTCCTTTTCTCAAGTCCATGTGCTATTTGTCTCTTAGAAATTTTTAAATGATCTCAGTGTATTAAGTGTCTGACAAAAGACTATACACGCTGATGGCTGCTAGCCTATTCAAATCTCTCATTTTACTGTTGTTGAATATCAGCAGGCAACATGTGCTTGGCATTCTGAGTAAGGTTACTGTCACAACTCGGAAAATACTCTAGAATTCAATACATTTTCCAAACATTCATTTATTATTCATTCGTTCAACTAATTGATAGCTAGTGCTTACTACGTGCCAGACATTGTTCTGGGTTTTAGGCCTTAAAATGATGAAAAAAGATAGACAGTGTTTCTGCCTGCATGGAGCTTATATTCTAGTGGAGGGTCAAATGTTTAATTGAATGAGTGAATGAATGAATGAAGGTGGAGAGATGGAAGAGGCTGGGATTGGGCTGGATTGTGGTCACAGCAACCAACAATCCTTGATAGTGCCTGAGGGCTTAAACAGAGCCAGAAGGAGGTCAGTTCTGGGTGTCTGAACCAGTTTGCGACCTTATACACTGGTAGCCCCTATCAGAAGCCCTGTCTCCATATGTAAATGCTTGGGAAGTTGTTGCTGCATTCACCTCTGTCCTTCCTTATGCACCCGTTTCCTCCGTAATGTTGGCTCTGGTTACAGTCTTCTTCCCTCTTGGCTGGTTCCCCCTCTGCCAGCCTCCTTGGGATTGATACTTCTTTGGCCTAGCTCTTGGTTCCCCTCTTTTCCTTCATCCTTAGATACTCTCCTTGGATCCCTTCTTACCTCTGTGTTCCACAGCTATTGGCCAGCTCTATCTCAGTCTGAGCCCAGCTCTAGTTTCTAGGTTGGAGCCTTAGACATGACCTGACCTAACCGGGGGAAATCAGATGTCAGGGATTGGGGCCCAGCAGCAGTTTCCAGACAGTGGTGGTGGTCAGATCCAGGCAAGAAACAAGATTGGGGTTGCAGGGGGTTATCTAATTTGGAGCAGAATCATGACTGGGAGGAGAAGACTGGCAGGAGAGGGTCATGGGGTCAGGGATTCAGGGTAGGCTCCCCGCCCGGCAGAGTAACTAAAGTGCAAAGCAAAAAGTTACGGTAAGATCCAGTCTTATAGACAAGCAAGCATAACAGGGGCTAGGGACAAGGCTGCAATTTGGTGAGCACACGGGGCACACCAAACCCAGGCTGTATTAGTACTAATTCCAGCTTCCATACCTGGGGGTCTGAAACTATTGATCTGACAGGCTGGTTAGGGCTGAGACTCACAGAGAGTACTTGCTCAAAGCACAGACTTTGAGAGGAGACAGAAGAGGGTGTGAATCCCAACTCTGCTATTTACTAGCTCTGTGACCTTGGGCAAATTGCTTTACCTCTCTGATCCTCAGTCGCCTTACCTGTAAAATGGAGATGGTAACACCTGCCTTACATGGATGTGGTGAGGATTAAATGAATGAACTGGGGAAGACTATGAGGCCTCCTCAAAAAGGAAGGCCAATAAACAAGTCTTTGAGCATCTGGGGCTCCCCATGAGGCCCAAGTGGGGAGGTGACAACAGTCAGCAGCCCAACGCTGGCACGGCCGGCTCTGGTTCCAACAGTAGTCTAGTGTGGTCCTTCAGGTCTGGCTGCTGGAGAGACTAACACCCAGTGGGGTGCTCTCCCACTGGGTCTGGGGGAGTGGTTGAGTGTTGGCCCATTCGTCTCTACCACATGCTCACGTGTACAGTACTCTTGTACTTGCCATGGCTCTGCTGTCAGCTCATAACCTTCCTGAGCCCTGAGCCAGTATGTCTCCTTCTTTTAAACTCAAACAATGTTGACCCAACATTGAAAATGGACACATACATATGGCCTCTATTGCTGAGTCTCTCCTGTATACCAATGTTGGACTTAAACTTGCGTTCTGCTCAGAGATCTTCGGTTGCTCCTTATTTTTAACTGCATCATCTGTTCAGTTTTCTAGGCCTTTTAGAATCTGACTTCGGTTTCTTAGCCACCAAGCTCCCTCTGCTTCCTGACACTCCCCCTTTTTTCTGTCTCACATAGACCTGTGTCTCTCCTCACAGCTTCTCCTTCTCCCTTGGGTGCTTCACCTCCAGCTGCCCCTGCTGTTCCTCCTCTCTCTAAAATCCTACTCTTCCTTCAACCAGGCTCAAGTCTCCTTGCCCTTGAAGCCCTTTTTCTCGTTCTTGTTGTTTTCTTCCAGTTTTATTGAGATATAATTGACATACCACACTGTATAAGTTTAAGGTGTACAGCATAATGATTTGCTTTACATACATTGTGAAACAATGACCACAATTAGTTTAGTGAACATCCAACATCTCATATACATACAAAAGAAGAGAAAGAAAATGTTATTTCCTTGTGAAAACTCTTAGGATTTACTCTTTTAACAACGTTTACATGTAACATTCAGCAGTGTTAATTATACTAATCATGTTGTACATTACATCCCTAGTACTTATTTATCTTACAACTGGAAGTTTGTACCTTTTGACCTCCTTCATCCAATTCCCCTCACTCCACCTCCCACCTCTGGGAACCACAAATCTGATTTCTTTCTTGAAACCCTTTTTGACTCCTGGAATGCTTATAGATCTACATATCCTTGAACACCTGCGATACTTAATAGTTTAGAATTTATCAAATTACACAAAATCTAAGATGCCATCAACTAAAGATGCACCATTATTTTATGTGCCATTAGGAAAACCCTTCTAATTAAACTGGCAACTAGAGAATGTAAGACACCTTTTGATTTCGGAAATGTTAAGCTATAATAAAAGGACATGTTAGAATCAATGAAATATGGTAATTATTTAGTGGTACTTATTATAATTATAATGGACATTATCACTGTTTCATAATTGCTGTTTATTTTCTGACTCCCCTACTAGAATAAGGACTTCATGAGGACAGATTTCATGCCTGGCTATTCACTTACCATCCAGCTCACCCTGGTACTCAACAAATGTTTGCATAAGTAGATTTCTAAAGTGAACAGAAAGTTCCTTGAAGACAAGAATTATGTATTACACTCTTATGTATACTTATTTTTAAAGTTGACATGTAACACACGTAAAGTGCACTAGTCTTAAATGTAGAGCCTAAAGTCTTTTTATGTATGTATACATCTGCATTATAATCACTCAAATTAAGATATAGAACATTTTCCTACAGTACTTTTCCCAGTGCTGAGGAAATACGAGGTATTCGTCTATACTTATTGATAGATTAAATGGTCTTCAGCTACCCTTGTATTGCTCGGTTTCAACTCACTACTGTTTTCCCTAGTTCAGTGGTTCTCAAACCTGCAAGAATTTGGAGAATCACCTGGAAGGCTTGTAGAAACACAGATTGCTGGACCCCAACCCCAGGTTTCTGATTTAGAAGGTCTGTGGTAAGCCTGAGAATTTGCTTTTCTAACAAGGTAGTGCTGACGTGGCTCTAGTGGGATGGAGGAGGGGGGCGTGTCTTTCCAAAGGTATTAAATTCTCCCTAGTCATATGCTTATTCTAATCAGGGGTTCTTCACCTTTTCTGAAAGCCCTGGCAGTGTGGTGAAGCCCACGTACTCCCTAGAATAATATCTCTTAATGGAATAAAGTAAAATACTTGGGACTACAAAGAAAACCAATTATATTAAAATGGATTGTTCAAATTATTTAAAAAATTGTAATATATACAATATTTGTGACAAGTCAGCTGTGATGTGATATTAAAAAATTTGAGGTTTCTGTTGGTGAAAAACTCCCACACCTACCGATAGTACTACTGTGGTTTGTTGCATACATTTACAGTTGAAAGAAATGGTAAATTTCAGATAGAGTTTAGTGAAAATAAAGAACCTAGGTTAGGAATACTTGCCCTTGTGCAATCTGAAATGGGGCGCTCTACTCTTGACATTTGGTGAAGTTCCAAACAATTCAGTTTGGTGGTTCAATATTATTAATTAAGTATCTCCTATGTGGAGACACTTTGATAGATGATCGACATTCAGAGAGGAATAAGACACTGTCTCTTCTCTGTACAAGTACCTCCCATTTTGGTGGGAAATATAAAAATATAAAGTGATGATTAAAGTGGAGTGTGACATGCAGAAATAGAAGTATGCACAAGGCACAGAAGTAAAGAATGGAATGATTTATGCAGAAGTGTGAGAGATGGGGATAAGATCTAGAACTCGGTCAAATGGAAGTTGTAGTGGTAGACTATTACCTCGGTGGTCCTTGATGAAACATGCCTCCACATATTCAGATCCCCTGTATTGACTCTAAACTTGGCCACAAAACTTGCTTTGGCCAGAGGATATTACCAAGCATGACACAAATAGTTGCACATGGGGGCTTGTCTCTTGTAATGCTGGGGTTCAGCTGCCATTTCAGAAGCTTGGACTTAGAAGACTGGATGAGGAAAGGCCACGTGGAGAGTGGCCCCAGAGGATGAGAGGCCATCTTAGATGTTCCAGCCTCAGTTGAGCTCTCAGCTGAATGCAGCCACTTCAGAAATCCCAAGCAGTAGTGAGGGAACAGCAGCAGTACCGCCCAGCCTACAGAGTCGTGAGAAGTAGTAAATCGTTGTTTTAACCACTATGTTTTGGAGTGGTTTGCTACACACCAGTAGGTGATTGAAACAGTTGTTTTTATTTTATTTTATTTTTTTAAATAAATTTATTTATTTATTTACTTTTGGCTGCACTGGGTCTTCGTTGCTACGCACGGGCTTTCTCTAGTTGCGGCGAGCGGGGGCTACTCTTCCTTGCGGTGCGCTGGCTTCTCATTGTGGTGGCTTCTCTTGTTGCGGAGCATGGGCTCTAGGCACACAGGCTTCAGTAGTTGCGGCTCGGGTCGCGGGCTCTAGAGCGCAGGCTCAGTAGCTGTGGTGCACGGGCTTAGTTGCTCCGCGGCATGTGGGATCTTCCCGGACCAGGGCTTAAACCCATGTCCCCTGCATTGGCAGGCGATTCTTAACCACTGTGCCACCAGGGAAGTCTGAAACAGTTGTTTTTAATTTCTTTACTTTCTGTCCTCTTCCATTTGGCTTTTAAAAAATGCAGAGGACAAAACACTGTTACAAAAAAAAAAAAAAAAAGCTGATGCAGAGATTTTTCTGCAAACAAATAGGCACAATTTCCAGGGAAGTGTCTAGTGCTTCATACTTTTAAATCCTATAAGATCTATGGCTAGAGAATTGATATGATAGTTATGACTCTGGTAAACTTAAATGCTGATCTTCAGAGAATGATTACTTTAAATCATAAACTCTTAAAACCTGGGATTTTGAGCAGGAAGACATCTTGGAATCTATGAAGTCTAATCTCTTAATTTAAGGACACTGAGGCTTGAGAGGTTAAAACCACACAGTGTGTTGTTAGTAGGGTCCAGAAAGGAAGCCAAGTCTCCTGGCTTCTAATGCAGTGTCTTTTAATAAGTTAGAAATGGTCATTTGTAGATTACCACTTTCATTATCTTATTTTCACAATAGGCAGAGTTGGTATATTTATACTTTCCAATTTTATAAATGAAAAAACCTGAGATTTGGATTTGAAGAGACCTGCTCATTTCACATAACTCATAAAACCAGGACTAGATTCTGGGCCTTATGACCCCTGGTCCAGGGCTTTTTTATTATATCAGGCTGCCTGTGATGTCCAGTGTAATAAGCAAAGAAATAAACGGATATATTTTTGAAAGAGAATCAGCAGCAGACACTAATCTGGTTCATCTTTGAATTCCTCATAGCAATATACCATGTACATAATGTTCACTCAATAAATATTGGTAATATGAAATGAATATATGAATGAATGAATGAGCAACTGAATAAACAAAGGATAGACCAGGATTATGTTTCATTTTAACCAGACATTCTGTTCTTGAAATGTATGATTACTCAAGATCCCTCTGTACTTGAAAAGGAATAGGGGATAAAACCCCCAGTCAGTAGTAATGACAACATTTTGTAATTATTGTGCTTTGAATTCGAAAGCAGAGTAATAGACACAAAGGTAAGCTCTTTCAATATGTCTCTCCTATTTTGTACATAATAACTCAAAAGGTCCTCTCTGGACATGGCACAATGGTGGGAAGGAGGTGAAGGGAGAACTTTCTACTGAGCCATCGGGAAATGAAGGTTACTCCCCTTCTCCCAGTGAAGAACTAAGGTAGCAGAAGTGACCCAGGCAACCTTGAGGGGCCTTGACCAGTAGAAGGAGAATGAGAGCAACATATTATTTATTTATTTAATAAATAAATAAATAAGTAAATTTAATTAAATTATTTATTTATTTATTGGCTGCGTTGGGTCTCTGTTGCTGTGCGCGGGCTTTCTCTAGTTGCGGCGAGTGGGGGCTACTCTTTGTTGCGGCGCGCGGGCTTCTCATTGTAGTGGCTTCTCTTTGTTGTGGAGCACGGGCTCTAAGTGCGCGGGCTCAGTAGTTGTGGTGCACGGGCTTAGTTGCTTTGCGGCATGTGGGATCTTCCCGGACCAGGGACTGAACCCATGTTCCCTACATTGGCAGGCGGATTCTTAACTACTGCGCCACCAGGGAAGTCCAACGTATTTAATTTAAAATTTTCTAGTAGCTACAGTAAAATAAAAGAAAACAGATGAAATTAATTTTGATAACATGTTTTATTTAATTCAATATGTCCAAAATATTATCTTTTCAACATCTAATCAACACAACAATTATTGACGAGATATTTTACTTTTTTTTTTTTTTGAGATGTACTTGGGGTACATCTCACTCCAGACTAGCCACATTTCTAGTGCTCAGTAGCCATATGTGGCTAGTGGCTACCATTTTGGACAGCACAGGCCTAGCCACACAGGACATGGTGATTCTGTAAAAGGAAGGTGACAGTAATCACAGCACAGAGGAAGTAGTCTCCTCAGGAACACTTGAGGAAGTTACCCTGCTTCAGTCCAATCATGTAACCCAGACCACTGCTGTTTGAAGGGAGATTCTACTACCTCATGTTTGGCTGTTCAGCCCTGGGCAAGTACCTTAACCTTCATATAACTCAGTTTCTCATCTATTATCACTTGGAGCTGCTCAGATGATTACATGAAATAATAGATAAAAGCATTTAGTCAATACCTGGCAGGTAGGAAGTACTTGATTAGTAGTAGCTATAAAAATCTACTAGGATCCCACCTTATCACACAAACCTTAATCTCATTTTAGAGTTTTATAAAAAGGTTAGTAGGGCTCCCTACAGATTGCTATTGTCTCTTCTGCAGCAAGTGTAAAGGGGCTCTTAGATAAGGTGAATTGGAAAAAAAAAAAAAGTAAAGAAACAAAAAAGGTCATGAGTTACATTATAACTAGACTTCTATTAGAGGGAATCATATTAATAAAATAAGATGGTGTTCTACTTTTTAAAAATTGTGGTAAAATGTACATAACATAAAATCTGTAACGGAGCAGGACACTACGGGGCCTTCCCAGGACAGACCCCTCCCCCATATCCTCTGCTGTAGTTCCTCTCTGACTACCCAGATAATAGTATCTCATGCATATTTCCTGAGTTTTTCATTTGCTAAAAACCACCACCAAGTGGAAGAAATGAACTACTTGACGATCATGAGCACGTAGCCCCCAGACCTGCTGGTGACTAAGGATTGATCACCATCAACCAGAGAATTGTGCAGGAGTGGATCACATACCCTTTGGGATGACTCTCTCTCACCTGGCCTTTAAAAATGCTTTGCTGAAATGCTTCAGGGAGTTCGGGGGGTTTTTGGGCACGAGCCCTGCAATAATCCTTTCTCTGCTCCAAACTCCGACTTTACGGTTTGTTTGGCCTCACTGTGTGTTGGGCACACAAACTTGTGTTCGGTAACAAATCTACCATTTTAACCATTTGTAACTGTACAGTTCTATGGCATTAAGTGCATTCACACTGTTCTGCAACCATCACCATCATTCATCTCCAGAACTTTTTCAACATCCCACAGCGAAACTCTGTATCCAATAACTTCCTATTTCCCCCTTCCCCAGTCCCTGGTAAACACTATCATACTTTCTGTCTTTTTGTGTTTGACTATTCTAGGTATTTCATATAAATGGAGATCTTTATTATTTTATTTTATTTTATTTTAAAAATAAATTTATTTATTTATTTTTGGCTGCGTTAGGTCTCCGTTGCTGCGCGCGGGTTTTCTCTAGTTGCGGCGAGCGGGGGCTACTCTTTGTTGTGGTGCACAGTCTTCTCATTGGGTGGCTTCTTTTATTGCGGAGCAGAGACTCTAGGCGCATGGGCTTCAGTAGTTGTGGCACACGGGCTCAGTAGTTGTGGCTCGCGAGCTCTAGAGTGCAGGCTTAGTAGTTGTGGTGCGTGGGCTTAGTTGCTCCACAGCATATAGGATCTTCCTGGACCAGGGATCAAACTCCTGTCCCCTGCATTGGTAGGCGGATTCTTAACCACTGTACCACCAGTGAAGTCCCTGGAGGTCTTTATTTTTTGAAGTAACATGTTATTTCTTTAAACATTAAAGTAAGAAAATTTGTTCTTACGGATAGAGTAAACCTAGAAATGTTTTTAAAGAATAATTAATGTTGGAATGCATGTTGATGTGTGCAGATGAAAGGCACTGAAGTAACAAATTATGACTATTACACATACATATCTGAGGGAGATGATCACCATGAGGTTTTTCTTTACTTTTTAAAAGGAACTCTGTATGAAAATATATGCACATGAATATAAATTAGGACGTCTGCAAAAGACCGTTGCTCATAAATGTCATAAATAATCAAAATGTTCATGAATATCAGAAATCTCTATGGTTTGCAGATCCTTGGGTTCCAACCTTGGCTGTGTCACTAGTGAGCCATTTGGCCTGAGCTTGGGACCTGATCCTCTCAAGTCCCTCCTATCTTCATCTGTAAAATGCAGATACTAATAGCTGCCCTTCCTACATCATAGGGTTGAGGTGAAGATCAAACAAAATAATCAGAGTGAAAGAGCTTTGAAAATACAAAGCCCTGTAGAAATGCAAGGCATTATTAAAGACTGTGGAGAGATTGCTAACACAATTTGATTCAAGGCCAAAGTTTTATACTTCCAAAAGTTAAAAAGATATTCAGCATTTGCAAATTATTTAGAAAACTAAATTCCTGCTGTGGCGACCCAGTACTATGACTGAATTATATGCTAAATGCTGTACATTTGATACCTACTGCTTGCTACAAGTCACATAACCACATTACCACACTAGATGTAATTGTACAGCATTTTGCAATATCCTCCATTTTTGGTGGGTAAGAGGTTATAAATCCACAGAGCTTAAAGACAAACTCATGTCTTCACTAGAAGATTTGGTTTTTGTTTAATTTCTTTTACTTTTCCATGGTGGCAACAGTGCTGCTCTCTGTAACATGTCTACTATGAGATGCAATGTAACAAGCATTAATTGAGTGCCTATGGTATACAGTCATTTGGGGTAGAGATGGGGTTGGGGGAAGGGTGGAGGTCATGAGAAGAAACACAAAGAGAAAAAAGGGGTCCTTGAATTGGGAGAGATTAAAAACTGGTGGGGAGTGGCATATCCTGTGACAACTAACTATAAAGACACAATGAAATCAATGCCAAGAAAAGGCTTAAGGGGCTTCCCTGGTGGCGCAGTGGTTAAGAATCTGCCTGCCAATGCAGGGGACACGGGTTCGAGCCCTTGTCCAGGAAGATCCCACATGCCGTGGAGCAACTAAGCCTGTGAGCCACAACTACTGAGCCCAGGAGCCACAACTACTGAATTCTGCGTGCATAGAGCCTGTGCTCCACAGCAAGAGAAGCCACCGCAATGAGAAGCCTGCGCACCGCAATGAAGGGTAGCCCCTGCTCGCCACATCTAGAGAAAGCCCGCACGCAGCAACGAAGACCCAATGCAGCCAATAAATAAATAAATAAATAATAAATAAATTCTTTAAAAAAAAAGAAAAAAGGCTTAAGTAATACATCATGCGGGTTGGAGATGTTCAAAGGATTGATTCATTCAACTAGGAGGGCAGAATCTTGTGAGATTTGTCCCTGGTCCTGATGCCTGAGAAGGATTCCTTGGGTCAGAAATAGAGGTGAGGATGTCCTGAGCCTGCAGGACCCACACCTAGCCTATCCCACAAATATTTACCCGATAACTGGCTGATAAAACTAAACAACTTGGCAATGTGCCTGTGACTCTACAAAGTAACAGCTGGGTGGTGTTAGGGTTTAAATCCCAGGTTCTCATCTGAAAGCAAGAGCCTTTGGCATTCCACCATCCCAGGAGGCCAGTTCAGAGGGCAGTCATACACACCTCTGCAAACAACACTTCATTTTATTTCAGTTCCATAGAGTTGCAAGAATTTAATCTTTGTTCAAACGGAGGTTCCAAATTTAAATAACCCACGCGCAGCTGGAAAACTCTCCAGGCCCAAGTTCCACCTGCTTGTTTCTAAGCTAACTTCTGCTTGTGTCCCAGTCAGTTTTCACAGATCCAGCACCAACCTTTACGTTTGAGTTTAGTTTCGGGGGCAGGGATTACACTTCCCCTTCCAATTCATTACTGTTAGATTACTTTTCCCTTTCCCCAAAGTATAAGAACTCTCTTCTAACCATTATCATACTATTAGCTAACATTTATTGAGATCTTACCTTGGGCCAGGCAGTGTGCTATGCATATTACAGCATCTCCCTTACACAAGACAGGTAATATTACTATTTCTATTTAATTGCAGAGGAACAGAGGCTTAAAGAGGTTATGTAACTTTTCCAAAGTCACCTAGCTAGTTTAGTGATGGAGTCCAGTGGAGTTAGGACACGCACATATAACCACTGCACTGCATTATCCCTACCCACTTGTCTTTCTCTTCAATATCAACAGAGAATTCTGTGAAATTTATGTGTCACTTGTAGGCAAACCATTTTGAAGGGCGGCAATCTGTAGGTTAAGAGGAACAAGCCACTCCTGACTTGCTAGGATCATGTTAACTAAGATTTATTCAGCACTCTCTATGTGCAAGACACTCTGCTAAACACAGGCACTTTCTCATTTTAACCTTCACAGTAGCCTTAGAGAGGGGCATGATTATCATCTCTTTAACAGATGAACAAACTGAGGCACAGAGAGGTTATGCAACTGAGCTCAGGTCCTCTTAGAAAGTGGTGGGGACAGTATTTGAACCTTGGCCATTTGATGTCAGAGCTCTAGCTTTTAACCTCTGAGCGATATGGCCACTTCGGATGAGTTGAGGGTCGCTGACAAGACCCTACCTCAAAATTTCTCCCCCACTTGCCTGCCCCAGAACTTGAAGTGAGAAGCCTTAGACCCTCCTTTGCAGTTGGGAGTTGCTGTTTGTTTGCTGGAGAGGAGTGACGCTGGGAGTAGCGAGTATCAGTTTCCCTCAAAGCCCTGTACCAGGTGATGCAAGGCAACCATCAAGGCGGGGGGCGGGCAGGGCAAGACCCAGTGCCTGCCCTCCAGGCTGGAGAGGAGCAGGAAGGAGATAAACAAGGCAGGTGCAATCGACACTGAAATTGAGGCACCAAAAGCAAATGAGGTCATGCCACTCCTTTGCTTAAAATCATTCACCAGCAGTCATCACCGACAGGATGATGACAGCCTGCTTCCCTCAGCAAGAGAGGCACAGCTACTCCTCCTGCATCTGTCTGCCTTCCTCCTTAGCTTCATCTCTGCCCCCCTGTCACTCACTCTGTGCAATAGCCAGGCATATGACAGGCATCTTCATGTCCTCTTTGCGTCCACCTGACCTAAGTTATAGCGCTCCTTCAAGACTTATCTTGGTCGCACTTGTATTCAAGCTTTTACTGCTCTCCTCTCCCCAGTGTATGCGACTCTATAACACTTTGTACACCTATTATAGCAGTTATTACCCTAAATTGAAATCGTTTACAAATTTGTCTCTTCAAAGGCTTAATCCTCTTTTGCATCCGGAGTGCTCACTCAGCACGGGGGACACACTAGGCTCTCAAAGCTTGGGTGAGGGCCAAAATACGTCCATTAACCCGCTGCAAGGATTCCTAGGTCGATTAGCAGTCCTGCACCCAGCGCTAAACGAAGACACTTGGGTATCAGCACTTGTAAGTTCGGGAGAAGGAAGATCTTTGGAAGGACCCAAGGCAGACCTGGGCTACACTCAACTGGATGTTCAACAGTAACTGGGGAGATGATGAGGAAGCAGAAGGCCTTAAAGTTCACCAATTTCGGAAATTTGCCTGGTCTGGCTCCAGCATCGGTAACTTTTTTTTCAACTGGCCCTGATATAGTATTGTATTTATAGGCGTGCCTGCCTCTCCACCAGCCAGCACCTTCCAGCAGTGTACCAGTCCTCACTGCGCATCCATTGGGTGGCTCAGGCCGTACACATCACCCTCACCGCTTATCCAGGTACTATTGTATTAGACATTTTAAAATCATCAGCTCATTTAATCCTCTCAACAACCTGTGAAATATTTTTGTTTGTTTTACTCGTGAGGAAGCTGACGTCCGGAGTGGTGAAAGCACCTTGTTCCGTACCACTGTGCGCTCCTTTCCACTGCGCCGGGGCGGACCCCGCTCTCTGAGTGGAAGGTCTCCTGGCGCTCCACGCTCTCGGGCTCCAAGGACCCCTAAAGCAGAGTGGTCAAAAAATGTGTTGCATTCTTTATCTGCACAGTGAAAAAGTTGTTTCGGGGTAAAAGTTGTTGAGAAGGAAGCCAAGATGGGGAGCTAAGGGGGAGAGAAGAAACAGGAGGGGGGCGGGGAGGGGTGGGAGAAGGACCCGAGAGAGGGCTGGAGTCCAAGGCAGCGGAGGCCGGGCCGGGGCGGGGCGGGGCGCGGGGGCGGGCCAGGCGCGGGCGCAGAGCTATTGGCCCGTGCGTCCGGGAGTGGCCCCTGCGCGCCCGCACGCCGCCCGACGGGGAGCCCGCACGCGCCTCCCATCGCCGACAGCGGCCGGGCGGCACCTGGACCGCAGGGCGAGCGAGCCGGGCAGAGCCGCCAGCACCCCGCCGGGGGAGAGGAAGCTCGCAGCGCCCAGTCCGGAGGAAGGTAACGCGCCGCACCGCGCTCGGGGTTGCGGGGTTTGCTCCAACCGGCCGGGGTCTGCGGCCAAGAGCACGAGGGAGGCGGCGAGAGGCTGTCCCTGCCCGGCAGCGCGCCCGGCTCTGGCCTCGACTAATATGCCCACTCGCTGTGTTACCTCGGGCAACTTTCTTTCCCTCTCTGGGTCTGTGTTTCCTCCTCCGTTAAATGAGGGAGTTGGTGTTGAATGATGATGCTTTTCTGGTCTTCTGAGTTCTAAAACGTGAACTTCGTTTTGGCACCCGGCAAGCGCCCTTTCTCAGTTTCCCACTCACGAAAGAGCCGGCTCCGCTGCCCAGGGGGCGGTCTCCAGGGAGCCGAGGTGCTTGGGTAGGCGGCGGTTCCGTGGGCTGTCGCGTTTCCTGGGGCTTTCGAGGACTGAGCCTGGGCTTGGGGCTGGCTGCTGGGTGGCCCTGACTACAGAGCAACTGTCCCTGGATTGCTCAGGTGGAGTAAGGTAGGGCGTTAGGACCTATCTACAGGTGTGGGGTCGGGAAGGGGGAGTTGGGTGCTGATGATTTCTACCTGGAAAATAAGCAGATTTGTTTTGGAGTTCTCCTCCTACACTCAGACCTTGTCCCGTGGTGAGTTATAAATTACAGGAATGAGATTTATTATCTTTCAAAGTAGAAAACCAACTGCTTCAGCAGCTAGGACAGAGGGCTCTCCCAGCATGTAGGAAGTGGGCCTCTCTCTCTGCAGCCATCCTCCTCCCTCTTCCTTTTCCTCCCTCCTCCCCTTATAAATCCCCTTTGACTTTGAGGGGCTCCACTTCCTGCCTGAATGAAAAGTCCTCATTTTCATTGAGTGCTGGTTTGTGACCAGCAGCCTCCAGGGCTTTGGGCTCTGGGTTGAGATGGAAACCTAGATAAGAACAGACTATGAATCACACTGTCAGCCTCTACCATGCAAGGATGTGCAGAGGAAGCCCCATGGGGTTTCAGACAGACAGACAGACAAACACTGGAAGGTGGGATGGATTCCAACTGTTGTTCGGCTTCCCGTCCCCTTCTTGGCAGCCATTCTCAGCTATGCAGCCAACTGTCAGTAGGATGGAGCAGCCAAACAGAGGAGGGTGCTTGAAAGCAGCAGAGGACTTTGGTGGGTTTCTGTGGAAGGTCTCCAGCAATTCTCTCCCTTCTCTTTCCCTCAGCCCTTAGTGTGGTATCCAGGTGAAATTAGATTCCAGGGCCCATCAAGAGCAGCGGAGGAGGGGGGAAGGGCAGTGGCAATATTGACCTTTTGGCGGGCACTTATGGGCCAGATACTCTTCTTTGCATGGAACACGTCCTTAGTTCTCACAAAGCCACGTGAGGGCTGGTATACTGATATTTACCCCATTTTACAAATGAGGAACTGAGGCTCAGAAAGATGGCTTCCCTTAGTCACATAGCTAGTAAGTGGCAGAGCTGGGATTCAAATCCAATCCCTCTGATTTTAAAATCTGTGTTCTTTTCCCTTTTTTGGTGCTCCTTGAGTAAGGGCAAGTTGGAACAGTGACAGCAAAAATGATTGTTATTGAGTTCTCACGAGGTGACAGACTCCATTCAAAGCACTCCAGAGGTGTTAGGTCATTTATGATGCAGGCGTTTCAGTCATTCTGGTGGGCATCAGTGATGCCTTAGCCTCTCTCAAGCAGCAGTCCCGTTCCAGAACGCCTGCCTGACCCCACCCAGCTGCTGGTGAGTGGGCTGGATGAGGGCCCTGTTTGCTTTATCCTGGAGGTGGTTTGAGGTCTCATGAAAGATTGATTGTCCACAGCTGATCCGTTAGACCTGACCGTTGGCTTGTGAATGATCCCACTGTCCCCTAAGAGGCCTTTCTCAGGCTTCGCTCAATAAACATTTGTGGAATGAATGAATTAGCACCTTGTGCAGAGTGGTCTGCTGTCCTGAAGAAATGCGAGGCGGCCCCTGGGGCAGCCCGGGCCCTCACCATCCTCAGAACCCAGGATGCCAGGCCAGGTAGTTCTCCCCCTTGGGCAAGGAAGGTAGGGCGAACTGTGCCCCTGTGGGCTTACAGATTTCCCTGCTAATGTGTTGGCTGCCACCTGTTTTATAAAGGAGTTTTTAAAGATAGTAGATGAAGGCAAATTTGACTTTTTTAAAAAGTTAAAAGGAAAAGTGACTTAGTTTTAATCAGGTTTCTGCTCTCTCAAAAAAGGGGGGAAATAAGATGGTACTATTTGCCTTAGGGCTTCCCAAACTTCTCCATTAGAAGAGTCTCTAATAGCAAAAGAAGCCTGACAAGTGCTCCTGGGGGTTGGGTTATAGTTCAGATTGGCCCCAGCGAGCACGAAAATTGTTTTAAGGATTTATGCAGGTTTTTTTCATTTGATTCCGTATGTCTGTTTTTCTGATAAATATTTATATATGGTTTTCTTCCCCAAAATATTTGTGTAAAATTGGTGTCCTGGCATATTGCTTTATATTCTTGCGGGGCTGAGAGTACCCAAATGGAGAAACAGGGCAAAGGTTCTGGTCTGGGAGCTTTAAGTATTGTTTGCATTTTCTAGTCACTTGGTTCATAGTGATAGAGCTTCCCAGCCTCCTGTGGTGATAACCTCTTTTCCCATTTTTCAGAGTGAAGAACATATTTAAAAAATAAAAACAATCATTGTTTTCCCTCCCCACAGACTTATTAAGATATAAATGACATTGCATAAGTCTAGGGTGTACACATGATGATTTTATACATGTATATATCACTACTATTTTTCTTGTAGTGAGGACGTTTAAGATTTAGTCTCTTAGCAACTTTCAGGTATGTAATACATACTATAGTCACCATGCTGTATATTAGATCTTAAGAACTTATTCATTTTATAACTGGAAATCTGTATGCTTTGACCAAGATCTCCCTATCTCCCCCACTCCCCAGCCTTTGGCAATCATCGTTTTACTCTCTGTTTCTATGAGTTTAGCTTTTGTAAGATTCCACGTGTAAGTGATATCGTTATTGTTTGTTTTCTTATTACCAAAACTATACTTATTTGTTGTAGAAAAAGATAAAATACAGATTAGCATTAATAATAATACATCTGTACTCAGAAACAACTAATGTAAAACTTGGGATACAGCCTTCCAAATCTTTTCTCTGCATCTGTACGTTAAAAAAAAAAAAAAGAACAAATGAATATAACTCTTACTTTTTTTAACATAAATTTATTTATTTATTTATTTATTTTTGGCTGTGTTGGGTCCTCGTTTCTGTGCGAGGGCTTTCTCTAGTTGCGGAGAGCAGGGGACACTCTTCATTGCGGTGCGCGGGCCTCTCGCTATCGCGGCCTCTCTTGTTGCGGAGCACAGGCTCCAGACGCGCAGGCTCAGTAGTTGTGGCTCACGGGCCCAGTTGCTCCGCGGCATGTGGGATCTTCCCAGACCAGGGCTCGAACCCGTGTCCCCTGCATTGGCAGGCAGATTCTCAACCACTGCGCCACCAGGGAAGCCCAACCCTTACTTTTGACTGTATTATTGTCCGGGCTAAGAGCCATCTCAGGTTGCTTTTGAAAGAATGTTGAAAGTAAATCATGAATAATTAAAGACATCGTAAAGGTTAATCCTGTTTGTGAACCCCAAAGTTCACCCCCTAGAGTTCCCCTGTGTCATTTAGTTTCCAGCAGAAAGAAGTGCCCGCAGTGGGGCTGCTGCTGACATTACGGGGTCAAGTTGTGCTCCTTGTTAAAGTGACTCAAGCATCTTAAATGTCTCAGATGTAACAAAAAGGTAGCTCTTCAGCGTTGTTGATGTGCAAAACGTGAGCAGAAAATTCTAAAGCTAATAGCACAGTGAGGAGGAGAGAGCCTTAGAAAAGGTCCTTGCTCCAACATTGCATTTTAGTACCTGTGTGACTTTGGGTAGCTTCTGGGAACCAGTTTTTCCTTCCGTAATTTGGAAATAATGACACCTACTTGATTTTTCTCCACCGAAGTCACTAGGAGGGCCAAGTGGCAGGTGTTATTGTTTGTTACTTGAATTGCATGTCAGTGTGTATGCAATTTAAAAAAAATTTAAAGGTAGAAAAAAACAAAAACATTGTCGGTCTTTATAAAAATGCTGAAATCTAACTCCTGGGCCTAACGTTAGTAGGACTTAATTATGATGCAGATGCTCTGTTGGATCCCTACTCTGTTTTCTTCAAAGAATATAGGATTCCTACACAGCTGGCATGTCACTGATCTTCATCACAATCCTGAAGTGAAGAAAAGGACAGAAAATAGTCCCATTTCACAGAATAAAAAACAGGCTTGCCATTCAAGGGCGCTGTTCCTTTGCAGAGGGAGTCCCAGAGCTCCTGAGGGCTGTCTCTAGCTGCCTAAAGCAAGGCAGAGGCATGCTGGGAGGAAGCAGTGAGAGCAGCCGGAAAGGTGATGATGTACCCCTGGGGGCACTCACCCAGCTCGGAGCAGCTCTGCCGAGAGGAATGGGCCCTGTAATGGGAGGCAGGTGGCTTGGCTTCCACTCCTATCTCACGGATAGGCTGTGAGCTCTGGGTTTAGTCATGTCCTCTCCCGGAACCTTGGTTTTTTTTTTTTTTTTAATCTATAGAGGGAGTTGGACCAGATGAAGTTCTTTCCAGTCGTAAAAATCTATGATTCTGGGTTATTTTCCATTCACATTTGCCCACATAAAAGTTTGGTAGAGAATCCAAATGAATCAGGTGTCAGAAAATGTTCCCACTTCCTGTTGCTTTCAGTGCCCCCTCATTATTTTCTAAGGGTCTCCCCAGCTGACTGCCCTCATGCAGAACACGTGATCCATAGATCATTGAGGGGAGAGTAGTTTCTGCTCATCTATTTGTTACTCTTAATCTAGAACACCCTCAGACTGTAGGAGGGAGAACTGCTTTGAGGCAACTTTTGGGAAGGTAGGTTGACAGAAGTATAATGAAAGCAGGTTATTTATGTTAATAAGGCTGTGTGTGTCACAAAGTACTCACTTCTGAAATCACTAAGTACAGTACTTTTCTTTAGTGCCCACTGGGTATTGGTCCTGTGCTGGGACCCTTGCAGAACATGAGAGAAGCACACTCTAGAGTGGTTCAGAACCGTAGGCTAGGGCGAGGGAGGGAGAGAGGAGACCGGAGAGAGGAGAGAGCGCCAGGTGTGGCTGGAACACCTTGGAGATGAAAAGGCCAATTTGGGAAAAGGTTGAGGCTCTAAGGGCTTGGAATCTCTGGTTTAATTCTGCATCCAATTGCCTGGCACTCAATGGGAACTTAGTAAAGTATTTTCAATGAATTAATAAATGAACAAACGGAGGAGTGAATGAATCACTCTTCTGAAATGAAGTCTATGCTGAAATGTGGTGTAATGATCCTCAGGTGGTTGCAGTGACTTTACATATGTGAAGTACTTACCACTTACAAAAACACGTTGCTATGCATTATCCCTCAAAATGATGATAGAGATTAAAGAAAGCCAAAATAAAAGCATTTCCTAATGTCATAGTTTCTAGATATTTTGCAGCAACTAGTAGAACAGATTTGGTTTGTTATTCATAGATAAGTCTTCTTTCTATAAATGCATCAAGAAATATTTGAGAGGGGGGTATAGGACCTAGTAAACAATTCCACAAATTTGCATTGTGAGTTAGAGGGAGAAAGAAAGGCATTGCTTAACTTCTGAGTGAATAGACGTTCTTTTTTCCCTTGTAGAACATTGTTTTACTGTAACTCCTGGTGTAACTGACACCATCAGCTTCTGATTAGACAGATGTGTTTTGTGCTGCCATTACTCACGGCCACAGGCGCCTGGTCTCTCCTGCCACTGGCTGAGTCAGTTGATTAAAACACAGGGCTCTGCGGCTGAGGGCATGGGCTGGATCCCAGGCCAAGCCAAGGCGCCCTGTCAGATCCGTGCCTCAACCACTCCGCCCCCTCTGCCAGCCATCTGCGCTGGGAGGAAGACTGAACTCTGGCATGTTAGATTCTTTAGGGCAGAATCTTCACCACTGCTGGTTTTAGACTAATCATTTGAGTTTTAGAAATAAAGGGTCTGGCTCACAGACTTAGAAAATGAACTTATGGTTGCCAGCGGGGAATGGTGAGGGGGACAGATAGACTGGGAGTTGGGATTGACGTGCACACACTGCTATATTTAAAATGGCTAACAAGGACCTACTGTATAGCACAGGGAACTCTGCTCAGTATTCTGTAATAACCTAAATGGGAAAAGAATTTGAAAAAGAATTTTAAAAAAAGAAATAAAGGGTCTGGGTTTTCAGTTTAATTCTTTGATTCTTTTTTTTTTTTTTTTAAAGAGTAACACTTTTTTTTTTTTTTAATTTTATTTACTTATTTATTTATTTTTAGCTGTGTTGGGTCTTTGTTTCTGTGTGAGGGCTCTCTCCAGTTGCGGCGAGTGGGGGGGGGCGACTCTTCATCGCGGTGCGCGGGCCTCTCACTATCGCGGCCTCCCTTCTTGCGGAGCACAGGCTCCAGACGCGCAGGCTCAGCAGTTGTGGCCCACAGGCCCAGTTGCTCCGCGGCATGTGGGATCCTCCCAGACCAGGGCTCGAACCCGTGTCCCCTGCCCTGGCAGGCAGATTCTCAACCACTGCGCCACCAGATTCTTTATAGAATGGATTCTAGGGTTGTTTCAGGTCTTCCGTCTTGGGACATGTTGAAGGGCGCATCCTGAGACCTTGGTTGTCCCCCAAGTCTGCAACTATCGCCATAGCATATCACTTCCTCAATGTGTGTGTAAAATGGGAATGATCAGACCTGCCTCACAGGTTGTTCAGAGCATTAAATGAGGGCGTATATTTAATGGTCATATATTTAACGTGGGGGGGCTGATGCCCAAAGGTGAAACCAGGCTAAAAACTTGCCCCTTATCTTGAAGGCAGCAAGGAACTAATGGAAGTGTCTCAATATTGTGTGTGAAATAACTAGACTTTAGGACAGTAACACTGTCCAAAGTATGGAAGGTGGATCTGAGGTTGATCGAAGGCACGCTTGTTTGGACTTGTGGGAACAGATAAGATATTTTAAAGCTTTTGGTAAAAGGTACTTGTAGGAGCAGAGATGGTGCTGCTGTTTAATTCAAGACTTCTGGAGGAAGGTACACATGTGTTGGAAAATGGTGGCTCCATATACTAATTTATGGACTGGACCACATTGGAGATTAATTCCAAGATGATAACTATGCCTGCCGTGGAGTTAAGCGTATTTACCACTTTTAATAAGGACCCAGGTGTGCTTCTGGCAAGACGATTGAGGCTTGGACCCAGAAAGAATGTGTAAGGCCCGTATTTCCAGAATTGAAGTTCTGGGAATTGTTGACACCCAGTACGTGCTGAATTTGGTTCGTGCTTTGCAGAATTTCTCGTGCTCAGCAGGCACTGCTGTGGTTAGCAGTCTCTGAGTTTCCTGGTGGGGGAGGAGCAGGGAGGCGTGGGCCACAAAACTCTCATCTGTGGGCAAATCGCAAGAAACTGAGTGGCCCTTTTCCCCAAGCCATCAGCGTCAGACACAAGTACACACAAGTGTGTGTTTGTATATTTCTGGGCCTGTGTTTCTGTTTCCCTGAGTGTTGTCGGCTTTATCCAGACCAACGGGAAAACCTGACATATACCTGGAGTTCCTCAGGGAAGAGCCCCTGGGGAGATCAGCCTCGGTTGCTAGAGTTGCATAGTTGTGGAGAGGATCACCTGCTTCCCACATGAACTGGGTGGTGGCCCGAGCCAAGGGTGTGGAGGAGATGTGGCTCCACCTGTCAGAAGCTTCCGGGAACAGATGTTCGTGGAATGGAGCACAGGTGTTTGCTTGGTGTGTGAGGAACTGCGGATGGAGCGGACGTGCTCCCTTCTTCCCTTCTCTGGTAACCTTTCCCCATGATCTCACTCTCTGAGTCATCAGGAACTGAAAGCTAGTCTCAGGCTGACAGGTGGAACACAGGGAGCAAGATGTACCCTTTAACCTCCTGGAGGCACCTCACCTTGGGCTTTTGGCATGTGAGACCTTTGAGCCTGTCTTCCTCACGTGCCAAGCCCCCAGGTCCTTCTCAGTGGGTTAATCAAGCGGAGGAGGAATCCTTTGATAGATTTGGGTTTGGTCTCTCTCCTTTGAGACCACAGGCACCAAGACAGATGAGCTGTGGGTGGGAATGGTCAGCTCTTTGAAGGGTGTGTTTGTGTGCTTCACTGCCTACAGGTACAATGACCACGTGTTTAAGTTTAGTTTGATGTTTAAGTATAGTATGACTGGTTGATCTTTGGTGAAATTTTGTTGCTACTCTTTTTAAACTATTAATAAATAGCGAACGTTTGTTGATAAAGGGGCAGCATGCTCTGGGGGGAAGGATATCAGACTTAGAGACAAGAGTTAGTTCATTCAATAAATACTGTGTTTACTGTGTGCCAGAAATTGTTTTAGGCTCAGAGTCCAGTGGGGAAAGCAGGCGTCTATAATTACACATGGTGTGATGTTAATAGTCAGATGTGAGTATAGAGGGAGGTGGGGTGGTGAGAGGGAAGAGGGAGCAAGTGCCAAGGGCTTCTTGGAAGAGGTGACACTTGAGAGGAGACTTGAGGGATGAATAGGGATCAGAAGGTTAAGAGGGGCAGGAAATAGTGTGGCGGGCACAGTTTCACGTTCAAGGCAAGGTTGGCAGGAACTGAGGCCAGAGACGTAGCGAGTAGGCTGAACATGGAGAGCTTTGTAAATCTCATTAAGGAGACTGGACTCTATAAAATCCTAACTTGTATTCTGCACTGTGTGAAAATTGGGCAAGTATTTCCTCTCTGAGTCTCAGTTTCCTTATTAGTAATATGGAGATGATAATGATTGCCTGGCTTTATCTCATGACGTTATAGTGAGACTCAGTATAATAATAGTGGCCAACAATTACTGAACACTCACTATGTGCCAGACAGACTTTGCATTAAGCTCTTTACATGATTTAACTCATTGAATCCTCACCACAACTTTATAAGATAGGTACTATTATTGAGCCCATTTTATAGATGGGAAATCAGAGGCATAGAAGTTAAGTAACTTGTCTCAGATCAGAAAGCTAATACATGGTGGAGTCAGGATCTGAACCGAGGCACTCTGGCCACAGAGCACTTCTCAGTAGTGTGCACGTGTGTGTGTGCATGCATGCTTATGTTTATAGTGCTATCTCTCTGTCAAGCTTAAGAGCCTAGTTATGTTTGCTTGAGGCAGAAGAAATGCATAGCTCTTGACTTGCCGTGTGTAGTGTTTGGCTTCTCCTCTGCTATAGCTGAGCCTCTAAGCTGGCTTCCTCCACATTTGCCATTCTAGTCGCCACCTCCTTCCTGAGCACTGGTTCCTCATCTCCATCGGAGTTCTAGACACAGCCACTGAATGTTCTGCCCTGCTATTAGTTTTTACCTTTAACCTGGCTGCCCTTCCAGGCACTTCTGGTTGAATGCACTAATCCCGCAGTTGACTTAAGAACTTTGAGTCTTGTTTGATTCCTGCATCTCCTGAGGAGCATTGTTACTGCTTCCTTCTCAATGTTGTTCCCAAAGGACATTTATATTTCACCTCTTTGCACCTTCTAGCTCTCTGCGGCTTTTGTGAGATCTAAGGCAAAAGCCCTGGTCCTTTCGACTATAGTGACTCCTCTCATTCATGCTAAAGTAACATGTTTAGAAAAGTAAAAAAACTCACACACAGACTCCCCCATTACCCACTGCATAAAACTCAGTCTCCTTAGTTTGACATCTGAGACCTGTGTTTTAGATTCATGTCTTCCACTATCCCCTTCTATGAACCCAGTCTTCCATTCAAACCGTATTCCCCTTTCCCTATAGCAGCCTCTGTGCATTGTTTATATAGCTTCCTGTCTGTGCCTGGAAGGATACTTTTATTCCCCTTCTTGAGCTCTTCCCTGCCCTGCCACTTACTCTCAGATCTTACCTGTTCCTAAAACTGCAGCTCTGTGGTAATTCTTACCAAAATCTTCCTGGTTCATCACAGCAGGAAGTTTCCTCTCCCTTCTCTAACTGGTTTAGTGTTTGGCGTATACCTCTTTTATGGTCGTCATCGCATACCACCTTGTGTTAATGCTCTTTGTGTACTCATCTTACCGTCCCTATTGGTCTGAAATTTCTTAGAGGGCAGGGACTTATTGTTATTTCCTTACTGCCTGGAGCCCAGCAGGCTGACACAGTACAAATGTGCTGAATGAATATATTTTGAAGCACTGAGTTATATTCACTATCTGTTTTTTTTTTAATGAGAATTTCAATATGTCAGTGGGCTCTAAGAATTTAGTGGTCAGAGGGCAGTTATTAATTAGATATTTGGGTTTTTGCTTTGTGTGTGCGGGAAGGAATTAACATAGGGAGCCTGAGACGGCTTGTCCTTAGAAACGCCTGCTTGCATGGTTGGTCCTTGACTGGTATCTGGGAACTTGGATTGCAGAAGGGTTCCCATCACTCTATATGATACCAGTAGCTCACTGTATATCTAAACTGTGCAAACAATGCAGTTTATGCTGAGCACCTACTTTCCTTCTGGGAGTCTGGAATTTGGGTACATGCCAGGCAGGGGGTATCTGCATGACCAGTCTCCAATAAAAACCCCTGGACGCTGACTCTCTAATGAGCTTCCATGGTTGTTAACATTTCACACATGTTGTCACAACTTGTGTGTATGACTCAGCTGAGATGGGCCTCTTTGAAGCCCATGCCTGGTTTTCCCCAGACTTCACCCCATCTACCTTTTTTCCTTGCTGATTTTGCTTTGTATTCTTTCACTGTAATAAATCACGGCTGTATGATTGTATGCTGTCCCATGAGTCCTCCCACTGAACCATCAGAAATCTGGGGCTGGTCTTGGGGATCCACTCAACACACCATGAAATGCCACAAATGCAGACCCAATCCTTTTTTTTCTTTTTTCTTTTAGCTAAGCCTTCAGAGTTATTAAAGTTTTGGAGAGGTTATTGGCCCTCACATAAGAGAAGAACCCAATTCTTAAGACTGTATGCATATGGGCATGTGAATGAACATAATGCTCTGTGAGATAAAGCTGAAGCCTTCTTGATTGCTCTCTGTAAAATTTGGGTGAGAAAGAGCTATTGGAGGAGGCTTGGTTTGATTTTTCATAACATCCCAAGTACTGTCAGAGTCCTAAAAATATTAGTTATCAGAACTAGGCTCTTAGAAAAACTAGGGGCAGTATTAGCCTGGGATCCACCCATTCTTATTATTCCTCTAAATCAGGAGTTGAGTTCCTTGGGACATTTTTCCTGCCTGAAAATAAGGGGTGGGTAGGGCATCCATAATGTTGAGATTCTATTGTGTCAGACATCAGCTAGGTGTTTAACATGAATCATTTCCTTTAATCCTCACAAAGATCCTCAAAGGGAGGAATTTTAGGCTGTGCAAATATAGTTAAGGAAAATGAAACTTAGAAGAAGTGAAATACTGGTCAAGAGTCACACAGCTAGTGAGTGGTAACCCTGGAATTCAAGCCTAGGTCCAAACTCCCAAGTCAGTGCTCTTTTTTTTTTTTTTTTTTCCCCATTGTGCTGCCTGAACACAATGGTGTGACTTCATAAAATAATTAATAATCAGTCAGTATATCAGCTCTTTTACAAGTGGCTACGCCTTACCTGGGCCTCAGTAAATGTTAAGTTTTGCGAAGTTTTATCTTCTGGTCCCTAGCTGGAAGGTTTAGAGAAGGAGGAAGTTTCCCTGGCAATGGTGGCTTCCGTGCATGCCCTATGCTTGTGTATTGCCTTTCCAGGGTCCTGGCTCTATTCACACGGCCCAGGAGTGTGCTGCAGTCCATGAGTGGGTGGAGGCAGGCATGGCCTGCTCTGTCATTTTGTCAGTTTCAGAGCAAGTGTGCCTGAAGTCTTTCTTCCTGATAATCTTGGATAAAAACTTACCTGGGAACAATTGCATTATGAAATTTGAAAGTAAATGGAGAGTTGTTGTTTTTTTTTTTTTAAAGAATAGAACTATAAGGAGGAGAATAGAAATAGGTGATTTGGGGTGCCCTCTTCTATTCTTATTAGTTTCATCCTAGGAAATGTTTTTATACCGCATTGCTTTTAGATGATAAGCATATTTCAATAAGGAAACAAGGCCTTGGGCTCCACAGAGTACAGCGGGAAGTGCTGGGTATGAGCAAATAAATTTAGCATCCGGTACAGGGCCCAGCACAGACTAGGTACACTATGAACATTTGTCGAATAAATGCAACTGGGGGTAAGTGTCTTACCTCTTTTGCTGCCCAAAGGACAGAGTAACTTGGGCCCCAGTTCCCATTAGTGTGCTCCTGCTGAGGAAGGGAAGATTCACTTTTTTTAGATCAGATGTTGAACCTGGGGCCAGGCCATCATCATTTCAGAGAATGAAATGCAAATGGTTTCTCGTTGGTGGGATGAGATTTTATTTGTGATGCTGAGAATAGATTTAGTGGTGGAGCTAGTACTTAGGTAACAGCTAGTACTTAGGTAGTGTTTATTGTGGAGACTAAATGCTTTACACATACAAACCCATCTAATCCTCACATCATACCTTTAAGTAGAGATTTTACCAGTGAGGAAGCTGAAATGCAGAGAGACTAAGTAACTTGCCCAAGGTCACATATAAGTGGTAATTCTGAAATGTAAATGTGGATACCACTTAACTGCTCTTCAGTGATATTATAAAAGAATAGGAACCTAGGCATTTTCCCCCAATTTTTTTTTATTGGGGTAAAATACCCAGAAAATTTATCATCCTAACCTTTTCTAAGTGTTCAGTGGCATCAAACGCATTCACAATGTTGTGCGGCCATCACCCTCATCCATCTCATAACTCTTTTCATCTTATAAAACAGAAATTCTATACCCATTGAACAATAAATCCCCATTTCCCCCTACTCCTACCCCCTGGCAACTACCATTCTACTTTCTGTTTCTGTGATTTGATTACTCTAAGTACCTCATGTGAGTGGCATCATACAGTATTTCTCTTTTTGTGACTGGCTTATTTCACTTAGTATAATGTCCGCAAAGATCTCCCATATTGTAGCATATGTCAAAATTTCCTTCCTTTTTTAAGGGCCAGTAATATTCCAATATATGTATATACCACATTTTGTTTATCCATTCATCCATCAGTGGATACTTGTGTTGCTTCCACGTTTTAGTTGTTGTGAAAAATGCTGCTGTGAACATGGGTGTATAAATATCTCTTCCAGACCTTGCTTTCAGTTCTTTTGGGTATATACTCGGAAGTGGAATTGCTGGATCATATGATAATTCTACTTTTAATTTTTTGAGGAACTGCCATACTGTTTTCCACAGAGGCTGTACCACTTTGCACTCCCACCAACTCTGCGCAAGGGTTCTAATTTCTCCACATCCTTGCCAACACTTGCTATTTTCTGTTGTTTTTTTTTTTCTTTCATAGTAGCCATCCTAATGGATGTGAGATGGTATCTCATTGCAGTTTTGATTTGCATTTCCCTAGAGATTAGTGATGTCAGGTATCTTTTCATGTGCTTATTGGACATTTGTATATCTTCTTTGGAGAAACATCAAGTCTTTTGCCCATTTTTAATTGGGTTGGTTTTGTTGAGCTTTAGGAGTTCTCTATAACTTTTGGATATTAATTCTTTATCAGATATATGTGATTTTCAAATTTTTTTCATTCTGTGGGGTACCTTTTTACTCTGTTGATAGTGTTTTGATGCACAAAGCTTTAAAATTTTCATGAATTCCAATTTATCTATTTTTTTCTTTTGCTGCCTGTGCCTTTGGTGTCATAGTCAAGAAGTCACTGCCAGATCCAATGTCATGAAGCTTTTGCCCTATGTTTTCTTCTAAGAATTGTATGTTTTAAGTCTTATATTTAGGTCTCTGATCCATTTTAAGTTAATTTTTGTATATAGTGTTAGGTAAAGGGCCAACTTCATTATTTTGCATGTGGATATCCAGTTTTCTCAGCATTATTTATTGAAAAGACTGTCCTTTTTCCATTGGGTGGTTTTGGCACCCTTGTCAAAAATCATTTGAGAGAACCTAGGCATTTTGAAAGGCCATCTAGTTCTTGCTATTTCTTTGCTTTATTTATTAAAAGAATAGTACAGGTGAAAGGCTTCTCTTTCCATGAATTCCTGGAGCAATTTCTGGAAATTCTGCTTTTCTTTTAGGTCTATATAAACCTTAAACAATATTTTAAATTTTTATCAGTAAGAAATGAAAGTTCATGTTTGAGTCTTTTTATACTTTTCCCCCTAACATAATGTTGTTTTTTTCTTCCCTCAAATACCAGGCAAATAGTAGAAATCAAGTTCAAACAAGCAGCAAAGACTTTATAAACTCAAGTTCCCCCACTGGGAGACAAGTTCATGGAGAAACATGATGACCGGTTGGGAATTTGGATTCTTTTGAGTTTTGTGATATGAAAGTCTATTCTGTGACCTTGAGGAAGTGGGAGATTGTATTGCTTGTTCTGTTGTCCTTTAGAGTTGAATGTGCATTTTTGAGTCATTGGAGCATGGGGGTTGAGGAACTGTGAGCTCTTTTCTCTAATGAGTTTCATAGCATCGTTAATTAAAGATGGCAAAGTGTTAACTTCTCATTTGGACATGTTTCCAGTTGTGCTGGACTTGTTTTTCAGACCACATAGTTATTTTTAATTAAATATTTTACGGTGTTCATATTTGCATTGAGGGAGCGTACTGACCAAAACGAAGTGGAACTGCAATTGCTTGCCAGATTCCAGCCACAGATCCTCCAACCTTTTTTTGGTAATAGGATTTTTCGTTTGTGCAGAACTAAATAATATGACAGCTGTGAGGCCTTAACCATGGAAATGCCTATTTATTTGCCTGTTGGAACAATTTCCATGACAGAGAGTGTTGAGAGCATGCCCTTGATTTTTAAGGACAGGTTTATAAAAACATCAGTTATGAGATATATCAGCTTACATTTCATGCATGTTTTCAAAATTTGATGTGGCTGAAACTTTTCTCCATGTCTGTCTCTTGGAGAAAGTTTATAATTCAAAATCCTTGAAGAGAAAATAGAAAACTGCTCGTCTCTAAAACATAGAATTTGATTAATAACAGTTCTCAAATTACTTTCTTCCTGATAGGTATTTGTATTTTGTAATGAAACTGGGCAGGTGGAGAAGCAGTTTATTAATAAACAAATAGCTTTTGTGATTACTTCTCTTGTGAAATCATTTTGATTCTTTGGTTTATTGTTTCTAAAAGGTAATTGTTTGAGGAGGAGGAAAAATCCTTCTGGAGACTTCAAGGTACTTAAAGTGACACATTTCATAGGAGCCCCATTTAGCGATGGTTTGCATTAAATGAACTAGAAAGTTAAGCTACAGGTTAAGAGAGAAATGAGCAGCCCTGACTGAGAAGAGAACACAGAAGGGCAAGGGACATGCGGCTGACAATGGCCGCCACTGCCCTGTCAGATAACCCTTTCTGATCTATCCCAGAAGGGTCTGAGGGAGCTCTATTGGTAGAGCCCAGGGTCACCCCTAATTTGAAGAGGTTAGAGGCTGGGTTGGTGTCATATTTTCCCTGGTGAGTTGTGTCTTTTTCAATGATTCAGAGTCCAATCTATAGAACAACGGGCTTTTGCTGAAGCAGACTATACCCCACATCGGACCTTGCTCATCTGGCTTCCTTTGACTCACACTGGGTACGTACCCAAATTTAGCACATAATAATAATCTTTCCTATAGAATTCACCAGTTACATACTGTGTGTAGGTTCAATCTCAGCTAGACTGTCAGCATGTCAAGGTTATTCATCCCCTTCTCCTGTAGCTTTTGTATTCCTGTAACAGCTGGTAGGATTCCCAGGGAATGAGGTTGAGAGTTATGGGTCTTTCTCAATTTTAAGAAATTGAGAAAGCAAACAGCTATTTGCTGCATGTATTCCCTTATTTATGAGCTCAAAGTTTAGCTATATGACTCCACATGAGTTACTCCCAATATCTTGCTAACCACACGACTTAAGCCAGAGGAGAGGGATTGAAGTGGGCACACATGAGAGACTTCAAGTATGTATTTGAAGAACTGTTGTAGGCGTGTTGGAAAACAGCTGTTTGCTGTGTCCACAGTGGACGTGCAAAAAGGAACAGATGGCAGATTAGATGGTAAAAACTTAGATGATAAAGGGCTTGTCCACCTTTATGATAGGAAAGGAACTTAGAAGTTGTCTCTTTATTCTACAGATGAGGAAACTGAGGCAAAGGCAGGTTGAATGATGAATCCAGGCTCACAAAGCTACTGAGTAGCACAGTTAGTGTTGAATTAATGTCTTGAGGCTTGCCGTTTGCTGTTTTCCCATAATCCTCTACTCCCAATCTTTAATCATTGCAAATGCTGTGACTAGATGCTCAAGTGCTCTACCCAGCAAAACTGAGGTCTCTTCCTTCTGGATTTTTTTTAAATTTAAAAGGCTAGATGACTATCTTCCTGGTGGAGGGGGTGTGCAAGTAAAGTCCAGAAAAAATATTTTCTGGAGGTCACTGTGAGCCAGTATACTTACTGAGAGTTCTTTGTTTTGGTAGATGCACATTTGTACACATGTACCATTTCTCTGCCACACCATACTTTATCTCTTCACCCTGAAGTAGTTTCTAGGTCATTTGGTTTTCCCTTATGCTGTGGAATGGTGATGGGGCAGGAGCTGCTAGCATCCTACGACACATGCCAGTTTCCCTAAATAGAAGGTAAGCAAGAATCCTCAAGCTGGGTTTTTATATCTAAGAAGTGAGAGCCCAGGGATCAGAGGAAGCTGCTGGGAGGCTGTCCTTGAAATGCAGATGAATTTAGAATGAAAGAGAAAGCACAGTGTTTGGTATGTAGTTGTCACTTAAGAAATAATTATTGAACAAATGAATTATGGTGCGTCTCTTCCTTCCCTTGTAATTATAGAGCTGGAAGGGAACTTAAAGACAAATTCAGCTCAACCTTTTCATTTTATGGGATGAGACAAGTGAAGACTAGTGATTTGCCCAAAGTCTCACAGCTAGTTAGGGACTGTGCTGGGGCCAGGCACATGTCATTCTCTGTCTTGATATTATATTACGTTGAACCAAGTGAAATTGTCATTTCTATGGATCAGAACATTTGCATATTGGCAATTTTGTGTGGTTCCACCTAATATTTTTGAAGGACCAATACTAAGTATACTTTCTTCTCAGTAATAGCAATAACAACCGTGGCCTTCTCTGTAAAACAAGCCCAGAGTAGTGTAGCTTAGTGTGAAGATCAAGAATACTGGTTCTGAATCAGATTATCCTGGTTTTATATCCTTGGTCTTTCTAAGCTGAAGTTTCCTCATCTATAAAATAGAAAAAATATTATGCACATCGCTCTTGAGATTGTTTTAAAGGTTAAACGAACTGATTCTTTGAAAGGCTTAGTATATAGTGCCTGGCACGTAGTAATTACTTAATGAGTATATGCTATTATTCATTGCATTAATAAGGAAGAGAATAGAACTCATAAAGTTTTAAAGATTTTTAATCCTTCTAGACAGCACATTCATTTTTTTTTCTCTGAAATCTGTGGGTTATGCCATATGTTTATTGTCTAACTTGGACATATCTTTATATTCTATTTCATACACTTCTGCTGGTTATAGGGAATATGCTTGGAATGATGTTCTTTTTTTAAGACCTTGGCTTTGACAAAACGTGCTGTTGTTCCATGCAAGATCATCATGGTAGAAGTAAAGCAAACATGTGTGAATATGCAAAATTAGACCAGGATCTCCATTAAGGGACGGGGTCTGTTCTGTAACAGTCATGCATGATTCCTCCTCAGTTACTAGCTGAGGCCAGGTGTGTAGTCAGGGCTCAAAATGACTGACCAACCGACTAAGTATATTCTTTTAAAACCTGGACCCTGGAACTATATCCAGTGTTTGTCCGTCTCTGTCTTATGGGTCAGCAAATATCTCCACTGCCTGGGCTTGGAAACAGCCATGTGTAAAGTATTTCTCATAAAACTCTTCATAACCCAGTGACACATCCAGAGCAAATATGTTTTCAGACAGCTGCATACTTAGGGGAAAAGTTATCACCCTCTGGGTAAGAACGGACTAAGGCACTCCCAGCCCTGAGAAGGAAGCAGTAGACTTACCCTGAAAACAAATACTTCCCTGGCAGAGAAAATAAACAGAAGCCCTTTCTCCTTCTCTTCAGTACCACCAACCCACTGTTCTTAGGGATCGTAGACTTTTGGGGTGTCTTGCCCTAGTATCTATGCTGCTTTTGGACAGGACCAAGGCATGAAACCAAGGGGAGGAGGCCATGCCTGAGATAAGGCTTCTTCCACAGTGATTTGCAGGGAGGGGTACTTGCGGTGCACTGTCCTAACAGCTACCAGTAAATTCCCTTGTCAGCTTCCACTTGAACTGGTCTGCTCCCATTTCTCCATCCTCTATCTCCATTTACTTTGTACACATTACTTTTGCCATTGTAAATGGAAGTAAAGTTCGATCTTTAGAGAAACGTTCTACATGAATAAAACACTATTGAAAAGGCATAAACTTACTAAGAATTGGCCACCATTTTGCAAAAATAAGCAGTATCCCCCATTTTACAAATGGGAACACTGAGGTTCAGAGAAATTAGCTGGCACAAGATCACACAGCAAATAATCAATGCAGCTACTACTGCAGCCTCAGTGGGAGGTGATCTTTAACCTCACTGTAGGCCTGTAAGGCTGGGGTGGGGAGCACAGCTTTTACAGGCCTTTCAGAGTTGAGAAAATTGGAGCAAAAGGATTGTGAATTACTGGTTTACCCAGCTCTACTATAAGGAGTAGAAAATGTGTACATTCCTTCATTCACATATTTATTAAAACCACTTTTATTCAGTCTCTGCTCTTGGTTCAACATTGTGCTAGGCACTGAGAGGGTATCAAAAAGGTAGAGGACATGGGTCCTGTCGCAGGAGCTTTTATCCTATAAGGAGATAAGAGTCCTGAAACACCTGTCCTTAATGTAAGAAGAGGAGTTTGATTATGTGATAAAAACAGTCGGTGCATTTAGAGGCGGGAGAGATCTATGTAGGTGGTAAGGAAAGATTTCATGTGTTAAACATTCAGTCTCAAATGGTGGTGCTTATGGTGGCAGAGGAGAGATTTCTTAAGATTTTAAAAAAACTTTTAAGATAATTGTAGATTCTTATATAGTTGTAAGAAATAATACTGAGAGACCTGTGTATGCTTTACCCGGTTTCCCTCAATGGTAACATCTTGCACAACTATAGTATAATAATCACAACTAGGATAATGACATCAATACAATTGTGATATCCTCAGTATTACATGTACTCACGTGTGTGAGCAAGAGTGCTCACCTGGGTGTGTTAAGTGCTGTACAGTTTTATCACGTGTATTCACCACTATCAAGATGCTGGTCAGTTCCATCCCTACAAGGATCTCTCCCTTTTTTCTTTTACAGCCATCTCCATCTTCCTCTTGCCTCCTCTATCCCCATTCCCAACCCCTGGCAACCACTCTTCTGTTCTCCATTTCTATAATCTTTCCATTTCAAGAATGTCACATAGATGGAATGATAGAGTATATAACCTTTGGGATTGGCTATTTTTTACAGTTAGCATAATTCCCTTAAGATTCATCCAAGTTGTTGTGTGTATCTATAGTTTGTTCTTTTTATTGCTTAGTAGTATCCCATTGTATGGATATACTGCAGTTTAACTCTTCACCTCTTGAAGGGCATCAGGATTATTCCTAATTTCTGGCTATTACAAATAAAGCTGCTATGAACAAGATTTTTTTTTTTACACTATTTATGTAGCATAGTTGGGTCTAACCTCAGGCAGAGCATGAAGTGGGAGTCACTGTCGTGCCTTCCCTGGGGATATTTTGTTCTTTCATTTAGCACTCATTCAGTGAGTACTTTTTTGAGCTAAGCATTATACTACTTACATTCTACTAAGAAGTAGGTGAATGAAAATTACCTTTGTTGACTCTTGGACTTAAGTGGCCTACGGCTCTCAGTTTATGGCTTCTTTGGAAAATCAAGCTGGAAGGCCAGGGTGTGGACCTCATTAAGCTCCTGTGGACTCTGACAGGCCTCAAGAATTCAGTTTTCAGGGTTTTACTCTCTGAATTCTCCTGGACCAAGTCAGACTTTCTGTAGCATTTAATGATTAAAAATTTAATTGAAAATCTTACCAGTCAGCCTTTGGAATTATTTTGGAAACAGAAGAATAGAAGAAGTTTCTGCAGGAATTGTTTGCAAATCTGCTCTTCCTTAAAAACAAAAATTAAAAAATGGGACCTAGGGCTTCCCTGGTGGCGCAGTGGTTGAGAATCTGCCTGCTAAGGCAGGGGACACAGGTTCGAGCCCTGGTCTGGGAAGATCCCACATGCCGCGGAGCAGCTGGGCCCGTGAGCCACAATTACTGAGCCTGCGTGTCTGGAGCCTGTGACCCGCAACGGAAGGGGCCGCGATAGTGAGAGGCCCGCGCACCGCGATGAAAGAGTGGACCCCGCTCGCCGCAACTAGAGAAAGCCCTCGCACAGAAACGAAGACCCAACACAGCTAAAAATAAATAAATAAATAAATAAAGTAGCTATTAATTAAAAAAAAAAAAATGGGACCTAATCAAACTTATAAGCTTTTGCACAGCAAAGGAAACCATAAAAAAAAAAAAAACGAAAAGACAACTTACACAATGGGAGAAAATATTTGCAAATGATGCGACCGACAAGGGCTTAATCTCCAAAATATACAAACAGCTCATACAATTCAACAACAAAAAAACAACCCAATAAAAAATGGGCAGAAGACTGTAATAGACATTTCTCCAAAGAAGACATACAGATGGCCAATAGGCAGATGAAAACATGCTCAACACCACTAATCATTAGAGAAATGCAAATCAAAATTACAATGAGGTATCACCTCACACCAGTCAGAATGGCCATAATTAAAAAGTCTACAAATAACAAATGCTGGGGAGAGTGTGGAGAAAAGGGAACCCTCCTACATGGTTGGTGGGAATGTAAGTTGGTGCAGCCACTATGGAAAACAGTATGGATGTTCCTCAGAAAACTAAAAATAGAATTACCGTATGATCCAGCAATGCCACTCCTGGGCATATACCCAGACAAAACTTCATTCAAAAAGAAACATGCACTCCTGTGTTCATAGCAGCACTATTCACAATAGCCAAAACATGGAAACAACCTAAATGTCGATCGACAGATGAATGGATAAAGAAGCTGTGGTACATATATACAATGGAATACTACTCAGCCTTAAAAAAGAATGAATTAATGCCATTTGCAGCAACATGGATGCAACTAGAGATTATCATACTAAGTAAGTCAGAAAGAGAAAGACAAATACCATATGATATCATTTATATGTGGAATCTAAAATATGGCACAAATGAACATATCTACAAAACAGAAACAGATTCACAGACATAGAGATCAGACCTGTGGTTGCCAAGGGGGAAGAGGGAAGGGAGAGGGATGGACTGAGAGTTTGGGGTTGGTAGATGCAAACTATTACCCTTAGAATGGATAAATAATAAGGTCCTACTGTATAGCACAGGAAACTATATCCAGTCTCCTGGGATAAACCATAATGGAAAAAAATATTTTAAAAGAGTGTGTGTGTGTATACACACACACACACACACACACACACACACACACACACACATATGTATAACTGAGTCACTTTGCTGTACAGGAGAGGTTGGTACAACATTGTAAATCAACTGTACTTCAATTAAAAAAGTCAATTAAAAAATCTTCTTTTCTTTTTATAAGACTGGTAGACAAGGACTTTGACTCCTAGGAAGATATTAGACATTTGCCAGATAAAAGCTAGTTAAGGGGAAAGTTGAAAGCCCACTTTTCCTTCTGTTTTACATTCCTGAAGGGGGTTTATTTCCATCTGCCCTCAAATGAGCTGTGTTGTTAGTTTGAGCCCATACTGAAAGTCTGTTCTATCCCCTCTGTTATTTAGCATATGTCATTTCATTTGAGTTTTGTTCAGAATTACAAAAGCCTCTGTCCTCAGGTGAGACTGAGTCCCACAGAATAGACCTCATTGGTGTTTTGCCTTCTAGCTTTTAGGGGCCCCCAGGTGCTTTTCCCTTTAGCGGGGACCATACATCATATATAGCTGTGATTTCAATGTGGAGTGGGTGTGGGATTTCTCTTGACTCAAATTGCCCTTTTCTCACCTCCTACTTCTTTCCTCCCTATCTTGAAACCTCTTCTGACTGATCCAAGTAAGAAGTAACACCCAAGTAAGAGGATACTGCATTAAATACATGCAAATACTGGTGTGTTGTAGCAGGCAGAAGGCTGTGATGTGAGTAAATAGTGATTCCAAGGGCTGATAGAAACTAGTTTGTAAATGTAGATGATGGAAACATTTTCCCCCTACCAGCTCTGTGGGATTGTGGGAAGAAATGAAACACTAAAATTTAAGGTGGTGGGGTTTTTTTTGTATAATTCTTTTTTTAATGAATGTTGAAGGATGGTAGTTTTCTATGCTTCTGAGGTACATGAATGTAATACAGTGAACATGTAATAAAGTGACGCCCCATGATGATATCATTTATTTCCCTTGTATCTCAGCCTATAGTAGTGGCATTTGAAAGCTATTATTTTGGGGAATAATATAATTATGGACCCAGAATTTGAAGTGAAAGAGCATTGCAGGCTGACTAGTTTTCCTTGATCTCCTCAGTCTTTTCTTCCATTCTTTTTTCTTCTCTTGTATCTAAGATGAAAAAAAAAAAAAAATCAGGCAGAGAATATCATATCTTTAGATAAGGTATTTTTTCTTCATATCTCTATTAATTTACTTAATTCCTTTCTGCAACACATTCATGAGGTTCACCACACTCCTTTTTTCTTCTTGGTGGCTTTGGTCTTCCAAATGGAAGAATAAGGCAGAAGGAATTTGAGGCATGTGGTGGTTAAGCCTGCCCTTAAAGCCCAAGCTCTATTTTCAGACCATTGTGTTGCACCATCTCTACCATTAAACTTTTACAAAGTTTAGTCTTAATTTATCTGAGTTCATTAAATGCTTTTCCTGGGGAAATGTTTCTTTTCTCCTCTGACTTGTCTCTTGGTGAAGGTGAGAGTTCTCCCTGGGTTTAAGAAAGATGAATTTTCAGTTACCTTGTGAAGGCTGATTTTAGGACATTGTGTCAGGTCAGACCGAGAAGTTTGCTCTGGGGCACGTGACCCATGGCTGTTGTGGCTGAATAGCGTCCACTAGGCTGCTGGAGGCCTTCTGGCTCCTCCTGTCCTTGGGCTGCTTCAGAAAGTTCAGTCTGAGGAAACCTGTGGGCAGAATCTGTCGGAGACTAGAAGGTGAAACAAGCCGGAGAGTCGGTCAGAGAGAAAGGGGCAGGAAGCGCCAAAGACTTAAAAGGCTACAATCCAGGCATCTAGAGAGTGACACCGTTGTCCAAGAGGGGCAGAGTGGCATGGAGGTCAAGCGTGTGGACACTGGTGCTGAACAGCTGAGTAGAGTCCTGCACTGCCACTTACTAAGTTACTTAGTCTCTCTGTTTCCTTATCTGTAAAACGCTTACCTTGGCATATAGTTGTGAGAAATTAATGATACAAAGTGTTCAGAACAATGCCTGTCATATGGTAACTGCTGCCTAAGCCTTTGATATTCTTATAGTTATTATTAGTCAATAATAACTAATTTTGCCTAGTTTGCTATTTACTGTCAAGAATAAGGGCTATTTAATTTGGTTGTAAAATATCTTACTCTTTAGAGGAGCCTGAGCATTACTGAATGACTGCGTTAACTCGCTCCTGCCAGATTGGGATGGCGTCATTCTGGGCTTTGAGATGAAAAGTGTTCTTGTGAGTTATGGGGCCATGGCCTATTGTAGCCAAATTCTGCTGCAGTCTGAATTTTGCTCTCTGACCAATATGAATCAGAGCATTTTATTGCTGGCTCTATGAGATCCCTCTTTGGAAAAGAAAGATCATCTTTTACAGTGCCATTATTTTGCAAATGAGGTGAACAAAGACCCAGAAGGTTAAGTGTACTTGCCCAACATCACATAGGTCAGGAGTGTCTGAGCTGGGAGAGAGATTGACCTTGATTCCCATGACAGTGTTCTTTTTCCAGTACATTCGGGTTTTCCACAATCACAGCCCTCCTCTGAAGTGTAACGTACCTGATAAGTCTCTCTCACACAGATGTCCTTAGGAGGTATTTATTGATCAGTCTTCATTGATTAAAAATTTATAAAATGAGTGCTCATCTTCTTCTGTAATCAAAGTTATGGGTAAGATTGATTTACCTAAATATTTTCAGCTTTCCATTATAGCTTGACCATTTATTTAATATCTACCTCCGCTAGGAAAAAAACCAGAATAATAAGAATTTATAAGTATTACCTGACCCATATGTTTGTAGTTTTTGAAATGAAAACTTGAAATTCTATTATCGGTTTGTAGACGGTAACTATTATCTATAAAATACACACATATACCCATATCTGTGTATGAATTAGTATTTAAGAAGACAGACGGGGGTGAAGTTCCTCCACTCCTCTGAGCCCAGTTCCTCTTCTGTAAAATAGGAATGATAATGATACTTTCCTTACAGTGTTGGACTGACGATTCAGTGAGACAGCTTATGTACGTCTTCTAACATGGTGGGTCTTCATAGTGACAACAGCAGTAAGTAACTTCACATATAATCCTGCTAATCTCCCCGAAAACAAACAAAAAACCCCAACTACATCTGAACCAAAATAAGCCTTGTTAGGACGTTGTTTTACTGAGGAGACGTGCCTGATTTTACCCCCTACCTGGGCATCAGAATCCTGGCTTTATAGTCACTTAGCAACAGTCTTCTTTATATAACAATGGGATGAGGAGTTCTCAGGATTTCATAAATTGGTTGTAAATGATTGAGAAGTAAATATATATATGTGTGTATATATATATATATATTTATAGCATATATTCATGTATACAAATGCTGTTATATTCAAATGTGTATATATATTTGAAAATATATGTATGTATACACACTATATTTTAGATAGGTGGATAGGTAGGTAGATAGAGTATGTGTGTGTCTATTCTGGTTCCTCCTCACTAAGCTTAGTCATTACTCGGCACTTGCTCAAGGACAAGTCTTCAAGACTCCACTGGTAGATGTCTGTGGAAGGCTCTGCTGCGTTCTGATGAGCCCCTCAAGATGCCAGAAAGGCTGAAAAGATGCTGGCACTGGTTCTGCTGTCTAGTTTGGAGCTCTGTTTATCTTTGGTCATTGTATCCACTCTGCAAATAGTACTGGGTTCATGTGCTGGAAGAGAAGGTTTAAATTCCCTCTGATTGGAAAGAGTCACTTTCAGCTTCAAGTCCAAACTCCAAAACCGTTTCCTGGGTACCATCATCATATAGTCCCAGCCTCCATCCCATCCCCACTGCTTTCCAGTTGCTTAGGGTTGGAGGTGAGGGGGGATTGTTTAATATCCTCTATAGTGTGAATTACACCTGTGAATTCCATCTCAGAACGCTTGATGAAATAGGTATTGTTTGAAATGTTACCTGATGAAATAAAATTGGAATCAGAATTCTGGAGGATTGACTAAAGTCTTACTAGTAAGAAATAAGATCTATAATTCTGCAAAGAGTAAACTGTAGAATTCCTGTCCCCTAAATTCCCTACCCCAAACAGGTCTGTGGTTTAACTTTAATCTCACTCTTCTTTGTGTCTAAAGTCTCCCCTCTCAAGGACCTTTAGCCTGAATCCACAATCTCCCCAATTCCTGTTTTTTGACTTAAATCCCACTCTCTCTGATATACAGAGCCTGGGCCTGTGTTATTACACACTTAGGTAATTTTGAGGCTCTATCATCACCTTGAAATCTTTCTCAGACATTCTCCTCCTCTTCCTTCCCACTTTAGGACAGGGTCCAGGTTGCTCATTAATTACATTCTTGAGCCTAGGTAGCAATGAATGCAGTTTGGGAAGGTAGGCTGGCTGTACAAGCAAGCATGTGACTAGTCTCACTCACAGAGAAGAATACCTGACTGAGAAGGCCAGTTTGCTCAGGTAGTTACTGTAACGGTCAAGAGTGCCAAGTTCAAGGATTTTCACCCTGGCTCATTGGGTACCGATCCCATGCCCCTAACACCACATGGCCCTTTCCCTGATGCCCACTGCGAGTGCCAAGGGAAAAGGCTCGGAGCCACCCATTTCATTGCTCCTGAGAAAAATACTCAGAGCACACACATGCTGATTACTGTTGGTGGCTAAAGAATGTCCACTTCTTAAATGAAAGACAGTGTGCTTCTGTGTGCATATAAATATAGACATCCTTTTGTTTTTCTGCACTCCACCCTCTCTAAAGTAGTGTTATGCTGTCTTCTGCATTGAATTCAGTGAGTGTAGGTTGTGAATTGTCTAAATCTTACCCCATAGTCAAAGCTCCACTCAAGTTTCACCACTTCCCAGCTCTTGCCCTCATCTCTTCACTTCCCCACTCGTCACACAGTTGTCACAAATATACCCCTTTGTCTGTAGTCCTTTTCCTCCTCTGCAGATGTGTTGTCTGCCCAGCTCTGTCACTTAGCAGCTGTGTGACCTTGGACAAGCCACTTGACCTTGCTGAACCTCAGCTTTCACATCAGTAAAAGAAGGATTATGATGACACTTGTTCCTACCTGCCCTCCCGCCCTCCCAGGGTTGTTGTGAAGAGCGCATATGCCAAAGTATAGTGTAAACCCCCAGCCTTGTACAAATGGGAGCTGTTACTATTGCTGGAAGCCAAATCTTCTTGACAACAGGAACCAGGTCTTACTACTTAATAGTTGTATCTGTAGTGCCTCACCCAATCCCAAACAGGGGACACTCTGAATGAGAGAGGGAAGGAGGACGGAGGGGCAGAAAGAAGGGAAGGATGACTTTTGTCAGTTTTTATACCCTATTTTACTAGTTATCATTCTCTCCTTCAATATAGCTATATCTTATCATAGATTTTTTTTTTTTTTTCCTAAAAAGACATTTTGCACTGGGCAGAGGATGACTTTTTTTTTTTCTTCCAATATTCTTCCTCTACATCTCTTGCTCCCTCAGCTAGCTGGGTAGTGGTGTTGGAATTTACTCTGATCATTTTATGCTCATGAGAAAAAACTTATACAATTGGAGGCTATCTGAGAGATCAGAGAGCAAATGCCTTATTTTATAGGTGAGATCACCCAGGGAGGTAAGTGAAGCCACCAAAAGTTTCAGTCATAAGCAGCAGAGAAAGAACTGGTTTTCAGCTGCTCCTCCAGGCTGACTCTGAATAATGAAGTATCGGTGATCATTTCTGCCTGCCTTTGGAGGGTATTTTAAGTGTTGACTGACACTATAAAGCTCTTTCTCGGATCAGTGCAGGGATTTTTGTTGTTCAGGAGGGCTTAGGAAAAAAAAAGATTTGCTGATGCTGGATCATCATATCATCATACTCCCTGCCTGCTGCCCACACTTTAGGAGTTTATTTATATATGCTGATAAACTGGATCACATAAAGCATTAAAAATCCCTTTGTAACGAGTTGCATTACACGTCAGGTTTAACAGCATTCTGTACTGCAAAGCTCAGTGTCTTGGGTGTGTGGGCATCGAGGGAAACGCCGCTCCTCTTTGCATCTTTGAGTTCCTTCATAGGAACCTGTGTGCCTGGCCCTTCCTTCCACTTTTACCACTCTCTTCCTGGTGTGTCAGACAGCAGTTTGGAGCCAGGCAGACCTGGGTTCATATTCCAGCTCTGTAGCTTAGAGGCAAGATAGGTTTAGGCAAGTCCCTTAACCGCCATGAACTTCAGTTTCCTCATCTGTGAAACACAGACGATACTGCCTACTTTGCTGGTTCGCCTTATGGTGTAGAGGTAATGTGTGTAAAGATGGAAGAAGGTATTGAAGGAAGATAAAATGTCTGTTTCTTCTCCAACTTTTCCGTCAAGTCCAAGTTCTACCTATTAATTTCATTAACTTAGTTTTTATCTTTTATAACACCCATACATACCTTTCAATATTATTAGTAGTTAATAAGGCATTTTGCTTTTCTATACAAAATCACATTCTTTCTTGTTGCCTTTCATCTGATTTTTCCAGGGTTTGGCTGAGAATTTTCAGAAGGCTTAGTGTATAATTTATCTCTTTTGGAGATTTTCCTTCCTCTTGCTAAAAAAAAAAATTTTTTTAAAAACCCCACCCCAAACCAAAACCCACCAAGTTGGACATCATTTCTAAATTTGAATCTCCTTTTTAAAACACTGTGGTTCAGTTAGTTTAAAGAGAGGTTTCTCAGAAACAAAGGTAGTGTATATTTTTCATCTCCGTGAAGATTATGTCACAATTCCAAACCGCTATATATATATTTTTTCCTAATAAGGCAAAGGCTTGGAGATAGTTTACTTTCTCGCTTTTTGAATAGAGAAAACATTCCTTTAAAAAAATCAATTTCTGGTCCTTTGTAATAACGCTTCAAAGTGCATGTGGTACTTCAGTGGAATTCGGTCCAGTATCAGCAAACACTGTATGGCAGGCACAGGGTCAGGTAGTGGGAATACAGAGGAGATGGACACGATGTCTGTACCTTCAGGGAGCACCCAGGGTCCTTGTAAGGGAGATGGACAAGTCAGCAGGCAGTTGCTGTGTAATACAGTCCTGTGAGACCACAGAGGAGAAGACTGTAACCAACTTGTGAGGAAAGGGCTAGACTCACCTTCTCAGAGGAGATGACAATTGGACGGTGACTTGAAAGATGAGGAGGAGTCTGAGAAGCTGGGAAAGGGCATTACAGGCAGAGGGAGTCCTGTGTTCTAAAGGCACAGAAGTGTCAGAGGCAAATTTAAGGACCATCAGGGTATGATGTCAGGGAAAATGGAGGGGAAGGCAGGGGCCAGATCTGGAGGGGCCCATGTAACACTGAGGGGTTTGACTTTTATCCTGAAAGCAATGAGGAGCCATTGAATGGACCTCCCAGCGAGTCTTACACCAGAAGGAGACCTTAGAGGTCAGAGTCTAGCATTTCATTTGACAGATTTGGAAACTGAGGCCGAAGAATGGAAATTGACGTACTCGTGGCCACACAGCTAGTCAGTGGCTGATAACGTACATCTTTGTATAGACCCAGTGGTGCCTGGGGAGTAGGGTAGAGGGGAGCCTTCACAATGAAATTCCAGTGTTGACCTTGTGAAGGCAGATTCTCATAGGAACATTTAGCCAAAAATTTATCATGGGGACTGCATGATTTGGGCTAATGACCCCAGCATGCCTTTTTTGCATATTATGTCCTTTAAAGGAAAGGCCATCACTAGCTAGAAATGCTCTTTGACTATTTTTAGGCTGTGTGGTAGGGGGAATTAGTGGAATTCTTAAGGTCAACTCCAGCTGTTTTTCTCCAAAAGACCAGCTGAGTTTTTCATGAGATTTGCTCATTAGGGCTTTTACCCTTCAGTGAGGCATTGTACTGAGTCTGAGTCAGCCTGTCCTGGGAAATAAGGGATGAGAGTTTGGGGAAAAGTAGATTGGAGTTGGGATGGCTGCTGCCCTTTTTTAAAAATGTTAAGCACTAACTAATATTAAGTGCTAATTAACGTTAAGTGCTGTCTTAGATGTGGTTGGTTATTTCTCATACCTTCTCAATCACAGTGAAGGTCCTTCTGGATTACAGCAAATACCTCAAAGGATTGTGGGGTTTTGAAGATTCAGGGATGCCATATATGTAGAGTCTGACACGATGCCTGGGTAGAGTTCTGACTAATTGCATCGTAGTACACTGAATAGCACCTTTCATTCAGGACTGTCACCTTGGAACACTCTACAGATATCAAGTCAGATATTCCTTAAGAATCCTGTGAGGGGAACTTGCCCGTGGTTATTTGGCATCTACAGTTACAATACTACCTCTCTATTGTGGGTCAGGGACTCTGTGAAGGCAGGTGAAGTGAAAGTATTCTTCATTTCTTCCGGAGTGTTCTGTGAACCCTTACTCCTATCGAATCTTATGGGTGTCTGTTTGGAGCTCACGCTGTGTTAGAAGGTAAATGGATAAATATAGCTGTAAAGCATTTTTGCAGTTCACAAACTGTCTTTCCATATGTGGTCTCGTTGGCCCCCTGTAGTAATTCAGCAAGGGAGGTGGGCAGTGGTTAGAATCAATTTTAGAAAGGAGGAAATGGAGACTCAGGTAAGTGCTATGTTCGTGGTCACCAAGCTAGTCAGTGGGTGACTCGTTTTCAAACCAGATCGTATGACTTTAGTCTCATATTCTTTCCTCTTCATGATGCTGCCAACTAGATTGAGAAATAAAGGGCTAAGTTTCTCCTCTAGCATAAAAGTGGTTTAAGGAATGCCTTTAAAGGAAGGTAACTGTTGCATACCCAACCGAGGAATGAAGGATCATGTCCAGCATGGGATTTCTAGACATGATGGAGTAAAAGTGAACTTTGTCCCACTAGCTCCAGAATAACAGCTATTTTCTGATCTAGAACTCAGTGACATTAAAATAACAATGTATAACTTATGCTAATGAAAACAATACTCATTTAAAATTGTTGGTTGGGTTGAATGGTAGTTGAGAGGCATTAACTAAAGAGAGTAGGTCTTACAAAGTTTCTATCTTAAGAATTCTGTCTAACACAGATGATCCGAAAGAGAACCAGAATACTTCTCCCCTTCTCTCTTAAATGGAGAAAAATGAGGCCATCCTTACTATTCACAGAACAGGAAGCCTGAGGAGATACTCCCAACACTTCAGTGACTTACTTAATAGTTAAGAGTTTTTTTTGTTTTGTTTTGTTTTACTACTATGTGCAAGGTACTGTGTGGCTACAAAAATGAAGTGGACATAAATCTTTCCCTTAAAGAGTCTAGAAGTGGGAATTTGATATGTTTATAAGTTTCTGTAATGTTTATGTAATTGTTGAATGCTTATTTTGTTGGGCACTTATATATGAGCTTAAATCTTCTTAACAACACAGTAAGACAGGTATGATGCCCATTTTACAGATGATAAGCCTGAGGCTCAGAGAAGCTAAGTAACTTGCACAAGAGGGTCACATTGTACCCAGGTCTGACTCTAGAGCCTGTGCTCTTTCCTACTTCAGATGACAGATGTACAGATAAGAGCTACGAGGGCTCAGTGAAAGAAGTAATTATTGCTAGCTTGTGGAAGGGATATTTTTGAGGGGCAGGGGGCTGCAGGAGCAGCTTCATGGAGGAGGTGTCATTTAAGCTGGGGCTTGAGTGATTGGTAAGGTTTGGATGTGTGCAGATATAAGGGAAAGACATTCTAGGTGACGAGAACAGCAAGAACAAAGGTCTGGTGATAATAGTGTAGAGCTGATATTGAGGAGTGATTTGGCTGGAATTCACGGGGTGAGAAAGGGTCCATGGAAAATAAGATTGGATAGGGAGCTTGGGATGAGAAGTACATCAATACTAGGAATTTGGACTTACTCTGCCATCAGGGAAGAGCTAGGGAAGGTTTTTAAATTGAGTATGGCATGCTCAAAGTGGGGCTTTGGAATATGAGTCTAGCTGGACAGTATATGGTAGCCAGAAGTAGGGTGAACCAGGAAGTAAAGAAGCCATGTTCAGTTCATGTTCCCTTCTAAATGAGTGGTAGAAAAGGAGAGAAGGGGTTGAATTGGAGGGAGAGTGCAGAGGTTCAGTCAACCGAACCTGGCAACTGATTGGCTATATGGCAAGGAGAGGAAAGCATCCGCTCTCAGTGTTGCTTTCAAAGATGTATTTAGGGCTTCCCTGGTGGTGCAGTGGTTGAGAATCTGCCTGCCAATGCAGGGAACACGGGTTCGAGCCCTGGTCTGGGAGGATCCCACATGCCGCGGAGCAACTGGGCCCGTGAGCCACAACTACTGAGCCTGCGCGTCTGGAGCCTGTGCTCCGCAAGAAGAGAGGCCGCGATAGTGAGAGGCCTGCGCACCGCGATGAAGAGTGGCCCCTGCTTGCCACAACTGGAGAAAGCCCTCGCACAGAAAAAACGAAGACCCAACACAGCCATAAATTAAAAAAAATTAAAAAATTAAAAAAAAAAAAAGATGTATTTAGTCAACAGAGTTCCAGGCAACAAACTGGGGGTTCAGAGATGAATAAGGCACATTATCCTCAGGCTGTATTAGTTTCCTATTACTGCAGTGCAAATTACCACAAACTTAGTGGCTTGAAACAACACAAATTTATTATCTTACAGTTCTGGAGGTCAGAAGTCCAAAATGAGTCTTACAGGATAAAGTCAAGGAGTTGGCATAGCTGAGTTCCTGCTGGAGGCTCTGGTGGGAAAATGTTTCCTTGCCTCTTCCAGCTGTTAGAGGCTGTCTGCATTCCTTGGCTCATGGTCCCGTCCTCCACCTTCAAAGCTCATCACTCCAACCTGTCTTCATCCTCACATCTCCTCTCTCTCTTTTAGACCATCTTGCATCCTTATGAGGACCTTGTGATTCCACTGGGTCTGCTGAAATAATCCGGGATAATTTCCCCGTCACGATATTCTTAATCACATATGTAACGTCCCTTTTACTGTTTACCATATTCACAAGTTCCAAGAATTAGGATGTGGACATCTTTGGAGGACCCTTATTCTGCCTACCAGGGAGTTAACAAACACATCTGTGAACGATAACTTGACAAAGCTTTTTGTCCCTGTAATCTCTTTCTTCTTCCCTTTATTCAATCAAAGAGGTATCTGTTGTAAGTCAGGCACCATACCAGGTGCTGAGGACACGGGGATGCCGAGGCGCCTCGCTACCCACCTCTAGAGGAAGAAGAATTAGAGAAGGACTGTTAATGTAGAACCAGAGACCAAAAATGTCAGACTCTTGGCTCTTGATTTTCTAAAGCGGAGGTCCAGGCCTAAGACGAGAAGGTTTAGAAGAATTTTGGTAATTTAAAAATGGGATCCTCCTACCCACCCTCTCTACTGCCAAACCCCAATCCCCAATTTAGATTTTTTTATCTACTGAAAGGCCTCTGGGGATGGGGGTGTTTGCAGAAACCAGGAATTTGACTCTTTCTTACAATAGGGTGGGAGGTTAGAAGAGGGAGACAAATAGAAAAAGCAGCAGCAGTAACATTCCAACCTCAAGGTAGCATAGAAAGGTGATTGAGTTGGTGAAATGTTGAAGATTTATTGTCAGCTGGTGTTTATGAAGCCCTTACTATGTCCCAGACCATTTAACCTACAGCCCAGTGTCATCCTCACGGTAACCCTGTAAGGTAGGCCTTACTGTCTATGTAGCACAGACCCAGAAACAAACCCAGAGTCCGTAGGGGAACTGCCAAAGAACTAATGAAAGATCAATCCCCTTCCAAGCATCTTTTGACTCTAAATTCAGTACGTCCTACTCCATCACAGCAGCCTCTTATGTCAAGGGGTATAGTTAATGCATGTGGTCGGCATTATCCACCTGTATCCATTTCAAAACAAGTGTCTCTCAGAGAGGAGCAAGAAAGACCTTGCACACAGTTAAGAACTTGATGTATCTTACACTAGGGTGGTATTTCATAGAGGAAAGACTATGTGAGAACATCATGGGAAGGTGGCCATCTTCAAGACAAGGAGAAAAGACTCAGAAGAAATGAAACCTTCTGATACCTTGATCTTGGACTTGTAGCCTCCAGAACTATGAGAAAATAAATTTCTACTGTTGAAGTCGCCCATCTTTTTGGTTTTTGTTATAGCAGCACTTTCAAACTAATATAATGTAGGCAGAGTATATAGACATTCTTTGTGCCATTCTTGCAGTTTTTTATGAGCTTGAAATTAATTTTTTAATTTCAAAATAAAAGGAAAAATTAAAGAAAAATGGCACACATCTGTCTATTCTAACATAGAAACAAAAATATTGAAAGAGTATTGTTAAAATTTTAAAACCCAAGTCACAGAAACAATATCCACTTTTTTGTTGAGATATGTGATATGAGCATCTGAATAGAAAATGCCTGAATTGACATATAATACAGTGTAAAACAATGATTACTTCTCTGAAATGAAGTTGGTAAGTGTGAGAGAAAAAGAGGTCATTTACTTTATACCTTGTATGATTTTGTGATTTTCAAACATTTTTTTAACAAAGAAAATGTATGTTACTTAATGATAATAATAATAGTATTAGTAATAAATTCAATGAAAAAAAACAAAAAAAGAACTTGAGGGCTTCCCTTGTGGCGCAGTGGTTAAGAATCCGCCTGCCAATGAGGGGACACGGGTTCGAGCCGTGGTCTGAGAAGATCCCACATGCTGCGGAGCAACTAAGCCCGTGCGCCACAACTACTGAGCCTGTGCTCTAGAGCCTGCAAGCCACAACTACTGAGCCTGTGTGCCGCAACTACTGAAGCTTGTACACCTAGAGCCCGTGCTCCATAACAAGAGAAGCCACTGCAATGAGAAGCCCACGCACCGCAACGAAGAGTAGCCCCCACTCGCCGCAACTAGAGAAAGCCCGCATGCAGCAATGAAGACCCAACACAGCCAAAAATAAAAAAAAAAAAATAAAATAAATAAATTAAAAAAAAAGAACTTGATGTCTCTTTGATGGGATCATTAATGGCCTGACCAGAGAGATTTGAGCAGGTCTGGGCCAAGGGTGAGGCACATAAGGCACCCAGGGCACAAATCTATGGAGAAAAGGTCACACAAGTACTGGCACTGCACTTGCCATACCCTGAGAGTGAGCGTCTCCTTACATCGTGTGCCTGGGTGCCCGACTGGTAAGGAGGCCTCACTCTCAGGGTGCGGCAGTACAGTGTGCTGTGCTCACACAACCTCGCCTCCTTGAATTTGGGGCCCTGAGCATCTTGCTTGCCTCACCCTAGGTCTTAAATTTGAGCAGGGGCCAGAAAGAGGAGAGGACCAGTGAGTTCGGTGACCTCAGTGCTGGCTGCACATTCAAACCCCCTGAGTAGCTTAAAAAAAATATCTCGGGTAAGGTCTGACCCCAGACCAGTTAAATCAGAATCACTGGCATGGGGTGGGAGGAAGGGAAAGAGGCCTAGGCACGGATATTTTTTTTTAAAGTTTTTCAGGTGATGCTAATATACAGCCAGGTTTGGGAACCCCTGAGTTTGTACATTTGGAGAGAGTCCCTCACTGCCAGGCTGAGTAGGAATGTACATGATTGTACCAAAAGTGAGGGTTTATGTAGTCCTTTTAAAGTCAGAGCTGAGGACTGCTACAGTTCAGTTAACTTTATGATCCTGGGTTTAATTCCAGCCTGGTTAATAAATCAGCTGGTTCTTCCACTCCCTTCCTCTGAATTTGAAACCTAGAAAATAATTAAATCTAGAATTCATCTGCAATGCCTGTTGTTATCATCAATGTGCTGGTTTCAGGGGTGCTGGGAAATGTATCTCAACCCATTTTATTAGCCCGTTTGCAAATCCTTATGTGGGTTGAAACTGTATCTGTCCCGGAAGATAAAGGAGGTCTCTTCTGAGTGTCCCAGCTCTCACATTAGGTAGCTGTGTGACGTTAAGCAGTTGGTCTAACCCCTCTGTGTCTCAGCTTCCTCATCTGCACGAAGAACTGGTTATGACTCCATGATTCAGCCATTGCTTCATTTTTGCGTTTGCTCTTGTTACAGCTGGAAAACAATTGATGTACAAATTAACATGCTTAATTTTGCTGTACTCTTTAACCAGATGTCAGCCATTTCTGACCTGTTGGGAATCCTTTATAGCTGTGATTGCCAAACCTGGCCAAACATCTGCATCCTGTGGGAACATTTTAGAAAATGCAGATTCCTGGGCCTTGTCCCGGAAGATCTTGATTCAGTGGGTCTTAAGCAATGTCTGGAAATCTGCTCATCAGCCATATTTTGATACAAGCAATGATAAGTTTGATTAATTAAGGTGGTAGAACTCCCAATTTAGATATCACTGTAGAGTTGACCGTTGACAGAGATCATAATTCTTCAAGGAAACCTTCCCTGGCCCCCCGAAACTACATTAAGCCCCCTGGTTAAAAGTTTTAAGGCACCCTGCTCTTCTGTTTTGTAGGACTTCTCAGGCTTGTTCAATATCTGTCTTCCTTTCTGGAATATAAGTTCTCTAAGGGCAGAGACGGTGTACACTATTCCAACATTTGGGACATACGACCTAATCTCTTCCAGAGTTGAGATCTGTGGTGAATGCTGCCATGGCAAAGGGAGAGGAAGTCTCCATCTGGCATTTTGAACTGAGGCAGGGCTCCAGGTGCTTCCCAAGCTGTGTAACCAATAAAAGCCCATGACTGTGTTGGCTCTTACAGCAGCTCCGTGCGATGTCCGATGAACCTTGTTATACCGTCTTAAAGCTCCTTGATGTGTTGTAAGTCATCCCTTTCGTAGGTTGTCATCCCTTTTTTTAGATTTGAGTTTTCAGCCCAAGTGTGAAGATTAATATGAATTTTCAGCTGCCCATTTCCCCAGCTCCTTTCTCTTTACTGTTTTTATCTTTGAAATCCTGATATTCCAAGACAATACAGATTAAAAGGGTAGTTCAGGCACATTTATCGAGACTGAAAAATGTGAAAAATTCCAGTTCCAGTTCCCTCCTTTGGCATTTCAGGCCCCTCAGGGTCTGACCCCAGATACTGTTTCCCCACTTGTACCCTACACTCCAGTTACCAGTCTTCTTTTTGAACACCCTACCTTCATGGTTTCATGGCCAGTGCACTTGCCCAGAATGCCCGCTCCCTTCTTCTCAGCCTCCAAGGCTCTCCTCATTTGATCTCCTTCCTAAATCCCTGTGGCCCCTGACACTTGGTTTGTGCCTCCTTTATTAGTACTTGACATAGTACTTGTACAAAGGTAGGTTGTGTGTGATACTGTCTTCTTCACGTGGCCCATTATCTTACTCTTGACTGGGACTTGATTAAACTCTTTGATTCCTATGGGTACCATAAGTCTAAAGTTGCCTAGGAATGGCAGAAGGTGAGCTTTTCTAGAAATCCAGAGACATTATCATTAGGTTTGAAGAGGAGATTAAGGTGTAGGGAGCGTTGTCACATATGAGTAGTCTTTCCTTCTCTGCACTTTCTTCATCCTTAGTTTGAGATCACCAAGTCAGTCTATGGGAAATGTTACCCGTCAGCTGCATCAGCCCCGGGGCTGAAGGAGGTGACTGAAGTAGAAAAATTTCTTCCACTTTTGGAAGAATCCTCACAAAAGTGAAAGCTTTGTATCTTACGGTGCCTGTCAGTTTTGACTTTCAGTTGTTCCCCTGTGAAAAAATAAAACAGAAACTTATTGGATAAATTATTCTTTCTTATTCCATCTATATTTTTTCATTTGTTCACTTCTTCCCAGGTTCATTTCATTTGTTCGTTTTATTTATTCATTCAACTCAGGTTGTTTTTGAGAAGCTACTTTGAACCAGTCACAAGGCGATGGTTCTTTCCTCTCAAGAAGCCCAATTTAGGCAACACAGTAGATTGAGTAATTTACATGTTTTTTAGTAGACTGATGAAAGCAGGGACCATGCAGAAACAAAATATTCATACAGCGTTGTTTCCTGACAGTGCTGTGGACAAAGTTTGCTGTTCACATAAGCACATTTCTATTAAAAACAGCAACAACAACATTCTGATTGAGTTTAAGCACCTCTGAAGAAACTTCTTTTAGTGATAGTTTCTGGTTCCTGGGATTGCTACCATTCTCAGAGTCTAATGAGCACATATAAACACCCGCATATTGACACAGGTGCCTTTTTCCCTCTATCCATGCTTGTCTTCTTTTCCATGTCTATCCGTAAAACAAACCCAAAGGGCCCAATCATTTTCCTTTTCCTGGCAAGTTCTGTAGAGCATGCCGTGCTTTGAGGGCCAGTGCAATTCACTCATAGGAAATGACAAAGAGAAAAGTAGGACGTCCAGAAGGAGGAACAGCTGGGTGAAAACAGGACTGGGCTGGGAATCAGGACACCTGGGGGTCTCGTTTCATCTTTGTGCCTAACTAGCTGTGTGACTTCTCAGAGAATAAGGGGGGAGGGGTGTAATGAAAGATTAAAAGTGGCAGCTTTAGAATCTTAACAGCCCTGGGTTCCAAATCACATTCTGATTGAGCGACTGTGGACAAGTTACTGAACTCCTCGAGCCCAGTGTTATCTGCACGATGTGGAGAAGACCTGCCGTACTGGGTGGGCAGAGTGATTAACTGACCTCCTGTGTATGAAGGATCTTAACACCACCTGCTCACTTTTCAGCCCGGAGAAAAATGACCAAGATGGTGAGAGGCTTAGAAAACATCATGTGAGGAACCCCTGAGTGAAGGAGGAAGTTCATCTTTCTCTCAACAAAGCAGATTCAGGGAGAACATGAATGCTGTCTTCCTTTCAGACTGTTGTGATGTCATGGGGCTGTCAGAACAATTTGCTTCTCTTCTGAAAACCTCATCATGTGAGAGTCACTACTTAAGTTTTCCTCCCCTTCCTTGAGGTCCGCAGGCTTTGGTACAGCAGCAGCCATCTGGGAAAGGAGAAGGTGCAGAGAGAGTTGGGGGAACGAATGCTGCTGTTAATCAGACTTTAACCTGGGTTTGGTTGGCAGAATGTTGGAGATTAGGCCTGCAAGCCTAGCTCTTCTCTTTGCTGCCATCAAAAGCAAACACCAGCTGTTTGGGGCCTTTTGGACAGCTGACAAAGAGGAGAGTATAGGCTTCTACAGATGTGGCATAGCAGGGCTGACACATGCAAACTATTTTGTTTGTTTGTTTCTTCCAGTTTCAGTGAAATACAATTGACATACAGTACTGTATAAGTTGAAGGTGTACAGCATAATGATTTGACTTAAATACACCATGAAGTGATTATCACAGAAAGTTTAGTGAACATCCGTCATGTCATGTAGATACAAAATTAAAGAAATAGAAAAAATGTTTTTCCTTGTGATGAGAACTCTTAGGATTCACTCTCTTAACAACTTTCATATTTAACACCCAGCAGTGTTAATTATAATTGTCAGGTTGCACATTACCTCCTTAGTATTTATTTATCTTGTAACTGGAAGTTTGTCCCTTTTGGCTGCCTTCCTCCAATTCCCCCTCTCCCCACTCCCCACCTCTGGTAACCATAAATCTGATCTCTTTTTCTGTGAGTTTGTTTGTTTTTGAAGTATAATTGGCCTACAATACTATGATAGTTCCTGTTATACAACATAGTCATTCGGTATTTCTATGCATTTCAAAATGACGCAAGGAAAATTTGAATTAAGCACAGTTTGCATTTGGAGCCCTCACATTTCCCTTTTACCTGCTGCTCCTGTGGCTGCTCATTCCTTACTTGTCCTCGACACTTTCTTCCTTCTTGCCAGAGCCTCACAGTAATCTCCATAAGGAAGGGAAGGTAGGAGTGAAGAGACCCATCATACAGGTGAGGAAACTGAGGCTTGGGGAAGTCATGTAATTTATTTAAACCAGACAGTCATGTGAAGGACCTGGAGCTGGAACCCAGTGAATAACATGGACCTGCTTTTTCAATGATGGACCCTAGAGCCAGGTTCACGTGAAGGGGGAAGTGGAAGCTCAGTCTCCTTCCACCTGTGTTCCCGTATGAAATACCTGAGTGCCTAGTACGTAGATGGGTGCCACAGTGGCAGGTGCTGGGTGGGCATACAAAGCACTTAGAGGCCCTGGCCTTGCGCATAAACTAGTGGAGGACAGATGTGAGTAGGTGGGATTCGAGATGGTGTGGTGAGTATCCTGAGTGAGGAAGTTAGGTGCTAACGGAGCACTCCAGAGGGGCACCTAACCTGGCCTTGGGAGGATGGGGAAGGCTTCTGTGCAATAAGTGACATCTCACCTGAGATCCAAGAGGTATTTTCTCAGGAAAGGGTATTCTAGGAGCCAGGACAAGCATATGCAAAGGCCTGAAGGCAAAAGGAGCTGAAAAAGTTCAGTGGGGCAGGAAAAGAGCTTGGAGAAGAAAGCAGGTGTGAGTTCACGGAGAGCCCTACAGGCCATGGTAAGGACTTTGAGCCTTAGCCAGTGGACAGTGGGAAGTTGGTGAAGGGTTTTAAGCCTGGGAATATGGCTTTGTCATATTCATATTCAGCAGCATGAGGAGGATGGGAGGGAGGGCTGAACCTAAGGAGAACTGTTTGCTCATCCTGGGAGCTACTCCTTCTGTAAACACGTCAGGCATCCCTGTTGCCAAGATTCACCCCTCCCGAATTTTTGCACTGAGGTTGCCTCCATGCTGACAGCCAGCTCTGGGCCAGTGATTCTTTTATGCTTAAGCAGAGAATGAGGGTCCACAGCCAGACAGAAGAGTGTTTTTCTGCTTCCCCAGTTTGAGGATCTGTGTGCAGGGGAGAATTAAATGAGATGTCAATATTGGGATGACCTATTCTAACAAAGCCACTGGCAAATGCCAGCCCCACCACACACAAGCTTGGTGGCAGACACCTCCCTGGGCCTCATGGTCCTCATTTGAAAAACAAAGGTAACAAAATACCTCCCTCAGATCTTTGTGAGGATCCAATGAGATGATACATGTAAAGTGCCAGGCGTTAGGAGGTGCCCAGTAAATATTTATTACCTTCTTTTTTTTCTGCCTTCCCTTATTGCTGCTGCAGAAATCTTACAGTCCTTGCAAAGCCCGATACAGTCTGACCTATTTCCTTTCTGACCCGCTCCATCTTTCTCTCCTCCTGGCACACTGGCCTTCCAGCACTGGCTCCCTTGAAGTTTCTTGAACATGTCAAATACACTTCCACCTCAGGACCCTCTGATACCTGCGTGGCTCGTTCCCTCATCTCTGGCAAGTTTTTGCTCAAATATCATCTTCTCAATGAGACCTACCCTAGCCACTCTCTTTAAAACTCCAATGCCCCTCACCTTATTATTCCCTTCCCAGCTTTGTTTTCCTCCAGAGCTCTTATCACCTTCCCAAAAGTTACATAATTGTTTTTATTTTTTATTTATGTTTTTATTATTTACTTTGGTCATTATCCCCTCCAACTGACATATACACTGTACAAGGATGGGAAGTTTTTAATGTCTTATTCATTAATGTATCTCCAGTGCTTAGAACAGTGTCAGGCACATAATAGGCTCTCTATAAATGTTTGTTGAATGAATGAATGAAATTGGTTAGCTCTCATGATAGATATCATCCAGAATATTGGGAGTTGGGGGAGCACCTCGTACTGAAGAGGCTTGATTGCCATCTGAGGGCTTTCCCACGATCTGGCCAGGTAGTCACTCCCTGCTACCCAGTTAGGAGTCAAGGGTTCGAGCACTTCACTTCTTTGTAAAATAAGGATATTGCCCTTTGCCTCACCAAATAGCCTATTTTTAGGAAAGACTTAACCCTAGAAGCTTTTACACAGAAGCACTGGTTAGCTTATAGTTCTATTTGAAGGTGTGGAAACCAGCATTTCTCCCTTTAGCCCCCCTGCCAATTACCACTGCTGGAAAATTTAAGTTGTTTTTCTCCTTTGTTCTCTTCCTGTCCTCGACTCACTGAACTTAAAAACAATCTCCCATTGAACCTGGGAGGCAGTGTGATGCCTCATGAGGGACATGGTTCCAAGAATGTGGCCTGAATCTATTTCCTTGCCAGCCTTTGAGATCTAAGGAAGTTACTGCACATGAAAGAAAGCTACTGTGCATGAAAGAATTGAGATAGCCATCCCCTGGTGAAGTTGTCTATTTGGATTAGGTTCACTAATTCATTTACTCATTCACTTATTTCTTTTCTTTTTTTAAATTAATTAATTAATTTATATATTTATTTTTGGCTGCGTTGGGTCTTCATTGCTGAGCACGGGCTTTCTCTAGTTGCAGTGAGCGGGGACTACTCTTTGTTGCGGTGCACAGGTTTCTCATTACAGTGGCTTCTCCTGTTGCGGAGCATGAGCTCTAGGCACGCAGCCTTCAGTAGTTGCGGCACCCGGGCTCAGTAGTTGTGGCTCGTGGGCGCTAGAGCGCAGGCTCAGTAGTGTGGCGCATGGGCTTAGTTGCTCCATGGCATGTGGGATCTTCTCAGAGCAGGGCTCGAACCCATGTCCCTGCGTTGGCAGGCAGATTCTTAACCACTGCACCACCAAGGAAGTCCCAACTCATTCACTTATTTCTTCACGTTGAGAGACTCACAGTCAGATGGGAGAGATGGAGAGCAGACAGATAATTATAACGGTGGAGATACATAGGTGGAGGAGAAAGTTTTTGTGTTAGTTAAGTTCCTGCTACAAAAGTGTCTGTTGTATAACAACCCCAAACCTCAGTGGCTTCCAACAAAAAATATTTACTTCTTGCTTCAATACCTACAGGCCAGCGAAGGTGGCCCTGCTTCAGGTGGTTCAGGTTCTGGTCTGTTCTTGTATCTCTTTTTCTGAGACCCTGACTGAAGAGGCAGTGGCTACCTGGGGCAAGCTCTTCTTGTGGTCTGTGGCCAGAGAACAAGAAGCCAAGCCAAACCACACAAGCACATCCACAGACTATGCTTGTATCACATTTATAACGATCCATTGGCCAAAGTAAGTCACAGGCCAAGCCCACCACCAGAAAGATAGGGATGAATACTCTGCTTACTGTAGTGGCAACATGATTGTATAGCTCTGTTTCAGGGAGGAAGTGAAGAGTTAGGAATAATTGAATCTACTACAGCATTTAACTCTGGCTATGGGAGTGAGGGAAGGCTTCCTGGAGGTGGTGACTTTCATCTTGAAGGATGAGTTATTTTTCAAGACAGACAAGCAGGCAGTAACATATGCAAGTGCAGGCAAATTTTAAAAAGTGTGAAGTGTTGTCTTAATATTTATTTGAGTCATCACTGTGGGCAATATGCAAAGAGCTACAGGAAGATAAAATAAAGGTCACCTGAGTACCTGCCTATGAAGTCCAAGCTTCATGGGGGAGATCAGAAAGATACGAAAGAGAAAAGGAAATTATGTAACCAGTACACTCTTATTCAGCTGGATGGGACAAAAGTGTGAACTCAGAAAGGAAGCTAGAATATATTTTTAGCTATTTTTGGTACAGGATGCAAGATATGCGCTCTTTTATATTCATTATTTCATTTAATCCTGACAACCTGCGAGGGATGTCCTAACGAGAAACCTGAGCCTCAGAGTGGTTAGGTAACTTGCCTAATGGTTTGTAGTTAGCAAGTAGTGGTGCGAGTACTTCCTAGTTATTCTGTTTTGCCAAAGAGCAAAGAATTTATTCATAAAAATTACTAGGGTACACACTGTATTTTCCTAAGTAGGGCTGCTTTAAAATTTACTAAACCCATGTTTTTTAGTGTCTACTGTGTATGCAGTACTGTGCTTGTTAAAGGGCCCCAATCCTGGAGTAATCTCTGAAGTTCCACCTGGCTGTGGCATTCTGTAGGTCTCATCTACTTCTCATTGCTCATGGGTTTAAAATGCCTCAAAGAAAATAGGATTCTTGCCCATGGTTCTACGCAAAAATGCTCACTTTGAATGTTGAGGAGTTTTGAAATTCTGCCTCTTCCTTTCCCCCAGATTATATACACAACACCAGTAAGTGTTCTTTCTCCTTGGAAATGAAGGGAGACAAGCTAGGTGAGTTGCTCCAGGTCGAGCAAAAGTTAGAGGTGGGACTAAGTGGAGAATAACAATTCCCATTGTTGTGCAGTTTACCTCTACCTAATACTAATTCTCTTGTCATTACGGAGCACAGATATACTGTAGTGGAATGTCCCTATGCATGAAGAAGTGAGCGTTTTTGAATTTTTATTTCTAGTTTCCTACCGGTCATCACTTGACAACTGGAATAAGATCTCCCTGGTCTTCCTGACCTTTAGCGTGACCTTTTAGCCTACCGTCCCATGAGTTTTCGGAGAGACCCACCTCCTTTTTGCAACCATCTCTTCCCTCTGTGGATGGTTAAACATTGACAGGCGTTTTTGTGCGCTCTCCATCTCGGCGGTCCGGAATTGAGTTGAAGCATGTTTCATGACCCATTTTCTATTTGCTCAAGAAGCTGGCAGAACTGGTTTCCCTGATCTCAGACACCATCTCACATGGTCAGTTTTTTTCCCCCCAGACATGTTTTAAATCTGAAAATAACGAGCAATGCTTATAGGAACTGCCTCTCACCGTGTGGTGCTTACTGTCTCACGATTCCGCAGGTATGTGATGCTCAGATACTGTTGCCTCTCATCAAGTTGACGTCGGACGGGAGGAGAATAAACTGTGCTCAGACTGCTCCAGAAGAGGGGGCGTGAGCAGGACCGCCGCTGTAGGAACAGGTGACCTGTCTGGCAAGCAAGGCAGCATCCCGAGAGCCTCTTCTCGACATCATCCCACAGACCACTGCTTCCTCGAGGGAAAGGGCGCTGAGGATTTTGCTATCAGCCACCTAAAACTTTTGCCTAGCCAATAGAAGACTTTTGCTGAAGAACTGAACAAGATACCGTTTCATTTCGTTTTTGCATCTTCTCATCATCTGGGCTGCAGTAACTGTTGTTTAGCTTTGAGAATCTTAAGCCATATTTGTTACTGTCATTTTTGTGTACACGTTTCAAGATGATCGACTTAAGCTTCCTGACGGAGGAGGAGCAAGAGGCCATCATGAAGGTTCTGCAGCGGGACGCTGCCCTCAAGAGGGCGGAAGAGGAGAGAGTCAGGTAAGAGGCCGGACAGTTCCTCGGGCGCGGGTGGAGGATGGGCGGTCTGTAGGAAGATGGGACCCTTTTCTTTCCTCAACCCTAAGTGGTAGTTCTGACTTGGAGCCTGACTTAACGGATTCCAATTTTAAGTTTATTTCCTGGACAGAACTTTCTCCTCCATATCTCTTAATTTATCCCATAGGACTCCTGCCAGAAATAGTCTTGATTTAAAAACCTCACTAAACTCCTTTAACTTATTAAACACTGGATTAAAAATGAAATAGTGTATACAAACACATACATACATCTCTCTCTCTCTCTCTCTCTCTCTCTCTCTCTCTCTCTCTATATATATATATATATATATATATATATATATATATATAAACACACACGTATATATCCACTTTTTTAACTGAATCTACTTAAAAAATGGATCATGTATGAAATTAGGAACATTTTTTAATCTCTAAAGTTTTCAGAAGAAAATAAATTGAGAAGTAGCTCACATTTTTGCACATCTTCAGAAATGTTTGAATGGGTTTCAACAGCAATGGAAATGAGTTCTGACTGAGCCAATTTTTCATTTGTGTTCCATAAGAAGGAGTGGCAACTCTGACACACTATTCACTTCGGGAGGAACCCAAATGTTCCACATCAACATTCCTACCACTTTCACTCACTTGCGGGGTCGGAGGAGCATGAGGGCAGAATGCTGAAGAAGTGGGCTTGAGTCCAAGCCCTGCCATCTGTTGCCTTTGTAATCTGGGGCCTTGAAGGCAGTGAAAGGTTTCCTGAATGTGAGTTAGTCATGTTAACTGCATGATCCCCAACCTAGGAGTTATCCAAAGGGAACATAAGCCCTGTTCTTACTTCTTAGGATAGCAGGATCATGAATAATGGAGTTATTTGTGCCCATATTTCGTTATCCATATTTTGACCCTAATTTGAACATGGGTGCTTTATAGAAGAACATGCTGAAATTCACTTCAAGCACTCCAGAGCGTCTGACTATGGCTACTAACAATAATTCATATATTGATAGTGCTTAACAGATTGCAAGGAGCTTACATGACTTTTATTTCTTCTGAGCTCACAACACTTGTGCAGTTGGGGGTGCAGGGTGGGATGTAATTACACCCACTTGATGTGTGAGGAAATGGACCTTGAGACAGGTCAGGTGACTCGCCCAAGCTCATGTAGTCCGTAGGTGTCAGAAGTGAGAATTAAATCCTGGCCCTCAGGTACTCATTCACTAACTCCACCTCCCCTCCCTAAGAAAACTATAGCAGACAGGACATCCTGGGACCTGGCCATGGAGGAGGGGGTGGCTGTCTTGGTGTGAGGTAGGACACTGAGCTGTGATGGTGACAGGAGGTGGCTATAGGTAGTGGAGATCATGAGAATGGGGTTCCTTACTTGTCGTGCTCCTTCCCACAAGTCACTGCTCCCCATTCTCAGCAAGAGGGGTGCCTTGAGTAGTTTTCCCTGGAGAGGTGGGGATTTACACCAATCAGCCATCAGAGTCTCTTAGTAGCATTCATCCTTTACCCATTCACAGTTTGTGAGTGTTATCGTCTTATGTTCCTCCCAGCAGCTCTGAGATTTGGCAAGACAAGACTGTTAGACCCATTTTAGAAAGAAGGGGAGGGGGCAGCACAGAGAAAATACTAGTTGATTTTTCAAGCATAGTGGGAAATGGGAATTCCTTTAGTCTCTCGGAAGACAAGATGGAGAGGATGGGAAAGAAAGCAGTGGAGCTGGGATTGCACCGGGTCCTGTCCCTCTTCCTGCCTCAGGATGTGGGGACTCTGAATCCTGGCGAGCTGCGATCTTTGATTCCTCCCACTTACAAGACCTTACTTGTGGTCTGTAATTCTGTTTCCTCTATCTAGCCAGGTTACGAAGAGAGATCCATTCTCCCTCCCTTCTGTATTTACTTGGCCCCAGAGATTGCAGGCTGCTGGGTCTTCCCTGTAGTTCTGTGATTCTGTATGAGATGAGTGGAGGTGTTTCTCAGGCATCTACAGTAATTGCTGAAAATATACTTAAAAATTCAAAGTTCTGCCTGGAACTGGGCCTTGTAAGGGGTGTGTGTGCAGCCACTAGTGCCAGCCAGTCTACAGCCACGGCAGGAATGCTGTGAGTCCGTTTGTAGCAGGGACTTTGCAGATTCTCCTTCCACGCACTGTTTCTGAGGATGCCTCGGAAGCTGCTGCTGGTGCTGCCCTTGTTTCTTGCTTTTGTAAACTGATAGGAAGAAGGCTTGGGGTGGTGAAAATCTGGTGTGAGTCAAGTCCTGTTTACTGCTACCATTCTGGGGGCCTTCCTAATCAGGCACCAAGCAGCTCATGTGGACTTGGCCACAGGTAGGTCCAGGACTGAGTGACTGTGTGTGGGGGGCACAGATGGGCATGAGGTCCATAGCCTATGGACACCAACAGAGGCCCAACCCGTAACCTGCTCCACACAAAAGGAATGGAGCTCTGGTACCCTTTGCTTTAGGACTGATGGGACCTGGGTTGGTTCTGAGACTGTCTGCTCCTGGGCTGGTGGAACCATGACTAGGTCTCTGGTCTCTGAAAATGCTATTCCATGGGCTTTTGCTTTTCAGCCCCGTCACCATCCCCCAGCTGTTTGTCTCTAGCTCTTCCATCAGAGTGATAGCCTGACAGCTCTGGAAAGATTTTTTGGGTCCATATCAGTCACTTTACAGATAATGAAGGAAAAGCCCAGAGAGGGGAAGTGACTTTCCCAGGGTCACACAGCTAGTCATTGCCAAAACCAGGATAAGAAAAGCCCTTGGTCTACTGCTTTTCCTTCTGCCCCATGTTGCACACTGGTACTGCTTTTTCAGAAGAACAGTAAGGGCCCTAGCGCGGACCTTGAGTCAAAACTTAGTGAGTTTGAATCCTATCCTCACCATTGATCAACTATGGTTCATTCAGCAAGTTACTTGACCTCTCTGAGCCTCAACTCAGAGACTGGGAATGACCCTAGTACCAAACTCAAAGAATTACAGTCAGGATTAAGTAAAATAATTCTTAATCTTCTTAGCACATAGTAGGTGATTGATACATTTTAATTCCCTTATTCACCACTCCACCTATGCCTCTAAAAGAGGACAGAATTCTCTGGTTAGTGGTCTGATTCCTTAGAAGGAAATTACTCCTAAAACTCTCAACTATTTAATACAGTGAAATTTAATTGAGTACTCATTAAGTCTAGGGAACTTCTCTGAACAAATGGAAGGAATTTTAGGGTAATTGAAACATGGTCCCAGTGCTCAAGGAATTTACCATTTAACCATTTAATGGATTATCAATTGCAAATTTAAAATCTCAATCTTGTTTCCCTAACATGATTTTACAATGCCCCAGTCCTCCTCCAAGTTAGTATATGGCTTTAGAAACATAAATTAGATAATTCTAATATTAGCCTAAGCAAAACATCATTAGAAAGGCAAATCTGCCACTAAAATTCAGAGTGCTATTTCAAATGCTAATTGATTATGGGCTTTGGAGTATAACCCTCCTGTAGCCGTGAGGACATTACTAATGGATTATAGCACTGCTGCCCACTAAGACCAGACACTGCCTCAGAGTCCTTTTCAATATGGCTGTTGATGAGAGTTGGATTTAAATTGAAATCTGTTTGCCATTCCTGATTTATCCAGTGCTTTGACTTGTTCACATCCAAGCTCTTTCAGGGCACTTTGGAGATGATTTTTATGCTACCTCCCATCCTGATTTCATGGATGAGAAAATGAGTGTCAAACAGGGGAAGCGTCCAGTTCCCAAATCACTCAACCTGTTAATAGTAGAATGTGGATTTGAACCCAAGGGAATGTCTACTGTGGTATCTCGGGGGTTCAGTTAGAAGAAAGCAATTCCAGGTCACTGTCTTTCATGCTGCCTCCCTACCTGTACCACAGTGCTAGGCCCAGTTATTACCATGCCTCACCACCCAGCTTGCTTTCCTAACTACCAGCTGGAGACGTTTCACAAACCAACAGTGAAACAGACATCAGGATGGATTCTTTTCCTCTCTCCCCGCTGCCTCCTCCCTCTCTGTCCTCTGTTTTTAAAGAAACACCACCATACATACATAGATGTAACTTTAGTCTCTTAGGGTTTGAAAATGACACACTCTAGAGGTGGCATTTCCTGTGCTTTGCATCACACTGCCAGCAGGAAATCATTGCCGCTGTGTGTCTGTACACCGCCAGCACCACGTCCCCCATCCCATAAACACACAACCACATCTAGGGTGATGGGCGTTCTTGCAGTAGATACCATCTCAACCATGACCGCATCTTATGATCAGCTGCTGCCTTAAGACCTACTTTCTTTTAAACAAAGGCAGTTGTCATTGAAGAACTGCTTTCTAGGACCTCTGATGGCATTTTCCGTCAAAGCAAAGGGGAAAGGAACCAGCATTTGTCCAGGATTGACACTGTACACAGAGCTTCACATTTTCCCCTTCCGTCCGCACAGCAGCATAGCTGAACCCACTCAACAAGGGGGAGGAAATAGAGTGGAGGAGGTTAAGTGCCCTGTAAGATTGAAACCTTGCTTATCCGACTACAAAGCCTGTGCTTCCCACACACAGTGCTGCCTTGCAGCAGATTGTGGGGATCTGTGGTGTGTCCACAGCACAAGTGATGCATGTTTCTTCTTGTTTTCCGCTGTAAAGAACTTTTGCAGTTTATTTCATTTTCACGTGTTTGTTTTCAGATTCTCTATCAAAGGTTGAATGCCTTTGTAGAAAGAGTGAAGTGTGATAGCCATCTTAGAAATCAAAATCATGTTTGGCTCTCTCAGGCAGGATGATGGGGCAGTGGAAAGAACTGTCGGCTAGGAGTCAGGCTGGCTTCCGGTCCCAGCTCTGTGTGACCTTGGGCAAACCTCTTAAACTCTCTGGGCCTCATTTCATCTATAAAGTGAGGCCATTTGTAACTATCTAAGGTCCATTCAAAACAAACATTCTCTCATTCAAAACAGACATCTTAAGAGTACTTTCAAATCACAGAGTCTAACCACCTTGCCCAGAATATACTGAAAGGTTAAAAAAAAAAAAATCTGGGAATGGATCAATCAACCTCTCTGGCCAGTCTGCTGATTCTTATTAGGCACAGCTGAGCAGATAATATCGACCAGGTCCTGCCTATGATGTTAGGCCTTTGCTTCATCATGATGAATAGCTAGAAGCTGGGGTGCGCTATGTGAGTACAAGCAGGAAGAATGTTGAAGGCAGGATGAAGGGCGCCACTGCTCTTCTGGCTTTCCTCTGAAAGTGCTCACACTCTCTCTGCACCGCAGGAGTTGACGTTAGCAGTTAGGGCTGTGGACTAAATTTTTTATGTACAATTCCAAGCATGTGCCTGGTATATGATAGGGAATTAATGAACTGTTGAACGAAAAAATGAACAGATATGGCCTTCACCATACAGAGAAAGCAAGATGGCCATCTTTTGCAGTTGACTGAATTCTTTGTACATCATGGTGAAATTGTAAGGATTAAATGAGATGATGCATGTTAAGTCCACGCGTGAGGCCCAGTACCGAACACATGCTTTGTATGTATTAGCTGAAAGAATGGGGTGTGACCAGCATGTTCTGCCTGGAGGACCAACCGGACAGTGTCTTCTCTGGGTTGAGTGTTCTTCTGCCTTCACTTCTGCCCAGCAGCAGCCCATGGGTGTTTATTGAGCATCTTCTCTATCCTTAGCTCTCTACTAAGTACAACATGCACGTGTGGAGAGGATGGTAAGGTATAAAAAGTGTGAATGCCAAGAAACTTACCTTTTTCCCACTTCAGCTGAATGGTACAACAACGAGAGAATCAAGTGCTAATTTGGTTGGTACAATTAGAGTTCAAGAAAAATGAGAGATCAACATGGGCTGGTAGAAAAGAGTTTATTTTATTTTTTATTTTAACTTTTTTATCGAAGTATAGTTGATTTACAATATTGTGTTTCATATTATATTAGTACTGCATTGTGATTCAGTATTTTTATAGATTATACTCCATTAAAAGTTATTACAAGAGAATGGCTATAATTCCCTTGCTGTACAATATATCCTTGTTGCTTATCTATTTTATACATAGTACTTTATATTTCTTAGTCCACTACCCCTAATTTGCCCCTACCCCATTCCCTCTCCCCTTTAGTAACCACCGGTTGGTTTTCTATGCCTGTGAGTCTATTTCTGTTTTGCATGTACATTCATTTGTATTATTTTCTTAGATTCCACAGGTAAGTAATAGCATACAGAATTTATCTTTCTCTGACTTATTTCACTAAGCATAATATTCTCTAGGTACAAAGAAGATTTTAACAGCACCACCTAGATGGTGGGATTTCTTTTTTTTAATATACACCTTTATAAAACTTGGGCTTTGATGTCATACATATAGATTCATCTGTAAAATATTCCAAATGACTAAGCTAGAAAAAGAGATTGATTTACCCTAGTAGTGATTATCATGATAGGAAGTATATAAATAGCACTTACTGAATTTGAAAGAATTTCCTATTCTTTTGCAACTTTAAAAGAAATGAGCCAGAAACCCAACCTCAATTCTTTACTGTAATGGCTTTACTATGAAGGGCCATGTGCTTCAATGAGCCTGACTCACATGGCGCGTGCTCATTGTGCGCTGAAAGCTTAGTGGGATCAGAGGCTTGCAGACAGTCAGGCAGGAGCAGATCAAGAGTTGCATAAGGACCCTTACAAAGTGCCTTTCAGTTGAACAACAAAGATAAGTGAATAAATAATCTCATGAAGAGAAATTGGGAGTTGTTATGCTATGAGGGTTTGTGGTCTTCTTTAACATGATGGTGGCTGATGCCGTATTTCATCATGCTTTTCCCTAATCCACCAAGAGATGAGGTGGCCTGCCTCATTAGGAGAAGGCACTGCCATTGTGATGGAGCGTGGTTCACTTAACCCTAGCAGCGACAGGATCTCTCTTATCTCTTGTCTTTACTCAGACTGAGCTGGCTGCTGAGCATTTATTTGTTAGCTGATTTATTCACTCAACAGTTTCTGGGTATCAGCTCTGTGCCAGGCTCTGTGCTGGATGCTGGTGTTACAAAGGTGATTATGAGTTAGTCCTTGCCTTCAAGGAGTTTGCAGAGTTCACAGATTATTTGTAAGACAGATGTGCAAATAGATCACTGGAACACTGTGGTGAGTGCTGTTGTGGAGGAGCTGTGGGAGCACGGAGAAGGGCAAGCCACACGGTGCCCTCAAGGATCAGGGAAGGCTTCCCTGGGGGGGTGCTACCTAGATCTGAGGGATGAGGGGCCACGTGCTGGATAGAGAAGTGAGGGAAAGACATCTGGAGAGAATTCACATTTATTGGTCTCTTACCAGGATCCGGGCACTGTTAGGTACTTTCAGGTAAATACCACATTTAATCATCCCAGAAGTCCTGCAGAGTAGGTCTTATTTTCCCCTATCTTTATAAACAAGGAGACTGAAGCTTAGAGGGGTTCAGTAACTTGCCAAAGATCACATTTAGGAAGGGTCACAACTGGGAGTTGGACCTAATTTGGGGAGACATCAAAGTCCATAGTCTTTCTGCCACACCTTCCTGCCCTTAATGTCTACAGAGGTCATGTAAGAGCAGTGTGGAGATCAGTAAGAGGTCTAGTGTGCTGGCACGTGGGGGAGCATGGGAGCAAGTGCTGGAAAATGAATCTGAACAGGTATCCTGAAGCCAGGTGGTCAGGGACCTCATATGATATCCCTTCACTCCAAAAGCGCTGAATAAACACCCACTGTTTTCCAGACACCAAGCAAAGCTATATTGAGTACAGGCCCTGCCCCTAGGGGCTCACTGTCTAGTCAAGGAGAGCTGGAAGGACTTCTCTTTTCTGGAATTGAACTTGAATGTGGTCCTTTTGGGAAGAGAAGGCAAAAGCTCCACCAGCAGCTCAGGGTGGATTTTTTTGCTGTGCTGAAAAGCTAGGCAATGGTTCCACATATAAGCGATATCATATGATATTTGTTTTTCTCTGTCTGACTTAACTTCACTCAGTATGACAATCTCTAGGTCCATCCATGTTGCTGCAAATGACACTATTTCGTTCTTTTTATGGCTGAATAATATTCCATTGTATGTATGTACTACATCTTCTTTATCCATTCCTCTGCTGATGGACATTTAGGTTGCTTCCATGTCCTGGCTATTGTAAATATACACACTACTGTATATAAAATAGATAACTAATAAGGACCTACTGTATGGCACAGGGAACTCAATACTCTGTATAACCTATATGGGATGTATGTGTATGTATAACTGAATCACTTTGCTGTACAGTAGAAACTAACACAACATTTTAAATCAACTATACTCCAGTAAAATTTTTTTTTAAAAAACAGAAAATTTAGGCAATGGGAAACCATTAGAAACATTTTATAAGAACCATGACCTCTCTGGTGATTCAGAACCATGAGATGAAGACACGTCCCTGTCTGGATTTGGTGATGGGCTCTCACAGCAAGGTGTGTCCAAGGGTTGTGATTGGACATATTTGGCATAGGGTCACTTCTTTCTAGGTAACTGGGGGAGGAGAGGAGTTTCCAGCAGAGAGTGGGACTCTGGCTGGAAAGACTCTCTGCAGGCACACTTGGGAGAGAGAAAACGTACTTGCCAGAACCCAGGTAAATGCCCCTCCTGCCTTCCCCATTCCCAGGTAGGCCTGCGTGCAACCCTCACACACAGCCCTGCCACCACCTTGGGTGTGGCCGCCATACACGTTCTCTGGCTAAAACACTTAGATTGGCTACTTTAGGAAGCGTGCATATTGGCTCGAACGACAATCATAAAACCCTCTTGGATTTTGTAGCACATTACCCTCCAAGAGTTCAAAGTCCCCTTAAGGCTTTTATTCCACTTTATTGTAAGTACAGCTCTATCAAAAAGAAAAGATAGATTTTTTGATTCTCATTTTATTGACGTGGATAGAGAGATGCAGAGATTATAAGACTTGTCATGTAGAACAGTGTTTTCCCCTCCACTGTAAATGAGGGAGATCTTAGAGGGGTGGTACTTGGTTTGTTCTTTAGGTTTTAACTTTTCAGTGAGCATGAATGACGTGGAACCCTTCGATGCAGTATCTGCACAAATGGAATTTATGTCTGCCTCCACTCCCCACCCCATATAAATATGATCTTTCCTGATCCCAGCCAGTCTTGTTGAATTCATTTCCCTAACATTAAGAACCAGGGACCTCATGCACTGTCCCCCACAGGCTTCCAGGAAAGTCTCTGATAAGCTCATTTCAGTGAAATGGCAAGAACTGATGAACCGTTAATTTCCTCACCAGTTATTCACTGAGTGTTTATTAGGTGCCAGGCATGTGCAAAGGGTGGTCTGCATGCATTAGCTAATTTAATCCTCATAGCAACCCCGTCAGGTGGGTTACTATTATTAACCCCTTTTTAAAGATGAGGAAACCAAAGCTTAGGGAAGCTTAATATGTCATCTTTCTCTGGGGTATTTACATTTGAACAGTGAACAGCAAGCCTGCAGCCAAAAAGTGAATTTGCTCTTGAGAAATTTCAGGCATCATCTGGGGATCATGGCTTAAATCTTTGAATTTTTAAAAAGTGTTGGCCTTGGCTTCTCTGACCTTTCAGTCAAAGCATACATTTGTTAGTCATCTGGGAGGTTTGTAGGATCTTGTAAGATATTGAGAACTTCATTTTGGCTGTTTGTTTACAGATTTCTTTATGCAGTGTCATAATAAACTCATTTATTTACTGTGGGTTCTTAGCAAAGTAAAGCTGTTTTTTCTTTTGTAGACATTTGCCTGAAAAAATTAAGGATGACCAGCAGCTGAGGAATATGAGTGGCCAATGGTTTTATGAAGCCAAGGCAAAAAGGCACAGAGACAAAATCCACGGAGCAGATATCATCAGAGCGTCCATGAGAAAGAAGAGGCACCAGGGAGCAGGTGAGTTGATTGGGCTAGTACATTTAGAGCCAGCATTTGTTTGGGAGAAGGAGTCCTTGGGAGAAAGGAAGGGTGTCAGAATCGTTACTGAAATCTGCAGCGGGAAATCATTAAGGGGTGTGCTTTGCATAATTTATAGTTCTCTAGGTCGTAATCTTCTTGCCCTGGGTTTGGATGGATGAAGGCAGGGCTAAGTGACTTACTGTGGTGAAGAAGGATGAGGAAAGCCCTTTAGATGCCATGTTGAATTGGAGTAGCCTAGACAATTGGGGGTTATAAGGGATCTACCACCTCCTCTTTCTTTGGCTTTTAACTCTGAAAATTCAGAACCTTTTCTCCTGAGTAGGGTGACAGAAAGAGATTAGCCTCCCTGTTCAATGACCTTGACACCTGGTACTTCTTTAAAAACCAAGTACATCATTTAAAGGACTGTAAAGACAGCATTTTGAGGGCTTCTTTAGAATTCTGTTGAGTTCATCAAATATTAACCGGGTGCCTTCTCTCTAATTAACTCTGCACTAGCCAGTATAAACCTTTATCCCTAAGAACAGCCACTGTCTAGTTCTAGCCTGTACTCAGTAAGGAAAATAGCTGTCACCTCTTCAGTATCTAATATATGATAGGCGTTTAGTCCCTATTATTTCTAATTGTAGTAGCAATCTTGTAAGGTAGGTATTATTATCCCCATTCTATATGTGGGGTATGTGAAGTTCAGAGAAGTGAAGTAACTTGCCCAAGGTCATATAGTTGGCAAATGACAGCTCCGGGATTTCAGTCTTTCGGACTCAGAGCCACGCTCCTTACAGATGAGGGCTGACCTCTTATGATGTGCTATGTATTGCTCACAGCCCTCTTGATTTCCAAAACCACCCAGACCTTCAGAAATCTTGAAGGGTGCAAGTTAGTACTGTAGACTCCGTTTTGCAGCTGAAGAAAATAGACTTATGTGTAAAGAGACCTATGGATGTGAGTATTTGGAAAGTGGGAGCCCTTATATTGCTTCATCTTCTTAACGCTGATGAAAGTATTCCTGGCTTCCATAGCCTTACTGGCTATGTGGCCTTAGGCAAGTTTCTTGAACCCTTTGATCCTCAATTTCCAAATCTGTAAACTTGGAAAATAGTTCCCTCCTCATAGGATAATGCATGCAAAGGACTCAGCACTATGCCTGGCACTCAGTCATCACTCAGTTGATGCTAATTATCTAAGAGGTTCAGGTAAAGAGTTCTGGGTGTTCAGAGGCAAAAGAGGTTATTTCCTGAAGAGGGATCACAGAGGTTTAAGGGGGCCCTGGCATCTGAGCTGGCTATTATGGAAGATACAGAATTTGGATGTGTAGAGATTGGGGAGGAGGAGGCAGTGGAGAGGGACATTCCAGAATAGAAGCACTTGTTCCCCTTTGTGTCCCGGAACCCAGCCTCAAGTTGGGCCCATTGTAGCTGTTCAGTAAATACTTGGTACTGATGGTGTGTCTGTCCCAGTGAGGACTCCCTGCCCTGAGCGTCCCCTGGCCATACACATTTGGTCCTGACCCCAGTTCAGGTCAGAATCACCTAGGGCAGTTGAAATTTTGCTTTAGTCATCTCTGCACATTTAAAGGTGCACCCATGGTCTCTGGAGACTGTACTTGTAGGGAGGTAACAACATGGGAATCTACTGACTTCTCTCGCAGATGTAATTTTTTTTTTAATTACATGATTTATTTTTATTTTATTTATTTATTTGTTTATTTATTTATTTTTGGCCGCGTTGGGTCTTCGTTGCTGAGCGTGGGCTTTCTCTAGTTGCGGCAAGGGGGGGCTCCTCTTCATTGTGGAGCACGGGCTCTAGGCGCGTGGGCTTCAGTAGTTGTGGCACATGGGCTCAGTAGTTGTGGCACGCGGGCTCAGTAGTTGTGGTGCACAGGCTTAGTTGCTCCGCGGCATGTGGGATCTTCCCGGACCAGGGCTCGAACCCATGTCCCCTGCATTGGCAGGCGGATTCTTAACCACTGCGCCACCAGGGAAGTCCTGCATGATTTCTTTTAATTTTCACAAGTGTCTTCTTCTTTTTTTTTTTTTTTTTTTTCCAATTTTTATTTATTTATTTATTTATTTATGGCTGTGTTGGGTCTTTGTTTCTGTGCGAGGGCTTTCCCCAGTTGCGGCAAGTGGGGGCCACTCTTCATCGCGGTGCGCGGGCCTTTCATTATTGCGGCCTCTCTTGTTGCGGAGCACAGGCTCCAGACGCGCAGGCTCAGTAATTGTGGCTCACGGGCCTAGTTGCTCCGCGGCATGTGGGATCTTCCCAGACCAGGGCTCGAACCCGTGTGCCCTTCATTGGCAGGCAGATTCTCAACCACTGCGCCACCAGGGAAGCCCCGACAAGTGTCTTCTTTTTAAGAAGAGGAAAATTAGGCTCATAGAGCTCAAAAAACTTTCCCTCTGCCTCAGAGCAACTTAGTAATATAACTAGGTCTTGTATACAGGTCTTTGTGTTTTGACTCCTCTTGCAGATGCAATTCTGATACCAAGTACTCAGACTCATTAGTGACTGCCTGGGCACTCAGGGGAGGCCTGATGTTCAGGTTCCAGCCTTCAGTGATAAGAGCTGATATGAGAGTTGTAGGTCGTGGAGGTAATAGATAACCTTCTTGTCTTTATCGTTTCCTGTTTCAGCTGAGCAGAGTAAGGACAGAGCAAACAGGGCAAAGGAAAGCTGGGTGAATAATGTCAACAAAGATGCTTTCCTCCCCCCAGAGCTAACCGGTGTTGTAGAAGAGCCAGAAGAAGATGTAACGCCTGCAAGCCCAAGGTAAGACTGAGCTCATGGGGAGAGCTGCTGCACGTGGGATTCGTGGCTTGGTCCTGCTGTGTGAGTGCAAATGCCAGACAGGTCTCATGGGCATGGGAAGGGGGCATGTATGAGAGAATTCTGGGCCCTGATGTGGACAAAGCCTGCACAGTACTCTTTCTCAGCTTCCAGAATTTCTAACAGATCTGCATAGTAAATAAAACTAAAATGTTAAGTGGTGATTTCTTCCAGCACCAACAAGAGCTGTTTTTTATTTGTGCTAAGGATATCTCCATAGAGTAAGTGAAGAGGTACTCCAAAATGAATGTAGGGCAATAAGTCATTTCAGGAAAGAGATGAATGATGATCAAATTGTAACAGCTTGGTACAGTAGAAGAAGCTCAAGCACAGGAACCAGGCAGACGTGAATTCAAATCCTGAATACGCCACTTATTAGCCATTTGACCATGGGCAAGTCATTTAATCTCTCTGAATCTCTTTTCCTAACTATAGATAGGAATCATACTATATAGGAAAGTTTATGGTGAGAATCAGTGGTAACGTACATAGAATACCTGCACATGGTAGGCACTCAATAGATGTCTCTTAAGGAAGCAGATTGTCCTCAATATTTCAGTCTTGATTTTTTGTGTTTTCCATACATTTTTATCATCTGGCCAATCAAAGCGTACATTTGTACAGTACATGGTTCCTGCGATATAGCTGATTATGGGGTTACGTTGCCACAGACCTTTTGGAACCATGATGATTTGCTTTTAGGTATTTAAGGATCTTCCCATTGGTGTCTGTCCCTTGGCAGTATGGTTGTTACCCTTTGGTGGGAGGGCAATTGCATTTTATCTCTACTTCCTCAGTGAAGACAGCTCAATTCAGAGTCTCCAACTGGAATGAAGTCAATGAATTTGCTAGTGGGACAGTCAGTGAGCCAGGATCCAAGGCTGAGGCACCTGGGGAATAGGGATGTTTCCAACATAATTTACAGGTGAGGGAGAGGGTCTATCCTGTAGGCACCAACCGGCATTTCAGAGTCAAATATAAGTAAAGTTATGTCACATGGATAATGGAATACTGATTCTATTGTTTCCCATTAGTTATCCATTTCCCTTTTGGAGAGGACTTGCTTTGTTTTCCTGGGTGGTAGGTGGCACTATTTCCCCTCTAGGATGATTTGTAATGTCCTGTTATGTCTGTAGAGGCCATGTCAGCTAGAGGTTGAAACACCTTAACAGTAGCTGCGAATTGACTCTGTGACCTTGCACTAGAAGTGACTTAACTTCTTGGGCTGTTATTTCCTCAGCTGTAAAATGGGAATGAAATAGTTTGCTAGCAGGATTGTTGAGACTCTAATTAGCTAGTACATGTAGAATTCCTAACACATAGTTCATAGCGCATAGTAGTTGCTCAATGAATGGAAGTGTGGGCTCTCACATACATACAGGTATTTCAGGGAGCTCAGGAAAGGATGTGGAGAACACGTTACCTCTTTCTCCTTGTGACTCCCCATGTACCAGCTGCCTGCAACTTCCCTAATGGGATGAAGGCGTTCCTTCCTTCCATAGAGCAAATGGAGACCTTAAATATTAGAAACTCTGGGAGTGAGAACACAGGCATTTAGATTCCCCTTCAAGGAACTGAGAGCAGCTCCTAAGAGCTGGGTTTGAAGGGGAAACCAGAGCGCTGACTGAGGGAAGAGGGGGACAAGAGAAGATTTGGGGGTGTCAGACACAAACTTAGCTCATTGTACTCTTTTATCTGGGTCAGACTTCCTGTCCTTCTCCCAGGAACTCGTTTCATCTCAAAGGGCCTAAGGGACCGAGGTGCCACTGCCCTTAGAGCATATAGTGTCCACATTTGCATCTCCATCGTTTGCTGCATTTCTCGCGTGACCTCAGAAGAGTCTTTCGGGTTTCATCTGTATGTACATCAGAACTAAGCTGCCTCACCAGGATGTTATGAGACTGAATGAAATGAGGTATGGGAACCACTTGGCATTTCTCAGGAAGAAAGAAGATTGGCAATTTGCAGGTGGCCTTATAATTATGTTATTATAACATAGATGAGGTAGGTTGAGAAGGCAGGAGTAAAAATGTTAGATGTATCCAGCATGCTTTGCTCATTACGTGGCACAGGTGGTAATCACCCAGAACTGTAGAAAGGAGCTATTGTTTAGTTCCTCCTTTCCGTGTCAGAAACTACTGCTTTACTCAGTATCAGGCTCCAGCATGTTTTTCACCTATACTTTAACATTTGGGAACTGGGTGTGTTAAGTATATTTTGGGGCCTGTACTTTTAGACTAAGTGAACTTCAATAGAATGACTCAATACCTGTCAATATTTTGTTAGCCAGGAGTCAGGAGTTGGGGAGTGTGAGCCAACAGTGACTGGATATTGGAGCTTCTGAAGGAGTTTTTTCTTTTTTCTTTTTTTTTTTTTTAACATCTTTATTGGAGTATAATTGCTTTACAGTGGTGTGTTAGTTTCTGCTTTATAACAAAGTGAATCAGTTATACATATACATATGTTCCCATATCTCTACCCTCTTGCTTCTCCCTCCCTCCACCCTCCCTATCCCACCCCTCTAGGTGGTCACAAAGCACTGAGCTGATCTCCCTGTGCTATGTGGCTGGTTCCCACTAGCTATCAATTTTACGCTTGGTAGTGTATATATGTCCATGCCACTCTCTCACCCTGTCACATCTTACCCCTCCCCCTCCCCATATCCTCAAGTCCATTCTCTAGTAGGTCTGTGTCTTTATTCCCGTCTTGCCTAATAAGCTCTGGGGGCAAGAGCCCTTCTTCCGTTGTGGACACAATTCTGTGGGCTTCTGCCTGTGAATAGTTAAAACACTGTGGGTATTCAGTGTGTATTCAAGCATGGGAAGCTATCTGCGTTATTTTGGAACTCATCTTTGTTTGCACCTGTAGCACGGGGAAGCAGAGAGAGGTTTGATGAACAGAGCAGCAGAGAATGAGGTTCCCTTTCGAGTGGCAAAGAAAACTCCAAGTGATCCCAGTTCTAGTTCTGGTTACTGGTTGTCAGCATGGTAGTATTGGCGCACACGGTGGTAAAGGGCCAGTGTTTTGGGGTTTTAAAAAAAAGGCATAGCATATTTTTGAATTTGCTTCACTCAATCCCTAAGCAATTTCTTCATGTGTTTGTTGATGTGTTGAAGCCTCATTGAATGTAATACGTGTTAGCACAGCGCTGGGTACTGGGCATGGGCACAGCATTAGCTGCCAAGGAGAAAGGGAGACATCAACAATCCAAAGGGAGAAATCAACAACAAAAAACACAGGGGGAAAAAAAGAAAAACACTTGCAAAATTTGCTTCTGGGGCTTCCCTGGTGGCGCAGTGGTTGAGAATCTGCCTGCTAATGCAGGGGACACGGGTTCGAGCCCTAGTCTGGGAAGATCCCACATGCCGCGGAGCAACTGGGCCCGTGAGCCACAACTACTGAGCCTGCGCGTCTGGAGCCTGTGCTCCGCAATAAAAGAGACCACGATAGTGAGGCCCGTGCACCGCGATGAAGAGCTGGGCCCTGCTTGCCGCAGCTAGAGAAAGCCCTTGCACAGAAACGAAGACCCAACACAGCCATAAATAAATAAATAAATAAATAAATAAATAAATAAATAATAAATAATTCTTTAAAAAAAAAAAATTTGCTTCTGATTCCAGACACAGTTAATATTTAGGCTGAAAAATACCTCAGAAGAGGGTACGTCTGGTGTTATTTTTAACTGCTTTATTTATTTTTTAATTTTTTGGTCGTGCCACAAGGCTTGTGGGATCTTAGTTCCCCGACCAGGGATCACACCCGTGGCCCCTGTGGTGGAAGCTCGGAGTCCTAACCACTGAACTGCCAGGGAATTCATTTTTAACTGCTTTAAAGGGAAAGGCTAGTTAAGGTTCAAAAGCTTTAAAAGTTGCTGCATGTACTTGGAAACATTTTACGGCTAGGCATAGAGGCAGATAGACTGTCCCACTGCCCACGTGGTGTACTTCTAAGACTGCTATAAAGCCCTCCCTCTTCCCCAGATGTCCCTACCACGGTACCTAACGTTATTCTTCTTTTTAGTTAAGTCTTCAAAGACTTGTATTAAAATGCAAACACTTTTAGGAGGGGAACCCTAACAGTAGTTTCGTAGTCTAATATTTTAATAATCTTCTTACGGAAGTAAACCCATTTTGGCTAAGTGCTACATCTAGTATTGCAGGTAGTTTTTGAAGGGTACCTGAGGGAAGAAATTACAGAGCTCAAGGTGTGAACCTTGGCTTGCTGTACAGTTTTAAGAACTCATCACGTGGAATGTATTGAATATCTTATATACGCAGGACACACCCTGAGAATAGAAATCTGATCCCTCTGAGAGGGATTCTAAGAAACAAAAGACAGAGTATCTGGCTATAAAGAGACTGTATTCTCTTAGGAAAAATAATGCTTCCGTATATGAATATCTGATCACATGATAACAAATAGTACCAGGCAGGGAGCAAATCCCAATCCCAAGGTACCAATAAAATGTGCTATAAGACTTGAGACAAGGAGACCCACTTCCAGTTAAGCTGATAGGTGACCAGCATCACAAGGGAGGTGAGATTTGGACTGGGCTTGGAGGTGATAGTGAGGATTTGGGTCAAGAGAGTAGAGCAAACACTTGAGGGGCGGGCTGGGGATACGTTGGGGGAGACAGCAAAGAGGGACAGTGAGTCATGTTTGGCATGAGGGTCAACAGGAAGGCGGAGTGGGAGGGTACAGTGGGGCAGATGGTGGAGCGTCTCCAGTTCCTTCCTGAGGAGTTCAGACTTCAACTTCATTCCACAGGCCTTGAGGATCCGGGAAAGGTAACGCGCAGAAGAGGGACATGATCAAAATTCTGTCTTAGACCATTCCAGCTTAGAGGTGGAATGCTGAATGGATTAGAGAGGTGGAACTTTGGCGTCAGGAGGTCGGATATGAGGCTAATACAGATGACAGAAATAAAGGAGGAATCAGTAGGGGTGGAAAGGAAGTGACAGAAGTGAGAGTCACTGGAAAGGAAGAAATCGCCCAGACTTCACTCCAGTCCTCTTGCCATAAACCACTGCTTTACTCGTGTGAGAACTCAGAGCCAGTAGAGCCTAGCCATTACAATGATTGTCTTTGGAGTCAGGGTCAGACACACCTGGTGCAAATCCCCAGCTCTTTCACTGACTTAACCTCTCCAAGCCTCAGTTTTCTCGCTAGTGAAATGGGGAGAAGGATACATACCTCACAGGGATGTTGCAAAGATCAACTGAGAATACGATGGTTGCTGTATTGATGGTTGCGCGATAAAAGACAGGCAAACAAAACATTGTTGCATTCCTCAAGAGAAGCAAAGCCAGAGCTTAACTGAGGAAGTAACTATATTTTCAGAGACAGTGTGAGGCATAAGACTCTTGTTTTATTTTTTTCTAGTAAGCAGACTTGTGAACTGTACTTAATCAAGTATCTCACCCTCATCCCATTTCCCGCCAATCCCAACCACAAGGTAACCCAGTGAATACTGTATGTTTCTGGTGTTTGATCGTGTGCTCTGAATACCTCATTTCTTCTTGTCTTTTGATTTCTGAATAGCAGGAACAAAGACATTTTGTTTAAAACCTAAATAATGTGCCTCATTGTAATTTGGCAAACAACATAGATATTTTAAAAAACCATGGCACCTGTGTGCTGCTGCCTTCCCCGGCACTGGCTCAGTTGGCCTTCAGTTGTTCAGTCGTTCACCAGTTGTGTACCAGGCACTGTACAAGGCATCGTGGGGAATAGAAAGAAGGTCAGGATACTCTTTAAGGATCTCCCAGTTTACTATGAGAGATAAGGTATGTATGCACAGAATGATGTTGCATAGCAGACGTGAAATCGATAGCTGCATAGAGTTTAGTAGAGAGAGACTGGTTTCATCTCTGGGCAGGAGGGAACAACATGATATGCAACGTGGACAGTTGTGGGCCTGGTGGCTAGAGGCGCAGGAACTGGATTTCCAGGGAGCAGAGGGAGGAGAGTGTAGAGACTCTGCTTGTCCTTTGTTCTTGGTGAGTGGGAAGGAGAAAGGAGGAAGATGACAGGAGAAGATGGCTGTTCCATGGAGACCCCAACCATCAGCATTTGGCCCAGGTCCTCTCACTGTGTGACTGATTTATTTACTAAAGGAGATGATACAAAACACTGTGAGAAAACGGAACATGGCCTCCGCTATAAGCTTCCTCGTATCACTCACTGGCTTCTTAAAGTGACACTCAAGAGACTTTGCTTTCTAGTCCTGAGCTATTGGCTGTTTTTACTGTGAGTTCTATCAGTGACCAGGGTTCTTTTCTCACATTGGCCGCTAGATAACTTGCTTCAAGTTTGTGCTCACCTGGTTCAAGAACAGAGGCCTCCTGCCATGTGTTTTTCTATTAGCCTTAATTCTGGCTCCATTATCAGTTCCTCCTCTTGTTCCCTGCCCTTCCCTTCCCCTCCCCATCCTTTTTCCCCCCCTTTCTCACATCCCTGCGGTCAGACTGTATTCGATATACAACTGCCTCATCTGCTGTAATTCCTTTCTGGAACAGTGAGGAAGGTAACAAAAGGGAGCATGGCTTCCTCAAGTGTTCAGCCTGTCCCTGGGACTACAAAAGTAGCAATCAAAGTGCAGAGAGAAGGAAAGGAAATGAATTTGCAAGAACATCTAGTCCATAATTTTAGTGACAGCAATCTTGGGCAAGGCTCTGGCCTTGGGGCAAAATGCTCCCCTCCCCGCCTCCCCCAGTTCTTTAGCTTCATGGTAAAAAGCCAGCACCTTCCGAGGTACTTCTTCCAAGTCCTTGACTGTGTGATGCCACTAGAACTGGTGGAGTTTAACCAGGCACGGTGCTTTCAGCCAATAGTGACTTCCCCTCTTATGCCTGAGGCAGGGCCACTGGAGCAGGAAGTCTGAGTGGGTAGTTTTCCTCCCTCTCAGGGGCCACTATGACCCTCTTTGCCCTTCTTACTCAACAGCCAAGGGAGTGGTTGTTCAAGAGGGAGCTGGCTCAACTCACTTTTCTCCATTCACCCTCCCCGCACTCTCACCCTAGGGCTGCCCTGTCCCTCCGGTAGGCAGTCATGGTCTAGAGAATCCTCCTCTCCCCTCTAAGCCAGCTCCAGGCTTCTGAACTCCCACCATCTTCTGGATGCTCTGCTTGTCTTTACTCCTCTTGTATTCGAACGAGAACTCACCTGGCCAGCCTGGAGAATTGGGTTGAAAGTTCCCAGTAAGTTGCCCTGATCCGCCATCCTTCCGGCACAGCATGTCTTAGATCTGCTGTTTCTTCTGTTCTACTGCCCAATCACTTGTCTCGCCTGCATCTTTTCTTTAGCTATTTTCTACCTGAGTTAGAGTAAGCCAGTGCCATTCTGGTCCTGGCCTACGGAATCTCTGAAATGCTTTGGGGCCTTATTTCGGCAGGGATGTTCCCTTCTTGAGAACAACTGCTCACTGTTCTAGTCTGCATCTGATGTTAGGTCCTGACTTTGAGGTGAGTTTATTTGTACAAATTTAAACTGTGAACCTTCTGTGTGCCTGGTACCATGATAAAAACTTCAAGGCTTCTGATGGATGGTTTTGTCTTGTCTCATGCCTGTTTTCATTTCTGTTCTACCATTGCCTTTGCTTCGCTGCTTAATCATCTCCAGGCTTCAACTCCCTCTACCTTCCTGGCAGTTTGATTTTACAGACTTCCTCTCCTATCCTGCCTTAATAGCTTCTGGCTTCAGAGGCGTGATTTACGCTTCCTCAAAGGGTAAGTTTTTATTCGCTGAATTATTGTTTCTTTTGCAGTTCCAGTGTGGTAAATCCAGCTTCCACCATGATTGATACATCCCAGGAAAGCACAAGGGAGTCAGCTGTATCTCCAGCCAAGGTAGATTGAGCTCAGACTTTGAAAATCTCATTTGGGGCAGGAGTGCCATTTTTCTCATTTTATCAAAGCACCGTGAAGTAAAGAGAATTTCGTAGTACTTTTTTCCTACCAAATATAGATAATTTTTACTGTTTAATATAAAAAATCACTCTTGTGGTGCAAAATTTTATGGATATCATGTTACTGCATTGCTGAAGACCTAGAGTTTTTGCCCTAAAGAATGGAAAGTCTAATGCTGTTGGGGGCTGCTGCTTTTAAGCATAGGAATGTGGCTTGTTGGTTCCATATCAGTCCTTATTCCTATTCATGGCTTCCTGAATCTCTGTTAGAGATCTGCTTATGGGAGGGAATTGTCAATTTATGAAACAACAGATAGCAAATATTGATATTCAGTCTTACATTAATAAAAAAATGCTGGGGGGAGGGATAAATTAGGAGTTAGGGGTTAACATATTCACACTACTATATATAAAATAGATAACCAACAAGGACCTACTGTATAGTACAAGGAACTATACTCAATATTTTGTAATAACCTAAAGGAGAAAAGAATCTGAATAAAAATATATATATATATATATGTATGTATGTATAACTGAATCACTCTGCTCTACACCTGAAACTAACACAACATTGTAAATCAACTATACTTCAATTGAAAAAAAATTCTATTTACTGACATGCTTTCTGTCATTAGAATTGATGATCATGATAGTGACTATGAACTACTTCAAGATACCTTGTCTTTTAAATCCTTATGGGAAAGGTCAGTTACAATTATATTTAGTACAGCTTTAATCTATCACAGTGAGTCTCATACAGTAGGAAGAGCACGGGTGGGAATCTGCCCTAATTAGAGTCTCAGATTTACCCCGACCTTGACCAGCTCTTCGATATGTTCAGGCCCATGTTTTCTCACATCTGTAAAAATCTCACTTCTGTGAGATTTAGATTTGTATGCCTGGTTCTGGTTTAACTTTGTAGGACTCTGGAATTGCGTATATTTTATACAATTTTGTTCTGTGTTTTTTTTGGTTGTTTTTTTTTTTTTGGTATGGCATATATATGGTAATTCTTTGCTAACCAGATTAAGACCATCATTTTTCAAACATACCAGATAGAATTTACTGGATAAAGCTACCAACTATTGGAGATAATAAGCATTTGCTGACACTGAGTTGCTGTTGTGACATTTAAAATGAATTTAATAAACAATATTTTTCCCCAGCAAAGGAAGAATCCATTTAATAGCTCTATGCTGCCAGAAGATCACTTATCTCAACAAATCAAAAACGAGCAGTCAGAAAATGGAAGGGCTGGTTTCTTTCAGACTTCAAAAGAGGGTAAATATTATTTTTATGGGCTAGATATTTTTATCTTTGTTATCTATGGACTAAGGGAAATTCTCAGAGTTCCTTTAACCAAAATAGCTTTCAAGAGAAAGTGAAAAGGCCTGATGGTTTTCTTCTACTATGCGCACTGGTTTCCTGCCTCAGGGAAGGAAGCAGAAATTTTAGAAACCGGAAGTTCATGCATTCCAGTCTCGGAGCTGACACTTGTGTGACCTCCATGCCTTGGGTCCCCCCACAGTGACCTGGGAAATTTTTTGACCAGAGACATTCAGTCATTCATTTAACAGTCTTTATTGGACGTCTACCAGGTACAGACACAGTTCTCTGTTTAAAATCGAGAGTTTGCCTCAAGATAAAAAGACCACTTGACAATGTTACAATCGTCTAATCTGTAATTATCAGCACAGTCTTCCAGGAGCATTTGATCAGATTTGTTGCTTAACTGATTGAAGTCTGCCTCTTCTGGAATATTACCATTCTTATGTACCATTAAGAAGAAACATTAGACAATTTAATCTCTTCAAAAGCAACTGTAAGAAGATTCCACAAGCATCAAAGATTGGACGAGGGGTAGAAAATTAACAAACAGTAGAGTTAGGAGTTTCAATTAGCCTGTTTTAATATTAGTGTATTTTTCCTCTCCATTGGATACACTTTATATAGCATAAAATATTTTACAGAAAAGAAGTCACTGGAACATTACCTGTTTTTTTTAACTTTTTGACAAAATTAATTTTTGTTTTAGGTATTGAGATTTTAAAAAATTGGGCTCCCTTTTCTGGTTTCCATACGTGAATTTTTTAAAGTGACTTTTGTGTTTTTTCTTTACCCTCCTTGAGGAGTTTTTAAAGTTTCTTTTTTAAAAAAATTTTTATTGAGTATAAAGTACCACAAAATATGTATGTAAAGCACAGCAATCTTAAATTCAATGAAGTTCATGCATGAATTTTTTAAGGCTTTTTAATTAGGTCTGTATTTATGCTTCATGCTTCATTGTCTTTAATATTTAGTGTTTTTGCTAAATGTAGATTAAGTTTATGATAGGTGTTTTAAATTATAGAGTTATTCTTCATTTGGTATATCATCTAATATGTTTTACTTTTCAGGTGAATTGTCAGAGTCCAAAGAAAAGTCATCTATCCTGGATATTTCAAGCCAAAAGTTAGAGAAAACAAAGCAGACTTTTCCAGGCCCTGAGAATGGGTCCCAAATCAAGGCTCCAATCCCCAAAGCCAGGAAAATGATCTATAAATCGCATGACTTAAAGCAAGATGATGACCAGTCTTTTCCTAGACAAAGGACAGACTCCCTGAACACAAGAGGGGCTCCAAGAGGGATCCTGAAACGCAATTCCAGTTCCAGTAGCACAGACTCAGAAACTGTTCGTTTTCATCAGAACATTGAACCCAAAAGCAAAATTGTGTCACCTGGCCTAACCATCCATGAGAGAATTTCTGAGAAGGAGCATTCTTTAGAAGATGACTCCTCCTCAAACTCACTGGAGCCATTAAAGCACGTGAGATTCTCTGCAGTGAAGGATGAACTCCCACAGAGTCTGGGGCTAGTCCATGGCCGGGAAGTAGGAGAATTTAGTGTTTTAGAATCTGACAGGTTGAAGAATGGAACAGAAGATGCAGGGGACATAGATGAGTTCTGCAATGATCCTAAGCCTTCCCAATACAGAAAGCCTTTGCTTTTTCAGCCATCCGCCTCAAGCCCGAGTACATCAAAAAATGAAACACATCAGCCAGCGACTTCTGGTTCCTTTCCAATTAATGAGCACCATTCTCCCAAAGAAGTTTTAACTACAAGAGCACAGTCCACTGAGAATTCACACACCATCGATGAACACAAAGCTAACTCATCAGAATTGTCAAGGCTTGAATCAAAATTGTCTAGAAGCCCTGCTGGTAAGAGATTCGTCACTGACAGCCTCTAAAAACTGAGCCAGTGGGCTTGGAATGGCCAGGCCAGCCAGCCAGCCTGGTAGAAACCCATTTTGCTTTCTAGGTATTCCTGCTAAAATTCAAGCAGATGCCACTGGGGAATGTTTATGCCTCTTACTGGGTTTGCATGTTTTCCTCAATCACCAATAACTAAAAGAACCAGGATAGCACACTTTCTGGCACATTATGCTTAATCCAAAAAAAAAAAAAATATATCAATAATTTAACTAAACAAATTATAGTATTTTGAGTTAAATCAAGGTGTGTATACAGAGTGAGAAATAAACATGTACTAATACCTTTGTACAGAGTAAATATATTATTACTCACCTAATGCAAATTTATCAATGACCATTTAACCAAACTTCGGTTTCTCTTTTAATTTCAGGAGAACCGTCACTTTCTTAGCCTCAAAGCATGGGAAACTAGACTTTAAATTCTTACTATGAAAAAGCCTCATACTTTGGCCTGCCCAGGGCCTCCATCCGTTTGTTCTTAGACTTTAAATGCTCTGAAGGAACTTTCTCCTTCAGCTGGTGTGAGCTGAGAGGCAATGAGAGTACTGCTTTTTCCTGCTAACTAGCTGACTAGTTCTTTCTTGAAGATCTTAGAAATCTCAGGGGATGCCTCAAACTGCTTTCCTATACCTATATGATTACTTCACAATTCTTATGTTTTAAAACAGAAGCAATGGGAAAAATCATTTTGTGTACTCTCTCCCATCTTCACTAAGTCCTAATATAACCCTATGATAATTTTTATAGTCAGGAAAATTTACAGTAACAACAGTCAAGTTTCTAACTCATTTGCTCTCCTCCTCCCTTATTAGTCAATGTTAAGTTGACCCTGAGTCACTTTTGCTTAGCGGTGCACTTTCATACTTATTCAAATCTATCCACTTCTTAAAGGACAAAGCATTTCCATCACCCCTCTCCCTGGGTATTTTAAATCACTTGAACAGAAGAGAATATTTTTTTTAAAAAATTAAAAATTAGCTTCTTCAAGATATAAAGGAACTCATTTTAAGGAAACTACTGAAGTTTGAATAAACACTAGCAAATAATTGGGTAGTGCTTACTTAAATGTTTATCCAAAAGATGAAAAAAATTTCTTTGGTAATATTTTCCTTTGTTATAATCCATAGAAAAAAAATGGTAAACCTTTCCTGATTTCCAAAGTGCACCTGCTTTCCCATAGACTACCTTTATAATTTTGTATTAACTATTTATTTGTGCTTTCTGATTTTTAAATCTCAATCTCAACTCACCGTGAAGTCTGGGGAGAAGCCATCATCAGCTAAACCCATTTTGGTTGACAGACAGGCCTTCTGGTCTCAGAGCTTATAAACAAAGTTCTGCTTACTCATTAATGCCCTGCTTTCCCCCTGCTTACCACAGAAATATATACAAGTAAATAATGGAGCATAAGAAGAAAATCAGGACCAAAAAAGAATGGTAAACTCTTAATTGTGTGAATTATAAGGGTTTGACTTTAGCTCTGAGCTTTCGGACAGTCATTATCACACTCATTATATTATACTGGAAGAAAACAAAAGAATTCCTCAAAGGAAACAAAACATTATCTGGCATCAAATTTTTAAAGTAACTGTTCTTATTTTTAAAGTAATATACTTTCATTTGAAAAGTGTAAAAACATTTGAAAAGAAGAAATGCATACAGAATAAAACAATTATCATCTGTGATATCACCCAGCACTAACTATCACTAATGTTTAATTGTAGTGCCTTCCAATAATTTTCAGGCATGGATATAATTTAAACTATGTTTATACTGTCCAGACTGCTTTTTTCACTAACAGTGTAGTACAAGCATTTTTTTCATTGTTAGTCTTCTGTTAAACAGACTAACAAAGAATTCTTAAGGATTTCTCAAAGGAACTTTATCATTACTGACATATATTTAATAGTATAATGTGTAGTTATGAAAGGAAACCAGTATCCACTATGTGCCAATTACTGTATAAGCCTTTGTTGTTTTTACATTTAGCCAGAGTTGATGATTAAAATTAAAGAGATAATTTTATTGACTGACATCTCCTCTGGTGCATTTCAGATGTAGCTAACGTCATAAAAATTCAGCTCACGTAATTTTCAAGAACATATATTGTGTAGCTTAGCATTTATAAGGAAGAGCAAGAACTGCTGAAACACCTTTAGTCTTAACTAAAGGGAAAGAATGCCTGAGTTCCCTCATCTACATGTGCCATGTGCCCTGTGAATAAAGCTCAGAAAGGTCTCTCCTTACTTTTTCTTTTTCTTTTTTTTTTAACATCTTTATTGGAGTATAATTTCTCCCTACTTTCTTGGTAGCCTAGAAAGAATTTAAATGTCCTTCTCTAGCCTCCTAGCCATTGGTTGGCAAACATCAGGGAACAGGTAGAAATCCCATTCTCCACCAGTCCTCATTTTACTTTGTCTCACAGAGACTATCTCCAGCTTACAGATTGTAGAAGGGAAATAGGGGATAATGGAGGAGCCTCTTGAGACCATGGTCCTCAAACTGCAGTATGTAAAACAACCACTGGGATAGCTGGTAGGAAAGATTCCTGGGCCCCATCTTCAGAGATTCTGGTTCAGTATACCAGGAGTAAGTAAGGCCCCTGGATGCAAATATCCTCCTTGTGCCATTCTGACGTTTTGGAGGGAACTCCTTGTTTAATCTTCCTTGAACATTGTTTTACCATCTCCTGAAATCTTCTTTTTCCAACTCCTGAAATCTTCTTTTTCCATCTCCTGAAATCTTCTAAGTCTGTGTTTCTCAAACTTGAGTATAAGCCCTCTCTAGGGTTTATGAGTGGGCCAGTAGATAGGTGGCGTCATAAAATCAACATGATGTATCTTCCTGGAGTGTCTATTTTATGCAAAGCTTTGAGAAAAATTAATATTTAAAATGTAACGGGTCAGAATACAAAATCTACTTGATTTTTTAGAATAAAACAGACACTTGAAAGAAATTCCCCAATTCGGCTTACACCCCATACTTCCAGGGGCCTATGTTTACCTTCCTTTACTGTTATAGGGCATCTTTGGTAGAATATCTTAATTAGGATGGTTTACATTATAACTCCTGATAAATGCTGGTATAAACAGCTAATGGTATAGAAAATGTAAATACAAAGTGCCTTTTTAAAAGATAATGTGAGTGATTGAATAATAATTCTTTAAGCATTCTCTTTTCTTATTCAGAAAAGCATTTCTATGTTGCAGATGAACTGTCTCACGTTGAGCCTGAGTCATCTCAGGTGCCAGATCGCAGTTCTAGAGACCATCAGCAAGGTAAGCCCCCTCTTCTCAAGTCCCTAAAAGCTAAGACGTCCTCATGCTCTGGTCCACATGCCACTGACATAAGGAAGACAACCGATGATTCCATATCTAAAGTCCTAGACTGGTTGAACCGAAGTTCTCATTCAGATGACAAGAAATCATCTCTCCAATATTCCCAAGAAATAGAGCCCAAAGAAAAAACAGACTCAAAGTCACGGATTGCTGTTGGCTTGGTGACAGATGATACCAGTCAAAAAGAAAATGGCTCAAAGGCTCTGTTATCCACCAAAGTTGAATTGACACCTGTGGGATCTGATTCAACGTTCCAGGTAGAGGAAAATATGCCTTTTGGAAATGGCGAAAATGTGAATATCAAACCCAAATCTATTAATTTGTCCCCACAAGGCAAGGAAAGTCCAGGCATACTGCAACCATTTGAAATCTCCAGTCCAAATCAAGAGAGTAAAACTGTGGACTATAGCCAAGTTTCAAAAAATGTAGGAGAAGGAATTGGGGTACTTCCTCCAACCAATAACTATTCCTACAGTGTTTGCAAAGGATCTCATGCAGAAGATCAAGTTCCATGCAACATTAAGGATGTTGACAGTTTAGGTGAAGAAGAGCCCAAGCTTTGTGTTTATGAAAAAAATAGAAGAAAGTCAGAAGTGAATTTTGAGTCTTCAACAGTTATCGAACAACGGAGTTTTAAAGACAATGTGAAGGCAGAGAGAGAGAGCAAAGGAAGAGATAGTTACATCCTAAAAGCTTCTTCAGAATCAGAGACTATTGAGTCACCCCCTGAGGCTACCAACAATAAATCTCCTTGGAAGAAGCCTAAGGTCCAACTACAAGAAGCAGGTGAGGTTCCCCAGAAGCAAGTGCAAAGAGAGAAATACAAAAGAGTGAGTGACAGAATATCCTTTTGGGAAGATGAGAAAGCTGCTGCTAACTTAACTCATAAAGAACCGACATCTTCATTTAGTCAGGAACGACTTTCTGCTAAAGCATATCAGCCTGTGAAGTCCATGGACAGTTTATCTACGGTCTGTAGTAAATATAATAATCAAGTCACTGCCAAACAAGTGTTCCTAGATAAGGATGATCAAGCAGCCCATCTCTGCCATTTTTATTCCTCAAATAAAACTAAAGAGACCAGGCCCCAAATATCAGGTCCATCCAAAAATGATCCTTCAGCTGACCAACCAGGTAAAGTGTCTCTGTTTCAGAATATGACAACTGAGCCTATAAGATTACCAGTGACAGACAGTTTGCATTATGAAAAGGACATTACTCTGCCACCACTGCAACTTCCTTCAAATGTTGGGAGTGAAATACATACCTCTTTGGAGAAAGACAGATCTCTAATTGGTGAATGGAATCCCAACTTTAAAGTTATATCCCTAAAAGAAAGAATGGATGAACCCAACACAGAACAGGTCTACAATCACTCTCAATTTGAGAATTTGAGAAAGTTTTGGGACTTAGGAGCCAATCCAAACAGTCAAGATAATATTGAGAAGAATACTACCACAAGCCAAAAAAATTCTGTGCCTTTTAATAGCCAGAAACACAAAGAATTCAGTGACATTAAATCATCAGGAAAAAATACCCATGAAAGAGAGACGCTTCTAAGCCAGAAAAAAGTTCCGGCAGGAGAAGAAATAGAGAAATTAAATTCAAAGGGCACACTCCAGGTGTTACCAAATGAAACCACATTTCCATTGAGACCACCCAGAAAGTTCACTCATCAGTTGCCAGGATATGAGTCATCAAAGGAAAACATGGGAAAAAATACAGAAGGGTTTGTTACTCCAGTGTTCAAGGAAGAAAAGGATTACTCTGACCGAGAGATTCAAGAGATTGAAGAATCCATCGTGAAAACAAGTGTTTTGTCTAAAGACTACAGAGACACATTTAATGACAGCTTACAGAAGCTGCTTTCAGAAGCCTCATCACCAGTCATCCAGCCCTCTGGTGGGAAAGTTCATAAAAAACAAGCGCTTGAACCAGGTATTTCTGAAAATAAGACATGGCCTCGAAAGACAGATTTTGCTGATACTGAGGAAGAAGCCAAAAGACCTAAGGAGATCATTAATGAGCATATAGACAAAACAGTAGCTCCTCCAAAGGTCAATTCGAACACTTTGACTGCTAGTCTAGACAAACTGCTGAAGGAAGCAACTGGAACTCCACCCTCTCCCTTGCAAACCGAATGTGAACCGGCAACCACTAGGATCAACTCTGAGTCTGAAGAGAGTAGAGTTTATGAAAAAGGGATAGAATGGAGTCAGAACACATCAGCCTATCAGAGAGAGATAATAGCTTCTTTTCCAGAGGCAGAAACTTTGGGAAATACAGCTCTCTCCCAGAAAGCTCAAAGTGGTGAGTGCCAGCTAAACATAGAGAACTTGTTTCAGATGGCTGCAGAAGGTTCTTACCCATTGGATCAGCCTTCCTATCACCACAGAAAGGGTTCTTTTGGGGATGTGGCCAACACTCCCCAAGATATGCCTTTTTCTAAGGATGCCCATCTTGCTTCTCAGAATAAGGCAGTACCTTCTCAAAGGGAAATTTCTGAGACTGTAGAAAAAGTTCTTCTTCCATCCAAACCTGCACTGAATGATGTAAAGGCTGTATTACAAAAGCTACTTAGAGAAGCTTGGTTGAGTTATCCAGTTGGGAGGGAAGTAGTTTCTGGAGAAGTAAAAGCAGAATTTCCTGAAGGGGCACAGGTAGAAAGTAGCCCCTCAAATTCTCTGGGAGTTATCCCATCACAGACTACAATGGACAGCCTAGTTCCAGACAGAAAGGATTTGTGTTCCTTCAGTGTAGTTCCTGATAAAACTCATAAAGTTCGATCTTATTTAGCTGCCCAAATGCCTCCATCAGAACAAACCCTTACCTCTTCTGCGTCTACTGTTGCTCAGTATGGCAAAGAGTTATCTCAGGAAGTGACAGAAATTGTGAGGGAAACAATTATTCAGCCTAAATCAGAGCTCCTTGAATTCAGTGCTGTCTTAGAAAAACTACTAAAGGAAACAATGGAAACCCCCTGCTCAATATATGACAGTGATACAGGGACTCTTTATTCATCAAAGTTAATAGATAGTACTGAGGTGCCCAGGCAAGCTGCTTCTGAATTCCATCCTAAGGAAATAAAAGAAACAGTAGAAAAGCCTGAGACTCCATCAATTACTGGGAGTGCTTTTGAGATTGGCTTTGAGAAACTCCTTAAAGAATCATCTAACGGTCCTTCTTATCAGCTCCAAGTGTCAGTGAAGGAAGAAACTCCTGAGAAGGAGCCTTCACAGTCAAAGCAGGCCAGGTTCTTGGGGAAAGTGCCCTCTTTTTACTGCACAGCCTCAAAGGCCTCGGAAATGAAACTTAAGAGTAATGTTTTCAAATCTCAAGTCAGTCAACGTGATAAAGTGTTGGGAAGAGACAAAGCTGTGACTGACTTACGAATAGATCTCTGTGGTTTTGAAAGTGGGGTTGAGATCCCTGGAACCTCACAACTTTCTGTGGACCATGAAATAGGGACCACTGAAACTATAAAACCCCCAGAGGACAGGAATTATGAAAGTGAGGTTGCAGTAGTTCGAGAAGGGGCTTTTCAGGAGCTTGGTTTCAAAGAGGCTCCTGAAGCAATTAACGTGCCCAGAAATAGGCAACCCATTCCTCTCCTGACAAACAAAGAAAACTCTACAAAAATAAGTAAAGTTGAATTGATTCTGGCATCACCATATAAGAGACAAGAGAAAAAGGAAGAAAAAGAAGGTTTCTCTGACTCTGATTTTTCAGATGGAAACATCATTTCTAAGGCAGAAAGCTGCAGAAATACCTCCAGTGAGCATTTTGAAGTTTTTAACTGATTGGTTAATGAGTTGATTTATGTAATGCTGACATAAAGGATGGTGTAGTTTTTAGAATTGGGATTAATTTGACAATCCCAAACAGTACTAAATTCTTCTTTGTACTTCAGTTCTCCCTAGATTTTAATAAAAAACTATATTTCCTTTTATATTCTATAATCAAATGAGTTACATAGAGATCGCTTTACCCATCAGGCAGTGTTTCAGAATCTGACTTTATTCTCAGTGATCAATGATAGAATTTTTAGGTTTCAAAAATATTTTTTAAAAAACTTTTGGGGTTTAGAGAGTACCTCTAAAACATCCAAGTGTGCTTTCCTCTTGGAACTAATTAGAATTTCCTAATTGGCAGTCCATACAGGAGTCTCTAGTAAGATTTGTGGCAAGAAACTCCCATATTGGTCACACATTTCCCTTTTAAGAGCAGTAGTTTACCACATTAGTGGCTAAGTACCAGGAACAAAGTGCAAGGCTGGAAGTTTCCCTCAGATACCTTGGGCTGTGGTGTTTCTGTTGCCACTCTCTCCCTCTTGTTTGCAATTATCTGCAGGATCCTCCCCTTCTAGGGTATGCCTCAGTCTGATGACCTCACCTGATTCCACCTATAAGGGCATTGCCTGGCTTGCTGCATTTCTTTGGCTCCAGCCTTAGCTAAGTGGTTGGAGATCTTAATCAATTACCATATTCACCTAAGTGGACTTGGGCTTCTGGTTTCAGCCAGGCTATAAAAGATAGGGCTTGTCTCAGTTTGCTATTCTGAGCAACCTGGCTATTTTGGGAGAGAAACCCAGGAACAAATAGGGATTAGAAGTTAGCTGATTAGAGTGATGAAATGATAAAGGATGCTCTCTGACTGGAACATTTTAACCAAAATTGCACAACAACTAATGTTGATCACCTTCCTTAGTAGAAAATTAATAGAATTTGTCATTTTCTAGCTCCCTTCAGTCTCAATGAGAACAAATGAGCTTTACTGAGTGGCTGATTTGTGAGGTTTGGGCTCCTTTGCAAGTAGCTGTAGGGCCTCTTATTGAAAACTGACTGAAGAATCTACCTTTAATCCTAATTAATCAAGCTGAAGCCCCTTTAACATTTGTAACTGGTGAGAAAAGGAAAATGAAATACCAGTCTCTCAAACCAGACATATGCAAGAGTGTAAGGCAACATCTTAAACTTGTTGAAGTAGACTTTTACTAAGCTATCCCATGAGTTACTAGGGCAAATTGACCTATAGGAGGTGAAGGGCTTGTAAATTTGCACTTACTTTACAGACTATTGCTTAATGTATATGGCTGTGTTAAAGTATACCAGCATAACTGATTGAACAGCAAAAAAGCCTATCTAAAAAAGAAATCATCAATATAAATAACCACCCAGACACACAGAGCCCAGAGAAGATATTTTAAAATTATAAGCCAAGTAGGAGGTATAAAATAGTACATAGTTTTGTATCTTCTAACCTAAATTATTATTTTTTAAATAAATGGGTGGGGGTGGAGTGAGAGTAGGGAAGAAGCTGGCAACAAGGCACCGTAATTTTGATGAGCAGCCTAACATGTTTGACTTGTGGCTGAGCTCTTAACCAACCAATACCTCAGTATGTTCCTTTAAAAAGCGGGGGAGGGAATGCTGGGAGATCGTGCACATGATTAGTACACTAAAGCGTATTAAAGTCACTGAGAAGGTCTGCAGTAAGAACGCTTTTAAGTTTGAACACAGAGCATCCCAAATCTAATTCATCTTAGGATCCATTTACTGGAGAATGCCTATTAACATTGGGCAGAACTGGGATGCATTTCAGGAAAGTATTGTCTAGAGAAGTAGTTCCCAAATTCACTGACTCATTAATGGAATCATTCATTGATTTAGCAAACATTTTCGAAGTGCCTGTTGCCAGCCACTGTTCTAGTCACTGAGACTACAACAGTGATGAATGAGAGTACTCAGACCAGGGCTTATCCATGATGGAGTTTCCACTGTCAAAATGGAACAATTAAGGACTATCTAGAGAAAAACTTTTATAAAATTAGATGTATTTAAAGAACTGTTCTTATTCTCTGGTTATGCCCTTTTTCTTTTTTCTTTTTTCCTTGTGGTCCTAAAATGCCTTTCCTTTTATAAAATAAAGGCATTAGTAGATAATAGAGACCTTCCTCTCCCCCCCCCACCCCCCCTGCCAAATGCCTTAGTAAAATAAAAAGTTGACTACCTCATGTCATTACCCAACATTTTGTTGGAAATTTCACCAGTTCATGAAACCCAAAAAGCCTACATTTGTTGATCTGGAGAATTCACCCATCTGTGCACCCAATTATACACAGATGTTAAAACATCTGAATCCTGCCTTCTATGGTTTTCAGCTAATTATTTTAATGCTCCTAAAACCATTTTGTGGCTGTCTTCAAAAGCTAGAAGTGAAGGGGAAAGATTCAAAGTCTGGCACAGAACAAATCATGTGCCTAAAATAGAGGTGTAAAAGACTAAGAGAGCACATTTCTATTAATGTGGGAATCTTGTTAATCTTGTTTCTGTATCATTTATGCTTACAAATATTTCTTGACCAGGAAAGTTATTTAAAGAATATACTAATATTCTTTAGTGGAGAAATTTTATTTTCTTCTGTTGGAGTGCTTCATAGAGTGAATAAAAGTATAGAGGCTTATGGCATAATGCCTCCTTTCAACCTACCATTTCAGTGTCCGTTGATTATTAAGAGCTTTGTTGTTTTCTTTTTTCTTTTGTGCAGTATTCATCGGTTTTGTCTTGCAACAGGTTCAGAAGAAGAACCCAGTCCTGTTTTGAAAACTTTGGAAAGGAGTGCTGCTAGGAAAATGCCTTCCAAAAGTCTAGAAGATATTGCATCAGATTCATCAAGTGAGAATAAAGTTTGCCCCACTGTTCATGCCCCCATCTCAGCTTAAAAATGCGTATGTGCTCTTCTGTGGCCTCACTGCATGCTGAAACTGCTGAAAACCCTAAAGGGGGGTTAACAGATGAGAATAACTTTTCCCAAGTGAGCTGAAGAGGCTCAGCCTAAAGTGGCTGGAACTTTGCTTTTAAAATAACGCGTGAGGTTTGGTTACTAGAACACTAGGTTTCCTTGAAGAATCCCAGTTTGAGTGTTTATTCAAGTACAGTGAGTTTTAAAAGACTGTTTTAGCTAGTGGTTCTAGTGGTAATAACTAACATTGATTGAGCACTGTGTGCCAGGACTTGGCTAAGTGTTTTACATGCATTTTCCCATTTAACTGGCATAGGCAACCCTGTGAGGGACAAATTGTTACTCCCATTTTACAGATGAGGAAAGTGAAGTTTATGGAGGTAAAGTAGTTTGCTTCCTTTCATACAGCAGAGCTGGGACTCAAAATCAACAGGCTATTAACAAGAGCATTTATTAAGTGACCGTGTTACATATGACAGTGTTGGATGTCTGATGAATTTTTGCATGATATAGAGATGAATTAGTCCCTGGCTTCAAGGACTTTGCTTTCTCTTTTATGCCTTTTCATGCATTTCTTTTGGATAGTGGAATTATAAGCCCAAAGGCTATCTGACATGCAACACTTCAGGCACACTGTTCCCCACTGGCTGCTGCTTTAACTGGTGAAGGATTTCTAGAGTACTAACATACAGCGTAATGTATATAGGGACTTAGAGATTGTGACTTCTTGGGGTTTTGTTCTTAATATTTTTAAGCTAAAATTCACCCCTGGGATTACAGATGGTCATGCGAAAACTTATTGAGTGCGAGTTAACCACTGCCAAACTCATATGATTAAAATTGACCATTGTCATGTTTAGAATATTTTTATGCATCTGCAATTGAGACTGAAAACTCAGATTTTAGAAAAGAAAAGAAAAAAGAAAAAGCTATGCCACTAAACAATTCTTAAAATTCAGAGATTTTCAGGGCTCTGGGGGGCAATAGTCCCAGTTTGGAAAGCAGTCCTCACCCTACCAAAGATCTTGGAATCTCAGGGTTGGAAGGGACCTTGAAGGTCACCCATTCCAAACTCCCCCCAGTGCAGGAATTCCCTCTAAAGCCCCCTTAACAGGTGGCCAACCCCCCACATCCGCCTGAATGCTTCCAGAGAAGGCGAGTCCAGTCCTTTGTTGGACAGCCCTGATTGTTCTTCCTGATGTTAGTGATGGGCCCTGAGGAAAAAAAAAACAACAAAAAACTCAGCAACAATTGTCCAATTTGGCAAACCTCTTGCCTGAGAAGCATGTGGCTATTTCCATGGCGCAGCTTTAAAGTACTCAGGAATGTGTAGGGTTAAAATAAAAAACACCATCAGCTGACGGGTATTCCTGCATGCTCCTTTCCAAATACCGATACCCACTCTCACAGTAGCCTGCCAAGATTCCACTTAGCAGCTGGTCCCCAGTTACATCTCTTCAGTTGACTTCCCAAGCAAGGCTCCCAGAGGCATACACAAATGATGATGCACGCACAGAAATATTTGTTAATGACCGTGGGTTTGAGAAGGTGTTAGTCATGGCTAGCATCTTACCCTTTCCAGAAGCATAAAGAGGCTGTTGCAGCCCTGTGCTTTCTCCTGCTGCCAGCCGATTGCTTGCTCTGAGCTAACCCTCTAACCCTTGGGAGTCCGTGTGCAGCAGTGTGCTGATGTAAGCTGCATCGGGGCTGAAATGGGAGCTCCCGCTATGGCACTGGCTCAACTAGCTAATCTAAAGAGAAAGTATTTTGGGGAAGACATCTTGGTTGCACCCCTCACCGCATCTTGACTAATTGCTTCCAACTCCGGGGGCTTCCAGGGACAATCTCACTGTTCTTTCTCGCCAAGGGTCAGTCGTTTTAACCATTTGTTAATTTCTCCTGCACAGATCAAGCAAAAGTAGATAATCTGCCAGAAGAATTAGTGCGTAGTGCTGAAGATGGTAAATATCTTTATGTATTTGCATGTCTGTCTGTGTATTAGGTTCTGGGATGGTTTGGGCAGTCACCGGGATGCAGCTGTTAGAGAAATAGAAGAACGTCATTTGTCGCTATGTGATGAATTGTGCCTAAATTATTATAAAATGGTTCTGACTTGGTGCATTTAATACTGCTTGTATTCTTAAGGTTTCTGCTGGTGATACTGTTGTGAGGATCTCATCAGAGACCCTAGGGAAGCGAGGGTTTCTAAAAATAGGAAATTGTATTTCTATGGGTATGAGCAGATTTTTGCTACTCTGACTTGCAAAACTCCTTGTGAAGGCAGGGAAAGTGGAGTGGGTTCCTGGGTTAAGTAATTCCTATATTTGATTCTCAAGTCTCAGCATTTAGATCTCTCTAGGTATAACTGGTAAAGATTTAAGGTCAAAGGAGAGGGTTCCAGAACAAGAGTGGGGATCCTGCCTCTGCTCAAGTAAATAACTAAGTATAGACCAAGGGTGAAATTAACTGATTCTGAATTTTAAGGAGCCAGAAGGTCTTGCAGCTTGTCAATGGATCAAGTATTACTTGGTTCAGTTATAAAATGAATAGGGTAATAGTGGTGGGAGGGATGGAAATGAGTCTGATTTTTATGGCTCAGCATTTATGTAAACATAAATATAATTTATACTTGTATGCTAGAATTTTGGTTTCTAAGTTGCCTGCACTATAATGATAAAAATGTATATTAACTGAGCTTTCTCATGTAAAATGCAGCAACAGAGCTCTTCAAAGGTCATTCCTTACTTTTATGTAATAGTTTTGTCTTTCTCATTTTATGTTTACAACCACCTCACTGAAGTAAGTGGGGCAGTGATTTTTATCTTCATTTTACAGCTAAGAAAAGCTCAGAGAAATTAGGTGATCTGTCTAAGCTCTTGTAGCTAGTCAGTCTGTGGGAGGGTGGGGACCGGCATCTCAGCTTCACTACTCCTAGTACAGTGCTCGTTCCATTTTCCATGCTGTGGCTTATTGAGGGAGAGGAAAGACACTGCACATCTCCTGTGCTGGATGTTGGATATTTAGTTGAACAGGAGACCTCAAAGAGGCTAATGAAGAATTGCACTGGGGAATGGAGGAAAGCAAGCTGAAAAACTGTCAGATGTATTCTGCAGTCTTAGTTGTGAAACTGACATTTGAGCTTTATTTTCGTGTCTCTTTCATCTTTCTGTTAAAATGGTATTTATTCTCAATGTTGCTCTTCTGAGTAGATCAAAAAGCAGATCAGGAACCAGATACAAATGAATGCATTCCAGGAAGTGAGTAGCAGGATCTTTCTCACAAATGACTAAATGTTGCCACTCTACATGGTGTTAAATGTACTGAAATAACTAACCCCATTAATAACGTAGCATTTATTATTATACTAAACTCTTGCAGCTTACAAAACTATTTCATTCTGACAAGGGTTTTATTAAAAATATTTTACTACTATCTGTGTTGAAAGATTAATTCATGATTCCACTGAGGGATAGTTATATATGTTTAAAATTTTTATGTATACATATGTATATGTATTATATATACACAAGTTATTGCTGAGTACTACTATACTTTTGCCAGTCTCTCTGCTCTTTGAGTCTTTACTTAAAATGAAGTTGGCACCTTCTAATATCACTTGGCTTTTATGTTGCAGTATGGTCTGGAGTATTGGATCTCTTATGGCCTTTACGCAAGGCTATAGACATGAAGCAATTTATAATGTATCTGGACCTAAGAAAGGACTGTACTTTGACAATTAGTAGGTAGTATGGTCATATATGCCTCTCTACATTATCTATAGGAGCAAATTTTATAATATGCAGGGTTTAAGCTCTGAGGTTCAAAACTAAACTCAAATAGTATAGTTCAATATATAAAGCAAGTGAACATCTGAATCTCAAGTCATAAATGTATGTGACAACATGGATGGATCTAGAAGGTATTATGCTAAGTGAAATAAGTCAGAGAAAGACAAATACCATATGATCTCACTTATATGTGGAATCTAAAAAAACAAAAGAAAACAAAACACAGACTCAAAGATATAGAGAACAAACAGATGGTTGCTGGGGGGCATGGTGGGTGGGAAAAGGTTAAGTTTATTTTATAACTTAACCTTTTAAGGTTAAGTTATAAAATAACAAAGCTGTGGGGATGTAATATACAGCATAAGGAATATGGCCAATAATATTGTAATAACTTTGTATGGGGACAGATGGTTACTAGACTTATGGTGATCATTATATATGCAAATGTCAAGTTATTAATTAGTACACAACATAATATTGTATGTCAACTATATTTCAATTTAAAAAAAGAAAGAGGGGGGAGGGGGAGTGGGAAAAAAAAATAAAAATAAAAAAATAAAAAAAGAAAGAAATGTATGTACACTTGTGGTAGCTAATATGCATCAACTAATTAATATCCACCATGAAGAAAAGATAATGATTATTCACCATTTTCTGTTCAATCTTAAGACTGCTGTTCTTAACAGTGACTATTGTCTTGAGTACAAATAGTGAATTAAAAAGGTTTTTGTGGAGGCTAGCAAAGCATGCAGATATGCCTGTGTGTCTTCTTGACATCCCTGTTTCAGGTGGTTTCATAATCCTAGGCACTGGAGGGTTGAAGATAATGATACACACACCTGCCCTCAGAAGTCCACAGAATTTTTAATAACAGTTTCCCAGCAGTCTTTGGATGTGCTGATAATTCTTAAAGAGAAGAGCAGCCAAAGGAAGGAGCCATTAGGTAGAGAAATGCTGATGCTTGAAAGCCGTGACATCTCATCTGAAATCTGAAACTCTGCTCATGTGGTTCTCCTGCCAGAGATGAAGGAGCTGAGCTTTGGCACATGACCTGACAAATTCTTAAGAACCACCTAGGAAAGAAGGCAATCCAGGCTTCAGCCCTTGGTGTGTGTTCTCTGTCCGGCTGCTGCAGAGGAAACAAGACTTCTGTCCCTCAGGGGTGTTGGGTAAAGAGGCTTTTCCAGTTGCTTTTGAACTGGCAACTGGATACTTAAGTTTGGGCATCCTAGTTTATCTTTCTGTGTTTTGTTCAACATTTAACTTGAGGAGTGAAAACAAAACATAGGCGTAGACAATGTATGCCTATATGTCTGTGTCTTCATATGTGACCTCCTAATTAGCTTAGTTATTGGTCAAGGGACATAGGCTAATCGTGTGCTAAATTCTGGGTAAATTAATTTCTCTTTTTTGTGATATTTTCCAAGATGACTCTTAATGTCTGGGCTGGGGTTATTCCTTTTCTCTAGTAAAGAGTGTATTCTTACCACAAGACAAAATGAAATGCATGATCAAAACACAAATAACTAAAGCCCAATAAATGTAAAACTGACTACATTTGAGTAACAGATATATACTTTTGAAAATAATAGGGAGTAGTGTTATGTTAAAAAAGTTTTGCATACTCATTGGGCTACATTGTGCCCTTGCAGGATCTCATCTTATACTGCTTCAGTATAAGTCACCTGAATACACACACACATGTGTTATTGTTTAATGGGAAGTAATTAAAGTAGGTATCATCTTGTGAGACATCATAAATGCATTTTGATGCATTTGTGAGCCTAAAGCTAGGTGAGAACTATTATGTGAATAAGCAAATATTTAATATGTGTAGTTCAAGTTTCTGTCTTCCTTCATTAGATTTCTTTTAACTAAAGATGAATTTAGCTAATGCTCAGGACTAAATTTGAGGCTTTTGAGTTATATGTAGAAATAATAACAATTATTTTGATTTTTTTTGACAATTTTTTTTGACAATTTGATTTTTATTTATCTGTTTTCCTAGTATCTCTTTCAATGAGAAAGTCAAGTCAGTATATTTATATCACATTGAAAAGATAATTTAAAGATTTCCTATCAGATAATGTTTATTTGTTTAGCAAATATTTACACCAGGCCTAATATGTGCCAGACACTGTTCTAAGTGCCTTGAAAAATATTAAGCCATTCAATATAGAAGCTCTGATTCACCATAAGAAAAGCTTAGACATTGTCATTCTTAGGCAAAGAAGAAGAAAGTTTTCTAACTAGAGTTACACAAATGAGGAAGCGAATTCATCATCTTACTGTGACTTCCACACATATACTTACTGTATCAGAAAGAAACCATATGCTACATTTTCATAGTAAATTCTTAGAGTATCTTAAATTGAATCATTCAAACTTGGCCTTGGGATATCTCTATTGAAAACTCTCTGAACTGACAGGTATCTAAATAATTTCTATTTTCAAAAAATAATTAGTTTTGAAATTGTAGTCTTTCACGACTTTCTGAGGGCGAAACACTCTTACAGGTAATCCCAACAATCACTAAAGAAACCAACCTCCTTTTAGACACTCAATAGCCAGAAAACTTTTATGATTGAGTTGTGTACAAAGATCCTTGCTATCTGATGAAATAGTTTTTCAGCCTGCAGCATGTTCAAAATGTAATATATCTCAAGGAGATGAACCAATAAAGTACAGATCCTGTGGTTCAAAGCTCTAATATGAAAAAATATAAGTTAGAACCAATTCACATTGGTAGTAGGTTTCAGTATAATTCAAATCCAGTCCTGCAGTCCAGTAAACCTAGTGGTTTTTAAATTTTTGTTTTCTATTTGGTTCAACTCCTTGCTAGTTCTCTCTCTATAATTGCATGTTGCTTACCTTATGGTCCTGTGCATGTGAACTACTATGCCTTTAACCAATTTACAAAAACATCTCTGTTCATAGACGAAAGAAAAGTGTGTTTTCAACTTATGCCTTATGTTTGTCTGACAACTGTGAGGATAATTTTGAATGGAAATGCTACTGTTTAGTCTCCACAGTGCCTTCACAACCTGATAATCAGTTTTCCCACCCTGACAAACTCAAAAGGATGAGCAAGTCTGTTCCAGCATTTCTCCAAGATGAGGCAAGTTTGTGTTTTGTACCTTCCGAAAAATGGAACCAAATAGGTGGATTTGCTATGCCAAGGTTGGTGTGTCTGTATGCAGCCATAGCGGAGACTGAAGAGGTCAGCAGGACTGACCTTCGCCTCTCATGTCAATAGAGGTAGTGTTGTTAGTCCTGGAACAAGGCAAGGCACATACAGTAACTCTTATTGGTGGTGAAGTCAAAGTGCATAGATTTGGGAATGTGACTTTTGTTTCAAAGTGGGTACAAAATAAGAAATCCAGCAGAAAAATGTTGGCATGAGCTCCTCTGTAGTTTAGAGTACAGTTGATTTGTGAAAGCTTAGTCTAGGTAGCATGATTAGCTTGAAAGCATATGTTAAAATAGTAAAGTAACAGTGACATAGCAAACTTTATCGACATCAACTGGGGGTAAGCACTTTATGTACATTATCTCATTTAATCCTCCATTAACCCTGGGAGGTGGGCACCATCATCATCCCCAGATATTACAGATGAGGAAACTGAGAGTAAGAGAGGTAAGGTAACCTCACTCACCTAGAAAGGGGTTAAACCAGCACTGGAGCCCAGATCTGACCCCCATGCTATTAACTACTATACCTACTGTCTCAAGTAAGAACATGACTATTACCTATTATTCATTTAGTACCTAGTAAGTACCAGGCACTTGATATTCGCTCTGATGTCTAACTCTCACAAACAAAATGTGGTAGGTACAAATTTCTCCATTTTATAAAAGAAGAAAGAGCCTCAGAGAGGTTAAGTAACTTTTCCCAAATCCAACAGCTACTAAAAAGTAGATCTAGGATTTGAACTCAGGTCCTTAACTAAGATTCCATGTTCTTGCAGCCAGGTAGTTAGGAGCCTGAGCTTTGAGGTTAGGCACTCCCAGTTCTGGCTATGCTACTAATTTGCTATGTGATTATGGACAATTTCCTTAGCTTCCCTAGTACCTATCTCGTTGGATTGTGAGGAGTCAGTGAGATAATGCAGGGAAAACACATAGCACAGTGCTGACACAGAGTACCTTAATGTTAGCTGTTCCCGTTTGCAGTTTTGGTCTGATTTTTAATGGTGAACTAAAAGCTTCATCCTTAAGTGTTCTCTTAGTAGATGGAATGTAAGGAAAGCTCTGGACAATATATAAATTACATCCCTCCTCCCCTACAGCCTGGGCACCGTTCTGTCTCCTCTTGAGCCTTAGATGAACTGTATCTGCAAGTATTCAGCCCTTGCATATGCTTAAGAGCCCACATTACAGTTCCTTTGGAAAGAATCACTCGTTCTTTGAAACTAACTCATTAGCTGGAAGCCAGCATAGGCACCTCATGGAGTTCCTATGGTCTTATACCTTTGTAGATATGCTTTGGTCTTGGTTGGTCATATGAATGAACCGTCTAATAATTTGAGAGGCCAATGATACCTGATTGGCCTGATTTTTTATTTTTCTCCTCCCTTCAGTTTTAACCTGCTGCCTCACTGCTCCACACAAAAGACAGTCCAAATTGTTTGAGTTTGTACATCAGAGATGCCAAATTAAGCTGTATCATTTTACCTTTCAAAGTACCTGGGGTTGGACTGAATGTTAAAGGAAGTGGGATGAAATCAGGCATTGCTTCTTTGTCCACTGTCCCTTTGAGGCTTAGTGTCAGTCACATTTGTTGAGTACCAACTTTATGAAAATCAGTGTTCCAGGTCATCAAGACAAGGTCCTATCCTTCCAATAATCACTAATGATCTGATGTACCAGGTAGAATGTGTTACGGCTATGATAGGGGGAAATGGTCTGTAAGCATGTGGCAAGGGAGTATGATAATAGAGACATTAAAAATGTATAGATTTTTTTTCACCCTTGAGTAAGGATTCTTTTCTCATCCATATAAATCATAATTTTTTAACCCTTTTCTTAATCTGCGTTAGGTTTGGCATCTGTTATATTGACATGTAATTGCATGGGCCCTGGAATATGTTGGCATGAACTAATCACTCCTCCATAAAGGTGTTTCCCTAACCCCAGGAGCCACTGAACTGCTCCATAAACTCTCTAATCCCAAAAGGAACTCATTCTGAAGCATAAATTCTTAAAGCTACCATCTAATAAACTATAGATCTAAATATAATAAAATTTATTATTGTCACTTTTCTTTCTTGACCCAGGTAAATATTTCCTGGGACATATTTAAAATAAGTATCTTGTTGCTATTTTTTTTTTTTTAATTTATCTATTTATTTATTTATTTTTGGCTGCGTTGGGTCTTCGTTTCTGTGCGAGGGCCTTCTCTAGTTGTGGCAAGCGGGGATCACTCTTCATCACGGTGCGCGGGCCTTTCACTGTCGCGGCCTCTCTTGTTGCGGAGCACAGGCTCCAGACGCACAGGCTCAGTAGCTGTGGCTCACAGGCCTAGTTGCTCCGCGGCATGTGGGATCTTCCCAGACCAGGGCTCGAACCTGTGTCCCCTGCATTGGCAGGCAGATTCTCAACCACTGCGCCAACAGGGAAGCCTATTTTTTTTTTATTTGTTAAAATCTAATGTGGGCAGAATGTACAAATCAATATACTTCCCTTTAGCAACACAAAAGATAAGCACAATAACACTATAGAAATACCTAAGAGGTGGTTTAAAATTATATATACACACATATATACATATGTGTAAAAAACTTGAAACACAGATCAGATTAGCATTTGTTTTCCCTAGTTTAATAGTGTCTCAAGTAAAATGAGACACTATTGATTTTTAGGGAAGTTAAGCCTATGTTAACGAGAGGAATTAGGCATGACATTTTATGATTTGATAGTAAATGTTAGACCATTTATTGCCTAGGTAAAGTTAATTTCTCTTATATATCAATAAAGTTTTCCAAGCAATATAAATGTATAATATTAAGAGAATGCACCTTGGGGCCACACCTTGTAGGTGAAAAAAATCGCTTTGTTATTTCAGTACCTAACCACTGCTCTCCTCCTAAGATGAGGTCCAAGGCAGACCACCCACCCCATCTTGAATACCATTCCTTGGCAGTTAGCACTTTGACCTTGGAAAATGTCATAGATCAGTGGGATACCAAGATATTATCTTTATCTAAACAGATTTTGATCTTGACTCATTCTGAATTTAAATTTTGTATATATTGTATGATGTTTTGTAGAGTGATGACAGAGAAACAGATACAGCATCAGAAGGCAGTTACCAGCTCAGCAGACACAAGAAGAGCCCGAGCTCTTTAACCAATCTTAGCAGCTCCTCTGGCATGACGTCCTTGTCTTCTGTATGTAAACAAAGGCTTCATGTTAATATCCCTCTGCTTCTGCGAACCTTGCTCCCCCATGCTCCTGCTACTGTAAAAGGGCCTTTTGTTGTATTTCTCAGATTCCAGGGGCATGAGAGCTTTTTCTCTAACCCACAGTTGGCTTCTGGCTAGCTAAATCTTTCTTTTTCTCTGTTTTAATCACAAGAGAGTTCATATCCAAAATAAATAAATATGGTTTTTTGGATGTAAGTACTTAAAAAATAAACCTAAATTACCAACAAGATGAACCACTAAATTTTTCTGTGCAACAAATGGGGTAGCTATCACAAGGTATGCTTATATCTGATATGCTTTTATATACTGTGTGCAGGTATAGAATTGTACCTCTCTTTTAGCAAGACTTTTATTCTGATGAATGAAAGTACTGATTCACATAAAAGAATAGGAGAGGCGATTCTTTGCCCCATAGAGGGATTCAGAATGGAGTTTTCAAAGGAAAGCTCCCTAAGTGTAGTTGCTCAGATTTGATTTAGAGAATTTGACTTTACACAGAACTTTCATAAAGTGAGATAGTTTTGTGTGTGCATGTAAGATGTGTGTAGAAATATATATGTAAATACGTCCACATACACTTATCCAAATATCTCTGATATATATACACATGCACATATCTCACCAGGTATGCTAAACAAATGATAAATCTGCGCTTAAATTCTTACTAGCCTTGCATTTTTCAAACTCTTTGTTAAAAAATCTATTTAAATTGAATTTCTGCTGATGACAATCAAATGTGTGACCTTGGGAAGGCTTTAAACTTCCTTCATCAATCATCCATTTTCTGCCCTTCCTGACCTCTAAAAGTGTATGGCTCAGTAAGCATTTTCTTAGATTCAGTGGATGGGTAACATAGTAAAATTCCTTTTTAGTGCCTTGGAAATTTGATAGAGCAATGTGTCACTGTGATTTGTGTGCCTGGGGTTTCTCACATCCTCTTTCTTTAACACTTTAAATTCTAAGCATGCCTAAAAATGGAACTCTGAATGCCCCCTACCATAAAATCACCCTGCTTTGAAATGAGTCAGCATCTAAAAAACTTTGCATTTCACTTTTCATCTATGTCTCCTAGAAGCAATTTTTGTTAAACACTAGTCATCATGTCATGTATATCATGTCAGGTTGTCTGTGTTGGTACGCTTTTTTGATGCCGTATTAAATTAACTGCTTTTATATGCAAACTAGAGAAATAATGGCAAGCAAAGATTACATCCATGATCCTTGTGTTGGGTTCAAGAATGAGATAGCGACAAACACTGCCTGTTTCCGACGCTTTCAGGTGAGCGGCAGTGTGATGAGTGTTTATAGTGGAGACTTTGGCAATCTGGAAGTGAAGGGAAATATTCAGTTTGCAATCGACTACGTGGACTCACTGAAGGAGTTGCATGTCTTTGTGGCCCAGTGTAAAGACTTAGCAGCAGCAGATATTAAAAAACAGCGTTCGGACCCGTAAGTACATTTTGGAGTCACTATTTTCTCTTCGTTACTCTTAATCTTGTAGAAATTGGGAAGGAAAGAAAGTAATTGAAGGGAGGGTATGTGTGTGACTGTGTTAAAAGGAATGTTTGGGAAAAAAAGTTGGGGGGAAATGCTGTTTACTTTATAGATTCATACGCCAAACCTACTAAATTATAAAAATATCAGAGAAGCACAAAATGTTTCAAGTTGGAAGGGACCTTTGAGGTCATTTTGTCCTGATTCCTTCTTTTTACAGATAAGGAAACAAGGGACAGAGAAGATAAGCGACTGTTTACATAAATTTAGCAGCAAAATGAGGAATGATGGATTGAGCCCCAATCTCTCTCCACACACTTTCAAACTTTCTCTAAGATTAGGGACACGTGGGACATACTTTATAATGCTCTGTGGTGCAGAAATAGTTAAGATTCTAGAATAAGGTAGTTTCCATATTTAAATCATATTCTATAGAACTTTAGAGGGAATTACCAATTCATCTTTGAAATCACAGGTTTAATTGCATTTCAGTTTAGTTACAAAGTTGAATGGTATTCCCTATTTATCCCTATGCAGAAGTCTGATTCTTAATTATTTTGCTAGCATAAACCCAATCCTAAAAGGAACTGGGCTTAATAGCCTTTTAGTTTCTTTTCTTTTTCTTCTTCTTTTTTTTTTTTTAACATTCATATGGCTTGATTAGGTATGTACCAGATTATTTTTTTTCAAAAGACAGTCACAAAAACTTTTTTAATTCTGCAAGCATCAAAGCCTTTTCTTAATAGGAAACTAGCCAATAGAATTAAGCATCACCTTAGAGGTCTGTCGTCTTCCCCTTGCCCCACATTAGTTAAGGTCAAAGGAAGAAAGGAATTCAGGAAATATCCCTTAAAAATCTTCAAAACAATATCAAATTATCAATTCCACTGAAATCACTTTAAAAGCTTAAGTGTGAAGGTGTTGGTGAGAGCATTTATTACATACTGCTTTTCATAGTGTCATGAAATAATTATTTCTATCAATTTCCAAGGCATTTTTAAAAGTGGAGGTAGACACATCCCTTTTATTTTCTCTAACCTTCTTGTCTGTTCAATTCTCTTTTTAGATATGTAAAGACTTATCTGTTACCAGACAAGGGCAAAATGGGCAAGAAGAAAACGCTTGTAGCGAAGAAAACGTTGAATCCTGTGTATAATGAGATACTGCGGGTATCTATGACCTCTCTATCTAGGAAAATCCTAAATGGTTACCTATGCATTTAAAAGGCCATGTCATCTTGGGTAGTATCTCTACAGAGGAAGTCAGTCACCACGAGAGAAGGAAATGAATAACCATTTTCTGAGAATCTGCTTTGTATGAGATGATACACCATGACTGTTGTATGCATTATCTCATGCATGCCCTCCATACCCTGCCAGGGGGATAGTATTATATGCGTCTCACAGATCAGGCAAATGAAGCTTAGAGAAATAAAGGAACTTGCTCAAGGATACACAGCTGATAAAGTTGAGCATTGCCGCCAAAACAATCTTATAAAAACCTAATTCTGATCATGTTATTTCTTTGCTTAAAATATTTGAGGATTCCCATTATACTTAGGGTCAAGTACACCCATCTTAACACACACACCACTCCCTTGATAACCTGAGCTCCAGTCTCATCATTCCACTTTCATAGTCTTTCTTCAGGTCACCCTGATTCCTTTCTGTTCTTTTGGAGGAACTACATTTTCTCACAGTGCTGGGACTTTCTGTTCCTTCAGACTGGGATATTCTTCCCCACATTCTGTCCATAACTACTTCCCACAGCCTGAAATGCCTCTTCCTATGAGAAGCTGTCCTTAACCCCTAAGTTTCCCTGCTGTCTGCTGCCTCAGTCTCCTTGTTTTACGATAGGCTTTATTATGCTGCCTTAGTCATGAGTAACAGATTATTTAAAACTACAAATATGAGAAGTATTATTCATTCCCTCTTTCTGAAAATTCTGTCCAAGTATTTGGTTATCCTCTGAGAAAAGGAGCAGCATTAAATTAACCCTCAGTCATCCATGGGTGAATTTTCTGTAGCAAGTTTTTAATTATGATTTGACTATGATATACCTCAGCACCCTAGCTATTTCTAGGTCAGCTACTTCAACCCTATACTCAGGAAAAGCCAGCTAGTTTAAATGGTAAACTCAGAGAAAGGCAAGTCTGCTACAACCAAAATGGACAGTCAAGTAGTATATCATAAAGCCAAGTAGAGATTATTTTTAGATTAGAAACACTATTATCCCTTCCATGATTATATATAATCAAGGATTGACTACATTTTAGATTAAAACTATTGGGATGCCAAAAAAACCAGGTTGATCTTTTCTTGAAAAATAATCTTGTCCTTGCAGGATAATGGTGGGAGAGGTTGTATGTATATGGGACAGGTGATATATGGGAACTCTTCTGTACTTTCAATTTTGTGTGAATCTAGAACTGCTCTAAAAAATAAAGTCTATTTAAAAAAATACTTTGTCCTTAGGTAGACAACAGACCATTGGATTAAACTTCATTTGTATTTTTAGACTGAATTTGATTTATGTTATATCTAGTTAGAACTAAAAACATCCAGTAAAAATTGAATAATTGGCCTTTGTTTTTAGAGAGCTATTACCGGCTATGATATTTGAGCCATCATTTGCTTTTCCAGAGGGGGAAAGAAAAATGAGCTTTTGTGAAAGATGAATTTGAGCTCTTTGAAACAAGACACTTAGAATAAGATGACTTTGCAATATTCTTGAGACTTGAAACCTAACAGATGAGAAAATCTGATCTACCCAGATGACTTTTTTCTTCATCTCTATGTCATAACTTTGGCATAAAATAATATTATTTACCACTTTAATTTCCTTCTTTGAACTGCAGTATAAAATCGACAGGCAAATCTTAAAGACACAGAAACTGAACCTGTCTGTTTGGCATCGAGATACATTTAAGCGCAATAGTTTTCTAGGGGAAGTGGAACTTGATTTGGAAACTTGGGACTGGGATAACAAACAGAATAAACAATTGAAGTGGTACCCTCTAAAGCGGAAGGTAAGTGCAGAGTTTTTTGTTTGGTTTGTTGGTTGGTTGGTTTGGGGCCTAGGATACCGGAGAGAGCTGCTGTAAAATTGCGTTTTCATTCAGAATGCTTATCCATAGTTTGGGATCATTATGTCTTTTCACTCTGTCCCATTTGTTTCTTATGCTCTTTTCTATATTTTCTATTCTTTTTTTTTTTTCTCCTCTCTATTCTTTGGGCTGGCTACTTTTTGCTAACCTATCTTTCAGTTCAATAATTTTCTTATCTGCTGTGTCTAATCTGCTGTTACACCCATCTACAGGTCCTCAATTATACTTTTCAGATTTATATTTTCATTTCATTCTTTTTTATAGATTCCATTTCTCTGCTAAAATTCTCCATCTTCACATTATCTTTATGAATTTATTAATCAAAGTTATTTAAAGTGTGTATCTGAAAACTCCAATATCTTAAACATTTGTGAGTCTCTCTTATCTAATTTTTTATCTTAGTTTGGTCATTTGGTCCTTTGTTCTAATATGCCTGTTCATTTTTTATCGCATGCTGGACATTGCATATGAAAAATTCTAGGGATAATTTGAGAGGGTTTACTTTTGCATCTGACACACAGAGTAAGGACACACTGCCTTAATCTAGTCTGGTAATGAACTGACTAGAAGCTGGGGTTCAGCTTTCACATGGTCTGATCTAGTTTTTCTTTGCCCATATTCCTAGGCTGTGGTCTTTCATGGGTTGCAACTGAAAACCTAGGTAGTAGTTCTCAAATTTTAGCATGTATCCAATTCACCTGAAGGACTTATTAAAACATAGGTTTCTGGCCCTGTTTCAAGGATTTCTGGTTTGGTAAGATCTGGCCCAAGAATATGCATTTCTAACAAATTCCCAGGCATTGCTGATGCTGCTGGCCTGGAGACCGTACTTTGAGAACTACTGGTCTAGAGTATTTTCCGAGACCATCTCTCCTTAGCTGGCCAGTTTTTGCCTCCCCAGCACTGTGAGAGGCCCTGCTCAGCTTCTTAGTCTCTTTCTGCTAGGCTTGTTGTGCTCTCAGTTGGCACTACTCGAAAATCAGCTAATGCCTCAAAGTGGAAAGCAGAGAATGTCAGGCTCCAACATCTTGTTCATTTGAGTCCTGTCTATCGTAATAATTCTTCATCACCTTCAAATAGATTCTTTTAATCCAGTTTTTTTTTATCCTCATCGTGAGGGTTGGTGTGATCCCAGCTAGTCCATCATAGCTGCAAGTGATACATACAATTAATACAAACTATTATTAAGTATCTACACAATAAAACAGTTCCACAAGAAATGGTTCCAAAATATCGCATCAGAATCACCTGAAGCACATATTTCTAGGTCTACCCAAGACTTGCTAGATGAGAACTCCTCAGAAGTTGTCAAAAGCATCTCATTTTTAACTAACTTCCCTTGTGTTTCTGACATGTAGCCATGTTTTGGAAATAAGGCTCTAAAAGACCAGAATTTGAAAGTAGAACTCTCTCTCTCTTATAATAGATATGTTTTAAAATTATTGTTCAGTCTTTGTTATTCTTACAGACATCTCCTCATTTGGTCTAAAATAATTAGGTTAATGCAGCTTTGAAAATGTAATATTTGTCCCCCGCCTTGCCCACCCCCACCCTGAATCTTCTTACTCCTTCAAAGAAAGAGAATACAAATAAGTTGTTTTATGTGCTGGCTGAATGACTGACAAAATGTATGTGTTTTTATAAAAACCAAAGCATCCCAGAACACCTCTCCTGTCTCCAAGGAAGCCATTCTGATTTCTCTGAACTAAAGGCCTTGAAATGTTTTCTGGGTACCCCGCAAAGATATGCAATATAGCTTTCTCAGATATAAAAGCAACAGTCTAGCTCTGATGGGGAGGGAAATTTTAATCCAGGGCACTCATGAGTGATACCTAATCTGAGAAATGAGGCAGATATGGTCCTGTAACAGAGCACCAACAAACAGGGTAAATGGTTTGTGTCTCATACCTGCTGACATTCCTTCATTTTCCAGACGGCACCAGTTGCCTTTGAAGCAGAAAACAGAGGTGAAATGAAGTTAGCTCTCCAGTATGTCCCAGAGCCAATGCCTGGTATGTAGTGATTTTCTGTCCAGATTTATGTCCTTACCTTATGCCTCCCCTCTTCAAGGATTTCTTTGAGTTCTATGAGTTTTTCAAAGGTTAAGCCCTAAATAAACTTACTAATTTAGTAATCGTATAGACCGAATGAGTCAATCCACAGTTGTAAACTACAAAATTTTCTTTTTTTTTTTATTGTGGTAAAAACACATAGCATAAAATTTTTCTTAACCATTTTTAAGTGTACCATTAGTAGTGTTAAGTATATTTACAATGTTGTGAAGCAGATCTCTGGACTTTTTCATCTTGTATATCTGAAACTCTATACCCATTAAACCACAGCTTCCAGGTTCCCCTTCCTGGTAACCACTATTCTATTTTCTGTTTCTATGAGAAAAATTCTCATTTTTTTTTTCAGTCCAGCTTACAGCCCTTGTTTTAACTTTTACCTCACTCTCCCAAAAGTTTGTATCTGCACAGCGTGAATGGCCTTTCCTGTATAGTGCTGTGATACAAATGGAACTGGTGTGTTTTTTTCCCCCATAGGTGGGAATTGGGAGAATTCATATGAAGCCCCTAAGAAATTAGAGCTCATTTGTCCTCTACGCTCAAGGTCTCATTAGGGGAGAAAGCTTTTTCTTCAGAATTTTTAATTGCATCCTTGATGTTAGGGCCTCAGTTTCCAGCACAGTTAAGGAGCAAGAGACTGTCAGGAAATGAGTGCTAACCCCCCTCTCATTTCCCACACAGTTCCCCAAGTTGTCCTCCTTAAGAATCTATGTGAATGTTAGGACTGAAATCAGGGGTTGCAAACTCAGGTGCTTTCAGTAGCCTATCCAAGTCTTAGATGAAGTCCCATCTCCTCCCTAAAGCTTTTCCTGAATGTTTTTACCTCACTGATCACATCATCTTCTAGAACGTTACAGTAATAACTTTGCATTTCATTCTTATATTACATTTTTATAGTTTTTATTGTGTTTCTCTCTCTAGCTTAACTGTAAACATCTCCCAAGGACATAGATTTCCTGTATTCCTTGTATGTCCAATGGCATTCCTAGCATAGGGCTGAGCACGTAATAGATGCCCATTAAATACTGGTTGGTTGACTGATTGGGTCCACCTATCCAGAAATATACGGTAGTATTCCTCCATCCATGTGCACCCAACCTAGACAACAACTTCAGACTAAGCCAACTTGTGAGTAATTCCCTGTCTATAATACTGGCTCTTATGTGTGTCTATACAATAGTCCTATAAAATTTGTAACTCCTTCTAACAAGAAGAGTGACTGTACCTTAACCAGTACCTGTTTTGGTTACTCTATACTCAAATATGTTTAAAATGCCTCCTATCAGCACCAATTGATATTGGTAATAATATTTGAAAGGTATATGCATTTCACTGAGTAGTTTTGAATATAACTGTAAATGGATGATTCACATACCTAATATCTATAATTGATCTCATTGAGTCAAGCAAAACCCAAAAAGAATGATGTAATACTCTGTACTTGGAATCAATTAAATTATTTTCATAGAGCTATCTGAGCTCAGTATAGCCAGACTATGAAAGATATAGTTAAGAATAGATACAATCAACTAGGATCATATGATCAAGCACTAGCTAGCGTCACTATGTCAGACCATTTTTAGGTTGGCATCTTTGGATGCAGTACTGCCAAGAGAGGAGTGGCAGTGGAATTTCATTTTCTCTCTCTCTTTTCTGTTACAGGTAAAAAGCTTCCTACAACTGGAGAAGTGCACATCTGGGTGAAGGAATGCCTTGATCTACCACTGCTAAGGGGCAGCCATCTAAATTCTTTTGTTAAATGGTAACAGCATTGATAACTCTCCTCCCTCAGTTCTACAATAGCCTGGCCTTTGCTGCTTGGTTTTACTTTTCTGTACCTGTGATGCTGAAAGTCATCATTCGTAGTATAAATGAAATAACTTGAGACAATGGCGACTTGAGCTAGAGGGACCTTTGACATGAACCCCCTCCAAGGCTTCATTTAGTTTTTTGCTTTTTGGTTTTTTTTAAATAAATTTATTTATTTATTTTTTTATATTTGGCTGCATTGGGTCTTAGCTGCTACGTGCGGGCTTTCTCTGGTTGCGGCGAGCGGGGAGCTACTCTTCGTTGTGGTGCACAGGCTTCTCATTGTTGTGGCTTCTCTTGTTGCGGAGCGCGGGCTCTAGGCGCACGGACCTCAGTAGTTGTGGCATGCAGGCTCAGTAGTTGTGGCTCGCGGGCTCTAGAACACAGGCTCAGTAGTTGTGGTGCACGGGCTTAGTTGTTCCGCAGCATGTGGGATCTTCCCGGACCAGGGATTGAACCTGTGTCCTGTGTCCCCTGCATTGGCAGGCAATTCTTAACCACTGCACCACCAGGGAAGTACTTCATTTAGTTTTAAAATCATAAAGATAAGAGGGAATATATACAATGGAAACCAGAGATGACATACTTAGATACGCAATGTCTTCTAGGAGGTACATCTGCTGATGAGGACAATATTCAATACTAAAGAGTTTATGAAATGGCTAATGGTGATGCCACACCTCTTGGATCCTTTGTGGAGCATCTGTTTTGTGGCCCATTTGCAAAAGGCCTTTTGCATCAGTCTGTAAATACCTGGGAAGTTATTTGCTAAATAGACCCATATTAATAATTAGCTCGTAAGAGCTGAAGACAATTTGGGTTTTTAAGTTGCAGCCTTTTTCTCTGTTGTAATATAAATGCTTGGCATCTAGTAAATAGTAACTAAACAGATATTATTGTGCCATCCTAACTCTCTCTGACTAATTTTATCTGTATATATTCTACCAGAGGACCAGTTGTAGCTATTTAAGTTTATATGACCTTATTTATGATTTTCCCTATACATATTCTTCATAGATGTTAAACTGATAAGTTTTTCAGCTCAGGTCAGTCTCCCATTCCAAGACTAGTCCCGGCCCTTCTTGCCTTCACAAGAGGCATGGTAGGTTAAATTAATTTCAATTATTACCATAAAGTAAATATAAATAATTGCAAATATGTAACATAATTTATTCCCAAAGTCAAATCTAGCAAATTGGAGAGGTTTCTCTTCTTTTTCAGTTCTGTACAAGACTGATTTCTTAGGCTATCACAGATAATCAGGAAGAGATTTTAGAGGAATCCTCAAACAATTGCTACATAGTAAACACTAAGTGCAGGTACTGAACTAAGTTGTTTGCTTAATATGTAATTCTAATATTAACCTTTTGAGGTAGGCATCACCATTCCCATTTTATAGATGAGGAAGCAAGTGTCTAAGAGATTAAGTCAATTTCTTACACTACACAGCCACTAAGTGGTAGAGTCAGGATTCCAAGAAAGTGTGGTCCACTCTGGTGCAGAGAGTCTTTCCAGCAGGATGCCCCACCATCGCCATCACCATCACCATCTCTCTACACTCTTTTTTTCTTCCATTTCCTCTCGCCAATCCTCAGTAGCTGAAGCACACTGAAAGCATGAGTTTACTGTCTTATTAAAATGCTCTCACAATAATGTTTCCTTTTGTAGTACCATCCTTCCAGATACAAGTAGGAAAAGTCGCCAGAAGACGAGAGCTGTGGGGAAAACCACCAACCCTGTCTTCAACCACACCATGGTGTATGATGGGTTCAGGCCCGAGGACCTGACGGAAGCCTGTGTCGAGCTTACCGTCTGGGACCATTACAAATTAAGCAACCAGTTTTTGGGAGGTCTTCGGATTGGCTTTGGAACAGGTAACATTTGTTACATTTTTAATTCTCCATGAGTCAAATGCTTCTGGAGACACTAGAGATTGGTTGGTTTGTTGTTTTGCTTCTTCCTAATGAAAACAGATGTTGTTTCTGTTAAGTATAATGAATGAGTGAAGGAATGTCAGGCTGTGTGCCAAGGACTCTGGATACAAAGATTAACAGGATGCAATGTCTGTCCATACAGAGCTTAAGTTATTGTGGGGGAAACCAGAAAAGCCTTCATCACTACTCTTTCCTGAAAAAACATTTATGGCCCTTCATGGCTAAAAGTGTGCTTTGCATAATAATAGTAACTAATATTTATGGAGCACTGATCACTGTACTAAGTGCTTTATTTGCATTATTTCATTTAATCCTCACAGCAGTTCTATGAGTTGTTTCTAATGTTATCCCCAGAGAAACTGATGTTCCAAGAAATTAAGAAACAGAGTTAATAAGTGGCAGAGCCAAGATTCAAAATTGAGTCTGTTAGACACTAAAGCCGTAACTGCACTTCCCTAGAGATCACCTACTGTCACTTCCAACCAATGCTGGAATCCTCCCTACTATCCCCTTATGCACCTGACAGATTCTCATCTACCTTTTATATGAATGTGAAGAGAAATCATTACTCTGAGAGTAATGAGAATAATCCCAGTTGTGGTGGGTCCCATTATTGGATATCTCAGATGGTTAAACAGTTCTTTCTCTGCCCTCCTGGTGATGTTAAAACTCTCCCTAGCTGTCTCCATTGGTGATTATAATTAGAGAATGACTCAGTTTTTCCCAATGAGCTATTCCTTTCTAAATGCAAAGCTTCCCTTTTTTTCCAGGGAAAAGCTATGGTACTGAAGTGGATTGGATGGACTCTACTTCAGAGGAAGTTGCTCTCTGGGAAAAGATGGTAAATTCCCCCAACACTTGGATTGAAGCAACCCTGCCTCTCAGAATGCTGTTGATTGCCAAGATTTCCAAGTGAACCCAAAGTCCACTGGCTCCTCCACTGAAAACTACTAAACAGGTGGAATCTGATCTTAAAAATCTTACTATGTAGACAGAGATCCTCACCTTCTATCTATTGCCATAACAAATGCTACGCAGCATGTTAAAGTCAACCTGCATGTACTTCTTCGGTTACAAAGCCCAAGAGACTTAAATGATAACAAAATATGTAACGTGTTTGTGACTCCAGCATTAAAGAAGATGTTTGAGAAAGTTAAGAAAATCAAACCATTGCTGCTGCTTCAAAGAAAAAGCTGCCAAAAATAATTAAATGTGGGGTGTTAATGAACAAAGTTTTCAAATTTGCCATCATGTGTTTCTTTCTTTCTTTTTTTTTTTCATTTTTTGACCGTGCCACAAGGCTTGTCGGATCTTAATTCCCCGACCAGGGATCGAACCCGCACCCCCTGTACTGGAAGTGTGGAGTCTTACCCACTGGACCACCAGGGAAGTCCCACCGCCATGTGTTTCAAACCACAGTTTTGTGCTACAGTTAGGAGGGCCTGCCACTTGATCATTGAAAACCCTTGCATGAACTGAAAAAATGTTGGTTATAGAAGAGTGACTGAAAGATACTCCTACGAGGGGAAAAAAAGGCAGAATATCAGTGATGATAAAGAATTTGTTCATAAGAAAACTATTTACTCTGTAATCTCTATTGAAAATGGAATTCCATGTTAGGGCAATGAGACTATATTTACTGCGTATATTTTTTGCCTTGAGAAACTTTCCCTTTTCCCAGTATTAACGTTCCAAATGTGCTTTGGTGCCACCCACTGGCCATAGGTGGAATTTAGTTTTGGGCTTAATTTTCTCCTAAGGTAAGTCTCAAGCCTGTATTTTTGTAATAGAGTGCCAGTATATAAAACAAAAACCTTGCGTATATGAGATTCTGTTTTTCTTATAACTCTACTATATGAAAGCAGCATGAGAGTGGTCGCAGACATGCCTTGCAACAAAGTTTTAATTAGAATGAAAATTGTTAAATTATACTGTACTTCCTGTGTCTGTATAATTTTCATAAAGTATTTTGTAAAAACCCTTAGAATAAATTATTATATGATTTAATTGTCAGATTAATCTGACTTCTTGTTTTAAATGAAATACTTTATGTTAAGAGCCCTAAAATCTAAATTCCCTAGCAAGGCTAAAGAACTTTTGGGCTAATATTTCTCCAGAGTCTTTACTGCAACTCTGGGCATCATTTCCTCTAAATTGGAAGCTTCAGCTATGTTATTAAGAGTAGAGCTTTTATTTTTAAAAAGTAGTTGAAAAGCTTTGAAGATACATTAACATTTATTCTTAAAGTTTTCCACAAACACATTTTTGGGTCATTTAATACATAAAACATTACTCCCCCTTAGTACCCCACTAGCTCTCCATTCACAAAACAAGCCCTGATTTAATACAGCCTGGGGGAAGCCTGGGTGGTGAGGGGAGGGTGAGATCTTACAACAGGTATCTAACGAATGTCATTGAAAACATCTGGAGTGCTTGCCTCCCTTCCCCGAAACAGATGCGAGAACCTTCGACCCACTGGCCAGTAAGAGCAACTAACCTAAAACAATGCCCTTCCCTCATTGTCTCTCAAGGTCTTTTAGGAGGGTGGTTAATCTAGCTGTATTTCCTCTTCCTGTTCTGGCTGCAGGGAGGGACAAGATGAGGTGAAAGGAGGCACACCTCCAAGGTCGGCTAGAGCCATAGCAGAAGTGAAAATCCTGTTCCAGCTCCTGCCACTTCATACTACAAGCTACTTTCTCAGCCCTTTTTCCAGTTACCTGCTCAGCCATCTGCCAGCATCCAGCCAGCTATGAAGCATGAATGAGATGGGTTCTAGTATCTCCCCATCTAGGACTAGGAATGCCCACCTTCCCCATCCCCAGATCCCCAAAACACCAGAGGGGACAATAGAACCATCCTTGCATCTGCCCACAGAACTTCCAACTACCTTGGGTCATCCAAGGGGATGTCGTGTCACATTGTTTTTCCAAAAAAAAATATAAAAGCTTTAATCTCACCTGGCTACAAGAGGAAGGCTAAATGGGATTTTCATGCATTATAAAGTGTAGGCAACCTGAATTCTTTGGTGAACTCAAGTTGACAGACTTTTCATCCAGTGGGATTTTTAGGCAAAGTCCCTGCTGAGTTTTTTTATTTTCTTAAACTGGAGGCATTTCCTTGAACTGCATGTTTTAGGGCTCTTTTTCTTTTTCCAGAAACCCAACCAGAAATAAGCCCAAAAGGGGGATTTATTGGAAATAAACTGTTAGCCCAGAGAATTAAGGAAGTACTACAGGAACTAGATTACTTTGGGGACTCGTGGGCTGGAACCAGGAACTCAGATACTGTCTCTCCTCTTCCTCAGGGGCAGGCAGCTCCAGCATCACAAGCTCTCAGCTAAAGCACTTCTCTTTCCTGGATTCAGCTTGAGAGAGCTCTGGGAGAAACTGGCCAGGCTTGGGTCACATCCCCACCTGTTGGACCACTCACGGTAGCCAGGAATGGATAGGGTAAGATCTTATGCTTGGCCCTGTGTGGATTATGTGTCCACCCTGTGGCCAGGGAGAAGTGATCCATTTTCAGAAGACTAGGGTATCATACAGATGGGCACTGGAGAAATCAAGAGCTAGGTAGCCATGTAATTTGTTTCCCCGTTTGGTGAAAAATGCTTCAAAATTCCATTATTTAAAAAATGAAGTAATATTCCAAAGAGTCACTGCTGACTTTTTCCAGGGAGGCCGAAATTTCCCCAACCATCATGACTGCTGCAGCTTTTAAGTAGATGGTGAGGATCCTGGAAACTGCATAACCTGTTCACATGGCCTAGGAGCCCACCAAAGCATGATTACTGTTAGCCTAGGCTTACGTCCAGGGAACTTGCTTGGACTTCTTTGTACATCTCTCATCCATACTCACCATTTACGTAAAAAGTCCCCGAACATCTGCCTTCTCTTGTACTCTTAGGCATTTGTACGTCTTCTCTCATTTAATTCTGACAATATTCTTGAAACATAGGCATTATTATCCACATTTTAGAGTTGGCAGGGAACAAAGAAACTAAGGCACACAGAGGTTAAGTTGTCCCAAGAAGAATTCTTGTTCCAAGAAGAATCCCCATTCTCCTTTGGGATTGCTCTCCTATCTCCTCTCCTGTCTCCACTCCCCCGCAGGCTCATTCACTAATTTCACTAGTTTGTTTTACAAAAGAAATGCTCCCACACATTTGATCCAATCACAGAACATTCCTTCCACTTCTTTGGCTGACTTGTTCCAAAAGAACTGGTTCTCCTTCAGCCTTACAAAAAGAAGACTCTCACTCTTCACATTCAGCACCTCAGTCAGGATGTGGGATCAGACTTCAGATCATTGTGCCCCTATTTTTATTCTTTGAGAAGAGTGATGTGTCCAATTTATCCATGATTATGTTAGCAGTTATCATACTGAATTGCTGTTTTACTGTTATTTGTCTCCATCATTAGACTGTAATCATCTTAAGAGCTGGGACTGCAAATCTTGGACATAACAGTTTCTCAGTATGTGAATTGAATGAATGAATGATTAAGCAAATGAATGAATGATGAACTAAAGACCATGGGGTTAGGTATCAAAAAATCTGGGTTTGAATTCTGTCTCTATCACTTACTCTCTGAGTGACTTGGGACAACTTAACCTCTCTGTGCCTTAGTTTCTTTGTTCCCTGCCAACTATAAAATGTGGATGATAATGCCTATGTTTCAAGAATATTGTCAGAATTAAATGAGAGAAGATGTACAAATGCCTAGTACTATGTAGGGCATATAGAAGAACTCTGTAAATAGCAGCTTTAAAAAGGAGATGTTAAAAGACTTAACAAAGACAAGTGGAGGGAACTCGTTGGTCACCACTAGGGAGAACATTGGCCAAGGTTCATGACTTGGACCTCTGGAAAGGGAATATACTGGATACCTTCAGGGTCAGAGGTAGGTGGGAAAATGGCATAACAAAGAAAACCATGGCAGAAAGGAGCCAAAAGTCATTATTACTAAACTGAAAGTTCTCTGAGAAGAGTGATATACCTAATTTATTAATGTATACTTAGCATCTAGCACCGCACCATACATACATGACAAATGTTTGTTGAATAAATCAGTGAATGAATACTGATTAGGATCTTTTGAGCTTCTTAACCTTGACAAGTGATCTATGAATTTAATAGTTAAAATAATTTTAACGTAGAAGAGATATATAAAATATTCCTAATGTAGGAAATGTATTTAATCAACAGATTTCATTGAGCATCCATTATGTGCAAGGGACTTAGGTACAAAGAGAGGGGAAAGCATCCGTAAGCTCATCCTCAAGAAACAACTGCTATTAACATCTTGAGTATTTTTCCTCTTTTCTTTTCTTTTCTTTTCTTAGGAAACATATTCTGTGAATTCACTTTACTACATCAGACAACCATATATAATAATCAGCAAATAAAATTTTCAATGTATGTCTGACCCTTTTATTTAAATGAAGAGGACTATTCTAATTTTCTAGTCACTTGCCTCAGCTTTTCAAGTTCCATTTCAGCATATGAAGCTTGAAATTTAAGGAAAAGTGAAGAAGAGATGTGAGGGGGAAATTAAAAATAAGTTTCACTCACATTTTTTAATTCACTTTCACAAACCCTAAATAACCTACAATTTAAGTTATTAAAATTTTAGTTCAGGAGATTTTCCCAGACTTTTGCTGGTGAAAGCTTTCCCTGATAGACAGATTCGGGATTTGGGACAGGAGATCCTGATCTTTGAGACCAAAGCAAAAATCTCAAACTCTTCTTTCAGATCTATTTTGCTCCAAGTGAAACCTGAAGCATTTAAAAATCCATCCATGTATAATAACACCCCAGGCTTTTTCCTTATCATCATGACTTGAGAAATTAAGTCTGACCACAGACTTAACAGTGACTGCAGGAATAGCTAACTCTTTGCTCTGTGCTTAAGTTTTCACATCATTAAGATCGTTCTAAATTTTAACTTTTTTATCTTGCTTTTTTCAATTATCTTTCAAACACAAGTATTTCCATGCCATTAAATTACCTATAAACATGATAATGTTTAATGTCTACATAATATTCTATTATATGAAAATATAATTTTCTTAAAATTTTCTCTTTTTTGGATATTTTGGTTTCCAACTTTTAGCTGTTATAAACCACACTTTGAGCAAAACTTTTTCTTTCAGAGAAAGGTCTTTCTTTCAGAAGGACAGAAGGACAATCATTAGTTCAAAAGGCATAAAGGTGTTTTAAGTTCTCAATACATCAATTGACTTTTACCATGGTATAAGAGAGCACCTATTTCACTATACCCTTACCAGTCCTGGGTCATCTTAAAAGAAGGGGAAAATTTTTGACTTATTTGATAGATGAAATGATATCTAATGTTAACTTATATTTATTGGATCCCTGATAGGGTTCAATTCTTGGCCATTTCTGTCCCCTCATCTGTGAATTCAATTGTTTATTTCTCTTTTAAGATGTTAATGCTTTATTGATTTGTACAGGCTCTTTGTAAAAATATAAATCTGTTGTCTGTCATATTTATGGTGGATATTTTTCTCTATTTGATTTTTGCCTTCAACATCCATTCAACAGATATTTATCTGAGTCTCCCCAAGGCATTGGTCTAGTCATCAAGGATGAAACAGACACAGTTCCTGCCCCTAAGGATCTCAGAGTTTAGCAGGGGAAGGCAGGGGAGTAAATGATTAGTGCAGTAAGGCTTTCAAATGCTCTGTTGGAAGTACAAATAGGCTAGAGCGGCTGCACTAAAAGAGTTGAGTGGTCACATCTACACTTAGGGGCTAGGAGAGGTTTCACAGAGGAGGTGATTCTTATCTAAGTATAAAATGCTGAGTAAATTACTAGAGCGACAAGGGACAAAGTGGGAAAAAGCATTCCAGGCAGAGGGAACACCTACAGACAGGGCCTGCTAGGGAAACGTCAATAGCTGGTGTTAGGCTAGGGAATAAAACTAAAACATGAGGCAGGTCCTGAGGAAGAAGGGGCTGGAGAGACCTCAGAGTCACATAATTTTTAAAATTATATATAACTTTATATGTTTAAGTCAAATTAAGTGTTACCTTATTCATCTCTTACATAATATTTAAGCTAAGAAAGTCCTTCCTGACCCAGAACTTGAATGCTTACCCTTATTTTCCTCTAGTTTCCATTTTTAATACTTTGTTTTCATTTTAGTCTTTACATTTAACTGTTTAATCCATCTGGAATTGACTTTGGTGTGTATAAGGTAAGCCTCATTTGAATCTTTTTTCTGTTTTAATGTTTGTCACGTCTATATTGCCCATTAAGCTTTTCTCTGTAACCCTATTGTGCCAGTGGGTAAAACAGGGAGTGCTGAATAGCTAATAAAATGTATTCCCAGTTGGGGACAATGCTTCGGGAAACAAAAGAAATTTCTCTGGGGTTTGCTCTTTCACTGAGGTGTGTTCAACACTACAGGTACAAACTCACAGCCATTTAGGATCACCGCTCTCAGAGTACTACTGCTACTTCGTATTTATAGATTGCAAATTTTTTAAGGAGCCAACCCTTTCCACAGAGAGGACTTTATTCTCATGACCACTGAAGCGGGGAGAGGGAAGAGGAATATGTCACCACTGCTTGATTTGTTTACTCCCACGAGAAATTATGCGGAGTCAGGCTTCTTCCCCTGATGCTGGCTGGAAATCAAGTGGGCTTGGCATCTCTGTACAGTACAGGCCAGACACTGGGCTGAGAGCTGTGACTGGTTAGAAAGGCAAGTATAACCTGACCAGATTGGTTCTGGACTCAGCCGGGTCCCCCTGTTGTTAGTTCACAGCATTCTGAAGACCTGTCCACCAATCACAGGGCTCCTTACTGGGTGCAAAAACAACTGCTAGACATTGCCAGGAGCCCCTAGCAACACTGTGGCTTTTGAAATCTGGAGGCGGAGGCCGTGCAGTCAGCCGATAGTAGAGGAGATTGCTGATGCCTCAGGAAGAGACGGCTCTCAGGATGGACACCCCACCCTCTGAAGAACCCTTAGATAAGCAAAACAAAAAACTAGAAAACCAGGAAGAGGAGATGGAGTTTAAGGAACTGGATGGTCTGAGGGAAGCCTTGGCAAACCTCCGGGGACTGTCCGAGGAGGAGAAGAGTGAGAAGGCGATGCTGTACTCCCGCATCCAGGAGCAGTCCCAGCTCATCTGCATCCTGAAGCGGAGGTCGGACGAGGCCCTGGAGCGCTGCCAGATCCTGGAGCTGCTCAACACAGAGCTGGAGGAGAAGAGGATGCAGGAGGCTGAGAAGCTGAAGGCCAAGAGCCAGCAGGCCCAGAGGCTGGAGGAACGCTTTATGACCCTGGCAGCCAACCATGAGTTGATGATCCGCTTCAAGGATGAACACAAAAGTCAGAACATCAAGCTGAGAGAGGAGAATGAGAAGCTGAGGATGGAGAATGACCACCTCTTCAGCCAGGCTCTGAAGGACCAGGAGGCCAAGGTATTGCAGCTCACTGCCCGGAGTGAGGCCCTCACCCAGGAGCTGGAGTCTCTGAAGCAGAGGAGCGCTCAGGAGGCCTGCCAGGCCCAGGCCCGAGAGAAGGAACTGCTGGAGCTGTGCCAGAGCCAGCAGGCCTGCGCCCACACCAAGGACACAGAGCAGCTGCGCAGCCAGCTGCAGAGCCTCAAGCAGCAGCACCAGCAGGCCGTGGAGCGGATGGCCAAGGCCGAGCAGGCACACAGCCAGCTGAACCGGGAGCTGCAGGCCAGGCTGCAGACCGTCACTTGTGAGAAAGACGAGCTGGTGCAGCTGTCCATGGAGAGGGGCAAGGTGCTTCAGAACAAGCAAGCGGAGATCCGCCAGCTTGAGGAGAAGTTGGAGACGGCCGATGTGGCCAGGAGGCATGCGCTAGAGCGGTTTGAACGAGAGGCAGTGGCCGTGGATAGTAACTTGAGAGTCCGGGAACTCCAGCGCAGGGTAGATGGGATCCAGAAGGCCTACGATGAACTCAGGCTGCAGTCCGAAGCCTTCAAAAAGCACAGCCTGGATCTTTTAAGGAAGGAGAGAGAACTCAACGCCAAACTCCGCCATCTCTTTCCATAAGGAAGCTTCTGGTTCCTCTGGCCTCCAATTTAGAAATCAAGTATTTGTGCCTTGTGGCGAGAGTAAAGATGGGATTCCGTTTATTCTACTTTTAAGTACAAGAGACCACTCAAAGAAAAACTACTTTACTATGATATTGTTGTTGCCATTGCCCGGATAACACTAATTTTCAGTCCTACCACCTAGAATACACGAGATTTACCAAATTTTTTTCTGTGCCTTTGAAATCTTCCTAAGTTTGCTATCAGTATCTCCACCTCCCCCATAACTTATTCATTCTCAACCTCAGATATCTTCATGTGTCCTAAGTTTTAAAATTAGCAGCCGTTATGGACTTGAGTGAATCTTCAAAGTGCAATGGGATGTGTTACTGTGAAAAGAAAAAAAATAGCATAATTAGCCCTTGTAGATAGGTAGGCTTGTAATCTCCCGTAGTTGAGACTGTAAGCTATAACAGTTAATAGCATATTAATAGCATGGATAACTTGCAGAAAAGTGTCTGATTTTGCAACGGGCCAAACAGTTGCTTGCTTCACCTGCTTTATGTCAGTATCCTTTCTATTTTATTCGCACTAGCTTGGAGAACAAAAATTGAGCTCATTAAATTATTTTCCAAAGTAGGCAAACTTTCTTATAGTCAGTCTATATTAGCAATAAGATTCAAGTAAGTAAAATCAATCAATTTTAATTTTTCCTGCAAGCTTAGATCACATTCCATTTTCTTGGTTTTTCTCCTTAATAAAAATAGGATTTACAGGTACAAAAAAGCAAATATCAGTAGTTTCATTTAATATTGCACAATATGCTAATAGACAAAAGTCCCCAGTTTGGGGTAATAGGTCATAGCACACTGGATATGATACATATAGCAACACATAGTGATTGTTGTGTTTCTATTAACATACTTTCTTGCAACTCTTTACTTCTAAAAAAAAAACATCTAAATGGAATGTATATATGTATACTTACAGCATTTTTGTAGGAATACTTAAATGTGTAATGATAAAAGCAGATAATAGTTTTTATATATATTTATGCAAAGTTCTTAAAGAGGTAGATGTAAAAATACACTTTATGCTTCCTTATTTCCCTGTATTTAGTTGACATAGAAGCATTATTATGAATACTTCCCAAAATAGATTGCAGTGTAGTATTTTTCTCACTCATTTAGTGCCAAGAGTGCCAAGAGTTACCTAATGATTTGAATTTATTAAAAAATATTACTTGGTACCTTTTTAATAAATAATTTTAAGCATCACTTGCCTTACCTAAAGCAGTTTTTAAAACCTATTTTCTCACAGTTCTATTAAGATTGTGGTATTAAATACAAATTCCAAGGATCCACCTTGCTGGCATGAAAGGACTATTTACTTCCTCTTACACATTACCAAGAATCAGAATATATAGGAGCTGATTAAGGTTACCCTTTACTGAGTCCATACTATTTATCATTGTGCTGAAGCACTTTCAATGTATTGTTTTATTTAATCCTTAGCACCACTGAAGAAGCTAATAGTGTTCATTTCTATTTCAAAGAACAGGAAACAGATTCAGTAATTTGCTCAAGGCCACTTGGTCACTGGGGAGCCGGGATTTTGATGACAACATCACACTGAAAGATTTATTGACTGTCTACTGAGTACCAAGCTCTGGGGGTGGGCACTGAGAATAAGCATGAAGAAGCATGTTTTCTGCCCTGGAAGAGCTCCCACACAGTCTAGCCCAGGGGCAAAAGAGCAGTCACATACAGTGTAATGTGTTTTCACAAGGGGTGTTGTAAGATCACAGTGGGTAAAACACACACACACACACACACACACACACCCCCCAGTTAAAAGCCTGAGGGTAAGGGTTGGGATGATAGGATTGCCCGGGATGACTAACACAGAAGTTGATATATAAGCTGGTTCTTAAATAACTAGTAGAATTTTATCAGGTGTTGAAAAGTGAGAAAGATTGCAGACAGCATCGTGTAGAAAGTCACAGAGGTTTGTAAAAATGTCCAGAATACTTGGAAATCATAAGTAGTTGGGAGGAGGTGCGGAGAAGCATCTCTACAGATAAAAAGAAGAGAAGAGAGGCGGGAGGAGACTGGCAAGCGCACAAACAGGAGCCACAGACGAGCCCTCCTCCTCCTCCCATACAGGTTCGGGCGGATTTGCGAAGAGACTGGTGCGTATGCGTGCCAGCATCTCTTCCTGCTCGCTCCTCCACCCCCGCTGGCCCGTGCAAGCTCCGCCCACTGCCCCAAACAGCTGTCAGGTGGGGTGATGATCTCTCCCGTTCAGCTTTTGTGCCCAGGCTGCGAGGAGGAGGAAGAGGCTCCTGGGCAAAGGCCAAGCGGGTCCTGAGGGCCATTTGAGCAGGGAATTCTGGGATCCTTGTACAGGAGTGTGGGCTGGTAGAGGACTTGCCACCTGGGCTATTCATTAGGAGGGAAGGGTGCGTCTGGAAGAGCATAGGGGATGGGTAAGGTGCATGCTCCCTAAAACGTGGGCACAAAGAAAGGGTCTCAGTTGCCCGGGTCTAAGGACAATACTGTTCAGTCATGCTAAGGAGTTTGTGTTAGGTTGAACCATATAAAATCGCCACTTTGTAGGTTACAAATGATTAGATGTGGATCATTTCATAATGCTCACTCTAATACCCTTTTGAAAGATATTGAAAAGAAAGTGGGTAATGAGAATAGAAGGTCAAAGATGGATGCCTAGAGAACAGCTGAGGAAAGGAGCCCACAACCCAAAGGAAGAAATAAGAGTAATGTGAACCTATCATGTGTCAAGTGCTTTTCATGTCACCCTCATACCAACTCTTCAAGGGAGGTTCAGTTATCACTATTTTATAGATAAAAAATGAGACTCAGAGAGAGAGGGTGACTCGCCCAAAGCCAGGAAGTTTTGGGATGGCAGGGGTGAGATTTGAACCCAAGCCCCTCTGGCAGGACCGGCTTCGTGGACGTGCCACCTGCACGGGGACCCTGCACTTGGTTCTACTGCTGCTGCCTTGAGATTCTTAATAATTGCGTGGCAAGGGGCTCCACATTATCATTTTCTGCTGGGCACAGCAAATTATGTAGCTGGACCTGCTTTCTGGCTCTAAAACCCATGCTTTTTCCCAGTATACAAACCACCTTCTAACCAGCCACAAAAGGGCACTGTTTTTTGTTTGTTTGGTTGGTTGGTTTTTTTCCCCTTCTGTGCTCCACAGCACTTTGTAATTCCACTCTCAGTGCTTATCTTGTATTTAATCTGTGACCCAGACCAGATTAGGGCATGGGCAACTAGATTAGTTATTGTGGTATGCTCATCTGTAAAGCCATGCTTATCATTGTAACAAACTGTCAAAATGTAAATCAGCCACCTCCAAATTACCGCCCTTGAGGAGAAATTTAAAAACAAAACAACAAAACTCCTTTCTAAAGCAGACCTAGATCCCTAGTGAATTTGTGGCATCCACAAGCAGTAACCCTAAAACGAAAATCCATAGAACAGAGATTCTAAAACCAACTAATGTGTGACTAGTGCTGTGTAGCTATGTGTGATCTTTTGTGTTACCTACACTGTAAGCCCTTCAGTGTGCCTCTGAGGAACTTGTCTGGTTCAAAAAAAAATCAAAGAGAGCTGGAAAAGGAAGGAGAACTACAGGAAAAGTGAACCGACTGGCTGATGTTTTCACAACACTGTCTCTGTTTCACTTAGTGAAAATTAACTGAAGTTAATTTGTTTCTAATAAACAAAGTATTGATAGAAAATCGATTTCTCCCCAACTCCACTACATTGAAGTTAAACCTTTAAAGAACATTGTTTGAAGGAATACCTGCCCAGGTGCTTGCTGTTCTATCCAGCCCTCATTGACTCAGGTACCTGTGGAGTAGCTGTGGCTGGGTCGGGGCAGGAATGATTCTCTGTTCCCCACTATGACAAGATCAAGAGAACTGGGCAGACATTTGAGATACTACCTCTTGGCCCATGAATAAAGGAAAGAGGGCCACGACCCTAACTACTCTCCCTAAAGCTGAGCAGATGACTTGTCATTGGCCAATTATCATTGGCCAAAATCGGGCCATATGCAAATACCCCAACCAAACATCTTCATGGGCAATGTTGCCACCATGATTGACTTGGACCAATCAGGATCTGCCTGGATCCTGGATAGGATAGGAATGAAGCCAATCTCTATGGCATATAGTACATGGGGCTACCTGACAAAAGCAGGGCTTTGCCAGCAAGGATGAAGGGAGATGGATGTTGGGTGGGCCACCAACAGTGTCTGCTGTACCACATCTACTTAGATTGACAGGGCTTTATCAGGCAGGGAGTCTTTTTTGTTTTTTTTCAATCTCAGCCTCTCTAAAAAGTTGTTGGAATTTTGGGAGGTGGCCAAGAATGGGCTTTTCTAATCATTTGTCCATCTCCTTAAGGACAAACTGGATATTATTTTCCAAACACTAAGAACATCTTATTAAATTTAAGGGCCTAGGCTATACAGATGAGCCTCCCTACTTGATGTTGTTCTTTTCAAACCTTCTGTTTATCCCATTTGGCAAAAACTAATCCAAGAAAAAAATTTTCCCTTGGACAGAACTCCCTGGTCATTCATTACACATTCAACTAACTACAGTGCCCCTTCCCCAACCCACTCACTCCTCAGTTCAACAAAGGGACTTTTCCTAGCTATTTGCCAGACTCTCCCTATTTAATGCTTCTAATCCACTCTTATTTGCACTAGTGTAAAATAATCTTCCCTTTCATGTTTAAGATGATTCATTACAGAATTGTTTGTAATAGCAAAAGATTGGAAATACCCTACATACCATCAATAAGGAACCAATTAAATAAACTGTGGGCCCTCCATACCCTGGAATACATTGCAAATGCAAAAAAAAAAAAAGAAAAGAAAAAGAAAAAAGAAAAGCAAGAAAAAGGAAGAAAGAAAAAGGAAGCTCTCTGTATACTGACATAGAAATATCTCCAGGATATATGTAGGGGGAAAAAACAGGGTGCAGGGACTTCCCTGGTGGCGCAGTGGTTAAGAATCTGCCTGCCAATGCAGGGGACACAGGTTCGAGCCCTGGTTTGGGAAGATCCCACATGCCGCGGAGCAACTAAGCCCGTGTGCCACAACTACTGAGCCTGTGCTCTAGAGCCCACAAGCCTAGAGCCCGTGCTCCACAACAAGAGAAGCCACCGCAATGAGTAGCCCCTGCTCGCCACAACTAGAGAAAGCCTGTGCACAGCAACAAAGACCCAACGCAGTCAAAAATAAATAAATAAAATAAATAAATTTATTAAAAAGAAAAACGGTGCAGAATATCTATCATATATTACCTTTGTGTAAGGGGGAGAGAATGGGGGGGATAAGAATGTAAACATATGTACCCCCATCTGTATAAATAAATATTGGAAAAAAGAAATGCTAAAAAGAAAGTGTTTATTAGTGGTGTGGATGAGTGTGGGGACAGGGCTGGTTAGGGATGGGAGTGTGAAGGAAACTTCTCAACTTATCCCATTTTGTATCATTTGACTCTTGAACCATGTGAATATATTACCTCTTTAAAAATATAGTAAAATTGGGAATTCCCTGGCAGTCCAGTGGTTACAACCCTGTGCTTTCACTGCCGAGGGCCTGGGTTCAATCCCTGGTCGGGGAACTAAGATCCCACAAGGCGCACGGCACAGCCCACCCCCGCCAAAAAAAAAATATATATATATGTATGCACATGTATGTTAAAATTAAAAGCAAAAAATATCTTCTGCATAATTGCTTCCCAATAAGCTGTATTTCTGTGCAGATGACTCAAAAAGCCTACAGATTTTTCTTTCCCCAAGAACTGAGTAGACAAGACATATTTTCTATAGAGCCAAATATGGCCTGACAGATCTGGGTCAGGCCATTCAGCTGGAAGCTGCTGCTTTCATTAATGTTCAGCCACATACGGCTAATGACAGTATCTTTTTCTACCCTAAGGAGTGCCTCCTATGATTCCCATTTCTCTCCTAAGTATAAAGATTTAAATGTATTAACTTTTCTCATGGATTTTCACATGTCTGTGTGAGACCTAAATTTTAGATTTTGGAAAGCTTATTTTCTCATCTATTCAAGTTTTTAGGCTTTGGGTGTTGGTTTTTGGTTTTGCCCTAACAGACAAAAAAAGATGTAGAGGTAGGGCAGGCCAAACCATTCTGATATTCAATTTTAATTAATAACTAATTTATTTAATAGATCCCATTAATGTAACAAATATTTATTGAGAGCCTATTATTGGCTAGGCACTATGTTAAGCGCTGGGCACAACGTGAGCAACGCAGAGACCTATCCTCACTGAATCTGCATCCTAGTGGGTAAGAAGAAAATGCTAAAGGATAGGATGACATGGGAGTGCATAGCAGGGTTTCTTTTTTTTTTTTTTTTTTTAAGTTTAGCTCAATCTTTTTTTGTTTGTTTGTTTTGTTTGTTTTTTTATACTGCAGGTTCTTATTAGGCATCAATTTTATACACATCAGTGTATACATGTCAATCCCAATCGCCCAATTCAGCACACCACCATCCCCACCCCACCGCAGTTTTCCCCCCTTGGTGTCCATATGTCCATTCTCTACATCTGTGTCTCAACTTCTGCCCTGCAAACCAGCTCATCTGTACCATTTTTCTAGGTTCCACATACATGCATTAATATACGATATTTGTTTTTCTCTTTCTGACTTACTTCACTCTGTATGACAGTCTCTAGATCCATCCACTTCTCAACAAATGACTCAATTTCGTTCCTTTTATGGCTGAGTAATATTCCATTGTATATATGTACCACAACTTCTTTATCCATTCGTCTGTTGAAGGGTTTCTTAACATAAGGTAGAAGAGGTTAGGTAAAGCTTTTCCTAGAAGTGGCATTTAAGTTAAAGCCTATATAATGTATAAGAATTGTCCAAGAGCAGAGAGGAGGAAAACATTAAAGAAGCTCAGAAGCCTTCATAGCACTTCCTGTTCTTGGTAAGAAAACTGCTTTCACAATAGCCACACCATCTAGGGCTGCAGAATAAGCACTCACAGTAGACCCTAACAAGAGACTCTGGTTAGATTAATCCAATTATGCTCACATCCATATTTATCTCCATCCCTGTCAGAAATCTTAGCTCAATCCTCCCCATGCCCTATCCCCACTCAAATTCTTTCACTACGCCCTTTAGAAACCCAAATCTGTGATCAACAAACTAGCCAAGGTATTAGTGCAGTGAGTGAAGGGGAGCATTGGCATCAGACTGCCTTATTTCAAATCATGTCACTTACTGGGTATCCTTAAATAAGATCTTACTGGGTGAAGAGGAAATCAGAGAGCTAAAGCTTTCAGTGAGTGAGCATTTATCCTACTTTTCCTATCCCCTGTATTTCACGGGGGAAATGGCCCATACGTGGTGAGATAAAATTGCTTTTCACTGAAGAATCCCAGATAATAAAAGAATCCCAGGTAATAAAAGTAGTGAAATAATTTATTCAGGCACTGATCATCATTAGACGAAACCATTAGGAGAAAGGTTAATGGGGAATTTACTGTCACCATTTGAAAACATTGATCAATCTCAGCATCACTAAAAACAGGAAAGCTAGACGTTATATGCCTCCTGAGGTGACACGCCATGAAGAGCTGCACCTCCTTGGAAGCATTCCGGCCAAAAACGTTGAACCTTAAACTAACTAAGCCCTGAGAACTAACTTCCCGCTTAAAGGAAATATGGGGATGAGGGGAAAGTAAAACAATACAAGAAAGCAAACAGACAAATAGAGAATAATGGGACATTGAACAGAACAACTGACCTGGCTTCTTCAGAAAATCAAATGGCATTGGTTAAAAGGGGTGGAGGAATGCTATCTTAGATTAAAAGAGATCTGAGAGATATAAGGAATGTATTACAATTCTTTGGGTCCTTATTCAATCAAGCCATCTATAGCTGGAAATTTTTTGAGACAATTGAATATTGACTGGGGTTAGATGATACCAAGAAATTCATAATAATTTGATTAGTTGCAATCATGACATTGTGGTTACAGAAAAAAATGACCTTATTGTTAAAAATGTATAGTGATGTGTGTAGGGATAAAATGACTTATGTCAAGGATTTTTATTTTACAGTATTTCCGGAAAAAAAAGGCAGGGGGATGAAGCAAATGTGGCAAAATTTTAATAATTCTTAAATTTGGAGGAAGAGCATACAAGGGATTCAGCATACTTTTTTCTCTAGCTCTGTATGATTGCAGATTTTCAATATTAAAAAGATTAAAGTTGATAAAGAGCTGAGGTTTGGAAGGAGAGAGGAAGAGAAATGATTTGAAACTGGCAATGGGAAGCAAGAGCAGCTCAGCCAAGGTCTGGCTCTGGGGTGCCTGCGGTGAGAGATAAGACAATTTCCCACCTGAGAAGTGGAGTCCTTCCCGTCAGAACATGAAAAGCTCTGCTCCTACCCTTCCAAATCTCTAATGCCCAAACTTCCTCTACACCTGCTCTCCCTTTCCCCACCAGAGGGGCAAATCTCAACTTCAGGGGCTGCAACTGTGGGGCTTGATTAGTTGGGAGGCATACCAGTAATTTGTTACTATTTTAGTTGGTTACAAATGTTGGTCATTTTAAAATAAAATAAATCAGATTCCAGATTAGTCCACAATACTATAATTCTCATTCATTTACATTCAGAAATGGACTTTGAGAGGAAAGGAATGGAAATACAGCTAGCACACTGAGAATTGAACATAATCCATGCAAATATGTAGCACTTGTAAGCATAATCCTATAGTACCCTAGACAATGTCAATCTTTTGACTCTTTAATGCTCATCCAATCATAAAAATCCTCTCATGGTCTTAGTTCCTACCTTTTACAGATTATACTTCATGAGTGCATAGGCAAACTATATTAAAATGAGCACTCTGGCCTCTGTAGCACTCTTATCCTTCTGCTGTATCTATTCAGCAAAATCCCAACCCTGATTCAGCTCCGTTCCCTACCATCTCTATGCCAACTCTCTGTTATAGAAAATCCAGTAAATGTATGTATTGGTGATGAAGTACCATAAAGTCACGGTCTTTGTGGAGGATTTGATAGATTGGTACCCATAATGTATTTCAGGCCCTCTTTTAATGTGTTTTTTTTTTAAATTTTTTAATTTAATTTTATTTATTTTTTTATACAGCAGGTTCTTATTAGTTATCCATTTTATACATATTAGTGTATATATGTCAATCCCAATCTCCCAATTCATCATTTTTAATGTGCTTTCCTGTATGGCACAAATGGAAAAACTAAAACAAAAGAAACACAAAACCAAATTATATTTTCCAGACACCTCTGCAGTTATATTTGGAAGATGCAAATGAGGCAGGGATCCTTTCCCTCTGCTTTGGCTGTTTTTGCTGCCAAGCACATTCTTGAAGACATTGGGTTTTCATCCTAGTATTCATTCACTAGTTCTATCTATCTATCTATCTATCATCTATCAAGTATAGGTGATTTACAATATTATATTAGTTTCAGATGTACAGCATAGTGATTCAATATTTTTATATATTTTACTCCATTTAAAGTTATTACAAAATAATGGCTGTAATTCCCTGTGCTGTACAATGTATCCTTGCTGCTTATCGATTTAATACATAGTAGTTTGTATCTCTTAATCCCATACCTCTATCTTGCCCCTTCCCCCTTCCCTCTCCCTACTGGTAACCACTAGTTTGTTTTCTGTATCTGTAAGTCTGTTTCTGTTGTGTTATATACATTAGTTTGGTTTATTTTTTTAGATTCCACATATAATTGATAACATACAGTATTTTTCTTTCTCTGACTTATTTCACTAAGCATAATACGCTCTAGGTCCATTCACATTGTTGCAAATGGCAGAATTTCATTCTTTTTATGGCTGAGTAATATACCAGCCATAAATATGTATATATTATATATCCATTTATATATATATGTATATAGCCATTCATCTGTTGATGGACACTTAGGTTGCTTCCTTATCTTGCCTATCATAAATAATGCTGCTATGAACAATAGGGTGCATATATCTTTTCGAATTAGTCCTTCCTTCTTTCCTTCCTTCCTTTCTTTTGATGCTTCCCCCAGGAGCAACCTGTCAGCCACCTTGGAAGTGGATCCTCTAGTTTTAGCCAAGCCTTTAGATGACTCCAGCCCAGGCCAAAATCTGTCTGAATTCCATGAGAATTCCAGAGCTAAGCTGTATAGCCAAGGCACTTACAAATTTCTGACCAATAGAAACTGCCAGAGATAACAAATGTTTATTGTTATTTTAAGCTGCAACAATAAGCACATGTTTATTGTTGTTTTATTGATGTTTTTAGGTTTTGGGTAACTTTTTAGGCAGCAATAGATAATTAATACAACAGGTTGAGAGTTTTGGCAGCAGAGGTGCTCTTGAAGCCAACATTCCAGCTTTCTATTTACAACTTTCCCAACTGGGGCAGAGATAGCAGTGACCTCTCAGGCCTGTTTGGCCACATTGGACTGAGAGGCATTCTTGATTACCCAGCCTAATGCCCACTCCTCCAGTCCTTCCAATTACTTTGTAAACACCTTCTCTGTATTACATCTTTTTCTGCTTAAAATAGCTGAGTTGGTTTCCGTTACCTGCAACTGAGCTTAACCAAATAAAAATACCCATCTCAAAGCAACAACTAAACACTAGAGGCATTCCTGCCAAAGTCAGGAATAAGACAAGTAAGTTGGTTATTAACAGCATTATTTGATATCGATCTGGAAATGCTGTTTCATTATAAGTCAAGATAATGAAATAAGTATTTCAAAGAAGGAGCCAAAATTGTCATTATATATAATAAGGTGATGTAATTGTCTACCAGGGAAATTTGAATGAATAAGCTAAAAATAAAAACTATTAAGAAAGTTGAGTGGGTGAGTCAGTTAAAAATTTAACAAAACAATCAATAGCTTTCCTATGTAGCAACAATAACCATTTAGAAAATATAAAAGAAGAAGTAATTTAGTCCAATAGTAAAAAAATGCATAAAGTCGCTGGGAAAAGTAAATTCATAAATTTAATGCAATTTTCATGAAAATTCCAGCTTTTTTTTGAACTTGGAAAATTTTATAAAGTTATCTGGAAGAATAAATATTCAAATAGAGATTAAAAATTCTGAGAAAGTAAGACTAACAAAAAAGGACTTGCCCTATGACATATTAAAATATATTATAAAACTGCATAAAAATGTAGTGATTTTGCTTCCAGAATGGTTAGACTGATCAATGAAATAGAAGAAAAAGGCCAGAAATAGATTCAACTTTATGTAAGAATTTAATATATGGTATACATGTTGGGAAATCAGTGTGGCAAGTATGCATTGTTCAATAAATTATATTGTGGCAAATAACTTTTTGAAAAAGTTATACTCCTATGTCACATTTTATACTAGAATAAATTCCATTTGGAGCTAAATGAAATAATCACTTGTTAAAAACTCTTAGTAAATTATAAATAGAAGTAATTAAAGAAGTTCTAAAACATATAGGTAAATATCAGTATTATTTAGGCTAATAAAGCCTTTTTAGGCTTAACATCAAAGCCAGAAACCAGGAAGAAAATTTTGATAGATTGACCATTTAAAAATTAGAGCAAAACAAGCAGTTTTTACCCCTTCCTCCCCCAGTAAATGATCAACTGGGGGAAAAATTGGAAAATATATAAGAGACAAAGGTATGTTTTCCTTATAATGCAAAGAGTTCATATAAATTAAGAAGGAAAAAGACACATATTTTCCCTGACAAACATTTTCTCCTACCTCAGAGAAAAATGGGCTAAGGAGGTAAAAAGGCTATTCACATTAGAAATCAATTGGTCATGTGAAAAACATTCAACCTTCTAATAATCAAAGAAATGTACATTCACAAAAAAGGATATCACTTTTAATTTTCGGATAGGCACATTCTAAAAAGAACAAATCCACTCTCATGAGTGCATAGGAACTACATACTGTGACCACCACTGGGGAGAGATACCTTCCCGTATGTAATAAAGGTCTATGTATAAAAACTTAGCCAGAAATTCTACTTCAAATACTTTATCCTAAGCAAATCATAGGATAAGTGAACAAAGATGTTTGCACAGTATTATTGTGTGGTTTATGATGGTGAAAAATCCAATACAACTTAAGTGCTATTAGTGAGTAACTGGTTGAATAAAAGTTGGAAAGTTCATGAAATGGAATTGTAGGCAGTTATCAAAAATAAGCATGTGGACCTATATTTAGTTGTATGAAAGATGTCCACAAAATATTCATACCAAAAGAGTAGAGTTCAAAGAACTAAAATAAACAATGTGTTGTTCTATGTCTGTACATAGAAAAACTCTATTATACACCAAAATTTTAATAACAGTTATTTTGAGGTAGATTATGGGTAATATCCTTCTACTTATTTGTACAGTTCTGCACTATCTGAATCTTTTGCAATGATCATTATAACCAGAAAAAAGAAAAACCAACTCTGAAGAAGGAGAGAATGAGAAGAATGAGGAGAAGAAAAGGGAGGAATGGTGAAAGAGAGGGAAAGCCATTATCTGGGAGTTTTACCCTTGCTTCAGTTGCTTTTTTGTCTTCTGAGGCTACGTTGTAAAAACTTTCTTCTCTTTCAGTTTTCTACTTTCCTCTTAATCCAATTGGAGAGGCTCTTAAATAATGTATATTTAATCCAAAATCTTGCAATTTAGGGAAAAAATGATAAATCAATCCGTGATCTTGATTTTGCCCAGGGAGAAAATGCAGTTCGATGGTATTACCAGCCACACAAAACACCTGTAAGTCAAAATATGCCAGAATATTTATTATCTCAAACTGTTTGCTATCCTACTTTAGCAAAACCTTTCCTAATGGGAAGGTTAAGAAGGACATGGAGGCCACTTATTTCTTCTTCTAGATACCATATGTAATGCTTATTTGTGCCCTTTGAAGAATTGTTTTCATTTGGTTGAGCTTTAGTGTAATGCCTTCAGCTAAAAGTTGGAGACCTTCTTCATTCATTCATTCAACAAATATTTATCGAAGCCTCTCCTGTGTCAGGTGCTGTTCTGGAAAATTGGGACCTATCAGTGTCCAGCTTTCCTGGAACTTGCTTTCTATCCTTCTAAGAAACAGCCATATAAAGGTAGCTATTGGTGAGGCTATCTGTTACTTTATTCAGTATCCCATAGAGAAGTTTCTTTAAGACCTGAGAACTGGAAAAGTAGTTGAGGAATTCATGTATACTTTACTCATAAGCAAATAAAGGAAAGTTTGTTTATTTATCTGGGTTGCCAGGAAGCTTAGTCTATTGTTAGCTCAACTTGAGGAATTGTGTAAGATTTTACGTCCATCCTATTCTAATACAAACTTTTCCTCCTTTCAGAACTCCGTATCTTCCTATTTCATCTGTATTTTCACTGGCCTTGCTCTGTAAAAATTTGAGTTGTTTCACTGTATTCTAATGTATTTGTGAACTGCTTCAAATCTGAAATACCTTGTGGGACTAGAGGAACAAGATAATACCATGAGGAAACAGACAAATCCAGAATGTGGTGCATTTTTCAAGACAACTGACCTTGTCTCTTCAGAAAGCCAATATTAAGAAAAACTAAAACGTGGAAGGGACTATTCTAGTTTGACAAATGGGGGAAAAAACAATCAAATGCAATAAGTGAGCCATGATTGGATCCTGGTTCAAAAGAACATATCTGCTATAAAAGATGATTTTTTTTTAAAGTTGTTTTTTTTTTAAATTAATTTACTTATTTATATTTGGCTGTGTTGGGTCCTCCTTTCTGTGAGGGCCTTCTCCAGTTGCGGCAAGCGGGGGCCACTCTTCATCGCGGTGCGCGGACCTCTCACTATCGTGGCCTCTCTTGCTGTGGAGCACAGGCTCCAGACGTGCGCAGGCTCAGTAGTTGTGGCTCACGGGGCTAGTTGCTCCGCAGCATGTGGGATCTTCCCAGACCAGGGCTCGAACCCGTGTCCCCTGCATTAGCAGGCAGATTCTCAACCACTGCGCCACCAGGGAAGCCCCCTAAAAGACGATTTTTGAGGAAAGCTGAGCAAATTTGAATATGGTATGGGTAATAGATATTAGCAAGATTGTTAATTTTCTCAAGACCTGATAATAGTATTATGACTATGAAATAGAATGTTCTTATTTTTAGAGGTGCATACTGCAACATGTTTGGGTGGTGTGTCTTGTCTGCAACTTTGGGATGATTTTGCAAAAAAAAATGTTTTAAAAACATTTATATACAGATAAAGCATATATGGCAAAATGTTAATTGTTGACTTGTTGAGTCTGGGTATTGGGTACTATTGTTGAATTAGAGTGGATACTGTAATATTCTTTCACATATTCTGTATATTTGGAAATTTTTATAATAAAAACTTGGAAAAATTAAATTACATATGAATGACTTATTCACCTCTTTTTTCTTCTAGTACTCTATAAGTGTTTGAGTGAAAAGATCTTGTGATATAGAGAAAGGGGAAAGGAGCAGTTCCAAGAAGAATCTGATCAGCAGTCTTAAGTTCCAGGATAACTAAGATTATTCATAAATTAGGTATCTAAAGATCAATTCTGAGCGAGACTGGCTTCACTGGAGGTGGAAGCTAGAATACAGAGTATTGAGAAGTGAGGGCCGAGAGAGTAGACCACTTTTTCAGTAAATCCCAGGTTTGTTGTTATTTTTGCCGCTGTTACTATGACGTCACTGGAGATCTGGAGCTCCTCCAGCTCCAGACCTTATTCGAACTCTCGCGATACTAGAGCCTGGTGGAGCGCGAAATGCAGTGGGAGGGGCTGGAACGAGATTGACTGACTTCCGGCCAGGCCGTTGTCTGGGTGGCGCGGTCGAGTCATCGTTGGGCCTCGCCGCTTCCATCTCCCTTCCCTCCCCCCCCGCCCCGGCGCGGGGGGTCGACCAGCCAAGTGGGGCGGGAGGCGACTCGGACCTTCCTCTTCATTTCGTTCTGGCCTGCTGCCCGGCTACCCGCTCTGGGTCCTCGGGACCCGCGAGGCCCGGTCTGAGGGGCCGGGGCCTACGTGGGCCCGCCGTCGGGCCCCATGCGGCATAGCCTGACCAAACTGCTGGCGGCCTCGGGCAGCGACTCCCCAAGCCGCAGCGAGAGCCCTGCGCCGATCGCGACCTGCTCGCTGCCCCCGGACTTGACCCGGGCGGCAGCGGAGGACGAGGGGACGGCGGCGGCCGGGTCTCCCGGCCGCAAACAGCCGCCCGGCGACGAGGGCGAGTCGGACGCCGGGAGGGGGGGCCGCGGCGTCGTGGCCGCGCGCGCGCCCTCGCCCGAGGAGATGGAGGAGGAGGCTATCGCCAGCGTTCCCGGGGAGGAGACGGAGGACATGGACTTTCTGTCGGGCCTGGAACTGGCGGATCTGCTGGATCCCCGGCAACCAGACTGGCATCTGGAGCCCGGGCTCAACTCGCCCGGGCCTCTCTCCTCGTCCGGCGGAGGCTCGGATAGCGGCGGCCTCTGGAGAGGGGACGACGACGACGAGGCCGCGGCTGCCGAGATGCAGCGCTTTTCTGACCTGCTGCAGAGGCTGTTAAACGGCATCGGAGGCTGCAGCAGCGGCAGTGACAGTGGCGGCGGCGAAAAGAGGCGGAGAAAGTCCCCGGGAGGAGGCGGCGGCAGCAGCGGCAACGACAACAACCAGGCGGCGACAAAGAGTCCCCGGAAGGCGGCGGCGGCTGCTGCCCGTCTCAACCGGCTGAAGAAGAAGGAGTACGTGATGGGGCTGGAGAGTCGAGTACGGGGTCTGGCAGCCGAGAACCAGGAGCTGCGGGCCGAGAATCGGGAGCTGGGCAAGCGCGTACAAGCACTGCAGGAGGAGAGTCGCTACCTACGGGCCGTCTTAGCCAACGAGACCGGACTGGCTCGCTTGCTGAGCCGGCTGAGCGGCGTGGGACTGCGGCTGACCACCTCGCTCTTCAGAGACTCGCCCGCCGGTGACCATGACTACGCTCTGCCCGTGGGAAAGCAGCAGCAGGACGTGCTGGAAGAGGACGACTCAGCCGGAGGAGTGTGTCTTCATGTGGACAAGGATAAGGTGTCGGTGGAGTTCTGCTCGGCGTGCGCCCGGAAGGCGTCGTCTTCTCTTAAAATGTAGGGTCAAGTAATCTGCTCTTTATCCGCGTTTACCCCTTTCAACTCCCTTACACCATGTAAAACACCTTAGTGGGACATCTTCACTGGACACATTTCAGAGGAGGAAAAAAAAGTAATATTGAATCTTTAAGTGTTTAGCTAAAAGCATGAATGTGACACTGTAACCAACTCCTAATGATAACATGTCACTATTAAATCTCTCTGACAGTTTCTTTTTTAGGTGATTTCCTTCCTGCCAGGCTCCGTTGTAGGGGTTACAGAACAGTCGTTCCCGCCTCACAACCTGGTAAGGATCCATCTCTTCACGTAACGCTCATGCTCTGCTGCTTAGTCTACTTTAATGGGCAACATCTCAATTTGTGTGTGTGTGTGTGATATATTTTTTTTTTCTTTTCTTTTTTGGAAGGTGGGAGGGGAATCTAATTTGGGCCCTGTCCACCCTGGAAACAGACTTGTGCTGGTCAATATTGTATTCAAGTTGCTTCTTCTGGTTGAAATAGCTGTTAATGTGTCCCCTTGTTCAGACTTGCGTGTACCTAGCTCTTCTGTCCCCAGTGTGGACATGGCCTTGGATGACATCGGTTCCAACTGTACACTGAAAGCTGCTAATAGAGATACAGTTTGGAGAAAGTGACACAGGTGAAGTTGAATGGAAGTTCCGAGTTGTACAAGGTGCAAATTGGAATTCCAACTTTAGAGCAACTTTTCAGAGGTTGACAATAAGTACTTGGGGCATACACAGATGTGATAGTTATTTTGCGGAGATGACAGAAATCTCTTAAATATTCAAGAATGCCTTTTAGTTTTCATAGATCTAGATATACAATCTATTCAGATTAATAGATTTTTATATCTCACCATTAGAGAAGTTGGAAATTAACATGCATATCAGATTCCTGTGTTAGTTACTTAAAGGAAGAATAAGAATGGTTAATGAAATGATTCTTTGAGGACCAGCACAGTGATTTACCCTATCACTGAGTATGAATAAATTGTTGAACACCTTTATTTTTGTTGTATTAAAATTTTAGGTTAAATTTATGTATGATTAGATATTGAAGGTTATGAAATGTGAATGAAAACGTGTAAAGTGAGGCTTCACAAAGAATCTTATTCTCCGTATTTCAAGGATATTTGTCCTATTTAAAAGTAAGTTTTAAAATTGAGTGACTTAATGACACGATTGACACTTTTTCCAAAGTTGGGACATAGTCTTCCTTTGAAGTACTCTATTATCTATTGTCCAGTTGTATAGATTGAGTCACAGTGTCTTTCAGTGTAAGAGACATTAAGAAATTCTTTGTGAAACATCACTGTTTGATAAAGTATATACGTATTTAGCATCCTTGTTTTTCTTTGTGCTAAAGTGGATACAGCTGTTGGGGCAGAAGAGACGGGACCAGCTGCTGGCCACATTTCCTGCTTTATTTTAAAAGGTAGTATAAGAAATGAGGAAAAAGAGGTAATATCAGGGCTTCTGCTTTTATTTTAAAATGTTCATAATTAAAAAGTATTTTCCAGCAGTCCAAAGATGTAAGTTATCTTACATATAAAATGTTTTATTTTGTTGTTATTTGGTTATGAAAATGGAATCTTGTTCTTGAAGAACTGTAAATGTTTTGTTGCTAGATAATACACTTTTGAGACCTAACTTGGTCTCCGGTTTCCAGTGCATTACAGCATATTTTGTAAAATCATCTACTGCACTTGAGCATGAATGGATAGTAGCCAAACTCACAACCTGGAGTGATGAACCTGCTTATACCTAAGTGCAGGAGCAAGCCCCTCACAATGCAGCTGCATGGATTTTTAGTGCCTACTGAATTATATATATAAATATATATAAAAACCAAAAGTAGTTGGAAAAGTTATTTGAAATGACTAATTTGTGCTATCTTTATGGAATATGTTAAATGTAGCTTTTTGAAACAGAAGCCTTGAATTGAAAGTTAATTAATACTTGAACACTTTGTATATATTTCTTTGTATATAATTTTGTGCAGTACCAATGACAAAAATATGGTGTCATAATAAAACCAGGTTTGTTGATCTTTCAGTCATGGGCTCAAAGAATTTATTCATCTCTAACATGACATTAGAAAATAATGGATGAAAATAGGAAAAATGATTGTTGTTAATGCTGTGGGTCTTAAAAGGTTCTGGAAGCAGTAAGTGCGTTTTTCTAAAAATTATACCATTCCCTTGGAATATTTTCTTCCTAACATCAATGATTTTCCTGCATTATTTGAAGTTTGGGGCTGGGGAGAAACAGTCAAAGCTTTCTGAATTGGGATGCTTTGACATTCCAAGTATAGATTTTTAGAATGTCATTTTATAAATGGCAGTTTTTGGAAATACTTGATTAAGAACTTTTGAAAATGGAGATTAGTATCGACTATTTTAAAAGCTGCTTTGTTAGGTTGCTTCTGTTTTAACTGTCTTTTCTTAGTTTCCATTTCATTCTCTTTTTTTTCTAATTTTGGTAAATTAGTGATTTTGTCATTTTTTGCATCAACGTCATGGTCTTGTTTTTACATGGTATTGCATGTATTTAGGACCTATCTAACAGGGGCTTTAAATAAATATGGTCATATTTATGTGTAAACACGTTTTACTGTAAATGTTTGGGTTTCTGAATTTACAACAGATATGTTTATTTCAGTATGTAGTAAACAATATCTTAAAGTGTCCTATTCACTACTTGTTAATTAAAAAAGTTATGATTAATATGAACCTGTTGTCTTACTATTTTTAGAAAATTGTGTTCTGAATGATTAGTAGTTGGATAAAGGAGATTTCTGGACTATAATATGGATTTAGAAATTTTCAGGTTTGGCTCTATTTACTGTAATGGATGAAAGCAGTTTAGTGTTTGGGGAATCTTTTTTTTTTTAATTTTTTTTTTCATAATTGTGCCTCTGTGGCAAAATGATACAGCAAGTTCTAGAGTAAAGATGTAGCTTTTAATGTTTGTCTTCTGATGGTGACAGGAATTTATACATTAATTGAACTAACACATCATATTGACTTAATGTTTCTGCACTTCCTTGACCAAACCTAACTAAAAAGTCCACGTTTGTTAAAATGTAGTCACACCTCTGATATAATCCGACAAAAAGTGTTCGAAATATTTTAAATATTTGTGCATTTGATAATCACTAAATTAATCTCTCTCTCTTCTCTTTAAACAGCTTAGCAGTGTCTGCAAAAACGAATCTTTTCCTACAACCTGTTAACTGACTGGACTGATGGTAACAAAGTAATTGTGGGAGCCATGTCGGTCAAAAATTTGGCATCTGCTGAAAAAAATGAATGCCATTTTCAAGTTCCCAAATTACTTCTATACTGATTTCACTTTCCAGATTTCACTTTCCAGAAATGGAGATATGAAAAGATTCTCTGGAATCCTTGAAAGACTTAATAGAAATACATGAGACAAAGTTAATTTTGGAACAAAATTATACTTTTTTTGTCTTTCATGGGAGTGATACTCAGTTCTTTGCATACCTTTTAAAAATTGTAACCATTGGAGAAGAGAATGATAGTATTTCATCAAGGAATATTAGATTCTTTACATAATCAAGCGCACATTCTGTGGAATTAGATTTAGTGGAGTAGAATTACATAAACAGGCCATCAGTGATCACAGGCATATCATGAGTTTGTATTTATTTCCTGGAACATGAGAACTAATCTGAAGTACAGACAGACGTTGCTGAGTAGAATATAAAAGTTAATGTAAAGTCTTTAAAGAGTAGTCTTTTTAAATAGATGCATTGATTTGTCTGTATATCTTTGAAAAATTGATTATGATTAAATGTGTGGGTAGTTAATTGCGATTCAGGGTAATGCCAAGATGTGTGGATTCTGAGGTTTTTGGCTTCTTGAGCTTTCTCCGAGGACTTATTAAAAATATTTTGAGGTTTCTAATGAATGGTATACTAGTTTCTGCTGTTTTATATTAAAATTTCTCTAGTACGTAAGGGCTTTAGTATTCTGGATGATGGGAGTGGCTTTTTTCATGGAATGTGGTTGTTTTACTTAATTGAAACATTTTTCCAGTTCATTACAAGTGTGAAAAAACACTCAAAACTCTGGTTGTTTTATGTCATTTTTGTTGGATTATGTTAATACATTCTTTCACCTGGTCTAGACTGAGTCATTTTATCTTACTGACTCACTTGGGAAGTGTGCAGATGATAGAAGTGGGAGGGGGTAGGAGATAGGCTCTTATTTTCTTTCCAGAACGATTCATCATAATAACTATACAGTTTGGTTATTGTATGGTGATATAAAAAATTTATTAAATCCACTCAGTTTCTTGTAATGTAAGTGTATTCAGTGTCTCTGATGCCAGGCAGCAAAGAGCATTCCCAGTGGCTTATTCTTATGTGATTGATGGATGCTCCTACAGTACGAACAGTACAGCTGGTTGTACTGTAACCAAAATCAGGTAGGCATCAACACTACTTGGTGACTATAATTACTACTTTGATAGAATAGAGTGGATAATTCACTGATAATGAGTCATTACCTTTTAAAGTATGTGATTACCTAGTTCAGTATTTTGGAGGTATGCTTTTAAGCTAAACAATCTTATGACTATTTAAGGTTGAATAGGTAGTAAAATATTTTCAAGTGTTTAGTTTTTTTCCCCAGGCTATCAATACAAAGTTTTGAGACCTTCCCAAATGGTTATATTTTTATATTTTACTGTACTGATTTTTGTTGAGAAACCAGGTAGTTACCATTTAAGCCAGGGATCACAAAGGGGAGGTCCTCCATTAGAAACATGTAAAGTGTTTGTTTGGCCAGCACAGTTTTTTTTACATATTTGAACTTGAATACCTCAATACTCTCTCTGCCAGTCACTCCCTATTGTCTTATAATACCAGACTGAGCTCAGAGCTCTGACCTAGACTGCAAGTGGTCATTTACATGCAGTTTTAAAGTGCAGAAAAATTAAACTGGAGATAATTTAAATTTTATTCAGAAAGTAAATTACTTTATCGTTAGCAACAAATCATGTACTATTAGAGGAAAAATATTTTTTAAAGATAAAGGTTAAAAGAAAGTTGCCCTGTTCATTGCTTTGGTTACTCATAGTGTTTTTATTCCTAGTTTTCTACCTTTCCCCAATTTGTACATTCAGGATTTCTTAGTTAGCTGTTTTTCCCACTTTTTAAAAAGAAACCAGGTCACAGTGGGCTTTCATAATTTTTTGTAGTTTTTTTTTTGGCCATGCCACATGGCTTGCGGGATCTTACTTCCTGAACCAGGGAGTGAACCCGGGCCCTTTGCAGTGAAAGTGTGGAGTCCTAACCACTGGACTGCCAGGGAATTCCCAATTTTTTGTAGTTTTGTTGACCCAAAATTTGTTGAAATTCATCTTTTGCTCAATTTTCAGTTAATCTAATTTAAAAATCTAGTCACTTGGTGTTTTGAACATTCGTGTAGCTGTTAATATGTACGGATTTGAATTTTATTGGTGGCCCAACTTCCTTTAAAATGTGCCATCAAATTCTGTATGTTTCCTTTTTACCCACTGAGGTCAAATCCCTCTGGCTTCTAATGTACCATAGTCTGGGGTTTACAAATTAACATCTTAATTTAAGTATAGTATAACATGAACCTTCTTTTTTAAAGCCAAATAACTACACAGAATAAATTTTGAAAGACAGGTTTAAATAGTTTGTTTACTGTGACAGAATTGAAATAAACTATTTTCCTGACTGAGGCAGTGTTCTTTAGGTCTTAGCTAAAAATGACTGTTTCCTTAAATTGTAATGCAGATCACAGCAGGTTCACACAAATTTGCCCCCTGACCAAAAATTTTGGTAAAGTAGATTTGTAGCAACAGGTTTAAAGTAACATGTTCTTTGGCTTATGTTGCCCATTTCTACTAACTGGGAAGATGATTTAAGAAAAATATGGTAGAGGACAGATGTTAGAAATCGTTTTTGGTTGCAGAAACCATTGTAAATTTTTGTATGTTTATAGATGGTGGTATGCTAGGGAGTAAGTACTGTGGGAGTGTTTAAGGATAAGTAAGGAAACAATTTGCACTAAATTATCCATTTAGTAATATCAGTGGGTTTTGAATTATCTAAGTTCATTACACCATTGTTTTTAAAGGAGTCTAATTCAGTAATTTGGGTTTCTTATTTTTGAAGTCAGGAATTTTAATTCTTTTTTTTTTTTTACTGTGATAAGTAGAACTCTACTTTAAATAAAAATGACAGCACACACATAAAATGTATAATTTTGGGTCAGACAACTTTATTGTGGTATTTTAGCTTGTAAAATAAAGTTTTTTGGGGTTTTTTTTGCCTTTTATATATGTTTTTCCTAGTTGTAAAGGTAAAGCATATTCATTTCAGAAAGCTGGGATTATCCAGAAAGGAATCAGAATGAAAAGGAAAATCAGCCTTAATTTTATAACCCAGAGAATATCCACAGTAAAATACAGATTCTTTTGTCTGATAATTGGGATCATTTTTTTTTATCAAACATAGTTTGATAGGGAATTTTTTTTTATTATCTGTTTCTATTTGGTTTTGACTTGGTGTTTTTTTTTTTTTTTTGACCTCATCACGTGGCTTGCATGATCCTAGTTCCCTGACCAGGGATTGAACCTGCGTCCTCAACAGTGAAAGTGTGGAGTCCTAACCACTGAACTGCCAGGGAATTCCCTTGTATTTTATTAATTGAATTTTAAATCTTTGGCTGCACTGCTTTCTTTAAGGGACACTGAAAGCCTGTCCCACTCTCAGAGCTGCCTTTTTTAGGTGACAGGCTAAATCCTTTCATAAAATTATCAGTAGCATAAGATTATTTAACAGATATATCACTATATTTGAAAAGAATAGTTAAGATGCTTGTGAATGTGGTCTTGGATGACACAAATATTGTTTGGTATGACTGGCTTGTTTCATAAGAAAGTGTTGGTCTAGCTCTGCATTGTGTAATACTGAGGCTATTATCCACATGTGGCTAAGCAATTTAAATTAATTAAAAGATTCAGTTATTCAGGTGCACTAGTCAAATTTTGGGTGCTCAGTAGCCACATATGGCTAGTGCTAACATATTATCAGTCATATATAAAATATTTCCTCATCATCACAAAGTTTTGTTGGCCAGTGCTGATTTAGATGCTGTTACATGAGAAAATGGTTTCAAGAACTGAGATGAAAACTTTTAGGACGGGAAACACAATAGATCGTTGCAAAAATTTAAATGATCTATCTTAGGAATTGAGGAATAGACCTAGGATATTTCAAAAAACAAAACCAGAAACAATAGGAAGAATATGGCTACCTCAGATTTGAGTGCCTGATGACAGGTGCTACGTTAAAGTCAACTTACATGTATGATACCAATCTTCAGTGAGGTTACTGATGAGGAAACTGAGGGCCAGAGAGATCAGTTAACTTGCTTAGCATCATCATACAGCCAAAAAAAATGGCTCAGGTCTATGTGCTTCTAAAGAACTATACCACACTAGATGAAAGCTTCGAAGATGATAGAATTTGCCTTAATCTTATAAGAGTATAGCTTTCCAATGATACAAATAAGATGACTTTTGAAGTAGGTAACTATCATTAGGACAGCTCAAGCTGAGCCTGAATCATCATCTCTGAAGAATACTGGGAATTGATCCCTCTGTGAGGAATGTTTTTAAATATGTTCTAAGATTCTATGAAAGAATAATACCTATGGAAACAGTGAATTGAGAAAATGAAGTGTAACGTTTCTGTAGTGTATTGATACTCCCCGCCCTGGTCCCTGCCATTTTCATTCCTGTTTGGATTCTTTATGAGGTTTTCAGTGAAAACTGCCGTGTGGTTTTTTTCCCTGTGTTACAGACCAAACTGCCTAATGTAAAGGAGTGTAGAGCAAGCAATGTGGGAGAGACGGTATTGGGAACACTAGAGAAGTAGGCTCTTGTCTAAGTGGGTAGTGTTGAATAATTTAAGTATTCAGCCTTTTGTTGTAGATCCCAGAATTGTACCTCATGTGATAAATTACAATTCTTATTTATTCATACTTAGATGTAGGTTATTTTTACAGTTTTATTTTTGTGTACAGATTTGCTTAACCATCACTGAATTTCTAGGTCAGGTTCAGGTAACTGAAGAGCCTTTATAAGTAGTTTATATTGTCTAGACCCAAGGTATGCTGCAAACCCAGTCTGGAGCAAAATGGGAAATAACATCTTTCTAAAGACAGGCTTAGAAATCCTAATCCAGTAATTTAAGATGTTTCCTTTCTCGGGTAGCAGGGCTGAGTTATACCTGTAAGAAAACATTGAGACAGTTCACTAGAAAAGACAGTTGCATCAAGTGGCAAATCTATGTACAATACATATTCCAGAAGTCTTAAAACTAGCTTAGGTAAAGACTGAGGTAATGCTATTCTCTTCAATGTCTACTAGTCATAAAAACTGTCCTTTTGTTTTATTTTGTCCTTTTCTCCGTTTCACCTCTGGAAGCTCATATAGTATAGACTGCTTGGTACAAGAGTTCATCAGAGAATAACTGAATTATTTTGGCTTATAGCGAGACATTTTCTGATGGAATTTCCTTTTAGAGGAAGTACTCAGACCCTAAGAACATTATGCATATAATGTAGCTTTCATGCTAGTCACAGTACTTTTTGCAGCTTTGTAACTAGCATTCCATATATAAAGTTAAGAACCTGAACGACACACCCAAGAGGTAATGTGATAAATTTCTAGAAGTGTTTTCAAATTCTTGAGAAGTATTCTTTGATTACCCAGAAAAAACAAGTCTTGTTAACTCTTTCAAGTCAAACAGGTAACATTGCCTTAAAAATAGAAAATGTACTTGCTGTTTTAAAGTTTGCATTTTCTAGGCAATCATTTATATTATTAGAGTTTTTCGATAATTATGGAAAACAATCCTACCTGGCTGCTAGGCCACCATTCACAGGGATAGCCAAGAAAACAGGGTACAGGCCACCAAAAACAAGACCAACCAGTCCACCTCGTGTTATGGTACAGGTTTCACAATGTAAATCACCTAGGAAATAAATCAGTTCTGCAATTGGATAGTCAAGCAAACATTTAAAGAATGCAAGGTCCCCTTATATGCATCACAGGTACTCAATTTTCAGGCAGTAATACAGCAAATGCATTTCTACAAGGCATGTTAAAAGGTATAATTACACATATGGATAATCTAAAACAGCCAGGAATAACTGATAAAACCATCTTAGGAAAAATTCCCTAATTTGTTTTGAACTTGAATATAATAATCTCAGTGTGCACTGCTTCTAGCTTTTTGCGCATGTATTAGCAAACCTGAGCTAATATTTTTGTCTTTAAGAAACTTTTTTAAACCCATGGGAAATTTAACAATTTGATTTATCTTACATTTTTACATTATACAGTGTGATTTTATTTTTATAAAATTGTTTATTCATTTCCAGATTAGTATAAGGTATTAAAAATAGAAAGCTAAGCTAACCTATGTTTTCACTCATTCTGTTCAGCTTATTCTGCAGTAGGTTTCCCTGCACATAATTCTTTCCACACTGATCTTGGGGATTCAAGCAAATACTCATCTAATTTAAACAAATCTGAAGTAGCACTTAAGAGAATTTAAATGGACTGCCTCCCTACTACCACCTATGGTAATAATTTTTTTAAAATTATTAATCAGAAATTCTTTCATGATTTAGCTATACTTGGAGTACTCAGCAAATATGGTGAACTGTCCAAAGGAAATCAGGTCTCCATGTATTTGATAACTATTGCACATATACAGATATAGTGCTTTAGAGATTTAGTGATTTTTATGGGAACAAGATAAAGTCTTGTTCCCATAAAAAATTTTTCCCCCTTAAGAAAATTGTATAATTTTTTAAAAATTAAGGCAGTCAGCATTTAAGAAAAAAATAAAGTTTCCAAATATTTCTTACTAAACACTGTGGGAGAGATAAGTTAGATAAAGGAAAGTATTTAGAATTACTGTGTATATATTTTACTTGTTTGGTAGACCATGCTAATCTGAATTAATTGCTGCTTTGCATAGAGAGGCTAGCAAGGTTCAGTCTTATCCAAGCAGTGACTATATTACAGCATATAGCCAATTGCTACGATTATTTAAGGATTAATGTAAGGTGTAAATAATGTACATATACCAAAGCAAACTTGCTGGTGACGGTGAAACAGAATTTACCTGTATTCAAAGGTAAACTTACAAAACCTTTGTAAGATACGTGTGCCGTCAAAAATGGGATCACTGCCATTGGTAAGCCAGCAGCTACACGAGCCTGTGTCACATGTAGGATGCGTCGAAAGAGACTATTTGCTATTAGGCCACAGAGAGCAGCATTAAGTCCAATATATGTTGATCCATTTTCAAGCAGATTCCTGAGTCGGTGAGAAAAAACAGTAACTTTTTGGCTGTACTGTGTGTGTAAGCTCTCCAACAATTCTGGCATATGTTACAGAACTTATCAGGACTTTAGGATTAACAGGATCCAACATTTATATCTTATAGCTCCATAAAACAAAAACCTTTTAAAATCATTATGTTTTACATATAGATTTTTATTCTAAAAGGCTTTGAATCTGGTCAACACTTTAAGGATACAGTGATACATTTAGTTTTGCTAAATGTATTGTGGGATTTTGCAAAGAATATTGGTATGGAAATTCCACCCCCCCACCACCACCAAGTATATAGCAGGGAAGAGCTTCTGAAGAGTCTGACTTGGATGCCTCTCTAGGCTCCCACAATACCCAATACTTCTGTAGCAAAACACATTATAAGGTGGTACTAGCTTATCACAGATTTACCTGTCAGCCTTCCCAACTAGTCTGTAAACAACTTGAAGACAGTGGATACAAAGATATAAATATCTTGGTTTCAACAGCACCTGGCACACAGAAGGCATTCAATAAGGTGAAATTGATGTTTCCTTTTACTCTTCCTTGAAGCATTAGAGTCAGGATTCGGGGGGTGGAGCAGTACTAACATTTAAGGGATACTGTATGCTAGGTACTTTATAAGAACTCATTGAAATAATAAATTGATGTTTTGGGATAGTAAGTGGTAGAACTGGTTTTTAAGGAAGGCATGTATGAGATTTAAAATGCATGTTCTATGCATTCTTTAATTTTGGGGAAAAAAACTAAAACTGCTGAATACTGAAAGTATCCAATTCAAAGCCTTCAGCCTATCACTTCTTTACCATCTGCTTTGCTTCCTATAACACAGGCGTCAACCTCTTTATTTTTTCATTACTCTTTTTTTTTTTAAATTTTATTTATGGCTGTGTTGGGTCTTCATTTCTGTGCGAGGGCTTTCTCCAGTTGTGGCAAGCGGGGGCCACTCTTCATCACGGTGCGCGGGCCTCTCATTATCGCGGCCTCTCTTGTTGTGGAGCACAGGCTCCAGACGCGCAGGCTCAGTAATTGTGGCTCACGGGCCTAGTTGCTCCGCGGCATGTGGGATCCTCCCAGACCAGGGCTCGAACCCGTGTCCCCTGCATTGACAGGCAGACCCTCAACCACTGCGCCACCAGGGAAGCCCTCTCATTACTCTTAATTAGCCAAACTAGTCACACACAATAACCCCTCTAACTTCTATGGTTAACACTCAACTTAAGACAGGTTTTCTAGGAATTCCTAATTGAGCTTTCTACATTGTGTAAGGTACTACTTTTCTTACCTGTCACTTTGCAATCACAGTGGTACTTGTCATTCAATCATTGAGCACTTATTGCATGCAGCAGACTTGGTGATGAAGGCACAAAAAATTATCTTCAGTGTTTTCATAGTTTATTATTGGAGAATGAAAGATGTGTAAACTTGATATATTGGATTGGCCAAAAATTTCGTTCGGATTTTTCCACGAAAAACTCAGACGAACATTTTGGTCAACCCAATATAACAAAAGTGTATTAAAATGGTGATGTTAGTACAAGGGAGGCAGTTTAGAAACTTAGGGTACATAAGACAATATTTAAATTGTGATGAGGGCCTAGAGAGCTACCAAACAACAAAACCCATGAATGTGAAAAGACCTGTGTATTCTTGTGGGAGCTGAGGGAATGGGAAACTTGAGCACTTCCTCTAAAATATTTTTATTTTATTTTCATAACAATACTGTGAAATATGTATTATCTTCATTTTTAGTCATAGGAACAAATGCTCAGGTAAATAATTTGCCCATATATATTATATATTATAATTATTACAAATATATACATTGTAATATGTTGATATATTAATGTTAAATATTATTATAAGTAAGTACCTAAATATAACAAGGAGTGTAACTGGAATCTGAATAGCAACGTTTGCTGTCTCCCAACCAGATTTTAATTTCCTGTGGCTTAAAGTCACATTGTTTAGTTAATATAATAATTCAATACAAAATTGTTATTATCTAGCAGCCCCATTGCCAGTCAGTGTTCCCAAAAAGTGCCTATACAATTAGAAACGTGAACTCAAGATTTTTTGGCAAGATAATACCCATAAAATAACTAGATACATGAACTAACACATGAAATATAAGACCAGAAATAACAAGAAGCAATGAAATAGATGGCACATGAAATTATTTTGTAGATAGTGAAGTGTATGAAACTAAAAAGAACTTTTCAAATAACTATTAAACATATCTAAATTGGTAATGCAAGAAATGAGGATTCAAACTTAGGAGAACTAGGATAGATAAAATAGAAGCAGAGGAAAAATAGCGAATAAAGCAAAGACGAGATGCTGTCATCTGCCCTGTTTACGTGCCACTGTTCGAAAGCAGTTTATTCCAAATTAAAGCTTACTTTGCAGTTCCAGATTACTTCCCCATTGATTATTATTTCTAATTTGGTGAAAGTCCCAGTAACACAGCCTGCTTGCTTCTCTTCAAGGCTGTCACATCTCTATTCTTCCTGGCTTTCCCTACCTTACTGGCCTGGAAACATGGGCACATGTCTTTTACTTGCTTAAAATGTTTCTGTTTACCTCTGGAAAACAATAACAAAACGATGTACAGTGTGTGTGTGTGGTGGGGGGAGAGGGAGGTTGGATATACATCTTATTACTACCCTTGGTTTATGGGTTCTCCCTTGTTGAGCTGGTGTCAGCAAGATTGGAATTTGTGCAAGATAGTAAGATTATACTTCCGAAATGTATTTCAAATCCATTCTTTTTTCACTTCAACTGCCACCACCACTCACCAGGATTACTATGCCAGTTTTCCTACTGGTCTTCTTCCTTTTCTCACCTACCTTAAATCTACTTTCCAAAAAGCAACTGTAATGTTCTTTAGAAATGTTAGCTGGATCATTCCCTGCTTAAAACAACTCCTGTTCCTTCAATCTTATGCCCACTTCCCTTGTACTTCAGTAACACTGGTTCCTCAAATATGACAAACTCGTTGCTGTCCTGTGGCCTAGGCATATGCCATTCCTTCCTCCTCTCCAGGCTGACTCTTCTTCATCCTTTTTGGTCTCAGATTTTCAGTTGAAATGGAATGTTAGGCTGCCTGAAGAACATGTTGTGGGAGAGTACTGGGGTTCACTCAGCATTGTCTTCAAAGATCAGTATGTTTCCTATATAAATTTAATAATATCTTAAAGATCTTTTAGCCATGATCCCATTTCTCTGACATTCCTTGTCTAGCTATGTGTGTTACATGGTACTCTCTTAGACTGTTAAGTGTAGTGATAGAAATGAATTGAGAAAGAAGACAGTTTAAAACCTATTTTAAAGGTTTGTTATTTAAATTAGTCCATAAATATATACATCTGCCTATACTCTAAGCCAAATGGAAAAACTGGGAGAACTATCAGATGTCCAAAGAAATGAATTTTAGCCTTGACTTAAAGGAAAATGGCTAATCTCTCTGAACCTTGGTTTTCTCATCAATGTAAGAAAAAAAAATCTCAATTTCCTTCTGACATTCTATGTTTGTTTATATTCAAACCGAATAAATTTGAGATGAATCGATGAAAATCCACCTGATAAAAGAATTTTTTAATTAAGGGATCTTACCTTTCTGCTTCTGGAAGTTGGTTAATTTTTCTGGTTATGATTTCAATTAAGTTCTTCTTGACAGTACCATCTGGTTTATGATTTTCCATCTTGAGCCTTAAATTAAAATGTCATTTTTCAATAATGTGTATCTATAGAAAAACAGCAAAAGGGCTTATAAAAAGCCTTTGGAAGACCATAAATATTTAATTTTAAAAAGTAGCCATAGCTTTATTTCATAATCTGAAAAATTAATGCATTAGACATCCCCCCAAAAACCCCCACAATTCTATGAAATAGAAACCAGAACATGGAAGACAACACATAAAGCTTATAGGAAATACAGAATATCTTTGTAACCCTTAAAAATATTGTAAATTTGCTAACGGCACTAACCATAAAACACATAAAGCTAATGTTAAACTAATATTAACCAATTAAAATGAACTTGTGTTCATTTACAGATACCATAAAGATAAGCCAGTTGGGGATTGGGGAGAAAGTGTTTGCAATATAACTGACAAAGGAGTAGTTGGTACCCAGAATATGTAAAGTATTGAATAGTACAAATCAATAAGAAAAAGGCAACCAACCCAATAGAAAAACTGACAAAAGGTTTGAACAGGCACTTCACAAAGAGGAAAGTCAAACACAATAAATATGAAAATATGCTTAACCACTATAATCAGGAAAATAGAAATTAAATTTCAATTACTGGCAAGAATGTGGGGTAACTGAAACTCATGTGCTGCTGGCGGAAGCATAGGTACAACCACTTTGGAAAAGAATTTGGTACTTAATAAGTAGAAGACACATACACCCAGCAATTTCACATCTAGGTATACCCTAGAGCAGAGGTCAGCAAACTTCTCTAAAGGGCCAGATGGTAAATATCTTAGGCTTTGTGGGTCACATAATGGTCTTTTGTTGAATATTTAAAAAAAAAAAACTTAAAAAATATAAAAATCATTTTGGCTGGCCGTAAAGAAACAAGCGATAGGCTTCGTCTGGCCCACGTCTGGCCCACTACCTGCCACGTCTGGCAGGTAGTTTGTTGATCTCTGCGCTAGTTGAGGTGAATAAAAGATTAAGGGAATGGGTGAATGATGAATTTTAGCCTGAAGATTTAGCTCATTAAATAAGATTTCAGGGTAGCAGAGTTAAGAAAAGCAAAAAGTTCAGAAAGAACAGACAACATGACTCTGAAATTTAATTTTATTGGTTCACTATTCATTTGCTACAAGATTAATTTATAACACTAATTTAACAAATATTTACTGGGTAGCCATTAGATGGCTTGGAAAATGTTCAGTACACTGAATTTCATATCCCTAAACTTAAAGTCAACATAAGTAGTACAATGCAGGCTTAGAAGTTTACGTCTGGGTTTCCCGGACTCAAACTTTTTGAGGGCCTTGGTTACAATAACGTAAGATCTGTGCCCTACAGGAACTTTGAATAATTTTATGTTGGGGGGTTGGGGGGTGTGGTGGAGAGAGAGAGAAAAACAATCAAATTCAGTATATATAAAGTGTACAGTGTATATGTCTGAAATACTGTTACATCAGAAAGTCCAGCCTAATGCTATCACTAGTTTTCTGTTCTATGCTCTGCATATTGGTGAGGTTCCTGGTTCTGTGAACTAGACATTTCTAAGGTGTCGCTATTAAAAGTCACCCTTAATTCGGTAAAAATTCTGATCTGGCAGCCCGCAGTAGGCCATTGTATCCCGGTTATTAATAATAAATCCCTATCAAAGACAATGCCACGTTTAAATATTACAAACATTTCAAAAGGCTTTTGCATTAGCTATCTCACATCACTCAAGATAGCTCCCGAGATAGACAAATGAGGAAAGTGGGGCCTCTGAAAATGAAATTAGGCCAAGGTCACCCTGTAAATTGGCAGTAATCCGGGGATTAAATTCAAGCAGGCTTTTTTTTTTTTTTTTTTTTTTTTGCCCCCTATAGGCTTAATTTAAATATAAGATCTTTTTTTCTAGGCTGGAAAGTGTAGGGCGGTCGGTGCGGTAGAACCGACTCGCCTCCTCCCCTTGCGACTCAGTCCCGGGATCTCATTCCCACACTGCGGTTGAACAGCATGTCACCACGCTGTGCTTCTCTTGATACTCGCCTTTTACTGCACCCCTTTACCCGGAATGCCGGTACCTTACGCTCTCCTCCCAGCGGTCGCTGCCTCCTCCGGTCTCCATCCGCCACGCGAGTGCTCACTCCAACCTTCGCTCAAGTCGCCCGGGCGCAGCCATCTTGGCTGACACGTGACACGGCCCGAGGCGGGCACTGGGTCGCGGCTGGGCCGCTGATTGGGCTTCCAGGACCGAGGTTGCGCTCAAGGACCTTCCGGCAGTGGGAGGTGCTGTGCCTCGCAGCAATGAGGTTTGGAGACCGTGGAGGGTACTGGTTACAACCTACCCACGCCTCAGGATAGAGACTGCAGAAATTGTGAAATTTCCGGATGGAAGTTGAGTGATCTTAAACCTGCCCCATTCGTTGAAAATCTACCTTAGGTATGTTACTTAAAACTTCCTGGCCAATACATTATACTTCGTGTATTGACCTGGGATATATAAAAACTGCACAACCCTTGGCAAACGAGATAGGTACTCCGTTAAAAAGAAGTCGAAAAGTACCTGAGATTTCTTTGCTCCATCGATATTCTATTCTCCCTTGGACCTTGAGCTCCTTGTGCCATGTTACGATTTGGTTGATTGTGCCACCATAATCTGAGCACCTCAAGAGCAAGCAGGAGCTTGTTTTTTTCTGAGGATCTGTGGGCCCCTGTAGAGTATTGCTTATAAAAGGAGGATCAGGTGAATGAGACGAAAGAAAAACTGCAAAGAGAGCAAAGGAGTCTTGTGGCTCCAACAGTCAGGACAATTGAGAATCAAAGTCTTGGACCAAACCTCTAAAGACCTCTGTTTCAGGTCTCCCCTTCGCAGCCTCTTTCCTCACTTATAAAGCAGGAGGGGAAACAGTCTCACTGATTATTTTGTAAAGTTGTGAGGATCCTATAAAAGCTCTTACCAAGGTTGCTTGGAAAATCATTGAGCTTTATCTAGGGAGAAAGTGGTATTCAAGATAAAGGGGGAACACTTCACAGAAGAGGTGAGCAGGAGAAGACTCCGCTACCCCCACTCCTTCACTGAGAGAGATTTATCTGATGTCAAAATCGTGGCTTGTCAACGAACCAGAAAATAAAAACAGATCCTCATATTCTGAGGTGGAAAGTCAGCGTACGTCCCAATCGGAAAGTTTCCGAGGTAAATGAGGAGAAAGTTTGGGAAAACCAGCTTTTTCGAGTCTAACGTGTGTGTGTGTGTGTGTGTGTGTGTGTGTGTATGTGTGAGAATATCTTTTCCCCCCAACACTCCATTTTATACTCTTATTCCAATTTAATTTTAAATGGTTTGAAGCTAATTTTGAAGTTAATAAATGTGCATGCTGTATAGTGTCTGTAGCGTGCCATTCTGGAGTAATAAAGACAGTTTTGTACGTTGAGATTTTATAAGAAATCAGTTCTTTTGAAATGTCAAGATGAAATGTCAAATTTCATCTCAAATTTATTGGCTTAAATTGCTCATAACTTTCCTTTATTATTCTTTAAAATCTGCAGAATCTGTAGTGAGGCAACATCTCTCTTTCTTGTTATTGGTCATCTGTGTCTTCTCTTTTTTATGTCTGATCAATCTGGCTAATGGTTTATAATTTTTTTGATCTTCTCAACTAGTTTCATATTTAATTGATTTTTTTGTTTTGCTTTTTTCTGTGTTCAATTTGATTGCATTCTGCTCTGATCTGTATTTTTTCCTTTCTTATTCCTACCTGAGATTTAAGTTGTTCCTCTTTGTAATTCTTAAGGAGGAAGCTGAGGTCATTGGTGTAAGATCTTTTTCTCCTCTATATATGAGTTTAGCGCTATGAATTTCCCACCAAGTACTGCTTTAACTATATCCCACAGATTTTGAAACATTGTTCATTATTTTTGTTCAGTTCAAAATACTTTTAAATTCTCTCTGCTTCTTTCTTTGACCTGCGGGTTATTTAAAAGTGTGTTACTTTCCTGGGCTTCCCTGGTGGCACAGTGGTTAAGAATCTGCCTGTCAATGCAGGGAACATGGGTTTGAGCCCTGGTCTGGGAAGATCCCACATGCCGAGGAGCAGCTAAGCCCGTGCGCCACAACTACAGAGCTTGTGCCCTAGAGCCCACGAGCCACAACTACTGAGCCCACATGCCTAGAGCCTGTGCTCTGCAACAAGAGAAGCCATCGCAATGAGAAGCACATGCACCACAACGAAGAGTAGCCCTTGCTCACCGCAACTACAGGAAGCCCACACACAACAATGAAGACCCAACACAGTCATAAATAAATAAATAAATAAATAAATAAAAAAGTAAGTAAATAAATCTATTAAAAAAAAGAGGTGTGTTACATTCCTAATAGTTCAAATTTTTCAAATATCTTTCTGTTATTGATTTCTAATTATATTCCATTGTGGTCAGAGAATATACTTGGTATGATTTGAATCCTTTTAAATTTATTGATATTTATAGCCCAGACTCTTGTCCATCTGGGTAAATGTTTCACGTGTACTGAAAAGAATGTATATGCTGCTGTTATGCCAAGTGTTCGAAAACATCAATTACCATAAGTTGGTTGACAGCATTTTTTAAGACTTCTTTATTCTTTCTGAATTTCTACCAACTTGTTCTATCAATTATTGAGAAAAGGTTATTGAACTCTCTTTTATGGGAATTGTTCTATTTCTCCTTTCAGTTCTATCAGCTCTTGCTTCTTGTATTTTGAAGCTTCGTTATTATATGAATAAACATTTAAGGTGAATTGATCCCAGTATCATTATGAAATAACCTTCTTTTTTAAAAAATTTTTTATTTATTTATTTATTTTTACTTTTGGCAGTGTTGGGTCTTTGTTTCTGTGTGAGGGCTTTCTCTAGTTGCAGCAAGCGGGGGCCACTCTTCATCACGGTGTGCGGGCCTCTCTTGTTGCGGAGCACCGGCTCCAGATGCGCAGGCTCAGTAGTTGTGGCTCACGGGCCTAGTTGCTCCACGGCATGTGGGATCTTCCCAGACCAGGGCTCGAACCCGTGTCCCCTGCATTAGCAGGCAGATTCTCAACCACTGCACCACCAGGGAGGCCTGAAATAATCTTCTTAATAATTGGTGATATGTTTTGCTTTGCAATTTACTTTGTTTAATATTTTTTAAATTAACTTTTATTGGAGTATAGTTGCTTTACATAATATTAATATAGCCACTCCAATAACTCTTTTTCTTTCTTTCTTTTTTTTTTTTGGCTGCACCATGCAGCATGTGGGATCTTAGTTCCTTGACCAGGGACTGGACCTGTACCCCTGCAGTGGAAGCACAGTCTTAACCACTGGACTGCCAGGGAAGTCCCTCCAATAACTTTCTTTTGATTAGTGTTAACATGACAGTGCTTTTCCCATTCTTTCACTTTTAACCTATTTGTGTCTTATATTTAAAGACAGTGTATAATTGGATTTTTTAAAATCTAAATTGACAGTTTCTGACTTTTAATGAAGGAGGTGTCTAAGCCATTTATATTTAATATGATTTTTATATTCTAGGGTTTTAAATCTATCATCTTGCTATTTGATTTCTATGTGTTCCACCTGTTCTACAGTCTCCTTTCCCTTTCTTCTGCCTTTATTTTTTGAATGAACTGACTATTTCTTATTCTATTTTATTCCTTTGTTGGCCAATTAGCTATAATTCTTTTTAAAAATTGTAATGATTGCTTTAGCATATACAGTATACCTCTCTATTAGTTTCCTCAGGCTACTCTAAGAAAGTACCACAAACTGTGTGGCTTAAAATAACAAATATATTCACTCACTATTTTGGTGGCTAGAAGTCTGAAATCAATGTATTGGCAGAGTTGGTTCCTACTGGAAGTGCTGCAGGACAATCTGTTCTATGCTTCTCTCCTAGCTTCTGGTGGTTGCTGGCAATCCTTAGTGTCTCTTCACCTGTAGAAGCATCTCTGCTTATGTTTTCATATGACGTTTCTCCCCGTGTCTTTGTGACTTTACATGGCCATTTCCCCTCTGTGTGTGTTTGTGTACCTAAATTTCTCTTATCTTATAAGGACACCATTGGTTAAGGGCTCACCCTAACCCAATATACCTCGTTTTAACTTACATCTGCAAAGACACTATTTCCAATAAGGCTACATTCACAGGTACTGGGGATTAGAACTTGAATATATATTTTGGAGGGGCACAGTTCAACTCATGAAAACATCTTTAACTTGTCACAATCTATCTTCAAGTAATATACCACTTTACATATAGTATCAGAATGTTACAACAGTGTACTTTCATTTCTTCTCAGTCTTTATGCTATTGTTGTCATATATTTACTTCTACATATTTTATAAACCACATGTCACATAGTTATCATTTTTTGATATCACTAGTCATTTGTCTGTGAAGTAACTTTTAAAAATAAGAAAATTTATATTTATCCACATATTTTCCATCTCTGGTGTTTTTTGTTCTTTTTATAGATTCATTTACATCTGGTATAATTCTACCTAAAGTATTCTCTTAGAAAGCAAATCTTCTGGTGATGAAATCTTTCACATTTTGGAAATCTAAAAAGTATTTTGTCCTAGTTTAAAAAATTGTGGTAAAAAACACGCAACATTAAATTTGCCATTTTAACCATCTTTAAGTGTATAGTTTAGTAGTGTTAAGTATAGTCACATTGTTAAGCAATAGATCTCTAGAAATTTTTCATCTTGCAACACTGAAACTCTATACCCACTGAACACTAGTTACTCCTCTTCACTCCCCTCAGCCCTTGGTAACCACCTTTCTACTTTCTGTTTCTGTGAGTTCTATTACTTTATATACTTTATGTGAGTGGAATCATACATTATTTGTCCTTTTGTGACTGGCTTATTTTATTTAGATTTATCCATTTTATAGGATGTGACAGGATTCCCTTCTTTTTTAAGACTGCATAATACTACAATGTATGTATATGTGTATGTATATATATACACACACACACATATACATACACATATACCTATACTGTATATGTATATATGTATATACATACACATATATATGTATATATGTGTGTGTGTGTGTGTGTGTGTGTATATACACACACACACATACCGTAATTTCTTTATCCATTCATCTTTTGATGGATGTTTGGGTTGCTTCCACTACATGGTTATTGTGAATAATGCTGTAATGGATATTCATGTGTAAATATATCTTCAAGACCTTACTTTGAAGTCTATTGAGCTGTATACCTAGAAGTGAGGTTGCTGGATCATGGTATTTCTATTTTTATTTTTTTGAGGAACCTCCATACTGTTTTCCACAATAGATACATTGTTTTACATTCCTACCAACAGTGCACAAGAGGTCCAAGTTCTCCACATCCTTGCCAGCACTTGTTATTTTCTGTTCTTTTGATAGTGACCACCTGATGGGTATGAGGGGATGTTTCAAAGTGGTTTTGATTTGCGTGTCCCTAATGATTAGTGATGTTGAGCATCCTTTTATGTGCTTATTGGCCATTTGTATATAATATTTAGAGAAATGTCTGTTCAATTCATTTTCCCATATTTTAAATGGATTTTGTTGTTGTTGAGTTGTAGAAGTTTCTGGGTATTAACCACATGTCAAGATATATGACTTGCAATTACTTTCTCCCATTTCATAGGTTGTCTTTTCATTTTGTTGACTGTTTCCTTTGATGTACAGAAGTCTTTAAGTTTGATGTACTCCTGTATGTCTGTTTTTTATTTTGTTGCCTGGGCTTTTGGTGTCATAGTCAAGAAATCATTTTCCAATGTCCTCAAGTTTTTCTGCCATGTCTTCTTTTAGGAGTTTTTGGATATGGAGTATGGAAAAGGCCCAACTTTATTCTTTTGCATGTGGAAATATATCTATTTTTCCAAACACCATATGTTGAAGAGACTGTCCTTTTCCCGTTGTGTAGTTTTGGCACCCTTGTCAAAAGTCATTTGGCCATAGTTTTCAAGGATGTATTTCTTGACTATCTGTTGTATTCCACTGGTTAATATATCTATCTTTATGCCAGTATCATATTGTATTAATTACCGTTCCTTTGTAGTATGTTTTGAAATCAAAAAGTACGAGGCCTCCAGCTTTGTTCTTCTTTTTCAGGAATGTTTTGGCCAGTCAGGTCCCACATGAATTTTAGGATTTTTTTCTATTTCTGCAAAAATTGCCATTGGGATTTTGATAGGGATTGCACTGAATCTGTATATTGCCTTGGGTCATATGAACATTTTAACAATATTGAGTCTTTCAATCCACAGGCATGGGCTGTCTTTCCATTTATTTGTATCTTTGATATTTTTAGCAGTGTTTTGTAGTTTTAAGTGTATGAGTCTTTTACCTCCTTTGTTAAGTTTATTCCTAAGTATTTTATCTTTTTTTTTTTGGTGCTGTAGTAAATGGGATTGTTTTCTTAATTTCCTTTTTGGATTGGTCATTGTTAGTGAAGAGAAACACAACTAATTTTTGTGTGTTGATTTTGTATCCTGAAACTTTGCTGAAATTGTTTTTAGTTGTAACATTATTTTTTCTGGGATTCTTAGTTTTTTCTACGTATCAGATCATGTCATCTGTGAACAGAGATAATTTTACTTCTTCTTTTCCAGTTTCTTTTTTTATGTCTAAATTACTTTGGCTAGAACTTCCATACTCTGTTGAATAGTATTGGCAAGATTGTGTATTCTTGCCTTCTTCTTCATCTTAGAGGACAAGCTTTCAGTCCTCTACCATTGAATATGTTATTAGCTATGGAGTTTTAATATGTGGCTTTTGTTATGTTGAGGTAGTTTCTTTCTATTCCTAGTTTGTTGAGTAACTTTTGTCATAAAATGATGTTGAATTTTTCTGCATTGATTGAGATGATCATGTGGTTTTGTCCTTGATTTTGTTAATGTGGTGTATTACATTGATTGATTTTTGTATATTGAAGCATCCTTGCATTCCAAGTATAAATCCCACTTGGTCATAGTGTATGATTCTTTTAATGTACTGTTGAATTCAGTTTGCTAGTATTTTGTTTAGGATTTTTGTATCACTATTAATCAGGAATATTGGTCTTTAACTTTATTTTCTTGTGTTTTTGTTTGGTTTTGTTATCAGGGTAATGCTGACCTCATAGAATGAGTTTGGGCGTGTTCCCTTCTTTTCAGTTCTTAAGAACAGTTTGAGGAGGATTGGTGCTAATCCTTCTTTCAATGTTTGGTACAATTCTCTGGTGAAGGCATCTGGTCCTGGGCTTTTCTTTGTTGGGAGCTTTTTAATTAGTGCTTCTATCTTCTTACTAGTTATAGGTATATTCATACTTTTTATTTCTTCATGTTTCAGGTTTGGAAGGTTGTATGTTTTTAGGAATTTATCCATTCCTTCTAAGGTATCCAATTTGTTGGCATATAATAATTCACAGTAATCTCTTATAATCCTTTTTATTTCTGTTACATCAGTTGTAAAGTCCCTATTTTCATTTCTAATTTTAGCTATTTGAGTCTTCTTATTTTTTTTTTAGTTAGTCTAGCTAAGAGTTTGTCAATTTTGTAAATCTTAAAAGAAAAAACCTACTGATTTCATTGATTTCTTTTCCTATTGCCCTTCTATTCTCTTTTTCATTTATTTATTCTCTAATCTTTATTATTTCCTTCCTTCTACTAACTTTGGGTTTAGTTTGTTCTTCTTTTTCTAGTTCCTTGAGGTGTAAGTTTAGGTTATTGATTTGAGACCTTTCTCTTTTAATGTGTTTACAGCTATAAACTTTCCTCTTGGTTCTACTTTCACTGCATCCATAAGTTTTGATATGTTGTGGGTTTTCAGATCCAGAAAAGATCTAGGTATTTGTAAATAAATAAATAAATTCCTTATTTCTTTTAGAAAATAAGAATTTTCTAAATTATAATGCTCTCTTTTTGACCCATTTGTTGTTTAGTAGTACATTCTTTCCTTGACATTGGTCTTAGTGATGATTTTTTATATTTGACACTAAGAGCAAGTGCAAGAAAATAAAAAATAAACAAGTGGGACTACATCAAACCAAAAAGCTTCTGTACAGCAAAGGAAACCATCAACAAAATGAAAAGTCAACCTACCAAATGGGAGAAAATATTTGCAGATCATGTGTTTGATAAGTGGTCAACATCCAAAATATATAAAGATAAAAAACTCATACAACTCAATAGCAAGAAAACCCCCAAAATCTCATTAAAAGATGGGAAGAGTATCTGAATAGACATTTTTTCAAGGAGGGTATATAAATGGCCAACAGGTATATGAAAAGGTGCTGAGAATCATTAATCATCAGGGAAATGTAAATCAAACCCACGATGAGTTATCACCTCACACCTGTTAGAATGGCTATTATCAAAAAGACAAGAAATAACAAATGTTGGCAAGGATGTGGAGAAAAGGAATCCCTTGTGCACTATTGGTCAGAATGTAAATTGGTGCAACTACTATCGAAAACAGGATGGAAGTCCTCAAAAAATTAAAAAATAAAGCTACTGTATGATCCAGCAGTTCCACTTCTGGGTGTTTATCTGAAGGAAATGAAAACACTAGCTTCAAAAGATATATGCAACCCCATGTTCACTGCAGCATTTTATAATAGCCAAGAGATGGGCTCAACTTAAGTGTCCATTAAGGGATGAATGGGATATTATTCAGCCATAAAAAGAAGGAGATCTTGCCATCTGTGACAACAGGGACAGACCTTGAGGGGATTATGCTAAGTGAAATAAGCCAGAGAGAGAAAGACAAATACAGCATACCTCATTTATATGTGGAATCTAAAACCACCACCACTTGGGACTTCCCTGGTGGTCCAGTGGTTAACACTTTGCCTTCCAGTGAAGCAGGTGCAGGTTTGATCCCTGGTCGGGGAGCTGAGATCCCACATGCCTCATGGCCAAAAAACCAAAACATGAAACAGAAGCAATATTGTAACAAATTCAGTAAAGATTTAAAAAATGGTCCACATCCAAAAAAATAAATTAAAAAAAAAAACAAAACACCACCAACACCACCACCAACAAACCAAACTCACAGATACAGAGAACAAGATTGGTATTGCCGGAGATGAGGGTTTGGAGTGGGCAAAATGGTGAAGGGAGTTATAAAATAAATAAGTGCTGGGGATGTAATTTGTATCATGGTGAATATAGTTAATAATACTGTATTGTATGTTTGAAAGTTGCTAAGAGAGTAAATCTTGAAAGTTCTCATCCCAAGAAAAAAAATTATACATATACGTGGTGATGGATGTTAACTAGACTTATTGTGGTAATCATCTTGAAATGTATACATAATTAAATCATTATGTTGTGTGCCTGAAACTAATATGTTATATGTCAATTAGGTCTTTTTTTAAAAGTTTTTTTTTTTAAAGATTTTTTTGATTTGGACCATTTTTTAAAGTCTTTACTGAATTTGTTACAACATTGCTTCTGTTTTATGTCTTGGTTTTTTGGCCACGAGGCATGTGGGATCCTAGCTCCCCAAGTAGGGATCGAACCTGCACCCTCTGCAATGGAAGGTGAAGTCTTAACCACTGGACTGCCAGGGAAGCCCCTAAAAGTTTTATTTTTATTGAAGTATAGTTGATTTACAATGTTTCAGGTGTACAGCAAAGTGATTCAGTTATATATATATAATATTTATATGTTCCTTTTCAGATTCTTTTCCATTATAAGTTATTACAAGATATTGAATATGGTTCCCTGTGCTCTACAATAGCTCTTTGTTGTTTATCTATTATATATATAGTAGTGTGTGTCTGTTAATCCCAAATTCCTAATTTATCCCTCCCCTCCTTTCCCCTTTGGTAACCAGAAGTTTGTTTTCTATGTCTGTGAGTCTATTTCTGTTTTGCAAATAAGTTCATTTGTATCATTTTTTTAGATTCCACATCTAAGTGATAACATGTTTGTCTTTCTCTTTCTCACTTACTTTACTTAGTATGATAATCTGATGATAATGATAATATCAATTATGTCTTTTTTTAGAGATTTCTAGATATCTTTTTTTTGAAATTTTATTTTATTTTATTTATTTATTTTTGGTTGCATTGAGTCTTCCTTGCTGCGCGCGGGCTTTCTCTGGTTGCGTTGAGTGGGGGCTACTCTTTGTCATGGTGTGCAGGCTTCTCACTGTGGTGGCTTCTCTTGTTGCGGAGCATGGGCTCTAGGTGCGCAGGCTTCAGTAGTTGTAGCATACGGGCTTAGTTGCTCTGCGGCTTGTGGGATCTTCCCGGACCAGGGTTCGAACCCGTGTCCCCTGCATTGGCAGGTGGATTCTTAACCACTGTGCCACCAGGGAAATCCTCAATTATGTCGTAATGAAAAAAAGAAACCAAAATATAAATACTTTAAAAATGATTAAAACCTTGTGTTTTATCTTTAAAAATTTAAATAAATAGGATTTTTTGTGTGCGAAGAAGAAAAAAGTGAAGAATGTTTTATTATTGTTATAGGCATCTGTGGTGAACTTTAGGTATTAATTGCCTATGTGACATAGAAAGGGTGTAGCGTCAGAGGAGAGGTAAGGCTTGCAGCTTGATACACTCAGCAAGGACATGCAGGAGGGCCCATGGTGGGCTGCCTCTCCCGACACTGATGTGAATTGGTTCAAACACAATAAGATGGATTTGGTTTGTACAAACAAAGTGAATATATTTGGACTGAAATTTGAGGGATTTTAGTTGTACCTATTGAAGAAACAGATTTAAAGTTAATATAATATATAGAGCAGAATACATTTGAGTAATATATATATATTTGAATAATAAACTTGAAAAAAGAGTGCATTGTTTAATTTCCACATATTTGTGGATTTTTCTATTTTTCTTCTACTGTTTATTTCTAGTTTCATTTCATTGTAGCCAGAGAAGATGCTTTGTATGATTGCAGTCTTCTTAAATGTGAAAAGACTTGTTTTGTGATCTAACATGTTACCTATCTTGAGAATGTTCCATACTTTGATTCTCTTTTCATTTCCCTTTGTGTAAATTATATAGGTATTTTCTTTGTGATTACCATTGCAATAACATGAAACATCTTAAAGGTATAGCAATCTATTTTAAACTGATAATAACTTCAATTGCCTGTAAAATCTCTACTCCTTTACATCTCTGCCTTTCTTATTACAGGCATACCTTGGAGACTGTGGCTTCGGTCCAGACCACTGTAATAAAGCAAATATCACAATAAAGCAAATCACATGAATTTTTTGGTTTCCCAGTGCATATAAAAGTTACATTTACACTGTACTGTAGTCTATTAAGTGTGCAATAGTATTATGTCTTTAAAAACAATGTACATGCCTTAATTTTAAAATACGTTATTGCTAAAAAATGCTAACCATCATCTGAGTCTTCAGTGAGTTGTAATCTTTATCAGGTGCAAGGTTTGAAATATTGCAAGAATTACCATAATGTGACACAGAGACTGAAGAGAGCAAATACTGTTGGGAAAATGGTGCCTGATGCTGGGTTGCTTCAAACCTTCAATTTGTGAAAAATGCAGTATCTGCAAAGCACAATAAAGCAAAGCTCAATAAAATGAGGTATGCCAATATATGTTATTGATGATACAATTACCTCTTTTATATTGTGTATCCATTAACATAAATTTGTAACAATTTTTTATGCTTTTGTTTCTTAAATTCTATATTAGATTGTAAAGTGATTTACACACATACATTATCACACTACAGAATTCTGTATTTGTCTAAATATTTACTTATACCAGGGAGTTTTATATTTTTGTATGGTTTTGTGTTGTTGTTTATAATCCTTTTGCTTCAACTTGAAGGAGTCCCTTCAGCATTTTGTAGGGCAGGTCTAGTGGTAAGGAACTCCCTTAACTTTTGTTTTTGTAGGAAACTCTTTAATTCCTCCTTTGTTTTTGAAGAAAAGTTTTCCAAGATATAGTATTCTTGGTTGGCATTTTTTTTTGTTTCAGTACTTTAAATATATTATCCTACGCCCTTCCAGGGAAGGTTTCCACTGAGAAATCTGCTGACAATCTACTAGTAGCTCCTTTGTACATAAAAGTTGCTTTTTCCTGGCTGCTTTCAAAATTCTTTGCCTGTGACTTTTGACAATTTGATTATAACGTCTGTCAGCTTACAAACGGGCCCCTCTACAAGGAGGGTAAGGAGAGACTGAAGAATGAAGCAGACCACTTCATATTGGTAGGTGGCAATTTTAATAAACAGGGGAATTTACATACAAGGCTTGTCTTGGGTGGCCGCAAGATGAGTAATCTCCACATCACCTGCCTGCCAGAATCTTAAAAGTTTATAGAGAGGCCTTAACTAGGTTCAGTCATGTATACTGTCTTGATGGTCTCAACAGCACTGTTCTCTCAAGGCTGTGTCCTTGAAAATGGTTCCCACTGTGGGAATGATGGGCAGAATGTACATTCTAAGGACAGGGAAGGGGGTGAGAAGCCTCTGTTTGCCCTGGTCCAGCTTTTAGGTCAACTAGTGGTCATGTCTTCTAATAGATTACCTCTTCGAACAATATCTCTTATTGTAGATCCCTTTAGATTTTTCCTAACTAGAGTTTCTTGAATTTCTTGAATTTGTATGTCCATTTCTCTCCTCAGATTTGGGAAGATTTCAGCCATTATTTCTTCAAATAGAGTCTCTGTTCCTTTCTTTCTTTCTTCTGCTGGGATTCACATGGTATATATATGGTTCCATTTGATGATGACCCAAAAGTGCCTTAGGCTCCCCTTCATTTTTCATCATTCTTTTTTTCTTTTTACTCCTCTGCAACAGTACTTTTGAAAGTCTTGCCTTCAAGTTCATGGATTCATTCTTCTGACTGCTCAGGTCTGCTGCTGAGTCCCTTTAGTGAATTTTTCAATCCAGATATTGTGTTCTTAAGTTCCAGAATTTCTGTTTGGTTCTTCTTCATAGTTTCCTCTCTTTGTTGATATTCTCATTTGGTTCATGCATAATTTTCCTGATTTCATTTTAGTTGTCTATCTATGTTCTCTTTTAATTCATTGAGCACCCTTATCACAATAATTTTGATTTTTTTTTTTTTTTTTGGTAATTAATATATTTCTGTTTCATTAGGGTTAGTTTCTGGAGATTTAATTTGTTCCTTTAAATGTGTCATTTTTCTTGTTTCTTTGTATGGCTTGTTATTTTTTTCTTGGGATTTTAGCATTTGAAGAATCAGCCATCACCCCCAGACTTTTTAATCTGCAATTGTGTAGGGAGAACTTTCTCGACTGAGCCTGGCTAGGGATTCTGGAGACCACTCAAATCTTTTCTAGGGATGTATCCTCTCTGGGCTCTAGGAGGTTTGCCAGTTCTTCTTCTTCTTCTTTTTTTTTTTTTTTAAATAAATTTATTTATTTATTTATTTTTGGCTGCATTGGGTCTTCGTTGCTGCACACGGGCTTTCTCTAGTTGTGGCGAGTGGGGGCTACTCTTTGTTGTGGTGCACAGGCTTCTCATTGTGGTGACTTCTTTTGTTGTGGAGCACAGGATCTAGGTACGTGGGCTTCAGTAGTTGTGGCACGCAGGCTCAGTAGTTGTGGCTCGTGGGCTCTAGAGCGCAGGCTCAGTAGTTGTGGCACATGGGCTTAGTTGCTCTGTGGCATGTGGGATCTTCCTGGACCAGGGCTGGAATCCATGTCCACTGCCTTGACAGGTGGATTCTTAACCACTGCACCACCAGGGAAGTCTGCCAGTTCTTCTTGAGAGCTCCCACTGGAGTGTCTCTTTGATACTGTAGCCTCTTTGGTACTGTAATAAGCTGCAGTATTGGAACTCTACCTAGTGTCTCTGGTAATGAAAACTCTGGTGAATGTTGATGGTTTTGTTCTCAGATACCCCTAATCTGGCCTCTCTATTCCTGTCAGTACTTGGATTCAAGTAAGACAGAAAATGGTCCCTCAGGCAGACCCCCTAAAAGTCAGAATAATGGACATACGTTCTACTTGTTTCTCTCACCAGGGAGAATATGCGAATTGAGGTTTTCCTCCTAATGGTGTCACACTGTGTGGGCAGTAGGGGTTCTGGCGAGAGAAAGTGCCGTGAATTTTCTTGCTGACTTTGAGGCAGTTGGCTTAGTGCTCACCTGGGGTGCAGGATCCGTTTTTTTTTCTTTAACTTATTTTATTCAAGTATAGTTGATTTACAATGTTGTGTTCATTTCTGCTGTATAGCAAAGTGATTCACTTATACATATGTATGTGTGTATATATACATATATATATACACACTCATATATATATACACACACACACATATATGTATATACACACACACATTCTTTTTCTTATTCTTTTCTATTATGGTTTATCACAGAATATTGAATATAGTTCCCTGTGCTATACAGTAGGACATTGTTGTTTATCCATTCTATATATAATAGTTTGTAAATGCTAATCCCAAACTCTCATTCCATCCATCCCCACCCGCCCCATTAGCAACCACCAGTCTGTTCTCTATGTCTGTGTGTCTGTTTTGTAGATAAGTTCATTTGTGTCATATTTTAGATTCCACATATAAGTGATATCTTGGATATTTGTCTTTCTCTGACTAACTTCACTTAGTATGATAATCTCTAGGTCCAGCCATGTTGCTGCAAATGGCATTATTTCATTCTGTTTTTATGGCTAAGTAGTAGTCCACTGTATATATGTACCACATCTTCTTTACCCATTAATCTGTCAATGGACATTTAGGTTGTTTCCATGTCTTGGCTATTGTGAATAGTGCTGCTATGAACATAGGGGTGCATATATCTTTTTGAATTATAGTTTTGTCTGGATATAAGCCCAGGAGTGGGATTGTTGGATCATATGGCAACTCTATTTTTAGTTTTTTGAGGAACCTTCATACTGTTTTCCACAGTGGCTACACCAATTCACATTCCCACAAACAATGTAGGAGGGTTCTCTTTTCTCCACACCCTCTCCAGCATTTCTTGTTTGTAGACTTTTTAATGATAGCCATTCTGACCAGTGTGAGGTGGTACCTCATTGTAGTTTTGATTTGCATTTCTCTAATAATTAGCCATGTTGAGCATCTTTTCGTATGCTTGTTGCCCATCTGTATGTCTTCTTTGGAGAAATGTCTCTTTAGGTCTTCTGCCCATTTTTCAGTTGGGTTGTTTTGTTATTGAATTGTATGAGCTGTTTGTATGTTTTGGAAATGAAGTCCTGTTGGTCACATCATTTGCAAATATTTTCTCCCATTCTGTAGATTGTCTTTTCATTTTTTTTTGTTTATGGTTTCCTTTGCTGTACAAAACTTGTAAGTTTAATTAGGTCCCATTTGTTTATTTTTGCTTTCATTTCTATTGCCTTGGGAGACTGACCTAAGAAGACATTGGTACGATTTATGTCAGACAATGTTTTGCCTATGTTTTCTTCTACGAGTTTTATGGTGTCATGTCTTATATTTGTCTTTAAGCCATTTTGAGTTTATTTTTGTATATGGTGTGAGGGTGTGTTCTAACTTCATTGATTTAAATGTGGCTGTCCAGGGAGCTCCCTGGTAGTCTAGTGGTTAGGATTCGGCACTTTCACTGCTATGGCCTGGGTTCAATCCCTGCTTGGGGAACTGAGATCCTGCAAGCCACGTGGCACAGTCAAAAAAAAAAAAAAAAAAATGCAGCTGTCCAACCTTTCCAACACCACTTGCTGAAGACAGTGTCTTTTCTCCATTTTATAGTCTTGTCTCCTTTGTTGAAGATTAATTGACTGTAAGTGGGTGGGTTTATTTCTAGGCTGTCTATTCTGTTCCATTGATCCATATGTCTGTTTTTGTGCCAATACCCATGCTGTTTTGATTACTGTAGCTTTGTAGTATCATCTGAAGTCTGGGAGGGTTATGCCTTACAAGATCCTTTTAACTGGTTTCTGGATTTCTCACAAAGGCACATGGTTTGTGTAGTAGTGTTAAATTCCTGTGTCTATGGGAGAAGGAGGGTCTATGGCTTCCTATTCTGCCATCATGCTGTTGTCATCCTCCCTTTTCAGCCCTAGTTTTTGAAAAATATTTCTGCTGGGTACAGAATTCTAGGTTGACTTTTTTCAAATGTTAGTATTTTAAAGATTTTACTGTGCTGTTTTCTGGCTAGCATTATTACCAGTGAGAAGTCTGCTATCATTCTTATTATTTCTCTAGGTGTTTCTCTGGCTCCTATTAAGATTTTCTCTTTATTACTGGTTTTAAGCAATTTGATTGTGATGTGGTGTGGGAGTAGTTTTTCTCATATTTATTTTGCTTGGAGTTCATTGAACTTCTTGAATCTGGGGTTTTAAAAAATTTCAGCTATTTTGAGGTATAATTAATGTATACAATTGTAAGATATTTAAAGTGTACATCACAGTGATTTAATATATGTACATATACATTGTGAAAGGACTCCCCTCATCTATTTCATTAACACATCCATCACTTCACATTTATCTTTTTGTGTTTGAGAACATTTAAGTTTTAGTCTCCTAGCAAGTTTCAATTATACAGTACAGTGTTATCAACAAGAGTCACTATGGTTTTCATTAGATCCTCACACCTGTTCATCTTATAGCTGAAATTTTGTACCCTTTTACAAACATCTCTCTATTTCTTCACTCCCGGTCCCAGTGGCAGTTCAGAGTTTTTGTCTGTTCTCTCCGCACTGGGTTGGGTTGTAGAGCCAAAGTGGATGGAGTGTTTTTGAGCTCATTAAGAACTTGTTATTTGTTTAGTGCAATCCTGTGACACTCCTGAATGCAAGCCCCATTGGCTTTCAGAGCCAGGCAATCTGGGTGCAGATTGCCTGGCTCTCTCAGGTGGCAGCTGCTAAAGCTGGTGTGTCAGATGTGTGTACAAGGTCCTTCCAGAGAGATAACTGTGACTCAGAGCAGACCAAAAGGAGAGGGTATGGGAGGTGTCCACAGTCTTCCCTAGTGTTTGGAGAGGATTGCAGTGAGCCTCTAGATGCATGCTAAATTAGAAGCCTGACCTCAGACAGCATCTTTTAAAGTATGCAAAGAGACCCCTTTTAGGGAAAGACTGGGAGATGGGGGTTTGTGCGTGCTTACTCTGTGCTGAGCCCTGGGGGTATAGCCAGTTTAAGAATTGCTTTTTTGTTTGCTATTGTCTGTGGGACTAGTGAATGGGAGCCTATTGGTTATCAGAGCCAGGAGATCTGGGGACCCACCCCTTGGGAAGCAGCTGCAAAAGCTGGGGTACAGATGAGTATATTAGCTCCTTCCAGGGAGATACTGGTGACTTGGAGCAGCCTCAAGAGAGAAGGTGGAAAGGTGACTTCTGGCTTCCCTGGTCTCTGGGGAGGATTGCAGTTAGCCCCTAGATGCAAGTTAAATTAGAATTCTGACCTTCAGGCAGCATTTGTTAAAGTGTGCAAAAATAAACCCCATTCAGGGAAGACTGGAAGCCTGGCATTTTTTGCCTGCTCCCTCTGCACTGAGTCCTGAGGATAGCTACAGCTAGTGCTCCTACAAATGGGTCTCATGGAGTTGCTGTAAGCCTACTGGCTTTCAGAACTAGGTGTTTTGAGGGGCCACTCCTCAGATGGAAGTCAAATGTTGTGGCACTAGGTGTTGGGTCCAAACCCTTCCCTTCCCTCGTCAGGGAGAAACTGGGATTTTCTTTTTTTTCCTCAATATCTTTATTGGAGTATAATTGCTGTACAATGGTGCGTTAGCTTCTGCTGCTCACAAAGTGAGTCAGTCATACGTATACACATATCCCCATATACCCTTTCTCTTGTGTCTCCCTCCCACCCTCCCTATCCCACCCCTCTAGGTGGTCACAAAGCACCGAGCTGATCTCCCTGTGCTATGCAGCTGCTTCCCACCAGCTATCTATTTTACATTTGGTAGTGTATATATGTCCATGCCACTCTCTCACCTTGTCCCAGCCTCCCCCTCCCCCTCCCCGTGTCCTCAAGTCCACTCTCCACGTCTGCATCTTTATTTCTGTCCTGCCCCTAGGTTCTTCAGAACCATTTTACTTTATTTTTTTTAGATTCCATATATATGTGTTAGCATACGGTATTTGTTTTTATCTTTCCAACTTACTTCACTCTATATGACAGACTCTAGGTCCATCCACCTCACTGTAAATAACTCAGTTTCGTCTCTTTTTATGGCTGAGTAATATTCCATTGTATATATGTGCCACATCTTCTTTATCCATTCATCTGTCGATGGACACTTAGGTTGCTTCCATGTCCTGGCTATTGTAAATAGTGCTGCAATGAACATTGTGGTACATGACTCTTTTTGAATTATGGTTTTCTCGGAGTATATGACCAGTAGTGGGATTGCTGGGTCATATGGTAGCTCTATTTTTAGTTTTTTAAGGAACCTCCATGCTGTTCTCCATAGTGGCTGTATCAATTTACATTCCCAGCAACAGTGCAAGAGGGTTCCCTTTTCTCCACACCCTCTCCAGCATTTATTGTTTGTAGGCTTTCTGGCCATTCTGACCAGTGTGAGATGATACCTCATTGTAGTTTTGATTTGCATTTCTCTAATGATTAGTGATGTTGAGCATCCTTTCATGTGTTTGTTGGTAATCTGTATATCTTCTTTGGAGAAATGCCTATTTAGGTCTTCTGCCCGTTTTTGGATTGGGTTGTTTTTTTTGATATTGAGCTGCATGAGCTGCTTGTATATTTTGGAGATGAATGCTTTGTCAGTTGCTTTCTTTGCAAATATTTTCTCCCATTCTGAGGGTTGTCTTTTGGTCTTGTTTATGGTTTCCTTTGCTGTGCAAAAACTTTTATGTTTCATTAGGTCCCATTTGTTTATTTTTGTTTTTATTTCCATTTCTCTAGGAGGTGGGTCAAAAAGGATCTTGCTGTGATTTATGTCATAGAGTATTCTGCCTATGTTTTCCTCTAAGAGTTTTATAGTGTCTGGCCTTACATTTAGGTCTTTAATCCATTTTGAGGGTTTTTTTGTGTACGGTGTTAGGAAGTGTTCTAATTTCATTCTTTTACATGTAGCTATCCAGTTTTCCCAGCACCACTTATTGAAGAGGCTGTCTTTTCTCCATTGTATATCCTTGCCTTCTTTATCAAAGATAAGGTGACCATATGTGCATGGGTTTATCTCTGGGCTTTCTATCCTGTTCCAATGATATATATTTCTGTTTTTGTGCCAGTACCATACTGTCTTGATCACTGTAGCTTTATAGTATTGTCTGAAGTCAGGGAGCCTGATTCCTCCAGCTCCGTTTTGCTTTCTCATGATTGCTTTGGCTATTTGGGGTCTTTTGTGTTTTCCATACAAATTGTGAAAGTTTTGGTTCTAGTTCTGTGAAAAATGCCATTGGTAGTTTTATAGGGATTGCCCTGAATCTGTAAATTGCAGATCACATTGTTGATTCTTCCATTCCAAGAACATGGTATATCTCTCCATCTGTTTGTATCATCTTTAATTTCTTTCATCCGTGTCTTATAGTTTTCTGCATACAGGTCTTTTGTCTCCTTAGGTAGGTTTATTCCTAGGTATTTTATTCTTTTTGTTGCAGTGGTAAACGGGAGTGTTTCCTTAATTTCTCTTTCAGATTTTTCATCGTTAGTGTATAAGACTGCAAGAGATTTCTGTGCATTAATTGTGTATCCTGCTACTCTACCAAATTCATTGATTAGCTCTAGTAGTTTTCTGGTGGCATCTTTAGGATTCTCTATGTATAGTATCATGTCATCTGCAAACAGTGACAGTTTTACTTCTTTTCTGATTTGGATTCCTTTTATTTCTTTTTCTTCTCTGATTGCTGTGGCTAAAACTCCCAAAAGTATGTTGAGTAATAGTGGTGAGAGTGGGCAACCTTGTCTTGTTCCTGATCTTAGTGGAAATGGTTTCAGTTTTTCACCATTGAGAACGATGTTGGCTGTGGGTTTGTCATATATGGCCTTTATTATGTTGAGGTAAGTTCCCTCTATGCCTACTTTCTGGAGGGTTTTTATCATAAAGTGGTGTTAAATTTTGTCAAAAACATTTTCTGCATCTATTGAGATGATCATATCGTTTTTCCCTTCAATTTGTTAATATGGTTTATCACATTGATTGATTTGCATATATTGAAGAATCCTTGCATTCCTGGGATAAACCCCACTTGATCAGGGCATATGATCCTTTTAATATTTTGTTGGATTCTGTTTGCTGGTATTCTGTTGAGGATTTTTGCATCTATGTTCATCAGTGATATTGGCCTGTAGTTTTCTTTTTTGTGACATCATTGTCTGGTTTTGGTATCAGGGTGATGGTGGCATCGTAGAATGAGTTTGGGTGTGTTCCTCCCTCTGCTATATTTTGGAAGAGTTTGAGAAGGATAGGTGTTACCTCTTCTCTAAATGTGTGATAGAATTCGTCTGTGAAGCCATCTGGTCCTGGGCTTTTGTTTGTTGGAAGATTTTTAATCACAGTTTCAATTTCAGTGCTTGTGATTCGTCTGTTTATATTTTCTATTTCTTCCTGTTCCAGTCTTGAAAGGTTGTGCTTTTCTAAGAATGTGCCCATTTCTTCCAGGTTGTCCATTTTATTGGCATATAGTTGCTTGTAGTAACCTCTCATGATCCTTTCTTTGCATTTCTGCAGTGTCAGTTGTTATTTCTCCTTTTTCATTTCTAACTCTATTGATTTGAGTCTTCTCCCCTTTTTTCTTAATGAGTTTGGCTAATGGTTTATCAATTTTGTTTATCTTCTCAAAGAACCAGCTTTTAGCTTTATTAGTCTTTGCTATTGTTTCCTTCATTTCTTTTTAATTTATTTCTGATCTTTATGATTTCTTTCCTTCTGCTAACTTTGGGTTTTTTTGTTCTTCTTTCTCTAATTGCTTTAAGTGAAAGGTTAGGTTGTTTATTTGAGATATTTCTTGTTTCTTGAGGTAGGATTTATTGCTATAAACTTCCCTCTTAGAACTGCTTTTACTGCATCCCATATGTTTTGGGTCATCGTGTTTTCATTGTTATTTTTTTCTAGGTATTTTTTGATTTCCTCTTTGATTTCCTCAGTGAACTGTTGGTTATTTAGTACTGTATTGTTTAGCCTCCATGGGTTTGTATTTTTTACAGCTTTTTTTAAAAAAATAAATTTATTTATTTATTCATTTTTGGCTGCACGGGGTCTTTGTTGCTGCTCGCAGGCTTTCTCTAGTTGCGGTGAGTGGGGGCTACTCTTCATGGCAGTGCGCAGGCTTCTCATTGTGGTGGCTTCTCTCGTTGCGGAGCACGGGCTCTATGCATGCAGGCTACAGTAGTTGTGGCTCATGGGCTCTAGAGTGCAGGCTCAGTAGTTATCACACACGGGCTTAGTTGCTCCTCGGCATGTGGGATCTTCCCGGAGTAGGGCTCAAACCCGTGTCCCCTGCATTGGCAGGCGGATTCTTAACCACTGCACCACCAGGGAAGCCCCCTACAGCTTTTTTGCTGTAATTGATATCTATTCTCATAGCGTTGTGGTTGGAAAAGATACTTGATACGATTTCAATTTTCTTAAATTTACCAAGGCTTGATTTGTGACCCAAGATATGACCTATCCTGGAGAATGTTCCATGAGCATTTGAGAAGAAAGTGTATTCTGTTGTTTTTGGATGGAATGTCCTATAAATATCAATTTAGTCCATCGTGTCTAATGTGTCATTTAAAGCTTGTGTTTCCTTATTTATTTTCATTTTGGATGATCTGCCCATTGGTGAAAGTGGGGTGTTAAAGTCCCCTACTATTATTGTGTTACTGTCGATTTCCCCTTTTATGGCTGTTTGCATTTGCCTTATGTATTATGGTGCTCCTATGTTGGGTGCGTAAATATTTACAATTGTTATGTATTCTTCTTGGATTGATCCCTTGATCATTAGTTAGTGTCCTTCTTTCTCTCTTGTAATAGTCTTTCTTTTAAAGTCTATTTTGTCTGATATGAGAATTGCTACTCCAGCTTTCTTTTGATTTCCATTTGCATGGAGTGTCTTGTTCCATCCCGTCACTTTCAGTCTGTATGTGTCCCTAGGTCTGAAGTGGGTCTCTTGTAGACAGCATATATATGGGTCTTGTTTTTGTATTGATTTAGCCAGTGTATATCTTTTGGTTGGAGCATTTAATCCATTACATTTAAGGTAATTATCGATATGTATGTTCCTATTACAATTTTCTTAATTGTTTTGGGTTTGTTATTGTAGGTCTTTTCCTTCTCTTGTGTTTCCTGCCTAGAGAAGTTCCTTTAGCATTTGTTGTAAAGCTGGTTTGGTGGTGCTGAATTCTCTTGGCTTTTGCTTGTCTGTAAATGTTTTAATTTCTGTGTTGAATCTCAATGAGATCCTTGCTGGGTAGAGTAATCTTGGTTGTAGGTTTTTCCCTTTCGTCACTTTAAATATGTCCTGCCACACCCTCCTGGCTTGCAGAGTTTCTGCTGAAAGATCAGCTGTTAACCTTATGGGGATTCCCTTGTATGTTATTTTTTGCTTTTCCCTTGCTGCTTTCAATATTTTTTCTTTGTATTTAATTTTTGATAGTTTGATTAATATGTGTCTTGGCGTGTTTCTCCTTGGATCTATCCTGTATGGGACTCTCTGTGCTTCCTGGACTTGACTGACTATTTCCTTTCCCATATTTGGGAAGTTTTCAACTGTAATCTCTTCAAATATTTTCTCAGTCTCTTTTTTCTTCTTCTTTTGGGACCCCTATAATTCAAATGTTGGTGTGTTTACTGTTGTCCCAGAGGTCTCTGAGACTGTCCTCAATTCTTTTCATTCTTTTTTCTTTATTCTGCTCTGCGGTAGTTATTTCCACTATTTTTTCTTCCCGGTCACTTATCTGTTCTTCTGCCTCAGTTATTCTGATATTGATTCCTTCTAGAGAATTTTTAATTTCATTTATTGGGTTGTTCATCATTGTTTGTTTGCTCTTTAGTTCTTCTAGGTCCTTGTTAAATGTTTCTTTTATTTTCTCCATTCTATTTTCAAGATTTTGGATCATTTTTATTATCATTACTCTGAATTCTTTTTCAGGTAGACTACCTATTTCCACTTCATTTGTTTGTTCTGGTATTCATCTGCTGTGTATTTCTCTGTCTTCTCATTTTGCTCCTTCATCTGCTGTGTATTTTTCTGTCTTCTCATTTTGCTTAACTTACTGTGTTTGGGGTCTCCTTTTCCCAGGCTGCAGGTTCGTAGTTCCTGTTGTTTTTTGGTAAGGTTGGTTCAGTGGGTTTTGTAGGCTTGCTGGTGGAGGGGACTGGTTCCTGTGTTCTGGTGGATGAGGCTGGATCTTGTCTTTCTGGTGGGCAGGACCACATCCAGTGGTGTGTTTTGGAGTGTCTGTGAACTTATGATTTTAGGCAGCCTCTCTGCTAATGGGTGGGGTTGTGTTCCTGTCTTGCTAGTTGTTTGGCATGGGGTGTCCAGCACTGGAGCCTGCTGGTCGTTGAGTGGAGCTGGGTCTTAGCATTGAGACAGAGATCTCTGGGAGAGGTCTCGCCAATTGATATTACATGGGGCCAGGAGGTCTCTGGTGGTCCAATGTCCTGAATTCGGCTCTCCCACATCAGAGGCTCAGTCCTGACAGCCGGCCAGAGCACCAAAACCCTGTCAGCCACACGGCTGGAAAAATGTGCTTTGAGTTGTGTGTCAGCCACTGCCCTGTTGTAGCTCTGTCTCAGCTGTCTCCAAAGGTCACCCAGATACATTGGGTTATTCCATCATTCCTCAGAACTTGCACATGCCAGTCTGGGATTTGTAGATGTCCTCCTGATACTCTTCATTGAAATACCTTGCATTCATGGTGGTGAGAGATATGCTAATAGTGTTGGTTCTCTTCAGTTCAGAGACTGGGATAGTCTGAGCCTTCATGTGGCTAAGTCAGGAGCAGCTGGCCAACGGTCCGAAAGTAATAACATGTCAGATTCCAAGAAGGCTTTCTGCAGCACCTGAGCAGTAGTCCCAAGCAGCCACTCTGCTCAGCTGTAGCACTCTGACCGGGGACCCTCAGTGGGACCCTCAAACGAGGATTTCTGCTGGCCCTAGAGCCTGACTTGCCCACCCAGGCAAGGAGCTGAGGAGAGCATCTCCCGGCCCCGTGTCACCAGAGGAGCAGACACCTGGAAGGTGTGTGGCCAACAGCATGGGAGAAACTGGGATTTTCAAGTTTCCTCATGAGCGTATGTTGCTGTGCTGGCAGGGAGGCTTATGGCAAGAGTGTTTCTCAGCCTTTCCTACCTATTTTGGTGTGGATATTTCCTTGTTTGCCTGATGTGTAGGAGTTGCTCAGCTAGTTTCTGGATTTCTTTCAGAAGGAATTGCTCTGTGTGTAGCTGTAGATTCGGTGTGTTTGTGGGAGGAGATGAGTTTAGGGGTCTCCTGTATTACCACCTTGGACTGGAAATCTGTGAATCTTTTGTTTTATACATTTCATCAAATCTGGAAAATTTTCAGCCATTAGTATTTCAAAAAATTTTTTCTGCTCATCCCTTCCTTAATTGACTTAAATTACAGATATATAAGGCTACTCACTAATACTATGTTAGGTTTTTTTTTTTTCAGTTTTACTTTGAAGTTGATATTGTGTCTTTAAGTTTACTACTCTTCTGCTATGTCTAATCTTGGGGAGGCTTTTGGGGGTCATTACTTTAGTGAAGCTGGTGGGACTCAGGGATACCAGGAGTCAATTATTCTTTTTATTAATGTTAGCGTGACTGTCTTTGTGGGGATAAGATGATGAAGATAGGGGAATATGGGTTATGTATCTTTGGAAGAATCTTTTTTTTTAATGAGGCTTAGGAATGTAAGTGAACAAGTTCTATGAAATCAGCCGCATCTGTAGAATACCATTTCTTCATTATTAGATTACTGCTTAAAGTTGGAAATTCAAATACTGAATGGTTTACACAAGACAGTATAATTGTACAAAGGCAGGAAGAAAATCAATATGATACAATACATAGCAAGTAATGCAATATGATGCAGTAAATACAAAAGCAGGGGGATAATCACATGGCTAAGGCAGTTGGAGAAAATGCAGGGGAAAAGCCAAGAGAGAGAAGGTAAGTTCTCATAGTTGGGACCATATCTTAGTCATTACATATAACTCAGGGAGAACATCAGGGAAAACAGGCAATGTAACCACATTTATTGAGCACCTCCTATAGGCCAGGTATGGTATGGTTCCATTTCTATAACCTCACTGCAAAGCAGTTATTACTATGTTTTAAGAGGAAACACAGTCAGAAAGGTTAGGTAGATTGCCCAACCTGTGGTATACAGTGTCTTTCACATGCTGTATCTTGAATCAGTATTAGTTGAATAAATGAATATGTATTTATTCAAGTGAAAGATAGCTTGTGAATTTTCTTTGCTGTGCTTCTTTCTAATCTTTCCTAGAAAAATGCTAAACAGATAACTACAGGCTAGGGAAAGGACTGTGCTAGCTGGCATGCAGTAAGAGCAACAGGAACAACAGTAATGGCAGTAACATATACGGACTTCCTGTGAGTTGGCCACTGTTTTGATTTACATGTATTAAGTCATTTAGTGCTGACACCACTATGAGGTAAGTACAATCTTTATTTCTCAGTTTACAGATGAGGAAAGTGAGGTGCAGAGAGGTGAAATAGCTTGTTCAAAGTTATCCCGTTGGTAAGTAGTAAGGCCAGGATTTGAACTTTTGATAGTGGAGCTCCAGGCTGTACTTCACACCTTTGAACTATCTTGCCTCTAGTGACTTGCTGCCTTTCTTCACTGTGGTTCACCTAGCTTCACCTTTGGGCTCAGGCCCAGATCAAGTTTTCCCTAGTTTCTCCTTTCAGGCCTCTTACAGCCACTTTGGCAAGTACTGCTTTCCAAAGCCAGTGGAAAACACTGATAGACTTCCCTGCTTTTTCTATTGTAAAAAAGGCAAATTGAAGTCATGGAGTAAGATACAAATCTCTCCTGCTTTCAGGTGGCAAGGGAGGTGAATCTAAATCAACCTTGCTGTATTTCTCAGATTACTATCTCAGCATATGAAGAAACAAAATACCCAGAATTTATAGAGAATTTATTTGATCTACAAATCAAATGCACCAAAGACATGAACAGAAAATTCACAAAAGAAGACAAGAGGCAAATATCTTTATTTCAAAATCAACCTTAGCTAGATTCATTTTTATGTTTTTCTTTTTTCCTTGATATCGGCAAACTTTAAAAAGATTGATGTGGCTGAAGCTGGAGAAGGATGGTAAGGATGTGAGGGAGGTGAGAGACAGTGAAAAGGTAGTGGGATTGGTGGATTATAGATTCTGGTAGACCTGAAGTAATGCCGGATTGTGGTATGAGAAGGAATAAACAGGAAGGACAGGAGGTAGTGATCAGAATATGGGATTTTACAATTGAGAATGTGAAGAATTTCAATTTATTGATAATGACAAGGTCTAGAGCAACACAGTCCAATAAAAATATGTGCTGTGTATATACCTTAAAATTTCACAGTAGCCAGATTAAAAAAAGCAGGTAAAATTAATTTTAATGTATTTTATTTAACCCAGTATATCCAAAAGAGTAACATTTCAACATGTAATCAACAGATTATTGAGATGTTTTATATTCTCTTTTACATAGTAAATCTTTAAAACTTAATGTGTATTTTACACTTACTACATATCTCAATTTAGACTACTCACATTTCAAATGCTCAGGAGCCACACATGGCTAATGACTACTATATTGGACAGCACAGGTCTAAAGTATGACCATGGGAATAAGTGGTAGGATAGACCAAGGTGTTGGAAGGATCACCTATGTGAATACTAGAATCACCAAGAATGTTTTTCAGTCACCAAAAAGAACATGTTAGACCTACACGTAATGAGTCGGAAAGATCTCCAAGACATATATTGAAGGGAAAATTAATTTCCAGTATAATATGTATGGATAATACCATTTATTAAAAACAATATGTAAGTTACAAAAGAATACTACAAGGAAAAAGATGTGCTAACTTGATAATGGTTGCCTCTGGAGAATGGAGTAGAAATAGGATGGAGTGGGAGTGAAGGGGGACTTTCAAGTCACGCTCTATATACTTCTGGATCATTTGTATATCTCACAATAAGAAGGTATTCATGTACTTGTATAATAATTGTTTAAGAGTTAATATTACTACCATTGATCTTGTTATCTATTTGACTTGGTTTCCTCTCTCCCCCCAATTGCCTACCCTTTCCTCAGAGTTTCAAGTATCATGAATTATTCTGAGAATACAAAGCTGTACGGCTTACTAACCATTTTTTTTTTAATGAGTAAAAGAGTGTATGTATTTCAGTTTGTTATATATGATGCTGTAAAGCACCTCGTTAAGACTTCCATTTCTGTTTTGTGTTGCTTGGGGCCTCAGATGACCTATTTAAATCTCAAGATGAATGTGATTAAGACAAGGAGAATGAGTTAACGGGGTTCCATTCTGTGTCTTATTCTTTTCATCAGACAGCATTCATTTCCTCTCCTGTTTCCCTAAACATGTAGCTCAAGAATGCTCTAGCAGACTTAAAGAAGCATGCTGTGACCTCTTTCTTTAGATTTTATGCTTCTTGAGGGCAGTGACTGAATTTTCATACCCCTGGTGCCTATATTAATGCATAGCAAACAGGCACTCAATAAATGTTCTTTAAATAGCACAGTGAAGGTAATTTGTCAATGATAAGAGCTAGTAAGTATACTGAATTAGAGTTTAGAGTAGAGGAACGGGCTGTTATATTGCTTTCTTGTGAACTTTCAACTTCCCCTTCAAAATCTAGGACAAATGTCACCTTCCCCCCCAAAGCTTTCCCTTCTGCACAAGTAGTTAACAGCCACACCCTCAGTGTGCCCAAAGAATTATGTGTGTATCTCTCAAACCCTCTCATGCTATGTGTTCACATTTCTAATTGTGAGTTCTTTCTGGGTAAGGACGATTTCTTACTATATGTAACACAATGTCTGAGACCTAGCAGGTGCTCAATAAATGTTTGTGAATGAATACATACATAAATGTATAGATCAGACCTTGAGGCCTCAAATCCATTTCCACATACAATGACAAAACAGAGACGAAACCTACATTTATTTAATTACTGAATATTTATTGAGCACCTGCTATACACCAGGCAAAAGGAAAAGAAACAAATTTTCTATCCAGAATTACTTTTAACTCTTTCAGCAGTGCCTAAGTCCTGATCATAAAAAAGTCCATTATGCTGATTTAGTATCCATTCATTCTTTGGTTAATCTTCATGTACAGTTTTCTCAAGTGTACTTTCAAATATTGCATAATGCTCTAGACCATGATATATTCCAAGGGCTGTCTGAAGGATAAGAGGAATCACCATTGCTTTTATCTCTGTTTGACAAAGCAGCAGCCAATAAAGTAAAACCCTTCCTTTTGGTGGCAGTGGAACAGTATGATACCTAAAAATGAAAAAGGATTAATTACTTCCTCTGGAAGTAAATTCTATAAAAAATTTGTTGATGTCTCCTAAACTGATCATTTCTATTCTCGATCTTTCATGTAGATAGCAAAAAAGGTTAAAATTAGCTATTTGAAATATGAAACTATGATATTTTGATGAAAATGTGTCATTGGCAGCTAAAGAATAAGGAGAGTTTATTAACATTAAAAAAAAAAGGGGGGGGCTTCCCTGGTGGTGCAGTGGTTAAGAATCCACCTGCCAATGCAGGGGACACAGGTTCGAGCCCTGGTCCGGGAAGGTCCCACATGTCACGGAGCAACCAAGCTCGTGCTCCACAACTACTGAGCCTGCGCTCTGGAGCCCACGAGCCACAACTACTGAGCCCACGTGCCACAACTACCGAAGCCTGTGTGCCTAGAGCCGGTGCTCTGCAACAAGAGAAGGCACCGCAATGAAGCCCGTATGCACACCGCAACCAAGAGTAGCCCCTGCTTGCCTCAACTAGCAGCCAAAAATAAATAAATTAAATAAATAAATTAAAAAAAAAAAAAAAGGGGAAGAAAGGAAGAAACGGAACAAAAAGATGGACTTACTTGACTGCCAGACGTCCATTTTTAGAAAAAGCTAAAGCAATGGGATATAAAACACCACACACTATGCCAATCAGTGAACTTCTCAGAACACAATTTTCCCGGCTTATATTACCTGGAAAACAAAAGTAAATTTGATCTCCCTTTAAGACTCAGGATAAGAACTATTAAGAGTCTTGGGTCCTCATACAGTAGTTATTTGCATTGTCCTCAAGCATAGCAAAATAGTAGAAAGAATATTAGAAATTCAGTCTATGGCACAATAGACTAAATGTATCACATTTAAAAATGCTTTTATTATACTTCACATAAGGATAAGTTACCTCTTACTTATATGGCTGTTGGCAGAAGTAATTTCATAGTGAAGAATATTAAACTAGCAGACCAGATATCTGGATTCTAGGGTAGTACATTTATATTGTCTATGTGTCAGGCATGTGCTAGGGATACAGTATTACACAGAAGAGATCCAATCTCTGACCTTCAGGTCAGTTTACTAAGAAAGAAATACATTAGACAAATATTTAAACAAATAATCTTAAGTGTGCATATGCTTTGAAGGTAAAATGAATAGAGAATGTATCTAGAAACTTAACCTGAGGGAATCAGAGGTTTCCCTGGGGAAAAGGTATTTAAGCAGGGACCTGATGAACAGGGGTCAGAGGTTCCATCAATTACTAGTTGTGAAACTTAAGGTAAGGGGAGGAGGTAGGAAATAACATTAAAAGCCCATAATATGCCAGATACTATGTTAGACATTCAACATACAGTATCTTAATTCTTAATCCTGTGAGGTAAGTACTATTAGTCCTAATTCATAGATAAGACAACTGAGTCTCAGAGATTAAATGACTTGCCCAGTGTCACAAAACTTAAGTGAAATATGTAGTATACCAAAGCCTCCTTTTTTCCCAGTATATCATGCTGATTCTTAGTGTACTTGAACATGTCTCAGCTTAGTTTCTTACCTGTAAAGAAAAGACACAATACTACTTGCCTTGGCTGATTAGGAGGATTGTTGTGGGGATGAAACAGGACAATATATGTGAAGGTACTTTGTTAGTGGTAAAGAAATACACAAATGTAAGGGACTATTATCAGCAGTAGCAACGCTATATGTTAATGAGTAATTTTACTTAGATATAAACACATTATATGTTAATGAATTTAAATTTACCTGAATACAAAGCATGTCTTACAAGAAGCTCACAAGAAACTATGGTAGACAAAAATGGAAGTGTAGTCAATGATGCATATGTCTTCAAAGCATCATGTTTAACCTTGAAGCAATGTCTGAAAATTAAGTTTGCCAGTATTCCAGAGAAACCAGCTGTTGTTCCAAAGGTCACTGTTCCATATATGTTCAAAGTCCTAATTGGAAAAACAAAGTGAAGAATTAAGTTTAACATAATATTCTTCTAATAGATATATCCTTTCCTGGGTTTGTTATTACATATTTACTCAACATCAAATTTTTCTTGAGCATTTACTATGCTCAATACTATACAAAGAAAGGTATTTTCTTTGTGCTGAGGGTGGGGCAGTGAATAAAGTTGCGGGGGGGCGGGGGGGAGAGGCGGAAAGAAAAAAAATTCCACCCCTCATGGAACTTGCATTCTAATGAGAGAACAATAGAATTATCTTTCTGAGAATAGAGTGGTTCTAAGATGGAGCTCTTTTAAAGAGAGAATAAATTTTGGCCACAAATAAATATGAATATGTTCCAATGTAGCCAAATTTTATGAACTATCTAAATCCAAGAATACTGTTCTTTCTACTAAAAGAATTAATTTGCTTAAGGTCATTTGAAAAAAGTTCTTTACATTTGGTTAGGCCTTCTAGAAAATAACTATTTCTTAAGTAGTCCAGATACATTTAAAATAATTTGTCTAGGATTTCCAAAACTTCATCCAAAGAAATTTGAGAGCTCTAGTTTTTCTGACTCATACCTAAATCCAGAAATGTTTAAAGTCTAAGATCAACGTCCTTTGATTTTATTCTTGAGCTCTATTAATCTAAAAGTCAGAATGGTAATGTGAGACTATATGTACATCACGGAATCTGTATTCCCTTTTGCTGAGCTCAGCACTGTGGCTGAGGTAATAAATTCTAAACTGAAATTAATTACAATTGATAATTAATATAAGTAGCCCTCAAAATGGTGTTCTCCTAATTACTTTTAATTAAAATATTAATTTTAGGGGCTTCCCTGGTGGTGCAGTGGTTGAGAATCCGCCTGCCAATGCAGGGGACACGGGTTCGAGCCCTGGTCTGGGAAGAGCCCACATGCCGCGGAGCGGCTAGGCCCGTGAGCCACAACTACTGAGCCTGCGCGTCTGGAGCCTGTGCTCGGCAACAAGAGGCCGCGATAGTGAGAGGCCCGCGCACCGCGATGAAGAGTGGCCCCCACTTGCCACAACTGGAGAAAGCCCTTGCACAGAAACGAACACCCAACACAGCCATAAATAAAATTAAAAAAAAAAAAAATTAATTTTAATTGCACAAATAACATTTAATTGCACAAATAACATTTCAACAATTTTAGAAACAAAACAATTTCAAGAGAGAAAAGAAATTATCCACAGTCTCAGTATTCCAACAAACCGCTATTTTCATCTGCTCATGTTTCCCTCCAGTTCTTTTTTGAAAATAAGCTTTCTTTATAACCAACTCAATAAAGTTAACAGGATCTTAGATACCTAGAAACAATGGCAATACAGAAGATCTGCAAATAAAGTTATTGACTTTCAGTCTGGGTGAGTCTCTTACTTTTCTTGTCTAAGATATTCAAATTTTTTTTCTATGATTTCGATGACCATTGGTTTTCTGAGATTTGCATCTCCTAGAGAAGGACTGGACTGACCATATATGTATGTTGGCATCTTGATGTCCTGGAAAACACAAAAATCCAGAACCATAATAGCTAATGATGTTAATATTAAATCTTATAAATTCTACAGATGCAGATTAAAAAACATTTAGATTCTAGTAAAAGTGTCAGGTACTGTCATCTGCTTTCACATACTTTGTTAATGATTCAGTCACTATTTAGTGAGCTCTTATTATCTGTTAGACGATGGCTTTTTGATTCACATAACAACTTTGAGAAATTGGTAGGATAATGGTCATCTCTACCTTTATGGATGAGACAAACAAGGTTCAGAGAGGCTGACTTGCCTGAGGACTTGTTGTAGAAGGATAATTTACTGAGATATTTTTTGTTTTCTTTACAGTTTTCCCTGAAGGTAGCCAGGCCCTTTGTAGTTCTCCATGCTCTAGCTTTTTCAGAGCTGAAAGTAAACAGTAGCTACTTGTTGACCACTGTCTTTATCCTCTGTCTCATGAAAGCCTGAGCTTTTGGAGATTATGTTGAGTTTCCTGGAGAGGTAGGAGAGAACAGGGATTGCCTTGGAGAATATCAAGACAGAACATCAGAAAGAGGGACACATTCCAGCCTAGGAAGAGGCAGTGGATCATGGTTACCTTGGATTATATAAGGTATATATATCCAGATCCCTACTGGGGCAGAAGTAGGGCCTTTGCTGGAAATTGCTATGCAGTATATCAGGGAGCCTGGACCTATGGCACTGGGCTCCAGGGTTGGAAAGTTCCTGTGTCCCAAGTGTGATGTATGAATAGACAGTTGCTAATGTCAAGGGACCATGAGGTTTGGCCAGTAGCATCTTAACAGAAACCAGTAGTTGAAAAAAACAAAACAAAACTGGACCCTCAGAAAGGATCCCTTCTGAATATTTTGCTCTGGGTAAGACTCTCAGATTTCTGTGAAACGTCTTAATATTTGTTACATCTTTTGCCATACTGGCATTATGGGATTCCAGATTAGCCAATGAATAGATTAAATCTATGCCTTTCACAATTTATATGATTCTCCATTTTAACAACATTTACGGTCAAGGGCATAGACTAATAAGTCTCAAATTTTAGGAGTCCTGGGCAAGAGAATCAGAGTGGGTTAAGCATAAAAGACATAAAATAGACTTAGTAAGATTCTCAACTTTTCATGTGCACAGGAATCACGAGTTTATCTGAAATGCAGTCTCTTGAGCTCCCTATTGAGATATCTGGATTCAACAGGAGTAGGGTAAAGTCTAGAAATCTGCATTTTAATAACACCAAGTGATCCTGATGCTGGTAGTCAATGGACACATGTTGAACATCACTGTAATATTCATTTCCTGAATAAGTGATATGTACCAACCCTAACCCTAACTAATGAAAGGCCAATTCATCCATGGTATCAACATCCTGAAGGTATAGGCTCTTTTGAACCTTCATATGGTATTAAACAATGAGTAATAATGGACGAGTTTCTTTCCCTGCATCATTGAAGAACTGTACTCAAGCCAGTTCTATCTTTTTCTTTAAAATATCTGGGGAGGACAGAAAAAAAAAAGTAAAATATTTTATAAATTACTATTTTTCACAGACTAGATTTAATCTTTTGCCTCTCTCTGACATCTAAATGGCAAATGGAAGAGACAAGATAGCAATATCTAAGGGAGATTCTATATCTAATCCCTCTAGTGTACATGAAGGCAGATGTCAGTAACATGACAATTAACCAGAAACTTGGGAAAACTTTTTGTTTTGCTGTCATCCAATTCAGTGAAGTCCCTTATTCCTCACAAAGAAAACTTTCAGGCAATCCCTTGTACCAACCTCCTACCTTGTCTACACCTCATTATATAGGAAACACAGATATCCAGGATTATGATCCTAAAATACTGAAACAGGACAGCAAATATTTATTGAGTGCATAGTTTTTGTAAGGCAGTTATTAAAGCAGAGAAATCTACTGATAACTTTCTGATAGAATTTTTACAAGTATTGAAATGTAAAAATTTTTCTATAACTAACATTTTATCTAAAAAGTAACCAGTTCAAAAAAAAAAAAAAAAAAGTAACCAGTTCAAGGCCACTCAGCTGGTCACCACGATTATACCAGTAATATTTTATGGTTTTGTAGTGCTTTTATGTGTATTATTTCACTTGACCTTCAGAATTTTATTTAACATTCACTCATCATTTGCTCAGACATTCACCTGGTATTTGAAAGTCCCCCGGATAAGCAAGATGTAGTCATGTCCTCAGAACCCACAACCCAGGCAAAGGTCAGGACAAAATGGCAGGAAATTTAAAATGCAAAGGCCCCGAGTCAAGAGAAAACAGGCTTCATCAATCAGGACTAAACTTTAGGTCTCCTACTTTCTCCCTACCTCTTTTCATAGCAACCAGGGATTCAATTGCGCCCTGCATGGACTTGGGAGCTGTTCTCTTTAAACTTCAAATCCCTTTTACGCGCATCATTTCAGAAGAGTGCACCAGCACCTGAGGCTGCAGAAATCACCGCCTATACCACCCTGGGTTTCCGCCTACCTTGGGCGCTTCCCGAGCTCCCGCCGGCACCACACCTGCAGCCCTCCGGTCGGCTCCAGCCTCCCGCCCGAGCGCCGCCATTTTGGCGACTCACGTCACTAGCGGTGGGCGGGGACCCAGAACTCCCGGGGCGGGAAGTGGTGCGGGCTCACGCCTCTAGCCCGCATCCCTGGCCCGCCCCGACTCAGTCAAAAGCCGCGCCCTCCATCCTGGCTGTGATTGGGCCCGGCGTCCAGAAACTGGAGCCGCTCATTGGCTTCCAGGAGGCCCAGACTCCCATGGGCCCGCCCCCCTTCCAGGCCCGTATTCCCTTCTCTTTAATTTGTTAGCGTAGCTCCCTCTTTTCGCCTTCTGAGGGGAACGTGGGGGCGGTCCGAGCGCAGGGATGTCGCTGCGCGTTTTCCTCTCCTCAGGGCACCTCCGTTAGCTGGGGCCGAGCTGCCCAGCCCCTTTCACTCCTTCAGGGTGCTTGCCCCTCTGGCCTGGCCCGTGTGTTACGGCTCCGGCTTCTCGGGCACCTCCTCCCTAGAGCCCCCAACCGGCTGCCAGAGCGGCCCCGACTAGCCTCCTCCCCTCACAGCCGTCAGACTCCCCTCCTCAATCTTTAGTCCCCTCATATTCCATCCTTTCTCCTCGCTTGGAAAGAGACCGGAGAGAATTTTTCGCCCCCCCACCCCCGCTCCCCGAGAAGACCCCCTTACCAGCCGGTGTTTCGGGTTGGGGGGCGCTGCGAGGACGCCTGGCGCCCTTTTGTGCGCTTTCAGTGCCCAGCAGTATCTCCCAGACCAGCACCCCCCGACCCTCCAGTCTCCATGTCTTAGAGAAGCCAAAATCGAGAGTTATATAATTTCTAGTGCTGCTGTTTCTCCTGCCTGAGGAAACACTTCATCGCGTGGAGGGTGCAGGACATTTCTGTGCTCTTCTATATAAGAACGGGGTGTGGGCAGGGGTGGCCGGCGGTAGCAGAGAGATTTGTTTTTTCTGCAAAAGGAAGGTGGGTAGTTTGGAGAGAGACTGAGGGAAAAAGGGTGGATGTGGAAGCCAAGCGGCCGAACTCTCTCATTTAGGAAACCGCGAACTGTTTGCACAGCTTATGCTCACATGCCTAATACTACTACAGCGTCTCAGAAAACACCTTTGGGGGAAGGTTTGACTTGTCTCGAACAGTCTCAGTGTTTTTCCTCGCCGGATAGGGAGCTGCTTGGATGCGAAGAGACGGCATGATGTGAATGACTCCAGTGTGAAGAAATCTTCGCCAACTCATCCTGCATCAAGTGCCCATTGAGTAGCACTGTCACTTTAATGTCTCCATGCCAGGGGATTGCTTTCCTTCTTTTCAATCCTCTCGGTTAATACGTGGGAGGATCAGAAGCAGAGGGGGCATTAAGGATCAAGCCTGAGGGGCTTGGAGAGCACAGAAGAAAAAAAATGAAAGTGACAGCAAGCTGGATCCTGTCTCACTGAGGGGGTGAGATCCGGAACTTCTGGTCCAGTGAATAGAAAGGGGCCTTTCAGTCTGTGTTCTGCCCCAGAAAACTGTCCAAACTCACCCACCTTTTTTAGAGACTAGAGTCAAAGAGGTTTTTAAAAGTATTTTTGGGGGGTGAGGGTTTTAAATTTTTCTCTGAAGAATTGAGGGTTTTTATCATCAACCAGTTCATCTTTGATCATGTACTGAGTAATGAGACAGCTGTGTAAATTTGGTTTGTGCCTTAATTGAGTTAGTCATCGAACTCCAAAAATGTTGCTGCCTGAAGAGGAGTTTTAATAATGTTTTCTATGCTTACAATAATTTTCTTTTTAAACAGAATAAATGTTTTATAAACATTGAAAAACTTGAAAAACTCAAAAGCTATTTTTCTTTAAACTCCGTGGGCACTGTCAAAGTTGGTGGAAAAAATACATCATTTTTTCTTTATTTGAAAGAAGACAGCCTGGATTTCAAACAGTGAAGTGGTTTGCAACAGTTACCTGGCTCTTGGCCTCCATCCAGGTGGATCAAGTTGAGACCTGAAAAGAGATCTTGAATCCTGTGGCAGTGGAAAGACCCAAGAATGCCAGTCAAGAAGAAAGGTGGGCTATGAGGCTTTCTATATATGTTTCTCCTTTTTCTTGGTTCTGCTATTTGCAGTTTAAATTGTAGTCCATTTGAGAGTAGGATTTTGCTTGGGATGTAGTTATTGTAATGATGTCTTTTCTGTGGTACATCATTCAGTAATATTACTTTACTAAATGAAAACCAAGTAGGACTGTTGTATTTAATTATAGGCATTTATGGTTTCTTAAATCAGGTGGTATAAATCACCATTTGTAATCAGCGTAAATTTGATACCACAGATTTGGGATTTTCTTTAGCTTGCTTTCTTAGCTTGTTAAAGGTTACTTTTACACAGTCTTTAAAAAAGAAACCTGTACAGTGCAGGTCTTCCTCATGGATTTAATATTTATCAAGCAAATTACATAGTTGTAAAAGATAAAGTTGTTTGTAGTGAATGCAATTATAGATTTATTATTTATCTTTTATTAAAAATAGCTTTCATGTTTGGGTTTACTCTAGTGGAAATCTTCACTTTTGTGATAAAGCACCACTTTGGTAACTGTTGTGCTTTTCCAGATGTATACATTATCCAGTAACATGATTGGCAAATTCTGCAAATGAGGTAAACACCTCACTCCCCACCCCCACTGATCAAGATCTGGAAGGTTCCTGAAGTATAGTTTATTATAGGTCACACCTTGGGATTCACTTTAGCCTAGATCTACCCCAGGTGAACCTTGTTCACCTAAGGATCCTGGAGAAGCTGGTGTTTTTTGTTTTTTGTTTTTTGACATTTTATAGAAGACCAGATCAACTATAGAGGAGTTTTTTAAAGAGTTTTAAACTAAAATGTGTATCAATACCCTTGAACTCTACTGTAGTGGACTAGTATAGATCCAAATGTTGACCATTTATGTGAGTTGCTACAGTCTGAAACTAAAGCTTAGTGTGAAGGTTAAGGTGCAGCCTGGCTCTGCATGATGTTTAATCCTACCTGTGGATTGGGAAGGTGTATTGAGGAAACTTATAATCAGTGAGATTCTTTACCCAACTGCTGTCTGTAGAGAAGGACAATGATATATAAAACCTCTGAAACACCTAGAAATGTCCCTTTGTATGCTGGAATTTAAGACTGGGCTTGTTTCCTTCTCCTGCTCTCCTCCATAATATCACTGAGAGAAGTAAACTCTCCTTGAGATTTTGGAGCTACACCTGTCCAGACCTGACACAATTGGTTTATTTGGAACAAGAATGATTTGGGGGAATGTAGCCAATAAAGGATACGTCTCTTTGACTTATTTAGCTTGGGCTGTATTTTTATTCTTTCTACCATTTATTGTGCTCTAGTTAGTGTCCCTTTTGGACTTACTTTCAACTAGTAATTGAATTAAACACATTGTGTGTGTGTGTGTGTATGAGACGGAGACAGAGAGAAGAGGAAGAGAGGGAAGGGAGAGAGGAAAGGGAGAGAGAAAGAGAGGGATAAAAGGTATCTGGAAAGGAGGCGGAGGAAAGGCATTGATGTTCTAGATATAACTTAACTAAGCAGGGTGAACTTAAGATTTCTAAACCCAACAGACTGAGTTTTTTAAAAAAGTTCCTACCTTTAAAGGAAGTTACAAAAATTGCCAATACATTATTGAAAACCATACTTTATGAGAAATAATTTATTTCCTTCCCTGCTTCCTTCCCTCCTTTTCTTTCCTCCCTCCCTCCTTCCTCTTCTCTTATTCTTTACCAATGGGTTGATTGTAGTGGGTCTAATTTTTTAAGGGATCAACAAGTTCTAATTAACAAAGTACAAAGTTCTAATTAACAAGTACATATTTGGATATTACTAAAGTATATGCATTATGTAATTTACTTCATGAACTAATCTAGAGAAACAGCTTATCTTTTTAAAAATCTCTTAAAACTGTTAGTATTAAGATATATATTTTAAAATATTATAGACAACTAACCAAACAAGTTATGACATGTACATTATATTTTTAATTAGCTAAGCTTATTATCTGTACTGTTTCTATAAGTAAAACAAATACTTTGAAGTATAACCTAGATTTATTCTGCAGAGAGCACAGTCCTCTATCATCTTGAATCTTTTCTCTTTCTTTTTTTTTTTTAATATTTGTGCTTCTTTTGTATTTTTTAAAAATTTATTTATTTATTTTTGGCTGCATTGGGTCTTCATTGCTGCGCGCGGGCTGTCTCTAGTTGCGGCGAGCGGGGGCTACTCTTCGTTGCGGTGCACGGGCTTCTCATTGTGATGGCTTCTCTTGTTGTGGATCATGGCCTCTAGGCTCGCAGGCTTCAGTAGTTGTGGCTCGTGAGCTCAGTAGTTGTTGCTCACGGGCTCTAGAGCGCAGGCTCTGTAGTTGTGGTGCACGGGCTTAGTTGCTCCACGGCATGTGGGATCTTCCCGGACCAGGGCTTGAACCTGTGTCCCCTGCATTGGCAGGCGAATTCTTAACCACTGTGCCAACAGGGAAGTCCCTCTTTTTTCTTTCTTCATTGTTACATGTGGTAGATAGGATGGAAGCTAGGCTTTATGTAATCTTAAACGATAACTATCCTCATAGAGCCAAGTGTTTATTCATTGTTGAATATATTCTTATTACAATAAGAAATTTTCATAAGACATATTTCTCACTTGTTATATATTTTGTATGTTATTGTAGAAGTAGAGAGTAGTTTCTCTGATTGGTAACATGTAAGCATGGTAGGAAGTGGGAATGGATATGACATCTAAGTACATTTTTTTTTTTTTTTTTTGCTGCACCTCACAGCATGCAGAATCTTAGTTCCCTGAATAGAGATGGAACCCGGGCCCGCTGCAGTGGAAGCACAGAGTTGTAACCACTGGACCACCGGGAATGTCCCTAAGTACATTTTTAGGTGCTATTCTTGATTGTTCTTAGGTAAGCCAAAACTGCTATATTCAGTGCTATTTTGCTTTATGACATTACTTCCTACCTCTTCTACCTCACTCTCTTCACATTTTTATAGATCTCAGTTTTATCAACAGAACACTCATCATTTCTTCTTCAGAGATATTTTTCTCCCAACAGTCGCTTTTCATTCAGGATTCTGTTTTCTACAGTTGTAACTTGATTTGCTCCCAACTGAGCCTTTATGATATCTTTGACCTGTTTTAAATTCTGAAAATTCAGGGCCAATCCAAGATAAGTTGTATCAGCATTCTCTGATATGATGCAAGGTCATGATGTATAGTAAGGGACTATTTCAACAGACTTGTGAATTGATCTGATTTCATGTTGGATTAATGCAAGAAATAAAAGTTAACGATAGCTGTGTTCTCCCCTGTGGTTTTTGCAGAAAGTTGCTGTTTTAGTGATAAAATATACTTCAACAGAATTTTTTAGTACATTGCAGTTTCTTTTTTGAGCAGTTTTTTGTTCTCTTCACTGTCATTAAATATGTGAAAAAAATCAATGCTTTTAATACTTTGAGGTTGATGTTTATTTCATTTGTGTTTTTAAAAAGTTGTCCTATTCTGCTCTTCTTTTAAATTGGTATAGAAGTCTATCTGATGTTATTAATTCACATGACACTTTATTTCCTTTGAATTCTTCTGTTGCAACTGTTTTTAGCCATATAATAGAGTATGTATACCATGTACTGAAACTTAAACACTATCATTTTCATAATTCACATGTTTTGACATTGTTCTTTTTAAAGGAAGTTGAAGAATGTTGTGTGATTAGAATCCCAAGACATGATATTGCCATGTATCTTACGGACATTTGTGAAATTGAGATTGTTGTTTCCTGGGTTTACACTCTTTCCTTTTGGTTGACTGTATACTTCATAAAAGTGTCATTTCTGTTTTTCTTTTTTCCCCACTCTCTGGAAGGGAACTTATAACGCTTATGTTTAATTTTTCCTCATTTAAAAATTTCTTTCATTATCTATTTCCTGCACTTTGTGGCTTAACTTCTTTTTTGTAGGATCTCACTAGTTTATATTTGCCTTTCATTATCTGAGCATCTGAGCATACTCTCTTTCTATCTCTAGCTTTTCTTCAATTACTAAGTTTTTTTTTAGGTTCTCTAAAGGGGAAAACATGTACCTAAATTTATTGACTACACCTGAGTAGCTATTTTATCCCTTCTGTACGTACTTCACCAAGTTTTTGTTTGAACTTTTGTGTTTGCCATACCAGGATTATATTCAGATGCTTTTTCAATTTCAAAAAACTTCATGCTTTTTCTTTTTCTGAGCCAGTAGAACTCAAAAGAGTTAAGCCCCAGAGAGGGATGGGAAAAGGCAGGTTTCAAACTTCTGTAATTTCTGTAAGTCAAAGTAAGATAACTTACTAAAGATTTTTTTAGATTTAAAATCCCTCAAAAGGGACATCTTGACCTTGGTTGAGAGAATTGTTGAAAATCATGACGCCACAGATTCTTTTTTTTTTTTCAATTTTTAATTTAATTTATTTTTTTATACAGCAGGTTCTTATTAGTTATCTATTTTATACATATTAGTGTATACATGTCAATCCCAATCTCCCAATTCATCACACCACCACCGCCCCCCTGCCACTTTCCCCCCTTGGTGTGCATATGTTTGTTCTCTACATCAAGCCACAGATCCTTGATGTTGGAAAATATTCATCAATCCAGGAGGCATAAAGAGAGAACATTCTGGAGAGAGAAATAGAAGAATACTCTTTGTATTCAACTACTGATTATAGGAGTATGTTATGAAGCAAACAATAGGCATAGTGTTAAAATTATCTGTTAATTGATTTTATTTTACAGTTTTTATGTATTGGGAATGTTGCAAATGATATGCTAATGAATTTACACCATAAAATATTTGAACTGTTAGGTTTTTGGGAAACTGCCCAAGTGCTCCATTCATGATAGAATATTTGATCTCTCCTTTAGGCCTATGATTGGTTACATCTTTGGGTGGAAGGGTCTAGTCAGTGAGAATATGTACACAAAATATTGGATTTTTAAAACATCAGATTAAGACATTCAATTCATTTATGCCTTTGCCAATCAGTCAATTAATCCGTCACTCTTCTATAACAATGCATTCAGTAAACTATAAGAATTCTCTTCTTTCTTAATTATATACTCTCATTATACGCTCTTATTTTATTTTTTTTAAAGGAATTCCTTTATTTTTATTATTTATTTATTTATTTATTTTTGGCCGTGTTGGGTCTTCGATTCTGTGCAAGGGCTTTCTCTAGTTGCGGCAAGCGGGGGCCACTCTTCATCGCGGTGGGCGGGCCTCTCACTGTCGCGGCCTCTGTTGCTGCGGAGCACAGGCTCCAGACGCGCAGGCTCAGTAGCTGTGGCTCACGGGCCCAGTTGCTCCGCGGCATGTGGGATCTTCCCAGACCAGGGCTCGAACCCGTGTCCCCTGCATTGGCAGGCAGATTCTCAACCACTGCGCCACCAGGGAAGCCCTATACACTCTTATTTCTTAATATTTATTGTGTAACCATGTCAGTGATGATAGAATATTTTTGAGTATAATGCTGAGATGTATAAAATCTTTTTTTTTTTTTACTGGAGCAAGAGCACTTGTACCCCAGCTATAATTCCTGCTCAGGAGTTTGTAGCAGTCAAGGCACGAGGGCTCTGTATCCTCAATGTAGGTTGCTTTGTCAGCAAAGGATCATGAGTTTTACCCAGTCTCTTCTGTCCAGTCAGTCATTCCAAATTCCAAGTAGTAAGCTTTCTGCATAGGTTCAGTTTTTAGTGAGTTTTTCAAAGCTATTTCAAGAATTATGGCCAAATTGCCTCTATTATGAAACAATTCTCCTGACCTCATTTGTTTTAGGATTTAAAATCAAGAGGAAATGATATAAAGTAGAAACTCCTGTGAAAATGAATTAAGTTAAATCTTTCAAAGATTATAAGTAAGATTATGTATCCCATTGCTGCTGATGACACATCTTGCTAGCCATTAGGGCCCTAATTCTGTTAAAGACTCTGAGGCTTCTGTAGGGGGCCTATCATTTTGGAGAGTTGTGACATCTTTACCATTGAAAGTGTGGTGAGACTTGAAATAAACCTGTTAGGTTCTGTACTATTTAAAATACCTTATAGGTAATAAACTATAAATTATTTTAAAAGGTAAACTTGGGTATGTATTTAAGGAAATAGCTTTCCTTCTATTTATTTATTCCATCATTTATCCATTCAACAAAGATTTATTGAGTGCCTGCTATGTACCAGGCACTGTGCTAGGTGCATGTTTTACAGTGGCAAATGATATTCGGTGTCTGCCTTTATGATGCTTAAAATTTATTAGGGAGACAGATATGGACACAGGCAATTTCACTGTGTATGTTGGGATTAACATCGTGTCATGTTCATTTCTTTGAATCATGTCCCTATAATCCTCAATAGCAGTGATATTGTGGGAAAAACCTAGACCAGTAGTCAGAAGACGTGGCTTCTAGGAGGAAGGACAAGATCTGATAATCACTGAGCTGGACTCTCAGTCTATAAATTTAGGTGTGTAAGAAATATCCATTTATTTTCTATAGTTCAACTTTATTTTTGACTCTTGATTACTAAGTTGTGGGCAGAATCACTCCAGTCCTTTTTGAGTTTTTTCCTACTTCTGTGGGGTTATGGTAGGGTTCCATCTGGAATGGGGGTATAATCTGGTCATTGATCATCTATATACAACAGTTTACCTCTGAGGCATGAGTTGTTGTGTCTAGATGGTTCTTTCTGGTCTGGCAACAATTGTACTTCTAAGACATGTATTTAAATGTTTTTTCCCCAGAATTTCTGTGTTTCTGTTTGCCTAGCTGCATAATGATGCTTTTCCTCTCTGGGGTCTTTCTGCCTTTCAGGCAATGCTGCCAGGAAACAGAGCCTAGATACCTGCTGCCTTGGGATCCAAAAACTTCTCTTATTTTTCAACTGAGAAAATCTCTTTCTAGACTGGGGAGGGGCTAGGAGATGTCCCTCTCTCTGCATGTACCTGAAAATCTCTCTTTCATCTCTGAAACAAACATTTATTTGGAGGGTTTAGGCTTTTGGAAAGCAACACTGGGATAACTTTAAAATCCCGTCGGTTTTCTGTCCTGGTACATACCTCCCCTGAGGCAATAAAGCACAAAACCAGTTACCAGCTTGAATGAGAAGAAAGGAAATGGGAACATTTAGGGAGAGAAGAAATTAACATCTCAAAGTGCCAGCCTAGCACAGGTACTTCTTCACATGCCTTCTTATGATAATGCCACCAGGTGACCTTGTGAAAATCATATCATCTTTCTGAACCTCAGTTTCCTTTTCTAAAAGGGGTTTAATACTTCCCCCCATATATTTTCTTTTCCCCATCAAATAAGATAATATATATTAACTTCACTTTTATAAAGTTAGTGATAGAATTAGGACAGGAAGCTCATCCAATGTTCTTTCTACTGTATGAGTGAGGTATTCTTTGAACAAATGAATGGCATCATGGTGCAGTGGAGGAGAGTCCCGGGACGGAATCCTGTCTTTACCATTAGCTGAATAAGGTATCTAAAGAAGATCAACAGACTGAGCTTCAAATTCCTCATCTTAAGACATGACTGCACTAATAATATCCAACTCTTAGGATTATTGAGACAATCAAAGAAAAATATCTAGCCCATGTGGAAATTGTTTTGGGAATAGGAAAGTGCTATACAAATGCTTATCAGAATACTTTCTTTCTTTCTTTTTTTTTTTTTGGTCCAAGGAAGAGGAAAGTTGTGTTCAGAGGAAAGTTATCTCCTTCCATCAGTTGTCTGGGTTCAGCTTCCTGGTCAGCTTCTGGAGTTAGCCTACCCAGATGTGGCAAGTACACATCTGGTTACAGAAAGGAAATGCCACACTGTGCTTTTTTTTAGAATAGAATAATGTTTCTTATGAGTATTTCTTCTCTTTCAATGTTGCTAAAGTAATCTGTAAACCATCCAATATTTACACAATGATTGCAGTTTTTAGATCTGCTTTAAGTCTGGCCATACATTTTCCCCACAATTTAAATTCCAAGTTTTACCTATTTTTTCATTTTCTTTTTCTAGTTTGTTACAACTGGACTAAGGCATATTTCAATATTCAGCTGAAGATGCAATTTACTATCTTCTTTCTTTCTGTTTATTACTACTTAACCTTGTACTTTTCCCATTGTTCTCTTCAACAATTCTATAGAAATTGTGAAAGCATGACTTATCTGAAAGGTAGTAATATAAATTCACCATTTCATATTAATATCTTTTTGTGTCAATAGGGGAAATAGCCTTATCAACAGGTGTTTGTTGAAGTATATTTAAAAAAATTTTTTGGGAGGGGGCGGCTGGAAGTATAGTATAATAGCTAAGGACAATTAAAGAAAAAAGAAACACTGATCCTTGCCCAGTAAGTTACGTTTCAATATGGCATAATACTTAAAAGTATGGGCTTTGGTGCCAGATAGACCATGGTTTATACCCTGGTTCCAACACTGGTTGTGTAGCCTTGGGCAAGTTATTTCATTTCTCTCAGTTTGTTTCCTCATTTGCAAAATGTGTATAGTAGTATTTCTTGGGGTTCTTGTGAAAATTATATAAGGTGATCTCTGCAGAATGCTTAGCATTGCTCAAAAAATGCCAGCTAATTTTATTAGCAATAAAATGACACCTTTGATGTATGACCTTGAACTGTATATTTTAATATTAAAAAAGCTTCTTTTTAAAGACCTGGTACGAGGATAACTTTTCTGTTGGCATTCGTCATTTTATTATTTTCATATGAATATCTTAATTTACAAAATAACAAGAACAATAATGTCAATAATAAGAATTAAGCACATATAAGTACTTCCTAATAAAATATTTTTAGTTGCTAGTCAAATGTCTTATATTGTAAATAATGATCAAAAACTGTTCAGTGTTGCATATATTCATTTGAAATGGCATGAGAGAGGGAAAAACTCTAATCATTTTTGTTTGTTTCAATTGATATATATCACACCGTAGTTAGGATGATCTTTCTAAAACTTTAAAAAATGGTCATGCTCATCTTTATTAAACAATCTTCCATGGCTTATTATTCCTCCTTCAGTATAAGGCCAAACATAGCATGGTCTGTATGGCATCAATTTACTTCTCTGTTCTCATGGCCCCTGGTACCTCATCATAGCATGACCCCACTCTATTTTAATCTTTTACTTTGTTTAAATTTTCTATTTAATTATCTTTACTTTCAGACAAAAGAAATCCCTAAGAGGGTAGAATATTTATCTTGTTCAGTGTTGAGTTCCCAGTGTCTAGAGCATAGTAAGATAAATATTTGATTAATGAATGAAAGAACTTTTTATCTCTATCAGGTTTTAAAGGTAGGACCATTTTAGTTTATATGTTATAAATATAATTTTTATATTAATAAACACATGTAAAAATAAGAGATTCAACATATAACCCTAGATTCTAAAATTCAGTGATAAAATTATGTCTGATTGGTCAAGTTTTATTTTTTTTCCGTAGAAATATGCTCAACTCTGTTTCTGGAGGACTAAGGGTGGTACTGTGGAGAGAACACTATACTTGAAATCAAAAGCTTTGAGATTAAGCTCCAAATCTGTTATTCAGTAGTTCTGTGATTGGACAAGCCACTATGAATTTCAGTTTCATGTAAAATAGGCAATATGACTTCTCAGTGGTGGGAATCAGATCAGATAATGCACGTGAAAATTCTTTCTAAACTGTAAAAATGTTACATAAATTTATTTAAAGGAATTTCAGTATTCTAAATGACTTGTGTATTTAGTTTACCCTTTCCTCTATTACACTTTGATCTTAGTTTTCTGAACAATACCATCACATGTTCTATAATTCTTCCTTTTATTTTTTGTTGTGGCAAATAATTTTGTTATCCTTTCTCTCTTTCTAAAATTTCATTTGTTAGCAGTATTGCCGTTTGCTGTTTCAAATTTAAATCACCTGTCCCAAATTATTTGTAACTTTTTGGTAATGCTATTCTTAAACCAAATACAAAAGAGTTGAAGCTTAATTAACAGACACATGATTACCTATAATTCCAGTTATGTAACATTCACTATATCCTTTGGATTGCGTATTTCATGCAAAAATTTTTTATTTAAAAAAATGATTTCCGGACTTCCCTGGTGGTCCAGTGGTTAAGACTCCACGCTTCCAATGCAGGGAGTGGGGATTCGATCCCTGGTCAGGAAACTAAGATCCCACATGCCGCACAGCACAGCCAAAAAAAATAAATAAATTAAAAATTAAAAAATTAAAAACTAAGGGGAAATTAAAAAAAAGAAGATTTCCCTCCTATTTCCTCCTGTACATGCCTTCAGGTATTCCAAATTTAGTTTCATCCTTTCAGTAGACTCAGGAGTCATATGAATACAGATTTCCTTTAACAAAGAAAATAGGAAAATTGAGGCCATTTTATTGGCAATTCAGGTGAAAAAAATCTCCACTTATACCTGGTTTAATTTGAACATCAATTAAAGTATTCATCCTGACTTACCTGGATGATTATCTCAACTTTCCACTTTATTCAAGTAGTCAACATCTAGCTAGGGGTCTTTGACTCGTATAACAAGATCCTTGTCATCTTTTTTTTTTTTTTTTGCTTAATTTATCATCTTTGTATAGGTATCTAGTTTTAGATTACCTTCGAATTCAACCTTTCATGAATCAGAAATAAGAATTTAATCAGAAATGGAATTGACACTATGTAGTGATCATTATTGATAATCAAAAGAAGCGTAAAAGGGCAGCCAGAATTCCAGCATTAGATGCTGGCATGCAAAAGCCTAAGTCGTCTAAGATAGACTTGACCGTATTTGACCATTTGTTTTTTCCTATATTCTACCATCTTGTTTTATGTGTCAGATTTTTCTCATACAGAGATGAGAGGCATAATAAGCTCTGCTGGTTTAGAGAACATCTAGCTGCTTTGAATCAATAGTGTCTTCCCTGGGTAGTCACTCAATAAATATATGTTGAATGAATTAGTGAAAGTCCCCTTACGTAGCAAATTATATTTGTAGATGTGATTATGAGAATGCTATTGATACATTTTTGAGAATTGCCATTCACAGGAAAAAAATCTCAGAATAAGTGAGTACCTACAAAATTACATCTTTTTCACAGAGGAAAAAGAATTATAATTGTAAAGAAAAAAGAAAAAATGCCTGGCACTTAGACTTTTAAAAATTATCTGTTTAACAAATGAAAGAATGAGAAAGGCTAAAGCTTGAAGCACTATAGATAATCAGATAACTAGCGCCCAAAGATACATATGAGAACTGAGAGAGGTATACTATAATTATGACATTGTTGATTATTTACATTAGTGGTTAGGAATGCGTTAGAAACTCAGGTATAGTAAGCCACTCTCTTTTCAGGGAAACAGCTGATTGTTTAATTGTTGACAAAATGGGGATTCAAATATTTGTCCCTGATTCAAAGAGTTGTTAAAAATATTATATCAGGTAAAGTATCAAAGCATTTTTAAAAATTAAAGGTTTATACACACGTACTAGGATATGTTTATAACACCATCTTTTGTTAATATATGTCTTATTTTAAAATTGGAGAGAGCTCATGTGCATCCATTTTCATTTTTATATTTCTATCCTTCTTAGGTAAAAAAAGAACTAATTAAAAGAAAAAAAAAAACAAAAGACAAAAAAGAACTAATTACACAATGTCCTTCTCCATTCATTACTGCTTATTGAAATTCTCCCTTCTTTTAAGGGAGTAAGCTATATTATATAGGAGCATGAGAGAAGGCCTCATTGATAAGGTGACATATGCACAGAGATGTGAAAGAAGTGAAGTAGTAAGCTTCATGGATATTTGAAGGAAGAATGTCTAGGCAGAATGGCAAGTGTAGAGTCCCTGTGGTAGGAGGGTTCTTGATGTATTTGAGAAAGAGCAGAGACCACTGTGGTTGGAGTAGACGAGCAGAAGGAGAGGTGTAAAAGCTGAAATCGGAGAGGGAGGCTTTTGTTGAGTGAGATGGGGAGTCACTGGAGGGTATGAGTTGAGGAGTGATCCTATCTGACTTCTGACTTAAAAACATCTTCCTGGCTGCTGTGTTTAGAAAAGACTGTAGGAGGGCAAAAGTGACATCATGTAGACTTGTAAGAGGTTATTTCATTAATGCAGGGGATAGATGATGGTCTGGACCAGGGTAGTAGCACTGGAGGTGGCGAGAAGTGATGGGATTCTGTATGTAATTTGATGTTAGAGCCAACAGGATTTATTGATGGATTAGATGTAGAGAGTTAGAGAAGAAGAATGAATGACGACTCCAGCGATTTCTGGCCTGAACAACTGGAAGGATGAGAGATGGAGAACATTGCAGGGGAAGCAGATCGGGGTGGTGGATAAGATCTGGAGTTCAGTTTTGACAAGTTAAAGTTTGACATTTTCTTTTTTTACCTGGAGAACTGGTTTGTTAAACATTTACCGGCATTCACTGCTTGGAAGCCTAGTGAAGAAAATGTTTCAAGAGTGCAACAGTATCAAATGTTGCTGATGGGTCAAGTGAGATGACTGAGAATTGACCACTGGATTTAGTAGGATGGAGATAATAGGTAACCTTGACAAGAGCAGTTTTAGTGGAATTACTGGAAAGAAAAGTCTGATTAGGGTAGTCTCAGGAAAGAATGAAGGGAAATTTAAAGGAGTTTTGCTCTAGAGGGGAACAGAGAAATGGGGACTATAGTTAGTTGGAGAGGAATGAGGCATAAAGGAAAGTTTTTAAAAATCACTGATAATACAGTTGATTTGTATGCTGAAGGGAGTGATTGAATGCAGAGGAAAACAGTTGATGATGAAGCAATGTCCTTGAGTAGGCAAAAGAGACTAGGCTCAGGTGCTCAAGTAGAGGAGTTGGCCTTAGAGAGAAACACAAATATTTTATCCATAGTAACAGGAGGGAAGGCAGAATATAGGGGTGCAGTTACTAATAAATCAGTAGATGTTATGTTAGGAGCTTGTGGAAGTTCTCTTACGATTTTCCGTAAAATAGAAAGCATGATCATCAGCTGAGAATGGCTGTGGGGGTGAAGAATTGGAAGGTTCGGGAGAAAGATATGAAATAAAGTACTCAATAAATATGAATTATTGTTATTATAATTGGTATTTAATCTGTGAAAGTGGTAGATTTGAAGGGGGAAAGGCTTTTAAAATTCAAAGACAATTAATTGTCTTTGTAGTAATGATTGTGGATAATCACTTCACAATATATATGTATTATCAAAACTTCCTGTTGTACACCTTAAACATATACAATTTTTATTTGTTAATCATACCTCAGTAAAGCTGGAAGAAAAAGAATGAATCTCAAAGCATGGAAATTTTGATGAATATCCATCATATGATTTGAAGATATAAGGTAACAGGAGAAGAGCTCTGGTCAGATGGAGAAGTGCCAGGAATACCAAAAGAGACTTTTGAAGGAAGTGACATTGACTCTAAGTAAAACTCTTACTCATGACAGAATCTGGGCAAAGGATGAAATTGTGGAAAACCAATGATAATTCCAGTTGTCTTTCATCCCAAATGATACACATACGAAACCCTTTTCATAATGTGCCTTATAAATGAAAAGTTTGTATATTGTTAGTTCCTCGGATAAGAATTCCTCAAACAGAACAAACAAAGATATATATATAATCATAAAAAGGAAAATTATCAGTGTAATATTTAAGACTCTGGTCTGAACTTTGTTGCCGTTTTCTTCAGAAGCTTTCCAAACATAATTTTATAAAACACAGGTTGATGATGAAAGCAGTTGTTTACTGGTTAAGATGAGTCTTGCCTTTTCTCATAATGCATTTCAGGTCTGAGTAAATCAATCAGTTACTGTATTTTGTATTCTTGGTGTACATAATTATTATTAGTTAAAAATATGTGACTTGACATTCTCCAAATAGATCTTCATATTGGAACAACAAAATTGAATCTTCTGACTTCCAAAAAAAAAAAAAAAAAAAGACAATTTTCACCTACTACACACAAAGACACTGTCACTTTGGTGACTTTTTCAAGGATATTTTGTCTTGCGGGCAATGAAGACATGTTATCAAGAGCCATAATATAACAGTATGTATTAAGAATGCCTGCAGTATTTGTGTAGGCAAAATGGTTTGGAAGAAGGGTGACAGTGATTAATTTTAACTGTCAGCAATGGCTTTATGGAATAGAGAGCATTTGAGTTAGGTCTAAATTAAGGGAAGATAGGTTTTCAGTTGACTTGATTACTTTCTATGCATTAGACATTGTATTAAGTATTGTGTAATTTAATCCTGCTACCTGTGAGGAAACTGAAGCTCAGAGAAGTTAAGTAATTTGTTGAGGGTCACACACAGTTAGTAAGAAGGTTTCAGACCCAGATCTAGCTGACAATTAATGTTTTCCAATATAGCACACTGATTCAAGGGAAAGAATCAGGGTATGGGGGAGGATATTCCAATACAGGGAGCAGGAAGAGCAAAGAAAAGTGCAGAGGTGAAAAAAAGTAGAGAAAGTGTGTGTGTGTGTGTGTGTTGGGAAGTGGAGAGGGGAAGTGAGTAATCCAATATGACTTGGGCACTGTGTGTGTGTGTGTGTGTGTGTGTGTGTGTTGGGAAGTGGAGAGGGGAAGTGAGTAATCCAATGTGACTTGGGCACTGTGTGTGTATGTGTGGAGGGGGTGGAATAATATATAGTGGGAAATAAGGCTGAAAATATAACTTGTAAACAGATCATGGGACGGAGGCCTGAAAGGTTGTGTTAAGGAATCTGGACACTCTCTGGTAGGAAGTCACCAATTTTAAGATAATTTTTTCTGACAAGAGAGAGTCTCATCTACTATGTGAATATCAATTGGTCAGCATTCCATTCGGACCTTTGTTTTGTTTCATAGTTGCAGATTCTTTTGGAAGACAACAGAAATAAAAGTGGGTTCTTAAAATTGAGTTCATTGTAATTATCAATTTTAAAGATAGTTTATGGAATTCATGATTAGTTTATTAAATTATTTTGTCATGAAATTAGGAATATAACTATAGAATAGTTTAATGTTAGCTTATTATTTTTCTAAGACCATAAGATAGAATTTTAAAATCATGTTTTTCAGATACTGACCGAGCTTTATCATTACTGGAAGAATACTGCAAAAAATTAAGGAAACCAGAGGAGCAGCAGTTGAAAAACGCTGTTAAAAAGGTGATGGGTATCTTTAAGAGCAACTTATTCCAAGCTTTGCTAGGTATGTATTAAAAAATTATTTATCATCTTAATGATCAGAATTGGGCTTAAGAGTTTGAGTAATGTGGTCAGAAAACTCGATAACCAAATTTAAAACTGAAATGTTTTTCTTGATATCAAGTAGAAGAAAAGATTTTTTCCGCCATTTTCTTGTTTAAGGTTATCTTAAAAAAGAACTTCTATAAAATAGAAATAAAGTGTATGTTAATAAAAATAAAAATATTGAAAGAATGTTTTATATAGGAAGACAAGTTTACACAGGAAAAAACTGGAGTAGCTTATTGCAAAAAATTGAGGACAAATATGCTAAAGAAGGAAGTTTCCTCCTTCTAGAGGAAGACTTCCCTAACACAAAAAGTGATGCGTCACATTCTACTCAGAATCATAGTTCTAGTTTTACTCTCTTCTTAAGACAAAAACAACTTTTTTCATCTTTTTTGCTTCTCTTAAGAAATTTCATGATTCAAATTGAGAAGTTTATTGATGAAAATCTCAGTGCTTTGTCAATGTTTCATGAATCTAACTATATAATGTTTAACCTTTTGCTTATTCTTGAATTTATGGTTTATTTATGTATGTCTTTATACATACATTTTTGCATTTATGCAGATAATTTTTAATTCTTTTTTTAGAGTTAAACAAAAAATAGAAACAAATACCTCCCCTCAACAAAAGCAACCAACTAACTAAAGAATTTTAAAAAGACTCAATTACACTATAGATTTTACTGGACTTAAACAGCATATTTTAAAGAAATAATTGAATCTACCAGACATTATTTTTCAGGTCTGATGGTTATTGATATAGAAACAAAACATGTGAATTTATGGGGGTTAATCTTGAAAATATTTTATTTGTGTTTTTATTATAATGAATGTCTACACTTATTGACAAAAGTATAACTTTATGGTTTGAATATAATTTTAAAAACCATTAAATTTTGAAAAATTGAGAATCAGTCTATTGAATAAAAATAGAAGTAAAAAGCTTTATAGGATTATTGCCTGTGGATTAATTTCTTTAAAATATTCTTATATGGCTGGTAAGAATTAATGACACAAATAACTATAATCATCTTAGTTGGTATTAAATAAAAACAGCTCTAAGTGGAGTCTTACAGAATTTAAATAAACCCTGTCATTAGAGAATAGTATTTTAGAGAACACTTTTAAGCAACAAATTTCTCAATTAAAAATTAATAGTTTTATCTAGTTGATAAATAGTAAAGGCCATTAACAGAATGGCAATGCCTCTAAATAGATTTGTATGATGTGCTTAGATAAGATTGGCTATGACTTTTGAGAGTTTGAGTTTTTGAGAACTTTATTTAGGAAGAATATTGTTGGATGCTTTAGAAAATTCTACTAAGGTAGTGTAACCATTTGGTAATGCAACATCATTACATGGGGAATAAAAAGACGAATGACAAAGAGTTGTATTTTGCCATTGTTTTGAGTGAGTGATAAATATCTTGGCAAAAAGCCTGTAGTGTAACTGGAATTTCTGTAATAAAATGGGAGGCAACAGTAATCTGTAAAAAGCTGTTATGTAAGTAATCCTGATGCCCAGCTTTGAATGGATAGATTTGCTTTGGCTGGTCTTTTAAGTCATTTTGGGATAAACCAGAGTGCGAAGAATGGAGCAGTGCTATACAACAAAACATAATTTTCTATTGAATCCTGTGTAGGTTGCTAAATACTGCTTACTAATTTATTATTATTGAATGTTTGAGTTGGTCTCACTGTGCGATTTTAAGGACACAAAAGAAGAAAAACTATGTAGCCCTGTGCATCCTGAAGGGGATTATATCTTTATAAATGGATAAGTAGGGAACCATTGACAAATAGGGCATTATTATTATTTTTTTAACATCTTTATTGGAGTATAATTGCTTTACAATGGTGTGTTAATTTCTGCTTTATAACAAAGTGAATCAGCTATACATATACATATATCCCCATATCTCCTCCCTCTTGTGTCTCCCTCCCACCGTCCCTATCCCACCCGTCTAGGTGGTCACAAAGCACTAGGGCATTATTTATGCTCTATATTTTGCTTTCTGTTTTGACCAACTTCCCTTCCCCATTTTTTTTTGTTACAAGTGATGGAAGATAGTGACTTTCACCCATTATTCTGGTATTCAGGTAGCCAGTATGTTGAAATAATACCTTGCATGAATCTCATCTGAAGAAATAGAAAGGAATCATAGTGCAGAAAACCCATCATAAATGGATAGTAGAGTAAAATACTATTATTGCAGAATATGCTGTAATATTTACAAGTGACCAGGAAACCAGGCCTTCTCTCTATAGATGAAAAGCATCACTTTGAAAATGAATACTATCCTCCTTTTGTGGTACTTCATCATATGCCTAAAAAAGAAAATGCAAACACTAGTACGTCTTAGATGGTATAATCCTTGAGGACAGAATTCTGTCTCCATAACTTTGACCATTATTATAGCACAAAAAAGCATTTTATAAATGGGTTCTGTGATAATAGGGTAGAGGGTGATAGCAGAGGTATTGTTTTTTCATTTTTAAAATATAACTTTATTTGATTATAAACATAATATATGCTCATTATAGAAATTTTTAAAAATAAAGTCAAAGAAGAAAATAAAATCCAAGGGTAAAATGCACTTCTCTTACAGTAAGTAGGGTGATGAACTGTTTAACTTTCTTCTTTCTTGCTTCTCTAGTCCCTGTATTCTTTGTTTTGGCTTTCCATTTACCAATAACAGAAAGTGTAAAAAAACACCTTAACTTTTAGGGCTTCCCTGGTGGCTCAGTGCTTAAGAATCCGCCTGCCAATGCAGGGGACACGGGTTCGAGCCCTGGTCTGGGAAGATCCCACATGCCGCGGAGCAACTAAGCCCGTGTGCCACAACTACTGAGCCTGCGCTCTAGAGCCCGAGAGCCACAACTACTGAGCCCGTGAGCCACAACTACTGAGTCTATGTGCCACAACTACTGAGCCTGTGCTCTAGAGCCCACGCTCTGCAACAAGAGAAGCCACTTCAGTGACAAGCCTATGCACGGCAACGAAGAGTAGCCCCCACTCTCTGCAGCTAGAGAAAGCCCGCGCACAGCAACAAAGACCCAATGCAGCCAAAAATAAATAAATAAAATAAATAAATTAAAACAAAAACAAAGAAAACACCTTAACTTTTAAAAAGTTAGTAATTAGTGTTCATTAATGTACAAAAGAAGAAAAATGCCTGAAACAGCAAAGCTGCACACTTTGATGTTAGGCTTAGGGTGACATCTTGTGGTAATACTGAAGAAAATATTTTGTCCAATAGATAATTATAGTTTTATGATGATTGCATTATTAACACTTCAGAATTTGAATATAAGTGAGTTGGAATTCCATGATATTTTACAAATTAAGTTAGATCTCTTTCATTTAGCATAGCTAAAACATTCAGACTTTCAAGGCAATCTATTAGGTTATTTACCCTTCATTTAGGTGATGAAGGAGCAAGATGGAATGTTTTTCTTTTTATACTTCCCTTCTAGATCTACTTTGAAATTTAAAGATATGTATGGCCACCATAATTATTTGTAAAAACCATTTAAATAATATAATGAGTTAGTTCATTTTTAGATATGTACTACAAAAGTTCTTTGCTTTTATACCTTATTGAAAATTCTTATTCTTTTTTAAAAAATTTTTGAATTTTATTTTATTTTATTTTTTATACAGCAGGTTCTTATTAGTTATCAATTTTATACACATCAGTGTATATGTGTCAATCCCAATCACCCAATTCATCACACCACCACCCCACCCCCCGCGGCTTTCCCCCTTTGGTGTCCATACCTTTGTTCTCTACATCTGTGTCTCAATTTCTGCCCCAGTTCATCTGTACCATTTTTCTAGATTCCACATATATGCGTTAATATACGATATTTGTTTTTCTTTTTCTGACTTACTTCACTCTGTATGACAGTCTCTAGATCCATCCATGTCTCAACAAATGACCCAATTTCGTTCCTTTTTATGGCTGAGTAATATTCCATTGTATATATGTACCACAACTTCTTTATCCATTCGTCTGTCGATGGGCGTTTAGGTTGCTTCCATGACCTGGCTATTGTAAATAGTGCTGCAGTGAACATTGGGGTGCATGTGTCATTCATTCATTCATTTATTTATTTATTTATTTATTTATTTACTTACGGCTGTATTGAGTCTTCGTTTTTGTGCGAGGGCTTTCTCTAGTTGTGGCGAGCGGGGGCCACTCTTCATCGTGGTGCGCAGGCCTCTCACTGTTGCGGCCTCTCCCGTTGTGGAGCACGGGCTCCAGACGCGCAGGCTCAGTAGTTGTGGCTCACGGGCCTAGCCGCTCCGTGGCATGTGGGATCTTCCCAGACCAGGGCACGAACCCGTGTCCCCTGCATTGGCAGGCGGATTCCTAACCACTGTGCCACCAGGGAAGCCCTGCATGGGTCTTTTTGAATTATGGTTTTCTCTGGGTATATGCCCAGTAGTGGGATTGCTGGACCATATGGTAATTCTATTTTTAGTTTTTTAAGGAACCACCATTACTGTTCTCCATAGTGGTTGTATCAATTTACATTCCCACCAACAGTGCAAGAGGGTTCCCTTTTCTCCACACCCTCTCCAGCATTTATTTTTTGTAGATTTTCTGATGATGCCCATTCTAACTGGTGTGAGGTGCTAACTCATGGTAGTTTTGATTTGCGTTTCTCTAATAATTAGTGATGTTGAGCAGTTTTTCATGTGCTTCTTGGCCATCTGTATGTCTTCTTTGGAGAAATGTCTATTTAGGTCTTCTGCCCATTTTTGGATTGAGTTGTTTGTTTTTTTAATATTGAGCTGCATGAGCTGTTTATATATTTTGGAGATTAATCCTTTGTCCATTGATTCATTTGCAAATATTTTCTCCAATTCTGAGGGTTGTCTTTTCATCTTGTTTATGGTTTCCTTTGCTGTGCAAAAGCTTTGAAGTTTCATTAGGTCCCGTTTGTTTATTTTTGTTTTTATTTCCATTACTCTAGGAAGTGGATCAAAAAAGATCTTGCTGTGATTTATGTCAAACAGTGCTCTTCCTATGTTTTCCTCTAAGAGTTTTATAGTGTCTGGTCTTACCTTTACATCTCGAATCCATTTTGAGTTTATTTTTTTGTATGGTGTTAAGGAGTGTTCTAATTTCATTCTTTTACATGTAGCTGTCCAGTTTTCCCAGCACCACTTATTGAAGAGACTGTCTTTTCTCCATTGTATATCCTTGCCTCCTTTGTCATAGATTAGTTGACCATAGGTGCGTGGGTTTATCTCTGGGCTTTCTATCTTGTTCCATTGATCTATGTTTCTGTTTTTGTGCCAGTACCATATTGTCTTGATTACTGTAGCTTTGTGGTATAGTCTGAAGTCAGGGAGTCTGATTCCTCCAGCTCCGTTTTTTTCCCTCAAGACTGCTTTGGCTATTTGGGGTCTTTTGTGTCTCCATACAAATTTTAAGATTTTTTGTTCTAGTTCCGTAAAAAATGCCATTGGTAATTTGATAGGGATTGCATTGAATCTGTAGATTGTTTTGGGTAGTATAGTCATTTTCACAATGTTGATTCTTCCAATCCAAGAACATGGTATATCTCTCCATCTGTTGGTATCATCTTTAATTTCTTTCATCAATGTCTTATAGTTTTCTGCCTACAGGTCTTTCGTCTCCCTAGGTAGGTTTATTCCTAGGTATTTTATTCTTTTTGTTGCAATGGTAAAAAATTGTCTTATTCTTTATTCATTACTTTTATGTACAAGTATGGACAGAACTATGTATGTATATTTAATAGGTTTCAACCCCTTCTAAAATCTTGTTAACCTTGTTTATCTAATTTTATTTCCTCTTACTTCACTGCAGTGTTTGAGGGGGAATTTTGGGGAAAGATTTAGAAGAGAATGGGTAGTAGAGTGATAGTTTCCTTAAAAGTCTACCAGTAGCAACATCTTAGAAAAGAACTTATCCTGCTTTATGGAGTCTTGCATGTCAGACTTTGTATTAGAGTAGAATACTTTTTATCTTCATAAAGCTTAGTGCAGAACCCTATGGATACTGGAAATTATTAGCAATAGGGGTGATACAGTAGATATACTACATATTAGGATTTATCACCTCCTTGTTGAAGCCTTCTACCATGTCCCTACCTGTTAGCAGCTTTAACCAGCCCTTTCATTATGTCTCTTAACATTTTGTTCATATTACTATAAGGCACTTATTACACTGACTTATGATGAACTGAATATATTTCTGCTCCCTCAGTAGAATGTGAGTAGCTCGAGAGTTGACGTTATATCTAACTAACAGTTGTACCCCCAGTATGTGGACCTTTAATAATAATAGGCCAGCAATAAATTTTTTATTCATTCATTCAACAATTATTTAAAAAATACCTGTTATGTATTACACATTGTGCTAGGCAATAGGGATACAACAGTAAACTCTAGAGGAGAGGATAGTCCTTGCCCTTATGGGTAAGTGAGAGAAATCAAGTAGATAGAAAAGAGATGTTAGGTATGCAATCAGTTAATCATTTAAATATAATAGTAATAAGTATTACAAAATTGATCTATATAGGAGTTTTATCAGATTTTAGTTTGAGTAAAAAAAAAAACTACATATTTTCTCAGTATAGTAATTCTAATGTAATATTTTATTTCAAAATAACATCTGTTTGAAAACATCATGGCTAATTTGGTCTTGATTTGTCTTTGTAATGTATAATTTTTGCCACCTGATGGTAAGAAAGTCAAAGAATGTTTTATAGATTATAGTGAAATGGTTATATAAATTTGGAACAACTCGGCTTCAATCCTCCAAAGCAGAGGTTCCCCACGTGTGGTTCGTGGCTCAGCAGCATCACCCTCACTGGGAATTTGGTCAGCATTGCAGATTCTTGGGCCTCACCCCAGACCTACTGAATGAGAAACTCTGGAAGCAGGGTGCAGCAAATAGTGTTGTAATAAGCCTTCCAGGTGATTCTGAGGCATGCTAAAGTTTGAGAACATATGTTCTAAATGGTTAGATATGTGGCCACTCAAGGAAAGTAATATAGTATGTGAATAGTATTAATGAATTTGGGAAAATATGACAGTGGCATTTCTTCATTCTTGGGTTTTATAAAGACTTGATTTGATCTTTAAGAAATACAATGAGCCATTATCATTCTGGGATATATCTTGACTACTTTGAGGATCCATAAATTTAGGAATATCATTACGGCATCTAATTTTCTTTTTAAAGGACAATAATATATCTGAAACATTTAAGTGATTTTTTTTCCCTTTGGATGCTTAATGGTAGTTTCTACCTATGGGACTATGGATAGAGAACAGCAGATAAGCGGCATTGAGGTGCTGCTGTTGGCAAGTGCGAGGCTCACTCCCTAGGGAAGTGCTTGCTGCCACTCACAGCCTCAAAGCACATGCTCCTGTGAAACACATTTAATTACTGCATGTTATGGACATTTAAATAATTATTGACTGGTCAAAGCGGTGAATGTTAGATTCTTAAATACCGAGGTCTACTCTGTTCCTACTTATTTGTTTAGAATACTCATTTCACTAAAATGAATGCAGGTATTTCAGTTATTGCAATTTAGTTATAATAATTAACAAGGTATTTATGAAGTGTTTGCCTATTTACATGGGCATATGCAGGTGGATATTATTAAAAACCAAATTCCTACCCTTAAGGGTGTTAAAGTCAATTGGAAAGGTAATATTCACATATATACAAACAAATATAAGACAGGATGTAATCAAGGACTAAACTCTGGAGCCTAGACCAAACTGTAGGAGTTCAGAGAAGTGTGGGTTTATTGTAGGTTGGTGTTGCTGGGGAAGATTTTATATAACATGTAAACTTGAGCTGCGTCTTGCCAATGATAGGATTTGAGTAAGAAAAGAGGATAGAGAAGGACATTTTTCCCCATCCATCCATCTAATCATCCATACATCCCTTTGTTCATTCAAAATTATTTATTGAACACTGTGCCAGATATAAAACTGGAGAGACAAGCATTAAACAAAATTGCACGAATAGTTTATATTTACAATTGTGAAAATGCTACAGTGGAGAAGTAGAGGATGCTATGCGTGAGAAGCTTAACCTTAGCAGTGGAATTGGGGAAAGATTTCTTAGGGAAGTGACATTTTAGGTGATGACAATTAAACAGATTCATAGAGATCAGAAGGAGAGTGAGGAAGTAGATGTGACTTAAACAGGGGTTCAAGATGTTCTTGATATTTATGCTTTAAAAATGTTCTCTAGGGGTTGGCTAAAGCATCACGTTAGACTGAAATCTCTTCTAAAGGCTTGTATAAGTTTGAGGGTACACTTGAGAAACAAGAGTAGTAAGCATAAAATGTGGCCCAAACAGTCCTTATAATTCCCATTGTTAAACTGCCACATACTGAGTGTGATTAGTTGTGTGTTTCATGTCAAGTAGGATCAAATATTTCTTAAGTTAAATTTGACACTTTAGGTTGGGTACCATCAAGAGGATTGTATGTCATTCTTGGCTCTGGACTTTGTATATTTGCTGCAGTATTTATGTCACCAGATGGCACCATTTAACTAAATTTATGTACTATGGATGCTTATAAGGGTGGTTGTTTTAAAAATGAAGGATGTTTTTATTTGTGCTATAACTGAAATAGCAAAAAATTAATTTATTTTGATAGCATATTAGACTTCGATACACAGTAAGGTAATGAAGTCCCAAAAGTTTGTTGGGAGCATGAAAGCATCTGGTAATTTCTGCTAAGGTACATAATAAATGAAAATCTGGTGATGATCAGTATCATTGATATATGGTAGCTGGCAAAAAAGCAGAGCACAATAGGCTTCTCCATCTATTTTTTCCCATAGCTAGAAGAATAATATTATGAATATTTTTGTCTTGAATTTAACTTTAAGACGTAGGGAGTTGCTATACATAATAACAAAAATATAGAGAAGTTTCTAAAAGATTATTTTAGAAATAAGCCTTTTCAAGGTGTCTTAAAATATCATGGTAATAATATGTTAAACAATTTTGTCAATAGAGTGTATGTTCTATTGAACTGTGGAACTAATAAAATTAATAAAACATGATATAGACTTCTTTCTTATGTATGGGATAAATGTATAAACATTTATCCCAAGGAAATGAATATTTATTCTTAGTTAAAAACTTCCTTAATACTTTCCCTGCCAGTAAGCAGAATTAGTTACTTTCTCTTTTACATTCCTTTAGTATTTGTTCATATTTATGGTGTAGCACTTAGTATGTTGTATTATTGTTAATTGCTTACATGTTGGTCTTCCTCAATAGACTGTGAGCTTGAATGCAAGGACTGGTTCTAATTCAGTGTCTGCCATGGAATAGTCCATCATTAAATTTCTTTCATTTGACAGAATCTATTTTGAACACCTGCTATCTAAGAGATACTCTGTTAGGCTCTGGGGATTTAGTCACAAGAGAGATGTGGACCCTATTTTCATGGAGCTCATAGTCTAATAAGGGGGACAGATATTAAATAAGTACAACTGTGATAAGTACTTTGAAATAGTTATTTGGATCAAACAGTAAAATCATAAGGAATTACTTGTATACTGGTATAATTCATACTATTGTAATGTGTTTGTTTAAAAATGTTTAGATACTATTTATTAAATGAAACATTCTAGTAGTTTTCTATTATCCTTGGAATAAAATTCAAACTTCTCACCTGTAAGGTTCCCTATCACCTCTGCCTACCTCTCATCTCATATCTTAACACTCTTCCCTACTCACTGTACTTCAGCCACACTGGCCTTCTCTCTGTTCCTAAATGCTGCCCCAGGACACTTTACATGCTTCTTTTTTGTTTGGAGTACCTTTCTATCTAGATCTTTGTCTTACTCGCTTATCTCATCATTTAGGTCTCCGTGCCTCTAAAGTGCCTTTTCACCTCACTCTTCACCTCCATCCCACCCCCAAGTCACATCTATCACATTACCTGTTTTATTTTTGTCACTGTAGGTATCACTATGAGAAATTTTGTTTGTTTATGCATTTTGTATGGCTTTCTCCACTAGAACGTAAATTCCATAGGAGCATTCTTGCCTGTCTTATTCATTGCTGTATCTTTTATTTTAGCTTAGTGCTTAGAACATAATAGCCACTAAGTAAATATTTGTTAAATGAATGAATGAATAAATGAGTGTTGTTGCATGCCTGGAACTGTGTTAGATTCTTGTTTAAGTTAGAAATGGACTCATTTGAAAGGAGAGGAAAGCTTAAGTAAGTAGGGTTTTATTTTCACTATGTTGTCCTTAGGTAGGCAGTTGCTGGCATTAAGTCAGCATCTCAGGAAAGTTCCAGCCAGCGTCTGTACTGACTGGGAATTATAATGTGACCTCAGGAAGGAATGTAGGAGTGTAGTGCCAGTACAGCCCAAGGCAAAAGTGTTGTCACCAGGCAGAGCACCTGGAGCTTTGCCTGAGCCAAAAGAATGGATCCCAGGTCCCACCAAACAGACTTCTGCATCAGAGGCTAGCAGTATGCCTAGTGAGCAAATGAACAGGGTCATTGCTCAAGGACCAGAAGAGCCAAAGGACAGCATGTAGATCCAATGAACACAACCTATTTCTATCCCCAAGACTATGATGGCAGATAAACCACAAGTCTGCCCCCAGAATTGTCTAGTCCCATATAACGGGGCATTATTTTAGAGGGAAGGAGGAGGAGGGGTAGGCTATATGAATGAAAAGTTTTATCTGAGAGAGACTTTAAATTTTTGAGCCAGACTACATTTTAAACTGGATTGAGTGGTCACTTTTCCCAATTAACCAGGGACTGAGGGCTTCTGAAGCTGCTGGATAAGACACATACACAGTAAAGACCTATACACTTTGTTTGCCACCATTCCACTTATACCATGGTGTGGTATAAGTTGTATGTGTGACCCTGCTATACTGAAGCATAGATCTCAATGTTGTTTCTTACCTCTTCATTTTCAACATTCAATTTGGTATTGAATGTCGAAAAGCGTTAACCACAAGAAGGAGCAATGGGAGAAGAAATAGCCCACAGGTGTCTCATAGGAAAGGCTTCCCCTTCATCCTGTTAGCTCTGGTTCCTGGCAAAAGATAGAAGTGGTGGAGAATGAGGAACATTGGTCTACCTTAGTTTGTTTACATGAGTCATTCCTAAGAGTTGCTTAAGGAAACCTTTCTCCTCTACCTCATTTGTTGCTCAGAAGCCCAGAACTTCTAAGACTATGTTAGGAATTCCAAACCTTCCAATAATAACCTACAGATACCATACAGCATAAATTTTCCTGGTTTCTAGTTTGAGTCTCTGGGTTCTACCTTATATTCAGTTTCCAGTTTGCTGTCAAAATCATAAACTTTCATAAAACCATAAGATTAGAATTTTCTTTACAGGACCATATGTATGCAAATTAGGTCATCAAATGTACCTAGAGCTACCAGACTCCAGTGGGTATGCCAGGTCTTACAAAATGAGTTAATCATGAATCCCTAAAAGTTTAAAACATTGTTAAACTCACAGAAACAAATTATACTGAATATTAAATAATGCAGTCAGAAAAACCTTCAGTTTTGAAAATAAGCCATTTGAAAATAAACCATTCAGAAAGAAGCCTTGTTCTTTATAAATAGTTGCTGCAAGAGTTTTTTGAAGAAGGGTTTAAGAGCTTTTCAACTGATCAAAATAGGACAATGATTATAAATATAAAGGTGACTTTTAGATTTCATTAATTGAGGTTATTAATACCATCCAACCAAACCTACTTATTTTAGGTGAAGGACTCCATTTAATAATTTTTCAGGATATACGTTCACTTTCTGCTTGCTATTTTCCTCATACAAATCTAATTTTTTAAACTATATGTTTTTCTAGAAATGGAGCTCCTGGAGATATAGAAAATTTAACATATTTAGTAGGGTTCTCTGTAAGTACTCAACAGATTTTGATGCAGGACACTTCCATTTCCTGAATTTGAGTATTTATAATCGTAACATGGAAGAGTTGGGCTAATGCAATGAATTTCTTTATAAACATGGATGATTATGAAGAGGAATATGACTCTGCATATTGAATGAAGGATATAGGAAAATGGACAGCAGTATTCTACATAATAACTTCATACTTTCAAATTTGAATTATTGTCATTATTTTGCCTTTGTTTTTGGACAGTCTGGTTCCTTCTATCAGTTTCTTTATCTCTGTTCTAGTAATAATCTCTTCCTTCACTGTATCTCAGTCACCCACTCTTAGGTTTTACTCTATATCTTAACAATATTAATAACCACACCCCTCTAAAAATCTCAGTTTTAAACATATTACTCTGTGACCATCGCTCGTTACCTTCTGTTGATCCAGTTCATTTCTGTATTTCCCATATCAATCATTGATCCCATAAGCACTGCTAAGTCATTGGCCCCACAAATTTTATTTTCGTGATCTGTTAGCTACCATAAATCTTCAGGTCCAGCTTAAAAGACATGATTCATTGCTATATTTAATCATTTTATATACATCTTCAGTTTCTTTGCTGTCTCTCCATCTGCTGGCAAAACCAACCTCTGGTTAAACCCATCTCTGTTTATTCCATGTCTGCACCATTGCAGCTAAATGTAGCTGGAGAAATACATACAACCTTGTTAACTGGTTTCACTTTAAATTATGACCAAAAAGCCCATTATGTTTCCTTGGACAGTTCACTTTCTTGTTCCCAGGAGGAGCATTTCATACCTTTTTTTCTCCTCAAATGCAATACACTGCACCTTCTTCAACTTTAGCTGCTGACCTTTCTTCTTATTTTATTGAGACAATAAAAACAATCAAAAGAGAACTTCCTCATCTTTTCAGTACTTGATCTACCAACCTACCTATATGTGTATCTATGTGTTTTGCCTTTTCTTTTATTAATGTGGATAAACTGTCCCTCCTTTTATCTAAGACTAAAGCCTCCTCTTGGTTAGAGTATCAGAGACCTGGAAGGTAACAGAAAGCCTTCTTGAAGAGAGTTTAATGAAGAATTTGTTTACAAAGAGATGGGCAGAGTTAAGGGAATCAACCAGGGATGGAAGCACTCAGGGACTAGGAACAGTGGGAATCTTGAAGGAACAGGGAAAGCATGTGAGCTGTTTCTGTAACACAAATATAGAACTGCAATTATTAGAAGCCTGCCTGAGAGGAGTGATGGCTTTAGGAAGAAGACAGCCACTGCCAAACCATGACCCAGCAAGAACAGGGCTGGGTGAATAAACATCCCAACCCCTCTTTCCTCCCTTCCCTGATCTTCTGCTGGTTATTCCTATTAGTAGACCCCAATAGGAAGCCAGAGGACAAGTGAGCTGGTTAACACAGTCTGTTAAGGTCAGCTTCCCAGGGCACAGAGCAGAGTGGATAGGGGAAGAAAGATGACCTGGAAGGGCAAACAAAGAAGATTCATGACAGGTTATGTCTGCATTTTTCCTTATTTACTCAAAGAATATGCTACTGTAATTATTTCTTCTCTCTTTGCAATTAATTTTTACCTTCCTCTTCAGTTATTAGCACACAAATGTCTCCTCTTAAGAGGAACATTTTAGAGTAAGGGTTAAGAGTATGGACCCTTGAGCCAGACGGCCTGAGTTCATATCCTGGGTCCTCTGCCACTTACTACTTGTGTGACTCTGGGCAGATTTCATAACCACTCTGTGCCTCAATTTCCCTGTCTGTAAAATGAGGACCATAGGAAAAGTACCCACCTCATAGGGTTGTTGTGAGGATAAATAAGTTAATATATGTATTGCATTTTGAACAGTGCCTAGCACATAGTGTTTGCTACTGTTGTCGTCTTTAAAATCCATTCGCTTCATCTGTCATCTCTCTCACCTTGTCTTCCAACTTCTATCTGAGTTTGGCCAATGGGAGGTACTAAGAGGAGATCAGAAGTGGTGGAGGAGGGAAAGAGAGATGGGGATATTTATTCTTGTGGTCCACTTCCTTCTGGGCCATGATTTTGCAGTGACTGCATTCTGCTACTTAAATCTACAGGTCCTGTCATGTAGCCCCTCTCCCATTTTTCTAATCCTCTTTAGAGCAAAATTTATTATGAGTTGTTTATACTCAGTCTGTGCTTCTTCATCACTAATTTTCTCTTGAAGCTACTCCAAATTAGGCTTATCCTCTCTACCCTAATGGGATTGTACTTGTCAAGGTTATAGAGACCTCTGTGTTGCCAATTCATTGATTAATTTTCAGGATTTATCATATTTCTCAGCAGCATTTGACATACCCAGTCATGTCCACCTTCTTGTACCACTTTCTTTACTTTCTCTCTTGACTTAAATGTTGAAGTACCTTGGCTAAGGTACTTCAGGCTTCTTCTTCGTTTTTTTTTTTTCCTGTCTATATCACTACAGTACTTATATAGTCTCATTCAATCCCATGGTTTTATTTTATTTTATTTTTTAAAAAATATATTTATTTTATTTATTTATTTTTGGCCTCATTGGGTCTTCGTTGCTGCGTATGGGCTTTCTCTAGTTGCAGCTCTTTGTTGCGGTGCTCAGTCTTCTCTTTGCGGTGGTTTCTTTCGTAGCAGAGCACGGGCTCTAGGCACGTGGGCTTCAGTAGTTGTGGCTTGTGGGCTCTAGAGTGCAGGCTTAGTAGTTTTTGCGCATGGGCTTTGTTGTTCCGCGGCATGTGGGTTCTTCCCGGACCAGGGTTCGAACCCGTGTCCCCTGCATTGGCAGGCAGATTCTTAACCACTGTGCCACCAGGGAAGCCCAATCCCATGGTTTTAAATGCTACCTATAGGCTGATGGCTCCCAAACTTATGTCTGACTTCTATATATCCTATCGCCTATTTAATATCTTTCACTTGGATATCTATCAAGCATTTCAAAACTTAACATGTCCAAAACTGGACTTTGATTCTACCCCTCCCCACAACCAACTTGCTCCTCTTCTAGTCTTAACCATCTCAGTAAATGTCATCATCATTTACCCAGAAACCCAGGAGTCATCATGGATTTTTCTCTTTCTTTCGCATTCTCATACAACCCCTTTGCAAGTCCTGTTGCCAAATTTTCAAATTAAGTCTGGAATCCTACCGATTCTTATCATCTCCCTTATGCCATCGTGGTCTAAGCCACCTTAGTCTCTTTGGTCTACTGCAGTAGTTTCCTGACTGATATCCCTTTGTTTTCACTCTTGCTCCAACCTATTCTCTACACAGCATCCACAGTGACCTTTTGAAACAAAAGGTAATTTATCTCACTATTTAAAAAATTGTCCATTGGCTAATATAATTTGGTGAATGAAGGAAAAACTAATTTACTATTGATGGTCAACTTTTAAATTTTGGCAAGATAACTGCATTAACATTTTCTTTGTTTTTGCTTTTTGTTTAAAGTCAAAATCATTAGATTCTTTTTCAACATAGTACTTTTCACTTAAGATATTCATTTAAAAGAGGTTCTTGTGTTTGCAATATTTTATAGTTAATACAGTGGGAATTTGCATTTGTTTTCAGGGTCTTTGTGCCAAGAGCTCAGGGCATCGAAGAATGTGATTTATGAGGTCAGAAAATCACATTACGTTAATTATGCTACTGCATTGCCAGACAATCTCTTGGAGTTTGCTGGTATGCAGTGATCAAAACAGCGTCATTTAAAATTGCTAGACCTATTAAAGCATGCAAATTTTACTTGTTTACATGTCCTGCTCTTTTTTGAGGTTACTGCTGGTAATATGAAAGAAACTTACAATGTCTTCAATACTATGAAAATTTAACAGAATAAAAATATGGATCTCTGTTAATAATATGACTTAGTTTCTAGTATTTAATGTAGAAGACTTTTCAGGTGTCTTTTTCCTTTTACATACTTGAATCTTTCTCTTAGAATTCTTGATTGTATCTCAGCTGTTTTGAGAAATTTAAAAGTACTGCTTAAAATGTATTCTTACTGATACAGTTATTCTTTATGATATATTTTCCTAAGCTTTTCATTAATTTATTTGTTAATTGAACAAATATTTATGGAGCAGCTATGATGTGTCAAACACTGACATAGATGCTAGGTATGTATCAGTGAACAAGACAGACAGGTATTCCTGGTCTCATAGAACTTATAGTTAAGTGGCAGAGTATCAGTAATATACAAACATAGCGTAGAGAAAAATAGGGCAGGGAAGGGGAATAGAAGAGTACCATGGAAGAGGAGAAGGGTTACTATTTTAAATAGAGTAGTTAATAAAGTCCTGTTTAGGGAGACATTTGAGTAAAGACTTGAAGGGGTTGAGGGATTGAGTCATATGGCTATCTGCAGAGGAAAGAGCAAGTGCAAAGGACTTTGAGGTAGGAACATGCATAGATTATTCCAGGAATAATAGGAGTCCAGTGTGATGGACTTAATCATTCTTGACTGAGAGACAGTGGTAGGAAATGAGCTTGGTTATGGTAGGAGGAGAGAGTATGTAGGGTTTTGCTGGCCATTGTAAAGACTTTGACTTTTATTGTAAATGAGCTAGGAATCTGTTGGAGACTTTTGAGATGATATGATCTGACATATTTAAAATGATCAACTCTTCATGTTGAGAACTGACAAAAGGATGCAAGGAATAAAATGGAGAAGATGAGTTAGGAGTTCGTTGTAATATTCCAGGTAGATATGGCTGTGGTTTAGATTAGGGTGTGGCGGCAGGGAGAGTGGTGAGAAGTGGTCAAATTCTAGATTTTGAAGGTAGACCCAATGAGATTTGCAAACAGATTGGGTGTCAGGTATGAGATAAATAGGAATGTTAAGGAAGAATTTTTTTTTGGCCTGAGCATCTGGTGATATTGCATTCCCATTTTCAGAGATGAATAAGTCTAGGAAAGCAGCATATTTGGTAGGTGGGGTGGAAGACCAGAAGTCAGGTTTTGGAGTTGTGAAATTTGAGATGCTTAGTAGACACCCATGTGGGTATGTTAAATATAAGGGGGCTTCCCTGGTGGTGCAGTGGTTAAGAATCTGCCTGCCAATGCAGGGGACACAGATTCAAGCCCTGGTCTGGGAAGATCCCACATGCCGCAAAGCAACTAAGCCCATGTGCCACAATTAATGAGACTGTGCTCTAGAGCCCTCAAGCCACAACTACTGAAGCCAGTGCCACAACTACTGAAGCCCACGAGCCTAGAGCCCATGCTCCGCAGCAAGAGAAGCAAGCCACCACAGTGAGAAACCCGTGCACTGCAACGAAGAGTAACCCCTCGCCGCAACTAAAGAAAGCCCGCGTGCAGCAATGAAGACCCAATGCAGCCATAAATAAATAAATAAATAAAATATATAGGATGTAGATTCTAAAAAAAAAAAAAAAAGAATCTACCTGATTTATTAGCACACATGAATTTAACTTTTAAGCCTTCTGGAATTGATTTATCAAGATAATTTCTAATGTGACAGAGATTAAGACTAGAAATAGATGACTCCTGAAATTAGAGTTCTTGACTGAAAATAACAGACTACTACTATGTAACTTATGTAGAAAAAGGATTTATTGGAAGGATATAAGATACCTTACAAGAACTGTAGTAAGGCTGGAGATCAGACTAAGAAAATAGGTAGGAACCAAGAAATATGAAGCACAGTCAGGATCTCCCTACAGAAAGAAGTGTTCTAAGGATAGTGGCTCTTTGCCTTCACCAGTGACTATTAGCCACTATACTGCTGGACTCTGGCTCTTTAACACGTCACTGTGCCTTATACTCTTCATTCTACCATAGCCATCATGAACTTTTTTGACCATCTCAGTACTGCTAAGTCGCTATATGAAGATTAAAAGCCCTCGCTTGGTTAAGAAATATGTAAATATAGCTGTGACATGATAAGACATAAATATTTGGTTTCTTACCCCCTTTCTTAGTATACAGCTTATAACAACCTTGGAATCTCCAAAGTAATGTATCCTTTTGTATGCTAATGAGATGATGGGTGGCTGGGGGCTCCTGGATATCCTCAGGATGAGGGCTGGTTGCCAAAGGAACCAATCATCTGATTAGAGGGCTGAGACTTTTAGCCCCACTCCCTGACCTCTGGGGAGGGGAGAGGGGCTAGAGATTGAGTTCAGTCACCAATGGCCAATGATTAATCAAGCCTGCATAGAAGTCTCTAAAGTACTGGGGTTGGAGAGCTTCTCGGTTGGTGAACACATGATGGTACTGGGAGGGTGATGTGCTTGGAGAGGACATGTGAGCTCAGCACCCCTTCTACAACACCTTGCCCTGTGCATCTCTTCTACCTGCCTGTTCCTGAGTTGTATCCTTTTATAATAAACCAATAATCTAGTAAGCAAACTTTTCCTGAGTTCTGTGAGCCATTCTAGCAAATTATTGGACCTGAGGAAAATGTTGTAGGAACCTCCAATTTATAACTGGTTACTCAGAAGCATGGATGACAACCTAGATTTGTGATTAGCAAATGAAGTTGGAATGAGGGGCAGTACTGTGGGACTGAGCCCTTAATCTGTGAGATCTGATACTAATTCCAGGTAGATAGTGTAAGAATTGAATTGAATTGTAGGACACCTAGTTGGTGTTCACAGAGAATTGGTGAATTGCTTGGAGTGGGAAACTTACGCATACTTGGAGTCTAGAAGTATTTAGCGTTAGAGTGTTGAGATTAAAAAAAAAAAGTGGAGATTGTTTTTTCCTTGCAATGACACTCTACCTTGAAAAAGACCGGAAGTTTGCTTGTGGAAATGAATGTTATAAGGATGGCAACTTGTAAGTCATTATGAAGTAGTAGAAGGAGGGTTATCTGAAATCAGACAGAAAATTGTAATATTAGATGTGGATGAATGTGACTTATAACACATGCAGTGAATTGAGGTGGCTTATAGATGTTTGAGGTGTGTGCATGTGTGCATTGTGTATATTCCTAATTGGCTTGATTCACTTGGGTGCAGTTCCTTTCATTCACTCCTGTTTCTTACAGAGAAAATTGTGGTGGGCTCTCCAGAAGGAAGTCATGAATAGGGACTTGAGTGAGATATAACTTCTTGGTTATGTAAAGAAAGGTTGTTGTATAGGGGACAAGGAGGAAATTGTGGAAATTGAGGCAAAAAAGGAAAGAAAATCAAACAAACTATAACTGGTAAAAGTGTGGGAAAGTTTTTTAAAGGTAGGACTTTTTGAAGAAATAAAGATTTAATATATTTAAAATTTTTGGAGGGCCGATTTTATCATTCTTCTTTATTTCTCACTGTGTGTCTGGCACAGGTCTAAAAATAATTTCATTGTTAACTACTGTATGCAAGGTGTTGTTCTAAGCTCTTACGTGAATTATTGATAAGCCTTGCAACAACAGTGTTCAATAGATATTATCATTTTCCAAATTTGATGAAAACCATAAACTTCTAGGTCTGAGAAACTCAATGAACCCTAGCAGGATAAACACAAGGAAAATCACACTAAGGCACATTATAATGAAATTCCTGAAAAGCAGTGATAAAGAGAAAACCCTGAAAGTAGCCAGAGAAACAAAAGCACAGATGTCTTGTCAGAAACTATGTAAGCAAGAAGACAATTTAATGACATGTTAAAATTGATGAAAGAAAAAAAAAACTGTCACACTAGAATTCTTTATTCAATAGAAGCATCCTTCAAAAATGAAGGCAAAATAAAGGTTTATTTCAGACAAACAAAACCAATTTTGGGAGAACTGATTATAAGCAGACTTAACGCTATAAGAAAAGTTAAAGAAAATTCTGTAGGAGAAAGGCAGGTAATACAAGATTGAAATTTGGATCTGTGCAAATAAACAAAAACCAAAATATTAAATGAATGGGAAAAAAATTTACCCCTATTTTAAAATTTCTTTAAAGGTAATTGATTATCTAAAGCAAAAATCATAGTAGAATATCATGGAATATATAACAATAATACTATGGAAGACCAAAGGAATGAACTGGAAGTAAACCATTATAAAGTTCATACTACATATGAAGTGGCACAATAATACTTGAAGGTAGACTGTGATAAAATAAAGATGAATATTGTAAAACTTAGGGTAATCACTAAAAGAATGAAACAGAGGTATAGCTAATAAGCCAATTGTGAAGATAAAGTAGACTGCTAAAAAGAATACTTAGTAATCAAAAACGGAACATGAGAAGAGAGAAAAAAAGGATCTGAGAAAAGATAGGTCAGATAGCAAGCAAATAGTGAGGTGGTAGATTTAAACCCAAACAATTTCATTGCAGACAAGGTGAAAATGAAAAACTTTACCATGTACTGTCTATAAGAAATCAACTTTGAATATACGGACACAGATGGGTTAAAAATAAAAACAAATATCAAGCACTAGTCATAAAGCTAGAATGTCTATACTAATAACAGGCAGTGTAGGCATCAGGACAAAGTGTTGCATGGAGTTAACAAACAGATTTCATAATGATAAAGGGGCCAGTTCATCAAGAGAATGATAACCTTAAATAAGTAGGCAACTACTAGCAGAGCTTCAAAATTCGTGAAGCAGAAACTGAAAGGAAAGGTGGACAAATACATAATTTCACTAAGAGATTTCTAAACTGTACTTTCAGTAATTGTTAGAACAAGGAGAGAGAAAATCTGTAAAGATGTAGAAACATCTATGAAAAACCTACAGCTGGAAAAATGGTGGAGTAAGGAGCTCTAAAAGTCCATCTCTCCATAAAAGAAATGAAAAAAACTGGAAAAAACTTTCAGTATCAACTTTTTCAGAACTCTGGAAATTAACCAAAAGCTTATAGCAATGTGGCTTTTAGAAAACTTACCCTTGTCACATCCCACATTCCCCAGATTAGTGGTATCCTCAAAAATAAAATCTTGCATTCCCACTACAGGTAACAGAGTTAAGAGAGTATACCTCGTTTGCAAAAAAATTATGCTTATTTGTTTTAACTTATCAGGTCCCTCCCTGGACTACTGGTTTAAAAGGCCACCTAACTCAGAACTCACCAGGACTAAAGTGGCTATCCTGCAGCATTTGTCAAAATATTTATAAGCAAATGTTTTAGTTTTTGCTGTTGGATGTGATGATTAACAGTTGGGGCAAATGATAGACTTAAGAAGCTTGAGAAGAAAGGCTGGGTAATGAGATACTTTGGAGAATAAGGGCTTTGAGAGGCTCTGATATATTTCTAGGAAACTAGAAGGCCATGTGCATGTGTGTGACTGTGCACATACTCAGGAAAGACCTGAGTAGACCCTAAGGTCTCACCTCAGACTTTGAGGCTCTGCAGAATCAGGAAGTGAAGGCTAATGGAGATTTGTAAACTGCCTGGCTGAGTGCTGAAGATATGGCCCAGTACACAAGACTTCTTCTGCAGACTGGGAGAATTTTTGGTTCTGGGTATTAGTGAAATCTCTGTTTAATTGTTAGCTGACCACTAAGCAAATGAAACAGATTTCAAGGACACACATGACAAAGAATACAGACTTTACAAACTCAATTCAGATAGTCACTAAAAGAAACAGAAATAACTACAACAAACAAAACAACAAATCCTGGGAGAGGAGAGAACCTGAGTTCCTTAGTTGCCTCATTATAATATTTAAAATGATAGAGGACAGGTGGCCAAGATGACAGAGTAAGAAGATAGTGATCTCATCTTCTCCCATGGGCACACCAAAATTACAGCTGTTTACAGAGCAGCTATCGATCTAAAAGACTAGCAGAAAAGAATTTCTACAACTAAAGATATAAAGAAGGAACCACAGCGAGATGGGTAATAGGGGTGGAGACATGGTGTAGTCAAGACCCACACGTCTGGGTAAACTGCCTACAAATGAGAGGATAGTCACAATTACAGAGGTTCTCTCCAAGGATCGAGGGGTTCAAGCTCCACATCAGGCTTCCCAGCCTGGGGGTCCTACACTGGAAAGACGAGTCCACAGAATATCTGGCTTTGAAGATCAAGCAGGGTTTGCCTGTGGGAGAGCCAGAGGGCTATAGGAAACAGAGAGACTCTGCTTTCAAAAGGTACACGCAAAATCTCAAATGCCCTGAGATCCAGCACAGAGGCAGTATTTTGAAAGGAACCTGGGTCAGACCCACAGAGTCCCAAACAAAATGAACTCAAAGAGGTTCACACCAGAAACGTGTAATTTAAAATAGCAAAAATTAAAGATAAAGAGAGAATCTTAAAGGCAGCAAGAGAAAAGCAACTAGTTATGTATGTGAGAACTCCCATGAGAATGTCAGCTGACTTTTCAGCAGACACTTTGCAGGCTAGAAGGGAGTGTCATGATATATTCAAAGTGATGAAAAAACCTACAAGCAAGAATACTCTACCTGGCAAGACTATCATTCAGATTTCAAGGAGAGAGAAAGAGTTTTACAGACAAGTAAAAGCTAAAATAGTTGAGCACCACTAAACTGGCTTTACAAGAAACGTTAAAGAGACTTCTGTAAGTGGAAAAAGAAAAGACTATAACTAGAAATATGAAAATTATGAGAGGAAAACTCTCACTGGTAAAGGCAAATATACAGTCAAGGTAGTAGACCAACCACTTATAAAGCTAGTAGGAAGGTCAAAAGACAAAAGTAGTTAAAGTCATGTATATCCATAGTCAGTAGTTAAGGGATATACAAAATACGAAGATGTAAAATATAATGTCAAAAGCATTAAATGTTGGGGGCATGGAGTAAAAATGCAGGGTTGTTAGAATATGTTTGAACTTAAGAGATCATCAAGTTAAAATAAGTCATATATATATATATATCTTACATATGTATGATATATGTGAACTTCATAGTAACCACAAATCAGAAACCTATATAGATATGAACAAAAAAAAAAAAGAGAGAAAGGAATCCAAACATAACACTAAAGATAGTTATCAAATCACAAGGGAAGAGAGCAAAAGAAGAAAGGAGCAGAGAAGAACTCTAAAAACCACCAGAGAACAATGAAAAAAAAGATGGCAACAAGTACATACATATCAATAATTTCTTTAAATATAAATGGACTAAATGCTCCAATCAAAAAACATAGAGTGACTGAATGGATACCCATATATGCTGCCTACAAGAGACTCAATTCAGATCTAAAGCACACAGAGAATGACAGTGAGGGAATGGAAAAAGTTATTCCATGCAAATGGAAATGAAGGAAAGCCAGGGTAGAAATACTTCTATCAGACAAAATAGACTTTAAAACAAAGACTGTAACAAAAGCCAAAGAAGGACATTACATAATGATAAAGGGATCAATCCAATAAGAAGATATAGCAATTGTAAATATATATGCACCCAACATGGGAGCACCTAAATACATTCAGCAAATATTAGCAAACATAAAAGGAGAAATTGACAGTAACAATAATTGTAGGGAACTTTAACCCCCCACTTAAATCAATGAACAGGTCATCCAAACAAAATAAAGAAACACTGGCTTTACATGACATCAGATCAGATGGACTATCTATATATCTATATAATTTAATTTCTGATATATGTATATATAAATCTCAGAATTTTTTAGAAATTGACAAGCTGATTCTAAAATTTATATAGAAATGCAAAAAACCTAGAATAGCCAAAGCAATTTTGAAAAAGAAGAACCAAGTTGGAGGACTTACAGTACTTAATTACAAAACTTATTGTAAAGCTAACATAATTGAGACAGTATGGTATTGCCATAAGAATGGACATGTAGATCAATGGAACAGAATAGAGATTCCAAAAATAGATCCAATATATAGGTGAATTGATTTTTTGACAAAGGTGCCAAAATACTTCAATGGGGGTGACAATAGTCTTTTCAACAAATGGTGTTAGAACAACTGGATAGCTATGTGGAAAAAATGAACTTTGATGCTTACTTCACATTATACAGAAAAATTAATTCAGAAGGGATCACAGATCTAAGCATAAGAAGTGAAAATATAAAACCTCTAGAAGAAAACATAGGAGAAATTCCTTGCAACCACGAAATAGACAAAGATTTCTTAGGGCCCCAAAAGTATGAAAGAAACAATTGATAAATTGAACTCAATCAAAGCTAAAAACTACCCTTCAAAAGATACTTTGAGGGCTTCCCTGGTGGCGCAGTGGTTAAGAATCTGCCTGCCAATGCAGGGGACACGGGTTCGAGCCCTGGTCTGGGAAGATCCCACATGCCGCGGAGCAGCTAAGCCCGTGAGCCACAACTACTGAGCCTGCGCATCTGGAGCCTGTGCTCCGCAATGGGAGAGGCCGCGACAGTGAGAGGCCCGCACACCGCGATGAAGAGTGGACCCCACTCGCCGCAACTGGAGAAAGCCCTCGCAGAGAAACGAAGACCCAACACAGCCAAAAATAAATAAATAAATAATTAAAAATATATATATTAAAAAAAAAAGATACTTTGAAAAAAATGAAAAGGGAAGCCAGAGACTGGGAGAAAATATTGCAATGCACACATCTGATAGAGGACTTGTGTTCACAGTTTATAAAGAACACTTAACAGCTGTAGAATAAGAAGACAAATCACCCACCCAATAAAAAAGTGAACAAAAGATATTTAAGACACTTAACAAAATAAGATGTTTAAATGACAAATAAGCCCATTAAAATATGTTCACCATCTTTAGTTATTAGGGAAATGTAAATTAAAGCCACAGGGTGATACCAGTACCCAACTTTAGCTAGCTCACAATAACAAATGTTGGCAGGAACTCATACAATTCTAATGGGAATGTAAAATCATATAACCACTTTGGAAGATAGTTTGGTAGTTTCTCAAAAAGTTAGGCTCATATTTATCTGAACCTGCCATTCTACTTGAATATATTTGCCCAAGAGAAATGAGAATCTTTGTTCACACAAAGCATTGTATAAGAATGTTTGTAGCAGCTTTATTCATGGTAGCCCCTAAACTGGGTCCCAAATGTTCATCGGTAGATGAATAGATAAACAAATGGTGATATATTTATATAATGGAATACAACCCAGTAATAAAAAGGAACAAACTACATGCAGGATCATAAATGAATCTCAAAAACATTATGCTGAAACAAAAATAAACCAGATACAAAAGAGTACATACTATATGATTCTAATTTATATGAAATTCTATTACAAACCTGATTTATTTTAATAGAAAGTAGATAGTGGTTGTCTGAGGTGGGAGGACAGATTGACTAGGAAGTGGTGCAAGGGAACTTTTAAAAATTCCATTTACCTACTGATGGATATTTGGGTTCCAGTTTGGGGCTACTATGAAAAAGCTGCTATAAACATTTTCATATAACACTTTTGTGGTGATAGAAATGTTCTGTATTTTGATTGTGTGTTCGTTGTATGAGTAGACATTTACCAAAACTCATCAAACTGCATACTTAAAAATGAACCTTATTTTATGTAAATTATACCCTAATAAAATTGATTTAAAAAGCCCACTGAGGTTGAAGGAAGTAAAGCTACTTATTCAAGTTCACATAGCTAGTAAGTGACAGAGAATAGATTGACACTCTCATCTATTTGACTCCAAGTTCATCCTCTTTTCATTATGTTATGCAGCCTTTTTATACACACAACAGATGCTCAATCAATACTACATTGAAAATAAACGTGAGCAGAGGGATTAAAGGCCTTGAAGGTGAAGCAAGAAATATATATTTCATCCTGAAGGTCTTACAGGTAGGAAAGAATAGGAGAAATAACTTAGGTACTCCCTTCTCCATGTTTGCATTGTACCTTGGGCTTATTTATCACATTTTATTATAATTATTTTACACAAATCTCTTTACCACTAGACTATCATCTAACTCATCTTTTATCTGTAGCTCTGACTGGTACATAAATGGGCTCAACAAATGGAATGAATGGATGAATGAGTCAGAATTACCTGATAGAGCTTTAGAGAATACTAATTGATGAAAGGCATAAGAGGAGGCCATTTTTGGATTGGAGGAAAGCAATTCTAAAATAAGCAATAGAAGACTGGGGTTTGAGCATGGTATACTGAAAAGAACATGGACTTTTAGATTAGATCCTGGCTTTGCCACTTATTAACTGTGTGATTTGGGTCAATTTGTTAATTGACTTCTTAGAGTCCTATAGTTTTTATCTGCAAATTGAAGATAATAATAATATTTATGGAGCTGGTTTTGAAAATATATGAAATAAGATACATGAAGAGTGTAGCATATTCTTTGGCTAAAACCTGATGGTCAATACAAATGGTAAATATTTCCCTTCTCTCATTTTCTCTTCTCACTGGTATTCAGGAATGCTTAGCTCTAAATTGGACATCAGTCTTAAACCTGGTCTTTTCATATATACAAGGACTTCAGACTGGAAATAATTCAAAGTCATTTAAAAATTGCCTGGACCAACTTCATTTTCGCCCACTGCTGGTGACTTTCTTCTATATTGACTCCAACATTCACAGTAGAATTATGCCAGCAATAGTGGGTATTCTTGCTTGTAAGCAGGAGCCTACAACGACATGCTCTGGTAATACAGTTTTTCTTTCAAGCCAAGGTGTGGTTTTGCTTTTATGAAGAGTAGAAAGCATAGTTCTGTGGTTAAGAAAATGGACTGCTAAATCAACTTGGAGATAAGTCACTTATTAACTGTGTAATCTTGAGGCTCAATTTCTCTCAGCTTCAATTTCCATATCTGTAAAAGGGAGGTAAAAATATATAAGATTGTTGCAAGGATTAAATGAGATTTTAAATGTGCAATACTTAGCATGGTAACTGAAATATTGTGAATGCTTAATAAACTTATTGCTATAAACATCATTATTAAATTATTCAGGAGAGAAATCTCAATAAGAACTGCACCAGGGTCCGATTGGAACATTTAATAATGATGCTTATAGCAAAAATTTTATTGGAACATTTGCAAGATTTATAATATAGTGAAGTTAGTATACATCGCTGTCTGTCAGTGTAGAACCATATGTGCTAACATTTCTTCTGGAGTTGATTTGACAAGAGTTTTCTTTTATGCTCTATCCGTTCAAATCATAACTGCCAAATATGCCTCTTGCCTTCATTATGCTGTTACTTTAGATTTCTAACTGCCAAATGCAAGGGAAATTTTGAAAACTGGTGAACAGTGGCTCAAATCTCAAATTGAGAATCATGTATATAGTTTCTGTATTGTAATATTGACAGGAATTTCAGGGTTTTTGAAAGTAGTTTTGTCACTCATGTCAGTAAAAGCAAAGAAAAGATGGAAGTTTTCAGTTTTCCAAAAAAGCAGCTTTATGGAGGTTTAATTTATATACCATAAAATTTACCCATTATAATACAACAGTTCAACAATTTTTAGTAAATTTATAGAGTTGTGGGACCATCACACGATCCAGTTTTAGAACATTCCCATTATCATAAAAAGTTCCGCACTGCCAGCCCCAGTCCACAGCTGATCTGCTTTCTGTCTCTGTAAATTCGCCTTTTCTGGACATTTCGTATAAATTGATCTTACAATATGTAATCTTTCACATGTAGGGTCTCACTTGTCATAATGTTTTAGAAGTTTACCCATGTTGTAGCCTGTATCACTAGTTTATTCCTTTTTATTGCCGAGTAGTATTCCATAGTATGGGTATATCTTGTTAAAAATATTTCATTCACCGTTAGATGGACATTTGGATAGTTTCCAGTATTGGATATTATAAATCATCTTGCTGTGAGCATTTGTATAAATGTTTTGGTGTTGACATATGTATTCATTTCTCTTGAGTAGATTCCTAGATGTGAATTTGCTAGGTTATATGGTGAATTTATGTTGAACTTTTAAAAAACTGATAAATTATCCCTCAAATTGGCAGTGCCATTTCATGTTCGCACCACCAATGTATGATAGTTTCAGTTTCTCCACATCTTTGCCAACATTTAGTATTGTGTATCTTTTTGATTCTAGATAATTTAGTGGGTATGTAGTAGTAACTTTGTGATTTTGATTTGTATTTCTTCAATGACCAAAGATGCTGAGCATCTTCTTTTTTGCTTACTAGCCATTCATTTATGTTCTTTGGTGAAATATGTCTTTAAATATTTTGCCCATTTCCCCCCAAGCTTTACTGAGATATAATTGACATATAATATTGTGTAAGCTTAAGTTGTACAATGTGATGATTTGATATGCACATATGTTGCAAAATGATTACCACAATAAAGTTAGTTAGCACATCTTTCACCTCAGATAATTACCACTTTTTTTCTGTTTTTGCTGCCACTATGGTGAGAACATTTAAGATTTACTCTCAGCAACTTTCAAGTATACAATACAGTATTGTTAACTATAGTTACCATGTACATTAGATCCCCAGAATTTATTTCTCTTAAAACTGGAAGTTTATAACCTTTGACCAATATATCCCCATTTCCCCCATGCCCTAGCCTATGTCAACCACCAATCAACTCTCTGTTAATATGAGTTCAGCTTTTTTTTTCAGCTTTATTGAGGTAAAATTCACTACAATTGTAAGATATTAAGTGTACATCTTGGTGATTTAATAGCTGTATACTTTGTGAAAGATTCCCACCATCTAGATAATTAATACATCTATCACCTCACATATTTATTTCTGCCTCTTTTAAATTATTTTTGGGTGGGACATTTAAGTTCTGCTCTCTTAGCAAATTTCAATTATACAATACAGTGTTATCAACTATAGTCACTATGTTATATGTTAGATCCTCAGACCTTAATCATAGTTGAAAATTTGTACACTTTTACCAATCTCTCCCTATTTCCTCTCTTCCCCTCAGAAACCTGGCAACCACTTTTCATTTCTATGAATTTGACTTAAAAAAAAATGGATTCCATATATAAGTGATACCATGCAGTATTTTTCTTTGTCTGGCTTATTTCACTTAGCATAATGCCCTCAATTTTCATCCATGTTGTCACAAATGGCAGGATTTCCTTCTTTCTCATGGCTGAATAATTACACACACAATACATCTTCTTTCTCCATTAATCCATTGCTGGACACTTACGTTGTTGCCATATCTGGAGTATCGTGAATAATTCTACAAGACACAGGAGTGCAGATATCTCGTAGATATCCTGTTTTCATATCCTTTGAATATATACCCGGAAATGGGATTGTTAGATCATATGGTAGTTCTATTTTTAATTTTTTGAGGAACCTCCATATTGTTTTCCATAGTGGCTGCACCAATTCACATGACCAGCAGTGCACAAGGGTTCCCTTTTCTTCACATCATTGCCAAGACTTATTTCTTGTCTTTTTGATAATAGCCATTCTAACAGGTGTGAGGTGATATCTCATTGAGTTTTCAATTTGCATTTCCCTGATTAGTGATGCTGAGTACCTTTTCATGTACCTGTTGGTCGTCTGTATGTTTTCTTTGGAAAAATGTATATTCAGTTCTTTGCCCATTTTTAAACCAGATTGTTTATTTCTGTTGAGTGTCTTATATATTTTGGATATTAACCCTGTATATGATATACGATTTACAAATATTTTCTTTCATTCAGTAGGTTAGATTTTCGTGTTGTTGATGATTTCCTTTGCTGTGGCTTTTTAGTTTGGTGTAGTACCACCTGTTTATTTTTGCTTTTGTTGCCTTTGCTTTTTGCGTCAAATCCAAAAATCATTGCCAAGATCAATGTCAAGGAGCTTACCCCCTGTTTTCCCCTGGGAATTTTATAGTTTCAGGTTTTAAACTTAAGTCTTTAATCCATTTTGTATTAATTTTTGTGTATGGTGTAAGATAGGGGTCTAATTTCATTCTTTTACATGTGGCTGTCCAGTCTTACCATTTACTGAAGAGACTATCCTTTCCCCATTGTATATTTTTGGCTCCTTTGTTTTTTACTATTGCCATTTTGTTTGTTTTCCAGCTGTTTTGAAATTCTTTTGTGTTTTTTCTTCTTCTCTTTATCTCTGCCTTTGTGATTTGATGATTTTCTGTAGTGCTATACTTAGATTTATTTCTCTTTGTCTTTTGTGTCTCTCTTACAGGTTTTTGGTTTGTGGTTACCATGAGGCTTATATAAAACATATTTATAATAGTCTATTTTAAGCTGATAGCAAGTTAAAGCACATGCTAAAGCTCTATTTTTTACTTTACACCCCACATTTTGTTTTTGATATCGCAGTTTACATCTTTTTACTTTGTGTATCTATTAACAAATTATTGTAGTTATAGTTATTTTTACCACTTTTGTTTCTTAACCTGCATACTAGGGTTATAAGTGATTTACCTGCTACCATTACAAGAGAGTGTTCTGAATTTGACTATATATTTACGTTTGCCAGTGAGATAAATACTTTCCTGTATTTTTTTTTAAAAACAGGAAAACTATATTTAGTGCTTTTTTTACATGTGTTATAGTTTTTTTGTTTTTGTGCGTTTGTTAAATTTTTACTGGAGTATAGCTGATTCACAATGTTGTATTAGTTTCAGGTGTATCGCAAAGTGAATCAGTTATACCTATACATATATCCAGTCTTTTTTAGATTCTTTTCCCATATAGTCCATTACAGAGTACTCAGTAGAGTTCCCTGTGCTATACAGTAGGTCCTTTTAGTTATCTATTTTATATATAGTAGTGTGTATATGTAAATCCCAATCTCCCAAGTTATCCCTCCCCTCCTTACTGCCTGGTAACCATAAGTTTGTTTTCTACATCTGTAACTATATTCCTGTTTTATAGATAAGTTCATTTGTACCCTTTTTAAAGATTCCACATATAAGAATTATCAAATGATATTTGTCTTTCTCTGTCTGACTTACTTCACTCAGTATGACAATCTCTAGGTCCATCCATGTTGCTGCAAATGGCATTATTTCGTTCCTTTTTATGGCTGAGTAATATTCCATTGTATATATGTACCACATCCTCTTTATCCATTCCTCTGTTGTTGGACATTTAGGTTGCTTCTATGTCCTGGCTATTGTAAATAGTGCTGCAATGAACATTGGGGTGCATGTATCTTTTTGAATTATGGTTTTCTCCGGATATATGCCCAGGAGTGGGATTGCTGGATCATATGGTAGCTCTATTTTCAGTTTTTTAAGGAACCTCCATATTGTTCTCCATAGTGGGTGAACCAGTTTACATTCCCACCAACGTGCAAAAGGGTTCCCTTTTCTCCACACCCTCTCTAGCATTTATTGTTTGTAGATTTTTTGATGCTGGCCATTCTGACTGGTGTGAGGTGATACCTCATTGTAGTTTTGATTTGCATTTCTCTAATGATTAGTGATGTTGAGCATCCTTTCATGTGTTTGTTGGCAACCTGTATATCTTCTTTGGAAAAATGTCTATTTAGGTCTTCTGCCCATTTTTGGATTGGGTTGTTTGTTTTTTTTGATATTGAGCTGCATGAGCTGTTTATATATTTTGGAGATTAATCCCATGTCGGTTGCTTTATTTGCAAATATTTTCTCCCATTCTGTGGGTTGTCTTTTCGTTTTGTTTGTGGTTTCCTTTGCTGTGCAAAAACTTTTAAGTTTAATTTGGTCCCACTTGTTTATTTTTGTCTTTACTTTCATTACTCTGGGGGTGGATTGAAAAAGATCTTGCTGCAATTTATGTCAAAGAATGTTCTGCCTATGTTTTCCTCTAAGAGTTTTATAGTATCAGACCTGATATTTAGGTCTTTAATCCATTTTGAGTTTATTTTTGTGTATGGTGTCAGGATTTCATGTATTTTCATGTTACTAATTAACATCCTTTTATTTCAACTTGAAAAATCCCTTTAACACTTTTTGTAAGGCCAGTTTAGTGGTGATGAACTCCTTTAGCTTTTGCTTGTCTGGAGAACTCTTTCTCTATCCTTTAATTCTGAAGGACAACTTTGCTGGGTAATATATTCTTGGGGGGCAGTTTTTTTCTTTCAGAATTTTGAATAGATCATGCCAGTCCCTTATGGCCTGCAAAGTTTGTGCTGAATATCTTCTGATAGTTATATGGGGGTTCTCTTGCACATAGCAAGTTGTTTTCTCTTGCTAGTTTTAAGAATCTCTCCTTTTATTTAACTATTCACAGTTTAATTATAATGTGTCTTGGTGTGGGTCTCTTTGTATTCATATTGTTTGAAATTCTCTCTGGGCTTCCTGGTTCTGGATGTCTATTTCTTTCCCCAATTAAGGGAAGTTTTCAGCCATTCTTTCTTTGAATAAACTTTCTGCCCCTTTCACTTTTTTTCCTTTTGGGACCTCTGTAATGCATGTATTTGTCTACTTGATGGTGTCCCATAAATCTCTTAAACTATATTTATTCTTTTTGTTCTTTTTCTTTTTGCTTCTCTGATGGAATGAATTCCATTGCCCTGTCTTCAAGTGTGCTATTGATCCCCTGTATGGAATTTTTCAGCACAGTTATTATATTCCTCAGCTCTGTGATTTCTGTTTGGTACTTTCTTTATATTTTCCATCTCTTTGTTGGAATTCTTACTTTGTTCATGAATTGTTCTCCTGACTTTGTAAGCATCTCTATGACATTATTTTGATTCTTTATCAGGTATATCACTTATCTTTGTTTTTTTAAGGTCTGTTTCTGGAGTTTTATCTTGTTCTTTTGTTTGGAACATATCTCTCTGTTTCTTTATTTTCCTTGACTTTCTGTATTTCTGTGCATTAGATAAACAGCCACCTCTCTCAGTCTTAATGGAGTGGTCTCATGTAGGAGAGGAACCTTATCATTCAGCCTGGCCCCTAGCTCAAGACTGAGTTTCAAACCTTTGTGATTGTCCAAGCTGCCTTCTTTGTTCTTAGTGATTCCCAGTAGTTGAGAGTATGCCAAGAACTGTCAGTGTCCCCAAAGTGAGGATCTCAGCATCTAGATGCAGGCTGATTAGAATCTGTACCCTCTGGCAGGAGCTTTCAAAGTCTTTCAGGGAAAGACTGGGAAATGGGCTTTTCTGTTTGCTCCCTTTGTCCAGAGCCCTGGGGGGATAGTAGATTAAGAGTTGTTTCTTTGTTTTCTGCAGTCCTGTGGGACCCACAAACAGAATCCCTGTTTTCCACCAGAGCCAGGAGATCAAAGGGTGTATCTCTTGCAGCAGTGTAAAAGCCAGGGTGCCAGACATGTATACAAGCTCCTTGTAGGGAGATAATGGTATTTGAAGCTGACTACATGGTGTCTGCCCGCTTCCCAGGTCTCTGGCAAGGAGTATAGTCTGTCCCCAGATGCATACTAAATTATAAGTCTGACCCTTAGGTAGCAGTTTTTTAAGTATGCTAAAAGACCTCTTTCAGAAAAGACTGGTAGGGACTTCCCTGTTGGTCCAGTGGTTAAGAATCCGTCTTGCAATCCAGGGGATGCTGGTTCGATCCCTGGTCAGAGAACTAAGATCCCACATGCCGCGGGGCAACTAAGCCTGCGTACCAGAACTAGAGAGCCCACGTGCCATGACTGCAGAGCCCATGCGCTCCAGAGCCCACGTGCCACAACTAGAGAGAAGCTCATGCACTGCAAGGAAGAGCCTGTGCACCACAACAAAAGATCCCGCATGCCACAACTAAGACCCGACTCAGCCAAAAAATAAATAAATGAATAAATATTAAAAAAAGAAAAGAAAAGACTAGTAAATGGGCATTTCTGTTTGCTTTTTCGGCACTGAGCTGTGGGGGAATAGCTGGTTAAGAAGTGTTTCTTTGTTTGCCACAGTCCTTTGGAGCCTGGAATTCAAGCCTCACTGGCCACAGAGTCAGGTGACTAAAGGGTGAGTCCTCTGGCAGCAGCTGCAAAAGCCAGGTGCCATACATATGTGCCCATTCCTTTCAAGGATACACTGGTGACCCATATCAATGTGACTTTTTTCTCATTCTCTCAATGTGTGGTAGTTGCTCAGCTAGTTTCTGGATTTGTTTCAGAGGGATTTGTTTTGTGTATAGCTGTAGATTCAATGTATCCATGGGAGGAGGTGAAGGAGCCTCCTATGTTATCATCTTGGAATAAAACCCTTTTACCCATTTTAAAATTAGGTTTTCTGTCGTCTTATTATTAAGTTTTAAGGGTTATTTTATATTTTGGATGCACTTTTTTTTTTGTTTGTTTTTTTATCAAATATACTAATAGCAAATATTTTCTCCAATCTTTAGCTTGTCTTTCACTTTTAACATGGTGGTTTAAAATGGTTTATAATTTTTATTGTGTAATTTATTGAATTTATCTTTAAAGACTCATACATTTGGTATCATATCTAAACATTCTTTCCTAACCCCAAATGGTGAATATTTTCTTTCTCCCTCCCTCCCTCCCTCCCTTCCTTTCTTCTAGACATTTTATACTTAACTTTTTTTAGCTTTTACATTTAGGTCTGTGATCCATTATGTTTTGTTTTGGTTTTGGTTGCGCTGTGTGGCTTGTGGCATCTTAGTTCCCTGAGCAGGGATTGAACCTGGAGCCCCAGCAGTGAGAGCGCCGAGTCTTAACCACTGGACCGCCAGGGAATTCCCAGGTCTGTGATCCATTTTGAGTTAAGTTTTGTGTGTTGTGTGGAGTAAGGCTCTAAGACTTTTTTTTTTCTTTTTACTTATGGATTTCCAATAGTCTCAACTCCATTTGTTGAAAAGACTATCCTTTCCCTATTGAATTGCCTTGGCAACTTGTGGAATAGACAACAATTTTAGTTCCTGGAAGAATGAGACAATATTTTGTGGTCTTTTCTAGACCTTGTAACTAATTTTGCAATTTAGATTTCAAAGGCTTTTTCATTTCCAAATTATGGTGTCTCTAGGAAGTACACAGAAAATCACAACAACATGATTATTTAAATAACAACTAAGTCAACTAGTTGGAAAAACTAGTTGTTATTTTTGACCTAGTAACAAGAATTTAGACTCTAAAATTCCAGTATTAAGATAATATTCTACTAAGAGCAAAGCAAACCTATTCATATTTAATCAAAGGAATATTTATTTGAAGTTCAGAGCAATACAATTATATGAATATATGTACATTCACTTGACATGGTTCTTTGTCTTTCAGGTAGGTAATAACTCCTATGTGTACTTTTTAGATTTAGTTTCTAATATGCAAACTTGTGATATAATGTGCTACATTTGTGAGAACAGACCCATTTATTTCTTATATACTGGTTCTCTCATAGCTTGTGTTACTACTAACTCATAGTATCCTATCTGTAATTTTATCCTTTTTTTCTTAAATGTGTTCTGTTTCATTTTACTTTTGATATTAGGTGTTGAGGCTGATAAAAAAACTTCTCCCCACAACCACACCAGAGATTTAAAAAAAAAAAAGATTTGAGATTTTGAGATTTGAGACACCTTGCTTTTTTGCGGAGTTGGTTTTCTATACAAATAGCAATTTCAGTGCTTAAAAACATTTTATATGATATTTACTTATTTAAAATAGTTCTCCCAAGTTTTGAGTTTCCATTATGTAAAATTTGCTTTTCAGTGAATTTAATCATCTCATAAAATGTATTTTTAAAATCTCTTTATTAACATAACTACAAGAGAGAATGAACTTTGTAGTGAAGCTTTGACTGAAGCTACTCATTTAAAGAAAATTCTGAAGTCTCTACTCTGATATTGTGAGGCTTTTTCTGTTATTTTGCTGTCATTCTGATTACCTGGTGCACATGGGTGGGCTTATAATATTTCTTGAGTTGTTAAATCTGATCAGCCGTCCAGGTCATCACATCTGCTACCACATCTGTGCTCTAGATTCATTTTACTTTTGATATTAGGTGTTGAGGCTGATAAAAAACTGAGGCTTTTGAATTTTAGAGAAACAATTCTTAGTAATAACATTAGTTATACAAAAGGTAACATAAAACTATTAGTCTGAAGAAATGCTTTAAGATCAAAAGGCCTGATGATGTATTTATAAAATTAAATTAATTGGCAAATGCTAAGAAGATTTCATGCAAAATAAAAACTAACTTGACTTTGTAAAGAACAATAATTTCAGACTGATATAATATGCTCTTATGGTAGGCCTGGGAAGTTATAAATTATGGAGAAACTATAATATAATCTTGTTTAAAAGTAATTTTAGTCAATTACAGTGGTTTCAAAATGAATTTTTCAGAGTCCTGGAGTCAGTGGGTGAGTGTGGACAGAGGTAGGAAAAATGCTAAACCAGTGAGATGCTAGGTTCTCCATCTAAATTTTAACTGGAATAGATCATCTTGGGTTTTACATGATGGAATTTCATGTAAATGTAATAATAAATACACAGTAAAGAGACTTTTTGTACTTGATTCCCAGAACAGTATATTAGATATCCATATAATACCCATTTCAGCAATATCTCAGTGTAAATCTTACCTTTAAGTGAACAACAAACTGTTACAAAATTATTATGTGACAATTCATTATCATTAGTTTCAAGAATTGCTTGCTGGATGTTTTTGTTAGGTTATGTAAATAACTAATTTAGAAAAATTTGAAGTTACTAATATTATAGATCTATATACTTAAGAGTATAAGAATTCTCTGATGTAATTTAAAAATGCAATCCTGGAATTGGCTTGCTAATGTCATATTTAGAATTTTGCTAAATATTTTTGCTAATGTTTATATGTGAGGTTAGACTATAATTTTATTTTCTCATACTGTTCTTGTCCAGTTTTTGTACCAAGTTTCCACTGGCTTCATAAAGAATTAGGGAAGCTCTATCTCATTTTCTGTTCTCTAGAACATTTTGTACAAAAAAAGGAGTCGTTAGTTCCCTGAAGGTGTGATAAAACTTGTTTGTGAAATCGTCTGTCCATGGTGTCTTTATAGGTTGATTTTGTGACTTCTGCTTCAGTACATTAAAATGGTTCTAGGTCTATTCAAGTTGTGTATTTCTCTTTAGTTAAAGTAAATTATATTTTTCCAGGAAATTATCCCTTTTGTCTGTGTTTTCAAATTTATTGGCCTAAAGTAGTTCATACTGTTATGATCTTAAATCTCTACTTGTAATTAAGTCTATTTCTTATTTCTAATAGTGTTTATTTTTTTCTCTCATTGCTTTTTATGATCAATATGGTCAGAAGTTTGACAACTTTACTATTCTTTTCAAAGACCTGTTAATCTGCTCTATGTTATTCTTTGCTTTATATTTTATCAAATTTGATTCCCATATTTATTATTTCTTTTTTTCTGCTTTCTTTTGTTTAATCTGTTGTCTTTAAAAAAAACTTGAGTTAAAATCTTGGCTAATAGTTTTCTGTTTTTTCTTCTCTAATATGTGTATTTCAACTATAACTTTTCCTGTTAAGTACCACTTTATCTGCAACCCATATATTCATATGTGACGTTAATTGCTAGATATTTGATATATCTATTACAAAACAGAAATTTAAACAATGAACTATTTAACTGTGTAATTTTTATGTAATATAATTTTATATAAAATTTTAAGGTAATTTCTATGTTGATTTTCTTTTTCTCTTTGGTCTCCAATTTTATTGCTTTATATTCTGCACACTAACTCTTGGTATTTAGTATTTGTTGAGAGGGATGATTGTAACCTGTTATGTGGATAATTTTTGTGAATGTTTAATGTGTACATGAAAGGAATATTTTTCCTTAACATTGCCTTTTATATTCCACTTCTTTTTTTTTTTTAACATCTTTATTGGAGTATAATTGCTTTACAGTGGTGTGTTAGTTTCTGCTTTATAACAAAGTGAATCAGTTATACATATACATATGTTCCCATATCTCTTCCCTCTTGCATCTTCCTCCCTCCCGCCCTCCCTACCCCACACCTTTAGGTGGTCACAAACCACAGAGCTGATCTCCCTGTGCTATGCGGTTGCTTCCCACTAGCTATCTATTTTACGTTTGGTAGTGTATATATGTCCATGCCACTCTCTCTCTTTGTCACATCTTCCACTTCTTTTTTGTATGTAGTTTCTTTCACATATCATTTAGTGTCTTTCAGTCTATTAGTGTCAATTTTTCAATCTGAAAATGTCTTTATTATTGAATGCAGTTTTAGCTGGATATCCAAGTCCTTACTCAAAAGTCACCTTAGTAAGTCTTAACTTTAACCTATTTGAACTTGCAGCCTACTCTAACCTCGGCTCTGTCTCCCACTTCCCACCTATCTTGTATTAATTAAAAAATAACATTTATTATAGTTTAACGTATTATGTATTTTGTATATTTTTATGTTTATTATTTATCCTCTTAGGATATAAGCTCCATGAAGGTAGGGATTTTAAACTGTTACTAGATGTATTCCAACACCTAGAAGAGTGTCTGGCACATAAAAAGTATATGGGTAAAAAGTACTTAATAAATATTTATTGAATGAAAGAAAAAGTAAGCTTAGGTTCTGGGTTCATATTTATTTTAAATTTTTACATGTAGATATTATTCTGTTCCTATCACCAGGATGTAGGCTCCATGAAGGCAGGAATTTTTTGTTTGTTTTGTTCACTGCTGTTTGTTTTGTTCTAGGGCCTAGAACAGTGTCTGGAATTCAATAAATATTAGTGAATTAATGAAATAATAATTAGGTTACTCTCCATCTAATTGTGTTTCTGTTGCATTCAGTGTGTCTTTACTGTGAGTTTGCTTTTAGCATTTTCTTTTTGTCTTTAGTTATCTGCAGTTTCTCAGTGATGTATCCCAGTGATGTATCAGAAAAAAAAGATTTATTTTAAAATTTTTGCATAGGATTCATTTGCTTCCTCAATCTGATCATGTTTTTCATTAATTATGGCAAATTCTTAGCTATTACCTATTCAGTATTTACTCTTTCTTATTCTCTCTTGAAGCTCCTATTTAAATAGACATATGATTGCCTTTTTCATTCAATCCTCCCTGACTCTCATCCTCTTGTTTGTATTTTCTATTTCTTTATTGTGTTTCATTCTGGGTAATTTTCTCAAGTCCATCTTCCCATATAATAATTTTCTCTTCAGCTGTATCTAATCTGCTGATAATCCATACGTTGAGATTTTAATATGTTGGTGATTATATTTTTTATTTATAGAAGTTCTGTTTTTTTAAAAAAATTGCTTATTTATCATGAGGTTCTTTCAGTATGTTTCCTTTTAAAGTATGTTTTTATTTCTTTTTTTAACCTTTTAAAATAAATCCAAGAATATTTATTTTAAAATCTCAGATTGTCTTATTTTCTAAAGGTTTTTTTTTTTTTTAGGTAAAAACTCTGTTTTACTCATTTGTTATGTCTAGTGATTCTCCATTATGGTGAATCAAGTCCGCATATGACTTGTAATCTTATCAGGAGTTTGTTTTTCCATGAGAGTTACATGTGTTGTAGAAATATCCCTAGAGATGAGTTTTATGTTTATTTTTGTTGGGTGCTCCAGGAGTCCTACTGTCTGAGGCTGGTTTTTGAAAGTTTCTTGGTTTGGGATTTTTGCCACTGATGGATGGTGCAGGATTGGAGTTTTAATTTCTCATGGGAGACTCCCCTTTTCCACTTACAGCATTCAGCAGTGGTAAACATTCTTGCCATTGCCTTGGCCTGGAAGGTTCAGGCTTAAAAAAAAAACCTATTTATAAGTAGGAAACTTTCTAGTTTCTAGTAAAGGGAATTTCATTTCCAGATCTTGCCTCGGTCCCTGCCTAAGCGTTAAAATTGTGACCCCAAGCTTTAGGATTATATATATCTGGGTATGATACTTGCTTTGACCACTGAAGTCACACCATCTATGATTATTATTATGTCTTGAGTTCCCTCTGTTTCTCTTACGTTGGGGATTTCCTCTTCTTCTTTTTTTTTTTAGCTTTGATATATACTTAATATTTGGGAGCTATATTTTATGCAGCACTCTGTATATGTTTGTAGTGGGATAAGATCTTCAGTTGCTCAATGTGGCACATTGTTACACTGGAAGTCTTGAATAGGGATACTCTAGTACTGAAACAAAAATTCAAAAATTAAATATAAATCTGAATTTGATGCTGTATTTCCCTACTATTACATGCAACATCAACACATTAGTTTCAGCAAAACAATATCATCTGTTTCATAAAATTAATGTTATTAATTTGAATGTTAATGTTTTGTAGCTTTCTATATTTTGAACTTGTAGATCTGAGTATTTTTAATTATAAAGGAATTATATGCATAATATTTTGTCTAACTTTGTATGTACTTAGATTGCATTATAATATGAATATTTAAATCAACATTGGAAGTCCATCATAATTATTTTTCATAAAAAAGACCTCAAGTTTGAGAAACGCTGAACTAATTATGACTGGAAAAAATTATATTTAGAGTGACGGTACTACATTAAACTTGGGTTTTTGTCTTAACTCTTACTGCTAATTATGTATTCATATTGGCTCACCTTTTTGGGTAACATAGTGGCTTAGTCATTACTATTCTCATATTTATATACCTAAAGCAAATTTGTCTTTAAGGTATACACTATTTAGTATATATAGTATATCTAGTATTTACATTTATTTTACTGACTCAGTAATGTCCCACAGGAATGAGCACTGATTTTTCAGAATTATTTGAGAAAGTTATTCAAAACACAATGTCAGTTATACTTCACCCCCTCCAGACATACTGATAATGCTCTCAGGATTTTATCTTGAAACTAACAAGGAGCTACTGAAGATTTTAAGCAATATTATTGAACCAAATTCTATTTTTACATTTTCTTTCTTGACTATAAAACACAATTGTTTCTGAAAAGTTTTTCTCAGGATACAGGTGATTTAACTTGTCTCTCCTCTTGTTTAGACATTTGGCATTCAATAATCTAATGCCCATCATGTCAGAGGATATGGCCTTGAATATGACAGGGAGTAGGATCTAGGGAAAGCATTTTTAGTGTTTACAGTAAAGAGGAGCCAACTTTGAACTTTGGAGTTACCCAGAGTGGGCCTCTTATGATGCAGAATAGCAGGGTGGGATTTACCTAACCCAACCAGCCAGTTGCCATTCTTAGTAGGGAAGATTCCATACCAGTGTTTCAGCTTTGATCCAGTTCCACCTCTATGGGCCATCTAGCTGATCCACTTACATCACTATCCATGACTCTCAGGGACTTCTGGTGTTACTGCATTTGGTAGCATGCCAGACAACTTGACAGAGCCTTAGAAGGTCAGAAGGGTTAGTCAGTTGCTTCTGCCCTCTACCTCCAACCTAACCAGTACCCAAGAGACACTGTCAAGATTAACTTCATCATTGATAATCTCTATCTCATGGACAAGATACATGTTGGTGGTGGGGTGGACATGCTCACCAAAGATGGCAGTTTTTCCTCTGTACCATCTTTTTTTTTTTTTTTTGTCTTTTTTTTTGTAGTTTAGAATGGAAATGCTCTTTTTTCATATTTATAAAATTTACATTTTTATTGTGAAATATTCAGACACAGGAAACCATAAAGAGTTGATCATCTGTAGCTATGCCTAACAATAATATCACTTAGACATATTAACATATTGATGGATATTCTTTCAAACATTTAAATCCACATATACACAAACACATATGTACATATGTATCTTATATGTATCTCACTGATATATTTGACTATTTTCATTTCTTTTTAGATGCCTTTGGGCTGGGACTGACTTTTACTCTTTAAAACATTAATTCAGTGTTGAAATTATTTACTTTGACATTTTTGGCTATGAAATGTCATATCAAATGATTGTGCTATGACACAAAAAGGAAGAATAAAGAATCATAGAATTATAAAATTTAATATCTAAGAGACCTTTGAGAACTTTAAGTCCTACTTTAAAAGCCAGAGCTGACAGACAGGTCGGCATTATTTCCCCTGTCCATGTTGTCATATATTATGCAAACTTACAAAGGAAAAAAAAAGCTGTTATTGAAGATAGGAGTATTTAAAAGATGAAGCCTCACTCATAAATTTCCTTTCCACGTAAACTAAAATTTCTCATTTTGTTCCATTATAACTTCAAAGGACCTTGCATAGTTTATTGACTAGTCATATACATAGGTATTATCCCATTTTTTTGCAACTTAATTTGTACACACAATTTTGTGCAGGTCCGTGGGGGAGTTCTTCAAAATAATGTATCTCCAGAAGATGGCTTAACAGTGGAGGCAAGACGTCCTTTCTTTTGGTGTAATTCTTAGTTAGGTTAACTCAGAAGTAAATTTAGAATTGTAACTAACATCTTGTTGAAGTTACCTAAAATGAGGAGGAAAGTAAAGAAAAAGAAATGAGAAGAAAGCACCAGCAGGACCAAAAAGTAGCTTCTGTTTTAAAAAGAATTTATTTCTCTTTTGCTGTAGGTTTACATGTGTGGGTGGGTTTTCACAATTCTGAAGTTGTTGTAAATAAATTAGCTGTAAAGCAGTCACAGATTTTTTTTTTCTTTGTTTTCTAAATTACTTCAGGTATCAAGCTGAGAAGTCTGTGGGGCTTTTAGTAACAGCATAGTTTCATATTATGATTTTTTGAAAGTGGAGGCAGAAACAACCCAAATAATTCCATTTACATCTGAATTAAATTCTTTGGGCATTTCTTGGATTTTATTAGCAATTCAGTAAGAAGTCTAGTATTAGGAGATATACAGTAATTACAAAAGAATGGGAAGGATAGAAGTAAAAGGGCACTGAATTCATAATGCAGAATTTTGCTGAAGTTATCACATTTTTGTGATTAGAGGGTGATGGATAAAATTTTAATCCTTCAAAGTAATTTTCTGTGGATTACAATCTGTGTATTTTTTACACTTACTCTACTAATTGTTCCATTGCAAATGTCAATTTTGTAAGACGTCTCAACGGATTTGAGGGACATTTTTTAAGTCATTTACCGACCCAATTTTCATAAAGCCCATTAGTATATATTATAATAATAGATATTTATTGAAGATAAAACATATTTACAAACAATGATACCCATTAGCTGTATGACATCAGACAAATAAGTGACATTTTTAGGGCCAGTTTCCTTACCTGTTAAACGAGAAAATGTTGTCGAATGCACGTTCATGTGCCTGACGCTCAGTGAGGCCAAACAACCTCAGTTTGGAGCAGAGAAAGGTTTATTGCAGGGCCAAGCAAGAACAGCTGGCTCATGCTCAAAAAACCTGAACTTCCAGATGGTTTTCAGGAAAGCATTTTTATAGGCAAAATTTGGGGTGAGGGCAGCAGGGTGTGTGACTTTCTTCTGATTGGTCAGTGGTGAGGTAGTAAGGTGGTGCTCCAGGAATCTTGTGCTCAGCCTGAAGTTACCATCCTCCACCTGGGTAGGGGCCTTCGTTCCCGCAAAAGAACTGAAAGATATTGTTACATATATTCCTTGAGGAGGAACCAGGACCCTGCTTTATATTGTTTTTTGATTGCTTCTCCTTTGTTTCTGCATTTCCTTACCTCCCTGGATAGAAACTGTTTGAATCTGCTTTTTGGAACACAGGGAGGTCTAGGAGGCAGAAGCCTTTTTCCTACAAACAAGAAACAGGGGAACACAGAAAGGCTTTTGTACCCAGGAGGGCCCCACAGGGTCCTACCCAGTTTCAGAAATTAGCCTAAATTATTTCTAATATTCTTTTTAATTCTAAGTTCTATGAGGTCATTAAAAATGAGAGAAATAATTCAATATGTGAATGAAAGTAATCCATTGTAATTTAAAGTTACAAGTTTATAGCTACTAAATATATCACTTCTATTCAGATTAGTAGTGATATCAATAATAATTTATCTTTCTGAATCTGATATGATTATTTCTTTGCTTTCTACCTTTCATAAGATAAAGTCAGAACTCCTCAAGATAGCACATTTGAGCAATTATAATTATAATATAGCCCCAACCTGTCTTTCTTGCTTTCTCTCTTAAAACCCCTGTACTACCGGCATATCAAACTCCTTTTTAAAAATTTTATTTAATTAATTTTATTTATTTTTTGGCTGCATTGGGTCTTTGTTGCTGCACGTGGGCTTTCTCTAGTTGCGGCGAGCAGGGTCTACTCTTTGTTGTGGTGCACGGGCTTCTCACTGCGGTGGCTTCTCTTGTTGGGGAGACATGGGCTCTAGGCGTACGGGCTTCAGTAGTTGCAGCACGTGGGCTCAGTAGTTGCAACACACAGGCCCTAGGGCATGCAGGCTTCAGTAGTTGAGGTGCGTGGGCTCAGTAATTGCGGTGTGTGTGCTCTAGGGCATGTGGGCTTCAGTAGTTGTGGTGTGCAGGCTCAATAGTTGTGGCTCGTGGGCTCTAGAGTGCAGGCTCAGTAATTGTAGTTGATAAACAATGTAGTTTATAAACAATGATACCCATTAGCTGTATGACATTGGACAAATAAGTGACTTTTTTAGGCCCAGTTTCCTTACCTGTTAAATGAGGAAATGTTGTCCAACACAAGTTCATGTGCCTGACGCACAGTGAGGCCAAACAAACCTCAGAGTTTGAGGCAGAGAAAGGTTTACTGCAGGGCCTAGTTGCTCCGCGGCATGGGGATCTTCCTGGGCCAGGGATTGAACCTGCGTTCCCTGCATTGGCAGGTGGATTCTAAACCACTGCGCCACCAGGGAAGTCCCTCAAGCTCTTTTTTAATGATTATTTTTTGAGTAATAGCTTATCAAGATATAATTCACATACCGTAAGATCCACCCTTTTAAAGTGTATAATTTGGTGGTTTTTAGTATATTCACAGAGGAGTAGAGCCATCATCACTAATTTCAGAAGATTTTCATAACCCCTCAGAGAAACCCTGTACCCATTAGCAGTCATTCCCTTTTCTCCTTCTGCCTAGTCCCTGGAAACTATTAATATACTTTCTGTCTCTGCAGATTTACGTAAACTGAACAATTCATATAGATGGAGTCATATAATATGTGACCTTTTATGACTGGCTTCTTTCACTTAAGATGATGTTTTCAAGGTTCACCCATGTTGTAACATGTATCAGTTTTTCATTCCTTTTTATGGCCAAATCGTATTTAATAATAGTAATAATAATTTATCACATACTATTTATTCATTTATCAGCTGATAGACATTTGGGTTGTTCCCACATTTAGGCTATTATGAATAATGCTGCTGTGAACATTCTTGTACAGATTTTTGTGAGAACATATGTTTTTATTTTCTTGGGTTTATACCTAGGAGTAGAATCGCTGGTTCCTATGGTAAGTCTATGTTTAACTTTTTTTTTTTTTTTAAAGAGTCTGATGTTACTGTTTTGTTTTGTTTTGTTTTTTAAATTAATTAATTAATTAATTTATGGCTGTGTTGGGTCTTCGTTTCTGCGCGAGGGCTTTCTCCAGTTGTGGCAAGCGGGGGCCACTCTTCATCGCGGTGCATGGGCCTCTCACTATCGTGGCCTCTCTTGTTGCGGAGCACAGGCTCCAGACGCGCAGCCTCAGTAATTGTGGCTCACGGGCCCAGCTGCTCCGCGGCATGTGGGATCCTCCCAGACCAGGGCTCGAACACGTGTCCCCTGCATTAGCAGGCAGATTCTCAACCACTGTGCCACCAGGGAAGCCCTATGTTTAACTTTTTGAGGAACTGTCAAACTATTTTCCAAAATGTTTTCACCATTTTATAATCCCACCAGCAATGAATGAGAGTTCCAGTTTCTCCTCATTCAGACTTTTAAAATGTGGATTTAAAAAATATCTTTTTATTCATGTGTTTACACAACACAAATTATTAAGAGCAAACCGCTATGCACAGAGGTAAACATGAAGTAATGCCAGCAGTACTATAATGTTTATAGTATCTACAATGTCTGTGTGAAATGAAATTCATATTTTATGGCAAGACAAGAAAAACTTAAACCTAAAAAAAATTTTCTCTTTCCTTTGGCCTCCTCTCTCCCACCTACTGTGCATTGTTTATCTATATTATGCATCAACCAAACCTCCCCCGTTGGCAGAAATATCTGCTCAGCCATGAAGAGCAACATTCTCCTAGCACCAATAAGACTTCTTAAAAGATAACATTCCTTCTTGATCTTTTTTTTTTTTTTTTTTTTAATAAAGATAGTGAAATAGAAAGTCCTTATTTATTTATTTATGGCTGTGTTGGGTCTCCGTTTCTGTGCGAGGGCTTTCTCCAGTTGTGGCAAGCAGGGGCCACTCTTCATCGCGGTGCGCAGGCCTCTCACTATCGCGGCCTCTCTTGTTGCGGAGCACAGGCTCCAGACGCGCAGCCTCAGTAATTGTGGCTCACGGGCCCAGTTGCTCCGCGGCATGTGGGATCTTCCCAGACCAGGGCTTGAACCCGTGTCCCCTGCATTGGCAGGCGGATTCTCAACCACTGCGCCACCAGGTAAGCCCCCTTCTTGATCTTTTAAGGGGCATCTAAAGATGACACTTAGATCTGGGTTGTGTAAACTATCAATAATATGACATTTAATGTACAGCCCTCTGTCTCAAAAACCTTATATAACTGTGCCTTGACTTCTAACAGGTTCTTGGAGCTTTCTGAGTAGTTCTTCCCAGGTTATAATCCTCAAATTTGGCTAGAATAAAGTTTTCCCTTTCTTTCTTAGATGGACTGATTAATTTTTCATTGACATATAGAACGATCCTCTACCCTCACAAAAGTTAGCTAAACACTCCATGGAACCACACTGCAAAGCAGACAAAAAAGTCCAAATTCCTTAGCATAGCCTGCAAAGCTCTCAATGATCTCCTCCCCTTTCTCAACCATTTCTTTCCATGAGTCACAAGCTCTTTCTATCCTCTACTCAAAAGCAAGTGGAACCAAAGTCACACCCTAGCCAATTAAAAATAAAATCACAGTAAAGCAACTTTGGCATCTCTAACTTTAAGCCACATAATTTCTTTTCATATATCCCAAGATAACCTGGTTATAAAACATATATTCTAGGGGCTTCCCTGGTGGCGCAGTGGTTGAGAATCTGCCTGCCAATGCAGGGGACATGGGTTCGAGCCCTGGTCTGGGAAGATTCCCACATGCCGCGGAGCAACTAAGCCCGTGTGCCACAACTACTGAGCCTGCATGTCTGGAGCCTGTGCTCCACAACAAGAGAGGCCACGATAGTGAGAGGCTCGCGCACCGCGATGAAGAGTGGCCCCCGCTTGCCGCAACTAGAGAAAGCCCTCGCACAGAAACGAAGACCCAACACAGTCAAAAATAAATAAATAAAATTAAAAAAAAAAACACATATATTCTAAATAACAAAATGAATTGGTTTTTGTTTTGTGGAACTTTTAGCATAAGATAAAGTTGGGGAAAGGTGTGGGACATTAAAATGATGACTTTGGTTTTAGGATAATTTATTTGTAATCCTTTCTGACAGAAATTAATAACTGGGGCCAGTTATCTATTAAGGGCCCACTTTAATAGGGTCATTGGTATATAAAAGAATACTTACCTTTTTGCTCTCTAAATTGGGAGAGTCTTCTCTTCTGAAAGTGGTATTAACAGACCAGGTTAAAAAGAAAGGGAATGAGGTATGACAGCACTGAATATTACTGTACTGGAAATAATGATCTGTTCTATCTGTAGACCATTCCTTATGGGTATCAGTGGCTAGTTTATATATGGCACTCATGTGCCTGAAGCCTATAACTGCTTCTGTTCATAGGTGGAGGAAAGAGATACAAAAGTAAATGAATACATAATATTTCTGAATGAGAATTTCTACAAGGAGGCATAGAGAATACCAGCAGGTGATCTGTGACAGAATCACTAAGCCTGAAGCCTGCCTGCTCCTAGTGAGGAACAAAGATCAGGGAAACTGTCTTGGAAAAATCTTCTGAGAAACTGGTAGAGCTAGCTCCCACTAATTTTCTGCTTCTTTTTTTCTGGGTGTTTCAATCTCTGAATGAATTATAATACTGAAAAGATACACTAAACATTAGTTTGCTTTTAAACTTGTGCTTTTATTTCATACTTAGGAGCACTTTTTCTTTCATATTCTATATAATGTAGAGGACCATGTAAGTGAGAACTTAGAAAAGCTGGGGATTATGACATTCAAAAATCTTCCCTTATTGTATATAAATTATACCTCAATAAATTAAAATAACTTTTTTCCCTTTGTGTTGTGTCTCTACTTGAATAGCAGTGGGTGGTTAAATACCAGATTCTCTGGGTTGATTATCCCAGGTCTTTCAAAATTCTACCTTTGTGACCTTGGGAAAGTTGATAAATATTTCTGTTCCTTAGTTTATTTATCTGTAAAATGGGTACCATATTAGCATCTTCCTAATAGGGTTATTGGGAGATTTAGCATAATTCATTCAAAGATTGTTTAATATGTTATTGTTATCAACTCCAGGGTGAGGAATAAGTCTTTCTTTCTAATTTTATCTCTTACTATGTGTCTCACCCTACTCCTCTGACCCCATGAAACCTGATTCAGTCACAGGGTCACTTTATTGTGCTTCCATACTTTCACAGGTTCACACTTCCTCTTTTCTTCCTGTTACATACAGTCTCATACCATGTTTTCTCCTCCCACTAGATCTTATGCCTCTAGGCTTCTCAAGTGTTTTCATTGCTCTCTAAAAACCCCTCTCCTGTAACAATAATCATGGTCTACTTTTTTTTTTTTTTTTTTGCCTTTGAGTCTAGCATTATTTCTATATTGTCTGAAGAAGAAGGAGGAAAAGAAAGAAAAGGAGGAGAAATAGGAAGAGGGTGGAGGGGTCGAGAGAAAAAGATGAAAGGAGAGAAGTACTTGACTCAAAGTATACACTTAACAAATATTTTTGAATGAATAATTAGAATTCTTATATGCATATAAACTTTTTGCACTTAGTTTCCTCATATTTAAATGGATAATATTCTCTAACACATATTGGTTTTGTGAAGATTAAATGAATTAATATCCAAAAATTAACATATAATCACAGTCTACTTTTGTTTGCTCTATTGAATTGTGAGCTTTTGGGTGAGATGCTCTAATTTTTTCAGATGTGATTCATTTTTGAATGCCCTGGAGTGCTGGCACAAAGCAGATATTTAAAAAAAAATTGAGTTAAATATTGGCTTGGCCACTGAGGTTGCAGAAATTGGGGGTGGCAATTCTTATTGTTTTCAGTTCACCTTATTTGACGCAGTTTTGCCTTGTGATCCTGTACTAAGAACCTGGTGATGATCCGCATGCTACAACACTTGAAAGAGCCTCTCCGACAGCAAGACTTCACCATGCTTCTTATTTTGGAATCCAGGATAATGGAATAATAGCACTATCATTGTTTTACAATCCTTGTTTTAATTTGGGTCAAAATTGGTATTTCTTATATTTATAAGAACCAAATGATTTTATACACTTGGCATTTTAAAATAATGGCACTAGTTTTTATAAAAGCTTTTAATGAGTAGTAAGGAAAGAGAAAAATATGAGAACATTTTATTCTAAGAGTTATTTTTATTTTTATTACCATATTTTTTGAAAACCTGTCTAATTTTTTAAATTTATTTTATGTATGATGAAAATAAGGGGAGGGCGAGAAGTCTCTGAAGATAAAGAAGTCCTGAGTTGTCCCCCAGCCTTTTCCACTCAAGGGATCCAGTTCAGGAAATTGTAATACAACTAAGTCCAAGTGAATGGATTTAAAAATAGTAGTGTGTAAGAGTTGTGTAACGCACAGAGGGACAAAGCAGTCTAACTTTGCTTCTAATGCATAGTCTCAGACAAATAGACTCAGGAAAGCGATCTTGGCTATGAACTGTTGAGGCCAAAAAAGGAAGTGTGAGAATGGTAGGTGAAACAAAGCAGAACTAAAGCAAACTTGGGTGCATTAGTACCTGGAGTATACAATACTTTTTTAAAGAGAAGCAAACTTACACTCTGCTAGCCTAAATGTGTACATGAGGAAAAAACCCTGTCTGGGCTAACCTGCCCCTAAGGGTACTTAGCTGTAAGAGAAGGTGGAAACTTTGTGTAAAGAAAATGGATCATGGTCTTCCTACCACAGTCTCGTGAGGATGAATTACTTGACTGGTAGACAAAGGTAAACTCATCTCTTTGGGAGCTTTTGTGTATTGTACTAAATGCTTAACTGTATGTGTGGCCCTGGAGATGCTAGACCTAAAAGGGTTGAGAAAAGGGCAACTTGCAAAATAATCAAAAGGATGAAGGGTTTTATGTGTAGAGGTATACCTGAGATTAAGATATTTTTATAGAGAAATGGAAAGGTAAAGGATGGACATGATCATAGTCATTGATATTGTAAGACGTGTGAAGAGCATGAGTAGACTTATTCACCAAAGTCAAGAATACTAGAACTAAGGGGGACTTTTTAAAGTACGAAAAAAATCATTCTAGAAAAATAAAAGAGAACATTTCTGTATCAAATTAATACTAGATGCAGTGGGACTCAATACATGTGGCAGGTGAACAAGATAAAAATGTAGATATTTTCAGGATGGATTTAAATAGATTAATAATGGTAATGGTCACTAGATGGACTTTGTATATTAGTCATATTAGGTGGGGTACTGCTTCAGCAATAAATAATTCCCCAAATCTCAGTAGTTTAAAATACCACAGGTTTATTTTTCACTCATGAATCATATTTATAATGTGTCAGGGAGTGGAGGTGGGGACGATTCTTTGTGTAGGTGCATATAACTATACTTCATTGATTTTCATTGCTGTATAGTATTCTGTGGTATGAATGTTCCACAATTTACTCAGCCTAATTGTCAAAAAACATGTGATTGTTTCTAGTTCCGTTGCAAAGAATATATTTTTACATATCCCTTGGTGCACACATGCACACATTTCTGTTAGTTATGTGCTTAAAAAAAGGACCAGCTGCATAATTTGTAGGGACAGGGGCAAAATGAAAACGTGGGGTCCATTGATCAACATTTATTAAGAGTTTTAAGATAGCCACAACAGAGCATTATATTAAGCATGGTGTCATTTTAGGTTCAAGGCCCTGTGCAACTGCACAGGTTACATGCCCATGAAACTACTGGGATTTGGGGTATTATTTACTGCTGCAAGATTACTCATGGGGATGTTAGGAGTAGAATTGCTGGTTCATAAGTTATGCATAAATTCAATGGTTGGATTATATGGCAAAGTGTACCAATTTACAGTATTGTCAGCAACGTTTGAAAATTCCTTTTCCTCCACATCCTTGACAGCATTGCCAGGCTTTAAAATTTTAGACACCCTTGTGTGGGTGTGATTATATCTCACTATATTTTATTTTGCATGTCTCTAATGATAAATGAAGCTTAGCACCTTTTCATATGTTTATTGTTCATTTGGATGTCTTTGGTGAAGTACCTATTTAAGACTCTTGCTCATTTTTTATTGGTTTGACAATGTCAGTTAGGAAAATTACAGAATAAACAATAGATTTTATATATATATATATAATGTATATAAATATATATAGTTTGTCTCCTATCAGCTTTAATTTGTTAATTTAAAAAGTGATTTACTTCCTAGTTATAAAAAGGCCTAAGTTAGAAGCAATGAATATTATTATATTTATATGTTGCACTTTTAGTTTTTTTACATCTTTATTGGAGTATAATTGCTTTACAATGTTGTGTTAGTTTCTGCTGTATAACAAAGTGAATCAGCTATACATATACATATATCCCCATATCCCCTCCCTGTTGCATCTCCCTTCTACCTACCCTCCCCATCCCACCCCTCTAGGTGGTTGCAAAGCACCAAGCTTATCTCCCTGTGCTATGTGGCTGCTTCCCACTAGCTATCTAGTTTACATTTGGTAGTGTATATATGTCAATGCCGCTCTCTCACTTCATCCCAACTTACCCTTCCCCCTCCCCATGTCCTCAAGTCCATCTCTAAGTCTGCATCTTTATTACTGTCCTGCCCCTAGGTTCTTCAGAACCATTTTTTTTTTAGATTCCATATATATGTGTTAGCATATGGTATTTGTTTTTCTCTTTCTGACTTACTTCACTCTTTATGACACACTCTAGGTCCATCCACCTTACTACAAATAACTCAATTTCTTTTCTTCTTATGGCTGAGTAATATTCCACTGTATATATGTGCCACATCTTCTTTATCCATTCATCTGTCAATGGACACTTAGGTTGCTTTCATGTCCTGGCTATTGTAAATAGAGTGCAGTGAACATTGTGGTACATGACTCTTTTTGAATTATGGTTTTCTCAGGGTATATGCCCAGTAGTGGGATTGCTGGGTCATATGGTAGTTCTAGTTTTAGTTTTTTAAGGAACCTCCATACTGTTCTCCATAGTGGCTATATCAATTTACATTCCCACCAACAGGGCAAGAGGCTTCCCTTTTCTCCACACCCTCTCCAGCATTTATTGTTTGTAGATATTTTGATGATGGCCATTCTGACTGGTGGGAGGTGATACCTCATTGTAGTTTTGATTTGCATTTCTCTAATGATTAGCGATGCTGAGCATCCTTTCATGTGTCTGTTAGCAATCTGTATATCTTCTTTGGAGAAATGTCTATTTAGGTCTTACGCCCATTTTTTGATTGGGTTGTTTGTTTTTTTGATATTGAGCTGCATGAGCAGCTTGTATATTTTGGGGATTAATCCTTTGTCAGTTGCTTGGTTTGCAAATATTTTCTCCCATTCTGAGGGTTGTCTTTTCGTCTTGTTTATGGTTTCCTTTGCTGTGCAAAAGCTTTTAAGTTTCATTAGGTCCCATTTGTTTATTTTGTTTTTATTTTCATTACTCTAGGAGGTGGGTCAAAAAGCATCTTGCTATAATTTATGTCATAGAGTGTTTGGCCTATGTTTTCCTCTAAGAGTTTGATAGTGTCTGGCCTTACATTTAGGTCTTTAATCCATTTTGAGTTTATTTTTGTGTATGGTGTTAGGGAGTGTTCTAATTTCATTCTTTCTCATGTAGCTGTCCAGTTTTCCCAGCACCACTTATTGAAGAGGCTGTGTTTTCTCCATTGTATATTCTTGCCTCCTTTATCAAAGATAAGGTGACCATATGTGCGTGGGTTTATCTCTAGATTTTCTATCCTGTTCCATTGATCTATATTTCCGTTTGTGTGCCAGTACCATACTGTCTTGATTACTGTAGCTTTGTAGTATAGTGTGAAGTCAGGGAGCCTGATTTCTCCAGCTCCGTTTTTCTTTCTCAAGAGTGCTTTGGCTGTTCAGGGTCTTTTGTGTTTCCACACAAATTGTGAAATTTTTTGTTAGGCAATTATCAATATGTATGTTCCTCTTACCATTTTCTTAATTATTTTGGGTTTGTTTTTGTCGTTCTTTTCCTTCTCTTGTGTTTCCTGCCTAGAGAAATTTCCTTAGCACTTGTTGTAAGGCTGGGTTGATGGTGCTGAATTCTCTTAGCTTTTGCTTCTTCGTAAAGGTTTTAATTTCTCCATCAAATCTGAATGAGATCCTTGCTGGGTAGAGTAATCTTGGTTGTATGTTTTTCCGTTTCATCACTTTAAATATGTCCTACCACTCCCTTCTAGCTTGCAGAGTTTCTGCTGAAAGATCAGCTGGTAAGCTTATGGGGATTCCCTTGTATGTTATTCGTTGCTTTTCCCTTGCTGCTTTTAATATTTTTTCTTTTTATTTACTTTTTGGTAGTTTGATTAATATGTGTCTTGGCATGTTTCTCCTTGGATTTATCCTGTATGGGAGTCTCTGCCCTTCCTGGACTTGATTGACTATTTGCTTTCCCATATTAGCGAAGTTTTCAACTATAATGTCCTCAAATATTTTCTCAGACCCTTGCTTTTTCTCTTCTTCTTCTGGGATCCCTATAATTCGAATGTTGGTGCATTTAATGTTGTCCCAGAGGTCTCTGAGACTGTCCTGCATTCTTTTCATTCTTTTTTCTTTATTGTTCTCTGCAGTAGTTATTTCCACTATTTTATCTTCCAGGTCACTTATCCGTTCTTCTGCTTCAGTTATTCTGCTATTGATTCCTTCTAGAGAATTTTTAATTTCATTTATTTTTTGTTAGTCATTGTTTATTTGCTCTTTAGTTCTTCTAGATCTTTGTTAAACGTTTCTTGTATTTTCTCCATTCTATTTCCAAGATTTTGGATCATCTTTACTATCATTACTCTGAATTCTTTGCCAGGTAGAATGCCTGTTTCCTCTTCATTTGTTTCATCTGGTGGATTTTTACTTTGCTCCTTCATTTTCTGCATATTTCTCTGTCTTCTCATTTTGCTTCATGTACTGTGTTTGGAGTCTCCATTTCTCAGGCTGCAAGTTCGTAGTTCCCATTGTTTTTGGTATCTGACCCCCATGGGTAAGGTTGGTTCAGTGGGTTGTGTAGGCTTCCTGGCGGAGGGGTTGGTGCATGTGTTCTGGTGGATGAGGCTGGATCTTGTCTTTCTGGTGGGCAGGACCGTGTCCTGTGGTGTGTTTTGGGGTGTCTCTGAAGTTATTATGATTTTAGGCAGCCTCTCTGCTAATGGGTGGAGTTGTGTTACTGTCTTGCTAGTTGTTTGGGATGGGGCGTCAAGCACTGGAGCTTGCTTGCCGTTGGATGGAGCTGGGTCTTAGCATTGAGATGGAGATCTCTGGGAGAGCTCTCGCTGATTGATATTACTTGGGGCCGGGAGGTCTCTGGTGGTCCTATGTCCTGAACTCGGCTCTCCCACCTCAGATGCTCAGGCCTGACACCTGGCCGGAGTACCAAGACCCTGTCAGCCACAGAGCTCAGAAGAAAAGGGATTAAAAAAAAGAATGAAAGAAAAATAAATAAATAAAGTTATTAAAATAAAAAAATAAGAAATATTATTGAAATAAAGAAAAAAATTAATAAAAAAAAGAGAGCAACCGAACCAATGATCAAAGCAACCAATGATAAGAAGCACTAAGAACTATACTAAGGTCAACGTAAAAATCAGAAACTAGTCAGTCTCATACAGAAAACCCCAAGTCTACAGTTGCTCCCAAAGTCCACCGCCTCAATTTTGGGATGATTCATTGTCTTTTCAGGTATTCCACAGATGCAGGGTACATCAAGTTGACTGTGGGGATTTAATTCGCTGCTCCTGAGGCTGCATGGAGAAATTTCTCTTTCTCTTCTTTGTTCGCACAGCTCCTGGGGTTCAGCTTTGGATTTGGCCCTGCCTCTGCATGTAGTTCACCGTCTGGCATCTGTTCTTCGCCCAGACAGGACGGGGTTTAAGCAGTGGCTGATTAAGGGGCTCTGGCTCACTCAGGCCTTAGGGAGGGAGGGGTACAGAATGCGGGGCAAGCCTGCAGCGCCAGTGGCCAGCATGACGTTGCAACAGCCTGCGGTGTGCTCTGTGTTCTCCCAGGAAATTGTCCCTGGATCACGGAACCCTGGCAGTGGCGGGCTGCAGAGGCCCCCAGGAAGGGAGGTGTGGATAGTGACCTGTGATACACACAGGCTTCTTGGTGGCTGCAGTAGCAGCCTTAGCATTTCATGCCCATCTCTTGTGTCCGCGCTGATAGCTGTGGCTTGCGCCCATCTCTTTAGCTTGTTTAGGTGGTGTTCTGAATCTCCTCTTCTCGCACACCCTGAAACAATGGTCTCTTGACTCTTAGGCAGTTCCAGACTTTTTCCCGGACTCCCTCCCAGTTAGCTGTGGTGCATTAGCCCCCTTCAGGCTGTACACAGCCAACCCCAGTCCTGTCCCTGGGATCTGAACACCGAAGCCCGAGCCTCAGCTCCCAGCCCCTGCCCGCCCCGGCGGGTGAGCAGACAAGCCTCTCGGGCTGGTGAGTGCTCTGTGCGGGAATCTCTCCACTTTGCCCTCTGCACCCCTGTTGCTGCACTGTCCTCTGTGGCTGCAAAGCTTCCCCCCCACCGCCCACCCTCCTGTTTCCACCAGTGAAGGGGCTTCCTAGTGTGTGGAAACTTTTCCTCCTTCACAGCTCCCTCCCAGAGGTGCAGGTCCCATCCCTATTCTTTTGTCTCTGTTTTTTCTTTTTTCTTTTGCCTACCCAGGTACATGAGGAGTTTCTTGCCTTTTGGGAAGTCTGAGGTCTTCTGCCAGTGTTCAGTAGCTGTTCTGTAGGAGTTGTTCCACATGTAGATGTATTTGTGGGGAGGAAGGTGATCTCCATGTCTTACTCCTCAGCCATCTTGAAGGTCCTCCCCTCTACTTTTAGTTTTTATTTTGGGCCTCTTTCTTGTTCCCAAGTATAGGAAAAAACAAATATAAAGTCCTCATGGCAGGAGTGTGATTATCTTGATTGGGGCATCAAGAAGGCCACTGTGGTTGGAGAATGGAGGAGAGTGTGAGAGGAAATAAGATCAGAAAGGTAGTTGAGTCAGATAGTGTAGGGTCTTATAGACCATTGAAAGAGCACTGTTTTTTACCTGGACAAAACCTGGAAACTTCTGGAAGATTTTGAAGAGAAGTCAGATGATCAGACTTGAATGAGTTATACTCATTTGTACATAGCTTCTTTAACTCAATAAAGTTTTTTTTAAGATTAATATATGTTGGTGCATGTATCAGTTTTTATTTCTTTTTGTTTTAAAATAGGGTTTCATTGTGTGAATACACCACAAATTGCTTATCCATTCTCCTGTTGATGGAAATTTGGATCATTTACAGTTTTTTTGCTGTTACAAATCCACTATGAACTTTATTGTTAATAATAATTATTATTTTTTGGACATATGCTTTAATTATCTTGAATATACCTCAAAGAAGAAAATTGCTCAGTTATAGGCAGGGTGTCCAGACATCCTGGTATGCTTGAGACCATCATCCTCATTTTAGCATGGAAAGCCCCACATCCCTGGAAGCCCTTAAGGCTTTCTAGTTATAGGATAGGTGTATCTTTAACGTTATAAGAGGTTTCCAAACAGTTTTACAAGGTGGTTGTGCTATTTTACACTCCCACTAGAAGTATACAGTGTGCCAGACATTGTGTGTGGTTATGAAAATTCAGTGGTGAATAAGATGGACAAGGTCCCTGCCCTCATGGAACGTATGTTCTGGGTGGTAAACATTGAAGAAATGATTACAGGTACGTTGTGTGAAAATCTGCTATTAAGCTAATATATTTACCTGAGCTATTCTTTTTGTGTTAAAAATATATTTGCAGAATGGACTTAATCCCTAGGAAGCACGTCTTCTCCCTGATATGATATCTAACAGGGGCACCACAATTAAAGCAGAAAGTTTTAGTACAGTATCAGATGTATGAGACTGAATTACAGCCAAGAAGTTGTCAGTTTTAGGCTTGGCTCGTTTGCAGGGACTTCAGTATAACTCTTCAGGGTACAGCTGGTTTGGGGGAAATAGAGCATTTATGGCCACTTATTTCTTATGCCTGAAAGATCCTTCTCTCTAGACTGCTTGACAATTTAGAACTTAGAGTTTAGAGTCATCACTGTTTTTTATCCCACTGAAGAGGTTTCAGAAACAGTAAACTGTCTGGGAATCTCCACACATCTTCATTATTGTTAGCTCGTAATTTCAATTTGCTTTTTCGTACAGTGCCTGCAAGTTTTCTATTTATCCAGATGGTGCTCAGCAAATAAATCTCTCTTATATTGTATCAGGAACATCACTATTCACCTATATTAAATTGTTTATATCCTAAATTTAAAATAATTCATCTGACAGTACTTATTTTATGAGTTTTGATCTAAGACCAATTATATGCAGACATTTTTTCCCCAGACATTTTGACCTAGAAAGGTTTTTGAAACAATCTGAAAGTTAAAAAGCATTACCTACCAAAAGGGCTCAACCAAATGAGTTCCTGATTTTCACTCTGAATTTTGAAATTGCTTGAGGTTTATAAAATTCTCAAGTCAACAGAAAGAGTGGAAGACGTTTTGTGTCTTAGGTAGAAATATTTTCCCAAGTGATGAGGCGATCCATAAACTCATTAAAGCCTTGTTCCTGTCCTTTAGGGCTAAACGTCTATGTTTCCATAATACTTTTCTTCAATTACAGTTTTTATCCCATAATGATCTGAGCACCTTTCTGTTGCTTCAGTTAGATGGTAATTTCTTAGTAAGCAAGAACCAGGCCTTGAGAAAGTACCTATTATAGTGCCTAGTACATAATAGAGTCTTAATGTATAATGGTTTCTTGCTTTGCAGCTATAATAGTTTTCTATTGCTGCTGTAATAAATTACTATAAACTTAGGGGCTTAACACAACAAAATTAATTTTCTTATAATTCTGGGTGTCAGAAATCTGAAATTAGTTTCACTGGGCTACAGTCAAGGTGTCAGCAGATGGTGATCTTTGTAGAGGCTCTGAAGTGAGTATCCATTTCCTTGCCCTTTCTAGCTTCTAATGACTACCTCTGTTCCTTGGTTCCTTGGTGGCCCCTTCCTTCATCTCTAAACTGCATCACTCCAGTCTCTGCTTCCATCATCCTAGTGCCTTCTCTGACTTCTACTGTGGTCCTCTTATGAGGACTATTGTGATTACGCTGGGCCCACTGGATAATCCAGAATAATCTCCTATCTCAAGATCTTTAATCACATTTGAAAAGTTCTTTTTGTCATATAAGGCAACATTCATAGGTTCTGGGTATTTGGGCATGAACATATTTGGGAGACCATTATTCAGTTTACCTCAGCCATTAGCAGAGTGCTTTGTATTTTGTAATTACTTAATACGTGTTTGCTGAATTGTTATATAACTTTTAATATGCTTTTGCCTGGGAATAGAGGTTTTTTGGTTTTGTTTTTTGTAAAGAAGTCCCGGAACCAATGTCTTTTCCTGTACTCTTTTTTTTTTTTAAATTTATTTATCTATTTATTTATTTTGGCTGCTTTGGGTCTTCGTTGCTGCGCGCAGGCTTTCTCTAGTTGCAGCAAGAGGGGGCTATTTTCCTTGTGATGCGCAGCCCTCTCATTGCGGTGGCTTCTCTTGTTGCAGAGCACGGGCTCTAGGCTCGCAGGCTTCAGTAGTTGAAGCACGCGGGCTCAGTAGTTGTGGCTCGCGGGCTCTAGAGCGCAGGCTCAGTAGTTGTGGCACATGGGCTTAGCTGCTCCGCGGCATGTGGGATACTCCTGGACCAGGCCTCAAACCCATGTCCCCTGCATTGGCAGGCGGATTCTTAACCACTGTGCCACCTGGGAAGTCCCTTTTTCTGTACTCTTTAAAGAGCTCTGGTGTATTGCGCAGTGTCTTCTCCAAAGAGGTTTTACTTCTCTTTAGTTCACTTAAATTCAGATCAATAAATGTGGTCCTTTCCCCACTTAGTTCTGTTATTTCTTTTTTTCTCAATCATTCTTTCAAAACCCTTCACTATTCCTGGTATATAAGATAAAAATGAAGATTTTTGAGTCTTTGTGAGCAACTTTTCTGTTTCAAAATGGTCTTTTTTTGCCAATTGAAGCCCCAGCTTAAATATTACCTCCTTCATGAGACTCAATTTACCTCAGAGAAAGAAGGGAACTAACTAATGAGTATACTTTATACATGTTATTTAATTTCTTCACATTTTATGATGATGATGGTCATAGAGGTCATATCACATGCTTTGCAGTCAGTTGCAGAGCAATAATTTAAAACCAGGTATTTGTGGAAGGCTGGGCCGCCTAGTGGTCAAGAGAATGTACTTGAAAACAAATTCAGCTTCACACTATCTATCTGCTCTGGTATCTTTATCAACTGAATAGATATGATCATAGGAACTTCATAGTATGTGTCTGTATGTGAAAATTAAGTGAGGGAGTGAGTGAGTGTATGGAAATTCTCTGTACTTTCTTCTCATTTTTCTGTAAACCTAAAACTGTTTTAAAAATAAAGTCTATTAATTTAAAAAGTCAGATAATGACTGTAGAGTACTTAGCATAGTCTTGACATATATTAACTCTTTGGCTATGGTTTTTATTACTCTATGACCTCTCTTTTTCTGTTACAACATGGTGTTCAGTCCAGATTAATGCTTCTCCTCTGAACTCCTGTAACATTTAATAGTCTGTATAATATAATTTATTATTTTACAGGTTCATAGAACGTTACAGTTGTAAGGAATTTTAAAGGTCAACCATGATAATTTTCTTAATTTCATATGAGGAAACTGAGGCACAGAGACGTCAAATAACTTGTCCAAGGTCATACAATATTAAATATTTTTCTATTGTTTATTAATAAACTATAAGTTTGTTTAATGATTTATTAACATCATCATTCTTCTTTGAAATTTTCAAGTGAAACGTCAGTAACTGTTAATCCTGAAGCAATAATTTAATGGCATTAAATTATTATTAGATATAAATTATATAAGTTTCAATCCTTTATTCCAAAAGTTTTGTCACTTTTATTAGGGCATAGATAGTTTTCAGTTTAAGTCCTTGAATAGATCCCCAACTTTTGACCAATGATCATGAAATACATTTGTATTCCTTTACATATTTCTTTTAAAATTCTATTTGATCTTTTTTTCTTCAAAAAACTTTGATTCCTTAGCATAAGTTTTTTAACCTCTAATGTGGGCAATCACTTGAACTATTATAATAAAATTTAAACAAGGAGAAATGCAGTCATGATTTAGGTTTTTCCTTTCTTTATGTTATTTATTATTTATTTTCCAAGCCATGTGAAACCCAAGTGACTTTGCCTAAAAAATAGTCTTGACTATGAACCAAAAGAAAAAGAAGCAAACATTATGGATTTGAAAAAATCAGGCCAGATTTTTTGCTTGAGGAGTCAGGTTTTGAGACATCAAGACTTGATCAAACCAATAGTATTTGACATGAACTTATCAGTTGGAACTTAACAGCTGACTAATTCTACCAAGTTTTTTTATTAATGGAAATGTCTTCAATGAACACATATTTCACTAGTATGTCTTTTTGCCTCCTTATCTAATCTCCCAAAAGGTACAAACCCCTGCTTTCTAAGATCTCTTTCTGTGTCTTGATCCCTAACTAGATCTGTCATACCCCACTCCAGGCCCATACCATTCACCTTGCCCACACTACTGGTCTTACTGTCATAAGTAAGTATGACGTATACTTAGAAGTATCTTTTTTTTTTTTTAAATTGAAAAAACTGCCATCTATTTGACATATCTGATCTTTATTGATCAATTTATTCATATTGATATTTCTAACTAGTCTTTTTCATCATTATATAACAATCTCCCATATCTGATTAGTTATCAAGCCCTATCAGTTATATATCTTTCATGTTTGTCCTCTGGTCCGCATCCTCATTGTTCCCTCGTTAGTTGAAGTATTCATCTGTTTTCTTCGGAATAATTTAAAAATAGCCTCTGGGTGTTTTTCCAACTACTAGTTTCTTCTTCCTGGCAGTGTATCTTTCATACCCTTACAGAGTGATCTGTTTAAAACACAGATTTTGTTAATGTCCTTCCTGTGCTTATATCATTTATAATAATGATAGGTACCATTTATTGAGGGTATGTGTGTGTGTGTGTGTGTGTGTGTGTGTGTGTGTGAGTGAGGCACTGTGCTAGATGCATTATAAACATTGTCTTTAATTCTCATACAAAATCTGTGAGGGTAGGTACTGTTATCTCTGTTAACAGATGAAGAAATTTAAGGCTCATGGTAGTTAAATAATCTTCCCAAGTTCGTACATCTGATTTGTGGATACAAAATAGAGCCCAGGTATATATGGATCTAAATCTTTCTTCTGTCTATGCAGTTTGTTACTTATAAGATACAAATATTTACTCCTTGGCCTAGCATATGAGGACTTTCATGATTGAACTCCTATCTACTTTGTCAGCCTCTTCTGCTAATTATGCTAATTTCTTTATTGTGCCATATACTGCAATGTTAAGCTTGCCATTCTTGCCATTACAACTTTTTGAGTACCTACTTAGAGATAGGGCCAGGGATTATTTAGGGTACTATATATAACAAGATCAGTAAGCTTACAGTCTAGTAGAGGAAAGTGATATGAACCAGTAAATACAACATAGTATAGTGCATACAATTTTAAGTGCAGAGGAGGAAGTGAGGGTGAGTCGGGGAGATCTCACGAAAGATTAAGATTTGATCTGAGTCATGAAGAATGAGTCACAGTTTTCAAGAATCTCCTCAAAGGTTAAGGTGGGGAAGGGTGAGGAAAATGGAAATAAGATTGTTATGAGGGAGGATAGGGTGTCATTAGGCTGGGAGAAGAAGGCTGGCATAGGGAACCAGACTCTGCAGCTCAGAATGGGCATCAGAGCAGAGTGGAAGCTCTGGTAGCGTGTCTGGCTGACCCCTGCTGTTCTGGTGGTGTGTGTATTCTGTTGAGAAAAATACTTGCATGGCAGTTCTAGCATACTTTATTTTCTTCAAAACACCATTTTTTCCCTCAAACCATTTATGACTTCTTTAGTTTCATATTATGTATTTTTTGTTTATCATTTGTATTTCCCACTAGAATGTTGACTGTGAGTATTTTGCCTGTTTTGTTCATTGTTGTGCACCTAGTACCTAGAACACTGCCTGACATGTAATAGATACACAAAAAGTTGTTTAAAAATGATTGTTGAATGGATGATTTCAAGTGATGTGAATGGGTGTTTTAAAGATCACTTAGAATCTATATATTGTCTATTTGATAGAGATACACCTTAGAGTATATTTTGTACATTGAAATTATTTAACTCTGTGGAACAGGTGGTTGAAAGCATGGGCTCTGGAATTAAGTCTTTTGGATTCTGATTCTGGCCTTACCACTTGCCATGTATGTGTCCTTCTGCAAGTTACTTAACCTCCTATGTCTTGCTGTAAAATGGAGGGTAATTATAGTACTTATTTCATGGTGTTGCTGTGAGGACTACATGACTTAGTACATGTAAAGTGCTTAGTGCAGTGTCTGGTACATAACTGGTGTGCAATAACTGTGAGCTATTATTATTTTATTAAATATTTCCATGAGCACTAGGAAATGAGTAAAGGGTCTTGGAATATGTACATTGGTAATATTCCATGAAGGAAATTACATGGGGGATGTTTTTGTATTAAAGCATTGATACAAATGTTACAAAATAAATAAATAATTCACCCATGATACAAATAGGGCAGGCAGTTGAGTAAATAACATTCATAACACTCAGTAAATGTTTGAAGAACTATTTTGTAATTTCAATGTCAAATTGAATATAAAGTAATTTTAAAATTTCTTTTAAAGTTAATGTAACCTGGTCCAGTGAAGCATTATCTCAATAACATATTTTTGAAATATTCAGTGTAGAGTCTCAATTAGTATCTAACACTAAATTACTATGGAAAATGAGCATCATACTGGATTTGCAAACACATTAGTCTCATTTAGTTTTTAACATTTCACATGTGTTGAATACAATTATAGCCACCTCATGCTCATTCCAGCCCAAATATTAATTCATTAAAAAATTAACTTGGGGCTTCCCTGGTGGTGCAGTGGTTGAGAATCTGCCTGCCAATGCAGGGGACACGGGTTTGAACCCTGGTCTGGGAGGATCCCACATGCCGCGGAGCAACTAGGCCCGTGCGCCACAACTACTGAGCCTGCGCGTCTGGAGCCTGTGCTCCGCAACAAGAGAGGCCGCGATGGTGAGAGGCCCGCGCACCGCGATGAGGAGTGGCCCCCGCTTGCCACAACTGGAGAAAGCCCTCGCACAGAAACGAAGACCCAACACAGCCATAAATAAATAAATAAATACATATTTAAAAAAAAAAAAAATTAACTTTATCATCCTCTTCCATCATTGAAAGGAAATGTTTGTTTTGAAGAATTCTGTTGCTTACAGGATCTTGCCAGAATGCTCTTTTCAAAGCACATATGTGCCAACTCCCCCGCTAAAAAGCTTTCAATACTTTTTTTTTTTTTTTCTGAAATCAAGTGCAAAATTCTTGGTATGGTATTTTGAGCCTCTGTGATCTGGTCCTCATCTGCCCCTCCAGCTTGATTTAACCAGTGCTCTTCACTGTCTTGCCTTGTCGTTCCTTGAGAGCTCTATTACTTGTGACTTTTCCTTGGCATATATTTTTTTATCCATCTGGATGCTCTTTTCCCCCTCTGAATGCCTAGAGCACTTTTATTGTGTTTTCAGGACAATTCAAATTTCATATTTTGAAGCCTTCTGTAAATTTCCTGGTGGAAACTGCTTGTACCTGTGGGTATAGATGCTTTACATATTCTTCCTATAGTACTTTCACAATGGATAGTTATTCCTTATAATTTTTTAAACTATGCATTAGTTATTTTAAACAGAGTTGCTAAATACATGTTTAAAGTATTGGTAGTGTCTCTTTCTGTTGTTCAACTTTATTTTCACATGCCCTTCGTTTCAGTGTAGCTGAGTTTTGGGTCAGAGTCACTTTCTGACCCAACAGGTCCCATACGGGGCTAGTTTCCTGGACTTACTACTACCAAAGGAGTTGGAGAACCTTTGAGGAGAAGAAACCTGTTGGCCATAGTTTGTATACCAAGGGTACACATGTAAAATGTACTTTTGTTATACATCCATCATCCTTTTGAGTCCTTTGGTTGGAAGGTTTCTGAAGCTGTGGCAAACATTGAGTTAGGAACAATCCTTAGAGTTATCTATATTTGTGACAAGGTGGACTCTTAAGACAATATTGGAAATAATTTGGTGGGCCTGGCTGTATTCAGATTACTGCAGTTGGTAGAAAGTATAATTTGATTGTTGAAATTTAGAAGACAAAATGTGAAGTCACATTTGCAATTCACTTACTGATCTTGATCTGGTCCATCCAGTAAGAGGACTGTTCTGAATAAGCCTAGATTATTCTAATTTTAAAACAATTAACTTGTTTAAAAAAAGGAATAAATTAGCAGAATATGAATTCTCTAACTAAAGCAGATCCTGTAGGGCAGAGGACTTAGACATTTTATGGTGGCAAGAACCTGGGCAGGTGTAATTAATATGTGGTCAAGTACTTGGGCTCTGGCTTCAGGCCTGATTGAACACTTGTTCTGCCACTTACCAGCTGTGTAAATTTCAACAATCCTAAACCATCACCTCAGTTTTGTAAACTTCTTAACCTCTAAGCCTTGGTTTTCTCATCTGTAAAATGGGGATTATAACATTATTTATCTTAATGATTAATTTATAGTTCCCTGCACATAGGAAGTACTGAAAATGATAGGAGTTATTATTATTATTATTATTAATGAACTGTGGGTCAGTTGTTCATGTGTTACCTCCTCAATGAGATAGAAAGAACCCGCTGGGACTTGGCGTATGGGACTGGTCAGCTATTTTGTTAGTGAATTAATGTAAGAGGACTATCTGAAGAAAAAAAAAGGAACGTGGAACATTTTAGTTTGCTGCTCCTGCTTTATAATGGTGTTACTTTTTTTTTTCTGTGATGGTGACACACTTATCTTTTTTGTTAGGCTATCACTCATACAATAAAAGTTTATGAGGTTTTGTGGATCTTCTGTCTGCAAATGGTAATAAGAATTTAGGTTTGGGAGATCTGGTTTGTGATGAGTTAAAGCACTATAGTAAATCATCATCAGTCTAGATATAGTCCAAGTCTTACAGTAGATGACAAGAAAGAAACAGAATCAACTCTGCTTGATTGCAGAGTAAGGTTATGTAATTTGTTTTAAAATAGGATTTAAAATTTCTGTAATTCGTAGGGTGAAATCCCATTAATTTTACTGATTGAATTCTATTTTCCATTTATGTATTCTAATCAAACACATTGACTCTCACTACTAAATCTTAATATAATTTGGCCTATTGAGAACATTAGGAAAAAAAGTCAATGGAGGGCTTAATCAAGGAAGAAAGCTTAAATATGTTACTCTTCCTTTCTGATCTAGCATGGGGAAGAATGTTAATTTACTCACTGATTTCCTATCCCTATCCAAATGTACTGTATTCTCCTTTTATGTCTCTTGAATGTTATATTTCCATTTTATACTGTATATCTTTCTGTATTATTTTGAATTTAAAATAGAGCTTAATTGGACAAAAGTTAGCACTAGAGTGTAAGCACCTAAAGACCCAGAGTGTTAGCTTATTCATATTTATATTAGTATAGTGACTGGTGAATACATGTTTACTGATGGTTGAGTGAAGTTTTTGGGAAGTGTGTGTATATGTGTGGAGAGTGGAGAGGAGACGAATGAAGGAAAATGTGCTCTTAATTAGAGGATTTAAGAGGTGAATTAGTACTTTTAGTAATTATCATTACTGTTGTTCTTAAAAGTCCTGTTCAATAGGACATTAGTTAAATCTAACCATGATGGTTCTTTAAAATGTTATCACTGAGCAATGGCAAAACAGTTAGATGGATGTAGACACCCAAATAGAATCGACATCCATGGCTTAATGTCTGTTTTGTTTTATCTTATCTGTGGATGACAGATATTGGCTATTCTTCTTTCTGTGAAATTTCATTTTATGTAAGAAACAGAAATATATTTAAATGTAATATCCCAATACTTTTGTTTCAGATGAATTGATAATCATGTTTGTAACTGAGGGAAAAAACATATGTAAAACTATGTCCTGGCTATTTTCACATCTTTTGCTCAAATTATAGAAATAGTTTTTGGCATGTACTCTTCCAATCCATTTTCTACATTGCAGTCAGAGGTATCTTTTCAATGCAAATCTGATCCTTGCTCTTTTCCCATTGTATATATATTTTCATATATGTGTCCTTAAAAAAAATCAAAGCAAAATACAAACAACAGTCAATGTATATCAAATGTGCTCTGGAAAAATGCCAATATAGTTAGCCAGTATTGGGCTCTATATAGTCTGGACTGCTGAACTTTGGTTTCGTCTTGTACTACATCTCTTTATCCCAGGCTCACATGAAAGAGGCAACTTCTTAAACATTTTAAATTTTTTTCAGCTTTATTGAGGTATAATTGACAAGATTGTAAGATATTTAAAGTGTACGTTGCAATGATTGGATATATATATATACATTGTGAAAGGATTCCTCCCATCTACTTAACATATATATATGGGTGTGTATATATATATGTACATATATACATATATATTTTAATTTATAATTTTTTAGTGAGAACATTTAAGTTCTACTCTCTTAGTAAATTTCAATTCTACAGTACAATGTTATCAACTCCAGTCACCGTGTAATACATTACACCCTCAGAACTTACTCATCTTACAGCTGAAAGTTTATATCCTTTTACCAACCTCTCCCTGTTTCCCCCAGCCCCCAGCCTCTGACAATCACTTTTCTACTATCTGCTGCTATGAGTTTGAGTTGGACTTTTTGAAAAATTAGATTGCACATATAAGTGAAAACATGTAGTATTTGTCTTTCTTTGTCTGTCTTAGTTCACTTAGCATAATGCCCTCAAGGTCCCTCCATATTGTGGCAAATGGCAAGATTTCCTTCTTTCTCCTGAATGAATAACATTCCATTGTGTGTGTGTGTGTTTGTGTGTATGTGTGTATATCTTGTTTATCCATTCTGCTGTTGATGGAGATTTAGGTTATTTCCCTGTCTTGGCTATTATGAATAATACTGCAGTGATCATGGGGGTATGGATATCTCATCAATATCCTGTTTTCATTTCATTCAGATATATACCCAGAAGTGGGATTGCTGGATCATATGGTAGTTTTATTTTTAATTTTTTGAGGAACCTCCACATTGTTTTCCATAGTGGCTGTACCAATTTACATGCCAACCAACAGTGCACAAGGGTTCCCTTTTCAGTACATCCTCACAAACACTTGCTATCATTTGTCATTTTGATGACAGCCATTCTAATAGGTGTGAGGTGATACCTCATTATCGTTTTGATTTGCATTTCTTTGATGATTAGTGATACTGAGCACCTTTTTATGTGTCTGTTGGCCATCCATATGTCTTCTTTGAAAAAATGTCTATTCGGTTCCTCTGCTCATTTTTTAATTGGATTGTTTGTTTTCTTGATATTTAGTTTTATGGGTTTTTTTTTACACATGTTGGATATTGACCCCTTATCAGATATATGGTCTGCAAATAGTTTGTCCCATTCAGTAGGCTGCCTTTTCATTTTTATTTATTTATTTATTTATTTATTTATTTATTTATGGCTGTGTTGGGTCTTCGTTTCTGTGCGAGGGCTTTCTCTAGTTGCGGCAAGCAGGGGCCACTCTTCATCGCGGTGTGCGGGCCTCTTCACTATCGTGGCCTCTTCACTATCGTGGCCTCTGTTGTTGCAGAGCACAGGCTCCAGACGCGCAGGCTCAGTTACTGTGGCTCACGGGCCCAGTTGCTCCGCGGCATGTGGGATCTTCCCAGACCAGGGCTCGAACCCGTGTCCCCTGCATTAGCAGGCAGATTCTCAACCACTGCGCCAACAGGGAAGCCCTGCCTTTTCATTTTTTTGATGGTTTCCTTTGCTGTGCAGAGGCTTTAGTTTAATGTAGTCCTTTATTTATTTTTGTTTTTGTTGCCTTTGCTTTTGGTATCATGTCCAGAAAATCATTGTCAAGACTGATGTCAAGGAACTTACTGCCTATGCTTTGTTCTAGGAGTTTTATGGTTGCAGGTCTGTGTTCAAGTCCTTAATCCATCTCGAGTTGATTTTTGTGTTTGGTGTAAGATAATGGTCCAATTTCATTCTTTTGCATGTGGCTCTCCAGTTTTCCCAGCACCACTTATTGAAGAGGCTGTCCTTTCTCCCACTGTGTATTCTTAGCTCCTTTGTCATAAATTTGCTGACCATATAGATTTATTTCTTGGCTCTCTTTTTTTCCATTGATCACGTGTCTGTTTTTAATGTCAACACCATACTGTTTTGATTACTATAGCTTTGTAATGTAGTTTGAAATCAGGAAGCATGATATCTCCAGATTTGTTCTTCTTCCTCAAGGTTGCTTTTTTTTTTTTTTTTTAAACATCTTTATTGAAGTATAATTGCCTTACAATGGTGTGTTAGCTTCTGCTTTATAACAAAGTTAATCAATTATACATATACAATATGTTCCCATATCTCTTCCCTCTTGCATCTCCCTCCCTCCCACCCTCCCCATCCCACCCCTCTAGGTGGTCACAAAGCACCGAGCTGATCTCCCTGTGCTATGCGGCTGCTTCCCACTAGCTATCTATTTTACATTTGGTAGTGTATATATGTCCATGACACTCTCTCACCCTGTCACATCTCACCCCACCCCCTCCCCATATCCTCAAGTCCATTCTCTAGTAGGTCTGTGTCTTTATTCCCGTCTTGCCACTAGGTTCTTCATGGCTTTTTTTTCCCTTAGATTCCGTATATATGTGTTAGCATACTGTATTTGTTTTTCTCTTTCTGACTTACTTCACTCTGTGTGACAGACTCTAACTCCATCCACCTCATTACAAACACCTCCATTTCATTTCTTTTTATGGCTGAGTAATATTCCATTGTATATATGTGCCACATCTTCTTTATCCATTCATCTGTCGATGGACATTTAGGTTGCTTCCATGTCTTGGCTATTGTAAATAGAGCTGCAATGAACATTTTGGTACATGACTCTTTTTGACCTATGGTTTTCTCAGGGTATATGCCCAGTAGTGGGATTGCTGGATCGTATGGTAGTTCTATTTGTAGTTTTTTAAGGAACCTCCATACTGTTCTCCATAGTGGCTGTATCAATTTACATTCCCACCAACAGTGCAAGAGAGTTCCCTTTCCTCCACAGCCTCTCCAGCATTTATTGTTTCTAGATTTTTTGATGATGGCCATTCTGACCGGTGTGAGATGATATCTCATTGTAGTTTTGATTTGCATTTCTCTAATTATTAATGATGTTGAGCATTCTTTCATGTGTCTGTAGGCCATCTGTATATCTTCTTTGGAGAAATGTCTATTTAGGTCTTCTGCCCATTTTTGGATTGGGTTGTTCGTTTTTTTGTTATTGAGCTGCATGAGCTGCTTGTAAATCTTGGAGATTAATCCTTTGTCAGTTGCTTCATTTGCAAATATTTTCTCCCATTCTGATGGTTGTCTTTTGGTCTTGTTTATGGTTTCCTTTGCTGTGCAAAAGCTATTAAGTTTCATTAGGTCCCATTTGTTTATTTGTGTTCGTATTTCCATTTCTCTGGGAGCTGGGTCAGAAAGAATCTTGCTGTGATGTATGTCATAGAGTGTTCTGCCTATGTTTTCCTCTAAGAGTTTGATAGTGTCTGGTCTTACACTTAGGTCTTTAATCCATTTTGAGTTTATTTTTGTGCATGGTGTCAGGGAGTGTTCTAATTTCATACTTTTACGTGTACCTGTCCAATTTTCCCAGCACCACTTATAGAAGAGGCTGTCTTTTCTCCACTGTATATGCTTGCCTCCTTTATCAAAAATAAGGTGACCATATGTGCGTGGGTTTATCTCTGGGCTTTCTATCCTGTTCCATTGATCAATATTTCTGTTTTTGTGCCAGTACCAAACTGTCTTGATTACTGTAGCTTTGTAATATAGTCTGAAGTCAGGGAGCCTGATTCCCCCAGCTCCATTTTTCATTCTCAAGATTGCTTTGGCTATTCGGGGTCTTTTGTGTTTCCATACAAATTGTGAAATTTTTTGTTCTAGTTCTGTGAAAAATGCCAGTGGTAGTTTGACAGGGATTGCATTGAATCTGTAGATTGCTTTGGGTAGTAGAGTCATTTTCACAATGTTGATTCTTCCAATCCAGGAACATGGTATATCTTTCCATCTATTTGTATCATCTTTAATTTCTTTCATCAGTGTCTTACAATTTTCTGCATACAGGTCTTTTGTCTCCTTAGGTAGGTTTATTCCTAGATATTTTATTCTTTTTGTTGCAGTGGTAAACGGGAGTGTTTTCTTAATTTCACTTTCAGATTTTTCGTCATTAGTGTATAGAAATGCAAGAGATTTCTGTGCATTAATTTTGTATCCTGCTACTTTACCAAATTCATTGATTAGCTCTAGGAGTTTTCTGGTAGCATCTTTAGGATTCTCTATGTATAGTATCATGTCTTCTGCAAACAGTGACAGCTTTACTTCTTCTTTTCCGATTTGGATTCCTTTTATTTCTTTGTCTTCTCTGATTGCTGTGGCTAACACTTCCAAAACTATGTTGAATAATAGTGGTGAGAGTGGGCAACCTTGTCTTGTTCCTAATCTTAGTGGAAATGGTTTCAGTTTTTCACCATTGAGGACGATGTTGGCTGTGGGTTTGTCATATATGGCCTTTATTATGTTGAGGAAAGTTCCCTCTATGCCTACTTTCTGCTGGGCTTTTATCATAAATGGGTGTTGAATTTTGTCGAAAGCTTTCTCTGCATCTATTGAGATGATCATATGGTTTTTCTCCTTCAATTTGTTAATATGGTGTATCACATTGATTGATTTACGTATATTGAAGAATCCTTGCATCCCTGGGATAAACCCCACTTGATCATGGTGTATGATCCTTTTAATGTGCTGTTGGATTCTGTTTGCTAGTATTTTGTTGAGGATTTTTGCATCAATGTTCATCAGTGATATTGGCCTGTAGTTTTCTTTCTTTGTGACATCTTTGTCTGGTTTTGGTATCAGGGTGATGGTGGCCTCGTAGAATGAGTTTGGGAGTGTTCCTCCCTCTGCAATATTTTGGAAGAGTTTGAGAAGGATAGGTGTTAGCTCTTCTCTAAATGTTTGATAGAATTCACCTGTGAAGCCATCTGGTCCTGGGCTTTTGTTTGTTGGAAGGTTTTTAATCACAGTTTCAATTTCAGTGCTTGTGATTGGTCTGTTCATATTTTCTATTTCTTCCTGGTTCAGTCTCGGCAGTTTGTGCATTTCTAAGAATCTGTCCATTTCTTCCAGGTTGTCCATTTTATTGGCGTAGAGTTGCTTGTAGTAATCTCTCAGGATCTTTTGTATTTCTGCAGTGTCAGTGGTTACTTCTCCTTTTTCATTTCTAATTCTATTGATTTGAGTCTTCTCCCTTTTTCTCTTGATGAGTCTGGCTAATGGTTTATCAATTTTGTTTATCTTCTCAAAGAACCAGCTTTTAGTTTTATTGATTTTTGCTATTGTTTCCTTCATTTCTTTTTCATTTATTTCTGACCTGATCTTTATGATTTCTTTCCTTCTGCTAGCTTTGGGGTTTTTTTGTTCTTCTTTCTCTAATTGCTTTAGGTGCAAGGTTAGGTTGTTTATTCGAGATGTTTCCTGTTTCTTGAGGTAGGCTTGTATTGCTATAAACTTCCCTCTTAGCACTGCTTTTGCTGCGTCCCATAGGTTTTGGGTCATCGTATCTCCATTGTCATTTGTTTCTAGGTATTTTTTGATTTCCCCTTTGATTTCTTCAGTGATCACTTCGTTATTAAGTAGTGTATTGTGTAGCCTCCATGTGTTTGTATTTTTTACAGATTTTTTCCTGTAATTGATATCTAGTCTCATAGCGTTGTGGTCGGAAAAGATACTTGATATGATTTCAATTTTCTTAAATTTAGCAAGGCTTGATTTGTGACCCAAGATATGATCTATCCTGGAGAATGTTCCATGCGCACTTGAGAAAAATGTGTATTCTGTTGTTTTTGGGTGGAATGTCCTATAAATATCAATTAAGTCCATCTTGTTTAATGTATCATTTAAAGCTTGTGTTTCCTTATTTATTTTCATTTTGGATGATCTGTCCATTGGTGAAAGTGGGGTGTTAAAGTCCCCTACTATGATTGTGTTGCTGTCGATTTCCCCTTTTATGGCTGTTAGTATTTGCCTTATGTATTGAGGTGCTCCTATGTTGGGTGCATAAATATTTACAATTGTTATACCTTCCTCTTGGATCGATCCCTTCATCATTATATAGTGTCCTTCTTTGTCTCTTGTAATAGTCTTTATTTTAAAGTCTATTTTGTCTGATATGAGAATTGCTACTCCAGCTTTCTTTTGATTTCCATTTGCATGGAATATCTTTTTCCATCCCCTCACTTTCAGTCTGTATGTGTCTCTAGGTCTGAAGTGGGTCTCTTGTAGACAGCATATATATGGGTCTTGTTTTTGTATCCCTTCAGCCAGCCTGTGTCTTTTGGTGGGAGCATTTAATCCATTTACATTCAAGGTAATTATCGATATGTATGTTCCTATTCCCATTTTCTTAAATGTTTTGGGTTTGTTATTGTAGGTGTTTTCCTTCTCTTGTGTTTCTTGCCTAGAGAAGTTCCTTTAGCATTTGTTTTAAAGCTGGTTTGGTGGTGCTGAACTCTCTCAGCTTTTGCTTGTCTGTAAAGGTTTTAATTTCTCCATCACATCTGAATGAGATCCTTGCTGGGTAGAGTAATCTTGGTTGTAGGTTTTTCTCCTTCATCACTTTAAGTATATCCTGCCACTCCCTTCTGGCTTGCAGTTTCTGCTGAAAGATCAGATGTTAACCTTATGGGGATTCCCTTGTGTGTTATTTGTTGTTTTTCCCTTGCTGCTTTTAATATGTTTTCTTTATATTTAATTTTTGACAGTTTGATTAATATGTGTCTTGGCATGTTTCTCCTTGGGTTTATCCTGTATGGGACTCTCTGTGCTTCCAGGACTTGATTAACTATTTCCTTTCCCATATTAGGGAAGTTTTCAACTATAATCTCTTCAAATATTTTCTCAGTCCCTTTCTTTTTCTCTTCTTCTTCTGGGACCCCTATAATTTGAATGTTGGTGCGTTTAATGTTGTCCCAGAGGTCTCTGAGACTGTCCTCAGTTCTTTTCATTCTTTTTTCTTTATCCTGCTCTGCAGTAGTTATTTCCACCATTTTATCTTCCAGGTCACTTATCCTTTCTTCTGCCTCAGTTATTCTGCTATTGATCCCATCTAGAGTATTTTTAATTTCATTTATTGTGTTTTTCATCGTTGCTTGGTTCCTCTTTAGTTCTTCTACGTCCTTGTTAAATGTTTCTTGCATTTTGTCTATTCTATTTCCAAGATTTTGGATCATCCTTACTATCATTATTCTGAATTCTTTTTCAGGTAGACTACCTATTTCCTCTTCATTTGTTAGGTCTGGTGTGTTTTGACCCTGCTCCTTCATCTGCTGTGTGTTTTTCTGTCGTCTCATTTTGCTTATCTTACTGTGTTTGGGGTCTCCTTTTCACCGGCTGCAGGTTCGTAGTTCCCGTTGTTTTTGGTATCTGTCCCCAGTGGGTAAGGTTGGTTCAGTGGGTTGTGTAGGCTTCCTGGTGGAGGGAACTAGTGCCTGAGTTCTGGTGGATGAGGTTGAATCTTGTCTTTCTGGTGGGCACGTCCACGTCTGGTGGTGTGTTTTGGGGTGTCTGTGGCCTTATGATTTTAGGCAGCCTCCCTGCTAATGGATGGGACTGTGTTCCTGTCTTGCTAGTTGTTTGGCATAGGGTGTCCAGCACTGTAGCTTGCTGGTCGTTGAGTGAAGCTGGGTCTTGATGTTGAGATGGAGATCTCTGAGAGATTTTTGCCGTTTGGTATTACGTGGAGCTGGTAGGTCTCTTGTGGACCAGTGTCCTGAAGTTGGCTCTACCACCTCAGAGGCACAGCCCTGATGCCTGGCTGGAGCACCAAGAGCCTTTCATCCACACAGCTCAGAATATAAGGGAGAAAAAAATAGAAAGAAAAAAAGAGGATAAAATAAAATAAAATAAAGCTATTATAATAAAAAATAAGAAAAAAATTATTAAGAGTAAATGTATTCAGAAAAAAATTTTTTTTAATTTTTAAAAATAGATTTATTAATTTTTTATCGTAAAAAATAAGAAAAAAATTTTTAAGAAAAAAATTTATTAAGAAAAAAAATTTTAATTTTTTAAAATAAAAAATATGAAAAAACTTATTAAAATTTTTTTAATTTCTAAAAATAGAAAATACGGAAAAAATTATTAAGAAAACATATATTAGGAAAAAAAATTTTTTTAAGTAAAAAAAAAAAAAATGGACGGACCTAACCCTAGGACTGATGGTGAAAGCAAAGCTATACAGACAAAATCTCACCCAGAAGCATACACATATACACTCACAAAAAAAGGAATAGGGGAAAGTAATATATCCTGCTCCTAAAGTCCACCTTTTGAATTTGGGATGATTCGTTGTCTATTCAGGTATTCAACAGATGCAGGCACATCAAGTTGTTTGTGGAGCTTTAATCCACTGCTTCTGAGGCTGCTGGGGGAGATTTCCCTTTCTCTTCTTTGTTCGTACAGCTCCCAGCGTTCAGCTTTGGATTTGGACCTGCCTCTGCATGTACGTCGCCTGAGGGCGTCCTTTCCCCGCCCAGACAGAATGGGGTTAAAGGAGCAGCTGCTTCGGGGGCTCTGGCTCACTCAGGCCGGGGGAGGGAGTGGTACGGAGGAGGCGGGGCGAGCCTGCGGCGTCAGAGGCGTCGTGACATTGCAGCAGCCTGAGGCGTGCCGTGTGTTCTCCTGGGGAAGTTGTCCCCGGATCACGGGAGCCTGGTAGTGGCGAGCTGCACCGGCTCCCGGGAGGGGCGGGGTGGAGAGTGACCTGTGCTCGCACAGAGGCTTCTTGGTGGCGGCAGCAGCAGCCTTAGCGTTTCCTACCAGTCTCTGGGGTCTGCGCTGATGCCGTGGCTCGCGCCCGTCTCTGGGGTCCGCGCTGTTAGCCGCGGCTCGCACCCCCCTCTGGAGTTCGTCTAGGCGGCGCTCTGAATCCCCTCTCCTTGCGCGCCGCGAAACAAAGAGGCAAGAAAAAGTCTCTTGCCTCTTCGGTGGCTGCAGACCTCCTCTCCGGCTCCCTCCTGGCTCACTGCGGCACGCCAACCCCTTCAGGCTGTGTTCACGCTGCCAACCCCAGTCCTCTCCCTGCGATCTGACCGAAGCCCGCGCCTCAGCTCCCAGCCCCGCCTGCCCCAGCGGGTGAGCAGACAAGCCTCTCGGGCTGGTGAGCGCTGCTCGGCGCTGAGCCTCTGTGCGGGAATCTCTCCGTTTTTCCCTCTGCGCCCCTGTTGCTGTGGGATCTGCGCTGATAGCCGCGGCTCGCACCCATCTCTGGATTTCGTTTAGGCAGCGCTCTGAATCCCCTCTCCTTGCGCGCCGCGAAACAAAGAGGCAAGAAAAAGTCTCTTGCCTCTTCGGCAGCTGCAGACTTTTTCCCGGACTCCCTCCCGGCTAGCACCAAAGCCCGAGCCTCAGCTCCCAGCCCCCGCCCGCCCCGGCGGGTGAGCAGACAAGCCTCTCGGGCTGGTGAGTGCTGGTTGGCGCCGAGCCTCTGTGCGGGAGTCTCTCCGCTTTGCCCTCCGCACCCCTGTGGCTGCGCTCTCCTCCGCGGCTCCGAAGCTTCCCACCTCTGCCACCCGCAGTCTCTGCCCGCAGAGGGGCTTCCTAGTGCCTGGAAACCTTTCCTCCTTCACGGCTCCCTCCCACTGGCGCAGGTCCCGTCCCTATTCTTTTGTCTCTGTTATTTCATTTTTCTTTTACCCTACCCAAGTACGTGGGGATTTTCTTGCCTTTTGGGAGGTCTGACGTCTTCTGCCAGCGTTCAGTGGGTGTTCTGTAGGAGCAGTTCCACGTGTAGATGTATTTCTACTGTATCTGTGGGAAGGAAGGTGATCTCCGCGTCTTACTCTTCCGCCATCTTGCCCCTACTCCCTCAAGGTTGCTTTTGCTATTCAGAGTCTTTTGTGGTTCCATACAAATTTGGGGAGTGTTTGTTCTATTTCTGTGAAAAATGCTATTGGTTTTGATAGGAATTGCATTGAATCTGTAGATTGCTTTGGGTAGTACGGACATTTTAACAGTATTAATTCTTCCAATCCATGAGCATGGACTTTCTATTTATTAGTGTCTTCTTCAATTTCTTTCATCAATGTCTGATAGTTTTCAGTTACAGGTCTTTCAACTCCTTTTTAAATTAATTAATTAATTTCAACATTTCTTGTAAGGCCATCTAGTGGTTATGAATTTCTTCAGCTTTTGGTTTTCTGGATAACTTTTGATCTCTCCTTCAATTCTGAAGGACACTTTGCCTTGTAGAGTATTCTTGAGTGGCAGGTTTTTTCTTTCAGCACTCTGAATATATTATGCCAGTCCCTTATGGCCTGCAAAGTTTGTGCTGAATATCTTCTGATAGTTATATGGGGGTTCTCTTGCACATAACAAGTTGTTTTCTCATGCTGGTTTTAAGAATCTCTCCTTTTATTTAACTGTTTACAATTTAATTAGTGTGTCTTGGTGTGGATCTCTTTGGATTCATCTTTTTGGAGTTCTTTTTGGGCTTCCTGGATCTAGATGTCTATTTCTTTCCCCAATCAAGGGAAGTTTTCAGCCATTCTTTCTTTGAATAAGCTTTCTGCCCCTTTCTCTTTCTCTTCTCTTTCTGGTACCTCTATAATGTGTATATTTGTCTGCTTAAGTCCCTTAAGTGTAGTCCCTTAAGCTATCTTCCCTCTTTTCCATTCTTTTTTCTTTTTTATTCTCTGATTGAATGGATTCCACTGCCATGTCTTTGAGTTCACTGATCCTTTCTTCCATTTCATCTAGTTTGATGTTGATCTCCTCTATTGAATTTTTCATTTCCATTACAGTGTTATTCTGTTCTGTGATTTCTGTTTGGTGCTTTATTATATTTTCTTTCCTTTTGTTGAAATTCTCACTTTGTTCGTGCAGTGTTCTCCTGACCTTGGTGAGCATTTTTGTGAACATTATTTTGAACTCTTTATCAGGTAAATCTCCTATCTCTGTTTAATTAAGGTGTGTTTCTGGAGTTTTATCTTGTTCTTTTGTTTGGAACATATTCCTCTGTTTCTTCATTTTCCTTGACTCTTTCTGTTTTAGTTTCTGTGCATTAGATAAACAGCCATCTCTCTCAATCTTGATGGACTGGTTTTATGTAGGAGATGAACCTTATCATTCAGCCTGGCCCTAGCTCTTAGTTGTATCTGAAACCTTTGTGATTGTCCAAACTGCCTTCTTTGTTCTTAGTGGCTTCTAGTAGTTGAAGGTAAGTCACAACCTGTCATGTTCCAAAGGGGACTATGTCGTCAGCATCTAGAGTCAGGCTGACTAGAGGCCATACCCTGAGGCAACAGCTGTTAAAATATGCAAGTAGATCTCTTTCAGGGCAAGACTGAAAAATGGCCATTTCTGTCTACTCCCTCTTTGCTGAGCCCTGGAGTGATATCTGGTTAAGAAGTGTTTCTTTGTACCTGTGAATGCAAGTCCTGTTGGCTAGGTGATCGAGGAATGCATCTCCTGGGTGGCAGCTGCAAAACCCGGAGCTCCTGATGGACGTGTCTATAACTTGTTCCAGGAAGACACTGGCAACCTTTAGCTAGCCAGTGAGTGACCATGGAGAAGGCATCACAGTCTTCCCTGGTCCGGAGAGAATTGCAGTTGGCCCCCTACATATATGTTGAATTAGAAGCCTGACCTTCAGGCTGCAGCTTTTAAGATATGCAAATTGGCCTCTTTTACAAAAAGACTCAGAGATAGGCATTTCTGACTGTTGCCTCTGTGCTGAGACTGGGGGAATAGCCAGTTAAGAACTATTCCTTTGTTTGCTACAATCCCATTGAACCTGTGAATGCAAGACCTGCTGGTCACCAAAGCCAGGTGATCGGGGTGTGTCTTCTGTGCAGCAGTTGCAAAAGCTGGTGCTCCAGACAGGTGCACAAACTCCTTTTAGGGAGATAGCAGTGACCTGGAGTGGGGCAGGCAATTGTGGAGATAACTCCAGCATTTTGCCTGCTCTCTGAGGAAGATCACAATTGGCCCTTAGTTGTGTGTGAATTAGGAGCCTAAATCTCAGGCTTTCAGTTTTTAAGATATGCTAATTCTCCTGGGAGATGGGCATTTCTGTCTGCTGACTCTGCACTGAGCTCTTTTTCAATTTGTTTATTTCTTCTCTATCTGATGTACAGGAGTCATTCACCTAGTTTCTGGATTTCTTTTTTTTTTTTAATATTTTATTTTAATTAATTAATTAATTGAAGTATAACTGACCTACAAAACTATGGTAGGTGCACAGCATATTAATTCCATATTCCTATCCATTATAAAATATCACCATCATAGGTCTAGTTACCATCTGTCACCATACAAAGATATTACAATGTTACTGACTATATTTCCCATGCTGTACATTTCATCTCTGTGACTTATTTAATTTGTAACTGAAAGTTTGTACCTCTTTATCTCCCTCACCTATTTCATTTACCCCTTCCCCACCCTCTCCTCTGGCAACCATGTTTGTTCTCTATTTCTGTGAGTCTGTTTCTGTTTTACGTTTTTTCATTTGTTTTGCTTTTTAGATAACACATATAAGTGAAATAATATGATATTTGTCTTTCTCTAACTTGTTTCACTTAGCAAAATACCCTATAGGTCCACCCATGTCGTTGCTTTCTTGTGGCTGAATAATATCCCATTAAATATATACCACATCTTCTTGATCGATTCATCTATCCGTGGACACTTAGGCTGCTTCTATATCTTGGCTATTGTAAATAATGCTGCAATAAACATAGGGGTACATATATCTTTTTGAATTACTATTTTTGCTTTCTTTAGAAAAATACCCAAAAGTGGAATTGCTGGGTTCAAAAGTAGTTCTATTTTTAAACTTCTTGAGGACCTCCATACTGTTTTCCATAGTGGCTGCACCAATTTATGTTCTCACTGACAAGTGCTGGAGGGTTCCCCTTTCTCTTGTTTTCTTTTTGATAATAGCCATTCTGACATGTGTGAGGTGGTATCTCATTGTGGTTTTGATTTGCATTTACCTAATGATTAGTGATATTGAGCATCTCTTCATGTGCCTATTGGCCATCTGTATGTCTTTTTTTTTTGGAAAAAATTTCTATTCAGGTCCTATGCCCATTTTTCAATCTGTTTGTTATTTTGATGTTGAATGGTATGAGTTCTTTGTTTATTTTGGATATTAACCCCTTGTTGGATATATTGTTTGCAAATATCTTCTCCCATTCAGTAGGCTGCCTTTTTGTTTTGTTGATAATTTCCTTTGCTATGCAAATACTTTTTAGTTTGATGTAGTCCTATTTGTTTATTTTTTGCTTTAGTTTCTCTTGCCTGAGGAGATATATCCAACAAAATATTGATAAGGCTTGTGTCAGGAGCCTACTGCTTATGTTTTCTTCTACGAATGTTATAGTTTGAGGTCTTACATTTAAAATTTTAATCCATTTTGAATTTATTTTTGTGTATGGTATAAGAGAGTAGTCTGTTTGATTCTTTTGCCTGTAGCTATCCAGTTTTTCCAACATCATTTATTGAAGAGGCTGTCTTTCCTCATTGTGTATTCTTGCTCCCTTTGTCATAGATTAATTGCCCTTTATAAGTGTGGGTTTATTTCTGGGCTCTCTATTCTGTTCCATTGATCTATCTGTCTGTTTTGTGTCAGTACCAGACTGTTTTGATAACTGTAGCTTTGTAGTGTAGTTTGAAATCAGGGACTGTGATACCTCATGCTGCTGGTGGGTGGGACTGAGTCCCTTTGCAATTGGCAGCACACCCTGTGGGTTCCCGGGGCTGGTGCCAGCCCACTGGTTGGTGGAGCCACTTCTTGGGGTGGTTGGCTGTGAGGCCTTGGTGTTCCAGGACCTGGTGCTGGCTCACTGGTGGGCAGGAATGGGTCCCCATGCACCTGGCTGCTTGGCATGAGGGATCCCAGGGCTGGTGCCAATGGGCTGTTGGGTGGGTAAGCCCCCTGGCACTGTTAGGCTAGAAGGAGGATTCCAAAATGATGCTTGTCAGCACAAGTGTCCTTGTGGTAGAGCGAGATTCCCCAAATGTCTGCTTTCAGTGTGTTTGTCCCCAGGAAGCATCCCAGTTGCCTCCTACCTTTCTGGGAGGCTCTCCAAGATCAGCAAGTGGGTATGGCCCAGGCTCCTTTCAAATTACTACTCTGTGCTGATTCCAGAGCATGTGGAGATTTTGTGTGTGCTCTTTAAGAGCAGAGTCTATTTCTTACGGCCCTCCAGTTCTCCTGTACATAAGGCTCCCACCCCTGTCTTCAAAGCCAGACATTCTGGGGGCTTGTTTTCTCAGTGCAGGAACCCCAGTCTGGGGAGCCTGATGTGGAATTCAAACCCCTTGCTCCTTGGGGAGAACCTCTGCAATTGTGATTATCCTCTCATTTGTGTGTTGCCTATCTTGGAAGTACGGGTCTTGATTATACTGCATCTCCACCCCTCCTGCCCTTCTTGTTGTGATTTCTACTTTATATCTTAAGTTGTAAGTAGTGTTTTCTTCTAGTCTTCAGGTCATTCTCATAGCTAGTTGCTCTGTAAATAGTTGTAATTTTGGTGTGCCTGTGGGAGGAGTTTAGGTCAGGGTCTTCCTACTTCACCATCTTGGTCACTCCCCTCTAGTTTCTGGATTTCTTTCACAGGGAATTGTTCCGTGTAGCTGTAGATTTGGTGTGTCCATGGGACAGTTGAGTTCAGGAGCCTCCTCTGTAGCCATGCTTGACCAGAGTGATCATTATTATTTTTGTTTTTTATACTAGTGTTTATTTAGATTTATCTACAGAGTGCAATCTTTCTTCCTCCTCATTCTTTCTTGTATCTTAGGTCTTCCTTTTGTGTGCAGTCCTTTTTTTTTTTATTAAGAATTCTAATTATTTTTTCATGAGGGGCTACCTGTCATAAACTGTCTCAAATTTTGCTCTCTGAAAATTTGTTTTACTCTCTCTTGAATGATAATTTAGCTTAGTGTATAATTCTAGCTTGGCAGCTATTTCCTTTTAGCACTTTAAAGACATTATTTAATTTTGTTTTCTGATTTTTCCTGTTGCTGTTGAGAAGTTATTTCTTTTTTAGGTGATTTTTTTTTTTCTCTTTGTTATTAGTATTTTCTTTTTGTCTTTGGTTTTCTGCAGTTTTAATGAAATATATCAGTTCAGGATTCGTGTCTTTTATCAATTCTTGAAAATTACTACATTTGTCTCTTCAAATATTGCTTCTTTACCATTATTTCTTTTTGAACTCCAGCTAGACATGTTAGATTTTCTTCTTTTATTTCCATAACTCATAACTTTGCTTTCACATTTTAAATCCCTTTATATCTTGGATTTGAATTTTCGGTGGTACCATTATATTTATCATCTGTTTCACTAATTTCTTTTGGGATAGGTCTTATGTTCTGTTAAGTAAATAAAATGTTAATTATCTGGATTTAAATATAAGAAAAATATTAAGTATCTGGGTGTGAATATAAGAAAAAATGTCCAACAGTTCTATAGGGAAATTACAAAACTAAATTAAGGGTCATTAAAGAAAACCTAAACAGTTGGAGATATGTATCATTTTATTGTATAAGAATCCAATATAATAATATCAGTTCTCCCCAAATTTGTCTGTGAATTCAATGTATTTCCAATGAAAAGGCCAAAAGGGTTTTTTACTGTAATTTGATGATTTGATTTTAAAATATATGTGGAATATTATAGGGACAAGAATAGCCAAACACTGCTGAAGAACAGTAAGTAAAGATGACTTGCTCTATTATATATAACCAAGTTATTATTAACCTAATGTAAATAAGATAGTATGTTACTGATGCAGAGATAAATACATCAACCAATGGGATAGAATAGCAAACCCAAAACAAGACTCACACATCTGTGGAACAAAAGTGGTATAGCAGATTGATTGGGAAAGAAAGGACTATTCAATAAATGCAACTAGAAAAAAACTGATTTACTTTATGGAAATAAAGTAATTGAATATTTACCTTATACCAGATATAAAAGTAAACTACAGATTCATCAAGGACTTAAATGTCAAATTCAAACTTTAAAATGTTTAGTGAAAAAATACTGGGGATATTACTTGAAACTTACGGAGGGCTATCTTAAGAAAATCACAAAGAATGTTCATTATTAAAGTTTTAGATTATGATCTTTCATCCAATGAAATCTTAAATAAAGTGAAAATGTAAGTTATACATTTGGAGAAGATACTTATGATACATATTACCAACAATAAATGTCAAGAATGTGTAAATAATTCTTACATATTGGTAAGAAAAAAATAATTTGTTCAAGTCATACAGTGGAGTATTATTCATTACTCAAAATGAATTATCTGTAGCTACGTAATTGTATCTGTCAATATGTATCATATATTTATATGTGTTAATATGGATGAATCTTAGCGATATAACTGACTGAAAAAATAAAAAAATATATATAGGTTTTTACATGGCTTTTAAAGTTAAAAGATACTTTGTAAGAGTTCACATCCATATTCAGATATACACAGTCAAAACTAAGGAATGATAAAAAGAGATTTAGAATAGTGTTTATCTTGCATGGGAGCAGGCAGGGAATGGAATGAGGCAAGTCCATATAGGTAGATGCAAATTATTGTCAGCATCCTAGTTTTCATGTTGAATGGTGCTTTCATGGGTATTTATTATATTTAGACAAATAAACAAAAATCAAATGAGTAAAGAAGTTTTTGCATGGACCAATAATGAGAATATGACGTGGATCACAAATATATTGAATCCAATTTTGGTCCATTAGAAGCAAAACAAAGTAAAATCAGGCAGCAGCCAGATGAAGAAGTGGGGTAAATATGCTTCAGGTTAGGCAACAGTCCATACATAGGTCCTTCAGTTGGAAAGCTTCAAGTGAATATTCTAGGAAGTGACAAAAGGCCAGACCAGTTAGAGGCTATTGAGTAGCACAAGTAATGGTGAGTTTTTCTAAGGGGGGTAACTCTGCAGAGAAGTGGACAGACTGAGAATTCCTTAATAAAATCACTCAATCAATGGGATGTGTTTGATGTGAAGACATATGAAGAATTGAGGGAGATGGAAAAATGTGTATTTTAGAACTTTGAAAAAGGGTAGAGCTGGGTGGGTGGATGGATTCTTACCTAATATTAATTCCAGCTCAGCCTAGTATAGTTGTGTCATGTTCAGCTCTCCATCTTAGGCCACTATTTCTCCTTATGGGATTTTTCCTTCTGGGATGAACAAAGGAGGAAGAAAATGAAGATGAGACGGGGAAAGAAGAAAGAGATATGTAAGGGAGTCATTATTTCTTAGTGAATGTGAGTTTTGGGGTCATATTATACTATAGTTAGTAATAAAACAAAACAGTAACTTCCATTTTACTCACAGCAATTTTTAGACTTTATAATTTTAACGTTATTTTCTGTAAACTTCAAGGACCATTGAACTATTTCAATGTTACTGTGTTTAGTAATGATCATATAAAATGTTAGATGCACTTAAGAGGAAGAAGAGATTTGAATTTGAATATCTGCTTTCTGTAGACATGTTAAATCTATAAACCAAGAGGTTCACTGTGGTTGTAGTGTGTGGGTGTCTTAGAATAAAAGTAATTCCAACATTATCCAGATGAATAGACAATAACAAAAATGAGCTTATTTCTAAGCAAGACCTATAATTGAGCTGGTGAGCATTTATTTCCTGACACATTTCTATGACTTCTCTGCATGTGCAGAGCAAATGTCTCTGACCCATATATACCATATTAATGGCACTGATATAGCATTTGATACATTTTCTTAAGTGATTCAGTCTTTTGTAAATGCCATTCTGACAGCAAGAAGCTGGTCCTAGGCCTGATTCTTTGTAATTTTCCTCAGTGACTTGGGTGACGGACTAGAGACCATGAACAACAAACTTGTGGATGGTATCAGGTGGTCATTGTAAGCACTGGGTTAGAATGCAAAATGATTCTGGCCAAATGGAAAGGAGAGTTCAAAATGGAACAAGTTTAAGTTTTGATGGGCTATTTATGATACCGCGTGATATATGATAGAGAAGAATTTGACATTGAAGTGAGAAGAAGCCAAGGACTGAGGAGTTGGTGGATGGCAATATGCCAATTGGAGAACCCACTGGCAAGTGGATGTCACATAGACTTCTTCGTACACCAATTACCATGTGTCTACTCTAAGAGTATGATATGAAGAAGTTGTGCTAGTATAACATGTATCACATTCAACAGAAATAAGCCAAAGATAGTGCTTTATTAAGGGATGATTTTTCCACTTTTGATGGTGATAGCAAAGTGAGCACTGTTTAACTTAAGGTATGTAATCTATAGATGTGGTTATGTTACCTATAGATAATAGGTCATATTATATTATTTATAGATACAGTATCCACTTGATGGTACTTGATGAAGATAATAAAATAATGTTTTTTATCTAGAATAAGAACTCTGCATTTTACTGTACAGTTAACTTTAGCATACATATTCACTCAACTAAAATACCTATCCAATGTGTTCTAATGTCTTCTATTTACTTTGCTGAGGGAGAGACAAGAATACCAGTATGGCCAATAAAATAATCTTTATTCTGCTCCAGGATGGAATTCTTTGTTATCTCATTTCTCTGATCCCTTCTGTCTTGTCCCAGCAGCTGTCTCTCACTTGAGCACTCTTTCCCCTATGCTTACACTCTGCTTGTACCTTGAGGATGGACACTCCTTGATTACAATCCAAACTCAAAATGGATCTCCTATTTTGTAACGTTATGATCCTCCCCGAGAAACACCAGGAAACAGCAGTTGAATATTTTAATTCTGCATATTGGTATGAGCAATGGATACTTCATTTTGAAACTTCAAGTTTTAAAGTGTTTTGTAAAAGCCATTTTTGGTGTTTAAATAATTAACTCATTGAACCTAAGGGATGAAACCTTAGGGATTTGTTGCTAAGATGTGCACAATCTCTTATTGACCTTTTTGAAAGGTGATCATTCAGGTTCTACTTGATTAGTAGCTGTAATGGGATGCTCAGTCTCCGAGGCAGCCCATCTTACTGTTGGATGAATTCAGTGGTTAAATTCTTATAATTTTTCTTAGGTAGATGTGATTGAATTCTTGAAGTTAATAACTCCAACCTATTGGCTTCTTATTGTTCTTACGATAAAGACAAATTCCTTATCATGCCCTACCAGTTCTTCATGGTCCGGCCCCTGCCTGCCTCTTCAGCTTCATATTGTATGATTTTTTTCTTTATCCAGTCAGTTCCAGCCACACTGGCCTTTTAGTTTTTCTTTCTTTGTTTTATTATTCCTTAAGGTCTTTGCATATGATGTTCCTTCAGCCTAGAAAGCTCTCTTGCCAATCTCCTTTGATCTTCCACTAAATTAACCTTTACTTTTTAGATTTCAGCACAATTATTTCTTCAGTTAATTCTTCCATGACCTTCTTGATTAGATCACACCTCCTCCCCCTGTTATATGTACTCATGGTGCTCTGTACCTCTTCTTTGTAGCTTGTACCATAATTGTGATTTTAATTAATCAGTGATTAATAGATGAATATCTTTTTAACCTATTACCCCTGTGTTTTTGTTCACTGTATGTTGTTAGCACTTAGCACTGAGCCTGCCACATGGCAGGTGTGAAAAAAATATTTGTTGAATGAAATGAATGAAATCATCATAAGTCTGCCTATGCCTTACATAGGAAAATTTCACTTCTTCTGCATGATAATGCTTCAAAAATTTTGAGAACGTAGAATGTTTTTCTTTCAGAAGAAAATGTTGCACATATCCTGTCCTTAAGTTGTCTTTCCTGTGACAAACCAGAGCCTTTCACTATTCTGGCTGCTTGCTCTCCTCTGCATGCATTCATATTGGTCAATGTGCTTTGTACAGTGAGGCAGTTGGTTCTGAAAATAATGCTCCAAAATTGTGAGATGCCTTTAGGTTCTAGAAATTCATGTTAGAAAAAGAAATAGCTTTTTTGAGCTGAATTAATCTCTAGAGTGTGATATTTTAAGCTTTTGGTTCATTTTACATGCATTAAGTTAATTTCCATATAGGTTGTCTTTTGAAGAAGAGAAATCCATTTCTGCAAATCTTGAAAATCACTGTGAAGTGTTTTGTGTAAGTTAAACGATGTGCTTCCAAATCATTAATAAAGAATAAATATTTCCTGGACAATATTTCACAATAAAAATCCACTTTCACTCTTTCTTGTGATTTAGGAGGAAACAAAGCAAATAGTGGGAATGTGCAAATTAAAGACCTTACATAAACTATGTTGCTTTTTACATCTTTCAACATAAAATAAAGATAATAAGTACACATATATGAGTGAGGCATTGTTAGCCTTTCTTATCTAGATTAATTAACAAATTAAGAAGGATTTATTGATTGTCTACTACTTGTCATATTAAGCTAGATACTATTTTTCTGTCTTAGAATAATAACTTATATTTCTGGTTATAAAGTTTATACAAATTCAAAGTAGACCATTTAGAAAATAAAGAGAACACAAAGATATTTACTCTCTGCCCAGATATAACTACTGTTAAATCTCTAGTGCATTTATTTTCATTTTTATGTTAACCCAATAAATATTGAGTGCATAGTATTTGCTACTTATTATTCTAGAAGCTAGAGATCCATAAATTCACAAAATAGATGAAATTCCTGTTCTCATGGAATTTATAACCTAGTGAGGGAGATATAAATTAAACAGATAAAATATTATATATGTCAGATGATGCACCATAAAAAATAAATCAGAGTAGGGAACTAAAGAATGTTATATAAGGTGAAAAGAGAAGACATTTCTGAAAAAGTGATATTGAGCAGAGAACTGAAGGAATCTCTCAGCAAATATATGGTTCTAGAATGAGTCAGGCAGAGAGAATAGGAAGTGCAAAAGCTGTGAGGCAGGAGTATGCATGGCCTATTGGAGAAACAGCAAGCATGTCAATGTGGCTGCAGCAGAGTGAGCAGAAGAGGGACAAGATCTGACTTATATTTTAAAACAGCGGTCCCCAACTTTTTTGGTACCAGGGACCGGTTTTGTGGAAGACAGTTTTTCCGCAGATGGGGGGGTGTGGCGATGGTTCAGGCAGTAATGCAAGCTTTGGTTCAGGCGGTAATGCAAGCAATGGGGAGCGATGGGGAGCAGCAGACGAAGCTTCTCTTGCTCGCCCGCTGCTCACCTCCTGCTGTGCGGCCCTGTTCCTAACAGGCTGCGGACTCAGGGGTTGGGGATCCCTGTTTTAAAAGACCCACACTGGATACTCTATGAAGGATAAGCTGTAGGGAAGGAGGTAGAAGTAGGGATACCAATCAGGAGGCTACTGTAATGGTACAGGAAAGAGAATATGGTGACTTAGACCAAAAAAGTGAGAAGTGGCTAGATGCTGGATATATTGTGATGGTAGAGGCATTGGGATTTGCTGATGGATCATAAGTGGGGGAGTGAGAGAAAGAAAAGTGTCAAATATAACTAATTTTTATTCTCAGTCTTTTAAAATTTAATTAAAAAGAAGTTTGAAAGCAGAAAAAAGTATAAAACATAACTGTATAGTATAATTAATATTTATAAAGCAAACATCTGTGTAACTATCATACAGATTTATAAATAGAATGTTAACACTACCCCAAAGCCTCACTTTTGTCTTTTCCCAGTTCCTAACTCTTTTCTTACTCTTAGAAGCATCCATTATTCTGAGTTTTATGTTTATCACTTTCTTGCTGTTCTTTAAACATTTATTGCTTCCCTAAAATATATATTTAGTTAGCTTGTTTATGAACATTATATAAATTGAATAATGCTTTATGTGTTCTTTTGGGTTTTTCTTCTTTTATACGGGATTATGTCTGTGAGATTCATCTATGTTGTAGGGAATAGTGTTAGTCTGTTCATTTTTATTGTTGTATGGTATTCCATTGTATGACTATGTCATAATGTATCCATTCTTCAGCTGTGGACAGCTATGAACTTTTTTGTATTTGTATCCTGGTGCACAAGGGTTTTTCTAGGGAATTTTTCTAAGAGGTGAATTTTTGGATTTTAGAATAAGTGATCCTTCTACTTAAGTAGTATGGCTAAACTGTTTTCAAAGTGGTTGTACCAATTTAGACTTCCAACAGCAGTTATTTCACATTATTCTATATCCTTGCCCAAACTTATATTATTAATATTTTTGTCAACCTAGTGGATGGGTATTGGCTCCTTGTGGTTTAATTTGCATGGCTTTGATTACTAACGAGGTTAAGAATTCATTGTATGTTTATTGGCTATTTATATATTATTTTTTTGTAAAGTGCCTGTTCAAGCCTCTTGATCATTTTTCTACTGGGCTGTCTTTTTGTTACTGATTTGTGGAAGTTGGTTATTAAATCCATGAATTAAGCTCATTGTTGTTATACATAATAAAGGTATCCTATTCCATGGCATGTTTTTTCACTATTTTTATAATATCTCTTTTACTTTATGGTTGGTACTTACTGTGTTTGGTTTAAAATTTTTCCCACTACCTGAGGTCATAAGTATATTCTCCTATATTTCTTTAAAGAGCTTCATAATTTTATCTTTCACATTTAGGCTTAACTTTTTCTTAAGACCAAACTCTTTAATGGTTTATTTTGCAAATGTGCTTCTTCTGAAATACTTAATTTATCACTTTTATGAGGTTCATTAATCTTTGGACTCTCTAAAGATAAAACACACTGAAGACATTTTCCAGGAGTATTTTATAAGCTTATGTAATATAGAAAAAGTATGTCAGCAGCCTAATCCAGGACACTGTCTCATTTTGAGGATTAAAAAAAAAACCTTCTAAATTCAAACTCTGCTTACTTTCATTTTTTCTTCTTGTTTGCATATGCTTTTTTTACTTAAAACAGTGGAGTGACTGAGCTAAAAATTGTGGTTCAGTTTTTCCCAGTACCCACACCAGCCTAGCTTTTAGGCTGTAAATTTATGATACAACAGAGAGGGCTATTTTGCTCAGAAAATTATTATTTCAAAAAAAATATTTTTTTCTAAGTGTTTATTTCTCCCCTCATTTGGAGCAGTGATAATTTACCAAAAAAATTTAACAAATCAATAAATGTTATAGAGGAAAATAAAATAGGTCAAGATAAAAAATGATAGGGTTGTTTTAGATAAGGTCACAGAAGGCTTCTCTGAGGAGGTGACATTTAAGCAGAAACGAAGTAAAATGAGGAGTTAAGACCTGAGAAGATCTTGGAGAAGGGAATTCCCAGTAGAGGGAGTAGCAACTTGCTGTAAGGTGGAAATGAGCAAAATAATGAGGCTGGAGTGGAGTGCAGTTTTAAATTTATTCAGTTTCTAGTTATACTTGAAAATGTTTTCAACATCAATTCTAAACCTGCTTGTTTTAATCCAATATGATGCACCTTATATACTGCCATCATATAATCTTTCTCAAGTACTTTTACCAACTCATCAGTAGCCTGTTCATAAACCTCCTGTTTACTAGTTGTTTCTATTATTTATTGATTTATTGTTGGCCTGTCAATATGACTAAGGAAAGTCATTAACCATGGTTAATTAAATTTAACCCCTGTTTTTTTTGACCCTGGGGTATGATAGAGTTGTCTCCTTGAGAAACCTCTCCATCAAAAATCAGCATCTTCAGTTTGGAATGTCTGACACTGAGACTTTTACTTTGGGGCACATATTTGTAACCACGTCATTTTTTTTTTTTCTTTCTATACCTTAACAATGGGGTCTATTTCTCTCTAACAGCAGTTGTTTGAGCCACTTATTTTTTTGTACACAGCAGCCAAAAGAAGATGACTGTTTATCCTTGTGAGGTACCATCTCAGGGCCACTCAGTGAATTTTAGTATGCCATGTAGGCTATATTTAAAGCTACACCATCCCAAACATACCCTCCAAATTTGATGAAAATGCCTAACTGCTTTCATATGCCTAACTGCTTTCATATGACATGGAAAAAAGCAAACAGAAACTTAATTTTATTTTTATATATTTACTTTATGTACTTAAAAAAAGGAATTTGAAACAATGAAAAGCAACACAAATTGTAAAAATGCAAATATCAATAGGATGTCAGTATTAAAGGCAAATGGGAATACAAATGAGTACGGGATACTTTAGTCATGACTACCTGATTTGAACTGTACTAGAGTATGTTTTCAACACCTCAGTATGTCCAGACATCTTAATCCATTTAGATGGTTCATTTTCAGTGTTACAAGTAGTCATACCTAGCAAGTAGTCATACCTAGCAAAAGTGTATATTGATTTTGAATTCAAAGTTTATAAGTAGAATTGGACAAAATTACAAAGCTATTTTCATTGAACTCTTAGGAATCCTAAAACCACCTTTTAAAAAAGTCTTTATTAAAATTCATGTTGAAATAGTAAAATGATTCTACTAGGAAACTATGTCCTTTAATGATAAGTATTTGAAATAAGTCCTATGTTTTTCTTCATGCTGTCCTGTTTCTTCCTTATGGTTTTATAACTTCTGTTATCTTTTTAATCAATTTAAATTCTGTTATTTTAAAGTCTATTTCAGATTGTTTTCTTTTCTCAGGTTCCTGGGGTGCTCATCCTTCTGTTTGTTGTGTCTGCTGTCTTTCATGGTGGATTATTGTCCCCTGTGTTTTGTGAATTTAGATGTTAAATGATAAGTTTTAAAATCTATGTTTATTTATACTATCCTGAATGTAAACATGAGGTTTCTGGAGCAGAGATCAAAGCTATTATTTCTTTTTTTCTTATTTCTTTATTTCAGTACTAATATCTCTTTTATCAGTAACTGCATTAGTTCTCCTTGCCTCACTTCTTTCCTCCTTCTAGGGTGAGGTGATGAGAGCCGAAGTCACTCTACATGTACTGAAGTCTGTACTGCAGGAGGGAAACTCTTTAGTTGCAATTCTTGCAGTTTATATGGGATGGTTTAAATAGCTGTCACACTCCCTTCCAGAGAGAGGGTGAGAAACCCAATCTCTCTAATGTAAATAAGAAGAAAAGAAAGAGAAAGGGAAGGTTTCTGGGTTCTTACCCTTTGGAATGTAACTACATGTCTCCAGGGAGAAGATAAGACTACTTACTGTCTCTGGGCTTACAATGCCTAGAATATCTCTATGTCTCATCCCCCTGTGAAAGCTAAACACATACTCCCAGGAAGGTAAATCTCTCAGAAGTTCTCTCACTATTCAGTCATCATTTAACTTCTAAGACGTGTTATCTAACTCAGTATCCAGTAAAATTTGCTCAGAAAGCCCTAACCATGTAGAAACATACTACATGAGGAAAATACTCATTTCTTGGCAATAACATCTTCAGTGGAACTCTTTTTATTCGCTCCTATGGGAATCCCACGTGGCCTAGCTTATAAGAATTTTTATCCAAAATTGTTTTGCTTTTGCTTCTTCCAAGTACCCCAGGGATATCACTGGGCCAGGATATATATATATATTTTTTTAAGTTAAGTTATTGGGTTGGGGATTTCTGTTAATAAACAGGCAGTTTAATTTGGTTTCCATACTTTTGTAATTTCCCATCTGAGACACTTTACCTACCTTGTGGATATCTGGGGAGAAAATGTTCCAAGCAGAAGGAATAGTAAAGGCAAAACTTGCGAGTGTTAGAAGGACCGTGTGGCTGGAGGGTGGGTGACTGACGGGCAAAATGGCAAGAATGAAGTTAGAGAGGTAGTGGGAGCTTGTAGGACTTTGGATTTTATGCCAAGTGATATGGGAAGCCACTGGATGCCTTGGAGCAGAGAAGGGGCATAATCTGACTTTTGATTTAAATGGGTCTTTTTCACCGTTGTGTTAAAAATGGGTTATATAGATGGATAACTGGTAGGATTATCATGTTCAGTACTGATTCCCTTCAGCCTGTAAGAGAGAAGTTGACTTCTTTTAGAGCTCCATGGAAACCAAAAAGTTAAGGCAATCAATCCTGGTAGAATGCTTTAGTGGCAAAAATAGGTCACTAGCCTGCCACATCATATAATAGCAGCTACAAGCCTTATACCCTAACTCCTACAGGAGAGGCTGCTGTCTCCTAACTGAAGAATGCCAGTGTTGATGGAAGAGGGTTGAAGGCCAAGTTTCTACCATGACATAATTATTATATTTGGATCCCTCGGGGATCATACCAGGGTAGAGATTGGTGCCTTCCTAATTAGGTACCTTAAAAGTTCTACAACCCAATGGCTAGAGTTTGATGTCCAGTCCTGTTAGATCCTTGTTCGTTACCTCAGAATTCAATGGGCAAAGAGGAACTCATGCTAACGCACATGCTTGTTTCTTTTGCTATAAATTTCCTGAAGTAAAAGCTGTTCCAGAAGGCCTGGTGTTTGATTGTTTGCTCTTGTTTTCATGACAAAGACTCAAAGGGTGGGACAGGGGTGGAGTATGGGTAGGAGCAGGGAGAGCAATAAAGTAGCTATTGAAATTACTCAGATGAGAGATGATGGCTTCTTTTACCAAGATGGTGGGGTAGAGGTGGTGAGAAGCAGTCATATTTGAGCTATATTTAGAAGGAAGAGCTGTTAGGATTTGCTGATGGAATGAAAGTGAGAGAAAGAGAAGAGCTATAATAATTTCATGGTTCTTGTTTTGCCCAGTTGGAGGAAGCAAGTTTCCATTTATTGAGGTGGGAAGAGTATGCACACTCAATAAATGTATATTGAATGAAGTAATAAAGGGAAATGAATAGAAGATTGAAAAATGTGTATAAACATAAGATCCTGTACCATCAATATGTTGTTGGTAACTAAACTAAAAGCTTAAAAAGAAGGCAGGGTCTATTTCGTTCACCACTGTATATCTAGCAATGAATATAGTACCTTGTATATAATGCAGTCTGTCTATATCTGTCTTTCTGTCTGTATCTCTGTCTCTGTGTCTGTCTGTCTCTGTGTATATATGTATATGTATTTTGAATAAATGGATGAGTGTAGGAATGAAGAGATGGATGGATGTGACTGACATACTTTGCTCTTTAGGGCGCTGCAGAAATGTCACAGCGAATACTGATTATATTGTCTTGATACCAACATAAGTCCTTTTTTGGTTTGGGAGAGGCTTATGTTTTGTCCTTGTACTTGTGCTTATGGTCTTGGCACAACATTATAACTCAATGAGATTAATTTTTCAATATTCAGTACAGCAAATATTTTCTGTCCAGAGGAACTTTATTGTGCAAATACTGCAGAAAACTACAAATTATCACTCTGTTTTTGTCTTCTCCTGATAATAATAATACTTTACCCTTAAAAAAATTGCTTAGCATTTAAGAGTACATTCACAGTTGTATGAGACATGCAGGATGGGCGTTATTAATAGTTATTTTAGTTAACAGAGATCTGAGATCAGAAGTATCTTGCTCTAGGTCACAGAACTAGTAAGCTATGATGCCCTGATTTAAATTGAGTTTATTCAGCTAAACAATTCTGCCTCTTAACCAGCTGTAGCAGTGGTAGCGTCGGTATCTGAAACTAAGTACTTTGTGTTGGGCACAAGAGAGCTGTGACCTACCCAGGCAGGTGATATAGCAGAGGACAGAGGTGTGAATCCTGGCCTAAAATTTCTTTAGCAAGTTATTTTATTCACTTCTCTAAGACTCAATTTATTCATCTGAAAAATGGGTACAAATCTACTTTCTCAAGGGTTTCTCTGAGAGTTGAATAAGATAGTGTATTAGGGCTTCCCTGGTGGCACAGTGGTTGAGAGTCTGCCTGCCAATGCAGGGGACATGGGTTCGAGCCCTGGTCTGGGGGGATCCCACATGCCGCAGAGCAGCTAGGCCCGTGAGCCACAGCTACTGAGCCTGTGCGTCTGGAGCCTGTGCTCCGCAACAAGAGAGGCCGCAGTAGTGAGAGGCCCATGCACCGCGATGAAGAGTGGCCCCCGCTTGCCGCAACTGGAGAATGCCCTTGCACAGAAACGACCCAACACAGCCAAATATAAATAAATAAATTTTAAAAAAGATAGTGTATTAAATACGTAGTATAGTACTTGCCTTACAGTACATACCAAGATAATAGTACCTGACATTATTATTATATGCTCAAGCCCTCTCCATTGTCACCGTCTGTCTCTAGTACCATCAGTACCAATATCTGGGGGTGATTTTTGTTTTCTTTTTTATCTGCTCCACACATACCTCATTTCTGTATCTTCCTTTTCTCTCTCCTTAACCTTGCATGGTATATTAATATACTGTGAATCTTCTGCTGTTTTCTATTTCTATAGACATTATCTATTAATGACACTTCAAAATTCTGAGGGATGTTCAAGGAAAACACAGTATTGCCTAATTTTCTCCTGACTGAATTTTCATTTTTTAACAGTTTGCAGTTTTTTAAAAAAATAATTAATTAATTTATCTGCACCGGGTCTTTAGTTGTGGCATGAGGGATCTAGTTCCCTGACCAGGGGTTGAACCTGGGACCCCTGCGTTGGGAGCGCAGAGTCTTAACCACTGGACCATCAGTGAAGTCCCCCAGTTTGCAGTTTTTATTGACTGATTAAATTATCAATAGTATAAGGCCCCTGAAACAAAGAATGTATCCAATCTTCGGTGTTCTATAGATCATCTAGATTGTTTTTTATTCTTAGCTCCAAAGCATGACCCACTCCAGTCCCAAATTCTGCATGTGGTGAATAGATCTAACTGGGATATTTTCCCCATCAACTTTGGCAATACTGTCCATATCCTTTCAGTTCAGTTCAACAAACATTTATTGAGCTCCTACTGTCAGTTAGCAATTGCATCATCTGCAAGTAGAGACCTCAATATTGTGCTTGAAGAAATAAAAAAATTTCCCCTTCAAAACAAGAAGTCCAGAGGAAAACAAGCCAGAACTGATACAATGATTCCATTATTCCCTCAATTTCCCAGCTTCCTACTATCTTTCCAGTCCACTGTTCACAGCATGTAGCTTTTGTCTTCATGCCTGTCATCTCATGAAGCAAGATAGCTACTATTCCAGTGTCACGTGCAAATTGCAGCCTAGAAGTATAAGAAATAAGGGGGAAAAATTGCCAGTATTAAATGGGGAAAACAAAATCTTGTGACCATTGTTCAGAACTGAATCACAGTCACAAAGCTCCTCTATCTGAAAGGCAGAAAAAAAAAAAAACCAGGAAAACGGATTTGGGATAGGTAACTGGCAGTATTTGTTACTTCCCTTTCCCACAGTCTAGTAAAGGAGAAAAACAGAAATTATTATGAAAAGATGTGGTAATATTGACAAATTGATAATAATATTCGAAATGTAATATGATGGGAACACAAAAAGAGGAGGGAAGGGACTAACTTAACTCTCAGTTCAATTCACCAGCAGTTATTGAAGGCTATATTACTCTTGGAGATGCAAAGAAGAGTAAAACAGATTTCTTCATTCTGGGGAGTGTATTAGTCTGCTAGGGCTGCCATAACAAAATACCAGAGATGGGGTGACTTAAATGACAGAAATTTAATTTCTTACAGTTCTAGAGACTGAAAGTTCAGGCTCAAGGTGCCAGCAGTGTTGGTGTCTGGTGAAAGCTCTTCTCTTGGGTTACAGAGAGCTGACTTCTTGCTGTCTGCTCACATGTACTCTTTGTTCTCAAGGAGAGAGAGAGAAGAAATTCTTTGGTATCTCTTCTTATAAGGATACTTACAGTATCAGATAAGGGCTCCACCCTTATGACCTCATTTAACCTTAATTACTTCCTTAGAAGCTCCATCTCTAAGTACAGTCCTACTGGGGGTTAGGGCTTCAACTTATGAATTTTGGGAGGACAGAGACATTCTGTCCAAAGCAGGGAGTTATCACATGCTAGACTGACATGTCCCCTCAGCAGTTTCCATCACCTTTCTGAGGCTAAGTATGGCTTGGAAAAGTGAAGATAGTAGAGATATTGGAGATAAAAGTCAGGGAATATTTTTCCTGGTCTAAGTAAACACAATAAAACCATTAAAAAATAGCTGAGTCCCTCTCATCTCTGGCCTCCCTAGTTCCAGGTGCTCAAGGACTTTTCTCACTGTCATAGCATTGCTGTGATATGGACTCTAAACATGGCAGCACACTCAGATTTAAGTATAATAGAGATCACCCAGGAAACTGCTAAACTATTTTTTGCCCAATGTCATGTTTTCCTTTCTTCTCTTTCCTTGTAGAAATAAGTTTTGTCACAATTGTCAATAAACCTGAAAGAAGAGAGAAATCTGCTTTTTGTCTCAACTATATTCTTTTTTTCCTCTTCTGTTCATTTCAGCAAGCATCCTGACACATTAAAATGGAGTATATAATAAACTTGAGGCTGAAAAAAGAAACCAAGAGAAGAAAAATGACAGGAAGGGTGTTTTACATCACATAGAGAGAAATGACCTTAATATATATCTATTCTACAGCCTTTCTGTCTTTATATATGCTGGATTCCCTAGTGTATAAAACTTCTGTAGGAACACAAGTTCAACTCAAATAACTGCTGTTTCTATTTGAATAGTAAAGTTTAGGAATAGAAGCTGCTAAAAGAAAAATATATTTGTGGAGGTTCTCTGAAAAGTTACCCTTCATTTTCTAGTGCAGGTCAACAAATAAGCACCACCAAAATTGAAATCAGAGTAAAAAAAAAGTGACCCAAACCCAAAACAAATGAAACTATACAATCCCAAATAAAAATTTACCACTAGCAACACCAACAACAAGCCTCACAAATAAATATAAATTACAAAACCCCCAATTATGTTCTTTGTTTTTAAAAGCAGGAACTTTCAGGACTCTCCATAAAGAGCAGACAACTAGAATCTCTCTTCGTGATCCTGTGATGGAGAACAATTGTGAAGAAATTAGGGCAGAGACAAGACAGATTGATCAAAATATTGAAAAGTGAAGGCTGATTCTGTAAAATAAGAATATGGGTTATCCAAGATGCAAAGGCCCAGAGTGAATTTGTATGGTACAAAAGGAATTATAACCAGGTGTTCTCAGTTTCCTTTCAGAACTACATAAAAATCAACAAAATAAAAAAGTAAAATCTAAATGTATTAGGTGCTTACTATATAACTGATACTGTACTGTATACATATTATCTAGTTTAATCTTCACAGTAATTCAGTGACATATTTTTACTATTCTGATTTAATAAATGTGGATATTGAGGCTAAGAGAAGTTAAGAAGCTTGTAAGAAGTACAAATAGTAGCAAGTAGGAGTCAGGATCAGGATCTGAAACATGCAAGAGTGATAGAAAGAGTATTGTAGTCAGAAGTAGAAGATTTTTTTTTTTAAAGATTTAATTTTATTTATTTATTTTTGGCTGCATTGGGTCCTTTGTTGCTGTGCGCGGGCTTTCTCTAGTAGCGGCGAGCGAGGGCTGCTCTTCATCGCGGTGCACGGGCTTCTCATTGCAGTGGCTTCTCTTGTTGCAGAGCACGGGCTCTAGGCTCACGGGCTTCAGTAGTTGCAGCACACGGGCTCAGTAGTTGTGGCTCGTGGGCTGTAGAGAGCAGGCTCTAGAGAGCAGGCTCAGTATTTGTGGCACACGAGCTTAGTTGCTTCGCGGTATGTGGGGTTTTTCTGGACCAGGGCTTGAACCCGTGTCCCCTTCTAACACATTAGAAGATGTTAAAGCTTCAAAATTAGGGAAAGTTTGGTGTGTTTGTGTATTTGAAAGAAAACTATTGTGGCTGATATTTAATAACAAGCCTGATGAAGTAGGCAAGGCTAGATAAATAAGACCTTTCTTTTATGCCAAGTGAAGAATTTTGTTTTTTTATCCTAACGGCATTAAGAAGCCTTTAAGCAGGAGAGTGACATGATCCAGTTTAATATTTTAAGATTACTCTGGCTATAGTTGATTGGGTGAGTGAGTAGTGGTTACTGAGTGAGCAGTGAAATCAGGTATCTGTTGCAGTATTGTGAAGTAAGAGATGATGGTGACCTAGCCTGGTGATGGAGACAAAGAGAAGTGGATAGATTCAAGATACATATTTTCAGGTAGTATTTATGGGATTTGATAATGAGTTAGCTGTGGGTTAGTGGTGGAGAGGTTGAAGACGTTATCAAGGCTAACGTCTAGACTTCTGGCAAGAGTAACTGGGTTGATGGATGTGTCATTTGCAGATATGGATTAGATTGGAAGATGAAGTCTGAGATGCCTGTGAGAGGTACAGGTGGAGGTGTCATGTAGGTAGTTGCATATGTAGATTTGGAACCTAAAAGATAATTTGGGGTTGGTGATACATATTTGGAAGCTGTTAATATATAGATACTATTTAAAACAATGAAAGTGATTGAGATTTCCTAGGAAGAGAGTTTAGAGTGAGGAGAGGATTTGGAAAAAAATCTCTGAACAGCTCAAATATTTAGAAATATGGAGGAAAAGAAACAGGCAAAGGAGTCATAAAAAGAAAAACAAGAAGAGTAGGAAGAAAACAGAGGTTATGATGTTTTACAGGGGCGTTATATTATGGAAACCAAGAAAATAAAAGAAGAAAAGAGAATTCAACTCCTTTGAAAGCTTCTGAAAAGTCAGATAAGACTCATGGAAAACAGTAGATAAGTTAGACATTTGTGAAAGTATTTATAGTGTCATGATGGAAGTAAAAGCCAGGTTGGTGTAGGTTGAAGAGTGAACTGAGTTCTGTTACCAGCAAAATTGCAGATAAGGTGTCCTGATAAAACCTCTAATGTAAAATACCTACAAATACTAGGTAAAGTAGCAACAATAATTTTAAATGCACAAGTGAGCTCACAAGGAAGTAAAGGAAATCCCTGGAGGCCAAAAAAGAAATGGAGTTGGAAATCAGAGTTGTAGGTGGTTGCTGATATCATGACTGTCCCTGAGGGCATTTGCTGATTTTGGTAAACTTTTAATGACCACAGCAGTGCAGGAGAAAAATCCCTGCATTCGCATAGGTGGGAAAGTATCACCGAGAATACACATAAAGCTATGTCTTTTACTTTATGATTAATATGAGGATAGAGTTGAAAAAAATATATCTCCCTGTCAACTAAGGAAGATTAAAAGGCAAATTGTCTCCTGGCCTGGACTCTGAGAAGAAATCAATAGAAATATCAAGGCAATATATGCCTTGAGAATTGGTAACTACTCATATCACTTTCAGGTTAGAATTTGTGTCATTTTTGTTGTCCAAGCAATCTAGAGCTGAGAAGAAAAAAAAAAAAACTTGATGTAGTTCCAGTTTGATAGCACTCTTAGGTGACTGGCAAAAGCAAATGCATATCATCCTTCACTGAATGCAGCTTCAGTCCAGGCTTGTCCCTCAGAAAATTTTCAATAAAAGGTGAATTGAGAATCCAAACTACAAAATAACTGAGAAATAAGTTGCCATGAGTGAGACATAGCAGAAAATATTCCTAAGCTCTTCAGATAATGTTGAAAATGTTTAAATAAAGGACAGACTCTCCAAGAAAGGGACAAATACAATAATAAAGATTCAGCAGGTTAGGAAATACAAAATAGAACTTCTAAAAGTGAAAATTATAATAATTGAAATAAAAAAGCAGATGACATAAGTGAAGATTAGACTAAAGAAAATTAAAGATTAATGAAATAAAAAATGGAGTTGCAGAAATTGTCACAAAGAGATAAAAATCATTAAAGAGAGTTTACGAGACGTGGAGGTTAGAAAGAGAAGGTCTGACATGTCTCATTGGAATTCCAGAAGAAAAGACTAGAAAAAATGTGGCGGAAGCACTTTGTGAGACCTGGATAAGAATATTCCAGAATTGATGGAACACATAATTCTCTGTTTCAGGAAGCACAGGAAATCCCAACCAAGAAAAATAAGTAGAAAAGAAGAAAGGATGTAAATTAAGGAGCCAAGAGTCCAATTCAGGAAGTTAGGAAAAGGACAGAATAAACTCAATAAATAAGAAAGAAGGAAATAATAAGGTGGAGAATATGTTGAAAAAGAAGGCAAACAGAATAAAGATAAGATTAAAGTAAATCAGTTTCTGAGCTGTTAAATAACACAGAGAGGGAGGGAGCAGGGAAGAAAGAGGAAGGGAGGGAGTTAGGAAAGGGGAAGGAAAGCAAGCAAGCAAGAAGAGAGACAATTTAGAAATGAAAAATTCAAACTACTTTAAATGTGCAAGTGCTTGATAAGCTAAAAGGAAAGAAAGGAGCAAGACTGTGTGTAAATGGTTCAAGTATAGTTGCTAAGTGGATTTATGGTGTTATTTCCCTGAAAGCAATAAAGTTAAGATAGATTTGGAGTATTGTGTCCTCCAAACCGTTCCCTTATCTGAAGCTATTTGCCTGGGTCCTAAATAGAGGCTTTCTATCTGTATGGAAGTATTTAGATTCTCCAGGCAAGAGTGGGATATTTCATTCTTACTGATATAATTTCAAAAGCAGTCTCTGATCATCTATGATTTTATAGTACAAAGTTTCTTGGTGAATAAGAAAGCAGTCCTCATCCAAAGAAAGGAGTTGTTATGATCCTTTATAGCTGCAGCATTTTCTTGGGAGAAATAGTTTTTCCTATTAACATTGCAGCAGGCTTTATCTGCTTCTCTTATTCCATTGAGGTGAATGACAGGACAAATTTGTGGTGTCTGAATTATTATTATTTTTTTTTTACTTTCTTACCCCAAATCTGGTCTCAGGGCCTCTGCTCATCATCCAAAATTTCAAGGAGAATTGAGGAAATTCCAGAATATTGAATATAATGTTTTAAAAAAGAAAAGTTTCCACAAACTAGGAAACTTTATGTTGTTCCTTATCAATATTCTAACTTATATGAGAAATTCATTGATATCCTTTTGTCATAGGGTTTTTTAGATTGGTAGATCAGCAAAATTAGTCCTCATCTTTGTAATGTGCTTTCAAGTGTACAAATTGCTTTAATTTTTATTATCTCATTTGTTTCTCACTATGAACTTCTGAATTTTCATATTAGGAATTGAGGTTAAGAAAGGCTAAGTAATTGCTCAGGGTCATGTAGCAGATTTACGTCTCTAAGGTCTATGATTTGTCCACTGATCCATGCTGCCTTTAAGTTCAAACAATTCCTGGAACTATTTGACATTTGAGAAAACATTTGCAAGGAGCAAGGTTGATATCAATTTGAGATATGATTGTTTTTTGTTTCTGTATCTCAAAATTGTTCTTCTCCCCTCCCCATTTTTATTGTTATACAACTCTAATTTCAGTTAAAGTTCCAAAATGAAAATTCTCAAGCATTTTCCAACCCTGGGTATTTAACCATGTTCATAATTGTGTTTGGGAAGTTTTAAGCTTCAAATTTTCACATGGGTGTTTAGAGTAATGAGTGAGGGGCCACAAATAAATAATGAATGTTACATTAGTTTTCTAGGGCTGCTGTAACAAATGATACAGACTGGGTGGCTTTAACAACAGAAATTAATTTTCTCACAATTCTGGAGGTTAGATGTTCAAGATCCAAATGTCATTAGGGTTGGTTTCTTCTGAACCTCTCTCCATGGCTTTCAGATGGCTGTCTTCTCTCTTTGTCTTCAGGTAATATTTCCTCTGTGTGTATGTATCCTAATCTCCTCTTTTTATAAGGACACTAGTCATATTGGATTAGCTTCCATCCTAATGACCTCATTTGACTTAAATACTTCTTTAAAGATCCTATCTCCAAAGTCAGATTTTTAAGTACTGGGAGTTAGGACTTAAAAATAAGAATTTGGGGGGACACAATTCAGTGCATAACAAGTATGTTGTTCATTATTATATTTCTGGAGTCTACCAAAGTTTCTAGAACTTAGTATTTGTTGAATGAAAAAACAGAAAATTAAATTATCAGGATGAGAGAAGTTTGAAGACTTAAAATGAGAACTGCAAGATTAGTTAGGCAACTAGTCAATTGGATGGCTGATTAGAACTTCTATATAGGGTTAACTGTGATATGAGGAGAAAAAGCATGAAGTAGCAGAATTTTGATTAATGTATGGTTATAAAATTTCCAGTGTTATTTTTGAGGCAAGGACATAGTAAACTTAAGATTTGATAGCAGCCAGGGTACTGTCAGTTAGAGGGACTCCTTCCCCCAAAAGGGTGGATAGTTTAAGATGATCTTCCAGCTTTTGGGATAACCATTTCTGACTTCAGCCATTCACTTTTATATTCCTCCTAATCAGTGTGTAGTCAAAATTTGATCTGTTTTACTTAGCAAAGTCAGATTACCTGAAATAAAACAAAGGGCTAAATTTCTTATATGAATAATTAAATTTAGAAGCCAATTTAGTTATACATAAAAGATTAAGTGGAACAGTTACCTGCTGAAAATTATACTACAATTTGACTTTTTATACAATCAGCGCACATTCTGTTGTGTCTTTCTTCTTTCTAAATAATGTAAAATCGCCATGATTCATTAGTATAAAAGGTTTTGTTAAAATGGCAGAATGTATTTCTTTTCTTTAATATGAAATAGTGTTTTCTTAAAAGTTTTTTATTTAGAAATAAATTTATGTTCTAAATTTAAAAAAGAATAAATTTATGGCAGTGAAAATACTCTGTATGGTACTGTAATGATGGGTATGTCATTATACATTTTTGTTTAAACCCATAGAATATATAACACCAAGAGTAACCAGTAATGTAAACTATGGACTTTGGGTGATTATGATATGTCAGTGTTGATCCTTCAGTTGTAAAAATGTACCACTCTGATGGGGGAATATTGATAATGGGGGAAGCTATGTATGTGTGGGGGTAAGGGGTACATGGGAAATCCCTGTATCTTTCCCTCACACCCCCCAACTGGTGCCACTGAGTAATATCTTTTCTAACATGGCTCCATCAGGACACAGTGGAGATAGCGTAGACATTAGAGTTAGACTCATCTGGGTTCGCACTGTGGTTTCATCATTTATACTCTATGATCTAGTTAAGTTTTTAAAGCCTTATGAGATTGTAAAATGTGAAAAATACTATTCTATCTTAGAGAGTTGGAGTGAGGATTAAATAAGGTGTTTATAAAGTGCCTAGAACATTTACCTAATCAATAGTATTTACTAAATAAATGGAAGCTATTATTATAACTGATTAGTTTTAACCAATTAACTTTTATGAGACTTTCAAAGCAGTATATCTTTATTATGATAAGAATTGTTAATTTTTTAAAGACTCTGAGCAACATTTTGCAATCTCAGAAGTAAAATACGACTAACTTCTTTTAGAAATCTATAACAAAACAACTTCCTTCAAAGTTAACATTAAATGGCACTATTATTTCCTGTGCTAATTAATAGAGCTTATTTTGGATTTGACCTGTCAACATGGTGTGGTAGATTGTACATTTTGTGGAGGCATGTTAACTGTCAGACTAGAAATGCCTAGTGAATTTAAAAGATCTTTAAATGTTCTCAAACATTTTGTCTTTAATGTGTCTCACTTTAAAGTAACTCTAAACACTATACCAACACTGTATTTTTCAAACAGATAAATTCAGAATGTGATAGTTTGTAAGGTAAATTTTTTTCTTTTACTTAAGGGGTAAGGAATTCTTTAAAAAACAAAGCCACAAGTTATATTGTAAGAAATGGGATGTGTGTGGCTTTGGGCAAATTGTTTATTATCTCTGTGCTCATTTGTAGAATGGATATAGTGCACCCATTGCATAGAATCTTTTAAGATACTGAATTCCTCAACAACATGCTATTTAAGATACACCAGGTACAGGGTCTGCTGGGGAAGTTTGTACAGGTTGGTCTATCATTGTTTCTTGCACATTTATACCCTGGATTTCTGTTGTTTTATCTGTTCTTTTCCTTTGTTTATCTATTTTTGTCTTATTGTTTTAAATTCTGCCTCCTAATCCATTTTATTTTCTCATGAATATATTATTCTTTATATTATATTGTTATATTATATTCTTAATTTATAGCCTTTGAATTTCCTTCTCAATCTGCATTTTGGTTAATTTTCACTATATACTTTTTGTTTTATTTTCTTTATTTTAATATTTTTATCTTTGGTAACTTTATGTTTAAATTTTTATTTCATTGATTTTTAAAAAATTTTTATTTATTTATTTATTTTTTTATGGCTGTATTGGGTCTTCGTTTCTGTGCGAGGGCTTTCTCTACTTGTGGCAAGCAGGGGCCACTCTTCATCGCGGTGCGCGGGCCTCTCACTATTGTGGCCTCTCTTGTTGCGGAGGACAGGCTCCAGACGCGCAGGCTCAGTACTTGTGGCTCATGGGCCCAGCCGCTCTGCGGCACGCGGCATCTTCCCAGACCAGGGCTTGAACCTGTGTCCCCTGCATTAGCAGGCAGATTCCCAACCACTGCGCCACCAGGGAAGCCCCTATTTCATTGAATTTTTTAACATCTTTATTGGAGTATAATTGCTTTATAATGGTGTGTTAGTTTCTGCTTTATAACAAAGTGAATCAGCTATACAGAAGGAGGGTCTATGGCTTCCTATTCTGCCATCTTGCTGAGGTCATCCTCCCTTTTCAGCCCTAGTTTTTGAAAAATATTTCTGCTAGGTGTAGAATTCTAGGTTGACTTTTTTAAAATGTTAGTATTTTAAAGATTTTGCTGTGCTGTTTTCTGGCTAGCATTATTACCAGTGAGAAGTCTGCTATCATTCTTATTATTTCTCTAGGTATTTCTCTGACTCCTATTAAGATTTTCTCTTTATTATTGGTTTTAAGCAATTTGATTGTGATGTGGTGTGGGAGTAGTTTTTCTCATATTTATTTTGCTTGGAGTTCATTGAGCTTCTTGAATCTGGGGTTTTAAAAAATTTCAGCTATTTTGAGGTATAATTAATGTATACAATTGTAAGATATTTGAAGTGTACATCACAGTGATTTAATATACATACATATATATTGTGAAAGGACTCCCCTCATGTATTTCATTAACACATCCATCACTTCACATTTATCTTTTTGTGTTTGAGAACATTTAAGTTTTAGTCTCCTAGCAAGTTTCAAGTGTACAGTACAGTGTTATCAACGAGAGTCTCTATGGTTTTCATTAGATCCTCACACCTGTTCATATTACAGCTGAAATTTTGTACCCTTTTACAAACATCTCTCTATTTCTTCACTCCCGGTCCCAGTGGCAGTTCAGAGTTTTTGTCTGTTCTCTCCGCACTGGGTTGGGGTGTAGAGCCAAAGTGGGTGGAGTGTTTTTGAGCTCATTAAGAACTTGTTATTTGTTTAGTGCAATCCTGTGACACTCCTGAATGCAAGCCCCATTGGCTTTCAGAGCCAGGCAATCTGGGTGCAGATTGCCTGGCTCTCTCAGGTGGCAGCTGCTAAAGCTGGTGTGTCAGATGTGTGTACAAGGTCCTTCCAGAGAGATAACTGTGACTCAGAGCAGACCAAAAGGAGAGGGTATGGGAGGTGTCCACAGTCTTCCCTAGTGTTTGGAGAGGATTGCAGTGAGCCTCTAGATGCATGCTAAATTAGAAGCCTGACCTCAGACAGCATCTTTTAAAGTATGCAAAGAGACCCCTTTTAGGGAAAGAATGGGAGATGGGGGTTTGTGCCTGCTTACTCTGTGCTGAGCCCTGGGGGTATAGCCAGTTTAAGAATTGCTTTTTTGTTTGCTATTGTCTGTGGGACTAGTGAATGGGAGCCTATTGGTTATCAGAGCCAGGAGATCTGGGGACCCACCCCTTGGGAGGCAGCTGCAAAAGCTGGGGTACAGATGAGTATATTAGCTCCTTCCAGGGAGATACTGGTGACTTGGAGCAGCCTCAAGAGAGAAGGTGGAAAGGTGACTTCTGGCTTCCCTGGTCTCTGGGAAGGATTGCAGTTAGCCCCTAGATGCAAGTTAAATTAGAATTCTGACCTTCAGGCAGCATTTGTTAAAGTGTGCAAAAATAGACCCCATTTAGGGAAAACTGGAAGATGGGCATTTTTTTGCCTGCTCCCTCTACACTGAGCCCTGAGGATAGCTACAGCCAGTCCTCCTACAAATGGTTCATGGAGCTGCTGCAAGCCTATTGGCTTTCAGAACTAGGTGTTTTGAGGGGCCACTCCTCAGATGGAAGTCAAATGTCGGGGCACTGGTGTTGGGTTCAAACCTTTCCCTTCGCTCGTCAGGGAGAAACTGTGATTGTCTTTTTTTTTTCCCCAACATCTTTATTGGAGTATAATTGCTGTACAATGGTACGTTAGCTTCTACTGTATAACAAAGTGAATCAGCCATACGTATAAACATATCCCCATATCCCCTCTCTTGTGTCTCCCTCCCACCCTCCCTATCCCACCCCTCTAGGTGGTCACAAAGCACCGAGCTGATCTCCCTGTGCTATGCAGCTGCTTCCCACCAGCCATCCATTCTACATTTGCTAGTGTATATATGTCCATGCCACTCTCTCACCTGGTCTCAGCCCACCCCTCCCCCTCCCCGAGTCCTCAAGTCCACTTTCCACATCTGCGTCTTTACTCCTGTCCTGCCCCTAGGTTCTTCAGAACCATTTTATTTTATTTTTTAAAAAATTCCATATATATATGTTAGCATATGGTATTTGTTTTTCTCTTTCTGACTTACTTCACTCTGTATGACAGACTCTAGGTCCATCCACCTCACCGCAAATAACTCAATTTCGTTTCTTTTTATGGCTGATTAATAGTCCATTGTATATGTGTGCCACATTTTCTTTATCCATTCATCTGTCGATGGATACTTAGGTTGCTTCCATGTCCTGGCTATTGTAAATAGTGCTGCAGTGAACACTGTGGTACATGACTCTTTTTGAATTATGGTTTTCTCAGGGTATATAACCAGTAGTGGGATTCCTGGGTCATATGGTAGCTCTATTTTTAGTTTTTTAAGGAACTTCCATACTGTTCTCCATAGTGGCTGTATCAATTTACATTCCCACCAACAGTGCAAGACGGTTCCCTTTTCTCCACACCCTCTCCAGCATTTATTGTTGGTAGATTTTTTGATGATGGCCATTATAACTGGTGTAAGGTGATACCTCATTGTGGTTTTGATTTGCATTTCTCTAATGATTAGTGATGTTGAGCATCCTTTCATGTGTTTGTTGGCAATCTGTATATCTTCTTTGGAGAAATGTCTACTTAGGTCTTCTGCCCATTTTTGGATTGGGTTGTTTGTTTTTTTAATATTGAGCTGCATGAGCAGCTTGTATATTTTGGGGATTAATCCTTTGTCAGTTGCTTGGTTTGCAAATATTTTCTCCCATTCTGAGGGTTGTCTTTTCATCTTGTTTACGGTTTCCTTTGCTGTGCAAAAGCTTTTAAGTTTAATTAGGTCCCATTTGTTTATTTTTGATTTTATTTCCATTTCTCTAGGAGGTGGGTCAAAAGCATCTTGCTGTGATTTAATCGTAGAGTGTTCTGCCCATGTTTTCCTCTAAGAGTTTTATAGTGTCTGGCCTTACATTTAGGTCTTTAGTCCATTTTGAGGTTTTTTTTTGTGTATGGTGTTAGGAAGTGTTCTAATTTCATTCTTTTACATGTAGCTGTCCAGTTTTCCCAGCAGCAGTTATTGAAGAGGCTGTCTTTTCTCCATTGAATATTCTTGCCTCCTATATCAAAGATAAGGTGACCATATGTGCGTGAGTTATATCTCTGGGCTTTCTATCCTGTTCCATTGATCTATATTTCCGTTTGTGTGCCAGTACCATACTGTCTTGATTACTGTAACTTTGTAGTATGGTCTGAAGTTAGGGAGCCTGATTCCTCCAGCTCCGTTTTGCTTTCTCAAGATTGCTTTGGCTATTCAGGGTCTTTTGTGTTTCCATACAAATTGTGAAAGTTTTTCTTCTAGTTCTGTGAAAAATGCCATTGGTAGTTTGCTAGGGATTGCATTGGATCTGTAAATTGCTTTGGGTAGTATAGTCATTTTCACAATGTTGATTCTTCCAATCCAAGAAGATGGTATATCTCTCCATCTGTTTGTGTCATGTCTGATTTCTTTCATCAGTTTGTTATGGTTTTCTGAGTACAGGTCTTTACCTCCTTAGGTGGGTTTATTCCTAGGTATTTTATTCTTTTTGTTGCAGTGGTAAACGGGAATGTTTCCTTTATTTCTCTTTCACTTTTCATCATTAGTGTATAAGAATGTAAGAGATTTTTGTGCATTAATTTTGTATCCCGCTACTTTACCAAATTTTTTGATTAGCTCTAGTAGTTTTCTGATTCCATCTTTAGGATTCTCTACGTATAGTATCATGTCATCTGCAAACAGTGACAGTTTTACTTCTTTTCTGATTTGGATTCCTTTTATTTCTTTTTCTTCTCTGATTGCTGTGGCTAAAACTTCCAAAACTATGTTGAATAATAGTGGGGAGAGTGGGAAACCTTGTCTTGTTCCTCATCTTAAGGGAAATGGTTTCAGTTTTTCACCATTGAGAATGATGTTGGCTGTGGGTTTGTTGTATATGGCCTTTATTATGTTGAAGTAAGTTCCCTCTATGCTTATTTTCTGGAGGGTTTTTATCATAAATGGGTGTTGAATTTTGTGAAAAGCTGTTTCTGCATCTATTGAGATGATCATATGGTTTTTCTCCTTCAGTTTGTTAATATGGTTTATTACATTGATTGATTTGCATATATTGAAGAATCCTTGCATTCCTGGGAAAAACCCCACTTGACCAGGGTGTACGATCCTTTTAATGTGCTGTTGGATTCTGTTTGCTAGTATTTTGTTGAGGAATTTTGCATCTATGTTCATCAGTGATATTGGTCTGTAGTTTTCTTTCTTTGTGACATCTTTGTCTGGTTTTGGTATCAGGGTGATGGTGGCCTCATAGAATGAGTTTGGGAGTGTTCCTCCCTCTGCTAAATTTTGGAGATTTTGAGAGGATAGGTGTTAGCTCTTCTCTAACTGTTTGATAGAATTCTCCTGTGAAGCCATCTGGTCCTGGGCTTTTGTTTGTTGGAATATTTTTAATCACAGTTTCAATTTCAGTGCTTGTGATTGGTCTGTCTATATTTTCTGTTTCTTCCTGGTTCAGTCTCAGAAGGTTGTGCTTTTCTAAGAATTTGTACATTTCTTCCAGATTGTCCATTTTATTGGCATATAGTTGCTTGCTGTAGTCTCTCATGATCCTTTCTTTGTATTTCTGCAGTGTCAGTTCTTACTTCTCCTTTTTCATTTCTAATTCTATTGATTTGAGTGTTTTCCCTTTTTTTCTTGATGAGTCTGGCTAATGGTTTATCAATTTTTTTTATCTTCTCAAAGAACAAGCTATTAGCTTTATTGATCTTTGCTATCGTTTCCTTCATTTATTTTTCATTTATTTCTGATCTGATGTTTATGATTTCTTCTGCTAACTTTGGTTTTTTTATGTTTGTTTTCTTTTTTTGTTCTTCTTTCTCTAGTTGCTTTAGGTGTAAGTTTGGTTGTTTATTTGAGATGTTTCTTGTTTCTTGAAGTACAGTTGTATTGCTATAAACTTCCCTCTTAGAACTGCTTTTGCTGCATCCCATAGGTTTTGCGTTGTCGCGTTTTCATTGTCATTTGTTTCTAGGTATTTTTTGATTTCCTCTTTGATATCTTCAGTGGTTTCTCAGTAATATAGTAGTGATTGTTTAGCCTCCTTTGTACTTTTTACGGTTTTTTACCTGTAATTGATATCTAGTCTCATAGCGTTGAGGTTGGAAAAGGTACTTGATACAATTTCCATTTCCTTAAATTTACCTAGGCTTGATTTGTGACCCAAGATATGACCTATCCTGGAGAATGTTCCATGAGCACTTGAGAAGAAAGTGTATTCTGTTATTTTTGGATGGAATATCCTATAAATATCAATTAAGTCCATTGTGTCTAATGTGTTATTTAAAGCTTGTGTTTCCTTATTTATTTTCATTTTGGATGACCTGTCCATTGGTGAAAGTGGGGTGTTACAGTCCCCTACTGTGATTGTGTTACTGTCGATTTCCCCTTGTATGGCTGTTAGCATTTGCCTTATGTATTGATGTGCTCCTATGTCAGGTGCATAAATATTTACAATTGTTGTATCTTCTTCTTGGATTGATCACTTGATCATTATGTAGTGTCTTTTGTCTCTTGTAATAGTCTTTATTTTAAAGTGTATTTTGTCTGATATGAGAATTGCTACTGCAGCTTTCTTTTGATTTCCATTTGCATGGAATATCTTTTTCCATCCCCTCACTTTCAGTCTGTATGTGTCCCTAGGTCTGAAGTGGGTCTCTTGTAGACAGCATATATATGGGTCTTGTTTTTGTATCCATTTATCCATTCTATGTATTTTGGTGGGAGCATTTAATCCATTTACATTTAGGGTAATTATCGATATGTATACTCCTATTACCATTTTCTTAATTGTTTTGGGTTTGTTATTGTAGGTCTTTTCCTTCTCTTGTGTTTGCTACCTAGAGAAGTTCCTTTAGCATTTGTTGTAAAGCTGGTTTGGTGGTGCTGAATTCTCTTAGCTTTTGCTTGTCTGTAAAGGTTTTAATTTCTCTGTCGAATCTGAATGAGATCCTTGCTGGGTAGAGTAATCTTGGTTGTAGGTTTTTTCCCTTTCATCACTTTAAATATGGCCTGCCCCTCTCTTCTGTCTTGCAGAGTTTCTGCTGAAAGGTCAGCTGTTAACCTTATGGGGATTCCCTTGTATGTTATTTGTTGCTTTTCCCTTGCTGCTTTTAATATTTTTTCTTTGTATTTAATTTTTGATAGTTTGATTAATATGTGTCTTGACATGTTTCTGCTTGGATGTATCCTGTATGTGACTCTCTGCACTTTCTGGTGTTAATTGACTATTTCCTTTCCCATATTAGCGAAGTTTTCAACTATAATCTCTTCAAATATTTTCTCAGTCCTTTTCTTTTTCTCTTCTTCTTCTGGGACCCCTATAATTCGAATGTTGGTGCATTTAATATTGTCCCAGAGGTCTCTAAGACTGTCCTCAATTCTTTTCATTCTCTTTTCTTTATTCTGGCTCTGTGGTAGTTATTTCCACTATTTTATCTTCCAGGTCATTTATCCATTTTTCTGCCTCAGTTATTCTGCTATTGATTCCTTCTAGAGAATTTTTAATTTCATTTATTGTGTTGTTCATCATTGTTTGTTTGCTCTTTAGTTCTTCTAGGTCCTTGTTAAACATTTCTTATATTTTCTCCATTCTATTTCCAAGATTTTGGATCTGTTTGGTATCATTACTCTGAACTCTTTGTCAGGTAGACTGCCTGTTTCCTCTTCATTTGGTGGGTTTTTACCTTGCTCCTTCATCTGCTGTCTGTTTCTCTGTCTTCTTATTTTGCTTAACTTACTGTGTTTGGGGTCTCCTTTTTGCAGGCTGCATGTTTGTCGTTCCCATTGTTTTTGGTGTCTGTCCCCAGTGGCTAAGGTTGGTTCAGTGGGTTATGTAGGCTTCCTGGTGGAGGGGACTCGTTCCTGTGTTCTGGTGAATGAGGCTGGATCTTGTGTTTCTGGTGGGCATGACTGCGTCTGGTGGTATGTTTTGGTGTGTCTGTGACCTTCTTATGATTTTAGGCACTCTCTCTGCTAGTGGGTGGGGTTGTGTTCCTGTCTTGCTAGTTGTTTGGCATAAGGCATCCAGCACTGTAGCTTGCTGGTCTTTGAGTGGAGGTAGCTCTTAGCGTTGAGGTGGAGACCTCTGGGACAGCTTTCGCTGCTTGATATTACGTCGAGCTGGGAGGGCTCTGGTGGACCAATGTGCTGAACTCGGCTCTCACACCTCAGAGGCACAGGCCTGACACCCAGCTGGATCACCAAGACCGTGTTAGCCACATGGCTCAGAAGAAAAGGGAGAAAAATAAATAAATAAATAAAATGAAAAGAAATAAATTTATTAAAATAAAAATTAAAAAAAATATTAAAAATAAAAAAATTAAGAAGTAATAAAAAAGAAGAAAAAAGAAAGAAAGAAGAGAGCCACCAAACCGAAAAACAAATACACTAATGTTAAGAAGAACTAAAAACTATACTAAAAAACAACAACAAAAAATGGACAGACAGAACCCTAGGACAAATGGTAAAAGCAGAGCCATACAGACAAAATCACACAGAGAAGCATACACATACACACTCACAAAAAGAGAAAAAGGAAAAAAAATATGTCTATATATAAAAAGAAGAGAGCAACCAAATCAATAAACAAATCTACCAATGATAATAACTCGAAATAGTAAACTAGGATAAACATAAAACCCGAAACCAGTCAGTTGCATACAGGAAACCCCATGTCTACAGTTGCTCCCAAAGTCCACCACCTCCATTTTGGGATGATTTGTTGTCTCTTCAGGTATTCCAGAGATGAGGTTCTATCTATAGACTGACAACTCTTCAGATTTTATTTGTACTAAAGCTCTTCACTGAATTTGCTCATTTAACAAAAGTTTTTGAGCACCTCTATCATGAGGATCAGGTACTATTTTAGGCAAGTAAACAACATACACACAAAATTTCTCGTAGAACTGCATTGTAGTGGGTAAAATGGGCAGTAAAATAAGTAACTAAAGTATATAAAATGTCAGATAGTGATAAGGGCTTTAGAGCATAAAGCAGGGAGAGGGGAGAGAGCGTGCCAGGATGAGAGGAGCATTGCAATTTAAAATAAGATGGCTCAGGAAAGTCTCACTTTTGAAAAGGCAACTTTTGAGCAAAGACCTAAAAGAGAGGAGGCAGTGAACAAGTGAGTATCTGAGAGAAGAATATTCCAATCAAAGAAAATAGCAAATGCAAAAGCCTTACGGTGGTATGTTACTCTGCGTCATCTCTTCAGCTAATGGGTTTGGATCTGAAAATTGGCTCAGGTCTGGGAACTGAGATTTTTGACTTTTTATTGGGGAAACCACATTCAGCCTCCTGCTCCTTTTTACTTACTTTTTGTGATTATGTATGTTAAGCAGCATCCTTATTGGCTGCCCTTTTTTTTTGCCCTTGTGTACACCATGCTGTATTAACCACCTCCAAAACTCCTAGTATGTCAAGCCCCTTGGTTCTTCCTCTGACATTGCCACTCATTACAGTAATTGCTGCCTCCTGCCTTCTGGCAGTTAAATGCTGCCACTTTGCAACTCTGTGACCATCTATCCTTCCATTCTCCCAGCCCTGTAAGGAACCCACTATTGAATTTCTTAGTGATGCTGATACCCCTCTTTCTAGTACATCCCTGATGGCCTCAGTGAATGATGTGTTCTCAGGACCTTTGTGTGGAACATAATCCTGAATCCTCTGGCCTTTTGAAATATGTATGTTCCAGCATGCCTACTTTCCTTAACCTCTTTGTTCCTGCTTCTACCATCTTTCAGGGAAGCACAGACATTTCTGCTTTACTGAAGGTTGCTATTGTTTTTCCCAGGCTTTCTTAGTACCAATTCAGCAGAAAGTTTGCCCCATCCCTGGAGTTCCTGGTGAAGTTATTAAAGCCCATGTCTAAGTATCTCCAAGTCGAAAAATTCATGCTTATCTACTCTGGCATTCCAGCCCACTTAGCAAGTACCCTCAAAATCTAATTCCAGGTGTACTTCCTTGGTTCCTGCCAGTATATGCCAGCTAGTTCTTATAATTCTTTAGATATATTCTTTCCTCCCTTACCAGACTCAGGAAGTCATCAACTGGGCTTAACCCTTGTTACTGGTCTGACAGTGAGAAGAGGTTGGGGCAGCTCTTGGGGCAGGGGGCATCTGTTTCCTTGTGGAAAAGAAGCGTCATCCGTATTCTGCTGGTCACAATTTAGTCATCTGGCTGCGTCTAACTCCAAAGGAAGCTTGGTAATGGAATCTGTGTTCTGAGGAAGCAGAGGTAATACGTTTGGTGAGCATGTAGCCAATTTCTGCCAAAATGTCTCTAGGACTTAAAAGGGCATATTACCTTGCAAAGAAATGGCTCTTTTCCAGCTCTTGACATGCTGCATTTTAGGCAAAGAGTAATTCCACTGGGATTAATTTTCTTCTTGTGTAACAATAGCTGCAAATGTTTGGTCATGCATACTTCCCACCAGTGCGTCCTACCATACATGTTCACTGGATTTCAGTATTTATTTTCCAGTTTATATTTTTAGATTATGTTTCATATGTTTTAATTATGCTTAATTATGTTTCATTACATATTTTTGTGTTTCTAAAAGATTTTCTATATTGGTAAGTTTTAAATTGGGATTAAACATTTTCCATTGTAAAACATGTTGAGTTAGTAGGTGAATGAAATAGAACCAATGAACATAAGGTAAGTATTGTATAATGGAGGATATGTACTTGCAAGGTTGATTCTCAATCAAATCACACTTAGCCATTGGTAGATATTTAAAAATTGGAGATTTGATACAATGATTAAAAAATAGAGTAGGTTGGTAAAAGAAATATAAAGAGCTAGAAGAGGTTATAGACTTGAGCTGTCCTTGTAATGATTCACATACAAAAGAACAGCTTGATGAAAGATGAAACAAAGAAAAATCATTAGTATGAACGTATCCTCTCAAAATGCAGTAAGACCTAATTTAGCAGGTAACGAGACTCATCTCCTATTACAAATCACTTTAGAAAAAAAATTCCCTCATTTACAGAATTTTGCTTATTATTCTAATCATTTGAAATTTAAATATGGTTTGCATCATCAGTGAGATTTTTTATGAAGGGGAGCAATATTTTCATTTTTATTTTACACATGAAGCAACAGAGGTATTGACTGTGTAGTACACTTAAGGCACGTATACGTCTGGATTGGAATTTTAATGGATTGTATCTGACTTTCAGGCTTAATGTTTCCACATATCATAGAGAAAATTTAATCATAGACTATTAAAGTTGGAAGTGATCTTAAAGAGAGGCTCCCCATTATAATTGAGGAAAATGAGGCTCAGAGAGACTAAATAATTTCACTATTACACAGTTAGTTCACCCATTTACCACATAGGTATGTTTTATGTTCTATGTAACAAGTACTATGTTCTAGTTATTGTGCTAAATTCTGAATGAACAACAATGATTCCTGCCCTCAAGGGGCTCATAGTTTGATGGAGGAGATTGACATCTTAAAGAGTATTAAGAGAAACTGCTATAGTTGATCAAAACTCAGTGATGGATCTTAAGCAGGGGAATTTTCTAACCCAATTTATATTTTATAAAGATTATACTAGTAGTAATATAGAGATTTTTTTTCTATTCTGCTTTTCTCTATTAAGAACATTCCAGGTTTCCCCCTCCCCCACCATAGGAAGTCTTTCATGGTACCATCATTTTATATTATTTGCTACTATTGTACGCTGTCATATCTCTGTACTTTGCCTGACAACTTACTCTGTCTGAAGAAAACTCTTGATTTCCCTTTTGTTATCTCTCACATTTTCTTATTTCTAACTTCCTCTTCCCAGTTAATGACACCACCATACACTCAGGTTTCTTACGCTAACCTCTGACAAATCATCTTTGATTCCTCATTCTCCTCACCCACACATCCAATCTATTATCAAGTCTCACTGACTGTACCTTTAAATATACCTTAAATATATTTACACTTCTTGCATATTCTGTTGCTGCTACTCTAGTCCAAGCCACCATTATCTCTTGCTTGGATTGCTTTTGTGGTTGCGTTACTGGTCTATCTAATTCTGCATTTGCTTCTGGAATCCATTTTTCCCACAGCAGCCAGAAGTCTCCTTTAAAAATGTAAATTTGATCATTTTATTTCCCTGCCTTAAACTTTCCATGGCCTTCCATTGCACTTAGGATAAAAATCCAAGTCTTTACCATGTTCTGCAAAGCTCTACATGATATATTCTCTACTGAGCTTTCTGACCGTATCTCCTATTCTTTCTTCCTTGTTCAGTGTGCTTCAGCTTGGCCCTGTCTGAGGTCTTTTACACTGGTTCTTTCTCCTGCATAGGATATTCTACCTCTGGATCTTTTCATGGATGATTCCTTCTCATCATTTTGGTCTTAGCTCGCATCAGAAGAGCCTTCTCCAACTACCCAGATTAATTAGGCTTCCTGACATTTCCCACTTATTCTTTATCATATCACTATTTATTATATTTTAATAGCACGTACCACTATTTGAACTTATCCTATTTTTAAAATTTAAATATTTTTTTTCTGAGAGGAGGATCCTTGTCTGTCATTCACTGCTATATCCTCAGAAGCTAGAAGAGTGCTTTCCCATACTGTTGGATGCTCAATAATATTTTTTAGGTGAATGAATCATAACATATACCACACTTTGTGCTATTAATAATTTCTCTCTCTCTGAAAACTGTGAACTCCAGAAGAGTAGGAACCATGCCTGCCTTGCTCACCATTGTATATTTTGAGTTTAACATATAATAGTAACTTAATAAATATTTATTGACTAAGTGAATAAATGACCAATTCAGTGATTGAGACTGGAGTCAAAGTGGTTACTTTGGAGACTACTGCACTGATAAATTGAAAGATAACGAGGACCTTAACAAAACCGGTGGCAGAAGGGAACGAGAGATTTAAGAAACACATAGGAGATATACTAGAGAAGACTTAGTGCCTATTATAAAACATTGGTTATGAAAATGGAGGGGTCAGAGTTTGCATGAGAGTGTAGATGACCGTACCATTTACAAAGATAGGGAAGACAAGCTTGGAGTAAACTGGAAAAGGGGAAGAAGTGAGGTGAGATAAGGGAAGAAAGTAGTGAGTTTAGGTTTGGACTTGAGCTTGTGATGCCTATACATAATCCAGCAGAAAGTTTAATAGGATATATATATATTTTGGTGCTCAGGAAAGATGTATAACTGGCTTTATAGGTTGGTGTGGTAGGAGAACAAAGGGAGGGGAATATATCACGAAAGCTGAGGGAGAAATGGCAAGAATGAAAGAGTGATTGTTAACAGTATCAAATGATACAGAAAGTTTTAATAAATAGAAACTGGAAAGTGTTCATTGGCATTAAAAAAAAATTCAAATCCATTGATGATTTTATGAGAACCATTCCAGGTGAGTGGTTAAGGAGCTACTTAGTGACAGAGACAAGGGTAGAATTCATTATTCAAACTTTGTCACAGTTACCGCTTGCTCCATGATGCCTGTTCTGATCCTCCTCCAATGAGGTGTAAACTTTCCTCTTTTTTAAGCCCCACTGCACTCATTATATTCTGTCCTTGGTGTTTCTTTCTGACTGCTAATTAGGGAGACTTTCATTTTATCATTTAGATTTACAAATGGAAGATGGAAAAAGTCCCAACACTAAGCAGTCATATATTATATATATTTTTAATTTAAAGTGACTATAAACGGCTATTGCAGATTTAAAGGAGAAATAGTACATTTTGAGATGCAAATATGTACTGTTCAAAACACAAGTAAAATTCACAGAATGTATAGACTCTGCTTAAAATGAGAGGTAGCCCTTTCTGAGATGCCCAGAGTAAACATTTCCTTTCATTTGTGACTTGTTTACTAGATGGTGCCCTACCCTCACCTCATCCTTCTGTTTGTCCTTCATTTCATCTCTGAATCTCTTCTCATTTCTGAGATTTATTTCATCTTTAAATTACCCGGTCACTCATTCCATCTCCATCTTTAAACCAATCTGAATTTTAATCAATTTCTGACCCCACCCTTTTCCCCACCCTATCCTTGACCTCATCTTAAAGGGTTGAGACTTAGGGATGATATGCCTATCTTAACACACGGTACACAATAATCATAAAAGCTGAAAGCTGAATCATTTGCTTTTAGGAGGTGTCAAAATGCTCCAATACCAAAATGTCCCTGAATCGAAGCTCCTGAGTTAAATGGACATGTCAGGATGCCACTGTGCTTCTCACAGGTGTTTACTTGAGATCTTATTAGTTTTGAGTTTACTCAACCAAATTATCCACTTAATAGGGTTACCTAGACTCAACGTTTCATAAACTTTATAACAGTGGTGTCTGTGTGTTCTTCCAGGAATCCCCATTCTACCTGCTGTGCTTTTATACCCACTCACAGAGAGTCCAAGTCTATCTTCTAATACGTTGTTAGAGATGAGAATGTGGGATGAGAATATGTGTGTGTTTACTTGATTTATTTCACTCTTAAAAAAAAAAGAATCATAATATTTTTTAGGTGAATGAAAAGTCATTATAATAACTTTCTCCTAATTTAGAGACCAACGTTTTTAGAACTCAATTTTCAAAAACAATCTATAACCAGAAACTGAGCGTAAGACACTTCTGGGTTAATAAAATATAGTTTGCCATAAAGCTTCTGCACTCAAAACTTTATGTAGCAAATTAAACATCTGCACAAAGGCTTATTCCTAGGAAAATGACAGACGACAGCCTGACTCATGGGAGAAATAAGAAAAATGTCTTACAATATAGTAAAATAATTGGTGATTAGAAGAGAACGGGAACTAACATTTATCTCACATTTGCTATGTGCCAATTATCTTAAATATATTATCTCATTGAATCCTTATCACAGTCCTATAAAGGTCTATTCTTCTTGTACGGGTGAGGAAACTGAGATCCAGCAACTGTTACATGATTTGCCCAAGGTCACACAGCTAATAATAGAAGGGAGAAAAAGCAGACATTTAAAAATAATAATGGCTAACAATTATTTTGTGCTGGACATGATTCTAAATCCATTATGTGTATCAACACTTATTTTTTTTTCATACACACACACACACACACACACACTGTATTTTATTTTTACAAGAGATAAATAAACTGACACCAAGCATTGTACATGGATGACCACAACAAAAGCAACAATGATTGCAATTACCAAACATGAAACACACTCATACTATGTCATAATATTGACATTCAGTCCAGTAATCCTCCACTGTAACAGCTCCTTTACTTTGCAGTGAAAATTGATTCGTATATTTTTTGCCTCTGAGTCCTTGTGGGATTTTTTTTTTTATTCAAACAGAAAGTCACAAAAATTACAATCATCCTCATCAGTTCACTCAGTCCCATGTAATTAATTTTTTTTTCATCTTGATCTTTTGTTAGCACTTTTATGAATTCATCAGTTTTCCATTAGAGTTCTGAAAATGCTTATTCATTCAGTTCAGCAGTATAGTCAGTTACCAGAAACGTGTACTTGTCAGAGTCTTTTCCATGAATTCCTTAAAGATGAAACCCTTTTATAGGAACATTTTTGCAAAAACCTCAGAGAACACCCAGAACTGTCTGTAAATGACAAAAGACTTAAAAATGACCATGGTTAAAGATTTGATGAAAGTTCATAATAATGCAGTTGACAAGGAAATTTAGTTATTTCTGAGATATACATTTTAAAGTAATAACTAGAATTATGACTTATAACATTATACCAGAACGTATAAGATTTTTAGAAATTTCATGTAATGTCTGAAACATTTATATTAACATATTTCCATACAAATAACCCAAAGAAAGTTTAGTATTAGTTGTTTTTTTTTTTTTGTACTGCAGGTTCTTATCAGTCATCAATTTTATACACATCAGTGTATACATGTCAATCCCAATCGCCCAATTCAGCACACCACCATCCCCATCCCACTGCAGTTTTCCCCCCTTGGTGTCCATACGTTTGTTCTCTATATCTGTGTCTCAACTTCTGCCCTGCAAACCGGTTCATCTGTACCATTTTCCTAGGTTCCACATACATGCATTAATATACGATATTTGTTTTTCTCTTTCTGACTTACTTCACTCTGTATGACAGACTCTAGATCCATCTACATCTCTACAAATGACTCAATTTCATTCCTTTTTTATGGCTGAGTAATATTCCATTGTATATATGTACCACAACTTCTTTATCCATTCATCTGTCGATGGACTTAGGTTGCTTCCATGTCCTAGCTATGGTAAATAGTTCTGCAATGAACACTGGGGTGCATGTGTCTTTTTGAATTATGGTTTTCTCTGGGTTTATGCCCAGTAGTGGGATTGCTGGGTTATATGGTAGTTCTATTTTTAGTTTTTTAAGGAACCTCCATACTGTTCTCCATAGTGGCTGTATCAATTTACATTCCCACCAACAGTGCAAGAGGGTTCCCTTTTCTCCACACCCTCTCCAGCATTTATTGTTTGTAGATTTTTTGATGATGACCATTCTGACCAGTGTGAGGTGATACCTGATTGTAATTTTGATTTGCATTTCTGTAATAACTAGTGATGTTGAGCATCTTTTCATGTGCCTATTGGCCATCTGTATGTCTTCTTTGGAGAAATGTCTATTTAGGTCTTCTGCCCATTTTTTAATTGGGTTTTTTTTTTTTTTTTGATATTGAGCTGCATGAGCTGTTTGTATATTTTGGAGATTAATCCCTTGTCAGTTGCTTCATTTGCAAATATTTTCTCTCATTCTGAGGGTTGTCTTTTCATCTCGTTTATAGTTTTCTTTGCTGTGCAAAAGCTTTTAAGTTTAATTAGGTCCCATTTGTTTATTTTGTTTTTATTTTCATTACTCTAGGAAGTGGGTCAAAAAGACCTTGCTGTAATTTATGTCAAAGAGTGTTTTTCCTATGTTTCCCTCTAAGAGTTTTATAGTGTCCGGTCTTACATTTAGGTCTTTAATCAATTTTGAGTTTATTTTTGTGTGTGGTGTTAGGGAGTGTTCTAATTTCATTCTTTTACATGTAGCTGTCCAGTTTTCCCAGCACCACTTATTGAAGAGGCTGTCTTTTCTCCATTGAATATTCTTGCCTCCTTTATCAAAGATAAGGTGACCATATGTGCTTGGGTTTATCTCTGGGCTTCCTATCCTGTTCCATGGATCTATATTTCTGTTTTTGTGCCAGTACCATACTATATTGATTACTATAGCTTTGTAGTATAGTCTGAAGTCAGGGAGTCGGGTTCCTCCAGCTCCGTTTTTCTTTCTCAAGATTGCTTTGGCTATTCGGGGTCTTTTGTGTTTCCATACAAATTGTGAAATGTTTTGTTCTAGTTCTGTGAAAAATGCCATTGGTAGTTTGATAGGGATTGCATTGAATCTGTAGATTGCTTTGGGTAGTATAGTCATTTTCACACTATTGATTCTTCCAACGTAGAACATGGTATGTGTCTCCGTCTTTTTGTGTCATCTTTGATTTCTTTCATCAGTGTCTTATGGTTTTCTGAGTACAGCTCTTTTGTCTCCTTAGGTAGGGTTATTCCTAGGTATTTTATTCTTTTTGTTGCAATGGTAAATGGGAGTGTTTCCTTAATTTCTCTTTCTGATCTTTCATCGTTAGTGTATAGGAATGCAAGATATTTCTGTGTATTAATTTTGTATCCTGCAACTCTACCAAATTCACTGATTAGCTCTAGTAGTTTTCTGGTGGCATCTTTAGGATTTTCTGTGTATAGTATTATGTCATCTGCAGACAGTGTCACTTTTACTTCTTGCTTTCCAATTCATATTCCTTTTATTTCTTTTTCTTCTCTGATTGCTCTCACCACTATTATTCAACATTGTTTTGGAAGTCCTAGCCATGGGATGAACTACTGATAAATAGACTAGCTTGGATGAATCTCCAAGGAATTATACTGAGTAAACAAACAGCCAATATCAAAAGGTTACATACTATATGATTTCATTTACATAATATATTTGGAAAGACAAAATTTTAGAAATGGAGGACAGAATAGTGGTTGCTAAGGGTTAGGGATAGAGGTGGGAATGGGGTGAGGTGAGTGGGATTATAAAAGGAAGGGTATGAGAGATCTTTGTGGTGATCACATAGTCCAGTGTCTTGACTCTGGTGGAGGATGCAGGAACCTACACATGTGATAAAATTGTATAGAATTAGATATGCATGCATGTGCATGTACACGCACAGATGAGTATAAGTAAAACTGGGAAATGTGAATGAAATCAGTTGGTGGTATCAATGTCAGAGTCCTGGTTTTGATACTGTACCATATATGGTATTGCAACTATAGTTTTTAAGCTACCATTGGGGGAAACTTCGTATAATATACAAAGCATCTCTATGTTATTTCTTAAAACATGCAATTATGTCAATTAAAATTTCAGTTAAAAGTATATCAGGGCATGAATAGTCCTGTAGGAAAGAAGGACAAACAAGAGGTACAGTAACAGTTAAGTAAAAAGAAAATTGTATTACAGAAGTATTAGCTCTGTATATGCTTATACATTCTTAGAAGGTACTCTGGGTGAATACAAAGTCTTCATGATAGTTATCTACAGATGAAGGATTATGAGTAAGTTTTTTCCTTTATTTTCCCTTTTTCTTTTAATTATGTCTATCTTTTGTTTTTCTAAATGAATTTGTATTAGTTCTATTATAAAGAAAAATTAAACAGATCTGTACTGGTTATAAAAAACAAACCAGGTTTGTTTCACTCTAAAATCTGTGCTCATAAGCATTACGTGAGAAAATTAATAACTGGATTGTTGAATAGAGTTTATATACGTAAGCTATAGTACTTTGACAGTTTTGTCCCATTTGTACCCAAACCCAGTGACTTGAGGTTAAATCTGAGCTACCAGCAAATATTTTGGGAGCTATATTGGCTATCCATAGTTGGTAAATTTTGCTTTATTTTATAATTTAGCTCATATTGCATCATGAGTATCTCCCCATGTCATTAAAGTTTTAAAAAATTGGATTTTTAATAAATTCACAGTATTTTATTCAGTAGATATATAATGATTTTCATAACTAGACTGATAATATAGGATAATTAGATTTTTTTCCACTTTTATCATATTAAAAAAGACACCATATTCAACATTCTCAATCATATAAATTTTTTTCCCCTCTTTTGAATTATTTCTTTGGTGTAAATTTTAGAAAGTAGGATTGTTAGGTCAAAGGGTATAGGTATTTTCATGGCTCTTGCAATATATTGCTAAGTTATGGTCTAAATTTTTTTTTCAATTTAAAGTGTTACCAGTAATGTGTGAGGGTACTAATTTTACCATAAGCTCACTAAGATTGAGTATTAATAATTAAAGATTGACTATTTGTAATATGTATTTCCTTTATGGTAAATTTTCTATTTACAGCCTCATTCATTTAACTGCCAGCACCTCCATGTTGTTTTAATATGCATTTGCTGTAGACTGGATGTTTGTATCCCTCCCAAATTTATATGTTGAAAACCTAATGCCAATGTGATTGTGTTAGGAGGTGAGGGCTTTGAGAGGTGATTAGGTCATGAAGGCAGAGCCCTCATGAATGGAATTGGTTCCCGTATTATAGAAGTTCGAGAAAGCTCCCTTGCCCCTTTTGCCATGTGAGGATACAGTGAAAAGTTGGTAGTCTGCAATCCACAAGAAGGCTCTCACCAGAACCTGACCATGGTGGCACCCTGATCTTGGACTTCTAGCCTCTGGAACTGTGAGAAATAAATTTCTGCAGTTTATAAGCCATCCAGTCAATGGTATTTTGTTACCGCAACAGACTAAGATAGCAATATTAAACTTTTTTGAAATTATAGATATTAACCTTGTGAAGTTTATAAAGTAAATATTTTCCAGCTCTATTACTTTCCTTTTTATTTTGGTATTTTACTTTAAAAAATACTGATGTTTCAAATTTCATGTATTTAACAGTATTTTCTTTGTTAGATGCTCAGCTTCAAACCTTAGAAAATCAACATCTATCAAAAGACCTGGAGTAGTCTATTCTGTCTTCTGTAATTTCACTTTTAGGTTTTTCTTTTTTATTTTTTTTTTTCTTTTTGGTTTCTGAGGTAAGGCATGGATTTATGTTTTTTCATGCTCTAGAAGAACTAAGTCCAATGGTTAAAGATAGTCATGGAAACAAACTAGCAGCATGATATGGGGGAATGAGTATGAGCTTTGGAGTTGGTTACATCTGTTTTTGTATGTTTACTCTTGGCTAAGTTTCTTAATCCTAAATCTCTATTTCTTTATTTGCAAAATGGGAATAATAATAGTACTTACCTTAAGATTATTGTGAGCTTGTAAAGCACTAAAAACAGTACCTGGCATGTGGTAAGCACTCAGTAAATGCCTGCTATTTTTATTATTGCTGTTATTACTACTATTATTATTATTGTTATGGAATCTCTATTATTGTCTAAGTAAAACTCGTTCTATAAGTAAAACTTAGATCCTGTCCTTTCAATCTTATAGGCTGCTTGGGGAGATAAATAACTTCGAACTCATACTTGTAATTGAAGTTAGAAAGTGAGCAATATTATAGGAGAAATATAAAAGATTATTGAAAATTAAATATAGGAAGGTTATTCTAGTTGGTTAAAGTAAGGTTTCTTTGGAGCATTATTTACAATTAGGGGAATGGAACGAAGGGAATTCTAGGCAGAGTTAGCAATATGAACAAAAGTAAAGAGAAAAAGGGGGGACCTTCAAGATGGCAGAGGAGTAAGACGTGGAGATCACCTTCCTCCCCACAAATACATCAAAAATACATCTACATGTGGAACAACTCCTACAGAACACCTACTGAACACTGGCAGAAGACCTCAGACTTTCCAAAAGGCAAGAAAATCCCTACGTACCTGGGCAGGGCAAAAGGAAAAAGAAAAACAGAGACAAAAGAATAGGGATGGGACCTGCACCTCTGAGAAGGAGCTGTGAAGGAGGAAACGTTTCCACACGCTAGGAAAACCCTTCACTGGTGGAGATGGGGGGTGGGTGGAGAGGAAGCTTTGGAGCCACGGAGGAGAGCGCAGCCACAGGGGTGTGGAGGGCAAAGCGGAGAGATTCCCGCACAGAGGATCGGTGCCGATCAGCACTCACCAGCCTGAGAGGCTTGTCTGCTCACCCGCCAGGGCGAGTGGGGGCTGGGAGCTGAGGCCGGGATTCGGAGGTCAGATCCCAGGAAGAGGACTGGGGTTGGCTGTGTGAACACAGCCTGAAGGGGGCTAGTGCACCACAGCTAGCCGGGAGGGAGTCTGGGAAAAAGTCTGGATCTGCCTAAGAGTCAAGAGCCCATTGTTCTGGAGTGTGCGAGGAGAGGAACTTTCTTCCCCGTCTGCCCACAGAAGGCAGAGCACAGCCTAAATGAGCTCCAGAGATGGGCGCAAGCCGTGGCTATCAGCTTGGACCCCAGAGACGGGCATGAAATGCTATCGCTGCTGCTGCCACCACCAAGAAGCCTGTGTGCAAGCACAGGTCACTGTCCACACCTCCCCTCCTGGTAGCCTGTGCAGGCCACCACTGCCAGGGTCCCGTGATCCAGGGACAACTTCCCCGGGGGAACACACGGTGCACCTCAGGCTGTTGCAATATCATGTTGGCCTCTGCTGCCGTAGGCTTGCCCCGCATTCCAGTGATAACTACCATACCCATCCCTCCCCCTGGCCTGAATGAGCAAGAGCCCCCTAATCAGCTGCTGCTTTAACCCCCTCCTGTCGGGGCAGTGAACACATGCCTGAGGGCGACCTACATGCAGAGGTGGGGCCAAACCAAAGCTGAACCCCGGGAGCTGTGTGAACAAAGAAGAGAAAGGGAAATTTCTCCTAGCAGCCTCAGGAGCAGTGGATTAAATCCCCACAATCAACTTGATGTACGCTGCATCTGTGGAATACCTGAATAGACAACGAATCATCCCAAAACTGAGGTGGTGGACTTTGGCAGCAACTGTAGACTTAGGGTTTGCTGTCTGCAACTGATTTGTTTCTGTTTTTTATGTTTATCTTAGTTTACTTTTTAGCACTTGGTATCATTGGTGGATTTGTTTATTGGTTTGGTTGCTCTCTTCTTTGTTTTATTATTTTCTTTATTTTTTTAATAATTAAAAAACAACTTTTTAAAATTTATTATTTAAAAAAAGTTTTTTTTCTGTATTTTTTTCTCCCTTTTCTTCTGCGCCGCCTGGCTGACAGGGTCTAAGTGCTTCGGCCTGCTGTCAGGCCTGAGTCTCTGAGGTTGGAGAGCCGAGTTCAGGACATTAGACTACCAGAGACCTCCCGGCCCCACGTAATATCAGTCAGTGAGAGCTCTCCCAGAGATCTCCATCTCAGTGCTAAGACCCAGCTCCACCCAACGGCCAGCAAGCCCAGTGCTGGACACCTCATCCCTAACAACTAACAAGACAGGAACACAACCCCACCCATTAGCAGAGAGGCTGCTTAAAATCATACTAAGTCCACAGACACTCCAAAACACACCACTGGACATAGCCCTACCCACCAGAAAGACAAGATCCAGTCCCACCCACCAGAACATAGGCACCAGTCCCCTCTACCTGGAAGCCTACACAAGCCAATGAACCAACCTCACCCACTGGGGCAGATACCAAAAACAACGGGAGCTACAAACCTGCAGCCTGCAAAAAGGAGACCCCAAACACAGTAAGTTAAACAAAATGAGAAGACAGAGAAATATGCAACAGATGAAGGAGCAAGGTGAAAACCCACCAGACCAAACAAATGAAGAGGAAATAGGCAGTCTACCTGAAAAAGAATTCAGAGTAATGAGAGTAAAGATGATCCAAAATCTTGGAAATACAATGGAGAAAATACAAGAAACTTTTAACCAAGACCTAGAAGAACTAAAGAGCAAACAAACAATGATGAACAACACAATAAATGAAATTAAAAATTCTCTGGAAGGAATCAATAGCAGAATAACTGAGGCAGAAGAATGGATAAGTGACCTGGAAGATAAAATAGTGGAAATAACTACTGCAGAGCAGAATAAAGAAAAAAGAATGAAAAGAATTGAGGACAGTCTCAGAGACCTCTGGGACAAAATTAAACACACCAACATTTGAATTATAGGGGTCCCAGAAGAAGAAGAGAAAAAGAAAGGGTCTGAGAAAATATTTGAAGAGATTATAGTTGAAAACTTCCCTAATATGGGAAAAGAAATAGTTAATCAAGTCCAGGAAGCACAGAGACTCCCATGCAGGATAAATCCAAGGAGAAACACGCCAAGACACATATTAATCAAACTATCAAAAATTAAATACAAAGAAAAAATATTAAAATCAGCAAGGGAAAAGCAACAAATAACATACGAGGGAATCCCCATAAGTTTCTGATCTTTCAGCAGAAACTCTGCAAGCCAGAAGGGAGTGGCAGGACATATTTAAAGTGATGAAAGGGAAAAACCTACAACCAAGATTACTCTACCCAGCAAGGATCTCATTCAGATTTGACAGAGAAATTAAAACCTTTACAGACAAGCAAAAGCTAAGAGAATTCAGCGCCACCAAACCAGCTTTACAACAAATGCTAAAGGACCTTCTCTAGGCAGGAAACACAAGAGAAGGAAAAGACCTACAAAAACAAACCCAGAACAATTAAGAAAATGGTAATAGGAACATACATATGGATAATTACCTTAAATGTAGATGGATTAAATGCTCCAGCCAAAAGACATAGACTGGCTGAATGGATACAAAAACAAGACCTGTATATATGCTGTCTACAAGAGACCAACTTTAGACCTAGGGACACATATAGCCTGAAAGTGAGGGGATGGAAAAAGATACTCCATACAAATGGCAATCAAAAGAAAGCCGGAGTAGCAATTCTCATATCAGACAAAATAGGCTTTAAAAGAAAGACTATTACAAGAGACAAAGAAGGACACTAGCTAATGATCAAGGGATCAATCCAAGAAGAAGATATAACAATTGTAAATATTTATGCACCCGACAAAGGAGCACCTCTATACATAAGGCAAATGCTAACAACCATAAAAGGGGAAATTGACAGTAACACAATCATAGTAGGGGACTTTAACACCCCACTTTCACCAATGGACAGATCATCCAAAATGAAAATAAATAAGGAAACACAAGCTTTAAATGACACATTAGACATGATGGACTTAATTGATATTTATAGGATATTCCATCCAAAAACAACAGAATACACTTTCTTCTCAAGTGCTCATGGAATATTCTCCAGGATAGATCATCTCTTTGGTCACACATCAAGCCTTGGTAAATTTAAGAAAATTGAAATCGTATCAAGTATCTTTTCTGACCACAACACTATGAGACTAGATATAAATTACAGGAAAAAAACTGTAAAAAATACAAACACATGGAGGCTGAACAATACACTACTAAATTACCAAGAGATCACTGAAGAAATCAAAGAGGAAATCAAAAAATGGGCGGAAGACCTAAATAGACATTTCTCCACAGAAGATATGCAGATTGCCAGCAAACACATGAAAGGATTCTCAACATCGCTAATCATTAGAGAAATACAAATCAAAACTACAATGAGGTGTCACCTCACACCAGTCAGAATGGCCATCATCAAAAAATCTACAAACAATAAATGCTGGAAAGGGTGTGGAGAAAAGGGAACCCTCTTGCACTGTTGGTGGGAATGTAAATTGATATGCCACTATGGAGAACAGTTCCTTAAAAATCTAAAAATAGAACTATCATATAACCCAGCAATCCCACTACTGGGCATATACCCTGAGAAAACCATAATTCAAAAAGAGTCATGTACCACAGTGTTCATTGCAGCACTGTTTACAGTAGCCAGGACATGGAAGCAACCTAAGTGTCCATCGACAGATGAATGGATAAAGAAGATGTGGCACATATATACAATGGAATATTGCTCAGCCATAAAAAGAAATGAAACTGAGTTATTTGTAGTGAGTTGGATGGACCTATAGTCTGTCATACAGAGTGAAGTAAGTCAGAAAGAGAAAAATGCCGTATGCTAACTCATATATATGGAGTCTAAAAAAAAATATGGTTCTGATGAACCCAGAGGCAGGACAAGAATAACGACACAAATGTAGAGAATGGACTGGAGGACACTGGAAGGGGGAAGGGTAAGCTGAGTCGAAGTGGTGGAGTAGCATTGACATATGTACACTGCCAAATGTAAAATAGATAGCTAGTGGGAAGCAGCTTCATAGCACAGGGAGATCAGCTCAGTGCTTTGTGACCACCTAGAGGGATGGGATAGGGAGGTTGAGAGGGAGACGCAAGATGGAGGGGATATGGGGATATATGTATACATGTAGCTGATTCACTTTGTTGTACAGTGGAAACTAGCACAACAGTGTAAAGCAATTATACTCCAATAAAGATGTTAAAAAAAACCATATTTGTCTTTCAAATAAAAAAAAAGTAAAGAGAAAAAATATCATGTACAAGATTCAGTTTGACTAGAATATAGTGAGCAAGAAAGAGAGCTTGGGTAGATATGGTTGGAAGCCTAGAGTGGGATCATATTGAGGACTTGAATGTCAGGGTAGATTAAGACCATTCTACAGAGAGGGTGGTTGACATTGACAGTGTTTGATGAGGGCATCACATGCTATGTATGTCTTATCTAGTAAACCATAAAGTGTTTTAGGGAAGAAACTATGATATTTTTAGTTTTTTTCTAATTTATTATTTTATTTTTAACTTTTTATTTTGAAATAATTTTAGACTTACAGAAAAGTTGCAAAAACAGTACATGGATTTCCTGTATATCTTTACTTGTATTTCCCACATCTTAACATTTTATCATGTTTACTTCATCATTCTATATTTGTATATTGTCATTTTTTTCTGGTTATAGTTGCAGACATAATGCTTCTTTATCTCTAAATTCTTCAGTGTGTGTTTCCTAAAAACAAGGCCATTTTCTTACATATTTACAGTACAAGTATCAAAATTAGGAAGTTAACATTAATATAGTAATATTATCTAAATCATAGATCTTATTCAAATTTTGGCAGTTATTTCACTAATGTTCTTTATGTCAAAAGAAAAAATATTGTTTAGAATCCAACCCAGGATCACATATTGCATTTAGTTGTCAAGTCTCTCCATTTTCCTTTAATCTGTAATGGTTCTTTGTTTTTTATGACCTTGACATTTTGTGAAGAGTACAGGCCATTTATTTTGTAGAATTTTTTCAGTTTTTGTTTTTCTGATCTTTCCTAATGCTTAGATTTAGGTTGTGCATTTTGGGCAGGAATACAACAAAAATAATGTATCCTTCTCAGTGGATCATATCAGGAGGCACATGGTATCAATTTTTGCCATCACTGGTGATGTTAACATTGATCACTTGGTTAAAATGGTGTCAGGTTTTTGTAGGTTACTGTTTTTCCTTTTGTCACTAATAAGTATTTTGTGAGGAGATACTTTGAGACTATGTTAGTATCCTATTTCTGGTCAAACTTTCACCTACTAGTTTTAGCATCCTTTGGTAATTTTTGCCTGGAACAATTATTACTACATGATTGAAAGGGTGATTTTCTAATTCCATAAATCCTTCTACATTTGTTAGTTGGCTTTCTACTGTATGAAACAACTTTCACTTTTCCCCCAGTTATTTATGTATTCATTTATAGTTCTTATTTTATTCCATAATTTGTAATCAGTTACTAACATTATTTATTTTCATGTTCAGTTGGTCCCAGATTGGCCACTGGGCACCCTCCAAATGGTCTCATGTCATTTAGATATGTCATTATCATTATTTGAGCTCTTCTGGAGCAAGATGTTCCAGGCTGGACTGTTTTAAATATCTTTGTACTCTTCATTGTTTTGTACCTAGTAGATGATGAATAAATAATTTATGAGTGAATGAATACATGATTTACATAAACTGCAGGTGTACAAATGGACATACTGTTTGTTTTTCTTTCTTCGTGTTTATACACAGAAGTATAATCACTCCTTCCATGAAGACCTGGACAAAAGAAAGTCTCCAGTCTTCTGTGTTGCAAGAGCCTCATAGACTACTCTTACAAGTGTCTTGAAGTCCATCTAAATGCCACTTTTCCCCTCTTCATTTCCAAGCTTTCTCTTTCCTTTCTCATTTTATGCTTTATGTTTTTATTTCTCCCTTTTGTTTCCTTTACTTTAAAATTTCTCTAGTTGCCTATTCCATGTACTGTATTATATTGCTTATGCTACTTCTTTCTCTTCTTTCCCACTGTTCATCCCCCTTTGTACTAATTCTCTCTGCTTCTACTTTTCTGTTTTCTGTTCTGAAGAGTGTTCTATCAACTAACTTCCTTTCACTCTCTTCCTTTCATTTCTCTTCCACTTTCCTTTTTCCGTTCTCTCTTTCCAGTGGGATAAATGATATCTGCCTTCCTAGGAGGTCCACTAACTAAAAGGAGAGTTTGCCTCAGGAAGCAAACCTGCTTTGGTTTGTTTTCTTCAGTTTAAAGCATCCCTCAGCTGAAGCAAAGAGTGACAGTGATAAGCATCAACCTGCTCCAAATGACTGGGGCTTGCTGTTTTAGTTTTTATAATCATTGCCATTAAAGTGCGGGCAAATCTGTTGACACAGACTCCTTCAGGCAGGGTTAGGAATCCCTCCCTTGTGTCTTCATTAACACCCTGTATCAATCCCTAACACAGCACTTACTACGCCATAGTATAACTGTTTGTTTATTTGATTGTGAGGTTTTTGAGGGCTGAGACTATATTTTCTTAAACATCTACATTTTTAGTGTTTATCACAGTGCATTTTTATGACATACTTCACTCACTAAATACACATTAAGCAGGGCCTTTGATGTATAGTTGTACATGTTTGCACTACACAATCCTAGGGGACACCATTCATATTACACAGATTTTAAACAGGTATATTCATTGTAGTTTTCTAGCAGATGGTGGTAAAGTATCTAGTTATAAGAAAATCATTGTAATATGACAATTTCCCATCAGATGAAAGTAAATTTTTTTGAGGAAAGTGTACCTTTCTCTAGTTTACTCAGAAGTGCCTTATGAGTCCCTGATTTGTATTTAATCTGTATTTACTAATATCCCATTTCCTGAGGATTGCATCTGGTTTATTTGCTGAAGGCAGGTCTGTTACTTTGAAGAAGGTGAAATGCAGTGTATCACTAATATAAAAAATGAGGGGCTGATCCTCCTGTTGGGAGAAAATGCCTCTTCTACCTCATTCCTTTTCATATATAGTTTCCTCTTCATTATTTTCATTGACTTGAGAACTTCTGTGGTTCTTTTTGGCCATGCCACGTGGCTTGCACGATCTTAGTTCCCTGACCAGGGATTGAACCTGCGCCCTCAGCAGTGAAAGCACAGAGTACTAACCACTGGACGGCCAGGGATGTCCCTTGCCAACTTTTTATTCATGTCTAATATGTCAGTCAATATAGCAGTAGTCATTTATTTGAGTATATATGTTTCAATGCCATTGCGACTACAAAGTGCTAACCCCATACCATATACCCAAACCCACATCCATCCACATAAACATTGCTACCTAGGATCAGATTGTACCTTTTGGTCCCAAGATGAAATCCTGTCCATCACAGTCTCTTCTCCAATTTAATATGCATTTAACTGAGCAGTTCCATACATCCAGTAATAACAGTGAGCAACATTTATTGATTACTTCCTATGTTGGCACTGTTCTAAGAGTTTTTAGGTACCTTTGTTGTTCCCATTTTGTATGGGAAACCTTGGCACAGAGAGTTCGAAGAATTTGCTGAAGATCAGGTAACTGTGGCAGAACCAGAGTTCAAACCCAGCAACCTATATTTTTCTCCCCAAATATATACTGCCTCCTGCTGGCATTATTCTTGATAAGCTTAATCAGAACTGTAGAAAGCACTTTCAAGATTCTTTAGCATATAAACAGGCCTATACTAAAATTGTTATAACACTTTCCTTCTAAGATCCATCTCACTCCTTCTATGCAGTTTCTTTTCTCTATTCCATTTATTTTTTCTCTCTTCAATGTAAAATTCATACTGATAATAATAACAAACATTTATATGACACTTTTTCCTAACCAGATTTTTCAGATATTAATTATTTTAGTGCTCACAATTATCCTGATTTTGATGTTTTCATAGTCCCCATTTTGGGGAGGGGAAACTGCCCAAAGTCACACAGCTAAAGTGAACCTTGGAAGCCTTTGAGTCCAAGTAGTGTGGGTGTAGATTTCATGTGCTTAAACTTTGTACTATATATGAACTAAATTCTGTGTAAACAAGGACTCCAAAGGCCTGGAGTCTCTTTTATGTGACTGTGTAGTTTTGGGCTAATTACTTTATGTCCTAGTTTTCTCATATGTAAGATAAAGAGTTTGACTTAAGTAATAACTACATTCAAGATGGTCAGTTCGTAATAGGAAAAAGTCATGGAAATAGGATGTCTACGGTCCAAAGCCTCTTAACCAATAACTAGTGGTGCAACTTTGAGCAAGCCATTCAATTTCTCAGAGGCTCAATTTTTTTTTTTTGTAAAATGGAAATAATAATCCCTACTCTTCACCAAATTGTTATAAGAACTCATTAAGAAAACAGATAACATGCTGTTAAAGATTTCTATAAATATTAGACATTATATATCAGACATCATTATACAAGTAATAACGTATTTCTTGCAGAATCTTAATGATGAGGGGTGCACAAAAAAGAAGATAACAAGCACAAATAATTTTTACCATTCAGAAATAATCACTATTAACATTCTGTGGTATATACTGTCAGGGTTTTTTTTCCTCTTATGGATATGAAGCAGTTGCTGTCAGTACCCCACCTGTATTGCTCAGTTCAGACTGTTTTCACTGAGCTCCAGAAGACTTTCAGCTGCCAGTGTGTGCCTCTATTTTTGTGTGCCGTTGTACCTGAGGGCTTTTTCAGGAGCCACAGATGGCTATTCTGCTCATGAAAGACAGACAGGGACAGGCTGGAAGTGCCTGGAAATTAACACCTCCTAGGTGCAGCCTTTAAACCATGAACTGACCCAACTTGAAGTATAAATATTTATTCCATCCCCCTTGCTCCTTGGGTGGGACAATTCTGTGTTCTAGTCTGTTTCCCTGTATGATTAAGCTCCAGTTGTTCATTGTACTAGCTGGTTTGGTAACGTACTTCTTACAGGGTGCCTTTCCTTGCCTGTGTCACTTTCCCACTCCCTTAATCAATAAATTGCCTTCCTATTCTTTTCTCCTGGTCTGCTTCTGAGGGTAACTCAAAGTTATACATGAAAGGGTAGGGTCTGACACAGTAGTTGTTTAGTATATCCATTTGGATTCTTATTTTATATAGGAGGAAATCTAGGCTTGGGTATGTAGTTGAGCCAGGATTTGAAACCACAGGTTTGACTCCATAGCCTGAGCTTTAACTAATTCTGATGCGTTTGGGAATATACTCATAAGAACAGCCTCCTAACTAGTCCTCTTCTACTCTTGGTTCTACCACCTTTGAGCATCGTAGGTTAGATTATGTTACTTCTCTGCTAAGAAATTTGTGAAGGTTTTCCATTTCACTTACAGTAAAATCCAGAGTTCACTTAATGGCTATAAGATCATATGTGATTTGGCCTCTCTACCTCATTTCCCATGATTTTTCTCTCTCTCACTTTGCTCCAAGCATACTAGCTTCTTGGCTTTTCTGATAAATTGCTAAGAATACTCTTGCCTCAGGGCCTTTGCACTGGCCAATCTGTGTTCTTACCCTATCTCTGCATGGCTCATCCCCCTATCGCCTTTAGGTTTCCACTTAAATGTTACCTGCTCAATGAGACCTTCCCTCTTAATCCTATTTAAACTGTCTCCCATGTTCCTCATTTTCCCTTCCTTGCTTATTTTTCTTCATAGCACGTAGCATCATCTGATATACTATATATTTCATTTTAAAAACTTGTTTACTGGACCAGAATATAAGCTCTTACAAGAACATTATTATTTCCTTTACTGTGTTTCTGGTGCCCAAAACAGTGGCCTCAGTAAATATTTGTTGAATAATGAGTGAAGAAGATTAATGCTGATTAGTGTTATTATTGAATGCCAGAGGAGTAGAAATTCCCTACCAATAGTTTTTTGGAATCTCAGCATTTTTTGCTGGCCCTCACCAGTTGTAGTGTCTTTATGGTTTAGTCATTAAAGCTGTAATTGGGTTTTCTGTCTCAGTGACAGCAGCTGCTTGGACTTCAGTTTTGAAGAGAATTCAGTTTTGATAGGTTGTCCAATGCTCTTGAGTGTGCTTTCAGTATTCTAATTTGTTTTGGGTTTTTAGAATTTCCTTTGAGACTTTCTTCCACTTCCCTTGAATGCTGACTCTTAGATTCTCTCATACAGCTTGACTCTTTTCTTAGTGATGTCTATCTCAACTTATACAGACACCTCAGTTTTTTCCCTTCTTTTTCCTCCTGCTGTCTCCATCAGAGAGGAAGTATTACACTTCAGTCTGGTTTCTCATACCCTGTCACAGATATTTGGATGTAATTGTCTAATGGTCTCATGAATAAGTTTTCCATTCAGAACCTGAGGTTTGGCACTCCTCAGTCTATCCTCTCTATATGCATTGTGTAACTCTATAATTGAAGAATAAATTGTGTGGAAACTCAGTACTGCCTATGACCTATGAAGTACAATTTACTGTGGTGAGTAGATGATAACTGTTGACTTAAAATGAATATATTCTATTTAGGTTTTTTTCCCCATGAAAATGAAACACATTTGGATCATTTAGATTGATACTGTGGTAGTACATTTTGATAATCTAACTTTAAATCACACCTTCAGATCTAGCTCCTTTTTGAGACTTTCTCTGATTCACTTACATAATTTTTAATCTGTTGGTACGATTCTGGACTCAGTATTTTCTTTTCATTCCTCTTTACAGTTACCCTAATGTATAGGTTTAGTATTGTGGGTTGGTGAAGGGTATGGGCTGTGGATTCATATTAATTGTATTTGAACCCATTACTGTCAGTGATTAGCTCTGTAACCTTGAACAAGTTACTTAATCTCTCTGAGTCTCAGTTTCTTTATCTGTAAAATGAGAGTAATAATAATAATTCCTACTTTATTGAGTTGTCATGGAGATTAGTAACCTAGTACTTATGAAATACTTAGCATAGTGTCTGGCAAATGGTAAGAATTCAGTGCATATTAACTGTTTTTAAATATACACACAGAATACATGTATGTGCTGACTAGAAGTGAGCTGCATGCTCTCTCCATTCTCCATGTAAACTTTAATCTTCCCTCACGTTCTTTAGTTGCTTTTAAGTCTCTAAGTGTTATTAGGTAGAATTGTTATTAAACAGATAATTCACAGAGGACAAAGTCTTAGGCATAGGGACTTCTTGGCCATGCTGTACTTTTTTGTTTATTAGTCACTTATTCCTTAGAGACTGTCTCTTCTTTATATGAGTTAAACTCATTTAGCCCTAGAATGTTAGGACATTCTATTCATATCACCCATTTTAGAAAAGGAAAAACTAAAATCCAGCATGCAAGTGGCAGAGCTGGTACAAAGCACATGATGCTTAAGAGTGCCAAAATATGCTACCTGTCTTTCTGGATACTCAGGGAATCTCAGTGGCGGAATAAATGGAATGTCATTCAGCAATTTAAAAAAAGAGCATTATATTACTCATTGTTTTCCCTCTCCCAGTACTCTTTTCCATCTAGGAGAAAAATATATAATTCCTATGGAATTTCAAAGGATTTTCTACAATCCTCTGACTGTTAGAGGATCTCTTTACAGTCTCAAGATGGTTAATTTGGGTATAGAACCTATATACAATAATAAGAATAGTTTTCCTTTTTACAGCTTCTTAGACATGCCTACTCTCAGATAGAATGTTTAAAGTGACCACTGAAAATATTTTGAGGGTTAAGAGTTAGTATGTTTTATTGGAAAGAGCAACTTGATATAAACTCTGAATACCAACATTCAAATTTTAATAATGTCTATGTGAGATCACATTTGCCAGGACTAATGCTCTCCTGTTTTTTGAGAATCTCTTTTCTCTTGGTTTCATTGATATAAGTTTTCTTAGTTCTCCTTTAAATAGAAGCCACCCTGTGCTCTCCTCACACCCTGTGGATTCCTCTATTGTAGAACCTGTGCAGCAGTTTTGCAAGTGTCTATTTGTCTATGAACCCCCTTAGACAGCAATCCTTGTGCAGAAACTCTATCATATTAATCTTTATATCCCTACTCTCTGGCACAATGATCAGTCCATAATAGGTGATCACTGATAATGGAATAATTGGAATAGTTGGAAAATATGGAATAAATAAATTCTTATTCCTTTTCAGTCTCCTTTGATGGCTACAGTTCTTTTAATCCATTCAGTGGTAGTGTTTCTAGGGCCTACACCTTTGGTCTTCTGAATTCACCTCTGTGTACTCTCCTTGAGTCATCTTACTTTCTTTTATTTTATGCCCATGTACGCCAATAACTCCCATATATTTATCTCTAATACTGTCCTTTTACCTGAGGTCAAACTTGTATTTCTATCTTCTAGGTATCTTTACCTGGATCCTACCCTTACCTCTAATCCAGAGTAAGTTAGGGTCTCCAGAGCTTCCTTTTTTGTAAAACAGTTCAAGCTGCACTTCAGTTTCTTTTCTACAGGTCTGTAGGCATCTATTAGTACTTCAAGCTTAAAATGTGCAAGTTAGAGGCTTGGAGCCTTATACGGTTCTTCTCCCCCCTCACCCACCATATCCCATAACTCATCAGATCCTGTTATTATTTCTACCTTAGAAATAGCTCTTGCATTGACCCCTGACTCTCTATCTTCACGCCAATGTCTTGTTTCAGGCCTCTCTCTTCTTTTGCCCAGTGTATTGCAATGGCTTATCACGTTTGGTCCTTTTGCCACCCGCTTCTTCCCACTGCAGTCTGTCTTCCACCTGTCTGCCTGAGGCATCCTCCCCACAAACCAATAGGCTGAAGCCATTATCCTGCTGAAAGAGCTTTGTAGGTTTTCACTCTCTCCTTTCACAATCTGATATTAACCTACTTCTCCAATTGCATTTCCCATATACCACCAACACAAACTCTAGACTCTAGTCACATTCAACTTCACTTTTTCCCAGAACCTGGTTCTTTTACGCCCTGTGTCTATATCTTTGCCCTCCCATTTGCCTGTTATGCCCTTCTCAGCTTTTTCTTCCCAACTTAAATGTTACCTCTTTTGTGAAGTCTTTCCTGAATATTCTAGCACTTTGTTCTTTAACATTTTCTCCATTTATGTTTATGTATCTGCCTCACAGTAGATTATTGAGAATACAGAACTTGTCTTAATCTATTCTTGAATTCCTGGGCCTTACTCAGTGATTTACTGCTCAATAAATGTCTATTGAATTACTAAAACAGTGACTGAATGATTAGTTGCATTTTCTCAGCTTTCTGAGAAGTTGACAATTATTTTAACCTTCTTTAGTGAGATGCTCACACATTTCAGTGTGTTTTGGCAGGGTCAGGGCCTGACATCTGCTGCAGGTTGCACAGACATCAGTGTTGCCTTTTGCTGTAACTCACCTGCTGTGTGTTGCTTTAGCTCCCAAAGCTTTACACTTTTCATCTGAAATTGGCTATTGCTATGCTCAGTAGTTTGTAAAAAATTTTAGATGGACTAATGCTTTTTAATCTACTTCTTTCATTTGTTTTTAAACTACCTTCAAGTACACAAATCTTACAGTTTCCTGAACTTTTAAGCAAAAGATAAAAAGAGATAGAAGGCAGGGGCTTCCCAGGTGGTGCAGTGGTTGAGAATCTGCCTGCCAATGCAGGGGACACGGGTTCGAGCCCTGGTCTGGGAAGATCCCACATGCCGTGGAGCAACTAGGCCCGTGAGCCACAATTACTGAGCCTGCGCGTCTGGAGCCTGTGCCCCGCAACAAGAGAGGCCGCGATAGTGAGAGGCTCGCACACCGCGATGAAGAGTGGCCCCCACTTGCTGCAACTAGAGAAAGCCCTTGCACAGAAACGAAGACCCAACACAGCCATAAATAAATAAATAAATAAATTAAAAACCCAAAAGTTAAAAAAAAAAAGAAAAGAGATAGAAGGCAGAGCAAACAACCTGTCTTGTGCTCATTTTATACATTTTTTTCTAGAATTTCCATTTTCTAAAGATAATTAGATTTTATACCCACTGTTCTACATTTATTGAACTCAGCATAATATGGCCCCCTTCCAACATTACTGGCTTGACGGAAAGTAAGAGGATGCCCTTTTGCACATGGTGGTCAGAAATTAGCCAATATTCATGATTCACTATCGAGGTCATAAACAAAATACTTGGCTTCCTGACAGCTGCATAAGTTGCATTGTTCACATCCACAGCTGCCAGACTTAGAATGGTTACTGGCAGCTGACAAAGCTTGAATTCCTAAAGTGGTCCTTCCTAAGATTTATTTTTGAGAATGTTATACATTGATTGCGATTAAATTGGGATCTCACTAGTAGTACTTGTATTTAAATGGGAAAACTAAACCTAACATTTACTGATTTTTCAGAGAAATTGAGAACTTCCCCTAGTCCAAAGTATTGCTTGATTTTCAGGCTGGTTAATTCTGAGGTAAAATGGGCTAAATACCATCTTATATTTTCTTACTGGAACAACTGCTTGGAACTAAGGCAATTAATAAAATGTTATGAAAGAAATTATGGAGTAAACTTTGCAATAGTTGATGTGCACTGGAAGGTTCTTCACAAAGATAAAATGTATTTCATTAAAACAGAAGACTCTTCATCCTTACTGTTGGTTTTTTGGTTAGTTTGGTTGCCTTTCTGTTTTCTTTCTTGCCCTTTCTGTCTCTTTCCTTTCCTCCCATTACAGTTCCTCCCTCCTTTCCCTCCTTCTCGTTCATAAATATTAAACATCTTTTTTGTACTAGTCACCATATTAGACACTGTGACACTTACAAGGGCAAATAAAAAGACAAGCTCACTCCTTTTAAATGATCTAATAATTTAATGATGAAAAAAAGACATGTATACACATCTTGCAGGAGAGTGAACTAAGTGGGAACCAAGGCGTTAGGGAGAGTTTTAAATGGGGGCTCAATCTAAAACTTCCCCAACATCTATATTTCAAACTAGAACAGTGGTCTGGAGGGACCACTTTAATTTATTTTAATTATTAAAATTTTTTAAGATAAAAGTAAGTTTCCTTTATTTCAATAGAGAATATTACTTTCTGAAAACTAAGAGTATGTAACAATGGGATGAATATCATGATGAAGAAGATGGAAGCACAAAAATAGAATTTTGAAAATTATAGGCCAGGGATGCTGTAGAATGTATTTCTACTATGGCTGGTAATTTGAAGTAAATGATCCTTAAGTATTCTTATGTCTCTCTGATTTTATGACTTGTAACTCAGAAAAGTTAAAACATAAGGTGGTTGTAATATTTGTTAATGTTCAGTCATATACACAAACTGCAGAGTAATTGATACTAGAATTCTTCTTAATTCTTTGTATTGTTCTCTAAGTATCATGAAATTATATATTTTACAGATATTGACAGGAGATTGATCTCTCTCTCTCCTTCTCCATGTGTATCTATCTATCTATCATCTATCTATCTATCTATCTATCTATCTATCTATCTATCTATCATCTATCTATCTATCTATCTATAGAGAGGAATATATATGGGAGAAATAATGGGGCTGCTTTAATTTTAGATCCTACAGCATGATCTGTGTTAAGAGTCATCATAATTTATATTTATTATTTATTATGTATCTACTATGTGCCAGGAACTGTGCTTCATGTGTATTATCTTATTTAATCTTCACAGTGTCCCTATGAATTTATTCTACTTTACAGTTGAAGAAAGATCAATGAAGAAAAAAATATCAGAAAAAGCACATTAGAAGTCAATGAGATAAGATAAGAGTACCTGCATTCAAATCTTAGTTCTGTCAGTGATTAGTTGTGGGGTTTGATCAAGCCACTTCATCTCTCTAAACTTCAGTTTTCTCATTTTTAAAGTGGAATCAATAATAATACCTACACATAGAGTTATTAGGAGGGATAAACAAGTTAACACATTAAAGTAGTTAGAATAACAGGTGGTACTAAGCATTATTATTACAAGCCTGAAATCAAATAACTAGAAAGTGGTAGAGCAGAGTTTTCAGATTCCAAAGCTTGTGGTTCTTTCACAATTTCATATTGCTTCTAAGACATATCGAGGTCTATGTATCACAGGATTTAAAAAGTGAAATTGTCAATAATTGATAACATTTCTGTTTATTTCTCAAAGAAAATATATTTGAAAGGATTCTCATTTAAAGGACTATTATTCCTTGGGGGTGAACTCTGGCATCTCAGAGCCTATTAGTACTAAACAGTGGTGCACATGTCACTTTTCAGGGACTGTGGAGTAGAATAAAGAGGAACTGTTATCTTGGAGGTGAGTTACTTGTGTCTCTTCCTCAACAGGGATTTGAAATTTTGCTATTTCTTAGGATCATCCTGAGGAGGAGTTCAGTTCTCTCTCCCCAGCTGTTCAGAGCACCTGTTGTTTCCATGGCTCTCCTTTCCTTCTGGTCTCTTTCAAAAATCCTTTCCAGCCTCAGTGATGGTGGTAGTGGGAATAGCTTTTTAAAACCACCACTTTCACAGTCTCAGCACAGCTTGTGTAACTGGGATTTTAGGAATGAAGGCAAGAAGAATGTACTGATGTGAACAGGCTAAAGTATTATTATTTGTTTTTATCTTGGTTGGATTTTGTGTGAGAGATCCAGATTAATTTTGGATTTCTGATGTTCATCATTAGATTGGAAGTTCCCTACCTACAGATTTGCTCTGTAAAAAAACAAACAAACAAACAAAAAAAAACTGTTGTTTTTCATTATAATTCTCTTTTCTATTTATTCATCCTTACACAGAGCTTTATAAAATTTAAGAGGAAATAACTCCCCCACCCACTTTGTATGAAACCCTTTCAGCTGTACCTTCCACTGACCAGTGAAGAAATGACTGTGATGCACGATGGTGTGCTTCAGCCTGGGCTACAGATCTCATCCCTTATCCCCAGTTCAAGCACATCTTGGGCTTCCAAAAAATAACCCTATTAGGTTTTGCTGCTAAAATATTGTTTGAGAGTCAGATTAACTCATTTATGTCTCACAATTCCTGTGTAAGACAGTTTTATTGTCCCTATTTTTACAGATGCAAAACTTGAAATTCAAACTTGGTCAGTAAGTTATTTATGATTGTCAGAAAGCTAAAGAGTTGTAGAACTACAACCAATGTGTTGATCTTAAAGAACAGGTTTATCTCATTAAGCCACTGTAAATAGGGGGCGGGCATGGGGAAAAGAGTATGAAAAGGAAGAAAACCTACATTTATTGAGCTCCTGCTATGTGCTAAGAATTTAACATTTCTGGCCTCATTTAATTCTCACAATAATCCAGTTACCTAAATATTATAATCTTCACGTTACAAATGAGGAAATTGGGATTAAGATTCAATAATTTACCTCAGTTTGATTTATAAATGAGCTGAAATTTGAACGAAGGCAAGTCTGAATCTAAAGCCTATGCTCAAGATGAATGACTAATATTTTTGATGTTAGTTCCAACTAAGTGTTTAATGAGTCATCTTTGAAGACATATTATATGCAATGCCCTGTATTAACCACTTTGTGGGAAACAGAGATGCCACCAAAGATGGACTAGTGTCAAATCTCAGACCTTCCCCTTACTGGTGGTCCTTGAACCAGTGATTTACCCTCTCCAAACCTCAGTTTCTTCATCTTTAAAAGAGGTATAATAGTACCTATCTTTTAGGGTTGTTGTGAGCATTAGAGGTGATGTACTTGGTACCATGTTGGAATTTCATACATATTATAATTATGGGACTCACTGTTTAGAAAGGGAAAAAAAGACAAGTGCACATATCACTGTGAGAGCCACTAATAAGACGTATCTTCAGAGAGATAAAAGTTCTAAGAGAAGGTTTACTTCAGCCTGACCCTGATTGATGGGGGAGAACCAGTAAAAGCTTCATAAAGGAGGTGGCATTTTAAACACCAAAGGTTCAGTAGAATTCAGATATGGGAGAAGGGTATTCCAAATAGAAGCATATTTAAGAAAGCATGAGGGGTTTCAGGCAAAGAGTGAGTCTAACTTGGCTGAAGTGTGGGGATCTCATATGGAATTTATAAGCTGTAAGATTGGAAAGATCAGTTAGCTTTAGGTTGTGGATAAAAGGAGACAGGGCTTTATTCAGTAGGCAGAAGGGAACTGTTTATAGTCTTGAACTATTCTTTTTCTAAAACATTGCTATTACTAAAATTTTAAGTACTAAATTTTATTTTAAATACTGAAATAGGATATGTTTGCTGGTTGATTTTAGAAAATTGGACACTATTTGCTGCATTCTACTTTTGCAAAAATCCTTTTTTTAAAAATTTTCAAATAATCCTTTTAAATATTAGTAAGAGCCATTTTGATTTAGAATTTCTTTTAGGCAAAGGATGCAAAGTGGGCGAGCTGGACCTATTTTTTTAAATAACTGATTTATTGAGATATAATTCATATGCATACAAATCACCTTTTAAAGCGTATAATTTAGTGGTTTTTCTTTATATTCACAGAGTTGTACAGCCATCATCACTATCTAATTCCAGAACATTTTCATCATACCCCTCTCTCCAGCACCTTGGCAACTACTAATCATTTTCTGTAGATTTGCCTATTTTAGATAAATGGAATCATATAATAAGTGGTCTTTTGTGACTGGTTTCTTTCAATTAGCATAATGTTTTCAAGGTTCATCCACATTGTAGCATGCATTAGTATTTTATTCCTTTTTATTGCAAAATAATATTTCATGGATGGATATACTACATATTTTTTATCCATTGATGAACATTTGGGTTGTTTGCAAATTATGACTTTTATGAATGATAATTTGTGAACAGATATTTTGTGTGGAGATATGTTTTTATTTCTCTTGAAGTGTGTACCTAGTAGTATAATTCCTGGTGACTCTGTTCAACTCTTTGAGGAACTGCCAAATTTTTCCAAAGTGGCTGCACCATTTTTGTTCATACCAACAATGTTTTTCCAATTTCTCCACATCCTAACCAATACTTGTTATTGTTCATCTTTTACAGTAGCCACAATTTTTTGGTGTGAAAAGTATCTTACTGTCATTTGATTAGCATTTCCATAATTATTCAATACTAATGATGTTGAGCATCTTTTCATGTACTTGCTGGCCATTTGCATACCTTCTTTGGAGAAATGTCTGTTCAAATATTTGCCCATTTTAAAATTGGGTTGTTTGTCCTTCTGTTGTTGAGTTGTAATAGTTCTTTATTCTTGATAATGCCCCCTTATCAGATACAATATTTGTAAATATTTTCTTCCATCTATGGGTTGCATTTTGATTTTATTGATCCTTTCATTTGAAGCACAAATTTTGATGAAGTCTGTTTTTTTCTTTGGTTGCTTGTGCTTTTGATGCCATATCTAAGAAATCATTGCCTAACCCAAGGTTGTGAAGGTTTACACTTATGTCTTCTTCTAAGAGTTTTATAGTTTTGGTTCTTACATGTAGGTCTGTGATCCATTTTGAGTTAATTTTTACATGTGATATGAGGTAGGGGTCCAAATTCATTCGTGTGTGGATATTTAGTTTTCTCAAAGCCATTTGCTGAAAAGGCTATTCTTTCCCCCATTGAATTGTCTTGGCACCAGTGTTGAAAATCAATTGACTATAAATGTAAGAGTTTATTTCTGGACTCTCAGTTCTACTCAATTCAGCTATATCCTATCTTTATGCCAGTACCACACTGTCTTGATTATTGTAGTAAATTTTGAAATCAAGACGCTTAAATTATCCAATGTTTTTAGTCTTTTTCAAGATTCTTTTGCTTACTCTGGGTCACTTGCATTTCTATTTGAATTTTAGGATCGGCTTGTCAATTTCTGCAAAAAAAAAAAAAAAAGCTGGGATTTGTATAAAGGTCGTGTTGAATCTGAAAATCAGTTTAGGGAGTATTGCCATTTTAACAATATTAAGTCTTCCAATCCATGAATATGGGTTGTCTTTACATTTAATTTCTTTCAACAGTGTTTTTTGTAGTTTTTAGTGTACATGCCTTGCACTGCTTTTGTTAAATTTATTCCTAAGTATTTAAAAAATTCTTTACAAATGGAATTAAAAACAATTATTTTCATGTGATAGAAATGCAATTGATTTTTTATATGTTGGACTTGCATCCTGCAACCTTGTTTAACTTGTTCACTAGTTCTTATAGTTTTATTGTGTTTGAATTCCTTAGGATTTTCTGTGTACAGCATCAAGTCACCTGTGACTAGAGATAATTTTACTTCCCACCTTTCAATCTGGATTGTTTTTATTTCTTTTTCTTGCCTAATTGCCTTGGTTAGAACCTCTAACATAGTTTTGAATAGAAGTAGAGAGAGTGGACATTCTTGTATTAGTCCTCATCTTAGAGGGAAATCTTTCGTTAAGTATGATGTTAGCTGTGAGTTTTCCAGTGATACTTTTTATTTATGTTGAAGGGGTTGGGTCTATTTTACAGATTGATTTTTTTTTTTGAGTCCACCTTTTTAAAAAACATTGAGATGACATGTAAAAATTAGGAGATTTCACATAAAAATCTAAATTTCTGGCTTCTCTTGAAAAACAACAACAAAAGATCTAACAATGACAACACTTGGCTTACATCTGTACGTAGTAACAATTACTGCCTCCTCTAGGTGGATGGCTATGCTCTCTTCAATTCTGAGTTTGTGAGTCTAAGATTCTGCTAAGAGATCTGAGGATTTACAAGTTTAGATCGGTTTAGTAATAATTCTGGACTCCTATAATTTGAGTCATTACTAGGGTTATCCTCAGTAGCTTTTGTAGAAATTAGCTGGCTTTCAATGTGCAAATCCAATTTGATGTATAGTTAACTAGTCATAATGTTTCTCTGTACCTCTCTTTTCCATAGTCACTTTTAAATATCCCTGTATTCAGTATAGTTGACCAGAATTTACTTTCATGGAAAAAACCAGTATGGAATTCACTTGGTTGCAGGGATTTATGGAAATCAAAAACTGAGGGAGAATTTGAATGCAGTTTAACGCTATAGTATATCACTGGAAGAACCACTATATATATGGTAACCTTTTCACAAAAAGGTGTGTCTATCTTTTTTATATCTCTCGAATCTAGCACAGTGCCTGGCACTTTGTTGCCTCACTAAATTTGTGTTGAGTGAATATTAGCTGTTAGTAATATTTAGATGAGGATTTCTTATGTGTGTAAAAACTCCAGGGACAATATTTTATGAAAAATCAAATGTAGTACTTTTATGTTTTGATGACACAAATAGTCATAGGAAATAATGTTTACCTTCTTTTATGTAATTATGCCACAAATATAATTTGTAAGTGATAAGGCTAATAAGCAGAAAACTTGATATTTTGTGACATATTAAAAGAGTTAGTGATTTTTTGTAATTAAAAATATTTTCTGTGAGTAAAAACTATGGCCATGAATTTTTAGCATATTAGGGAGTTTGGTGAAGATAGACTCTTTTTTATGTCCTATATGATATTGCAGAGGAAAACAGCAGCCAGGAGATATCTTTGGAATGTCTATAATATCATTGCCATCCACTGACTCTAGGCTTTTGTGTTGTAGAAGAACCTTAATTAGATAGTCTTCATTTATTTCCTGGAAGTAATATATCCTGATGGCATCAGTTGCCTTTTTAACATTAAATGTTTCATCCTCAGTGGCACCCAAATGGCTTTGACATTTGTATTACATCCCAGAGTGCACATATTCCAGCTCAAAGAACAGAACTGTGTTGGGTAGCCTTAATATACTCCACGGAGCAACGGATGTGAAACAAATTATATAGTTCAGTTCCTAAGTTAAGCCAGTCTTCTTTTTGGAGGAACATGTAGGGAGATAGAGCTAGGGGATGATTTTTAAAAACAATTTTCTTCTTGGCGATTTCCATATTACATGCTGCTATGTATTTTTGAAGAGATCTTGTTTAAACCTATAGACAGGATTAAAAGTCAGCTGTTAGGAAGAAGCATCTGTGGTCATATGTTTGGTGAGCTGGTGGGAGCAAGAGACAGAGCTGGGGATTCTGCCAACTAGTAGCAGATATCTGTGTTTAGAAGTACAAGGTTACCCCACTTTTCTAAGCATTTTCATGGAGTCCAAGGAAGTTCTTGTTCACTGTAAGTTAATTTATTTTCCTATTGACCTACTTATGGTGAATGGGGCATGACTGGTGACTTGAAATATTTCCTTAATGATTTGCTTAAATATTGAATCCTGGAGCTCTTGTATATTGTTTGCTTTGTTTGTTCTCTGTACTACTAAAATCATTCCTAAACTTATGATTAGAAAATCAGGGATTTAAGTGCTGACAAAGGGCTGAAAAATTGTCTGGTAACTTGGAGCTTTACTTAGAAATTACATGTGTATTTCTCCTGTGAAAATGCCTATATTGTAATCTGACTAGTAAGTGCATGGAAAGATACATTAAAACTCTTATGTGTGTAACAAACTTGTAATTTGGTTTGCCATTTTGTTGTGGTTTGAGTACAAGATTGCAAAATATCTTAATGGTATGTATTGAATATTGATCTGCCTAATTAAGAATTTGGAAGAAAATGTTGTCTTTTTTTTTTTTTCCCTAAAATGGTGTTTCCTATGTGATTTTGAGTAAAATAGCTGCAAAACTAGTTTTCCTTTTACTAAAATAAGTTAGTTCATTTTTTTCTTCTAACATACATGTAGGTTATTTTTAATAGCTAAGGATGATGATAAAGTTAATGGGTAATTAATCATTAATTAATTACTAGTAATTAAATAAAGTGCTATACTAAACATTTTATATATCTTATCTCATTTGGTAACATTAGGAGATAAGTGAAAATTTTCACTGTATGAGGAAATTGAGATCAGAACCGTTAGTTTCCCAACTTGTACATGCTAGAGGTAGGATTTATATCCCTCTCTATTTATATTTATCTATATGCTTGTCATCCTGATCCCAAAGTTGATGCTGTTAACCATTGCTAGACTGCACTCCATGAATAATCACATAGCACACAATAGTATTGCCAGTTCATGTCAACCAAAGGAGTGGAAACACCTTCAAGATGTAGAAATTGTTTCTTCAATTTCTGCTTGAATTGTTGGGAATTGACACTGAGCTCATCTCAGAGGAAGAGAAGACAACATTTTCCATCAAGTTTCTGTAAATCATGTTGATTCTGCTGTCTTTACAGTGGCACAATAGTGTCATAATGTACTAATCTACATTCCAGAAAAGTGTGCCCCACGGAGAGAATGTGTGGCAACAGCTGGTTATGGCAGCTGTAGGCATTAAACACAATGAGACAAGCCTCAAAGTTCAGTCTCTTCTTTCTGCGTATATCCCCTTTGTATATCAAAAGGAGGAGTTAAGTATGTGTGTGCTAATTGTACTTAGCAAAGAAACAGAATCACCATGGTATTGTTATTCAAGTTCTTAGAATGTTAATGCCAGAAAGTACCTCCTTTTGGGACTTAGTTCAATCATTAAGGAAAATGAACAAACTTGAATGAAGCTGCTTTCAGAGAGTAAGGAACAGTGTCTTTTTAATGCTATATCCCCAAAGTACTTATAATAGATACTTACGTAAGACTCAATAAATATTTGCTGATTGATGGATTGATTGCTCTATTTCACATGGCTGATAGTAGTTCAGGCTATAATCTGAGTCTTTTGACATTCAGGTTCAGTGCTTTTCTTACCACACTGAGCTGCTTACATTCCCATCTCAAAATAATAATTGCTTTCTCTTTTCGAAAGAAGGAAATTAAAGCTCTAAGAGATTAAGTGGCTCAAATTCACACAGGTAGGCCGTGGCTGAAGAAGGTCATAAAGCCTAGTCTGCTTGATGCTAAAGTTTGTGTTCTTAGATGCCACACTGTACTGCTGCTTTCCAGAACATTAACTCACACCATATTTTATAGATGTAATTTGTACTAGTATCTTAAGACTTTAAAAAAAAATTGATTTACTTATTTATTTATTTTTGGCTGCATTGGGTCTTCGTTGCTGCATGCGGGCTTTCTCTAGTTGCGGCGAGTGAGGGGCTACTCTTCATTGTGGTGCACGGGCTTCTCATTGCGGTGGCTTCTCTTGTTGTGGAGCATGGGCTCTAGACGCACGGGCTTCAGTAGTTGTGGCTTGCGGGCTCTAGAGTGCAGGCTCAGTAGTTGTGGCGCACGGGCTGAGTTGCTCCGCGACATGTGGGATCTTCCTGGACCAGGGCTCGAACCCGTGTCTCCTGCATTGGCAGGCGGATTCTTAACCACTGTGCCACCAGGGAACCCCGTACTAGTATCTTAAAGCACTCTACAAAAAGAGAGGATGCAATCTTATTTTTGACATATGTTAGAGCTGAGTGGTTAAGAACAAGGATTCTATAGTCAGAGTTTAAATCCCAGCTCTACTACTTCACATGACTTTGGCTAAGTTTCTCTGTGGCTCAGATTCATCATCCACCAGTAGTGGTAATAATAATACCTATCTCATGGAGTTGTTTGAGAATTAAGTAAGCATGAGGTGCTTAGAACAGTGTTTGACATACAGTAGGCCTCGTATGTGTTCTTATTATTTCCTTGAGTATTAATTTCCATTGGGAAGAATTTATCTTATAGCCAGTGAAGCTTAATCCTGTTGTCCTCTCTTGTTCTATCCTCTGGGGAAACAAGGACAAGTAGGGATCACCCTCGCTGCATACTACTCCCTCTATTTAGTTATCATGATGAAGTTACTTTTTACTCTTTTCTAATAGGTTTCTTAATCTTTTAGCAAAGATCTGACTTCCCCAGTCCTTACACTACAAGGAATTTTCTGTATTTAAAGCAGGAAATAACATTAATACTTAGAGGATAAGAACATTTGTTTTCATATGGTATACAAAGAACAAACAAATTTATTATTATAGCAGGAATTAATAGTCTTTTTTAACATTACCCTGTTGTCTTGCCTAAAATTAAGCTGTGTCTTCTAGGGTGATATAGTGAATAAACACTAGACTTGGGAATCAGAAAACCTGCATTCATGTCTCAGTTGACATGAAAATGTATAAAAAACATAACAGTGACTGCTATGATTACCTCACAGTGTTTGGTGTTAACCAAATAATATTTTATATTTTCAAGGCCCATATTCAAATACTACCAGCTCAATGAAGCCTTCCCTGACTCCTCTGGTTAGATTACATCTCTACTCTCTCTATATATGGAAAACAATTCCTACAGCACTTTTCATCTCTGCAATATTCTATTTCTTTGAGTCAAACAGACCATATCTTCCACTGGATTGTAAGCTCTTTGTGGGTATATATTCATTTTTGTTTTTCACAGACTGTCTGATATAGTGCCTTCAGTATGTGCTCCATTGAATTTGTGCAGTGGTACTTTGTAAACTGAAGTATATGCAAACGTAAAATATTATTAATATCCACTTATATGTGGCACTCCTCTTTCTCGTGGGTTTATTTTCTAACTTACAGTAATGCGTGCAGTTCCATGTCCAGTCAGAGTTTTCTCTGCATCTCCAAGTACCTTATCTTGGGGAGTGTCAACCAGGAGCATAATTAAATTTTTTATTAAGTTCCTGAATGCAAGTTATATTGTCCTAACTACTGTCCAAATCAAATTGTCATGGTCTCTGCTGTACAAGAGCACAGTCAAAAATCATTATCAGATGTCTGCATGCAAGTTATGTTGTCCTTGGTAAATTGAATTAAATAATCAGATCAGTGATTTCTAGACTTAACAGTATAAGGAAGAAACACTTGTGTGAATACACTTATAATGGACTACTAAAAACTATTGAAAAAAACCCCACACTGATTGAATATATAACAAATTTTGTTCAGAATTATGACCGAAATGGGCAATTTTAGATTTGGGTGTTTGGTCTAATTCCACTACTCAAGGAACCTTCACATCACTTCTTATTGGGGAAAATCTATGAGTATTGAACTTTGCACAAGTTTTTGATGTAGTACCTGGCAGCTACATAATGGATTTTGTCTGTCCTATAATATTCTATGAGATCATAAAGTTACTCTTCTGTGAAATTTGGTCAGTTTGGTCAGACATGAGGATGTTTTTGTTCAGTCTCATTATGATTAGAGAAGTAAGATCCTACGTGTGAATGTAGAAAAATGTTTCAGCATATAAAAATAAAAGTAAAAAAGAAGAAAGGAAACAAAAAATAAGAGGAAACAAAGGGAAAAGAAAGGAAAAGAAATGAAAAGAAGGCCTGGATATTTATATTTGTTAACTTGTTTTAAACTGTAAGTATATATGATATGTGAAGTTTAAATGTTTATAGATGATTGAATGACATCTCACCAGCTCAGCAGGCTTAGAATATCATTTAGGTCCTCAAAACAGAAAAGTATTTTGGGTTTGATAATTACTTTCTCAGAGGGGTATGTGTGTGTGTAAAAGATGTAGCACAACCATGTTTAATAATTAACATTTATTAGGGGTTTATTCTATGCAGTGCAGCACTCTAAGCATTTTACATTTAATCCTTTCAACAACCTTGAAATGTAGGTGCTATTATTATTTCCATTTTGTAGGTGAAGAAATAGAGAAGTTGAGTAACTTGCTGAAGGTCTCACGACTAGTGAGTGGGAAGCTGTTTATCTGGTCTTCCTGCTGATGGCAATAACATTTGATTACAGTTTTCAGTTAGGGTCTATGCCATCCTGAAATCTTGCTCTAAAAATCCTTAGTTATATTTAGTAATTTAGAATTTATAAAGTCAATCAAAAAATAACTCCCTCAAAAAAAAAAAATAACTCCCTCAATGGAGTGTGAAGGATAAATTATATATTATAGAGTTTAGTATAATTATATATACTAAATCCTAAATAATATGTGTTGGGGTTCTGCTGCATAATGTCATTTCTTTTTTACCAAGAAATTGGTGAAAATTTTTATGTCTGGCTGAAAAAAAAAATGGCTCTACACTAGTCTGGTCTAGGTTTTGCCTTGCATGTACTATTGTTTGCCTTCTGTACCTATATTGCACTGGTCCCTCATTGCTCTATAGTGGCCTGAATGCTTCCTTGCATCAGAAATTTCTGTAAAAACCACATAGAAATTTTAACCTCTACACCTCAAGTTCAGATTCCCCCCCAACTCTTTATTTAAAAAAATTAAAACTTACTGTGAAAAGAGTGGTACAAAAAACACCCATATACATTCTTGATTATCCAATTGTTAATATTTTGCCACAGTTGCACACCCTCTCTGTGTGTGTGTATGTATCTACTGAGTAATTTGAAATTAAATTGCAGATATCATGACACCCTAATGTTCCAGCATGTATCTCCTAAGTACATGAAAGTCTCTGACAGGATACCACAATCACATTTTCTGTTTTCTTCCCTTATAGATATGTATGACTATTGCTTGTGGTTTTCTTTTCATTTTTGAAACGTTTTATATTTTCTTGGACCAGCAATGACAGAGGATTCTTTGTAGGCAGGGTAGGTGCTTGGGTGGCTTGCTAGATTTCTTATTTTAAGTGCCCTTTTTTTTTTTTTTTTTTTAAACGTGATAATCCATTTATTTATTTATTTATTTATTTATTTATGGCTGTGTTGGGTCTTCGTTTCTGTGCGAGGGCTTTCTCTAGTTATGGCAAGTGGGGACCACTCTTCATCGCAGTGCGCCGGCCTCTCACTATCGCGGCCTCTCTTGTTGCGGAGCACAAGCTCCAGATGCGCAGGCTCAGTAATTGTGGCTCACGGGCCCAGTTGCTCTGCGGCATGTGGGATCCTCCCAGACCAGGGCTCGAACCCGTGTCCCCTGCATTGGCAGGCAGACTCTCAACCACTGCGCCACCAGGGAAGCCCCTTAAGTGCCCTTTTTATTGGTGTAGTAAAGTGCTTTTAAAAAGTATTTGCTAATACAAATGAATGTATATGCAAAACAGAAAACAGACTCACAAATATAGAAAACAAACTAGTGGTTACCAAAGAGGAGAGGGAATGGGGAGGGGCAAATTAGCGTTATGGGATTAAGAGATACAAACTACTATGAATAAAATAGATAAGCAACAAGGATATATTATATAGCACAGCGAATTATAGCCATTTTCTTGTAATAACTTTTAATGGAATATAACCTGTGAAAATACTGAACCACTATGCTGTATACCTGACACTAATATAATATTGTAAATTAACTCTACTTCAACAAAAAATTTGGCATTTTGTTTGGGGTAGGGGTGGGGTTAGTATACTTCTGATTTTGTGCTTCTCATTTGCTTCTGTAGGGCCCTTAATTTCTACCGCTTGCTTGCTTCTTTCCTTTCAATGCCAAGCCTCCAGGAGACTTCCCCTTCCAGGCTGCCTTTCTCTCTCCCTCTCTCTCTGCTCCAGAAGTGGATTCAACCTTCACTGAAGTTCTGGGATTCTTATGTAATTAAGTCTTGGACTTGATCATCAACAATTTCTGCCTTCTGGCTGCAGGAGATGAGAGTGTCTTTATATATTGCTAGGGAGTTCTTCTGACTATTACAATTTGTCTTAATTTGTGATTAATGGCTCTGAGCTTTGCATTGTCTTTCTTCAAAGCTTTTATCGCACTTAGCAACATCCATTCAAATCTTTTGTTCTTATAATTATTATTTCCTCTGAAGCTCTTGTATGACTGAGATATTATACCTGCCATTATTTTCCCTACCAGTTTTTCATGCCAGTTGACCACAGGTGAAAGTTTTAACAATTGCACTGTTACAACACTCCAGGACTTATTATCAGTGCTCTACCTACCTCCAGTATTGGTGTTGTTGTTGCCAGCTGGCTGGTTGGTGCTAGAGCTCAAAAATTCCATTTTGTAGTTATCTTTTTTCAGAATACTCCTTGTACCAACTCTCTTAGGTCAGTGACCCTAGGAAACAGATTCTGGGATGGAGAATTTTCATATAGGAAACTTTACTGAGGAGAGCTCTCAGGAACACACCTATGAGGGAGTAAGGACACAAGAAGGCAAGTGATGAGTTGAACTACAAAGTGGTTACCAAAAAGTTCTCACTTGATGTACATAAGCCCTGGAGCTTAGATGACCTTTCAGAGTTATTCTAAATTGAGGCAAGGTGACCAGATCTCACATTGAGCAGTCATTGGATACTGACTACCTTTGCAGAAGGGATGTAACTTTGAGTGAGGGAGCTCCCTTTGAGCTGAGAGCAGTTTCTAGGGAGGGACTTAGATGTGAGCTGTTAGTAGCCAACAAAACTGGCAGCTAGAGATTTGAGGGCCTTGGTTTGATGGAGAAATCTAGGTCATACACCACAGTCTGCACTAGAAGACGTAAGAGAAAAAAGTAGGAAGACATATCAAAAGGTCAGTGAAGTACTTCAGATAATGATAGCTTGGAGTTTGGGAGAACAGTGGAGGTAGTGAGAGGTGGTTGGATTTGGGATATATTTCAAAGGATTTGCTGTTGGATAAGGTGTCAGAGGAGAGAGGGGTAAAGGGTGTTTTCAAAGATTGGGGCCTGAACAACTGTAAGAATAAAGTTGCCTCATCAACTTAATGAGAAGTGATGGCTAGCACACTTGTTTACTTAAAGCAGTTATATTAGCTGAAGAATATAACCTCTTTTTATAATTTTTAGCTGAAAAGAATGTGGGCCTATAACTTTCTGTTTCTACAACATAAATTACCAAAATTGATCCATTTAGAAATTTAAAAATTGAATAGACTCATAACCTTGGAATAAATTAAAACTTGGTCAAAGAATTATCTTTAATGAAATAAACTCAGGTAGGATTAAAGTCAAATACTTTAAAACTTTCAAAAATAGGTAATTCTTATGAATAGTACCTATTTCCGAAGGAGTGAAATAGCGAGAAACCTTTGTAACTAATTTTAAGAAAATAGCATAACTCTGATATCAAAACTGAACACAGGTAACACTAAGAGAAGAAAATGCAGATTAATCTCATTTGTGAATATAGATTAAAAATCCTAATCAAAGTACTAATAAATTCTGATTCAAGAGTACATTAAGGATGTCAGCAAAATGGTGGCACAGGAATTCTACTGCTCCTTTCCCCCCAGAAACATCACTTTGAATAACCGTCTACACATGAAATAACTTCACAGGGGCCAAGGAATCCAGGTGAAGGATTAGATTACAGCACCTGGATGAAGCAGAGAAATAAGAAAGGATGCATTGAGGAGGGTAGGAAAGATAGATTCATACTCCTCCTCCATTAATCCTCCCCCAAACCAGAGCAGCCCAGCCCAGAGACAGATCCCATGGCACTGGGCTCTCTGCGGGCTCCCAGGAACCCAGGCACTTCTCTCCTTCTGGCACCTGCTGGCTCCAGTGGCCCCAGGCAGTTCCTGTGGCCTCAAATGGCATTCATAGCACCAGGTTCCTGGTCAGGCTCCCAGGAACCCAGGTACCCCTCTCAACCTAGTGCCTGCTGGCTCCAGCAGCCCCAGGAGGCTCCTGTAGCCCCAGGCAATGACACCAGGCTGCCCATGAGCTCCTGTGAATCCAGGCCCCTGACTCACCCTGGTGCCTATTGGCTCCAGCAGTCCTAGGTGGCTCCTGAAGCCCCTGGCAGTTACCATGGTACTAAGCTTCTGGCAGACTCCCGTGAATCATGGTCCATCGCTGACACTGGTGCCTGGCAGCTGTAGTGGCCCAGACAGCTCACATGGCTTCAAGCTCCCAGAGGGCCCCTTTGAACTCAGGCTCCTGGCTCACCCAGGTGCTGGCTGGCTCCAGCAGCCCCAAACAGCTCAGTGGCCTGAGGTGGCTCTCAGAGTTCCAGGCAGCTTCTTAAGCTGCAGGATCCCAATGGGCTTCCAGACTCCTGGCCCATCCCACCACTGGCTTGTTACCTTGGCTGTAGCCAGCTCCTATAGCCTGAGGGTCCCAATCAGTGCCTGCAAACCTAGGCTCCAGGACACTTGTGAACCCATGGTGTCTATGGGGTCTGGCACCAGGCTGACTACCACTATCTCAAGCTTTCAAACCACCCCAGAACTAGACTTCCCAAGGACTCCAGCAGCAAGCCTGCTTTCAGACATCACCAGACCTGCCTACCCAGAATCTCTGGATAGGTTGAGTGACAAAGGGCTTCACCTGCTGAAGCCAGTCTGTAATGACTAGAAGAGATGCCTATGACCTCAGATGCACGGACATCAATGTAAGGTCACAAGGATCATGAATAATCAAGGACATATGACATCACCAAAGGAAACTAATAAAATTTCAATGGCTGACCCTAAAGAAATAGAGACATATAAACTGACAAAGAATTCAGAATAATCCTCTTAAAGAAATTCAGAGATCTAAAAAAAACACACAGACAACTGAATGAAATTAGAAAAACAATACATGAACAAAATGAGAAGTTTGACAAAGAAATAAAAAGAAATCTAAGAGTTGAAGAGTATAATGACAGAACTGAAGGATTTAGCAGAGGATTTCAACAAGAGATTTGACCAAACAAGAAAGAATTAGTGAACTAAAAGACAGGTTATTTGAAATCATATAATCAGAGAAGCTATGGGATAAAGTTTAAAGAAACAATCTTGGAATTATTTGAGTCCCAGAAGGATAAGGGGAAGAGAAAGAAGCAGAAAACTCATTTAAAGAAATAATGGCAGAGAATCCCCCAATCTGGGGAGAGATTTAGATATCCAAGTTTATGAAATTAATAGGTCAAAATTTCAATCCCAAGTAGTCTTCACTAATATACATTGTAATAAAACTGTATAATATCAAAGGCAAAGAGAGAATTTTAAAAGCAGCAAGAGAAAAAATAGTCTCACATAAAAGGAAATACTCATAAGGCTGCCAGAGGGTTTCTCAGTAGCAATCTTTCAGGTTAGGAGAGAGTGGGATGATGTATTCAAAGTGCTGGAAAAAAAAAAAACAAACTGCTAACCAAGAGTACTTTGCCCAACAAAGCTGTCTTTCAGGAGTGAGCAAGAGAGAGACTTTCCTAAACAAAACCTGAGAGAGTTCATCACAACTAGACTTTCTTTACAAGAAATGGTGAAAGGAGTTCTTCAAGCTGAAATTAAAGGATGCTAATTAGTCACAAGAAAACATGAAAATATATCATGCTGGTAAAGGTAAGGATATTGTCAAATTCAGAATATTCTAATATTGTGAAAAGCTGGGGGCACTAATCACTTAACTCTGGTATAAAGGTTTAAACGACAATCTGACCTACAGAATTGTAAGATAATGTGTTATGTCAGCAACAGAAAACTAATATAAGCACCCAGAGACAACATGTATGTGTCCACATGGCTTCATCTTCAGGATTTAGGAACTGGAAAATTAGCTAACTCTTCCACCCTAATTAAACAGTATTAAAAGAGCTATCACTTCAAAAAAAAAATAAAAGGTTTAAATGACAAAAAATCAAAAGTAACTAGAGCTACAAAAATTTGTAAATGGGTACATAATATAGAAAGAGATAGATTATAATATTAAAACATAAATTATGTTGGAGAGAAAGGGTAAAACTTTGTACGTGATTGAAGTTGTCATTAGCATAAAATTGACTGTTATAACTAAAAAGATGTTTTATGTAAGCCTCATGGCTTACAAAGCAAAAACGTTCAGTAGGTACATACAAGATAAAGAAAAGGGAATCAAAGCCCTTGATTACAAAAAAAATCATCAACCCAGAAAGAAAGACAACACAACAGGAAGGCAGGAACAAGGAAACTACAAAAAGCCAGAGAAGAATAAGATGGCATTGGTCAACCTTACCTATCAATGGTTACTTTCAATGTTATTGGATTAAATTCTCCAATAAAGAGGCATAAAGTGGCTGAATGGATTAAAAACAAGACCCAACTGTATGCTGCCTGCAAGAGACTCACTTCAGCTTTAAGGACACACACAGATTGAAAGTGAAGAGATGGAAAAAGATATTCTATGCAAGTGGAAAACAAAAGAGAGCATGAATAGCTGTGCTTATATCAGACAAAATAGACTTTAAGTCAAAAACTGTAACAGGAGACAGAGAGGTATTTATGTAATGATAATTCATTCAGAGTATATAACAATTATAAATATATATGCACCAAACATTACAGAACTTAAATAAGTTAAGCACAAATAGTAACTGATCTAAAGGGAGAAATAGACAAGGATACAATAATGGTAGGGGACTTCAGTACCCCATTTTCAACAATGGATAGATCATTCAGACAGAAAATCAACAAGGAAATATTAGACTTGAACCATACCTTAACCAAACGGAAGTAATAGACATATGTAGAACATTCCATCCAGCAGCAGCAGAATACACATTCTTCTCAAGCACACAGGGAACATTCTCCAGGATAAATATGTATTAAGCCACAAAACAAGCCTTAGCAAATGAACGATGATTGAAACTACACCTAGTATCTTTTCCAACCACAATGGCATGAAATTAGAAATTAATAACAGGAGGAAAACTGGAAAATTCACAAATATGTGAAATCAAACAGCACACTCCTGAATAACCAATGGGACAAAAAGAAATTTGAAAAGAAATTTTAAAAAAATCTTGAAACAAAAGAAAATAGAAATACGACATACCAAAACTTATGGGAATCACCAAAAACAGTTCTTAGAGTGAAGTTTTTAGTGATAAGTGCCTACATTAGGAAAAAAGGAAAGGTCTCAAATAAATAACCTACCTTTGCACCTCAAGGCACTAGAAAGAACAAAGTAAGCCCAAAGTTAGCAAAAAGAAGGAAATTACAAATATCAGAGCTGAAATAAATAGAGAAAGGAAAAAGATCAATAGATCTAAGAGCTGTTTTTTGGACAAGATAAACAATATTGACAAACCCTTAGCTAAACTAACTAAGAAAAACAGAGAGAAGACTCAAATACAATCCAAAAGGAAAGAGGAGACATTAAAATTGATAAAACAGAAATACAACGGCTCACGAGGCTGCTATGAACAGTTATGTGCCAACAAATTAGAATGACCTAGAAGAAATGCATAAATGCCTAAAAACATGTAACTTATCAAGATGGAATCATGAAGAAATAGAAAATCTGAACAGGCCAGTTTCTAGTAAGAGAGTGAATCAGTAATAAAAAATATCTCCCAACAAAGCCCAGACCAAATGGTTTCACTGGTGAATTCTACTAAACATTTAAAGAAGAATTAACACCAATCCTTCTCAAACTCTTCCAAAAAATTGAAGAGAAGTAAACACTCCCAAACTAATTTTACAAAGCCAGCTTTAACCTGACACCAAAACCAGATAAGGACACTATAAGAAAATAAAACCACAAACTAATATTCTTGATGAATATAGATGCAAAAATTCTCCAAAAAAAAATACTAGCAAACTGAATTCAACTGTACATTAAAAGGATCATACACCACAATCAAGTAGGATTTATCCCTGTGTTGCAAGGATGATTCAACATATGGAAATCAGTAAATATGATACACAACATTAACAAAATGAAGGATAAAAATCATATGATCATTTCAATAGATGCAGAAAAATCATTTGACAGAGTTCAATATCCTTTCATGATAAAGGCTCTCAACAAATTGAGTATAGAAGGAATATACCTCAACATAATAAAGGCTATTTATGACAAACCCATGGTACACATCAAACTCAACAGTTAAAGGTTAAAAGCTTTCCCACTAATATCAGAAAAAGTCAAGGGTGCCTACACTCACCATTCATATTCAACATAGGACTGTAAGTTTTAGAGTAATCAGGCAAGAAAAAGAAAAAGGCAACCAAATTGGAAAGAAAAAAATAAAGCTCTCTCTGTTTCCATATGATAAGAATTTTTATATAGAAAACCCTAATGACTCCTCCAAAAACACTGTTAGAGATAATCAATGAATTCAGTAAAGTTGCAAGATACAAAATCAACATACAAAAATCAGTTGTGTGTCTGTACATAATAATGAATTATTGAAAAAAATAAAACATTGCCATGTATAATAGCATCAAAAGGAATAAAATACTTAGAAATAAATTTAACCAAGGAGGTGAAATATCTGTACACTGAAAATTACAAGACATTGATGAAAGAAATTGAAGAACACACAAATGAATGGGAAAATATTCCATATTCATGGATCAAAAGAATTAACTTTGTTAAATGTCCATATCACACAAGGCCATCTGTAGATGCAATGCAATCCCTATCAAAATTCCAGTGACATATTTCACAGAAATAGAAAAAGCAATCCTAAAATTTGTGTAGAACCACAAAAGACCACAAATAGACAAAGTAATCCTGAGAAAGAAGAACAAACCTGAAGGCATCACACTTCCAGCTTTCCAACTATATTACAAATCTACAGTAATCAAAATGGTATAGTACTGGCATAAAAATAGACCCATAGATCAATGGAACAGAATAGAGAGACTAGAAATAAGCCCACATATATACAATCAGCTAATATTTGGCAATGGAGCCAAGAAGACTCAATGGGGAAAGGATAGTCACTTTAATAAATGATGTTGGGAAAACTAGATAACCACTTGCCAAAGAATGAAATTGGACCCCTTACACCCCTCACAAAAATTAACTCAAAGTGAATTGAAGACTTAACTATAAAAACCATAACTGTAAAGCAACTAGAAGGAAACATAGGGGAAAAGTTTCTTGATTGGTCTCAGCAAAGATTTTTTGGATGTGACACCAAAAGTGCAAGCAAAACAAGCAAAAATAAACTAGTAGGACTATATCAAGCTAAAAAGCTTCCACACAGCAAAAGAAACAATGAGCAAAATGAAAAGGCATCTTATGGAATGGGAGAAATATTTGCAAACGATATTTCAGATAAGAGGTTAATATCCAAAAATATATGAGGAACTCATACACCTCCATAGGAAAAAACCCAAGAATCCAATTAAAATATGGGCAAAGGACTTGAACAGTTTTCCAAAGAAGACAAACAGTTGGCCAATAGGTACATGAAAATGTGCTTGAATCACTAACTGTAGAAATGCAAGTCAAAACCACAATGAGATATTACCTCACACCTATTATCAAATCAAAAAGACAAGAGACAATAAATGTTGATGAGGCTATGGAGAAAAAGGGAATGGCTTTTTGTTGGTGGGGATGCAAATTGGTACAGCCACTGTGGAAAACAGTATGGAGGTTCCTCAAACAATTAAAAATGGAACTACGATTGGATTCAGTACTCCCACTTTTGGGTATATAGCCCAAGGAATTAAAAACACTATCTTTTTTTTTTTTTTTTTTTGAAGTACAGTTCGTTTACAATGTTGTGTTAGATTTAGGTGTACAGCAAAGTAATTCAGTTTTATATATATATATATATATATATATATATACACACACATATATATATATATACACACATACACATACATATTTTTTACAGTTTCTTCTTCATTATAGGTTATTACAAGATATTGAATATGGTTCCCTGTGCTATACAGTAGGTCCTTGTTGTCTATCTGTTTTATATATAGTAGTGTGTATCTCTTAATCTCAAAGATCTAATTCCCCAACCACCTTCCCTTTTGGTAACCGTAAACTTGTTTTCTATGTCTGTGAGTCTATTTCTGTATTGTAAATAAGTTCATTTGTATCTTTTTTTTTTTTTTTTAGATTCCACGTATAAGTGATATCATATGATATTTGTCTTTCTCTGTCTGACTTACTTCACTTAATATGATGATATCTAGGTCCATCCATGTTGCTGCAACTGGCATTATTTCATTCTTTTTTATGGCTGAATAATATTCCATTTACACACACACACACACACACATACATACAGAGATGTTGAGCATCTTTTCATGTGCCTGTTGGCCATCTGTATGTTTTCTTTGGAGAAATGTCTATTTAGGTCTTCTGCCCATTTTTTTTTTTTTTTAACTGAGCTATGTGAGCTGTTTGTATATCTTGGATATTAATCCCTTGTCGGTTGCATCATTTGCAATATATTTTCCTCCCTTTCTGTAGGTTTTTTTTCATTTGGTTTATGGTTTCCTTTGCTGTGCAAAAGCTTTTAAGTTTAACTAGGTTCCATCATTTATTTTTGCTTTTGTTTCTATTACTCTAGGAAATGGATCCAAAAAAATATTGCTGCAATTTATCTAAAAGAGTATTTTCCCATGTTTTCCTCTAGGAGTTTTATAGTATCTGGTCTTACATTTAGGTCTTTAATCCATTTTGAGTGTGTTTTTGTATATGGTGTTAGAGAATGTTCTAATTTCATTCTTTTACATGTAGCTGTCCAGTTTTCCTTAGCACCATTTATTGAAGAGACTCTCTTTTCTCCATTGTATATTCTTGCCTCCTTTGTTGCAGATTAATTGACCATAAGTACATGGGTTTATTTCTGGGCTTTCTATCTTGTTCCACTGATCTATGTGTCTGTTTCTGTGCCAGTACCATACTGTTTTGATTACTGTAGCTTTGTAGTATAGTCTAAAGTCAGAGAGCATGATTCCTCTAGCACCATTCTTCTTTCTCAAGATTGCTTTGGCTATTCGGGGTCTTTTGTGTTTCCATACAAATTGTAAAGTTTTTGTTTTAATTCTGTGAAAAATGCCATTGATAATTTGAGAAAGATTGCATAGAATCTGTAAAGTGCCTTTGTAGTAAGGTCATTTTAAGAATATTGATTCTTGGTGCGCGTGCCCAGGCTGCAGCCAACCCGGCAAGAGAATCCACCTTGGGCTAAGAGGAGAAAGCCTTCAACCTCTCCCAAAATTTCAGGGACCTCCTCCTCCTCTCCAGTTCACCTCCTCAGTGCTGGCTGCCGCTTCCCTCTCAGCCCCAGTGAAGTAGACATCCAAGGTCGCTGCTTTGACCTAGGACCTGTGGCTGTGCAGAAGGCCACCACTCAGCCTTCGGTGAAGAACCACATGGTCACCAGGGTCTTGGTGCTCTGACCGGGTGTCAGACCTGAGCTTCTGAGGTGGGAGAGCCGAATTCAGGACATTGGACCACCAGAGACCTCCCAGCCCCATATAATATCAATCAGCGAGAGCTCTCCCAAAGATCTCCGTCTCAATGCTAAGACCCAGCTCCACTCAACGACCAACAAGCTCCAGTGCTTGACACCCCATGCCAAACAACTAGCAAGACACAAACACAACCCCACCCATTAGCAGAGAGGCTACCTAAAATCATAATAAGTTCACAGACACACCAAAACAAACCACTGGACACAGTCCTACCCACCAGAAACACAAGATCCAACCAAATCCACCAGAACACAGGCACCAGTCCCCTCCACCAGGAAGCCTAGACATCTCACTGAACCAACCTTACCCACTGGGGGCGGACACCAAAAACAACAGGAACTACAAACTTGCAGCCTGCGAAAAGGAGACCCCAAACACAGTAAGTGAAGCAAAATGAGAAGGCAGAAAAACACACAGCAGATGAAGGAGCAGGGTCAAAACACACCAGACCTAACAAATGAAGAGGAAATAGGCAGTCTACCTGAAAAAGAATTCAGAGTAATGATAGTAAAGAGGATCCAAAATCTTGGAAATACAATGGAGAAAATACAAGAAACATTTAACAAGGACCCAGAAGAACTAAACAGCAAACAAACAATGATGAACAACACAATAAATGAAATGAAAAATTCTCTAGAAGGAATCAATAGCAGAATAACTGAGGCAGAAGAACAGATAAGTGACCGGGAAGAAAAAATAGTGGAAATAACTACTGCGGAGCAGAATAAGGAAAAAAGAATGTAAAGAATTGAGGACAGTCTCAGAGACTTCAGGGACAACATTAAACACACCAACATTCGAATTATAGGGGTCCCAGAAGAAGAAGAGAAAAAGAAAGGGACTGAAAATATATTTGAAGGGATTATAGTTGAAAACTTCCCTAATATGGGAAAGGAAATAGTCAATCAAGTCCAGGAAACATAGAGAGTCCCATATAGGATAAATCCAAGGAGAAACACGTCAAGACATATTAATCAAACTATCAAAAATTTAAAACAAAGAAAAAATATAAAAGCAACAAGGGTAAATCAACAAATAACATACAAGGGAATCCCCATAAGGTAAACAGCTGCTCTTTCAGCAGAAACTCTGCAAGCCAGAAGGGAGGGGCAGGGCATATTTAAAGGGATGAAAGTGAAAAACCTACGATCAAGATTACTCTACTCAGCAAGGATCTCATTCAGATTCAACGGAGAAATTAAAAGCTTTAGAGACAAGCAAAAGTTAAGAGAATTCAGAACCACCAAACCAGCTTTACAACAAATGCTAAAGGAACTTCTTTAGCCAGGAAACACAAGAGAAGGAAAAGACCTACAATAACAAACCCAAAACATTTAAGAAAATGGTAATAGGAGTATACATATCGATAATTGCCTTAAATGTAAATGGATTCTATGCTCCAGCCAAAAGACATAGACTGGTTGAATGGATACAAAAACAAGACCCGTATATATGCTGTCTACAAGAGACCCACTTCAGACCTAGGGACACATACAGACTGAAAGTGAGGGGATGAAAAAAGATATTCCATGCAAATGGAAATCAAAAGAAAGCTGGAGTAGCCATTCTCGTATCAGAAAAAATAGACTTTAAAGACTATTAAAAGAGACAAAGAAGGACAGTACATAATGATCAAGGGATCAATCCAAGAAGAAGATACAACAATTGTAAATATTTATGCACCCAACATAGGAGCACCTCAATACATAAGGCAAATGTTAACAGCCATAAAAGGGGAAATCGACAGTAACACAATCATAGCAGGGAACTTTAACACCCCACTTTCACCAATGGACAGATCATCCAAAATGAAAATAAATAAGGAAACAGAAGCTTTAAATGACACATTAAACAAGATGGACTTAATTGATAGTTATAGGATATTCCATCCAAAAACAACAGAATACACTTTCTTCTCAAGTGTTCATGGAACATTCTCCAGGATAGACCACATCTTGGGTCACAAATCAAGCCTTGGTAAATTTAAGAAAATAGAAATCATATCAAGTATCTTTTCCGACCACAATGCTGTGAGACTAGATATCAATTACAGGTAAAAAAAACTGTAAAAAATACAAAGGAAGCTAAACAATCACTACTAGATAACCAAGAGACCACTGAAGATGTCAAAGAGGAAATCAAAAAATACCTAGAAACAAATGACAATTGAAACACGACGACCCAAAACCTTTGGGATGCAGCAAAAGCAGGTCTAGGAGGGAAGTTTATAGCAATACAATTCTACCTCAAGACACAAGAAACATCTCAAATAAACAAACTAACCTTACACCTAAAGCAATTAGAGAAAGAAGAACAAAAAAACCCCCCAAAGTTAGCAGAAAGAAAGAAATCATAAGGATTAGATCAGAAATAAAGGAAAAAGAAATGAAGGAAACAATGGCAAAGATCAATAAAACTAAAAGCTGGTTCTTTGAGAAGATAAACTAAATTGATAAACCATTAGCCAGACTCATCAAGAAAAAAAGGGAAAACACTCAAATCAACAGAATTAGAAATGAAAAAGGAGAAGTAACAACTGACACTGCAGAAATACAAAGGATAATGAGAGATGACTATAAGCAACTATATGCCAATAAAATGGACAACCTGGAAGAAATGGACAAATTCTTAGAAAAGCACAACCTTCTGAGACTGAACCAGGAAGAAATAGAAAATATAAACAGACCAATCACAAGCACTGAAATTGAAACTGTGATTAAAAATCTTCCAACAAACAAAAGCCCAGGTCCAGATGGCTTCACAGGAGAATTCTATCAAACATTTAGAGAAGAGCTACCCCCTATCCTTCTCAAACTCTTCCAAAATGTAGCAGAGGGAGGAGCACACCCAATCGCATTCTACAAGGCCACCATCACCCTGATACCAAAACCAGACAAAGATGTCACAAAAAAAGAACACTACAGGCCAATATCACTGATGAACGTAGATGCAAAAATCCTCAACAAAATACTAACAAACAGAATCCAACAGCACATTAAAATTTAGGCTCATACACCATAATCAAGTGGGGTGTATCTCAGGAATGCAAGGATTTCTCAGTATATGCAAGTCAATCAGTGTGATACTCCATCTTAACTAATTGAAGCATAAAAACCATATGATCATCTCAATAGATGCAGAAAAAGCTTTTGACAAAATTCAACACCGATTTATGTTAAAATACCCTCCAGAAAGTAGACATAGATGGAACTTACCACAACATAAGAAAGGCCATATATGACGGACCCACAGCCAACATTGTTCTCAATGGTGAAAAACTGAAACCATTTCCTCTAAAATCAGGACCAAGTCAAGGTTGCCCACTCCCACCACTGTTATTCAACATAGTTTTGGAAGTTGTAGCAACAGCAATCAGAGAAGAAAAAGAAATAAAATGAATCCAAATTGGAGAAGAAGAAGTAAAACAGTCACTGCTTGCAGATGACTTGATACTATACATAGAGAATCCTAAAGATGCTACCAGAAAACTACTAGAGCCAATTAATGAATTTGGTAAAGTAGCAGGATACAAAAATAATGCACAGATATCTCTTGCATTCCAATACAGTAATGGTGAAAAATCTGAGAGAGAAATTAAGGAAACACTCCCATTTACCATTGCAACAAAAAAGAATAAAATACCTAGGAATAAGCCTACCTAAGGAGACAAAAACCTGTATGCAGAAAACTATAAGACACTGATGAAAAAATATTAAAGATGATACCAACAGATGGAGAGATATACCATGTTCTTGGATTGGAAGAATCAACATTGTGAAAAGGACTATACCACCCAAAGCAATCTACACATTCAGTGCAATCCCTATCGAACTACCAATGGCATTTTTCACAGCACTAGGACAAAAAAATTCACAATTTGTATGGAAACACAAAACACCCTGAATAGCCAAAGCAATCTTGAGAAAGAAAAACGGAGCTGGAGGAATCAGGCTCCCTGATTTCAGAGTATACTACAAAGATTCAGCAATCAAGACAGTATGGTACTGGCCCAAAAAGAGAAATACAGATCAATGGAACAGGATAGAAAGCCCAGAGATAAACCCATGCACATATGGTCACCTTATCTTTGATAAAGGAGGCAAGAATATGCAATGGAGAAAAGACAACCTCTTCAATAAGTGGTGCTCGGCAAACTGGACAGGTACATGTGAAAGAATGAAATTAGAACACTCCCTAACACCATACACCAAAATAAACTCAAAATGGATTAAAGACCTAAATGTAAGGCCAGACACTATAAATCTCCTAGAGGAAGACATAGGCAGAACAATCTATGACATAAATCACAGCAAGATCCTTTTGACCCACCTCCTAGAGAAATGGAAAGAAAAACAAAAATGAGCAAATGGGACCTAATGAAACTTAAAAGCTTTTGCACAGCAAAGGAAACCATAAACAAGATGAAAAGACAACCCACAGAATGGGAGAAAATATTTGCAAATGAATCAACGGATAAAGGATTAATCTCCAAAATATACAAACAGCTCATGCACCTCAATATCAGAAAACAAAAAACCCAATCCAAAAATGGGCAGTTGACCTAAATAGACATATCTCCAAAGAAGATATACGGACTGCCAACATACAAATGAAAGGATGCTCAACATCACTAATCATTAGAGAAATGCAAATCAAAACTACAATGAGGTATCACCTCACACGAGTCAGAATGGCCATCATCAAAAAAATCTACAAACAGTAAATGCTGGAGAGGGTGTGGAGAAAAGGGAACTCTCTTGCACTGTTGGTGGGAATGTAAATCGTTACAGCCACTATGGAGAACAGTATGGAGGTTCCTTAAAAAACTAAAAATAGAACTACCATATGACCCAGCAATCCCACTACTGGGCATATACCCTGAGAAAAGCATAATTCAAAAAGAGTCATGTACCACAATGTCCATTGCAGCTCTATTTACAATAGCCAGGACATGGAAGCAACCTAAGTGTCCATCGACAGAGGAATGGATACAGAAGATGTGGCACATATATACAATGGAATATTACTGAGCCATGAAAAGAAACGAAATTGAGTTATTTGTAGTGAGGTGGATAGTACCTAAAGTCTGTCATAAAGAGTGAAGCAAGTCAGAAAGAGGAAAACAAATACTGTATGGTAACACGTATATATGGACTCTAAAATAAAAATGGTTCTGAAGAACCTAGGGGCAGGACAGGAATAAAGTTGCAGATGTAGAGAATGGACTTGAGGACACGGGTAGGGAGAAGTGTAAGCTGGGATGAAGTGGGAGAGTGGCATTGACATATATACACTACCAAATGTAAAATAGATAGCCAGCGGAAAGCAGCTACATAGCACAGGGAGATCAGCTCGGTGCTTTGTGACCAACTAGAGGGGTGGGATAGGGAGGGTAGGAGGGAGATGCAAGAGGCAGGGGATATGGGGATATATGTATACGTAGAGCTGATTAGCCTTGTTATACAGCAGAAACTAAAACAACATTGGAAAGCGATTATACTCCAGTAAATACGTTAAAAAAACCAAAGACTATTGATTCTTCCAATCCTAGAACATGGTATATGTTTCTATATGTTTGTGTCATCTTCAGTTTTTTCCATCAGGGTCTTATTGTTTTCAGAGTACAGGTCTTTTGCCTCCTTAGGTAGGTTTATTCCTAGGTATTTTATTGTTTTTGATGCGATGGTAAATGGGATTGTTTCCTTATTTCCCTTTCTGATATTTTGTTGTTAATGTGTAGAAATGCTGCAGATTTCTGTATATTAATTTTGTATCTTGAAACTTTACCAAATCATTGATGATCTCTAGAAGTTTTCTGGTGGTGTCGTCACGATTTTCTATGTATAGTATCATGTCATCTGCATACATTGACAGTTTTACTTCTTCCTTTCCAATTTTGATTTCTTTTATTTCTTTCTCTTCTCTGATTGCTGTTGTTAGGACTTTCAAATCTATGTTGAATAAAGGTGATGAGAGTGGGCATCCTTTTCTTGTTCCTGATCTTAGAGGGAATGCTTTCAGCTTTTCACAGTTAAGTATGATGTTAGGTGTGGAGAAAACAGTATCTTGAAAAGATAGTTGCACTTCTATGTTCATTGCAACCTTATTCACAATAGCCAAGACATAGAAACCACCTAAGTGTATATCAGTGGAATGGAAATATGATGAAGTATTTTTCAGCTATAAGAAAGTAGGAGATCCTGCCGTTTGTGACAACACGGATGTAGCTTGAGGGCATTATGCTATGAACTAAGTTGGACAGAAGAAGACAAATACAGTTGCTCTCACTTATATGTGAGATCTAAAAGCGCTGAACTCAGAAGTTGAGAGCAGAATGGTGGTTGTCTGGGACTGAAGTGTTGGGAAAATGAGGAGATGTTGCTCAAAGTTTACAAACTTCCAGTTTTTAGATGATCAGTCCTGGAGATCTAATGTGCAGCATGATGACTATAATTAATAATACTATACTAGAATTTTTCACTACACACACAAAAAATGGTAATTATGTGAGGGGATGGAGGTTTTAACTAACCTTATTATCATAGTCATTTTGTACTACATATGTGTATCAAATCATTACAGTGTACACCTTAAACTTACATATGTTATTTGTCAATAATATCTCAATAAAGCTGAGGAAGAAAAGAGTAAATTGGAAAAAAACACCAAGGAAGATTTATTCTGCAAATGCAATGGAGGTTACTGTTAGGAAATATATTAATGTAACATATCAGTAATGGCACAAAGAAAATAAAAGAGACAATTTTAATAGGTAATAATACTAGCTCACGTTTTTGGAATCCTATAGTAAACTATGTTTTAGGTAGTGTTTTAAGTGGTGTATATAATTTATATACAAACCCCATGAGGTAGTCTTTTTATCTTCATATTTTGCGTGAGAAAAACCGAAACACAAGAAGTTTAATAACTTGCTCAAATTCACACAATGAGTATGTGCAAGAGCTAAGATATAAACCCAGGAAAAACTAGTAATATTAAAGTACTCTGCTAGATTGCCTCCCAATAAATAACAATAATAATGCTATAATGTTTATAATTGGCTAACATTTATCAAGTGATTACTATGCTCTTGATACTACCATAAGCGCTTTAAATTAACTTATCCTCTCTATAATGATATGATGTAGATATTATTGCTATTATTCCCATTTTACAGATAAGAAAAGTGAGGTAGAGAAAGGTTAAGTAAATTTCTCAAGATCACCCCACTGCTAAGTGGTGAGTTAGGATTTGATCCATGTAATCTGCCTTCATAGCAGATACTATACCACCTCTGAAACACTTTAACATTCATTATTGATAATAAAAGCAAACAATGCAAAACCAACCAATCATCCAAAAACTATGTTATTAAGCTGAATTAAAGAATTCTCCCTTAAAATTATTTTTTTAAAAAATTGTCTAAAATCACATTCTGTATTTTACTTCCTGGAGTTTTTAACACTAACTATATTAACATTAAATTTAGTAACAGGGTCTGGTTACATTAAATCAATACAATGTTTCAAACAACTTTTTTGGAGATATACTATAAAAGATGTGAAAGCTACTCAGTGAGAAGAGGAAAGCCATACTGATACATACCTGAGATGAAGTCATGAACTTTGAATTCACAAAAATATAATTATTAATTGGTGCTTGCAAAAAAGCTTAAGAAATATGTATTTAACAATAATTGTATTTTACAAAGATTATGAAAATAAAAGGGCTCAAGATTGATGAAAATATGTTAAAACATAAACATTATTTCCTTGCTGGTGGTAATAAAAATAAGTTCAACATTCTGGTTATATATAAGTCAAAAACTTAAAAATACTTTAACTCTCTTATCCAACAAATTCCAGAGGAATTTATCCTCAAAATAGCCTGAGATAAGAGCAATTATTTATGCATAAGAATGTCAATTTCTGCATTGTTTATGATAGTAAAATATTAAATACACTTTGAACGTTGAATAGCAGAGTATTGGTTTTTAAATTATGCTACATTCATTTAATGGGCTGTATCCATTTAATAAAGACATACTGACTGAGGTTGCACTCCTGTCCCAAATTTCTCCTGTTTCTAATGCCCCACTCAAATTTATGGCTTTTCATTTTATTTAGGTTTGACCTAATAACACTCTAGAGTAAATAATTTTGTTGATAATTTTCTTTTAAATATTCATTTATTATCTTTTTTGGAAAGAAGAAACCAGTCATTGCTTTTAGTTATGGAGTGAGATGAAACAGAAACAAGTTAAGCAGGGATGGAAATGGTATTTGTAAAGATAGGGTGAAATAATGAATGTTGAAAGGCCTAATAATTTTGTCTGGTTTATGTTCCCCTAGAGGAGGCACTAAAACAAGAGTTAATATTTAATTTAAGTGGTTTATTTGGGAGATGATCCCAGGAAGCTCCAGAAAAGCAGTGAGGAAGAAAGACAGGGAAGGTAGGTACCCAGTAAAGGGTGCATTGTCAAGCTGGTAACTTAATCACAGTGGGGAACTCCAGGAGTCAGTGTAGCATCAGACAGCCTCAGTTATTCTCTGTCACCTCCAGTGACAAAGGAGCTAGGATATTTACATACCAACTTCTGTTGCTAAGGGCTAGTTAAGGGCTCCTCTTTAGAGAAAAGAGATGTTCGTTTATTCTTTGGCACGTCCAGTCTGCCCTACACAGTGACAGAGGCGGTGCTAGCTCCAGAAAAAGCCCTAAAGTTCTTTGGAAGTATGGCTTGTACCATAATGGTGAGGCCTGGGGGGACATGGTTGGGATTTTGAGTGTCTGCTGCACCATCCTAAAAACATCTTTTTAAATAGATGACATCCACAATTTGACAAGTCAGTAATTTTTTAACTGTAACTCTACAAGTAGAGTAACAGCAACAGAATCTCATCTCAATATTTATCTGTTAAGGAGAATTTTGAAAAAGCAGCTTAGCTGGACCTCGACCAAGATGCTTATTTACTGAAGAAATGAAAGAATCTTGCTGTAACTAGTTCATCTATAAATTATTGGTCCTCAGAAACAGTTGCTAATACAGTTATACCTGCTCGTTGGCAAATCTTCTATTAATAATGGGGAACATGATTTGTTTTAAGATCAGAAGGGACTAGACTTATTTTAATCCTATGAGCCAATCATCCTGCAGACTATATGAGAAATGATGCTGTCAACTTGTAATATACAAACCATATTTTCCATGCATTGCATGAGAAGAGGGACTCTGAATTTATCTTCAATTACTATTGTTATATTCTGACAACCATATGAAAAGATGAATGAACATTTCCATGTTTTATAAGCATTAAAATTCCAAAGCGTTTAAAAATTGTTCCGAATGGCTAGATCCTAGCATGGTGTCTGGTACACAATAGATACTTAAAAGTTATTTTTTGAAACTCAATTACCATTAGCACCGAACTCTCTGGATTAGATTAATCTATTTTACTTATTCTGCAAATATTGAGTATCTATAACACGTCAGTGCCGATTTAGAATTTTAGCTAGGTGGATGTCTGTGTATTATCTGGCAGAGACAAATAACTTAAATCACTTAGTAATGTTATACAACATATTTAACCATAGGAATGTTCCACAAGCAGAGGAAGTCTTCACCCTTATTGTAAATTTTAGAGACTTGTTTGTCTTTCTAAAACTATTCCTGTGTCTATTCAAGCCTCCCTTCCTTTCCATTCCGCTTTATTAGTCTAGCTGTTTAACAGCTTGCTTAATAAGAGAATAGCTCAATAAAACTCCTGGGAAATTTACAGAAGATTACAGAGAGAAGCAGTCTCCGCATTTCCTGCCTTTCTTCTCAGTAGAGCATTGCATTTAATTGATAGATCAGTTTGGGCCCAGTGAGTACCATCATGGTTTCGCTCATTCTTCAGATGTTCTGAAATCTGTAAATTGGTTGGATAATTTCATGCTTGCCAAGGACTCCTAACCCCACTGCCCTGGAAATCATTAAATTCTTTTGCTCACTAGTTGTTTTAAGTTTCAGTTTAGTCATCTCTGAAATTTTGTATCTTCTGTGACAGTATCTGCAAGCTTTGTGACTGTTTAGCTTGGGGGAAGGGGATACATTTCAGGTAAAGTTAGCAATGTGAGCAAAGCTTGAAACAGCTTGGTAATTTAGAACTGGAAGCAATTTGGCAGGAGCCTCTTTGTAGTGGGATAGGAAGGAGTCTTCACAATAAGGTTCCACAGGGAGGATCAGGTCAAACCAAGCAGTTAAGACTGCATTCCTCAGTGATGTGGCAGCCTTGAATGAGTCTAAGCAAAATAAAGACTTACAGCTATGAGGAGGATGGACCAGGTCATGGGGGAGCAGTAGTGAAGGTAAGACCCAACTAATGACAGCACTTCCTGTGTACTAAATGCTTATATGACATTGTGGTGAGCCCTTTACATGTATGTACTATGTCATTTACCCCTAAGAACAACTGTGAGTTAGGTCCTAATATTATCCCCATTTTACAGATGAGGAAATAGATCAGAGAAGTTAAGTAACTCACTCAAGGTTATGTACCTAGTAACTGGCAGAATGGAATTTTTTCAGACTTCATAGTATACACTTTCAATTGCCACACTGTAGTGCATACTTTTATTCTAAAACTCTTGTTTTCTGAACTTATTTGAAAACTGTGTTAAAAATTAGATCCCAAACTAAATCCTCTGTGCAGTGCAGGGATCCTCTGTGTATGATATCCTGTGGATAGTCTTTTGTTCTGCTTCAGCACAAATGAAGAGCTCAGATAGAGAGAATGGGTCTCTGATAATTTTCCTCATGTTGAACAGCTGAAGTATCTGTCCTGCTCCAAGCTCCACCCTCTGGAAAACATCTGGTTGTATAAATCTTTTTCACATTATAGCTCTTCAGATACTATAATTTCTTCCCTCTCAAGTCTTTATTTTCTTCAACTGAAGTATCCTTAGTTCTCTCAAGTGTTTCTCATATATTTTCTAGATAATTAATCATTCTAGCTTCTTTCTTCTTGATGTGTCCAAGTTTGTGAAGTGTAGTACTCAATAACAGATTCACTTTGCTGTATACCTGAAACTAACACAACATTGTAAATCAATTATACCCCAATAAAAATTAAAAAAAGACTGAACTCTGTGTGTCGTATATATTGTATAGAGTAAGCTGAAGTACTCTTTTCATCTGAATACTATTGTCTGGAAACAGAAACTACTACTGTTGCTTAGGCAGTAATAATGGGCATTAAGACTGGACTCTCGAATCAGAATACTTGCCTTTGGATTTTCGTAATGTTCTTTTATAGAAGTTGAGGTAATTTCTTAATCTTTCTAAGCCTCTCCTCATCTGTAAAATGGGGTTAATTTTAATGCCTACCTGGTAACAAACTCATGTAGTTTTTAGGATTAAATGAAATAATATAGATAAGTCTCTTAGTGCATTACTGTTAGATGGCTTCCCGTCTCATGTAGGGTAAAATCCATAATTTTATCATGGTCAATAAAGCCTATGTACAGTTTAGCCTCTATTATCTCTCTAAATTCATCTCTTATGTTCTCTTCGTTGCTCACTCTATTCCAGACACACTGGACTGTGCTGCTCCTTGATTCACAGGGCAAACTTCCACCTTACTCTTGTTCTTGTATTCAGTTATCTGCATGGCTCACTTCCTTACCTCCCTTAGATCTTTGCTCAAATATTCCTTTCTCAGTGAGGCTTTCCCTGGTCATCATCCTATTTAAAATTGCTAACTACAGCCTTGTAATCTCCCCCAACACCCACTACATCCCTTCCTGGCTTGATTTTTCTTCTCATCATGTACCACCAACTCTCACTGATGTATTTAACTTATTTATGTGTTTATTGTCTGTGTCCTTTGTCCCTGATCCTGACAAGGATGTTAGTTTCATAAAGGTAGGACGTTTTTGTCTGTATTCTTCACTGTTGTACCCTGGAGCTCAAAACAGCAGCTAGCATGTTATTTATATTCAGTAAATCTGTACTAGTGGACTCGGGGCTATGATCTTTTTCTTTAAGTTTTTTTTAAAATAAATTTATTTATTTTATTTATTTTTGGCTGTGCTTGATCTTCATTGCTACGCACGGGCTCTCTCTAGTTGCAGTGAGCAGGGGCTACTCTTTGTTGTGGTGTGCGGGCTTCTCATAGCAGGGGCTACTCTTTGTTGTGGTGTGCGGGCTTCTCATTGCAGTGGCTTCTCTTGTTGTGGAGCACGGGCTGTAGGTGTGCGGGCTTCAGTAGTCGTGGCTCGTGGGCTCAGTAGTTGTGGCTCATCGGCTCTAGAGCGCAGAGTCAGTAGTTGTGGTGCACAGGCTTAGTTGCTCCGTGGCATGTGGGATCTTCCCGGACTAGGGCTCAAACCTGTGTCCCCTGCATTGGCAGGTGGATTCTTAACCACTGCGCCACCAAGGAAGCCCCGGGACTATGATTTTAACAGATTTATTAACAACAAGGTTTTATTTAGTCACATGTATTGCTTCCCATAGGATTCATCTAGTGCTTAAATTTAAATGAGTCAAGATCCAGTCTCTGGTGAGTTGTCATTTGGGTGGAAGGCTCTTGGAAAACTCCATAGAATTCTACAAAAATGTATAGATTTTGCTCAGGCCTCTTTGATGTCTTCTTCACACCTGGCATACCTGGCAGGGGTGGGGATGTTTTGATTCTTAAATTGAAGGTCATTTTTATCTGTTGTTGTCATGGTCTTAGTGTATTGAGCTGAAGATCTCCTTTAACTTGAGTCTTCAGTCAGATCTTTCGTCTCTTCAGTCAGTATTAATTTTTTAGTCAAACAAAAGCAAATTCAGATTTCTCCAATAATCTTTACAGACTGTTCACTCTCCTTATACATGTATGTTTGGTTATGAATTTCCAACTGTTTAATAATGGCCGTATACTTAACATCTAAAAGTGTAGGCTGTGGAAAGATATAACATTGAGCCAGACTATCCAGGCTCTACTACCTGTTAACTGTGTGACAACTAGGTACAGTATTTTTTTTTTCTGTGCTTCCCTGTGCCTCAGTTTCCTCATCTGTAAAACAAATAATATATACAGAGGAACAGTTAGCAAGCAGTAAATATGCAAAATATGGTGGTGGTTTTATTTAAGTAACCAACATTTCCTTCTAATTAATGTGTTATTAGTCCTTCTTTTGTAACAGTTACTAATACAAGTCATTATGGTAGATCATTGTAATAATAGTATACTGATAATATAAAGTTTTTATAATATGCTGAAATATTGGAATGGGAAACTCTGGCCTTTAGGATGGCATCCAGAATTCTTTTTATGGTATTCCACACTCCAGCCAGTCTAAATTTGACCCTGTTCCCTCTTGACCCTAAATGTTTTTATGCTTCTTATGTCAGTCACTGCTCTTATAGTTTCTTGTCTTGTGATGGCTCTTCCCATATCTGTTTATACAAATTCTATCATGGTAAATCTCAGTTCAGTGCCATATCTTCTCTGAGGTGTTTTTCTGATCCACCTCTGATGATAATCACTTTCCATTTGACATTAAGTAATAACATGGGACTTCTGTGAGTTCCGTGAAATGGAATAATGTACATCAGTAACCCCTACCTTCAACCTCACTGCTTCCTATAACTCATCTCCTACCCTTTTCCCTCTAACTCACTCCCTTCTAACTACTTTGGTTTTCTTTCTGCTCCTTGAACCTGCCAGTATTCTTCTGGTTCCAAGATTTTTAACTTTATATTCCCCTTGCCTGGAAGACTTTTGCTTCAGATGTACTTCTGACTTGCCCCTCATTTTACTTGGGGACTTCACTAAATGGTACTTGTCAGGCAGGCATTGTCTGACCACCCTATTAAAATAGCACCCCCAGCATCGCTCTCAAATTCTTTACCCTGTTTTTTAAAAACTGAATTATTCCCTGATACTGTGCTATATATTAATGCATTCGTATGTCTATTATCTGTCTCACAAATAGTATGTAAGGTTCAAGAGGATAGGGATATTGTCTGTTCTGTTCATGACTGAATTCTTTTCGAGAAGGGTATGTGACACTTAGTAGGTATTCAATAAATGTTTTCTGAATGAATGAATAATGAACGAATAAATAGAACTGCCTTTACTGACATAGCTTCCTACCTCCCCACTGTCCTGGGAACATTTTAAAATATGATCTGAGTTTGGATTCTCAACCCTCTTATCAGTGCCCTTATTAAAACAGAAGTTTAATAAGCAGAAAAATATATATGAAAACTGGTACCGGTGTGTTTAAGTGAAAAATTGAATGTAGAAAATGTGATTGCTCGTATTATACAAATCCCGTTCTGTTGGATGTCCTTCTCACCACTCACATAGTTAAAGAGTATAGCAGATACTGTTAATGCTTTTGTCATTGTTATTTCATTTCCGATAGCCTTCCTGTTGGAGAATTGCTCTCAAGCTGCTGGATACCTCTTTCTGCTCCTTTCTCCCACTGGGGGCAGCTCTTAACCAATGGCTTAAGGGTGTGACTGTATAAATACTCCAGCCCTCTGGTCTCCTTAGGACTTCATACATGTTTTTTTGCACTGTTTTCAGAGCCCCTCCATGGATTTCAACTAAAGATACCATCTGTCAGATTGTGCTAAATACTGTACCCTTGTGTGGCCGCTTTCCTTTTAAGTCCTGCTTTCCTACTCCTCTACAACGTTTCTCTAGGAACACACTTTCTAGTAAATAACTTTCACATAAATTCTATTTTCAGGGTCTGCTTCTGGGGAATCCAATCTAAAGCTAAGAGAGGATGTATCTTTTTGAGTTGGCTTCCCCATTGGCCTGTGCTGTGAATTAGCTAGCTTGGAGCCTTGGCTCTCTCATCTTCCCTGAGAGTTCAGATGTAGCTATCATCTATGGTCCTTCTAGGACCCAGAGGCAACTGGGTATATCCTTGTCTGTGTACTTGCCTCCTTAGATGTTTGAAATCTTCTGTTTTGCCTGTAAACTTAATAGGAGAGAAAAGAAAAAAAACAGAAGTGTGTGTCTGTGTGTGTGTGTCTGTGTGTGTAGGGGGGAATAGCAGGCATCTTTTCCTTTTTTCCTGTAATCTACTCTACTTCTCTGTGGTACTCTTCCCACCTCCACCCCAGTTCAAAAGTCATTAGAGTTTCTCATTCTTCTGTTCACCTGCTTCTCCCTCCCTCATAATATTTCCTCTGTCATACCATGTCCTTTATTAGTGAAGAGTATTGTCTAAGCTGTCAGCTCTCTAATTATAGTACAGCATGATTACAACTATGTTAAGCAATTTTTTTGTTGTGCATGTCACCTCTAGTTGATTGTGAGGTGCGTAAGGGGAGGGTCCATGTCTTATTGATCTTGTTTTTCCCACAGTGCTCAGCATAACATTTGACATGTGATTAAATATTTCTTAAACAAATTACAGTGACTAGATTAATATTAAAAGGGCATATATTGAGTAAATTTTTTTTCCTAATCTTACCCTCATGTCCATAAAGAATAATTATTTTCTTCTTTGAATTTGAGGACTTCTGGTTTGTTTTGTTAATTGCTTGTTGAAAAGTAGGTTTAAATTAACCTGCTTGTACTCGGGTACTTGGTGGAATTTTATAGGGTGAAGACTCATTTGTTGAGCGAAGAGGATTCTTTCTGTTCATCTAATGCTAATTACCACCCATCACTGAACTATCTAGAGCTTGAAGATGTATTCATTAAAGAGATTCTGAAGTGAACTTCACTCCTGGGGACATCAGGTTGAAAGCCAACTCAATGAGACTGTGTAAATTATTAGTGTGGTAACAACACGTTTGCACAGTCTGAAGAAGAACAAAGTTTCATCTGCTTTTTACTAAGTAACTTGCTGAAATTGCATTCCTGGAGGTTGTTTAAATTTTTGATTTTTATATGAACAAATGGCAAATCTAGCCATATTTATCTAGTCAAATTTCAGATAAAGTGCAGAGTAGTGAGTTCTGAAACAGAAACTTAGATAAGAAAAAGAAAAACAGTGATTAGCTATGAGAAAATATGTAGAGGCCCTTTTTTAAAACTGAGGAAGCCAACAAGAAGTTGTTAATATTCAACTATTACCTTTTGAAGAGAAGTACAATCCCTCCTTTAGTTGCATCTGTGTACATTCAACTAACAATTATTTATCAAATATCTACTAAGTAAGAGCCACACTATGCTGACTGTTCAAAAGAATTGATGATCCAATGTCTGGTTCCAGTTAGGAGTTTACAGTCTGGTGGGAAGAAATTACTTGAAGCAATAATGAACATTATAAGACAGTATATGGAACATGCTACAGTATACTGGCTCTGATTAGTATTCCTTTTACTGTCTTAGTTTAGCATCTCATCATCTCTTGCTTTGATTATTGCAATAATATTTAGTGCTAGAAGCATAGTTATTGCTCATTTATTTGTTGTCTGAATGAGTGAATAAATGAATGGCCCAGAATCTAAAGACTATAGAAAATTAGAGGGGATTATGGGATCTGGAGTAGTCAGTAAAGTCTGCCTGTAGAAGGTATTAATTAGGTTGAAAGCCACATGGGAAACCTAGTAGAAACAGGGCAAACATGGTAAGAGAGCCGTGGCTGTCTATCAAAATTCTCAGGATAGATGACTACAAATAATAAAGCCATATTTTGGTTTCAGAGCTTTGTCCGAAATGTGAGCTCTTACCCTTATTGTGGTGATCCACAAGGGATACAACAACTGTGGAGTTTTTCTCTGAGGTGTGAGGGGTCTGAGTCCTACAGTGGGAAGATAAGCCCATGAAATATCTGGCTTTGAAAACCAGTGGGACTTACATTCAGGAGAGCTGAGGGCTGTAGGAAACCAAGACTTCACTCTTTAAAGGTCTGCAAAAACTCACACGTGTTCTGAGTCCCAGCATAGAGGCAGGAGCTTGAAAGGTGCTGGGGTCAGACCCACCTACTGATCTTAGAGAGCCTCCTGGAGAGGCAGAAGGCAGCTGGGTCTCCTCCCAGGGAATGAGATGCTGGTGGAAGCCATTTTTGTGATCTTGTTCTACAGGGCTGACACCTGAGCTAGTGGGCATCTTTTTGGAATCCTCCCTTTAGTCTGTTAGTGCCAGAGGCCTGCCCTGCCCATTAGTACGCCCACAGCAGTCACTTACTGGGCCACACAGCCAGCTGTGCTGGGGGTGTGCCAGCCCAACAACATGCCTGCAGCAACCACATGAGGCCAGGGGCCAGCCCCATCTACCATCATGCCCACAGCATTTGGCTCCACCACAACAAAAGGAAGGATGCAGCCCCATAGGTGACACCCCTGGAACATCTGACTCTGGTGGCCAGAGGGGAGCATGCTGCTGGGCCCCATAGGACATCTACATAAGGCCACTTCTCCAAAACCAGAAGACATAACAGACCTAACTAATACATAGAAATAAACACAAAGAATTCAGCAAAATTAAGAGGTAGAGGAATATATTCCAAACAAAAGAACAAGACAAAACCCCATAAAAAGATAAATGAAGCAAGGATAAACAATCTACCCAATAGAGTTCAAGGTAAGGATCATAAAGATGCTCATTGGACTTGGGAGAAGAATGGATGAACACAGTGAGAACTTCAATAAAGAGTTAGAAAATATAAAAAATAACCAATCAGAGCTGAAAAATATAATAACTGAAATGAAAAAATATACTAGAGGAAATCAGTGGTAGATTAGATGATACAGAAATATGGAACAGCAATCTGGAAGACAGAATACTAGAAATCACCGAGCCTGAACAGAAAAAAGAATTTTAAAAAATGAGGACAGTTTTATGGACCTCTGGGACAACAACAAGCATACTAACATTTGCATTATAGGGGCCCCAGAAGAAGAGGGAGAGAAAGCAGAGCAGAACTTATATGAAGAAATAATAGCTAAAAACTTTCCTAACATGGGGAAGGAAACAGATACTCAGATCCAGGAAGCACAGAGTCCTAAACAAGAAAAGCCCAAAGAGGTCCATACTGAGACACATTATAATTAAAATGGTAAAAATTAAAGAGTGAATCTTAAAAGCAGCAAGGAAAAAGCAACGAGTTATGTACAAGGGAAGTCCCATCAACTGACTTTTCAGCAGAAACTTTGCAGGCCAGAAGGGAATGGCATGATATATTCAAAGTGCTGAAAGGAAAAAACCTACAACCAAGAATGCTTTACTCAGCTAGGTTATCATTCAGAATTGAAGGAGAGATAGAGTTTCCAAGATAAGCAAAAGCTAAAGTAGTTTATCACTCTAAACCAGCCTTATAAGAAATGTTAAAGGTACTTCTCTAAGCAGAGAAGAAAAGGCCACAACTACAAGTAAGATAATTATGAAAAAAGTCTCACTGGTAAAGGCAAACATATAGAAAGGTAGTGGATCACCACATATAAAGCTAGTAGGAAGGTTAAAAGACAAAAGTAGTATAGTACAATCATCTTTATCTACAATGAGTTGTTAAGGGATACACAATATAAAAAGATGTAAAATATATTGTCAAAAACATAAAATGTAGTGAGGGAGAGTAAAAATGTAGGGCTTTTTAAAGGTATTTGAACCTAAATTGATTATTAAGTCAAAATAGGCCTGTATACGTAGGTTGTTATATGAACTTCATGGAAACCACAAACCAAAAACCTGTGATAGATACACAAAAAGTAAAGTAAAAGGAATTGAATAATGCTAAAGATAGTCATAAAATCACAAGGGAAGAGAACGAAAGAAGAAAGGGACAGAGAAGAACTACAGACACAACCAGAGGACAGTTAACAAAATGGCAATAAGTACATACCTATCAATAATTACTTTAAATATAAATGGATTAAATGTTCCCATCAAAGACATAGGATGGCTGAATGGACAAAAAAAAAAAAAAAAAAAACAAGATCCATATATATGCTGCCTACAAGAGACTCACTTCAGATCCAAAGACATTCACAGACTGAAAGTGAAGGGTGGAAGAAATATTCCATGCAAATGGAAGCAAAAACAAAGCTGGGGTAGCAATACTTATATCAGACAAAATAAACATTAAAATAAAAACTGTAACAAAGAAGGGTGTTACATAATGGTAAAGGGATCAATCCAATGACAGGATGTAAGATCTGTAAATATCTATGCTCCCAACATGAGAGCATATAAATACATAAAGCAAATATTAACAAACATAAAGGGAGAAATTGACAGTAATGCAATAATACATATTCTTTTCAAGTGCACATGGAACATTCTCCAAGATCACATGCTAGGCCACAAAACAAGTCTTAATAATTTTAATAAGATAAGATAAAATCATAGCAAGCATCTATTCTGACCATAACAATATGATAGTAGAAATCATTTACAAGAAGAAAAATGGAAAAAACATGAAAACAAGGAGGCTGAACAGCTAAATAACAGTGAATGGGTCAACAAAGAAATCAACGGGGAAATAAAAAATAACTTGAGACAGATGAAAGCAAACACAATGTGCCAAATCTATGGGACTCAGCAAAAACAGTTCTAAGAGGGAACTTTATAGTGATACAGGCTTACCTCAAGAAACAGGAATAATCTCAAATAAACAATCTAAGCTTACACCTAATAAAGGTAGAAAAAGAAGAAAAAATAAAAGCCTAAAGTTAGTGGAAGGAAGGAGCTAATAAAAATAAGAGTGGAAATAAATGAAATTGAGACTAAGAAAATAACAAAAAAGGTCAATGAAATTAAAAGCTGGTTCTTTGGAAAGATAAACAAAGTTGATGAAATATTAGCCAGACTCATCAAGAAAAATAGAGAGGCCCAAATAAATAAAATCAGAAATGAAAGAAGAGAAATTACAACCAACACCACAGAGATACAAAGGATCATAAGAGATTACTACAGACAATTATACAGCAACAAATTGGACAAGCTAGAAGATATGGATAAATTCCTAGAAACATGTAATCTTCCAAGACTGAATCTGAACGAACTGATTACTAGTAGTAAAATTGAATCAGTAATCAAAAACTAACACCATCAACAAACAATTAGATGAAGAAGAAATGGTATACACACACACAAACAATGGAATGTTACTCAGCCATAAAAAAGAATGAAGTTCTGCCATTTGCAGCAACATAAATGGACATAGAGAATATTATGCTTAGTGAAATAAGTCAGACAAAGACCAATACTGTATGATAGCACTTATATGTGGAATCTAAAAAATAATACAAATGAATGTATATGCAAAACAGAAACAGACTGACAGACATAGAAAACAAACTTGTGGTTACCAACAGGGAGAGGGAAGGGGGAAGGGACAAATTAGAGGCTTAGGATTAATATCAATAGATACAAACTACTAGGTATAAAATAGATAAGCAACAAGGATATACTATAAGGCACAGGAAATTATTACTATTATCTTGTGATAACCTGTAATGCAGTATAATCTGCAAAAATACTGAATCACTATACTAGATACCTGAAACTAGTATAATATTGTAAATCAACCATACTTCAATTAAAAAAAAAACAACTCCTAACAAAAGTCTGGGACTAGTCAGCTTTACAGGTGAATTCTACCAAATATTTAAAGAAGAATTAGTACCTATCCCCCTCAAACTATTACAAAAAATTGAAGAGGAAGGATCACTCCCAAATTTATTTTATGAGACCAAAATGACCGTGATACCAAAACCAAACAAGGATGCCATGAGGAAAGAAAATTACGTGCCAATATCACTGATTAACATAGATTTAAAAATCCTCAACACAATACTAGCAAATGAATTCAACAGTGCATTAAAAGGATTGTACAACAGGATCAAGTAGAAGTTATCCCAGGGATGCAAGGATGTTTCAGTATCTGCAAATCAATCAACATGACATACCACATTAACAAGATGAAAGATAAAAACATATGATCGTCTCAACAGATGCAGAAAAAGCTTTTGACAAAATCCAGCATCTATTTATGATAAAAACTCTCAAAAAAGTGGATATAGAGGGAACACATTTCAAAACAATAAAGGCCATATATGATAAATACCCAGCTAACATCATACTCAACAGAGAAAAGCTGAAAGCTTTTCCTCTAAGATGAGGAACAAGACAAGGATGCCCACTCTTGCCACTTTTTTCAGCATAGTATTAGAAGTCCTAGCCATAGCAATCAGGCAAGAAAAAAAGAAATAAAAGGCATGCAAATTGGAAAGGAAGAACTAAAACTAACTATTTGCAGATGGCATGATATTATATATAGAAAACTCTAAAGACTCCACTGAAAAACTATTAGAATAAATGAATCCAGTAAATTTGCAGGATACAAAACTAATATACAAGAATCTGTTGCACTTCTAAACACTAATAATAAACTATCAAAAAGAGAAATCAAGAAAACAATCCTGTATATAATTGCATCAGAAAGAATAAAAATAGCTAGGAAGAAACCTACCTAAGGAGGTGAAAATCCTGTACTCTGAAAACTGTAAGATACTGATGAAGGGAATTGAAGACAACACAAATAAATAGATATACTGTGCTCATGGATTGGAACAATTAATATTAAAATGTCCATAATACCCAGAGTAATCTACAGATTCAATGCAATCCCTATCAAAATACCAATGGTATTTTTCAGAGATTTAGAACAAATAATCCTAAAATTTGTATGGAATCACAAAAGACCTTGAATAGCCAAAACAATCTGGAGAAAGAAGAACAAATATGGACGTATCATGCTCACTGATTTCAAACTATGCTACAAAGCTGTATTAATCAAAACAGTATAGTACTGGCACAAAAACAGGCACATAGATCAATGGAACAGAATAGTGAGCCTAGAAATAAACCTACACTTATATGGTCAATTAATCTATGACAAAGAGGCAGGAGTATACAGTTGACTTTTGAGCAGTGTGGGGATTAGGGTCACCAACCCTCTATGCAGTCACAAATCTGAATATAACTTTACAGTTGACCTTCTGTATCTGTGGTTCTGCAGATGCAGATTCAACCATTTATAGTGCAGTACGGTAGTATGTATTTAGTGAAAAAAATCTGTGTTTAAGCAGAGCTACACTGTTCAAACCTGTGTGGTTCAAAGGTCAACTGTATAATAGGGAAAAAACAGTCTCTTCAATAAATGCTGTTGGGACAACTTGTCAGATATATGCAAAGGAATGAAACTGTATCACTTTTTCATACCATATACAAAAATAAGCTCAAAATGGATTAAAGACTTCAATGTAAGACCTGAAAGCGTAAAGCTCCTAGAAGAAAACATAGGCAGTAAACTCTTGACATTGGTGTTAGCAATGTCTTTTTGGATCTGTCTCCTCAAACAAGGGCAACAAAAACAAAAATAAACAAATGGGACTATAGTAAATAAAAAGCTTTTGCATAACAAAGGAAACCATTAACAAAACAAAAAGACAACCTACTAATTGGAAAAGATATTTACAAATGATATATCTGATATATATCTGATAAAGGATATATATCTGATAAAGGATATATCCAATGGTATATTTTACTATCCAAAATATACAAAGAACTCATAGAGGTCAATATCAGGAAAACAAAAAAACCAAAACCTCCCCCCCACCCAAATTCAATTAAAAAATGAGTAGAGGACCTGAATAGATATTTTTTCCAAAGAAGACATACAGAAGGCCAACAGGCACATGAAAAGATGCCAAACATCATTAATCATCAGGGAAATTCAAATCAATACCACAATGAAATTTCACTTCATACCTGTCAGAATGGCTGGTAGTAAAATGAATGACAACAAATAACAAGTCTTTGGGAAGTTGTGGAGAAAAATGAACCCCAGTATACTATTGTTGGGAATGTTGATTGGTGTAGCCACTACAGAAAATGGTATAGAGGTTCCTCAAAAAATTAAAAATAGAAGTACCATGTGATCCAGCAAATTCATTTCTGGGTATCTATCTGAAAAAAACAAAAACACTAGTTGAAAGAGATATATGTGCCCCTATGTTCATTGCAGCATTATTTACAATAGCCAAGATATGGAAGCAACCTAGGTATCCATCAATAGATGAAGAAGATATGGTATACACACACACATACACACATCCATACATGCATACACACAGTGGAATATAACTCAGCTGTAAAAAAATTAAATCTTGCCATTTGCAACAACCTGGATGGATCTAGAGGGAGTTATGCTAAGTGAAATAAATCAGACACAGAAAGACAAATACGGTGTCATCTCACATATATGTGGAATCTAAAAAACAAAACATGAAACAAAAGAGGAACAAACTCATAGATATAGAGCACAAACTGGTGGTTGCCGGAGGGAAAGGGGGAGGGGAATGGATGAAATAAGTGAAGGGGATTAAGAGATACAAACTTGCAGTCATAAAAATGAGTAAGTCATGGAGATGTAATGTACACCATAAGTAATATAGTCAATGATATCATAATAATTTTGTATGGTGATAGATGGTTACTAGACTTATCATGGTGATCACTCCATAAATTATATAAAAGTTGAAGCACTATGTTGTATACCTGAAAGGAATATACTATTGTATGCCAATTCTACCTCAATGAAAAAAAGAAAAACAAATAACTTATTTTCTTTAAAATATTCTCTAAGATGTTTCATTAATTTAGTCTGACAACCCCCTACATTTCAATTATTCTGTCATTTGAGTAGTTTTTGTAAAACAAAAACCTGATCAAGTTATTCCTTTGTTTAAAAGCCCTTATTGCTTCCCTATGATTTTAAGATAGAATCTGAAGTTCTTAGAGGCAAGAGGGAGTAAGATTATGAGCTTTACTATGTGCCAAGCACCATCCTAAGTGCTTTCCATATATTATACCATGTAACATATATGTATATATGTAATTATATATAATTATTTTTAATAATTGTTACAACATTCTTATGTGGTAGAAACCATTGTTAGTCCCATATGTATGGAGGAAAGTTAAAGTTAGATAGATAAGGTGGTCGATCATAGGGGTAATATATGGTAAAGCTAGTATCCCAAATCTGGGTAGTTCAACTCCAAAGGCTAAGGTCTTGGCCACTACATTGTACTGACTCCTGAGAGGAGATAAATGTCTAATGGCATCAGGCTAAAATACTTTAATACATCCATCATATTATATGAAGACCGTCCAATCAAAGTGAAAGTTGATGGCTGCCAGTATTTTCTTTTGTGATTCATTTTTAATTTTTTTAGTGTTTCCTTAGCTAATGGCATTCATTCTGTTAGTTTAAAAAAGTAATTTATGGTCAGAGACTGATCCTTTTCCTCTATTTATAAGTTCTTGGAGGTAATCTTTATTATAGTAGCTAAGAACATAGATAGCATTTTAAGCCCGACTGCTTGGTTTGAATCCTGATATTCCTATTTGCTAGCTTTGTAACCATGGGTTTTTTATGTCTCATTATCTTCATCTGTGAATTGGAGGGTGGTGGTGGAGGTGGTAATAATACTCACCTCCCAGAGTTGTTGGGAGGATCAAATAAAATAATCTTTAGAACAGTGCCTGGTATGTGGTAAGGACTACATATACAGTCGCTATATACCCTTCAGATCCTACAAGAAAGAGGTTTTAGCTGGATAATGAGTTGCCCATTATTGACATAAGAGTGTCAGGGAAAGAGGAAGCCAATAAACTAGATCAAAAGAGTTGTAGTCATAGACAAGAATAAAAGCAATTACAATAGTGCTACCTCCAACTAATGGAGAGGGGAGATAAAAGGAGTCTAAAAAGTTGCTCTCAAACCTCATCCTTTTGGGGCTATACATAGGGAAAGGGAAACACAGGCTAGGCTGCTCTGTATCTTGCCTCCCCACCTGCCCATTTAAAAAAATCGTCGAACAATAATATTAATAGTTACAGCTACTAATAGTTACAATTGAGTGCCTATTTGGTGCCATTTTTCACAGGAAGCTGAGGCCTAATTAAGTTCTGTAAATTGCCAAATATTATATTAGGAATTTGAAAGGTAACTTAGGCTGACTGAACCCAGATGTTTTCCAGAAAAGTGCATGTTTCCTAAGTCCTTTAACCAAATTCTGGAAACACACTGTCCAGGAATGGGGAGGGGTGATTGAAATAAATTTTACTGGATAAGGTGGAAAAGAAAATAATTATATATAAATTATATATAAAATCTATAATTCTCTTTTGGTTTCAAAAAGATTTCAAGTGCCTCAATGAATGAATATACATTCAATAAATTTTAATTATTGTACCATGTACTAGGCACTGCTCTAGATATAGGGCATACCATAGTAAACGAAATAGGCATGATTCCTGTCCTCCTGGAGTTCTTTAGATCCAAAAGAAAGAACGCTATCTCTTTTGTAAATACAAAAAAGCTGGAGGTTATTGATTGCTAGGACATGCTCAAGGAATAAGTTGTCCTATAGGAACTCACATCATTCTTTGTCATGAATAAACAATTTGTGATTCTCTTGTTCTGAATGATTCATTATAATAGACCTACTTCAGATTTACGAAAATGGACCTCTGTCTCGTAATAATTCCATAAATATTTCTTTGTTCTCTGGGAACTTACATTTTCTTCTTGGGTTCTCATCTATCTATCAAGTATAATTCCCTTTCTTCATCATTATGCTTAAAAAAAGGACAAATTCTGTTATTCCTCAGTTTGAAGCAATTCAGACTATACAGTATCACACTGTGTTAATGGTAAAAATGCCTCTGACCGGGAAAAATTATTCAGCAAGGGCTTTATATAAACAAGAGCAAAAAATAATGTGGAATTACAATGAGCTACAGCAGATGAAGATAAAGAGGGTTCTGTGTGTTTATACCATATTTTCCCAGAAAAAGGCACCAAATGGGGAGCCTGTGTCTCTCCTACCTCTTTTTCTTGTAACTTGTTGTCTGCAATATGAAATTGGCTTTGATATGACTAAATGGATAGCTCAGGCAGTTTGTAATGAGATTCAGATTCTTTCATCTCTAAGCTTCGGGTTCTAAAGAGCCAAAGCTATTACTCTCTGTTGGGTGTTTGGTGATCTGTGCCAGATGGGTCACAGCCCAGCTTCTCAAAGGCGGATAGATAGATCACTAAAAAGCTGATAAATGGTAGGAAAGGGCAATCTCATTAGCTAGATCATTAACAATATTGTTTTTAGAGAAACCCAAGTGTGACTAAACATGGAGATTAAATTCTCAGCCTTGGATAGCAAACAGGGCCACATTAACAAGGCATCATGAAAAATTTTTATCCTACTACTGCCTTAGCTGGGGCGTTGGATGGGTTGATATTGTACTATCTAGAAACTTTCATAAACATTTCATTAAAAATAAAAATATGCCTTTTTATCTTTAAAGCTCATGCTTCAAACAGAAGTGCAGCTTTTCCTTTATAGTTAAACACGTAAATCTCACCATCATCTCCCAGGAGAAAACTTATTTTTACTGCATCAGCAACAAAGCTGTTCTGAGAAACCTATTTCTTTTGAACATGAGCAAGTAACAAATAAAATTTTAGGAAGAATTTTGATAAGTATTCTTTAATATATTAAATTCACAAGGATTATATTTGACCACCATTTTCAAAGTTAGGTATTTTGGAAAAAAGAAAACAAAATAGAAAGAAAAATAAACAGTTATTCAAAAATAATCTCCACCCCATTTCAGAATGTTTTAAAGTAACTGAATGATCATCCACCATATATTGGATTGTAGTTTCATTAAAGCACGTATCAAACCTTTAATGCCTTGAAAAATACCTTGCATGTAACTGAAACTCAGTATGTTTTCAATATTTCTTTCAATCAATGTTTTTTGAGTATCTCCTGTGTGCTGAGTACTGAAGTGTTTGGTGTATGTTGCATATATACCACAAAAATTTCATGTATAATATTAAAAAGCCTAATTTATTCAATAAAAGCCTCATTTTCAAGCCTCATTTTTCAATGGTGAGTATAAAACGTATTCTCAGAATATTTTTTGCAAAAACAAAATAGCATGATTTACAGTACTAGACTGAAAATTCGAAGTCTTGGGTTATAATTTTTCAGCAAGACATTTTATCTCTCTGTTTTTTCTCATTTGTGAAAGGAAGGGACAAGAGTTAATTATCTCTCAGTTTTGTAGTGGTCTCTGTTCTAAGACATGTGTGAAATGTGGGAGAGACTAGCCAAAAATATCTGAGGAATGAATATGCATAAGTGTGTGTGTGTGTGTGTCTGTGTGTGTGAGAGAGAGAGAGTGGGGGGAAGAGGACGAAGAAGAGCAGAAGAGGAGGAGGAGGAGGGGGAAGAGGGGAAGAGAGGAAAGGGGATGGGAGAGGGAGACATGGAAACAGTGACCTTAAAAGCGAGTCAAATGTGGCATCTCCTGGGAATGATTTAGCAGTTATTCAACACAGTGCCAGCATGCCAGGAATTAAGTCAAAGAGCAAAGATGATGTTCAACCCTTGGGGAAATTACACCCAAATGAATGGTGGTGACACGTGGCTGTCATAAAAGCTAAATGTATTGGTGCCTCCATGAGAGGAAACCCAGGGATTATAAAAGCTGGAGGCATGGAATGCCCCTGGCTTTGTGAGGAGGTGCAACTGTGGACATTTGTAGACCTCCCTTCTGTTCTCTTCAGGTGGGAGAGTGACCTTCATATATCTGGGTTTGCAGTAATTATATATACAAATAAATATCGTGCTTAGTGTGGTTGGTGTATAGGAATCAATAAACAAATCATTTTGTCAAGTTAGTTTTAATTTATACCATTTTTTACTTCATGTCTTGGAATAATTCTCTCAAGCCGTGAGGTTGCTTTGGCCTTAAAATTTTGTGCTACTTAAGGATTAAAAGTTGGGAATAACTTTTCTTTTTTCCCTTTGCTTTTTGGATGTATAGCGTGGTAGGACGGAGAAGAGAAGGCTAGGAAAAAAAAAAGAATAACAGGATAGCGCCTAAACAGACCTCTGATTCCTCCAAGTGAAGTAGTGACTCTATTATGATTTAGTTTTTACAAGTTACAATGAGCGAGCAATTTTCTGTTATAGATTTTGATACATAGTTGTTTCTGTCAGTCATTTTGGATTAAGTTTTTACTTTTAAAATGTGACTTAATAATGCTCATAGTTTAATGATTCAGGTATTTCTACAAGCTCAGGTCTACAGTGATCTTTTGACCCTTCTTTCTGTCATCTCTTGCTCCCCAGAAGTAACCAGTTTCAATTCTGATAGCTGATTCTTTTAATTTTGGTTATCTATCTCTTTATCACCAAATAACACACTTATACATCTACCTCATATCTTTTTTTTTTAAAAAAAGAGTATCTATTAATTTCCTACCCCAGAAGATGGAGATATAGCCCTCCTTCATAGGAACCCCCTCCCCCAAATACACATGCAACCATTTTTGCTTCCTTCCTATCCTCTTCTTCTGAATAAGGATAAGTTTGGTTAAATCAATATTGTGTGTGTGTGTGTGTGTGTGTGTGTGTGTGTGTGTGTGTGTGTGTGTGTGAGACACTATGTAAACCTCACATAAGCTAAGCTATGTAGTATAATCTAGTTACTTTTAATATTCCTACTGATCTTGTTGTTTTCCCTGTAGTTAATACTTGACTTTTTTTCATTTGCTGGATTTTTAATGTAGCACTTGCTAATTTAATTCCATACTCCCTAACAATGTCAAATTTGTCTCAGTACATTGACTCATCAGCTATTCTATCAAATTTATCTACTTGATGACATCTCAGTAGCTTTCTGATCTGAAGGATCTTCTAATGTAGACTGGTTGCTCTTTATCCCTGGTTTACAATTCTTTTCCTGGGATCTTTCTTTTTTTTTTATTTTTTTTTAATTTTATTTATTTATTTATTTATTTATTTTTGGCTGTGTTGGGTCTTCGTTTCTGTGCGAGGGCTTTCTCTAGTTGTGGCAAGTGGGGGCCACTCTTCATCGTGGTGCGCGGGCCTCTCACTATTGCGGCCTCTCTTGTTGCGGAGCACAGGCTCCAGACGCGCAGGCTCAGCAGTTGTGGCTCACGGGCCCCGTTGCTCCACGGCATGTGGGATCTTCCCAGACCAGGGCTCGAACCCGTGTCCCCTGCACTGGCAGGCAGATTCTCAACCACTGCGCCACCAGGGAAGCCCCTGGGATCTTTCTTTACCATTATCCTGGGGATTCTTTTTACCTCTCTCTTGAGTTGGAGCTCTTATTTCCTGTATACTGTCTCTTCCCCCTTATTGGTTTATTCTTATATTTGGTGGAGTATCCAGTAACTTCTTTATAAAAGATTCATATGAGGTACATTTTGTGAGATTTTTTCATGTCTTTAAATGACTTCATGCTTATGTAATAGTTTGGCTGGATATAGAATTGAAGGTTTGAAAGTATTTTTCCTCAGAAATTTGAAGGTATTTTCCACTGTTTTCTAGCTTCAAATGTTGCTGTTGAGTTCAGTGTCATTATAATTTCACATCCTTTGTATGTGACCTGTTTCTCTCCAAGTCCTTCACTCCTCCTCCAGGAAGCTTGTAAGATACTATCTTGTCATCAGTATTCTAGAATTTTAAAATGATGTTTTTTGATGTGGATATTTATGAATTGCCTGGGTACTTGGGAGAGCTCTTTAAGTCTAGAAACACATGCCCTTCAAGTTTAGAAAAGTGCCTTAAATTATTTTATTAATAATCTTCTTTTCTCTATTCTTTCTGATCTATCTTTCTAGAAATTCTATTATTCAGATATGGGACCTGCAGGATGGGTCATCTGATTTTCTTAGATTTTCTCTCTATAGTCCATCTCTTTTTGCTCTACTTTATGAGTGGTTTTCTCACTTCATCTTACAATCTTTCTGCTCAACTTTTGATTTCTGTTATCATGTTTTAGATAATTTTCGTTCTTTGAACCAAATTTATAAAATCTTCTTGTTTTATTAATGCAATATTTTCTCATCTGTCAGAGGCTCCTAATGATTATTTCTTCAAGTTTTTTCCCTATTTTATCTCTGCTTCATTCAAGTTTTTGTTTGTTTTGTACTCTATCTTATAGACATGTTCATCAGATGTTTGGTGATCTTTGATTTTTGATTGTCTGCTTATATTTAAACTGGGGCATTAAAACCTGGATAGAGGCCTTGAATGTGAATTGCCAATCATGGGCTTCACAGTAAGGTCATGTGGCTGAGTTGTTTAATTGGGGAAACTCAAGTGTCAGCATCTTCTGATCATTTTGGGGAACCAATGACACTCTGCAGAGAAGGACCTTCCAGTACTTTTCCTGGAAGGTACAAGCCTGTCTGGTGTTCTGGTAGTTAAGTTGGGGAAGAGGGCTGAGGTATGCAAATGTTCATTTAATTCCTATGTTTTGCATTATGGTATCTCACTCTCATCTTTGTGTCCCCTAGTCCAGAAACCCCATTTTTCCATGCAGAGAATAAATCTCCAACTTTCTGCTAGTGAGGAGGAAATCTAAGTGGAGGAGGGATCTAAGGTTCTATATACTTCTTGGATAGGTTTTCAGAAAGGTTCTTCTGTTTTAGCCCTTTATTTCCAGAGATACTCAGTGCTGGTAATTCTTGATGCTTTTGGAGGTTCTGCAAAGTAAATTTGGTTGTTTGCTTTTTCTATTCCTTCATTAAGTGTTCTAGATGGATTATTGTTTATCCAGTTGCTTTCTGGCATCTACAGTTTTGTGTCTGTTGCCTCATTTCCCTTTCTCTTTGTCACTGTGAATTTATGCATTTTGAAAAACTCATTGCCAGTGCCTTATTTCAGAAGGAAGAGACAATAAATGCATGTCTTATTTTCCCACAGAAGTGCCATTGATTCTTTGAACTGGAGTTTAGTTCATAAGCAGTACAATTACTTTGACCATAGTTCAGTGGTTTAAGATGGGGAGGAGAGTCTTTCCTCATAAGCTTTGAAAATTCAACTGCATCATCCTCCTTTGGTGTCCTTTCTCTAGAGTTCACACAGTGTGTTGCTATTCTCTTACTTTTTTTCTCTCTTTATCTTTCTATACCCTTGGTTCAGAACCCTCAGATAGCCCAAGCTTCTGAGCCTGAAATCCAAAGCTGTCCATAATATATGCCTCTGTTTGTTCTCTCTCTCTAACATAAAATCTCTGCTTTGGTTAGTCTGGTTTCCCTCCATCGCTCTTCCCTTCCATTTCCTTCCAGTTATTTCTTTGTTTATCAGACATCTATAAACCCTTGTTATATGTTCTTTTATTAAAGATTCAAAAATGAACTGTCCCTTTCCTTGAGATGCTTGCCATCTAATGAAAGACACAGATGTAAAAAATTTAATGCTCTGACATAGCACAGGTGCTATAATAAGATCCTAACAGAATACTGTGGGGCTACTTGGGGACAGAGTCGAATCCCATGTTGGAAGGTAAGCAAAGGTCTCACTAATGAGGCATATTTAGCTTGAGTCTTACAATGTAGTATCTAGGAGGTCTTAGTGCTAGGACTTGGTTAGAGGACAGACACTCCAGATTGGCATGTACTGCTTGAGGAAGGTGAAGGGGTGAGTGCGAAAGATCTTGGGGCATAAAGGCAGATGTAGGAGTAGTGAGGATGGAAAATGATGGGTGGGTCCAAGATGGTGGATATTTGTACTTTAGAAACAACGCTCTTGTAGCAATGAGGAGGGTAGATTGTATGGGTGCTCTTCCCAGTCAGTATGTCACAATCAGGAGTTTCCATGGAATTCTCACCTCATGCCTCTTCTTCATTCCAAGTCTGGCTCACCCTTCAAGTTCCTTTTTATAAAGCCTTTCTTACCTGTTCTAGCATGTGTGCTCTTCCCTTTTTCCTTAGACTTTTAAAATGTGAATTATACCACATAGCACTTGATTATATATAATTGTAAACTTGATACTATTTCCTTTATATGTGTGTGTGTGTGTGTGTGTGTGTACTGCACCTCTTGTCACTTTAACAAATGTGCAGGCTCCTAGAAGACTAATATAGTCCTGTGTATAATGTGACCCAACAGATATTTGATTTTTATAGCATTGATTAAACAAATATGTAGTGAGATACCACTATGTGCCAAGCCTGTGACATGTTTGCAAATTGATAGTGCATGGGTAAGGGTGCAGTCTCTGCCATCTAAGAGGGCAGAGTTCAATTTTTAAATATATCTAAAATTTAATTTACTGGTTATATCCTTAATAGTCACAACCAGATTCTGATTTACCTATTCCCTCCCCACAGTTTAAGACACTTACCAGAGCAGTGATTCTTTTAGCTTTTACTTACCCATAAATAGAAGATCTGGTGAATGTCTTGATACTGCCTTTCCTTGAGGCATCATTTTAATTAACAGTCACTTTGATTTGAATTTTGGGGCCTAGAGGCTGCCAATGAATGCAAGAATTTTAAAACTGAATTTATTTATGAGCCGAAAGAGTCACAGAGTATTTTACCGTTTTTTTAATCTATTTTTTAAAGCTTGTTCAAATTTGGCAATAAAGAAGATAGATCTTCAATTTAACTGTAAATATAAGAGAACTGTGAATAGAAATTGGAAGTACATTCTGGGATAGAATTGTGGTTATTTAAACCTTTACGTGCAGTAGCCAGCTTTATCTTGATAAAGTGCAAATCATGATTCCAACCTCACTTAAATTTCTCTCCTTTTTTTTTTTTTTTTTTTTTTTGGTTTAAAAGAGTTTGGAATTTGTTTTATATTTCTAAGACCAAAGCTCTCTTAGGAAGTTCATATATCATCTTAATTTATGTAGAAATAAATGGAGATATATTGTGAAGAGCATTTAACCTTTTAGGCGTATTTAGAGGAAGATATCAGAGAAGACGTTCTATATTATGGACCTTGTTGTATTCATACATATTGAAAGTGCATTAAACTTGAAATGTTATCTGATTGTGTTATCTAGTTAAATCTTATGGAAATTAATAAAGACTTAGTTAAGGGGTTCCATCTGATTGTTAGTTGAGGCTTGATTGATTATAGCTTGACCGGTATTGGCTAATATTTGTTGAGTGTTTACTGGATACAAGAAGGTGATGAAGGTCTGATGAAGTATGATCAGACATAAAAAGTGGATGACTGATGGTGCTCCCCACAGGTCATCTGGGAATTCTTTTAACAGTTCGGTTGCTGTGCCCATCACACATCTGATGCAGGTTCAGTGAGCTTATATCTCACACTTGCAACCTTCTCAGAACCATTACCCTTGGGCTATTTCAGCAACTCAACTTGAAGCACTCCTCCCATCCCCTGTTGGTCTGATAGGGCTGCAGGGGACTTTAGGCCAAATCCAACATGTTCTTGCATCGTGCCTTTCCATCCCCCATCTTGTTTCCCTGATCTCCTACTGGTTACTCCTCAAAGAAATTCCTTAATAAATTGCATGACACTAATCCTCCTCTTAGGTTCTGCTTCTAGAGAACTTGATATATGGCAGTTGATACGTAAGAAAATAAGGAATGGTGGTTGTATTAAATATTGAAGAAAGCAGCTCCTGTACTGGAAAGGATGACCCAAGATTTCAGAGAAGCCTTGAGCAGAATCAAAAGCTAGAGGTTTTTCGCAAGAAAATGCATTATCAGAGCAGGTATCAGGGCCGTGTTTTCTAACATTCATAAGTTAACTGTTTCCTAAGTTCCCTAAGTTTCTTGTTCTAGAAGGGCCTGATTGTTTTCCCAGAGGGAAGAACTTCGCACACTGTACTGAAGAGAGTTGTAGCGAGTTTCTTCTTTTATTTTTATTGGGGTATAGTTGTTTTACAATGTTGTGTTAGTTTCTACTATACAGCAAAGTGAAGTAGAGTTCCCTGTGCTATTCAGCAGGTTCTTATTAGTTATCTATTATATATATAATAGTGTATATATGTCAATTCCAATCTCCCAATTCATCCCCCCACCCACGATTTCCCATCATGGTGTCCATACGTTTGTTCTCTACATCTGTGTCTGTATTTCTGCCTTGCCAACCGGTTCATCTGTACCATTTTTCTAGGTTCCACATATATGCGTTAATATACGATATTTGTTTTTCTCTTTCTTACTTCACTCTGTATAATAGTCTCTAGGTCCATCCACGTCTCTACAAATGACCTAATTTCGTTCCTTTTTATGGCTGAGTAATATTCCATTGTATATATGTACCACATCTTCTTTATCCATTCATCTGTTAATGGACATTTAGGTTGCTTCCATGACCTGGCAATGGTAAATAGTCCTTCAATGAACATTGGGGTGTATGTGTCTTTTTGAATTATGGTTTTCCTGGGTATATGCCCAGTAATGGGATTGCTGGGTCATATGGTAATTCTACTTTTAGTTTTTTAGGGAACCTCCATACTGTTTTCTATAGTGGCTGTATCTATTAACATTCCCACCAACAGTGCAAAAGGGTTCCCTTTTCTCCACACCCTCTCCAGCATTTGTTGTTTGTAGATTTTCTGATGATGCCCATTCTAACCGGTGTGAGGTGATACCTCATTGTAGTTTTGATTTCCATTTCTCTAATAATTAGTGATGTTGACCAGCTTTTCATGTGCCTCTTGGCCATCTGTATATCTTCTTTGGAGAAATGTCTATTTAGATCTTCTGCCCATTTTTTGATTGGGTTGTTTGTTTCTTTGCATGTGTTGTTTATCTATTTTGGAGATTAATCCTTTGTCTGTTGATTCATTTGAAAATATTTTCTCCCATTCTGAGTGTTGTCTTTTTGTCTTGTTTATAGTTTCCTTTGCTGTGCAAAAGCTTTTAAGTTTCATTAGGTCCCATTTGTTTATTTTTGTTTTTATTTCCATTACTCTAGGAGATGGGTCAAAAAGAATCTTGCTGTGATTTATGTCATAGAGTGTTCTGCCTATGTTTTCCTCTAAGAGTTTTATAGTATCTGGCCTTATATTTAGGTCTTTAATCCATTTTGAGTTTATTTTTGTGTATGGTGTTAAGGAGTGTTCTAATTTCATTCTTTTACATGTAGCTGTCCAGTTTTCCCAGCACCACTTTTGAAGAGGCTGTCTTTTCTCCATTGTATATCCTTTCCTCCTTTGTCATAGATTAGTTGACCATAGGTGTATGGGTTTATCTCTGGGCTTTCTATCCTGTTCCATTGATCTATATTTCTGTTTTTTTGCCAGTACCATATTGTCTTGATTACTGTAGCTTTGTAGTATAGTCTGAAGTCAGGGAGTCTGATTCCTCCAGCTCCATTTTTTTCCCTCAAGACTGCTTTGGCTATTCGGGATCTTTTGTGTCTCCATACAAATTTTAAGATTTTTTGTTCTAGTTCTGTGAAAAATGCCATTGGTAATTTGATAGGGATTGCATTGAATCTGTAGATTGCTTTGAACAGTATAGTCATTTTTACAATATTGATTCTTCCAATCCAAGAAGATGGTATATCTCTCCATCTGTTTGTGTCATCTTTGATTTCTTTTATCAGTGTCTTACGGTTTTCTGAGTACAGGTTTTTAGCTCCTTAGATAGGTTTATTCCTAGGTATTTTATTCTTTTTTTTGCAATGGTAAATGAGATTGTTTCCTTAATTTCTCTTTCTCATCTTTTGTTGTTAGTGTATAGGAATGCAAGAGATTTCTGTGCATTAATTTTGTATCTTGCAACTTTACCAAATTCATTGATTAACTCTAGTAGTTTTCTGGTAGCATCCTTAGGATTTTCTATGTATAGTATCATGTCATCTGCAAACAGTGACAGTTTTACTTCTTCTTTTCCAATTTGTATTCCTTTTATTTCTTTTTCTTCTCTGACTGCCATGGCTAGGACTTCCAAAACTATGTTGAATAATAGTGGTGAGAGTGGACATCCTTATCTTGTTCCTGATCTTAGAGGAAATGCTTTCAGTTTTTCACCATTGAGAATGATGTTTGCTGTGAGTTTTTCATATATGGCCTTTATTATGTTGAGGTTTTTCATATATGGCCTTTATTATGGTGAGGTAAGTTCCCTCTGTGCCCACTTTCTGGAGAGTTTTTATCATAAATGGGTGTTGAATTTTGTCAAAAGCTTTTTCTGCATTTGTTGAGATGGTCATATGGTTTTTATTCTTCAATTTGTTAATATGGTGTATCACATTGATTGGTTTGTGTATATTAAAGAATCCTTGCATCCCTGGGATGAATCCCACTTGATCATGGTGTTTGATTCTTTTAATGTGTTGTTGGATTCTGTTTGCTAGTATTTTGTTGAGGATTTTTGCATCTATATTCATCAGTGATATTGGTCTGTAATTTTCTTTTTTTGTAGTATGTTTGTCAGGTTTTGATATCAGGGTGATGGTGGCCTCATAGAATGTGTTTGGGAGTGTTCCTTCCTCCTCAATTTTTTGGAAGAGTTTCAGAAGGATTGTGTTAGCTCATCTTTAAATGTTTGTTAGAATTCACCTGTGAAGCAATCTGGTCCTGGGCTTTTGTTTGTTGGAATATTATTAATCACAGTTTAAATTTCATTACTTGTGATTGGTCTGTTCATATATTCTACTTCTTCCTGGTTCAGTCTTGGAAGGTTATACCTTTCTAAGGATTTGTCCATTTCTTCGAGGTTGTCCATTTTATTGGCATAGGGTTGCTTGTAGTCTCTTATGATGCTTTGTATTTCTGTGTTGTCCGTTGTAACTTCTCCTTTTTCATTTCCAATTTTATTGATTTGAGTCCTCTCCCTCTTTTTCTTGATTAGTTTGGCTAAAGGATTATCAATTTTGTTTATCTTCTCAAAGAACCAGCTTTTAGTTTTATTGATCTTTGCTATTGTTTTCTTTGTTTCTATTTCATTTATTTCTGCTCTGATCTTTATGATTTCTTTCCTTCTGCTAACTTTGGGTTTTGTTTGTTCTTCTTTCTCTAGTTCCTTTAGGTGTAAGGTTAGATTGTTTATTTGAACTTTTTCTTGCTTCTTGAGGTAGGGTTGTATTGCTATAAACGTCCCTCTTAGAACTGCTTTTGCTGCATCCCATAGGTTTTGGATCGTTGTGTTTTCATTGTCATTTGTCTCTAGGTATTTTTGATTTCCTCCTTGATTTCATCAGTGATCTCTTGGTCATTTAGTAACGTATTGTTTAGCCTCCATGTGTTTGTGTTTTTTACGAGGTTTTTTTCCTGTAATTTATTTCTAATCTTATAGCCTTGTCATCAGGAAAGATGCTTGATATGATATGATTTCAATTTTCTTAAATTTACCAAGGCTTGGTTCATGACCCAAGATGTTGTCTCTCCTGAAGAATGTTCCTTGTGCCCTTGAGAAGAAAGCTTAATATGCTGTTTTCGGATAGAATGTCCTATAATTAACAATTAAATCTATCTGGTCTTTTGTGGCATTTAAAGCTTGTGTTTCCTTATTAATTTTTTGTGTGTATGATCTGTCCATTGGTGTAAGTGAGGTGTTAAAGTCCCCCACTATTACTGTGTTACTGTTGATTTCCTCCTTTATAGCTGTTAGCATTTGCCTTATGTATTCAGGTGCTCTTATGTTGGGTGCATATATATTTATAATTGTTGTATCTTCTTCTTGGATTGATCCCTTGATGATTATGTAGTGTCCTTCCTTGTCCCTTGTAATAGTCTTTATTTTAAAGTCTATTTTATCTGATACGAGTATTGCTACTCCAGCTTTCTTTTGATTTCCATTTGCATAGAATATCTTTTTCCATCTGCTCACTTTCAGTCTGTATGTGTCCCTAGGTCTGAAGTGGCTGTCTTGTAGACAGCATTTATATGGGTCTTGTTTTTGTATCCATTCAGCCAGTTTGTGTCTTTTGTTTGGAACATTTAATCTATTTACATTTAAGGTAATTATCGATATTTATGTTCCTATTACCATTTTCTTAATTGTGTTGGGTTTGTGTTTGTAGGTCCTTTTCTTCTCTTGTTTTTGCCACTTAGAGAAGTTCCTTTAGCATTTGCTGTAGAGCTGGCTTGGTGGTGCTGAATTTTCTTAGCTTTTGCTTGTTTGTAAAGCTTTTGATATCTCCATCGAATCTGAAAGAGATCCTTGCCATGTAGCATATTCTTGGTTGTAGGTTCTTCCCTTTCATCATTTTAAATATATAATGCTGCTCCCTTCTGGCTTGCAGAGTTTCTGCTGATAAATCAGCTGTTAATCTTATGGGAGTTCCCTTGTATGTTATTTTTCGTTTTTCCCTTGTTGCTTTTAATAATTTTTCTTTGTCTTTAATTTTTGTCAGTTTGATTAGTGTGTGTCTTGGCGTGTTTCTCCTTGGGTTTAACCTGTCTGGGACTCTCTGTGCTTTGTGGACTTGGGTGGGTATTTCCTTTCCCATTAGTGAAGTTTTTGACTATAATCTCTTCAGATATTTTCTCGGGTCCTCTCTCTCTCTCTTCTCTTTCTGGGACCCCTGTAATGCGAATGTTGGTGCGTTTAATGTTGCCCCAGAGGTCTGTTAGGCTGTCTTCATTTCTTTTCATTCTTTATTCTGTATTCTGTTCTGTCGCAGTGATTTCCACTATTCTGTCTTCTAGGTCACTTATCCGTTCTTCTGCCTCAGTTATTCTGCTACTGATTCCTTCTAGTGTATTTTTCATTTCAGTTATTGTATTGTTCATCTCTGTTTGTTTGTTCTTTAATTCTTCTAGGTCTTTGTTAAACATTTCTTGCATCTTCTCGATCTTTGCCTCCCTTTGTTTTCTGAGGTCTTGGATCATCTTCAGTATCACTATTCTGAATTCTTTTTCTGGAAGGTGGCCTATCTCCACTTTGTTTAATTGATTTTCTGGGGTTTTATCTTGTTCCTTCATGTGGGACATAGTCCTCTGCCTTTTCATTTTTTCTATCTTTATATCAGTGTGGTTTTCATTCCACAGGCTGCAGGATTGTAGTTCTTCTTGCTTCTGCTGTCTGCCCTCTGGTGGATGAGGCTATCTAAGAGGCTTGTGCAAGTTTCCTGATGGGAGGGACTGTTGGTGGGTAGAGCTAGGTGTTGCCCTGGTGGACAGAGTTCAGTAAAACTTTAATCGACTTGTCTGCTGATGGGTGGGGCTGGGTTCCCTCCTGTTGGTTGTTTGGTCTGATGTGACCCAGCACTGGAGCCTACAGGATCTTTGGTGGGGCTAATGGTGGACTCCAGGAGGGCTCACACCAAGGAGTGTTTTCCAGACCTTCTGCCTCCAGTTTCCTTGTCCCTGTGGTGAGCCACAGCCACCCCCAGCCTCTGCAGGAGACCCTCCAACACTAGCAGGTAGGTCTGGTTCTGTCTCCTATGGGGTCACTTCTCCTTCCCCCTGGGTCCTGGTGTGCACACTACTTTGTCTGTGCCCGCCAAGAGTGGAGTCTCTGTTTCCCTCAGTCCTATTGAAGTCCTGCAGTCGAATCCTGCTGGCCTTCAAAGTCTGATTCTCTGGGGATTCCTCCTTCCGTTGCTGGACTCCCAGGTTGGGAAGCCTGACGTGGGGCTCAGAACCTTCACTTCAGTGGGTGGACTTCTGTGGTATAATTTTTCTCCAGTTTGTGAGTCACTCACCCAGCGGTAATGGGATTTGATTTTATCGTGATTGTACCCCTCCTACTATCTCATTGCAGCTGTTCCTTTGTCTTTGGATGTCGGGTATCTTTTTTTGTGAGTTCCAGTATCTTCCTGTTGATGATTGTTCAGCAGTTAGTTGTGATTCTGGTGCTCTCACAAGAGAGAGTGAGTGCACATCCTTCTATTCTGTGATCTTCTGTAGCGAGATTCTTTATGTTGTTATGTGCAGATAGTTGAAATTGCAGTCTAGAACTAGGTCCCATGTTCAGGTTGTGTAGAAATTGATATGACAAGTATGTTGAGGCAGTAACAATCAGTATGAATGAAAAGAAATACACATGACTGAGAGTTAAATTGGCTGAAGTGGGGACTGAGGATTGGTTAAAAGGATTCTCAAGGAATCATTACCAAATATTTCTGAAAGCAGTCACCCAGGAAAGTAGTACTGTCTCCTGGGGTGCTTTACTGAGTCACATATGCTTGCAGTGATTTTTTGCCCTGGGATGCAGTTATTTTTAGCTGAGGAAATGTAGGCTCTGTTGGGTTAAGTAAGTTGGGATTAGTAAGTGACAGAATCAGGGCCTCACTTTAGAGTTTTTCAGTCACTCATTTATTCACAAATACATATTGAAGTAGTTATAATTTGATGAGATTAGTGTATGATACAGCTAAGCACAGGTGTTACTTAAGGTATTTGAATCTTAAAGAATAAGCAGAAAGGGCGGTTGAAGTTAGCATGACTTTTGAAGTAAAGGAGCATGGATAAAGGACAATCTCCTTTGCCAAAGGAAGTGTGAATAGTTTGGTATAGCTGCCTTGTAGCATGTGTCTTTGTGGTCAGATATGAGGCTGAATTGCTAGGTAGAAACTAGACTATGAAAGACCTTGTACATCATATTCAGAAGTTGTAATTTTAATCTTGAAAGGGATGGTGTGTGACTAGAGGATTTTAAATGGGGAAGCAAATGGATCAGATTTGCATGTTAGAAGAACACTGTCAGCAGTATAGAAGAACTATAATAATTCAAAGGAAAAATAATGAGAACCAGAATCATCATGTATTAATGGGGATGGAGATGAGAGGAAGACTGGAGAGATGCTTAGAGGTAGCTGGGTTACTCAAGATTGGTAATTCTATCTCCAGGAGAAGGAAAGTAGTAGAGGAGTAGGTTGTTGTTATGGGAAAGTCTTGGAGGAGAGGAAAGAGACAATAACATCACTTTTGGACATGTTGAAATTAAAATGCTAGTTGGATAGTCAAATGCCTTGTTACAGGCTCCTGATCATAAGTTCAGAATGCTTCTTACTCTACCAAGCCACTGATGGGAAAAAAAACAATAGTAGAAAAGTAGAACAAGACATGAAAATTATGTACATGTACATCTATGTTGTTTCTTTGATTTAAAAAATTTTAAATTTGAGGTGAGCAATGGTGATTTGAAATCCCTTTTTATGTATGGTTGTCTTTTATTGAAAATAATTTTCTTCCATGGCACTTCTATGATCACTTTCCCTACTTCTGTAAAGTCCTTACTCTGCCCTTTGGTCAGAGCTGCCATATTTCCTGGGCTCTGTCCTCTTGCCTTCATCACCTTTCTACAACTTCCTGCCTCACAGTCTGCCTTCTTCATTCACTGTCAACTTTCTGCCTCTAGCCTGTTAAGGAATGGATGCCTCACCCCCATTTGCTCTCTTTGGGACATCCCTTACTGTTTTTGATATCTTATTGCAGCCCCATGAATTCTTATCTGTCCAATCATATAAACCAAATTTGGTATTTTTAAAAGCAATAGTATATATCACGTGTGATCTATGAACTTTTGCTGTTGAGAAGGCACCACATAGGCAAGCAGTCCTTGCCCTTCAGGGTAACAAATCTTAATGGTCTTCTTTCTAAAGCCTTTGTCTTCTCATCCTTTCATCAGGCTAATGGGGGTAAGATTTTCAGGTAAGCAGAAAGAGGGATGGAAGGGGGGTAGTTGCTGTTTCTTAGGCAGGCCAGTTGAGATATTTTATAGGAATAAGAGTTGTATAGCAATGCAGCATGGGCTGGTGAAGTAAGCTGGATTTATCACACAGACCTGGTTTAAATCCTGGTTCCATTTCTTCTAGTTGTATGATCCTGGGAAAATTACTTAGTCTCTCCCAGCTTCAATTTTCTCATGGAGTTGTTGTGAAATTTAAAATAAATAATATGTGAAAAAATATGTACTACTTGACATCTAGCAGTACTTCAAAAACATGTGAATTTCCTTTTCTTCTTGAAGTCTCTCTCAAGTGACACACTGTTGTACCTTCCTATTCTGTTGAATTGTAGGGCGTTTTCCTTTAGGTTGGTAAGCAATATTGTGCCCCAAGAGTTCTTTAACATGCCAGTACTTACACAAAACTCAGATATTACTGTAAATATTTTTTTTAAAGAATGGTCCTTATGAAATGTCCAAGAAGAATTTTGTCAATATTTAGAATGATATATAACTAGAATAAGGAGACTATGTGCATAATGATTTGAAATAGTCCATTTCTACAGTGTTGTCATCCAGCCTGATTTGTAAAGCATTTAAAGGGTATGTGCCTTCGTTACTTCAACCCTGTGTGCTGCTTTCCTCTAGATATAATGGAAGACATTGGTTTTGCAGTCAACTTTCTGGAACAAAGAAACAACTATATTGAATTTTTGTTTATTTAAGTACAGTCTGTCCCATTGCCGTTTGTTTTTTGGTTTTAAATCATGTATCTGATTTCAACATTTATTGCTCTGTTTGGAACAGTGTATAGCATACAGTGTCACTGTCAGTTATTTTTTAAAAATTCCTTTAAGATTTAAAATAAATTCTACAACAAAAAGTTAAAAAAAACAGTAAGCAAGAGTAAAAAAACATACAATATGTTTAAGGGATATCTGACTCATCAGTATTGAATATAAATGAGAAATCAATCAAGGTATAGCATATAGCCTGTAGGAATCATAATGCCCACATAAATGGAAGGCACTTTGAGATACTATGAAAACACAATCAAAATGATAAATCACTATACTTATTACAGTGTCTTATTGGAATAAGTAGTGTTGCATACTCTAAAGAGGAAATGGAAGAAATTACAGTAGAAACAGTTTTTACTGAGTAGCAGTTCAGAGAGCATAGTCATAAGTTTTATCTTATTGTTGTCCAAAGGTAAGAGAATAGAATACATGTGATAACTACTTTCAGGGGAAGCTAAATCCATATATCTTTATCATTGTTTTGAGCATTGCTTCTGCCTCTGTTTGTCATTAGGCTCTAAGGAACTCACCAATTCTTGTAACAAAACCAAGCCCTGAGCCTTTGAGATGGCAAGGTAAGGATAATCTCCTGAGAAAGTCTCATAGAAAAGATATTCATCATAAAGAGCTAAGAGCTGGGGCCTAAGACAAGGATATCCCACAAGAATTCCTTCCTTTTATTGTCTTCCTTGAAAGATGAGGCTTGATCAGATTAAGGAAGCCGACAGTTCTACTTAAGACAATAAAAGTGTTATCTATACTTTATAGATGGAGGACAGAGGCACAGAGAAGTAAATGCTTTATTGAAAATAACACACAACAGTGGGAGAGCTGGAATCAGGTTTTATGACACTTATTTTGAGTGCTTCTGTGCATGCTTTATTTGTAAACATAGGGTTCTGCTATTATTATTATTTTACTCCCTTCACAACAGCTTTTTCGAATAAGTGGTATATTCTACATCTGTATCTTAAATTTCTCTGTCAAAATGATGTGTGATTTCTGGAAACATTTATGCTCAAAGCCCATTTGCTGTGGAAATACTACCTCTTGTTCTCATAATAGCAATATTTACACTGTGTAATCACTGCCTTTATCATTCTACTTCAGATTTTCCTAGCTGCTCTACCAGGTTCCCATCTACCTCAAAAACTATATACCATCATTATGTTTTTGTAGTTTCAAATGTTATTTTCTAGTTCGTGTGTGTGTGAGTGTGTGTGTGTGTGAGAGAGAGAGAGAATGAGAACTTTTTAGGCCACAGCAATCTGAAACAAATGCCAGGTTTTGCTATTAACCTTTAGGAAAAACTGACCTTTCATGAGTCAATCCAACACATATTTTATTTAAAACAAAAACAAAAACAAAAATTGACCGTGGTCTGGGCCAGACATGCTGTTGTTTTGGGGAATACAAAAATGAAGAGGTCACAGTCCTGGACCATTAGAAGTTTGCCATCTAGTTTAGGGAGAGAGAGATAGACAGGAAATATAAGAAAGAGAAGAAATTATCTCATTGCCATCCCATAGTAGCAGTCAGACAAATCCAGACAGTAAGACATGCAGCAGGACTACTAGTTTGGTCTCTTCAGCAAGCCCTTCTCCTATGAAAAAATGAAGGGGAACAGAGTTGTGCTGGATTAAAAGAATGGTTAACAGACATTAAAACCAAATGCAATATGTGAACCTGGGTTCTGTACTGGTTTGGACAAAGCGGTTTAAAGAATACTTTTTGGACAAGCGGGGCAATGTGAATATAGACTGTATCAAAGGAAATGAAAATTTATTGACATAGAAAGGTAGAGAATAGTAATTGAAAAGTTCATATTATGAAGTAGCATGTAAGTTAGGGAGACCAACTTTTTAGAGAGCCAACTGAGGACACAGCTGTATTATACACATATGAGTTATTACTTTAACATAAAAATGTTATCCATATTCTTACATATTACATATTTATGCATGTATGCTATTACTTTACCACATGTTACATATACATATTAAATGTTATGACTTTATTATACATTAGACACATTGCAAATGTGTTATTATTTCAACATAAAAATATAAAAATAGGTGTTTTGGGGATTATATATTATTTAGTTTTCTGTTACATAAATGCTATTATTTAAACATTGTGAGTAAAAAGAAAGGTTGAAAAAAGTAATATCATCAGGGTCCTACAAAATCCCACCTCTAGCCACCCACCAGAGAGCTTTGCTGGGAGGAAAGGCAACCAAGAAAAATTACTAAGAAGACAAATGAAGATGCTGAAGAGGGAGCCTGAGATAGAGTTGTAGCAACTACAGTACTAGAAAGATTAAATCCATCCTAAATCTGAAAATACTATAAAAGTGCTTGGGTTGATCAGAGCAGGACTACAGGAAAAGGATTTCAAAATACAGCCCATTTAAAGGACCAGCCACATGATTCAGAGGAACAGATTCATCTTAAAGAGACAGTCTTGGTTTAAAGGATCAAGCATGATTTAAATCTATATCCTGATGGTGAAAAATTGAAACCATTTCCACTAAGATCAGGAACAAGACAAGGTTGCCCACTCTCACCACTATTATTCAACATAGTTTTGGAAGTGTTAGCCACAGCAATCAGAGAAGACAAAGAAATAAAAGGAATCCAAATCGGAAAAGAAGAAGTAAAGCTGTCACTGTTTGCAGATGACATGATACTATACATAGAGAATCCTAAAGATGCTACCAGAAAACTCCTAGAGCTAATCAATGAATTTGGTAAAGTAGCAGGATACAAAATTAATGCACAGAAATCTCTTGCATTTCTATACACTAATGACGAAAAATCTGAAAGTGAAATTAAGAAAACACTCCCGTTTACCATTGCAACAAAAAGAATAAAATATCTAGGAATAAACCTACCTAAGGAGACAAAAGACCTGTATGCAGAAAATTATAAGACACTGATGAAAGAAATTAAAGATGATACAAATAGATGGAAAGATATACCATGTTCCTGGATTGGAAGAATCAACATTGTGAAAATGACTCTACTACCCAAAGCAATCTACAGATTCAATGCAATCCCTATCAAACTACCACTGGCATTTTTCACAGAACTAGAACAAAAAATTTCACAATTTGTATGGAAACACAAAAGACCCCGAATAGCCAAAGCAATCTTGAGAACGAAAAATGGAGCTGGGGGAATCAGGCTCCCTGACTTCAGACTATATTACAAAGCTACAGTAATCAAGACAGTTTGGTACTGGCACAAAAACAGAAATATAGATCAATGGAACAGGATAGAAAGCCCAGAGATAAACCCACGCACATATGGTCACCTTATCTTTGATAAAGGAGGCAAGCATATACAATGGAGAAAAGACAGCCTCTTCAATAAGTGGTGCTGGGAAAATTGGACAGATACATGTAAAAGTATGAAATTAGAACACTCCCTGACACCATGCACAAAAATAAACTCAAAATGGATTAAAGACCTAAGTGTAAGACCAGACACTATCAAACTCTTAGAGGAAAACATAGGCAGAACATTCTATGACATACATCACAGCAAGATTCTTTTTGACCCAGCTCCCAGAGAAATGGAAATAAGAACACAAATAAACAAATGGGACCTAATGAAACTTAAAAGCTTTTGCACAGCAAAGGAAACCATAAACAAGACCAAAAGACAACCATCAGAATGGGAGAAAATATTTGCAAATGAAGCAACTGACAAAGGATTAATCTCCAAGATTTACAAGCAGCTCATGCAGCTCAATAACAAAAAAACGAACAACCCAATCCAAAAATGGGCAGAAGACCTAAATAGACATTTCTCCAAAGAAGATATACAGATGGCCAACAGACACATGAAAGAATGCTCAACATCATTAATCATTAGAGAAATGCAAATCAAAACTACAATGAGATATCATCTCACACCAGTCAGAATGGCCATCATCAAAAAATCTAGAAACAATAAATGCTGGAGAGGGTGTGGAGGAAAGGGAACTCTCTTGCACTGTTGGTGGGAATGTAAATTGATACAGCCACTATGGAGAACAGTATGGAGGTTCCTTAAAAAACTACAAATAGAACTACCATACGATCCAGCAATCCCACTACTGGGCATATACCCTGAGAAAACCATAGGTCAAAAAGAGTCATGTACCAAAATGTTCATTGCAGCTCTATTTACAATAGCCAGGACATGGAAGCAACCTAAATGTCCATCAACAGATGAATGGATAAAGAAGATGTGGCACATATATACAATGGAATATTACTCAGCCATAAAAAGAAATGAAATGGAGGTATTTGTAATGAGGTGGATGGAGTTAGAGTCTGTCATACAGAGTGAAGTAAGTCAGAAAGAGAAAAACAAATACAGTATGCTAACACATATATACGGAATCTAAGGGAAAAAAAAGCCATGAAGAACCTAGTGGCAAGACGGAATAAAGACACAGACCTACTAGAGAATGGACTTGAGGATATGGGGAGGGGGTGGGGTGAGATGTGACAGGGTGAGAGAGTGTCATGGACATATATACACTACCAAATGTAAAATAGATAGCTAGTGGGAAGCAGCCGCATAGCACAGGGAGATCAGCTCGGTGCTTTGTGACCACCTAGAGGGGTGGGATGGGGAGGGTGGGAGGGAGGGAGATGCAAGAGGGAAGAGATATGGGAACATATTGTATATGTATAACTGATTAACTTTGTTATAAAGCAGAAGCTAACACACCATTGTAAGGCAATTATACTTCAATAAAGATGTTTAAAAAAAAAAAATCTATATCCTGCTTTTAAAAAATTAACAAAATAAACCACTAGATAACTTGCTCAAGAAAGAAAAGAGAAAATACAGATATATAAAATAAGAAATTATAACAGGAAGTAACTACTGAAACAGAATAAATGGAAAAAATTATAAGTCAAGTTTATAGACAATTTTGAAAACCTACCTAAATGAAATGGAAAATTTTCTAGGGAAATACAGATTATTGAAACTAATCCTATTAGAGTTAAAAAGGCTTAAAAGTCCAATTTCTATAGAAGAGATAAAGTTATTAAGGAAATACATCACAAATAAAACAAAACAAAATATGAGGCCCAGATAGTTTCACAAAGAAATTCTACTAAACCTTTCAAGGCCGGATATTTTTAATGCTTTATAAATTATTGCAGAGCATTGAAAAGGAAGACAATTAACATAGATATCTAACCCAAATAAGGACAAACAAATAAAACTATTATCTAATATCTCTCATGGATATTGATGCAAAAATTCTAAACAAAATATTCACAAACAGAATCCAATATCTTGTTAAGAAAATAATACATCATAACCACATGGGATTTATTCTCCAAATGCAAGGAAATCCACTATTATCACATACCAAATTAATAAATCCAAGGGAAAATTGTATAATTATTGCCATTCAGACTGACTAAATCTTTGGAAAAAATTCCACTTCAATGCATGATAAAACACAGTCTAGGAAATAAGAATTGAGGGATACTTTCTCAAGATGATAAAAAATATTTACCTTTGCCCTAAAACAAGTATTCCTTCAAAATCAAGAAACACTAGAGGCGGAGGCACCCGCTCTGGAGTTTGCATTAGGAGCTGGCCATGCAAAGGAAGGATCTGGAAAGTCTTTCTGGAGGGAGCTTGGGCAACATGGAGTTCCTGGGGCAGCTGTGAAGGAGCGTGGGCATCGCCAGGCTGGCTCTGTGGCAGAACTGGAGTGGGGGTCTTGTCTCTTACCTTCTGCCGTCTTCTTCATGTGGGCTGCCTGCCCTCCTAGGTGTTCGAGCCTGTGTGGGACATGCCTGACCTCAGACTGGACCAAGCCTGACACCCTCCCACCCACCCCAGGGAGCTTTGGGATGCTGGAACGCCTCTCAGATCCACCAGGAGTCCTCCTTGCCTGAGCACCCGGGGGGCTCCTGGAAGCAAAGGGAAGGGGCCTTCTGGGATGGTCAGTCCTGACTCTGAGATCTAGCGGTGGCTATTCCCCATCCCACACCCAGCCCTTCAGCAAGGCCTCCTGGCCATGTGTGTCCACCCGTCTCCATCCCTGTGGCCACCACCCTGGTCCAGGCACCCCTTCTCACACCTGGACTGATCATGGCAACAGCCTGGTCTCCTGGACCCCACTCTTGCACTGTTCTACTTGCCATCCTGCTTTGCCTGTTGTCAGGATGGGGTCCAGGCCTGGGCCTGCAAGGCCAGGTGGAGGACCCCTGCATAGGGCTCCCCACCCACCCCTCTCCATGCTCCTACCCCACCTGCCTTCCCTGTCTGCATCTCTCAATCCTTGTGACCCCCCTGCCTCCTTCACACATGCTGGTCCCTCGGCCTTGTGGGACCGGTTAGTTGAAGTCAAGCAGGGGCTCCCCCCTTGGGCAGCCTGGGCCCTCTGCTCCCCATGGCTCCACCCCCAATCTATCATGGCACTTGTTTTATCGTCTTCTGAGACGTGAGGTGCATTTCTCATCCTTGGTCTCCATCAAACGGGGTATCTGGGGAGGGCGGTGAGCTGGTACAGGCCACTCTTGGTTCATTCATTTATGTCACTTCCCTGCACCTAGAGGCAGCTGAGTTTGTAACCTCCGAGGGCTGGGGGCCACCTGAGAGGAGGGGGTTATCCACCAGCTCTGAGGAGGGGGTTATCCACCAGCTCTGTGTGGACAGTCAGGAGGCCCCTGGGCATCCCCACGAGAGATGAAGGTAGCTGTGGGGATGGAGAGAAGCAAACATTTTCCAGAAACAGGAGTCAAATCAGGAGCATTCAGCAGTGGCGGCAGGTGCTGTGGGTGCCCCGCCCATGTCCCCCACCTTCACCGCCTCCTGCATCTTCTCAAGGAACTTTCTCTGCAGCAGCCAGCACCTGCCCTTCTGTCAGACACCATTCACTGCCAGCACCAGCTTTGCCTGCGCACCCAAGAGAGCCGAACAGCCTGGGCATACAGCCCGCAAGAAGTTTGCCCTTACCAGTCACGGGACGTGCGGGTAAAACATCTCCACCTCGCTGGCCTGATCAGGTCCCCCGCGGGGTGGCCCTCACTGCTCCTGCGTGAGGCCCCCGCGGGGTCCGCCCCCTTGCTGAGCTTTCCCCCACCCATGTCTTTCCTGGGAACACAGCTGGACCCTCATCTGGGGTCTGCCACCAGGGAACCCACACTGAGGACAGTCGCTGATCAGATCTGGAGGCTGAGAGGAGGGGAGAGGCCAAGTCCAGGCTACAAGGGCGGCGGTCCCGAGACAGAGCACACTGGACTGGGAGCCCCGGCTGGAGGCAGGGCACGGGTAAAGGTTTCCTTGTGGACAAGTTGCTATATTGGTCATGTTGCCAAAAGTGCACTGGGCAGTTCACCATCCAGAAAAAAGGTGCCCCAACCCAGTGAGGCTCCCCTCCCGGGGGGGCGCTGACGAGCCTTTTCCTGGTCTGGACAGGCGGGCACAGCTGAGCCTCGGACATCTGCACAGGGCAGAGGGGGCCAAAGGGAGCCCTCCTGGAAAGTGCCTCCCGGGGAACAGGGCTGGTCCCAGAAAGCATGAGTCATGAACAAAGCAACCCAATCAAGCCCCGCCCCCTCCCCGGGCCAGGGCAGGCAGTGCCTCCCAGGCACTTGCCTCAAAGGAGCTCAGCCTCCTGTCATCCTCAGAGTCAGGACGGATATGGGGACCCCTCCTCTCATCTCTGCCTTGATCCCAGGCAGCCCACATATGCCACTGGGCCCAGAGGACGTACCCATCAGCAGGTGGCGTGGCTGTGCCTCAGGACTCGCCGGGCTCACACAGTGACACAGAGCCTCAGCCAGCTTCCTAACACGTTTCTGCTCGACCAGGCTGATACTCCGGTTTCCCACGTGGGAATTCCCTAGGGCCCCTCCCCGCCGCCTGTGCTGGCATCCTGTAGATTCATGTGGCATGTGGGTACCAGTCATCCAAACGCCCTTCCCAGCACAGGACAGGGAGAGAGCCCAGCTCTGGGTGGACTGAAGTCCAGGGCACCCCCACCTCAGGACCCCTCAGCCCCTCCTTGCACCCCTAGACCCTCCCACTCCTCCAAGTGATGCCTTATGGTTGGTGGGCCTCTGCCCTGTCCCTCCCAACTGTGAGTCCTGGGGCAAGGCCAGAACACGTACAGGGAGGATGGGGGGCTAGGTGGGCAGGTGATCCTGGAGTGGGGTCTCTCTCACCCTGTCGTCCCTCCTGGCCTTCATAATCCTCTCACCCAGCTTCTACCCTGGAAGGCTGGCTCGGCTGTCCCCTGTAGGCCACCTACCCTAGCCTGCCTCCAGAGCTGGGGGCAAGGGACTCAGTGGGTTCTCCAGTCTCCTGGCCCAGGGCAGGATCCTGGAAGCTTATTATCAATAACAACCAAATCTATTAAGTGTTTACCCCATGCCTGGTCTTTGAACATTAGGCCCCTGTCATTGTATTGATGATCCCCATTTTTAAGATAAACTGAAGATCAGAGAGGTTAAGCAACCTACCTCAAGGCACACAGCTAGTACATGGTGGCACTCCTATGTGACTCTCAATCCCCAGCCCTTGTATTCTTCATAAACCCATGTTGTAGATTAAGCCACACATACTCAAGGGTGACTTCTGGCAGCTTGAGAAATATCCATGGAATGAATAATCACAGCTGCTACTCTCTGAGGGCTGCCTACGTTTTTATTTACTTATTTGCCATTCAGGTGATCTTTTTGAAAAGATGGTTCAAAATGCCAAAGGGACAAAAAGGTCCCCATCGCCACCCCTCTGTCCCTCAGCCACCCTCCCTGATACAAGTTTCTTAAGTTTCACTGGTGAGATAGTTAATGCATTCACCCCAATCCTAGTATACTATACATACTGTATTAGTTATCTATTGCTGTATAACAAGTTACTCCCATATTTAGCAGCTTAAAATATCAATAAATCTTTATTACCTCACACACACACACAAAGAAACACTAGAGGCATTTTCACTAAGATCAGGAACAAGGCAAGGATAACAACTATCTCCACTATTATTCAACATTCATTAGGGTTATCAGTCAATGCAATTAGGCAAGGTAAATCAATTAGAGGCTTAAGAATGAGTAAAGAAGAAACAAAACTATCTATTTGCAGGTGATATAATTTTGTATCAAGTTCACCGCCCCCCACCCGCCCCCACCAATGTCCCAGAGAATCAATGTTAAAACTAACTCAACAACAAAATAGTTCAGTCAAGCATAGGTTATAAAATTAATATACAAAATTAAGTAGGCTTCATATACGCAAACAATAAACAGAGAACATAGTGGTAGAGAAAACATTATTTATAATAGCAAAGATTAATACATAGGAATAAATTTAAGAAGTGCGCAAAATCATATATGAGGAAAATTTTAAAACACTCTTGAAAGATAGTAATGACGATTTGAACAAGTGGAAAAACATCTCCTATTCTTTTTTGTTTTTCCAGGTGTGTTGAGATATAATTGACATATAACATTGTGTAAGTTTAAGGTGTACAATGTGATGGTTTGATATATGTATATATTGTGAAAGTGTTACCTCAGTAAGGTTATTTAACATATCTATCACCGCATGTACAGTTACTTTGTGTGTGTGTCTGTGTGTGTTGAGAACTTTTAAAATCTACTCTCTTAGCAACTTTCAAATATACAGTACAGTGCTGTTAACTATAGTCACCCTGCTGTATAATTCATCTCTGGAACTTATTAATCTTATAACTGAAAGTTTGAACACTTTGACCACATTAACACATTCCCCATCTCCCCACCCACCCCTGGCAGCTACCAATCTACTCTCTGTTTCTATGAGTTTCGTTTTTATAGACTTCAAATATAAGTGAGATCGTATAGTATTTGTCTTTTTCTGTCTGACTTATTTCACTTAGCACGATGCCCTCAGGGTTCATCCATGTTGTTGCAAATGGCAGATTTTCTTTCTTTTTCTTGGTTGAATAGTATTCCATCATATATATCACATCTTCTTTATTTATCGATCAGTTAACACTTAGGTTGTTTCCACGTCTTGACTGTGGTGAATAAGGCTGCAGTGAATATGGGGGTGCAGATATTTCTTCAAAATACTGATTTCGTTTCCTTTGGATATTTACTTAGAAGTGGGATTGCTGGATTATATAGTCCTATTTTCAACTTTTTGAGGAAACTCTACACTGTTTCTCATAGTGGCTGTACCAATTTACATTCCCACCAACAGTGCCCAAGGGTTCCCTTCTCTCTACATCCTCACCAGTACTTGTTATTTCTTGTCTTTTTGATGATGGCCATTTTTACAGGTGTGAGGTGATATCTCATTGTGGTTTTGATTTGCATTTCCCTGATGATTAGTGATGCTGAGCACCTTTTTGTGTACCTGTTGGCCATTTGAGTATCTTTTCTGGAAAAAAGACATACCCTATTTTTGGATAGGGTAACTTAAAGTTATACAGATGTCAGTTTTCTCTAAATTAATTTATAAAAAGTGTAATCTCAATAAAAATGCTAATATTTTATGTAATTAAACAAGTTGATCCTAAAATTCATATGGAAAAACAGACATGAAAGAATAGTTGGGTAAACACAGAAAAAGAAAAACTGTGAGGGGAAAACTAAATTTACCAGACATTAAAACGTATTTTAAAACATTTATAATTAAAATAGTGTTGCACTGGTGCATGAATAGAAACAAGTGGAATAGAATAGAAATTCCAGAATTAGCCCCCAATACATATGGAAATTTACTATATGACAAAGGCAGCATCTGTAATCGCTGCAGTAGAGGTGGACATTTAATATGCATGGTGCTAGGGCAATTGTGTGACCATTTGGAAAAAGACAAAATTATATCTGTATTTCACACCATACAAAATAATTAATTCCTAATGGATTATGTATCCATTTTTACATTCCAATGGAAATGTAAAAATTGAAATCATATAAGTACAAAAATTAAATATACATGAATTTCTTTTTCATCTTATATAGGGAAAGTTTTTCTACCTTAACTCAAATTCTAGCAACAATAAAAAGGAGATTTATAAATTGATTACATAAAAGTGAAATATGACAACTAATAATAAACAAAGTTAAAAGCCGTCTGACACACTGGGATAAAATATTCACAACCTGTACCACAGACAAAGGGCTAATGTTCCTCATATATAAAGAATTCTCAAAAGTCAAGGAACAAATGACTGAAAACCCAATAAAAAATGGGAAAAAGATATGAACAGAAAATTCGTAAGAAAGAGATATAAAAATGGCCTTCAAATATATGAAAAAAATCCTCAAATTCGCTTATATTTAGAGAAATGCAAATTTAAACAGCACTGAAATACTGTTTCTCCCCTAAGACTGACAAACATTGAAGAAATAAGACAACATATTCTTTTGGCAAAGCTGTGCAGAAACAGGCTCTTTCATACGTTGCTGGTGGGGATGCAAATTGATACCATCCTCTGGAGGGAAATTTGGCAATACGTAACAAAATTACAGATGCATTTGTCTTTCAGTTTAACGGTCTGCCTTGTAGGAATCTATCCTAAAGGTATACCTCCAAAAAACCAAAATGTTTATGCAGAAGGTAATTCATTGCAGCATGGTTTGTAATTGAAAAATTTTGAAAGCAACTACAATGTCCATAGGTAGGAGAGTGATTAAATAAGCTATAGTACTTCCATATGGAATACTATGCATCTGTTAAAAAAAGAATAATGAAGATATCTATGAATTGATAAAGTATGAGTTCTAGGACATGCTGTTTAGTTAAAAAAAAAGCAAAAGCCAAAAGGATATCTATGATATTCTATCCCTCATATAAGAAAGAAGGGGATCCAAGAAAACACATAGGTATCTGCTATAAGTGCAAAATAAATATAGGTAGGCTTAATCAGAAACTAAAGAGATTGGTTATTTACAGAGGGTGAGTGGGAAAGGGATAGAAAGAAGTGGGGAATGGGATTCAGGTAGCAGGGGTATGATATACTTCTCTGAGTTCATCTTTTTGTGTAACTCTGACTCTTAGAACCATAGTAACATTTCATATACCCTCACTTATCCTCAAAATAAACAAAACCAATGAGAATATAGATGAAACCCTAAATTTAAATACAAATATATAGGTTTCCCCTGCTTTTGGAAAGTAGAACATTCCTATGAAACCTTTCATAAGCCAAAATGGCATAAAGGAAAGAGTATCCCCCATTTTCTGAAAGTTCATGCTGCTTTTACGAAAGACCTACATTAGTATGGTAACAGATTTTTTCATAAAAACAAGAATCCTGTTTGTATTTCTTTAGGTTAGCAAAAACAGGTACTAATGTAGGTCTTTGGTAAAAGCAAAGTGGCCTAACTTGAACTTTCTGAAAGTGGGGTGTACTTAGTAAATTAACCTAACTTATTACAAATGCGTAACGTAACTACATTGAAGTGGATAGCAAAGAAAACAACCAACGTAAGTAACTGTGGAAACTATCTTTATTGGCTCCTCCAAGGCTGAAGATCAAAAGAATTGTACATAAATGCTGTTCCAAGTGTCAAGGTCAAATGAGTTCTCTTTAAATTTATTATGAAAGATAAATTCTTTTTATCTTTTCTTTTGCTTTTCTGTTCTGGTGATACTTGGGTGTGACTATTTCTTGTGTCTTATGTCATATTCCCTTTTGTATTCTCTTCTTTTTTCTAGAATGAACCCTCAAATATAATTTTCATTTAAGATGCGTTTATGGGAAACGTTCTCTGCCATTAACTCTTCAAACAGTGCCTTCTTATACTTGCTATTCTCTCCTCTGGGAATTCCATTTTTTTTTTTTTTTTTTGAGTTTCTGGTCTCATTTAAAAAAAATTATTGGAGTATAGTTGATTTACAATGTTGTGTTAGTTTCAGGTGTACAGCAAAGTGATTCAGTTATACATATATATATATTCATTCTTTTTTTTAGATTGTTTTCTCACATAGGTTATCACAGAATATTAAGTAGAGTTGAGAACTCCAATTTGATGTATACTTTTTGTCTCTTAATCTCTCTTTGTACATTCTAATACTTGCCACTCTGTGTTTCATTCTAGTTGATTTTTTCAGTTCTATCGTCTATGCTACTAATTATTTCTGCAGCTATATCCAATCTGCCATTTAATCTTATATTTTTTTAATTAATGAATATATTTAATATTTCTAGATATTCTATTTGATTCCCTTGCAAAATCTGCCTGGTCACATTTGATAGTGCTGTCGTTTTTCATTATGCTTTCTACCCCTCTGTTGTTTTAATTATTTTTTATTTTGCACATGATAAACCTGATATCGGTAGAGTTTGTGGATCTATTTGTAGTTTGTTGTTTTTGCTGACTCTTGCTTATGGTAACTTGCTTCTTCAGGATTTTAGTGATTTTTAAATAATTGTTAGCTCATATTCCTTGGAGGGATTATTTGAGGCCTAGTTTGCAGGTACATTCTTCCAAAGAGGTTTTGGTGTTTGCTGCTGACAAGTTCCTGGGGCTCTACAAAGCTGGAACCACTTTAAACTACATTTTTAGTTTTGACTCTGTATAGGTAGTATAAACTCTGGCCCCAAACCAGTATGAGTGTAGGCTTGCATTTAGGAATTCTCCAGGGACATGTCTTCTTCTTCTTTTTTTTTTTTTTTTCTTCTCTTTTTTTCCTATCCCTCCAAGATTTAAGACCAAAGCATGCAGGTTTCTTACCATTTCCCTTTATGAATTAGCTTTTTTTTTTTTTTTCATTGCCTTTGGAGGGTCCTGTATTTGTTCCAGTGTCTCAATCCAATCTGTCATCTTTTCAGGGACCAATTTTTCTTTTCCGCCTTGTATAGGACCCAGGTTTGTCTTCTGTAAAAACCTGAGCCCTAGGCCACCATGGATTGGTAGGTTACTTCTGTGATAAATGCCAGCTTCAGAGCTGCTTACCTCTCTGGATTTTTGCTTTCTCTTCATTTCTAACCCCTGAGGATTTTCTTTATTTTCTTTCTTTTTTTATTTTTTGGCTGCGTTGGGTCTTCCTTGCTGCACGTGGGCGTTCTCTACTTGCAGCAAGCGGGGGCTACTCTTCGTTGCAGTGCGCAGACTTCTCATTGCGGTGGCTTCTAGAGCACAGGCTCTAGGCGCCTGGCCTTCACTAATTGCAGTGTGCAGGCTCAGTAGTTGCGGCACTCAGGCCCTAGAGCACGTGTGCTTCAGTAGTTTTGGAGCATGGGCTCAGTAGTTGTGGCTCGCAGGCTCTAGAGTGCAGGCTCAGTAGTTGTGGCGCACGGGCTTAGTTGCTCTGCGGCATGTGGGATCTTCCCGGACCGGGGATCGAACCTGTGTCCCCTGCATTGGCAAGTGGATTCTTAACTACTGCGCTACCAGGAAAGTCCCTTTACTTTCTTCTTTACTCAGACAAACATATAAGAAAATTAATTCTATCCAGCATTTTCTTCTGTTCTAAATTGAGAGAGTTCTCTGGACATCTAATCTGACTTACTGCCTGGTATGGAAGTTTCCTTTTTGTTTTAGAGCAATGAAGGAAATGTAGACCCCATTTCTCATTCTTATTTTATGTCATTGTTACAGTTTCATTTCTTATCCATGTATACATATAAATTTCCCTCTCTCTCTACACACATATATATGTATGTATATATATATATATATAGTTTCATTTCTTATCCATATATACATATACACTTGCCTCTCTCTCTCTCTGCGCACACACACACACACACACACACACACACACACACACACACACACACATTCAACAGGTCTTTAAAGGGAGAAAAGGTCAATGTATTCATTCTGCCATATGGAACTGCATGCTCAATTAGATCATTTTAAGTTTCTATTTTAAAATCTTGTGAAATTTTGTGCTAGAAAATACTGATTACGATGTTCAGTGTGTAGATGCAGGGTACTTTTACCCTGACATTTTAACCCAGTCAGTATTTTGACTTCCCGATTTTAATTCTAAAGATATGTTGATTTTATATCATAATTTATAATTTTTTTCTTCAGATTTAAATCAATACTGAAAAATTTTCTTTGAAAAAGTATCTTAGTCAATCTGTTCTATAGTGCAGTTAAATGACTTCTAATTTTTTTAAATTTAAATTTTTATCTCCTGAAGCTTTTTCATCAAAATCATTTCTCTTCCACCTAATCTTTACAAAGAAGTTTTGATTGCAAATCAGGGTTTGTTTTTTCCCCAATGAAATTATGTCTTCAGTTGTGAGTTTTCCTTTGGGGCCACTGTTTCTAACAAGCACAATTTACCAAGTTCAAATTTTGCAATCTAATATTTACCATTTGCAGTTCAGCTGTTGTCAAGTTTGTGTTCTTTGAATTATTCTTACCAGTAATAATGTGTTACTGGATAAACTGAATTGGAGAATAATTAGTACTTGTTTCGTAGTCAAATCTTGAGAGCCATTTCTCTCAGTTATTTCAGAATGACCTACTTTTCCAGGTTCATTTTATGGCTAATATGGTTTTTCCATATTCTACTAATTAGTTTGTGTACCTTATACTAAATGTTCACACTGGTGGGGAATTAGAGGATAAACAGAAGGGTCAGACAGAAGAAACAAAATAAATTCAGAGTTAAAGTAGTAAGTAAAATGGCAGAATGAAACAGTGTAGTGAGAATGGGGGCCCAGAATGTCCTGCTTGGACATGTTTCATACTGTTCCAGCAAGTGTTTTTTACAGAGACTAGTTGGAAATTTAGTTGATAAAGGCAACCTAAGCTATCAGTATCAAAGCTAGAGGCTGAATGGATATCATGTGGAGGGGAAACTTAATTCCTTTTCGGAAAGTGGAAAAATATTCTTTTCCGATGGCAAAAAAAGACATGTAATTTCTTGCTAATAGTTTAAAAGAAAGCATCAGAGTGGTACTTTTTCTCTTTTGCTTTGGTTGTATGGAGTAAGAAGAAGCCAAAATATTAGAGGAAATATTATATCTTCCTAGTGTAAAACATCTGGAATGGCTAATCTAGACTTTCTCCTTTATTGAGTTTAATCAGCATAAGCAGGTGGATTTAGGCAATCTGGAGCTGTGATAGAGAAGTCTCCTGTTACCTGCAAGCACCTGAAATAACGTTTTTGCCCCAAAGAGATTAAAGTTCTAGAGACAGAATTTCCTGAATTATCTAGGGTGTTTGATATTTTTTAAAAATTGAAATATGGTTGATGTATAATATTATGTAAGTTACACATGTTCAGTATAGTGATTCACAATTTTTAAAGGTTATACTCCACTTATAGTTATAAAATATTGGCTATATTCCCTGTTTTGTATAATATATCCTTGTAGCTTATTTTATTATTTAATTTTAATTTTTAACTTTTTATTTTATATTGGAGTATAGTCGATTAACAATGTTGTGTTAGCCTTGTGGCTTATTTTATACATAATAATTTGTACCTCTTTATCCCTACCGCTATATGCCCCTCCCCCCTTCCTTCTCCCTACTGGTAACCACTAGTCTGTCCTCTATATTAGTGAATCTGTTTCTTTTTTTTTTTTTTTTTTTAATTTATTTTTGGCTGTGTTGGGTCTTTGTTGCTGTGCGTGGGCTTTCTCTAGTTGCGGAAAGTGGGGGCTACTCTTCGTTGCAGTGTGCGGGCTTCTCATTGAGGTGGCTTCTCTTGTTGCGGAACACAGGCTCTAGGTGTGCAGGCTTTAGTAGTTGTGGCTCGCGGGCTCAGTAGTTGTGGCTCATGGGCTCTAGAGAGCAGGGTCAGTAGTTATGGCGCACGGGCTTAGTTGCTCTGCGGCATGTGGGACCTTGCCAGAGCAGGGCTCGAACCCATGTCCCCTGCATTGGCAGGCTGATTCTTAACCACTGCACCACCAGGGAAGTCCTGTTTCTTTTTTGTTATATTTACTAGTTTTTTTTTTATTTTTCAGATTCCACAGATAAGTGATATCATACAGTTTTTGTCTTTCTCTGTCTGATTCTTAACCACTGCACCACCAGGGAAGTCCTGTTTCTTTTTTGTTATATTTACTAGTATTTTTTTATTTTTCAGATTCCACATATAAGTGATATCATACAGTTTTTGTCTTTCTCTGTCTGACTTATTTCACTTAGCATAACGCCCACCTATTCCATGTTGTTGCAAATGGCAAACTTTCATTATTTTTCATGGCTGAGTAGTATTCCATTGTGTGTGTATATACCACATCTTCTTTATCCATTCATCTGCTGATGGACACTTAGGATGTTTGCTAAAAATGAAAAATCTTGAATCTTACACCCAAGAATTCTGATTCAGTAACTTTGGTGTGGATCCCAGGATATTGCATTTTGAATGAGCACTCCAGGTAACTACAATGAACACTAAATTTGAGAATAATTATCTGGAAGGGTACATACCAGATCAATGTTGGAATGTCTTCAAGGGAAGAATTCAGGGTGACATAGATATATTTTAGTTGTATTTGGAAATAAACTCCAGGATAAATTAAACTGTGAATGATAATAGCTTAGGCTAATATATCTTACTCACTTCAGTGTCCTAGCCTTCAGGACTTCCTCTCTTATCTTATTCAACTGTTCAAGTTTTGGTTCAGTTGATTCAATGAAGAGCTATATTTTTGCCTTTTATTTATTTATGTATTTTAAGAAAAGATGCGAATAAGAGTTTGTTTGTCAAACTCTGCAAATCATGACTATAGCTGAAGCCAGCATTTCTTAAAGCCTATGGATACACCCTAGTGTCATATGAGATCTTAATTTTGTGATAAAATGGATTCATTTTTAACTATATCTGTGGAACAGTGGGTTCAATAAAGTTAAAAGGTTTTAACTTCAAAATCTTTAAAAGTGAATATGCATCTTTATTCTCCAAGAGAAATGTATATTAAGTATTTATATGTCTTAAAATTTTTTTTTTGACCAGAAAACTCTTTTTTAATGAGACATCTATTAACACATTTGGGGATATTGGTGTTCTTAGGAAAACAGCTTGTGGCCTCCTTGTTGAAACCAGTGCCACATGTCTGTAGACCATGGCAATATACTTAAAAATTAGGTTCAGATCTTCAGAAAACTGAATCTACAAGCTTGGACAAAGTGAAGTGAGGTGCCAACTTTATGGGTTGATTTTTGTGCTTGTTTTAAATCTTTCGTTATGTACTAGATTGTAAGCTTAATGCAGACAGGCACCATGTCTTATATAAAAAACATATGTTTTATCATTGTACATGTCAGTGATTTATTTTAGGTATAGTAATACTAGTATACATGGAAAATAGCAACACTCACTTCTACACTGTTAAAAACCACCAGGTGGAAATAGGAGTTTTTGTGTAAGAATTTGAGTAGAATATGACAAATGAAAAAATTTACTTCTCTTTTTTTCCCTTCTTCAGGTACACCATCAGTCACTTACAAATCATTTTGCTTTGTCCTGCATTATTCAGAAATATAGCAAACTTGTAAGTTCCTTACATAACTTTTTCCTTTAGGCAGCATTTCTGATGTATATTAGAAATTGCTAAAGATAAAACAGTTTTTAGAAAAATCTAGATTTTAGTTGTCATTTTCCTTAGTAAATGGAGGTGAAGTTTTGGAAGTTTAAAAATAATAGTGTATCAATAATCAGATGTTCAGATGATTTCATTCTTTCCTTAATTTTAGATAAAAATATTGAAGATAAAATAGGTATTAAATTAAACTCAGTGTATACATACTGAGTGCCCACTGTGTAGTAAGAGTTAAGAATGAAATGATGATACGAATATAAAGCTATCCTCATGGAGCTTACAGTCTAGCAGGTAAGAGAGACAGGTATTGAACAAATAATTGTACATGCAACAAATACTTTGAAGGGAAATATAAAGTGTTAACCTATTTTGCCTTGTTAGGAACGGGGTCCTTTGGAGCTAACATTTCAGCTGGCTATATTTTAGGAGACTGTTAATGATGGTGATGGTGGAGAGAGGGTTGAATTCTAACATTAGGTCAAAGGCCTGGAGGCAAGAGAGAGAGAGAAAGGTTTTCTCCAGCTACTGATGGAAGTCCAATACTATACATCTCAAATTTACCACGTCCAATACTGAACTCTTCATGCTCTGCTCCAAGCCTGCTTCTCCTATTATCTTCTCCATTTTAATAAATAGCAACTCCATTTTCCAATTGCTCAGACTTAAAAAAAAAGCTGATTATTTTTTTCTCATAGCCTTCATTTAGTCTCAGCAAAGTCTCTTGCCCCCTCCTTTCAAAATATATCCAACAATTTCTCATTACCTTGCCCATTATTACCCTATTTCAAGCCACCATCATCTCTTGCCTTGAGCGTTAATAGCTTCCTATTCTCCCCACGGTAGCCAGAGGGACACTTCAACATGGAAGTTAGATCATGATGTTTTTCTACTCAAACCGTTCAGTGACTTCCCTCTCTCTGAAAAAGAGCCAAAGGCCTAAATATTATGCCACCACACTATGTTTCCAATATCTTCTATCACAATTCACCTTTGTTCACTCTGCTCTAGCCTCTCTTTTTTTTTTTTTGCTGATTCTTGAGCATGCAATAGCATATTCCTGTCCTAAGATGTTTTCACTTTCTCTTCTCTTTTCCTGGAATACTTTACCCCTGGGTAACTACATGACTTCCCTCCATTCCTTTCTTCAGATGTCTGCCTAAATTTCACCTCATTACTGACCACTTGATATAAAATAATATCTTTCTTCATTCTTCATCCCTTTACCCTACTTTATTTTTCTCCAGAGCACTGATACATACCATATATTAATTTTGTTTATATAATTCTTGTATTTTTTACCCTCACACTTGAATGTAAGCTCCATTAGAATAGGGACTACATATATTTTTTTTCATTCACTGCTGTAATCCCTGTGCGTCTTTTTTTTTTTTTAAACATCTTTATTGGAGTACAATTGCTTTACAGTGGTGTGTTAGTTTCTGCTTTATAACAAAGTGAATCAGTTATACATATACATATATCCCCATATCTCTTCCCTCTTGTGTCTCCCTCCCTCCCACCCTCCCTATCCCACCCCTCTAGGTGGTCACAAAGCACCGAGCTGATCTCCCTGTGCTATGTGGCTGCTTCCCACTAGTTAGCTATTTTATGTTTGGTAGTGTATATACGTCCATGCCACTCTGTCACTTTGTCCCAGCTTACCCTTCCCACTCCCCGTGTCCTCAAGTCCATTCTCTAGTAGGTCTGCGTCTTTATTCCCGTTTTGCCCCTATGTTCTTCATGACCTTTTTTTTTTTTTTTAGATTCCATATATATGTGTTAACATATGGTGTTTGTTTTTCTCTTTCTGACTTGCTTGACTCTGTATGACAGACTCTAGGTCCATCCACCTCACTACAAATAGCTCAATTTCATTTCTTTTTATGGCTGAGTAATATTCCATTGTATATAGATGCCACATCTTCTTTATCCATTCATCTGTTGATGGACACTTAGGTTGCTTCCATGTCCTGGCTATTGTAAATAGAGCTATAATGAACATTGTGGTACATGACTCTTTTTGAATTATGGTTTTCTCAAGTTATATGCCTGTGCCTCTTAATCAGCTTCTGTTGAATGAATAAATGTATCTTTTTTATTGAGAGGCTGCATCAAACAGAAGTACAAATGCTGAACCAAGAATAAGATGAATCTGAATTCTTAGCTCACCTCTGGTATTTATAGGCTCTGGAAATTTAGGCAAGCTGTTTAATTTTTCTGAATTTCAGTTTTGTTAACTGTAAATTATGGCAGCTGGGCTATATGCAATCTAAGGACTCTCCTTTCTCTAAACAGTGCGTATGGTCCTGTAAGTCTTCAGTCTTTGGGCTCTTTCACAGATGTTTTGGTCACAGCATGTGATAAGATGTCTGTGGGCTGATGTTGAGGAGTCACTCTGTAAGGTGGCATAGGCTGGTAGTACATGGCTTCTTTGTTCAGGCAGCTGTAAAATATATGAGAAGCTCTCAGAACATGATTTAAGAACTTCTACGTACATCAGTGTCATGGGCTTTTCCCATAGAGTGAAACATGATTGAATACCCCAAAATGATGCCTTTTTTCCCCCACAACTAATATTGCCAAGTTGTAAACTTTGGTTTAGGAACAATTTAAAATCACAGCTACTTATAAACAAACAAAATTGATGGTTGTAGATGCCCCAGGTTTCAAGCTGCAGTTGCGGTCATCAAAGACACATAGTGTTTTAAAACTATAACTTCTTAAGTGCTAGAGAGTACAAAGAGTTAAACTTCCTTGACTATGCTATTTAATGCAAATTACACTTTCTCCATGAATGGTGCCTCAGTGAACTCTCTTGTCAGAACTCTCTTGGTTGCTTCTTCCTTAATAATTTCCAAATTACTCAGATACTATGTTGCATTTCTCTTCTCTACAGCACTTTCCAGATGATATCTCCTTACAACATGAGCTTCATAATTCAACACAAATTGCTGAAACTGCACCTTATAAGAGGCTTTTCTTTAAAATACAGAAGGCAGTGTTTAAATAGATTGTATCATGTTGCCCTAATAAAAACAATGATATAGCAAGATCCCCAGAATTATTGAACAAATATTTGAACTATATAAAGCAGTAGAGAAAATCACACTGAAGGAAGCATTTATTAGAACATTATAAAGTTAATGGCCCATAAGAATATGCTCCAAGTTCACTATTGGTAAACTTCAGTATTAATAATTTCAGATGGGTTTGGAAGAGAAATTGCTATTTTTCAACTTAGTTTTGGGAAAAGGAAAGATTTTAAAACATTCTTGAATTTTTTTCCATTACTCTTTAAAGTTCTAAGCCTTCGTGGTTTGGGACTAAGAAATACCATATTACATGGTTTTATTTTGGGCTGAAAGGAATTGCTTAGCTGTGCATTATCATGAAGTAGAGATGTATAAAAAGAAACAGATCATTAAGTTACAGAAAGAGTCATTTGAAAAATAACATTTTTTATTTAAAAATCAAAATGTAATTAGTCATTTGAGATGTTTCTTGTTTGAAATAACTTTCTATCATCAACAGAATAGTGGAGATTAACTTGTGTTGCTTTTGTTAATGATGGCTTTATTTGTGGGTAAAATAAACAGTGGTAAATCCTTATGTAATCATTTGCATAATGTGATAAACTTTAATATCTTGAATCTATAACTGTCATGAATTAATCTCAACAGTGTGCCCTAATTGGCAGAAGTATTTAGAGGGTTGCCAGGAGGGATAGTGGGCAGGGGGCGGGTGCAGTGGGGAGGGAAGGAGGTGGAAGGTAAAGATACTGCAACAATGTTCAACTTTCATGTTTTCTTATGGGCTACCCTTACCTTCTGAATCGTGAAATTATTTTTCTTAGAAATTTTTCTTCCATTTGCTTTCTGCCAAAATTCCTCCTTCTCTATTCTTTTCTAGTCCAGTTGATTTTATATTTATTCCCCTTTTCACTCTCCTTATATTTCAACCAAGTATAAGCCACAAGGCCTTTCAGGGAACATTTTATCAGCTCAGAGATAATGAAAAATGAGAACTTATCCAAGGTAAGGCTGCCTGATTTCTTCTTTGCGCTGTTATCCCATTGTATTCAAAATGTACTTAATCCTCTTCCTACTCGTTAGCATTGTGGACTATTTATATCCCAAGTCTACTGGGCTTCTGGTACTTATGTTTTTTTTTAAGCACTTGATGAGTATTGATCAGGAGCCTCCAGTTCTCAAACCATAATTTTTGGGGATTGATTTGGCTGTCTTAGAAAGCTGCATTAGCTTTCAGTCTACCAGGACTCCATTGAGCATGGGAAGAATTAGTTCTCTGATTCAGTGATCATTTAGGGATGCCAATATGCTGATTTGTTTCATAATACAGCTGATCTTAAAACTATACATTTTATAAAATTGGCAAATTATTGATAATCCACTCAAATTAAATTATGCTTCCACTATTGCTTATTCACTAGATTCTTTGTTGAGTCCCTAGAAATATTGGGAAGTGCATGAGAGCTTCCTAAGCGTGCAATCCTTCTCCTTCAGGAAGGAAAAAGAGGAAGCGAAAGAGACTATATTCTCATAGCATCGAGTGCATACCACTATTTTAGCACTTACAATATTTTCTTCAAATAAGAACCTGTGTTTACCACCAAGCTTTGAGATTCTTGAAAGATCCTTGAATTCTCCTTCACTCATTTTTTCTAGTCCAGGGCCTGCTACATACTGGAGAAACAAATATTTTGTGGGCACAAAACCATATCATCAGGCTTCCTTCAGAGCTATGATCCCTTCTACCTCCTGGCTTGGGGCTCCTGTGTTTTATTTTAGAGGTTTTGTGGATGTTGATTCTTTTGTATTCAGCATTGGAGAAGGTGAAGTGTTTGTTGCTCAGTGGTTTTTAGTTAGAGTAAAGGATAAATACTAAACCCTTTTAATGGCTTTACATTCTTTTATCATAAAGGCCAAAATATGTGGCTCCTCCTGCGGCTTTACCACATGCTCTTCTCTTACTTACTCTTAGGCCACTGACATTCTTTTAGATCCTCAAACAAACCATGTTCCTTCCTCCCTCAGAACTTTTGCATATGCTGTTCCCCCTGCCTGGAATATAATTCCTCTGTATTCACTCTCCGCATCCTGCCATCCTTCACCTTGAAAATTGTTATTCATTCTTTGGCTCTCATCTGGGAGCAGGGAGGACTTTCCTGATATCCCACAAATGGTCATGTTCCCCAGTTGTGCTATATTGTACCTTTTCTACATTGCACTTACTCTAGTTTTCATTTATTTATGTATGTATTTGATTGTTTTTGTTTCTCCCACAAGATTGTAAGTTCCAGGAAGGTAAGGACCATTATTTTGTTTATCATTTTATCCTCTGTCTTGAATAGTCCCTGGCACAGAGAAAAGACTCAGTTCATCAAAATTTTGGTGAAAAAATAAAATCCCAGTTTTTAAAAAAATTCTACCTGTTTTATTTCCCCCCCTGGCAAAGCAGGTTTTCACATGAATGTAGTGGGGAAGCCCTCTATGTAGAGGGAGCTGAGTTCATTCTGGCTGCTCTGTCCAAATCCCCAGCTGCATCCCCTTTAACTTTTGCATGTCTGAGGTGTTTGCTGAGAGCAGTAAATAAGCACAAGAAGAAGAGATATTTTTTCCTTCCTATTCTGTTGCATCATCTATATATTCACTCATTCCTCTTCTTTTCTGCAATCTGTACGCCCACCCTGCCCCATTACTATGCCACTCTGAGGTTTCAAGGTAATGTCTCAATGCCAATATTGCTCCTACCTGGTGGAAGACGGTACCAGATATTTTGAAATATAAGTCTTACAACTCTGGCCACCTATGGCCCAAATAACTGAACATCAGGATACTCAAATTAATAGTTAGAGTATAGAACTCAATCCTTCTAGTTTATGAAGAACTATTTATAAATAGAAGTAATATTAAATTAACCAGTGAAATTGAGAATAGCCATTTTAGGATGAAGACTCAGATAATAAGAAACAATTATCAGTTAAATAATAATAGTTTATTTGATCTATTTGTAGGTATGTCTGACTGGATTCACAGACCAAAAAAAAAAATGCACCCTTTTCTGTTAGATCTGTTCACAGCTCAAGCCCAAGTAATAAATGATGAGCAGTAATTTGATCCTTGATTTTAAAGTTTTTCCTAATTCGAATTGGGGTCATATCTTCCTCGGAGAGGAAGGGGATGTAGCTGGGCACTGACAGAGAAGTCAAGTGGGGTGTGAGCTGAAGAGAAGCAGGAGAGCCTTCCAACCTGTGACTGGTGAACATTTTATTACTCCCTGTGTTTTTCCAAATCTTGTGCTGCTCTTCTGATTGGGGAAGGTGGAGAGGCAGTTTCCAAATATCTTGCATGGTCTTTTGGAGGAAGTAGGAAACAAAATGGCCTCATCCCTCTGTGGACTAAGTCTTAGAGAATTGGCACCCTAATAAGACAGCTGTGGAGTAAGCAGCTCAGGTAGGCAATTTTGGCTTCGAAGAAACATGAGAGCTGCCTTAAGAGGTATCCTGTCTCCATCTTGGGTTGAGATGCTGACATCTCCTTTACTGTGGCCTGATGCATGATTCTGTGCCTGTATCAGTGTAGAGCACTTGGAGCTATCCAGGAATAGAAAGTGGCTTGTTGTATAGTTATCTTACCCCAGGTTGTTAAGACTCTAGGGTCATGCCACTGCTGAGCCCTCCTGCCGGCCCCATTCCAAATGTTCAGCAGAGCTGAGCTTTTTATGAGGCTATCTCAGAAGTGATTGTACCTAGGGCGTCATCACAACTAGAATGGTTGTTTACCAAACTGATTAAAGACTTAGTGAGACAGAACAGGATGGTAATAATGGCGTACAACATTGGACAGCTTTTCATATGCTTACCTACTGTCTGTATATATTTTGGAGAAGGTGTCTGTTTAAATATTTTCCCCACTTTTTACTTGAGTTGTCTGTTTTCCTATTGTTGAGCTTTAAGAGGTTTTCTTGGTATATTTTGCTTACAAGTATTTTTTATCAGATATGTGTTTTCCAAATATCTTCTTCCAGTCTGTGGCTTGTCTTCTCATTCTCTTTACAGTTCCCAGAGAGAAATTTTTAATTTTAATAAAGAATAACTGATCAGAAAAAAAGAACAGAATGGTAAGACAGGGTTGAATGGGGAAAGACTTGACACATGCTAAGACAGGAGACGCTAACAACATTGACAGAATCATAGTGCTACTGTGGGACACTTCTTGGTATAGTAGGAAGTACTTGGAGAAGCTGGGAGCTCAGTGACGATCCTGCCAGAGACTTGTTGCCAGCGACATTACTCCCACTCCCCTACCTTTCCCAGGTTGGAAATCTATCATTTTTTGCACACTTATTATGACAGGCACTTTATACATGCCTCAAATCCTCACAACAACCCTAAAAGGTTGGACCGCCAGGCTTACATGCCTATAAATCTTTCCTGCCAATCCTATGTACCCTGAGACACCTCTGACTTCCCAGGTTTAGATGAAATGATACATTTGGGATCTGGCTCTGAAGCAGCCATTGGGGAGCTGGATGACATAACACAGAGGTATGGAGGAATGAGCTCTGCATGGGAGTGAGATGGGAGATAGGGGTACAGTACCAGGTAGACACTATAACTTTTCTTTGTCCTCTCCATGAACTGCTCCATGGTATAGTTGCTCTTTGCAAACCTTCCAAAGAAATATCCTTTGCTGAAAGATCTGCTAGGGCTCTTCATGGCTTTTCGTGAAGCTAATGTAATTATGCATTACACTGCACTGCTTTGTGCATTTCTTTGCTCTCCTTGCCCTGTTTTCTTCTCCTCACTGCTCCTCCTAAATAAAGGGCTTCTACCTTGTAAATAAATTATCAGCCCTTTATATGCCTTAAGTTCTGCTTTCTAGGGGACCTGAGCTAAGACATACTGTTATCTGAAATTGACAAAATTAAGGTATGTATAATTTACCTTATAAATTATATATATATTCATTCTGTTCTTGTATTGTTGAATCTTTTCCTAGCTGACCTATTATTCTCTCCTTCATATAACATCTAATCCTATCCACAATGTATTGACATTTCCAAAAGATGCTTTATTAGCAGTGAGCTTGGAGTTTGCTTTATTTTTCTATGATGTCATGCACAAATATTTTAGACTTCAGGATACTGAAGGAAAATAATTAATTACTTCATGTTTTTATCTTTTACACATCCTGGAAATTGGGAGCTGATTTAATATCCGTCATATTGCTTATCACAGAGCCTGGCACATTGTATCTTCTCAATAAATGTTTCTTGAATGAAGAAATGATAATAACCTCAAGCCACTAAAATAAAGAAGCAACTCCGTTTTTCTTTAGTTTTTTTTTCCCTTTAGTCCATTTCCTAAGTTTCCTATGCAGCTCCTTCTTATACACAACTTTTGCTACTGAAATGTTTAATCCAGAGGGAGTTGATTGTGCTATTTAAGTTTTTCAGGAATTCTATTGAGTTGTCATAGATCAGATTGATTTTTAAATTACTTTGGAGAGACCCAGTGAGTTTTGCAATTGAGGTCATATATTTGGAGAAAGGTATTATCTCAGTAGGATTGTAGTTATTGCTCAAGATTTTTCAGCTGCTGAATATTAAAAAAAAAAAAGACACATCGGTAGGCATATATCAGCAAACGCCAACCAAGAAGTAAACTCTTGTAGCTTCAAGGATGCTGCAGTTTTCAATGATGAGTCAATAGAGTCATTCATATTTAAATGCTAAAGATTAAAGATTATTTTTTACTTCACTCCATGTAGCACCCCTGTTGGGATGCTTTTGCATGAGAAACACTGTAAACACCTTGACTATTTCATATAGACTATTATATTATTTTAGTCTGTAATTCTATTTAAATGAAGATGGGGATCACCTGCAAAAAGTTATTATTGGCTAGGTCTAGACATGATGTACATCACTTCTGCCCCCATTCCACAAGCCAGAACTAAGTCATATGGCCATGTCTAAATGCCAGGGAAGCTGGGAATTATGACCTGGCCGTGTGTCCAAAAGGGTTTTGGTGATGCGTGGCAGTCTCTGACAGCTCTTAAAGAGTGTATTGATCCTAAAGGATTTGAGGGTAGCCTGGCTAGCTTAGTTGGTAGAGCATGAGATCTTAAAGGATTTGACGGCATTTTTAAAGATTATTCATTTCTCAACATTTTTGCAATGTTTTTCTTTCCAAGTTACATTCATCAATTTAATGGCAAAAGCTGCTTGCGCTATAAAAGCAAGATGGGGTAGGTATCAGGCTGCATAGACAGAAAATTTCTAGAGGATTGATGTATCTTGAGTGATTTTCTTTCTTTTTGACTCTCAAATATTTGATTTTTCAAGCTCCTAAGTGAGTAAAAACATATTTTAAAAAGTGGATGGAGACAAATCTGCCTTGGATTTTTTTTGTACTCTGAATTCTGTTTACCAGAGTAAAACTGCAACTTTAATTTCTGGGGATTTAGGAATTTGGGAATCTTTCATGCTGTCCATGTGAATAAATCATATCTCAAAATAATGTCCAATATCTAATTTAATATTTACAACACCTCAAAGAATGTTAACTATGATAAGTTTGTGAATTTTTTTATTTAGGCTTTTTTTTTCAACATCTTTATTGGAGTTTAATTGCTTTACAATGTTGTGTTAGTTGCTGCTGTATAACAAAGTGAATCAGCTATACGTATACATATATCCCCATATCCCCTCCCTCTTGTATCTCCCTCCCACCCTCCCTATCCCACCCCTCTAGGTGGTCACAAAGCACGAGCTTATCTCCCTGTGCTATGTGGCTGCTTCCCACTAGCTACTGTTTTACATTTGGTAGTGTATATATGTCCATGCCACTCTCTCATTCATCCCAGCTTACCCTTCCCCCTCCCCGTGTCCTCAAGTCCATTCTCTACGTCTGTGTCTTTATTGCTGTCCTGCCCCTAGGTTCATCGGAACCATTTTTTTTTTAGATTCCATATATATGTGTTAGCATACGGTATTTGTTTTTCTCTTTCTGACTTACTTCACTCTATGACAGACTCTAGGTAGATCCACCACACTACCAATAACTCAAACTCATTTCATTTCTTTTTATGGCTGAATAATATTCCATTGTATATATGTGCCACATCTTCTTTTTTTTTTTTTTTTTTTTTTGTGCTGTAAACTGGCTTTCTTGGAGGGAAAAATGACATGATTTATAGAATTCGCTAATTTCTATGGTGTAAATATTCCCACCATGACTGATTCCAAGCTACCAATGGTTTAACAAACCACCACGACATCCCTAAATATTTAACAAGTGGCTCTCTACCAAGCCAGTAACCTCACACCACTGGCAGGGGCAGGAAACAAGGCCTTCGTCTCCTGTCAGCCAGCCTGGAAGCCCCCATGTGACTGGATGTCTTGGGAACTCCTTTTTTCCGTTATTCCATCTGGAGCCGATTCTGCCCAGATCCCTCATTTCCTTCCAACACTTCTCTCGGGGGTTGAAGCTGGAGGACTCCATAGAGGGCAGGGTGTGGGGTTTGCTGCCCATTTGTGGGGAGGGCTTAGCTTGGCCCGGCAAAGGGTCGCTGTGTGAATCTCGGGAGTGGAGAGAGGGTGGGGTCCTTGGGGAAGAGCCTCCCTCGCCTGCCTGTGAAACGCCAGCTCCTGCCATTACACTTGGGTTTGTACCGCATCCACCTTATTTGTATTCCTTATATTCATGCCATGCTACCGTCTCAGCATCTAGAAACCTGCGTCCTACTTCCCTGCAGGCTTTTCAAGATCTGGCCCAGCTCCTGGCACATCAGAGGTGCCCCATAGATGGATGTTGAATTAATGGGTAAATTGATGACTCCAGACACACAGGCTCTGGGGCGACCGGCATAGCCAGACCAGGCTCTTACTGTCTTTCAGATTTGACAGATTTGTGCCACATCTTCTTTATCCATTCATCTGTCGGTGGACACTTAGGTTGCTTCCATGTCATGGCTACTGTAAATAGTGCTGCAATGAACATTGTGGTACATGACTATTTTTGAATTATGGTTTTCTCAAGGTATATGCCCAGTGGTGGGACTCCTGGGTCATATGGTAGTTTTGTTTTTAGTTTTTAAAGGAACCTCCATACTGTTCTCCATGGTGGCTGTATCAATTTACATTCCCACCAACAGTGCAAGAGGGTTCCCCTTTCTCCGCACCCTCTCCAGCATATATTGTTTGTAGATATTTTGATGATGGCCATTCTGACCGGTGTGAGGTGATACCTCATTATAGTTTTGATGTGCATTTCTCTAATAATTAGTGATGTTGAGCATCCTTTCATGTGTTTGTTGGCAATCTGTATATCTTCTTTGGGGAAATGTCTATTTAGGTCTTCTGCCCATTTTTGGATTAGGTTGTTTGTTTTTTTGATATTGAGCTTCATGAGCTGCTTGTATATTTTGGCGATTAATCCTTTGTCACTTGCTTTGTTTGCAGATATTTTCTCCCATTATAGGGTTGTCTTTTCGTCTTGTTTATGGTTTCCTTTGCAGTGCAAAAGCTTTTAAGTTTCATTAGGTCCCATTTGTTTATTTCTGTTGTTATTCCCATTACTCTAGGAGGTGGGTCAAAAAGGATCCTGCTGTGATTTATGTCATAGAGTGTTCTGCCTATGTTTTCCTCTAAGAGTTTTATAGTGTCTGGCGTTACATTTAGGTCTTTAATCCATTTGGAGTTTATTTTTGTGTATGGTGTTAAGGAATGTTTTAATTTCATTCACTTACATGTAGCTGTCCAGTTTTCCTAGCACCACTTATTGAAGAGGCTGTCTTTTCTGCATTGTGTATTCTTGCCTCCTTTATCAAAGATAAGGCAACCATTGTAAAACAAGTATACTCCAATAAAGATGTTAAAAAAAAAATAAGGTGACCATATGTGCATGGGTTTATCTCTGGGCTTTCAATCCTGTTCCATTGATCTATATTTCTGTTTTTGTGCCAGTACCATACTGTCTTGATTACTGTAGCTTTGTGGTATAGTCTGAAGTCTGGGAGCCTGATTCCTCCAGCTCCGTTTTTCTTTCTCGAGATTGCTTTGGCTATTTGGGGTGTTTTGTGTTTCCATACAGATTGTGAAGTTTTTTGTTCTACTTCTGTGAAAGATGCCATTGGTAGTTTGATAGGGATTGCATTGAATCTGTAGATTGCTTTGGGTAGTAGAGTCATTTTCACAAGGTTGATTCTTCCAGTCTAAGAACATGATATATCTCTCCATCTGTTGGTATCATCTTTAATTTCTTTCATCAGTGTCTTATAGTTTTCTGCATACAGGTCTTTTGTCTCCTTAGGTAGGTTTATTCCTAGGTATTTTATTCTTTTTGTTGCAATGGTAAAATGGGAGTGTTTCCTTAACTTCTCTTTCAGATTTTTCCTCATTAGTGTACAAGAATGCAAGAGATTTCTGTGCATTAATTTTGTATCCTACTCCTTTACCAAATTCATTGATTAGCTCTAGTAGTTTCCTGGTAGCATCTTTAGGATTCTCTATGAATAGTATCATGTCATCTGCAAGCAGTGATACTTTTACTTCTTCTTTTCTGATTTGGATTCCTTTTATTTCTTTTTCTTCTCTGATTGCTGTGGCTAAAACTTCCAAAACTATGTTGAATAATAGTGGTGAGAATGGGCAACCTTGTCTTTTTCCTGATCTTAAGGGAAATGGTTTAAGTTTTTCACCATTGAGAATGATGTTGGCTGTGGGTCTGTCATATATGGCCTTTATTATGTTGAGGTAAGTTCCCTCTATGCCTACTTTCTGGAGGGTTTTTATCATAAATCGGTGTTGAATTTTGTTGAAAGCTTTTTCTGCATCTATTGAGATTATCTTTTGGTTTTTCTCCTTCAATTTGTTAATATGGTGTATCACATTGATTGATTTGCATATATTGTAGAATCCTTGCATTCCTGGATAAACCCCACTTGATCATGGTGTATGATCCTTTTAATGTGCTGTTGGATTCTATTTGCTAGTATTTTGCTGAGGATTTTTGCATCTGTGTTCATCAGTGATATTGCCCTGTAGTTTTCTTTCTTTGTGACATCTTTGTCTGGTTTTGGTATCAGGGTGATGGTGGCCTCATACAATGAGTTTAAGAGTGTTCCTCCCTCTGCTATATTTTGGAATAGTTTGAGAAGGATAGGTGTTAGCTCTTCTCTAACTGTTTGATAGAATTCGCCTCTGAAGCCATCTGGTCCTGGGCTTTTGTTTGTTAGAAGATTTTTAATCACAGTTTCAATTTCAGTGCTTGTGATTGGTCTGTGTATATTTTCTATTTCTTCCTGGTTCAGTCTCAGAAGGTTGTGCTTTTCAAAGAATTGTCCATTTCTTCCAGGTTGTCCATTTTATTGGCATATAGTTGCTGTAGTAATCCCTTATGATTCTTTGTATTTCTGCAGTGTCACTTGTTACTTCTCCTTTTTCATGTCTAATTCTGTTGATCTGTGTCCCTTTTTTTCTTGATGAGTCTGGCTAATGGTTTGTCAATTTAGTTTATCTTCTCAAAGAACCAGCTTTTAGTTTTATTGATCTTTGCCATTGTTTCCTTCATTTCTTTTTCATTTGTTTCTGATCTGATCTTTATGATTTCTTTCCTTCTGCTAACTTTTGGGGTATTTTTGTTCTTCTTTCTCTAATTGCTTTAGGTGTAAGGTTAGGTGGTTTATTTGAGATGTTTCTTGTGTCTTGAGGTAGGATTGTATTGCTATAAACTTCCCTCTTAGAACTGCTTTTGCTGCATCCCATAGGTTTAGGGTCGTCGTGTTTTCATTGTCATTTGTTTCTAGGTATTTTTTGATTTCCTAATTGCTTTCTTCAGTGAGCTCTTGGTTATTTAGTAGCATATTGTTTAGCCTCCATGTGTTTCTGTTTTTTACAGTTTTTTTCCTGTAATTGATAGCTTTGGGGTCGGAAAAGATACTTGGTATGATTTCAGTTTTCTTAAATTTACCACGGTTTGATTTGTGACCCAAGTTATGATCTATACTGGAGAATGTTCCATGAGCATTTGAGAAGAAAGTGTATTCTGTTGTTTTTGTATGGAATGTCCTATAAATGTCAATTAAGTCCATGTTGTCTAATGTTTCATTAAAACTTGTGTTTTTGTATTTATTTTGGATGATCTGTCCATTGGTGAATGTGGGGTGTTAAAATCCCCTACTATGATTCTGTTACTGTCTACTTCCCCTTTTATGGCTGTTAGCATTTGCCTTCTGTACTGAGGTGCTCCTATGTTGGGTACATAAACATTTATAATTGTTATATCTTCTTCTTAGATTGATCCCTTGATCATTATGTAGTGTTCTTCTTGGTCTGTTGTAATAGTCTTTCTTTTAAAGTCTCTTATGTTTGATATGAGAATTGCTACTCCAGCTTTCTTTTGATTTCTATTTGCATGGAATATCTTTTTCCATCCCCTCAATTTCAGTCTGTATGTGTCCCCAGGTCTGAAGTGTATCTCTTGTAGACAGCATATATATGGGTCTTGTTTGTGTATCCATTCAGCCAGTCTGTCTTTTGGTTGGAGCATTTAATCCATTTACATTTAAGGTAATTATCAATATGTATGTTCCTATTTCCATTTTCGTAATTGTTTTGGGTTTGTTATTGTAGGTCTTTTCCTTCTCTTGTGTTTCCTGCCTAAAGAAGTTCCTGTAGCTTTTGTTGTAAAGCTGGTTTGGTGGTGCTGAATTCTCTTAACTTTGCTTGTCTGTAAACGTTTTAATTTCTCTGTCGAATCTGAATGAGATCCTTGCTGAGTAGAGTAATCTTGGTTGTAGTTTTTTCCCTTTCATAACTTTAAATATGTCCTGCCACTCCCGTCTGGCTTGCAGAGTTTCTGCTGAAAGATCAGCTGTTTACCTTATGGGGATTCCCTTGTATGTTATTTGTTGCTTTTCCCTTGCTGCTTTTAATATTTTTTCTTTGTATTTAATTTTTGATAGTTTGATATGTGTCTTGTCATGTTTCTCCTTGGATTTATCCTGTATGGGACTCCCTGCACTTCCTGGACTTGATTAACTATTTCCTTTCCCATATTAGGGAAGTTTTCAACTATAATCTCTTCGAATATTTTCTCAGTCCCTTTCCTATTCTCTTCTTCTTCTGGTACACCTGTAATTCAAATGTTGGTGTGTTTAATTTTGTCCCAGACGTCTCTGAGACTGTCCTCAGTTCTTTTTGTTCTTTTTTCTTTATTCTGCTTTGTGGTAGTTATTTCCACTATTTTATCTTCCAGGTCACTTATCCGTTCTTTTGCCTCAGTTATTCTGCTGTTGATTCCTTCCAGAGAATTTTAAGTTTCATTTATTGTGTTGGTCATCGTTGTTTGTTTGCTCTTTAGTTCTTCTAGGTCCTTGTTAACCATTTCTTGTATTTTCTCCATTCTATTTCCGATATTTTGGATCATCTTTATTATCATTTCTCTGAATTCTTTTTCAGGTAGACTGCCTATTTCCTCTTCGTTTTTTTGGTCTGGTGTGTTTTTACTTTGCTCCTTCATCTGCTGCATATTTCTCTGTCTTATCATTTTGCTTCACTTACTTTGTTTGGCCTCTCCTTTTCACAGGCTGCAGGTTCATATTTCCCTTTGTTTTTGGTGTTTGTCCCCAGTGGGTAAGGTTGGTTTAGTGTGTTGTGTAGGCTTCCTGATGGAGGGGACTGGTGCCTGTGTTCTGGTGGATGAGGCTGGATCTTGTCTTTCTGGTGTGCAGGACCGCATCTAGTGGTGTGTTTTGGGGTGTCTGTGAACTTATTCTCATTTTAGGCAGCCACTCTGCTAATGGGTGGGGTTGTGTCCCTGTCTTGTTAGTTGTTTGGCATGGGTCATCCAGTACCGGAGCTTGCTGGTCGTTGAGTGGAGCTGGGTTTTAGTGTTGAGACAGAGATCTCTGGGAGAGCTCTCTTGGTTGATAGTACGTGTGGCCAGGAGGTCTCTGGTGGTCCAGTGTCCTGAACTCGGCTCTCCTACCTCAGAGGCTCAGGGCTGATACCCAGCCAGAGCACCAAGACCCTGTCAGCCACACAGCCAGGTAAGTGGGGAGTTTCTTGGCTTTTCGGAAGTCTGAGGTCTTCTGCCAGCATTCAGTAGGTGTTTTTTAGGAATTGTTGCACATACAGATGTATTTTTGATGTATTTGTGTGAAGGAAGGTGATCTCAGTTCTTACTCATCTGCCATCTTGAAGGTCCTGGTTCAAGTTTATAAATTATAATTATAGGTTTTACAAATCCAAGAGATCTCATTTTTAGGGTTTCCTTATGTAGGTTTGACATTAGCTGCCTAAGTAACATGGACAAACTGTTGATGGTGTTATCAGGCTAAGTTACTATCCATTCTTTTTTGAAGTATAATTGACAGTAAAATTGTATGACATTTACAGTATACAATGTGGTGATTTGATATACATATATATTGTGAAAGGATTCCTCCAATAGAGTTAATGAACACATCCATCACCTCACATATTTGTCGTTCTTTTTGTTTTCCTAGTGAGATCTTTTAAGTTCTAATTTCTTGGCAAATTTTAATTATACAATACAGTGTTATCAACTATCATCATTTTGTTATACATTAGATCCTCAGGCCTTATTCATATTATAACGAAGTTTGTGGTATTATCCATTCTTGATTCTTAAATGTATTTATTCATACAAAAATGAATAAGGCAGTCTTTTCTCTTAAAAAGACCTAAACTTGTATGTGAGTCAATTAATAAATACAATGTAATATGGCAAATTTTACTAGAGAGGAATGAACAGAATGTGGTTAAAACACAGAGACAATTGAGACTTCAAAATGATTAGAAGTTTGATTCACAAGAGAAGGGGAAAGAACATTCTTTATAGAGATAAAAAGCATATGCAAAAAGCCTAGGGTTATGAAAGAGAATGGTGTGTTTAGTGAACGGTGACTCTGTCCAGGTAGCTAGAGAACAGTAGAAATATTTGGTATTTTACAGTTCTTGGTATGTCTCAAGATACTTTATGATGTAGTGCTAACCAAGGAGTATGACTCAGGTTGTGAGAAGGTCTTGAAATTCCATTAAATAAAAAATAATGAAGATTACTTGAAAAGTTTTTGGCTGATATGTGGGATGAAATACAACTTTGGAAAGATATGAGTTATCTTTAAATACTTAAAGAGCATGTAATAAAGGGTATAACTTTTGACTATATGGTCCAGAGGAAGCAAATAAGACTAAGGGATGAAAGTTATCTTGAGGTTTCATCTTAAAATGTGGACGACTTCCAAATTTAGAGCTGCACAATGATAGAACAGTTCACCTCAGTGTGTGTAACCATAGACCAGATAATCCTTTGTTAGATTACTGTAAAGGGGATTATATATTGACTCTAAGATATTCTGATTCTGTTGATTCTGGGAAGTACTATAACATGGACTCTTTAAATGGACTGTGTGGATTTGAATCCAGGCTTGGCAACTTTCTATAGCGGTGGCTAAGGGCAAGTGATTTAAACTTTCCACATCTGTAAATAAGGATATTATAGCACTGTCCTCAAAGAGTGTTTGTGGGCTTCTCTGGTGGCACAGTGGTTAAGAATCTGCCTGCCAGTGTAGGGGACACAGGTTCGAGCCCTGGTCTGGGAAGATACTATATGCCACAGAGCAACTAAGCCTGTGCACCACAACTACTGAGCCTGCGCTCTATAGCCCATGCTCTAGAGCCCGCGAGCCACAACTACTGGGCCTGCATGCCACAACTACTGAAGCCCGCACACCTAGAGCCCGTGCTCCACAACAAGAGAAGACACCACAAGGAGAAGCCCGTGCACTGTAACAAAGAGTAGCCCCCGCTCACTGCAGCTAGAGAGAGCCCACGTGCAGCAATGAAGACCCAACACCGCCAAAAATTAATAAATAAAATAAATAAATTTATATATAAAAAGGGTGTTTGTAGAAGTTAACTGAGATAATCTATGTAAAATGCTTGGCATGGTTTCTGGCAAATGGTAAACATACTATAAATATTAATCCTCATTATCACCATGTTGTGGCTCAGCACGAGCCTCCCCAAAATATTCCACAGTGGCATATTGATTATTTTGAACTGAAGTTACCTGAGAAGTAGCCAATGCAAGAAGAAAACTCTGACCCTTCTCTGTTCCTCTAAAGCAGGAAATAAATCTCGCAGGTGAAAGGCACCCTCCGTGCATCTGGAGGTAGAAAGATACCCTTATTGCCAGAGATGGGGAATTCTGGGCTGAGAAGCCTGTATAAACAAACTTTGTTACTTTAATTCAGTGGTCCCCAACCTTTTTGGCACCAGGGACCGGTTTTGTGGAAGACAATTTTTCCACAGATGGGGGCGGAGGGGGGATGGTTCAGGTGGTATGGAGAGAGATGGGGAGTGATGGGGAGCAGCAGATGAGGCTTCGCTCACTCACCCGCTGCTCATCTCCTGCTATGCGGCACCATTTCTAACAGGCTGCGGACCGGCACCGGACTGCGGCCTGAGGGTTGGGGACCCTTGCCTTAATATACTACCCCAAACCCAAACTCTCTTTAGATTCCTCACTAAGTAAGCACCCAAAGCCTAAGTTTCCTTGTCCTGTCAATTCCTCACATAATTTTTTAAAATTTAATTTAATTAATTTATTTTTTGTACAACAGGTTCTTATTAGTTATCTATTTTATACATATTATTGTATATATGTCAATCCCAGTCTCCCAATTTATCCCACAACCATCACCATGCCACCCCCCCCACCCCTTGCTTTCCCCCTTGGTGTCCATATGTCTGTTCTCTACATCTGTGTCTCTATTTCTGCAAAATGGTTCATCTGTACCATTTTTCTAGATTCCACATACATGTATTAATATATATTTGTTTTTCTTTTTCTGACTTACTTCTCTCTGTATGACACTCTCTAGGTCCATCCATGTCTCTACAAATGACCCAATTTCATTCCTTTTTATGGCTAAGTAATATTCCATTGTATATATGTACCACATTTTCTTTATGCATTCATCTACTGATGGGCATTTAGGTTGCTTCCATGACCTGGCTATTGTAAATAGTGCTGCAATGAACATTGGGGTGCATGTGTCTTTCTGAATTATGGCTTTCCCTGGGTATATGCCCAGTAGTGGGATTTCTGGGTCATATGGTAATTCTACTTTTAGTTTTTAAGGAACCTCCATACTGTTCTCCATAGTGGCTGTATCACTTTACAATCCCAGCAACAGTGCAAGAGGGTTCCCTTTTCTCCACACCCTCTCCAGCATTTACTGTTTGTAGATTTTCAGATGATGCCCATTCTAACTGGTGTGATATGACACCTCATTGTAGTTTTGATTTGCATTTCTGTAATAATTAGTGATGTTGAGCAGCTTTTCATGTGCCTCTTGGCCATCTGTATGACTTCTTTGGAGAAATGTCTATTTAGGTCTTCCTCCCATTTTTTGATTCAGTTGTTTGCTATTTTAATACTGAGCAGCATGAGCTGTTTATATATTCTGGAGATTAATCCTTTGTCTGTTGATTCATTTGCAGATATTTTCTCCCATTCTGAGTGTTGTGTTTTCATCTTGTTTTTAGTTTCCTTTGCTGTGCAAAAGCTTTTAAGTTTCATTAGGCCCCACTTGTTTATTTTTGTTTTTATTTCCATTACTCTAGGAGGTGGGTCAAAAAGGACCTTGCTGTGATTTATGTCATAGAGTGTTCTTCCTATGTTTTCTTCAGAGAGTTTTATAGTGTCTGGTCTTACATTTTGGTCTTTAATCCATTTTAAGTTTATTTTTGTGTATGGTGTTAAGAAGTGTTCTAATTTCATTCTTTTACATGTAGTTGTCCAGTTTTCCCAGCACCACTTACTGAAGAGACTGTCTTTGCTCTATTGTATATCCTTGCCTCCTTTGTCATAGATTACTTGACCATATGTGCGTGGGTTTATCTCTGGGCTTTCTGTCCTGTTCCATTGATCTATATTTCTGTTTTTATGCCAGTACCATATTGTCTTGATTACTTTAGCTTTGTAGTATAGTCTGAAGTCAGGGAGTCTGATTCCTCCAGCTCCGTTTTTTTCCCCTCAAGATTGCTTTGGCTCTTTGGGGTCTTTTGTGTCTCCATACAGATTTTAAGATTTTATGTTCTAGTTCTGTTTAAAATGCCATTGGTTATTTGCTAGGGATTGCATTGAATCTGTAGATTGCTTTGGGTTGTATAGTCATTTTCACGATACTGATTCCTCCAATCCAAGAACATGGCATATCTCTCTATCTGTGCCATCTTTGATTTCTTTCATCAGTGTCTTATAGATTCTGAGTACTGGTCTTTTAGCTCCTTAGATAGGTTTATTCCTAGGTATTTTATTCTTTTTGTTGCACTGGTGAATGGGATTGTTTCCTTAATTTCTCTTTATGATCTTTTGTTGTTAGTGTATAGGAATGCAAGAGATTTCTGTGCATTAATTTTGTATCCTGCAACGTTACCAGATTCATTGATTAGCTCTTGTAGTTTTTTGGTGGCATCTTTAGGATTATCCATGTATAGTATCATGGCCTCATCAAACAGTGACGATTTTACTGTTCTTTTCCGATTTGGATTGTTTTATTTCTTTTTCTTCTCTGATTGCCATGGCTAGCACTTCCCAAACTATGTTGAATTATAGTGGTGAGAGTGGACATCCTTGCCTTTTCCTGATCTTAGTGGAAATGCTTTCAATTTTTCACCATTGAGAATGATGTTTGCTATGGGTTTGTCATATATGACCTTTATTATGTCGAGGTAGGTTCCCTCTATGCCCACTTTCTGGAGAGTTTTTATCATAAATGGGTGTTGAATTTTGTCAAAAGCTTTTTCTGCACCTATTGAGATGATCATATGGTTTTTATTCTTCAGTTTGTTAATATGGCATAGCACATTGATTCACTTGCATATATTGAAGAATCCTTGCATCCCTGGGATAAATCCCACTTGATCATGGTGTATGATCTTTTAAATGTGTTGTTGGATTCTGTTTGCTAGTATTTTGTTGAGGATTTTTGCATCTTTATTCATCAGTGATATTGGTCTGTAATTTTCTTTTTTTGTAGTATCTTTGTCCAGTTTTGGTATCAGGGTGATGGTGGCCTCCTAGAATGAGTTTTCGAGTGTTCCTTCCTCTGCAGTTTTTTGGAAGAGTTTGAGAAGGATGGGTGTTAGCTCTTCTCTAAATGTTTGATAGAATTCACCTGTGAAGCCATCTGGTCCTTGCCTTTTGTTTGTTGGAAGATATTTAAACACACTTTCAATTTAATTATTTGTGATTGGTCTGTTCATATATTCTATTTCTCCCTGGTTCAATCTTGGAAGGTCATACCTTTCTAAGAATTTGTCCATTTCTTCCAGGTTGTCCATTTTTTTGGCATAGAGTTGCTTGTAGTGCAACTCTTATGCACTACAAGCATAAGCATCTTATGATGCTTTGTATTTCTGTGGTGTCCATTGTAACCTCTTCTTTTTCATTTCTAATATTGATTTGAGTCCTCTCCCTCTTTTTCTTTTTTTTTTAAATTTATTTATTTATTTATTTTTGGCTGTGTTGGGTCTTCGTTTCTGTGCGAGGGCTTTCTCTAGTTGCGGCGAACGGGGGCCACTCTTCATTGCGGTGCATGGGCCTCTCACTGTCGCAGCCTCTCTTGTTGCGGAGCACAGGCTCCAGACGCGCAGGCTCAGTAGTTGTGGCTCACAGGCCTAGGTGCTCTGCGGCATGTGGAATCTTCCTAGACCAGGGCTTGAACCCGTGTTCCCCTGCATTGACAGGCAGATTCTCAACCACTGTGCCACGAGGGGAGCCCTCCCTCTTTTTCTTGATGAGTCTGGCTAATGGTTTATCAATTTTGTTTATCTTCTCAAAGAGCCAACTTTTAGTTTTATTGGTCTTTGCTATTGTTTTCTTTGTTTCTGTTTCCTTTATTTCTGCTCTGATCTTTATGATTTCTTTCCTTCTACTAACTTTGGGTTTTGTTTGTTCTTCTTTCTCTAGTTCCTTTAGGTTAAAGTTAGATCATTTACTTGAGATGTTTGTTGTTTCTTGAGGTAGGATTGTATTGCTAAAAACTTCCCTCTTAGAACTGCTTTTACTGCATCCCATAGGTTTTGGATCATCGTGTTTTCATTGTCATTTGTCTCTAGGCATTTTTTGATTTCCTCTTTGATTTCTTCAGTGATCTCTTGATTATTTAGTAACGTGTTGTTCAGCCTCCGTGTGTTTGTGTTTTTTACGTTTTTTTCCCTGTAATTGATTTTTAATCTCATAGCATTGTGGTCAGAAAAGATGCTTGATATGGTTTCAGGTCTCTTAAATTTACGGAGGCTTGATTTGTGACCCAAGATGTGATCTATCCTGGAGAATGTTCCGTGTGCACTTGAAAAGAAAGTGTAATATGCTGTTTTGGGTGGAATGTCCTATAAATATCAATTAAATCTATCTGGTCTGTTGTGGCATTTAAAGCTTGTGTTTCCTTATTCAGTTTTTGTCTGGATGATCTCTCCACTGGTGTAAGTGAGGTGTTAAAGTCCTCCGCTATTATTGTGTTGTTGTTGATTTCCTCTTTCATAGCTGTTAGCATTTGCCTTATGTATTGAGGTGCTCCTATGTTGGTTGCATATATATTTATAATTGTTTTATCTTCTTCTTGGATTGATCCCTTGATCTTTATGTAGTGTCCTTCCTTGTCTCTTGTAATAGTCTTTTTTTTAAAGTCTATTTTATCTGATATGAGTATTGCTACTCCAGCTTTCTTTTCATTTCCATTTGTATGGAATATCTTTTTCCATTCCCTCACTTTTAGTCTGTATGTGTCCCTAGATCTGAAGTGGTACTTTTGTAGACAGCATATATGTATATGGGTATTGTTTTTGTATCCATTCAGCGAGCCTTTATCTTTTGGTTGGAGCATTTAATCTATTCACATTTAAGGTAATTTTCGATATGTATGTTCCTATTACTATTTTCTTAATTGTTTTGTTTGTTTTTGTAGGTCCTTTTCTTCTCTTGTGTTTCCCACTTAGAGAAGTTCTTTTAGCATTTGTTGTAGAGCTGGTTTGGTGGTGCTGAATTCTCTTAGCTTTTGCTTGTATGTAAAGCTTTTGGTATCTCCATCAAATCTGAATGAGATCCTTACTGGGTAGAGTAATCTTGGTTATAGGTTCTTCCCTTTCATCACTTTAAATATACCGTGCCACTCCCTTCTTGCTTATAGAGTTTCTGCTGAGAAATCAGAAACAATTTAACAATCAGGTTAAATTGTTAACCTTATGGGACTTCCCTTGTATGTTATTTGTCATTTTTCCCTTGTTGCTTTTAATAATTTTTCTTTGTCTTTAAGTTTTGTCAGTTTGATTACCATGTGTTTCGGCATGTTTCTCCTGGGTGTAACCTGCCTGGGACTCTCTGAACTTCCTAGACTTGGGTGGCTATTTCCTTTCCCATTAGGGAAGTTTTTGACTATAATCTCTTCAAATATTTTCTCGGATCCTTTTTCTCTCTTCTTCTGGGACCCCTATAATGCGAAAGTTGGTTCATTTAATGTTGTCCCAGAGGTCTCTTAGGCTGTCTTCATTTCTTTTCATTTTTTTTTCTTTATTCTGTTCCGTGGCAGTGAATTCCACCATTTTGTCTTCCAGGTCACTTATCTGTTCTTCTGCCTCAGTTATTCTGCTATTGATTCCTTCTAGTGTATTTTTCATTTCAATTATTGTTTGTTCATCTCTGTTTGTTTCATCTTTAATTCTTCTAGGTGCTTGTTCTTTAATTCTTCTAGGTCTGTGTTAAACATTTCTTGCATCTTCTCGATCTTTGCCTGCATTGTTTTCCCGAGGTCCTGGATCATCTTCACTATCATTATTCTTTTTCTGGAAGGTTGCCTATCTCCACTTCATTTAGTTGTTTTTCTGGAGTTTTATCTTGTTCCTTCATGTGGAACATTGTCCTCTGCCTTTTCATTTTGTCTATCTTTCTGTGAATGTGGTTTTCGTTCCACAGGCTGCAAGATTGTAGTTCTTCTTGTTTGTGCTATCTGCCCTCTCCCTCACAAATTTATTTTTTATTTGTCTAATAAGTATAAAAAACTGATTGCTTTTGCCACTTCTTAAGTTCCATTTCTGTGAGACCTCTGTGCACACAAATTAAATTTATTTCTTTTTCTCATGTTTATCTGTCTGTGTCAATTTTATAATTATTCCAACCACAAGAACTCAAGATGGGTAGAGTGGGAAATTTCCCCCTCCCCAACAATGATCATTATCAAATGCTGGATAAATTAGCCTTCCTTATGTTTAATGACTCATGGTCTGTAATGGACAGTGTTGTTATAGTGCAAGGGTTGGGAAGCATTTTCTGTAATTGGCCTGATTGCATATATTTTAGAATCTGTGGGTCACTAACAGTCTTTGTTGAATATTCTTCTGTTTATGTTTGTAGTTTTACAACACTTTAGATATGTAAAAAACATTCTTAGTTCATATGAAAATAGACTGTCAAATAAATTTGGTGTATGGGCTACTGACCTCTCTGATATACATGGATGGAGAAATTAACTGAATAAATAAGCAGCATGGAATTAAGAGAAAGCATCTGTGTTCATTAATAAGTTAAGGTGAAAATGCTGATATTTATGGAGCATAATGTATGAGTGGGACGTTTCATGTCCAGACTTGGAAGAGGAAAGGAGTGCTTGCATGTTGGAGCTACTTAGATGGAAGAGGAAGAAAGTAGAATCACAAAAATGCCTATTATAGCATCAGAAATAAATGTTATGTAAGAGCCCCAGAATAGCACGATGGCTGTAAACATGTCAGATATAAAAGCCAAGAGCCTAATTACAGTTCCCATCTAGTCTAATCCTGTTACCATTAGCAACAGGGAGGACAGCATCTGGGTTTGCTATCCTACTAGTCTGATTTTTTTCTAGCTTTTCTCCCCCCCAGCAATTGCTACCACTGTAGAGTACTGTAGGGAAAGAGATATCCAAAGACGTCTGCTGTCTGTTTTAGACCACGCCTCCTGGGGTGAAGGGACAGTCTCTTGGTGAACTTTTTATAGGTCATGATTGGTTCCTTGCTTTGGAAATCCTACAATAAAGTTTTAGTTCATTCATTCAAAACAGATTAACTTCTGGAAATAGATTCATGCTAACCTATTTCTATAAGGTGTGCTTGGCTCCAGAATAAGACATTGATTGTTTTCACTATTCCCATCCCCCTGCCCCCCACCTCCTCCTGTTGTCACCAATATTATTTCCACTCAGGAAACCAGTTTGGCACAAGGTTGCTTAGTTAGCAAAGAATTAGACAAAGAGGATTAGATATTCTTAAGGAATGTGTACCTCAAGCTAAGGCAGCCTGATGGATTGCTTTTCTCTACTCTAGAGATATTTGTATCAAGAACCAGGAATCAAAGAACTTTTCTGTCTAGATAGTGCTGAATTAAGACTGACAAACTCTTACTCTCCAATTCCCTTTTCTGTTAGTCACCAAATCACTATTTCCTCCAATGTAACTGGATAGTTTATAGCTTTCTAAAATGATTATGTCAGCATTTCAGAGCCTACTATGTGCCAGGTTATATAGTGGGAATATGGTGCTGAACAGAAAGCAAATTACTGGCCCTCAAGGAACTCACAGTTAAATTTAGTACTATAATGACTATGAGAGTGGTAAGCTTAGACATGCACAGAACACTGAACAAAGACACCAGACTCAGCCTGCAGGAATTAGAGTAAAATGATGCTGGAGGAGTTAAGAAATAAGAGGTAGAAGAACTCTTCAGTCAGAGAGAACAGTATGTGTAAAGGAAGACTGTATACCATGCCCAGCTAGCTATAGATAATTTTGTGTGGCTCAAGTGATGGGTGGGAGCAGGGATGCCAGATTGGAAGAATATAGACATGAACAGGGGCCAGGTTATGACATCTTATATATTATTGTAATGAGTTTATGTTTCATCTGAATGGCAGTTGGGAATCTTCTCCTGGGGTAAGTTGTTTCTGCAGATTAGTGTTCTAATGGTTTATGACTTCATTTTACTAGAGGATGACTTTTTATTGACATAGTGCTAATTTGTTTTGGGTAGAAAACCCTATTTGGAGCTTATGGTCACTTCTGTATAAATTGGTATTTTATTGGTTTGCAATTGGTATAAAACTGCTGCATAATAGGCCATCCAAAAAGTCAGTGGCTTAAAACAACAATTTTTTATTCTAGTAGGTCTGTGGGTTGGCTTGGGATTGTCTGATGTAGGCTTAGATTACTTAGGAGGTTCTGGTGATCTTGGCTGGGCTCATGCTACAGTTCTCTGGGGGTGGATTGATCGTGTTGTCTTTGACTAAGATGACTTTTGCACATGTGCCTCTAAGCCTCCTCCTGAGATTAAGAGGCTACCCTGGGCATGCCCCACTCATGGTGATGGTAGAGGTGTTGGAGAATGAGAACCATTTAAGACCTAGGCTTAGAAATGTCACACCATTACTTCCTCCCTCTCTATAGACCAAAGCAAGTAACAAGACCAAGCCCAACATCAATGGAGTAAGTATATTAGTCCCATGGAAGTGAAGTGAGGAGGATGGAATGAATATGTCTTAAAAATAATCTATCATAGGAATAATAATAATAATAATAATAATAATAATAATAGTATTTTTTGTGTGTGAGGATTAAATGAAAAATAATCCCTGTAAGGTACTCAGCATAGAGTCTATCATATAAAAAAGCATTCTGCTAGCTGCTATTATTATTATTATTTGTTACATAGTAAAGTTAAATGATTTTGTGTATTTGTCAGTTCTGGAAGGAAATGAATGTCACTCCCAAAGTTTGGGTTGAAGATGATTTATTGGAGGTATTATTTACAGAGATGGGCATGATTAAGGGAAATCATAAAAAATTGGAAGCCATTACCACCCTTATGCCTGAGAGAAAATATTTTACCTGGATTCAATAACAGCTTTAGCTACGGGAGAGGTGCTGCCTGATAGGAGCTGTGGCCTTAGAGAAAAGAACATAGCCACTGCCAAAACCTTGGCCTAGCAGGGAGGGAGCTGGTGGAACAAATACCTTGACCTTTCTCTTCTCGTACTCTCTGGTTTTCTGCCACATCCTCACATTAGCTGATCCCAGCCAGAAGCCAAAAGGCAAGGAATCTTAGTGACTTAGCCTGTATAAGTCAGCATCCCGGGGTGCAGAATAAGGAAGAGAAAGGTGGGGAATGGATGTGAAGGGGTAAACAGGATAACCAGCATGCTTTCTGAGTCAATGAGTTTTCAAATAAAAAATATCCCTTTTCTTCTCTTTAGTATTTTTTTAATTAGAATCTGGCTTTCCAGAAAAGTTTGTTGCTTTCTCTTCCTTTTTTATTTTGTTGTGTGCACATGTCACTACCAAAAACATTATAAGCCTAAAGTGTCAGTGGTTTCATTATTCAACTAAGCACAAAGAAAACTGTGCCTAAATAAGGGGACCAGACCAAACAGCACATGGATAAGGGATTGAATCAGTGTCCTGAATCAGTAGAGAATCTATTTTCACAGTTTTGAAATTGGATCATTGATGCTGCAGAATCAGAAAACACCTCTTCCCTCATTGCTTTTCGAAATTATTTTATGCTGTGGAGTGATTCAACATTCCTGCGAAATTGAGCAGAGAGATCATCATGGTTTAGAGACAAATGACCTCATGGTGAATTTGGCCCATCTTTGCTGTCAGCTAGCCAAAGTCTTCTGAAAAATGCTAGAAAAAGTATTTCCATATAAAATAGTTCTCATCATAATTAAATTCTCTACTAACAAAAAGGAATTTTTTTTTCACATGTTTAGAATCTGGGCAGAAATTCTGATTCTTTTTCTTTCTTTTCCCCTCTATAGGCTGTCTTTCTTCTGTTTCTTATATTTCTGTTTTATGTATTTTTCGTTTCTCTCTTAGTTTTATTCTCTTCTTTTTTTTTTTTTTTGGAAGGGTCATTCATTCTGACAGATCATAGTCACAGGCATTCATTCATCTGTTTAACAGGTGTTTGTGAAGCACTCCTTGTGACGTGGAGACAGGGCAGCCTCTCCTTTCATTATATTATGTGGATGGCCAACCTGTCTTTACCTATAGTGTTTTATTCAGTTCTGTTTTGCTATTTTCTTGTAGTATTTTTTATTTCTTCCCTGGCAGTCTGTGAATTTCTTCTTGTGATTATATTTACTTTGTCATGAATTCCCAATTCCCAATACTTTGTCTTGACTCATTAGTATAAAAGAGCCCATTTCTTTACCTGTCAAATTTGGAGATGGGGACCCTTTTGCCTTCCAGGTTGAAGGTAATGCTGACATTTAAAAAGACCAACTACTGACCTGCCTGTGGCCAAGTTTCTACTTACAGTTTCCAAAGGGTTGGAAGGTTTGTTCAGACCCACGGAACTGGCAGCAAAGTATATTTGGACAGTTTGTGGTTAATCTCAAAGCCCAGAGCCTGGGACTAACCATATTTTTTCAATATCCATCTCAAATGTTTATCTTATATCTCCTACTTGGGTCAAGCATTTCATAGAATGTAAGCTCCACGAGAGCAGGGCCCTTGTTCTTTGCCATGTCCATAGTACATGGTACATAGAGCAATGACATAGAAAGTGCTCAATAATAAATGTTTGTTTGTAGAATAAATGTATTATCCATGTCAATGGTATAGGAGGGACTTACAGAAGATGAACCAGGAGAGGGGGAAGTAAACTCACATTTCATGAACTACTATGTGCCAGTTACTATTCTGTATATAATTTAATTTATTCTTACAATAATCCTATGAGATGATTGTTATTTCTCTATTTTATGTGAGGAAATTGAATCTCATAGAAGTTAAGTAACTTGGCCAAAGCTACACAGCCAGTTTGTGGCAAAAGTGGAATTCAAACCTGTTTGTCTGATTCTAATGTGTATCTTCTTCCCCCTCTATATTGCTTACTTGTTATCCAGGAATATATGAAGATAAAGGAACTGGATCCATGGGTGGAGGGGGAGTTTGATATATACTAAGGGCTGCAAATTTTCTATGACATTTAAAACATTTTTGTGTTTTTCTTTCAAACATAGTATAAAAGAAATAAATTTAAAGCCTATTTGGGATTGTTTGGATAACCACTTTATAACTAAGCGCTGCTGCATGATTTCCTGGAAGACCTGTACTTGTGCTTGTGTTTATAGTTTCACTGAAGACAAGTGGTACTCTTTAAATGTCACAGCCTATTGTAAAGAGAACAGAGGTGGACTTTATCCATAATCACTGCTTTACACCAAGCTAAGGCCAAGTGACATCAAGGCATGGTTAACAAAATAATTTGCATAGTAATAGTGAGTATCCTTTATGTTGGATGTAGCAGCTTAGCTTCAGCAAAACATTATCATTCATCACATTAGATTAATGTTAATTTGAAGTTTATTGGTTTAGGAGTTTTGCTTTATTCAATTTATAGTTTTCAATTTTTATAGTTGTATAGGCGTTAGAAGCATAAGTAATTTATACCTAGTTTTATTTTTGTATGTTCTTAAATGATTCTATAATAAAATGTATTGCCAACATGATAGTGTTTCCTATTTCAAATTTTCTCTTTTAAAATACATAACACTTTATTAAAGTATGAAAAATTTATATAGCTGCTTGTGAACTAGTATATGTCTCTCATTTGATTGTAAGCTTCTCAAAGACAGAATCCATGTGATACTCATTTTGCAATCCCTACTCCACACCCTGATACCTAGCATGTGGATGGTGTCAGCATGCAGGGGTAGGGAGTGCATGGTGTCAGGGGTAGGGAGTGGATGGTGTCAGGGTGCAGGGGTCATTCAGTCATCCAACAATAAGAACATCCAACAACTGAGAACCTACAATTCCAGGCACTATTAGTTTCTTCCTTTGTGATTTGATAATTTTTTTAGTGTTATGCTTGTGTTCTTTTCTCTCTACTTTTTATGTATCTATTGTGGTTTTTCATTTGTGGTTACCATGGGGTTAATATATGTTGACCTATAACTATATCTACTTGTTTTAAACTGATTGTCATTTAAGTTGAAACACATTCTAAAAGATCCACATTTTTTACTCCCCTCTTCCATGTTTTGTGGTTTTGATGTCCTATTTTACCTCTTTATGTCTATCCCTTAACCATTTATTGTGGTTATAGTTGCTTTTTGTCTTTGTACTAGCTTGAGTGGTTGATCCACAGCCTTTACTGTATATTTGCTATTACTAGTGGTTTTTTCCTTTCCTATAGATACTTACTTCTTGTTGTATAGCCTTTTCTTTTCCACTTACAGTGTTCCTTTAACAGTTTTTGTTCATATTGATGAACTCTTAGTTTTTGCTTCTCTCAGAGGTTCTTTATGTCTTCTTCAATTCTGAATGATAACCTTGTTGGGTAGAGTATCCTAGGTTTTAGGTTTTTCCGTTTCAGCACTTTAAATACATCATGCCACTCCCTTCTGGCTTGCAATGTTTCTGCAGAAAAATCAGCTAGTAGCCTTATGGGGATTCCTTTGTATGTGACTCTGTTTTTCTCTTGCTGTCTTTAGAATTTTCTCTTTAAATCTTGCCATTTTATTTATGATATGTCTTGGTATGGGTCTTTATGAGTTCAACTTACTTGGGACTCTCTGTGCTTCCTGCACCTGGAAATCTATTTCCTTCTTCAGCTTTGGGAAGCTTTCAGCCCCACTTTCATCAGATACATTTTCTATTCCTTTCTGTCTCCCATCTCCTTCTGGGACCCCTATAATGCAAATGTTAGTATGCTTGATGTTGTCCTAGAGGTGCCTCAAATTATCTTCAGTTTTTAAAATTTGTTTTGCTTTTTGCTCTTCTGATTGGGTGATTTCCATTATCCTATCTTCCCGATTGCTTATGCATTCTTCTGTATCACCTAGTCTGCTATTAATTCCTTCTAGTGTATTTTTCGTTTCACTTATTGTATTCTTCAGCTTGACATGTTATTTTTTATATTTTCTAGTTCCTTATTAAAATTCTCACTGTGTTCATTTATTCTTTTCCCAAAATCAGTAGGCATTCTTGTTTCTAATGCTTTGAACTCTTTATCTGGTAAATTATTTATAGGTTTTTTCAGCGTCTTTTTTTCTTGTTCTTTTGTTTGAAACATATTCCTGTCTTCTTATTTAACTTTCTCTGTCTCTATGAAATTAGGTGAAACAGTCTCCCAGTCTTCAAAGGGTGTCCTTGTGTCGGAGCATCCCTATGCAGTTTGCACATGCAGTGCACAGTGGCTTTGGTGGGAGAACTGGATCTGAAGTGAGCATGCATCACGTCTTCCCCTGGGGTGTGCTGGAAGCTACCATCTTAATGGGAGATAGGGCTAGAGATGGAGGGGCTAGAATCAGAGCCAGGTGTGAGCCAGGACTTCTCCTGTGCTCACTGGCTGTCACCTCCCTATTTGGAGTGGGGTTGGGGCCCAAGATGCTGGTGCAGAAGACCTAAGGGTTAGGTCCAAGCTTATTCAGTTCCTTCTAATTGTGTGCACTTTCCTTGGCAGTGGTACCTCTGCTCTAGTGCAGAGCAGCACCAGAGCCAGAGGGACTGGAGCAGGCATCTGGTGCAGGCTGGGGTACACCCTGGGATGGTCGTGGAAAGCCAGCCAGAGTCCAGGCAGTTTTCAATCTGCTTCTTCTGTGCTGTTCCCGGGAGTAAGCAAGCTTGTATGTGTATGCTTCATGAGCAGAGGCTTGGTTTCTTACAGCCTTCTGGTAAGTCCCACTGGGTTTCAAACCAGCTAAAGGGACTCGTCTTCCTAGTGGTGGACCCCAGGGTTGGGGTGCCCAATATGTGGCTCAAACCTTTCACTCCCTGTGGACGATCCCTGAGCCTGTGATATTCCCTTCCTCTTCTGTGTCCCCTGCTAGGGGTGCAGTGCGGTTCCTGGGCAAGAGTCGCTCCATATGTAGGTGTGTTTTTGATGTGTATGTTTGGGGAAGTGAGCTCGGAGTTCTCCTACTTTGCCATCTTGATCTCCCTCTTGCGTTGTGACTTTTGTATCAACCTAGGTAATAATATAGCCTAAGTAGAGGAGGTGATACATAGGGTTTTGTGTACATTTACATGCGTATAGATATCACTTAATATTTATTGAATTGCATAGACCAAGATATTTACATATATGTCCTCATACTCTAACTTTCTTCTCTCCTCCCTCTACTATTATTACCATTCCCAATGGTCAAAATTAATAAAGAAAGATTATGAAGCTAATGCACAGTAAGATACCAGAGATGTGATTAAGATAAGTATGAGTATCACTTCAGAGGTTTTTAGAAAACGTAACTTTAGGCCTTAGGATTCCAATATCAACCCTGAGTGTACTTTTTAGGTCCAGAGCCCCACCTTTCCTGTGTTCAGTTTTCCTTAAGTAATGAGGGTTTCCTGTACAAATTCAGGTGCAAGTAAAAAAGGGCAGAATCTCAAACACTGTATTAAGCCTGAAATATCATTCGAGACATAAATCAAACTCTAATTCGGATAGTGGGTAAGAGCAGGGATTCTAGGATCAAACAAATCTGGGTTAGAATCCTGATTCTACCATATAGGAGGAATCTCCTTAACTTCTTAACTTCTCTCTGCCTTAGTTTTCTCAACTGTGAAATGGAGATAATAATAGAAGCAAACTCATAGGTAGTTGTAAGGTTTGGGGGAATAATAAGTGTGAATTTCTTACCATATCTGGAACATAGAGAGGGCTCAATAAATGTAAGCCCTTATTATTGTTGTTGTTGTTAACTACTAGGTTATCCTGCCGTACCCTCAGCTGTAATGCTCCCAACTCTAATCTTTACCACTATGCTAACTCTCTGTTTTGGCTTCTGTTCCTCCTACCATTATATTAAATGACTTTTTCTGCTTTATTAAAAAAAAAACTTCTCAAGTGAAAGGAACTGATTCATTTAGTCTATCACCACCCTTGTAAGGCAGAATTCTTATACCAGGCCGTTTCAGAACCTACCATGCAGTCTAACAATTGACTGATCTTGGGTCAGGTGCTCAGCAATCACCAGGCAGGCTGGTATAGCTTATGAGTAGGAAATCCCTCAGAAGGGGAATGGAGGTCTGTCAGGCACTCTGGTGCTTCCTAAAAGAGGATGGGGAAGCATGTACCTGCCATGTGGCTTGAAAGGGAGTACAGAAAAAAAGAGCCAAATTGTAATACTTTGATTAATAACAAATATGGTGCTTAAATGAGTCAAAGTTATATTGTTTGTTTAGGTAACTCATCATTAGTGAGTTTGGGCAGCCAGGAAAAAGAAGTTTGGAAATAAAACAACAGACCAAACAGGTCACTCAGGGCAAAACCTGTTTTTGTGATGTATGACTAGAGTCTGTCCAAGTTTCTGACAAACAGTTGTTACCTAAAGAGGAACAGAAAGTGGAGTCAGCCTTTCAGAATCTATTGACTCTAACCTCTTGTGAATTATAGGTAGTTATGCAGCTTCTTGGAGAGATTTCTTCCCATGATAGTCTGACCTCAAGTGCTCTCAAGATCATTTTGTGCTGAGTGTTTCTACTATATCATTTGTATTAATTCTTTTAGGCTAAAGGTAGAAAAAGAAATGGTAACACTAATTTTTCTTTTAATGAATCAGTTGGATGACAGGGAGGGATGGGCATTTTTCTTGGATCTACAAAGCTAAGTCCTAAAGCTCCAACTGGAAAAATAGTGACAGCTGTTAGTTGTTATGTATCCTTTAGAGATAAGGTTCTGATGTGCTTGGCATCTGCCTGCATAGTGACTGTTAGAGGCTTATTCTTATATTTCTAGATACAGAACAAGCCATGACTATAGTGGAAATCTTCTTTGAGAATCAGGAGATTCAAGTCCTGGTTTAGTCACTACTAGCTTTATGTTCTTGGAGAAGTCACCTTAATTCACCAGCTCCAGTTTCATCATCTGTACAGTGAGGGGTTAATAAGATGATTCTCATCACTCTCACAGTTCTAGCACTGCATGATTCAGACTCATGGCTTCTTTTCTTTTTTGTATTAGTCCATTCAACCTTTTGTTTCCAGATCACGCCTTGCAGTTTTATGCCTCTATCTTTTGAACCATATATATTCTTTGCTCATTCATTCATTAACTTCTGTATCCATCCTTTCATTTATTGATTCTCTAATTCCACATTTATTGAGTATATACTATTTTCCTAGCAGTGATGTTACAAAATTTACTGACATGATCTTTGCTCTCAAGATCCTAAAAGTCAAGTCAGAATATAACCATATCTCTGCCTGCTTTTCCAGCCTTGTGTTATACCATTCTCTTTCTTTATTGGATTTCTTTAATGTCTTTGCCATGCTTTCTTCTTCCTCAGTTTCTGCACATTCTTCATCCCTTCCACTTCCCTGTCCTTAAATTCCCATGCCTGAAAATGCCTACTTATCCTTAGGGCTCAGTCAAAAGTTCTTCCTCCTTTGGGAATTAAACTCCCTAGGTTAGACTTTCTATCATGTGCAGTTGACCCTTGAAGAACACAGGTTTGAACTGTGCGGGTCCACTTACATGGATTCTTTTCAATAGTAAAAACTGTAGTACTACCCCATCCATGGTTGGTTGAATCTGCAGGTGCAGAACCATGGATAAGGAGGAACCTTGGCTAGGGAGGGACAACTATAAGTTATGCATGGAGTTTCAGCTGTGCAGAGGGTTGGCTCCCCTAACCCCTTCGTTTTTCAAGGGTCAACCATATTCTCATTAATTATGCTTTCTACTTCTAGCCTGACATTCATGACACTATAGTAATAACTTGGTAAACCATTACATATGTCCATAATATGTCCAGAAAGAAAACTTTACTTCTGGATAATATGAATGTACATGTGTCCCCAAGGATGCTTCAGAATTCTTATTTTCCTTTCCCATCTATCTGTTCATACAGAGTCCACCTCTGATGGACATAATATTTCTTTCCTTTATGGTCTTCCTACCTTTTTCTCCTTTTATTCTCCTTGTCTGATAGCTTCCCCTTCAGAAGGAGATTCCATTTATTGTCCCCTGAAGAGTTGGAGGGAGTGTTGTATTTTCAAGTTTACATATCTTTGAAGGTTAGTTTAGACCCTTAGGTACTTCAGAGTGAAAAATCTACAAGACAAACAAATCGTTCTGTGCCTAACCTATTATAACTTAATTTCAATGTGTTAACTGTGCTAATAAACATTTTGTTTCTTTGCTCCCCAAAAAACAAAAGAGGAGGGAAATAGAGTGAAGGTAGGGAAATTTGTTTTGCCTCATTGTTTAGTATTCTTTTTTTCTGCTAGACTGTTAGTTTTTGTCAAGGCAGAGACCAATCTGTCTTATTCACTGCTGTATTTCCAGTGCCAGGCACAAAATACATGCTTAGTAATATTTGTGGGATAAATGAATGAATGAATGAAGGGTGAAAAAAGATATACTAACAAACTGATTTTTACCCTACAGTGTGAGATGTTCTATAGCATAGTTATATGATATTCCTATTTGGGTAAATTATATTTAAAGAAGATAATGTACGTATTATAGTTTTGTAGATCCTAAAACACTATATAGCTACTTTGGCAAGACACTGATAAGCTCTATACTGCAATGGTTCTCAAAGTATGGTCCCTGGATCAGCAATATCAACATCACCTGGAAATTTATTAGAAAAGTAAATTTGGGGCCACATGTTAGACCTACTGAATTGGAAATTCTAGGGTGTGGCCCAGTAATCTGTTTTTTAAATCAACTCTTCAGGTGATATTGGTGCATGATAAAATTTGACCACCACTGCTCACAAGGGATAAAAAGTGGAGTGTGACTTGGCCTATAACTTTGCAAAGCTTAGATGTAAGGAGATAAAACATATATACCAGTGACATGGGGCTGTAAGAATCACAAGATAAATGCAAAGTGCAAAGGCAATAGAGGGGAGGATGGGAGAAATGACTTGTGGTGGAAGAGGCTTCAGGGATAAAGAACATTTGAGCTGGAACTGCTGAGTCATGGTCCATAAAACACTCTAGATGAAGAGAAAAACAAAATAAACAAATAAAATCCCTGTAAACCCAGACCAAAACAAAGAAAATCCTACAATTATTCTAGACATAAAAAATCAGTTTGTAATAGTTAAGACCACAGGCTTTGGAGTTAGACATATGTGGTTCCTATCCTGACTCCAAAAGTTATGAGCTAAGCAAACTGGGCAAATTTCTTAACTTCTCTCTTCCTGAGTTTCCTCCTTTGTAAAGTAGGTAAAATAGTAGTTCTTATGTCGTAGGATATTTGGGAATAGTAAATGAGATAATGTATTACATGTAGTGCTTAACGTGCTATGGTAAAGCCTTGATAAATGGTACTTATTATTATTACTAACACAGAAATAAGCTATTGAAGTTTAAAAGTTGCATAAGGGGTCTTCATCTAGACAACCAAGAAGAATTTACATCTTCTATTTCCTAGATGTAATTTTCATTCTTTTTTATTTAAAAAAATTTTTTTAATGTTTATTTTTAAGACATTAAAAGAAACTTTGAAGCAATCTCAAACTTGAACGTTCAATACAAAAATTTTTATCTTGAACTATTTGAAAGTAATTGGTCAACTTGTTGTTCCATCACCTCCTGATACATTAGTATTTCCTGTGAACAAGGACATTCTCCTATGTAACTGCAAGGTAACCAACAAAATCAGGAAATTAACAAATGTCCCAATAAAATTGTGTTATAGTGAAGAATTCAGTTTAGAATCACATGTGGCCTTTAGGTGTCATGTCTTTTTGGTTTCCTTAATTCTGGAATAGTTCCTCAGCCTTAACTTGTTTTCTGTGACTTGGACCCTTCTGAAGATAGGAGTATCACAGAAGCAAGGCTGTGTTCTTTTCACTGTATCCTATCGGGTGGCTCATGATTATATTTGCTCCATTTACTCATGATGTTTACTTTGAATACTCGATTGATGTGTTCCAGGTTTTAGGCTTCTCCACTGTGAGGTTACTCTTTTCCATTTTGTGTATGTTTATACACGTACATGTTTACATCTATGTGAATATTTATGTCTATTAAAAACCATGAGCTCACGCTAATCCAGTACCACATAGTTCATTATAGTTTTCTTTATTTTCATATTTTGACTCCCTTTTCTGAAAAACTTTCATTATCCTTATTTTATTTACTTATTTGGTCAATCTCCCTATATGTAACCAGTCTTCCATTATCACTGCCACAGACACACTTCTTACCAAACTTAGGTTCTCACAACCCTCACTAGGCCACCCGTCTGCATAGATGACCTCCTCACCCTATGTAGCCGTGACAAAGCATCCCAGGCCTTCCCACAGCATGGGTACCCTCCTCATAGAGGTCAGGCTCTGAGCCAATGCTCCAACAATATCTGAACTGTTTGGCCCTCTTCAACTTGTTTTGGTTTCAACAGCTCACATCTGGCTACCTCTCTGTGAGAACTCCTTCCTTAGTCTGTCAGTCTCTGTAACTGCTCTGGGCCGCCTTCACATGTTGATGTCCTCTTCACCCTCCTTAAGCTCTGGCACCCTGCTCTGAGCCAACATAGCTCCTTTGCTCAACCTCCTCCACCACCAGAATAGGCCTTGCTCTACTTTATCTAATGGCTTTAGAACTGAATTGTTCAGTAAGGAAGGAAGGGGAAGGTAGGGTAGGGAAGGGAATGGAAAAGGAGAAGGGGGATGGGGAGAGGAAGAGGAAAGTAAGAGGAGCTCATAGATGTATTTTTCGATAAATCAAGAGTAAGTATTACTGTTTTTCAAAGATGGTGAATAGAACTATTATCATGAAGTTTTTCTCATCTGGGGAATAGGTAAGATGGCCTTCTTGTTTGATTATGGGGTCTGTATGGCTTTCCACCTGTTTCAAGATTATTGCACAACATTAGCTAGTCTAAAAGAGAACAGCAAAGCTTCCTGTCACACTTGTAGACTGCAATGGATTGGATAGTTCTTGTACCATAAAAACCATCTATCTGTAGGCTGGCTTTCCACTCTCACTTCAGAACAAAAGGTAGTATACTTTATTTAGCCAATATATAGGTAAGCTACTAATAGCTTTAATATATAGGGTAGCATATTTTCTAACCTGTACTTTTGTATTTGGGCATATGATTTTCCCTCATGCAGACCTTTTAGATATTGGGGAAGTTGGGAAGAAAGGGAGGTGACATGTTCAATAGCTCTAGACTTTATTTTTCTACAATTTTATTTAAGCAGTATGTTTTAGTAAGTTGAGTTAGCACAGTAGATTGTAAGGTTAATATAATATAATGGATATGCTTATACCTGTGCTATAAGGATATACATATGATAATTTTACATAATTAATATAATCTATCAATTTCAATCAATTATAATATAATTATGTCATTTATGATAACATAATTATAATAATGGAAATTATACCATAATTATAATAAAATATTATCATAAATTTTATAGGAGTATATTTTCAATAATTTTAACAATCTAAAATTGGTCTTTCAGATAAATTGGTACACTGATGCTGCAGAACAGTATTCTTTTTGAGATTAGCCATCAGCTGTCACTTCTTGGACCAGTTCCAAATGAAGTGATTACAGACTGTCATTTAAATCAATCCTTTTGGAGTAGTAGAATGTGACACTTTTCTCAAGTGGTAGTTGACATTAGGTGTTTAATCTGCCAAAGAAACACCCTTCACCTCATGTTACACGTAGAAAAGACTAAGCTTTTGGTATTCATCAATAAAGCTCTATATAGTCTTATGTTATAATTCAGAACTATATGTCCAAAATAAGAAAAAAGTAAAGGCAAAGTGAAACAAATTGAAAACAAAGAAGAAAATATTTTGGCAAGTTGTAATAAGAGTACCTGTGTACCAGATTCGAGGAGATGAGAGGGACACTGTCTTTCTGCATATCAGAGACAGAATTTTATTTTCCTACTTAACACATGGCTCTATCTCTAGGTATAACTTCTCTCTGTAGACTGAATACTATTCTGGCCTCATCTGAGTTGTAGTTGGATTGATCATAAAATTGTATAAAATCACCATTAAACAGAATATTAAGTAAATCTGTACTTACGTGCCTGACAGTAAAGTTTTCCCCACAGTCTGGTTTCTTATTTCATACCTATCTTGTCATCTTTTTATCTTCTGCTTCTTATTTTCTGTTAAAGTCATCTCCAATTCCACAGGAAAAATTGTTACAATAGTATTGCATAACTAGTATTTATTGAATACCCTGTATTCATGGCATGTGTAAAGCAAACCTGAATTGTTGATGCCAATTATGCCATCTGTAGTAACCTCTTTTTAATGTTTAAAATTTAACATTGTCTCCAAGCTTAACTATGCTGACCGTCTGTAGCTACCTCTATGCAGAAACATCTTTGCCTCCCCTTGGTATTCATCAGCTAGGAAGATACGGTCCCTGGAGCCCAAACTCTCATTCTGTTTGAGTTTCCGCTGATGGGGAGAGAAACTCAATAGCTTCTGCTAAGCACTGTGCAGTTGAGATTAGTTAAAATATTCTTGGTAACAGGTCTTGGAAAGTTTTTGAAAGAGTTTCTTAGGTTTGGTTTTCCTTCCATCTGGTGATCTGAAGAATTTCCTAAATGATATTTTAGTCCTGCATTTACAATGAGATATGCTTGTTTTAACATCGATACCATTCAATTAACCCCTAATGTTCCATTAGGCATATTACTGAGCATGTTGTAGCAAAAAGAGTGTAGGCTTTTGTGTCAAATGTAGATTCTAATCCTAGCCTCGCTACTGCACAGCCCTGTGACCTTGAGTAAGTCTCAGTTTCTCCATCTTTAAAATATAGGTGTAATAATAATGCCTCATAATATGATTGCAAGGACTAAGTAAAATAAATGCTGTTTCAAAGTGTGGCTGCCGAACATATGGTGGGTAAACGACAAATGCTAATTTCTTTCTTCATTTCTTCCCTCAATGAGCAATATCAATACCTAAACACAGACTGGGAGATATGTGGGATTTTTTGGGGGTGGGGAGGAAATGTGGAATTTATGCAAGAATATGGAGTTTAAAACTAAGATCATACCAGATTACCTATAGTTTCTTATCTTTCCAGGATTTGTAGAGTTTATATGGTAAACCTTTGTGAGGTTAAAAAGGATGTATAACATTCCTGTATCTTGGATGATTGATGTAAAACTGAAGTTTAATTATCTCTTAGATATAGAATAAAATGTACCTGGTGGTAGTTTGGGAATATAAGTGCTGATAAAAGGTAGCTGATTTGCATTAACAATATCTTGAGTTTATTTAGTGCCTGCTTTTTGAGCAACTTGAAGTATCACACTTATTCATCAAAGAGATATTTTGAATTAAAGTTTGTTTTAGGGGTTGTATTTTTAAGAACCTTTTTTTTTTGAGGCAAAAAAATACTGCATTTTGCTTCATGCACATCTTATTGCATTTCTATTAACATTTCTGTTTTAATTAGCTTTTTTTTTTTACTTGTAAGTAACAGTTTTCTGCCTCCTTTTCAAGTATTAATTCTACTTTATTGCTCCAAGTGTTCACTCTTAACTGTTCTGGAAGAAATGACTCCTACCTAAGCATATTCTGTGTTCAGGTTTCCAGCATTTAATGAGACCTCCTGTGTACACAGTATTGTTCAAAGATGATGTATTAATCAAAAGAATAATAGCATTTACTGAGTATGTTCTATGTAACTGTTCAACTGTTTGAAGTACTTATGTATGTAAATTTTTTAGGTGAAAAACTGAGGCTTAAAGAGTTTAAATGTCTTGCCAAAAGTCATACATTTAGTAAGTAGCAGAGCCAGGGCCTGTCTGACTTCAGTGCTCGTGCTTTAACTTCTAGATTACTATACTACTTCACTTTTGCACTACTGATCTACCTCTCCCATCACATTCTGCACTTTATACTTTGTTCCCCTTGGAGTCTTTTTTCTCTAGATATTTCTTAAAATGTTCCTGGATATTTCTCAATGCCATACTTATCCCTAATATCTCCTAGTCACCTTCCCATTTTTTAAAACTTTATATTTTGAAATAAGTTCAAATCCACGGAAAAGTTGCAAGAGTAGTACAGAGAGCTCCTGTATATTTACTTTACTCAGATTCACCAATTGTTTACATTTTGCCCTATTTGATTTATCATTCTTTCTATATGTGTCTTTCTTTCTCTGTATATTTATATACATACATACATACACATGTATATGTGCATATTATTAATGAACCATTTGAGAATGATTTGGGGACATCAGGCCCCATTATGACTAAATAATTCAATGTCTGTTTCCTAAAAACAAGAATATTTCCTTACATAGTGCAGTTATCAAAATCAGGAAATTTTACATTGATACAATACTATTATCTAATGCACAGTCCATATTCAGTTTCAGCAGTAGTCACCAAAATATATTTTATAGCTATGTTTCCCCAGTCTATCAGGATCTATCCAGGATCACACATTACATTTAATTGTCATGCCTCTTTTTTCTTTTATATTTTGTTTATTTATTTATTTGGCTGTGTTGGGTCTTAGTTGTGGCATGCGGAATCTTTCATTGTGGCACGCGGGCTTCTCTCTAGTTGTGACATGGGCTCCAGAGTACGCAGGCTCAGTAGTTGCAGCACACGGGCTCCCTAGTTGTGGCACGCAGGCTCAGTAGTTGTGGCATGCGGGCTTATTATTATTGCCCCACGACATGTGGGATCTTAGTCCCCTAACCAGGGATTGAACCCGTGTCCCCTGCATTGGAAGGCAGATTCTTAAACACTGGACCACCAGGGAAGTCCCTGTCATGCCTCTTTAGTCCCCTGTAATCTACAGTTTCTTGACCTGGATATTTTTGAAGATTCCAGGTCAGGTATTTTGTAGACTGTCCTACAATTTGGTTTCATCTGATGTTTCCTAATGATTAGATTCAGTTTATGCATTTCTGGGAGGAGTAACACAGAAATGATGCTATATCCATCTTGGTGGTTGATAACAGGAGGCTCCCAGTGCCAGTTTGTTCTAATTTGTGGGGAGATACTTTGAGACTATGTAACATTATGTTCCTCACCAAATTTTTACCCACTAGTTGCAATGTCCATTGATGATTTTCTAATTCCATCATTTCTTCTATATTTTTTAAATGGAATTCTCTTGTAAGGAAGAGCTTTCCCTTCTCTTCCATTTAATCACTCATTTATTTTTATGTCAGGATGAACGCATAGATTCTTATTTTATTCAATAGGTTATAATCTATTACTATTTTTAATTTACTTTAATGCTCAAATTGTTCCAGATTTTGTTAGTAGGAGCCCCTTCAAGATGGCTTTCATGCCTTTTTGATATGTTCCCATGATTTTTCAGTACTTCCTTACTTTCTGATGCAAGTCCCAGGTTCATCTTATAGTTTCTCTGCTGTAGCCCTAGAGCGAGTCTTTATCCAAAAAGCCCTGGTTCCTTTTAGTAGAAGAAAGTATTTTGAATCCAAATTTCCCTCCTCATCCCTTTTTTCCTTCCTCCCTCCTCTCCATTCTCCCTCCTTTTCTTTCTCTGCCTCCTCTTCCCTCCCTCCCTCCCTCCCTCCTTCCTTCCTTCCGTGCTTTGTCCAGGCATAGAAGAAGCTCAATCATATCAGAATATTATGGAAATTTGTTTGAATCTTTTGTGTGTAAGCATTTCCTGATTCTGTGGTCTTAATTCTTCAATATATATTGGGTTTGATCATGTCCTTGGACTCTGGGTTTCACACTCATCCCTGCTATGGTTTGGGCTCCTTTGTTCCCTAACTTGGTACTTGATTTGTACCTACCACTGATGTTGCTTTCACTCTCTTTTCTTGGCTGTAAAATTTAACTTATATTTTCTTTTCATCCACATTTAACTTTAGCCTACTCCTCATATTCATATTTATTCTTCTAGTCCCAGGTAATATACTTAAAGAACCTTGACTAGCTGCCAGACTAAGATAGGACACTTACTCCATTGATAAGGACTTTATTAGAAATTCTGTTACTATGCTTCAGTGTCTAGTAGTCTTGGGCTCAAATGGACCAAGACAATGATAAGTTTTTATTTTGCAGAAGTATGGTATCTGGATGCAGCATAAGGAAATTGGTTATAAGCATTTATGCGGCTACCAAATAGAACCAAATGTTCAGGAAAAGCTAATGGAACACCAAGACTGCACTTTGTAACATCTTTAAATATAGCAAGATCAACTGTGTTATACTGTTAAGCTGAATTCATAATCAGGTGTGTGGTATGGGAAATCCTGCAGAGAAAAGGGGATGCTAGAAGAAGCACAAGACATATGTTTTAAAAGAAGGTACATCTTATGAAGATTACGATTTCTTCATTGAGGCTGTATGGTGAAAATCCTCAGCTGATTTCAGTGAATTCTTTAGTGAGTTATAGCCGTATCTGTGAATCACAAAAAACCAGATGAACCAACAATAACAAGCTCCAAAGAGGTTTCTGGTTGGCAGGCTGGAGAGATGACTGTAATTGTTCCCATGAATACTATGTGTAGCAACATGATAGCTGGGATGGGAGGAAGCAAGAAAGAGCCTTTCCCCAGTCACTTTCATTCCAGCCTTTGAGCTAATAGATAAGAAAGTATATAAATATGTTAAACATCTTGCATTCTTGTTACTTTTTTGTTTTACTGTGGGTAAGTAGATAATTACAGAGCAATTTGTGAGTCATACTAGGAAAAAAAATCTCATGATTTAAGTCATATTTTCTTAATTTAATTCAAGTTGTGTAAAAGGAAATCCATTTCTCAGTCACTCACTCACCATATTCACAGTTTGTCCAGTGAGTTTTGGCAGTAAAAAAAAAATCAAATCTCCTTCAAATGAAACAAGGCTCGCCACTTCTGAGGATATTAAAAATAAGTTCCTCAGATGCTGGAAGGCATATCTCAAAGAGGATCTCTAAGGATCTTTTGAAGAAACAGCACCATCACTGAAATAAGTATGTCATGTTGGATTGTCTCTGCTTGGAAAAAGATGAAATATTTTGAGTATATGAGTTTTTAAGGGTGTGCTGAAAAAGACAGTTCTATTTACTATGAATTCCCTTGATCATGCTGTTTGATAGATGAAGACCCAGCTGCGGCAGAATCATCTTTACAAAGGCCAGATCTCATCTTTATGGAATGTAGGTTAAAACAAAGAGAGAGATTGGACTGAATAGAGACTGTCTCAGATATCACCTGGAAGTTGATTTTTTTCTGTTTTAATGTGTCCTAAAGGCAGAGTACTGAAATATAGTTCCTTTTAGTTGACTTTGTAGGTAATTGAATCTGAATCAATTTAGTCAATAATATTCACTAAGTAGTTATTATTAATTTTTCAATCAACAGGCAGAGTTCTTCTCTTGCCAATTTGCTTCTCTTACTGGGGTTTCCCCTGACCCCTCACTCTGAAGAGAAAGAGGATTGTAATAATTCAGTAAGGGATGTTTGAAATGAGAGTATGAAGCCTTGGGTTCTAATCACAGAGGTGCTGTTTCTTACGTCCAGTGTTGCTGGTGGATCAGAAGCCATTGGTACAACCTGAGAGCTTGTTAGAAATACAGAGATCCAGGTTCCATTCCTGACTTTAGTCATAATTTGCACTTTAACAAAATCTCCAGGTGATTGAGATTCATGTGTATGTTAGAGTTGGAGAAGCACTCATCTGTAAATTTGATAATAATTTATAGATTATTTAAAAAATAATTGTGAGGTCAATATGGGTATGCCTTCAAGCATTTGAGGAATTTATTTAGAATGTATCCTTAGAGGTGGCAAAACATTTTCATTTGAGGGAGGACTGTGCAAAATAAAAAGTGCTTGCAGTTGTGATCAAATAGTCAAGTAGTCAAATCACATAGAAACATACTCCCAATAATGTGTAGGTTTTCTGCAGTCCTGGGTGTGAAAAGGCTTGACTTTATTCAATGATGTTTCTTCTCTATGAGCCTTAAATAGAGAGGGAATGAAAAAGGCTACAATTAGTAAGCATTCATTGTGTGCTTACTTGGTGTAAGGAATGACGCTAGGTAGTAGAGAATAGGTGGCTGGCTCTGACATGGTCTTCATTCCTAAGGGCCGTGCCTGACACTTAAAAATTACTTATTGAATTGAAATGTTGAATTGAGGATAGGTGGGTGAACAAGTACTTCTGATATGAGATAGAATGAGAAATGACTGTCAAATAGATGTGAGCAGTACTCTGTGGGAATGGGAGAAAGAAGCATCACTGCCCACCTTCTCCTCCCCCCCACAACCCCCAACACAAATATTTTCCTTTATGGTGGTTGCTGCTTGGGTGTTCTGACTCTCCTACGTCCTACTCAACTGAACTCAGTTTTAGTTTCTTACTTACAGAAATTCTTACAGAATTTCTATTCTGATGGCACTTCGTATTTAGATCTCTGACTTCCAATACCCTTTTTATAAAGGCAGAGTACTGGGACTGGGCATCAAAGGAGAGGTGGGATTTCTTTGTGTGGGAAAGGGCATCTGGGCCTAGTGGAGAGTGTGAGAAAGAGATGGTGAGGGCCTGAACTTTGGCAGTGGCGAATGGACGGAAAGCGGTGGTGGTGGTTTTGATGGTGGGGATACAAGAGGGTGCCAAAGAGAGGTGCCTGGAGAATGACAAACATATATATGCTGGGCATTCAAAAATAATGCTGACTAACCAGAAGTAATATTTGACCTTTGTTGCAGAATTATCTTCAAATTTAAGTAATGTTTGATGTAATTAAGGCTACTTTCTTCCTCTCTAGTAGTTGCTTAGGCAGGGACTATAAATAGACGGAGTGAAATAGACTGAACACTTCACCAGGTTTGGGGTAATAAGTTAAGTAAGATTTTCAAATTGAGTAGTAAAATACTGTCCAGGGTTTTTTTCTAAATGTGATCAAGTTACTGGTATCCATTACGTTTCAAAGTATAGCTTGTTGGTATGAATCCTTAACATTCATGTGATATACATTCTTCTATTTCTGGGTAATTTATACAACTAATATTTTCAAAACTTGGCAACTTGGAAATGCTGCTTATGAAACAGTGTTTACATCCTTAAAATTGATACAAAGAAAAAGAATCTTGAAATTTGACAATCTGCAAAAATTATTTCACTCATTACAAGCCATTATTCTTTAGACAAAATGTAACTGCAGAGGCCTTTATAGAAATTCTTTTTTTCTTTTCTTTTTAATTATTGCTTGAGACCAGATAATATAAACATATCTTATTTTTTGGATTTTACTTCTTAAAAATTCCTTATACTTCTCACTTTTGTCAAATCAATTAATACCCTACCAACTCTTACAATATTCAAAAATATGGAAAGGATTTGTATGAATTTATATCTGTATGACTTTTGCCTTCTGCTCTTACACATTTTCCATACATGACTTCACAGCCTCTTTATCGCTAGTGGCAGAATAAAGTTGTAGTTGTGCATGAAGTTTGAGAACTTCTTAATATTTATGAAACAGTCAAAATTTTCTTCATTATTTAAAAAATGTAATATTTAATACATGTAAAAGAATGTATGTAATTTATATATAATATATATAGCATGATAATAAAATAAACATTTCTGAAATCACCTCCCAAATCTGGAACTAGACTATTACCATTAATTTGCATCTACCTATGTGTTCCTCCTTTATCCCATTTTCTTGCCCATCCCTTGCACTGCGGTAATTACAACTTTTCACGTGCTTTTTGCTTTGGTCTCATTTTTTTTTTTTCACATATGTTTGTATGAATGCCTGAAAATCTATAGTTTAGTTTTGCCTGTTTTTGAACTTTACAAAAATATTTTTATACTGAGACTTGCTTTTTTGCACTCAACATTATGTTTCTAAGATTTGTTCCTATTATCTCATGATACTATAGTTCATTCATTTTTACTGCTACATAAATTCCATTTTGAGAACATACCACATTTATCCATCTTCCTTTTGATGAATAATCGATTGTTTCTAATTATTTCTCCATGATCTTTGCTGCTATGAGCATTTGGTTTGTTTCCTGGTGCATATATGTAAGAGTTTATCTAGGATATGTACTGAGTAGTAGAAATAATGGATTATAAGAGAAATGAATGTTCAATTTCACAAGACAATACAAGATTGTTTTCTAAAGTAGTCATGGCAATTCAGACTCATCAGGAATAAATAAGTTACCATTGATCCATATTTTGTTTTTTTCTTCTTTTTTAAATTGGAGTGTAGTTGACATACAGTATTATATGTTACAGGTGTACAATATAGTGATTCACAATTTTTAAAGGTCATACTCAATTTATAGTTACTATCAAATATTGGCTATATTCCAAGTGTTTTAAAATGTATCCTTGTAACTTATTTTATACATAATAGTTTGTACCTCTTAATCCCCTACCCATATATTGCCCCTCCCCTTTCCTTTCCCCACTGCTAACCACTAGTTTGTTCTCTATATCTGTGAGTGAAATGCCTAGGAATAAATTTACCTAAGGAGGTAAAAGACCTGTACTTGGAAAACTGTAACACACTGTTGAAAGAAATTAAAGATGACACAAACAGATGGAAAGATATACCGTGTTCTTGGATTGGAAGAATCAATATTGTTAAGTCACCATACTACCCAAGGCAATGTACAGATTCAATGCAATCCCTATCAAAACACCAACGACATTTTTCACAAAGTTTGAACAAATAATTTAAAATTTTTTATGGAAACACAAAAGACCCTGAATAGCTAAAACTATCTTAAGAAAGAAGAATAGAGCTGGAGGAATCACCCTCTCTGATATCAGAATATACTAAGCTACAGTAATATTTTAGCCAATATTATTGGTGTAGTTGGTGTTTGGTTATGATCTTAGTTTGTATTTATCATCACTAATAAGGTTGAGAATCTTTTCCCTTATCAAGCTTATCAGTGATATATGTTTACTGTGAAATGCCCTGTTTATACTTCTTACCCATTTTTTTCTTTTGGTTTGCATGTCTTTTCCTTTTTGGTTTGTTGGTCTTTACATGTCTGGATACTGTTCCTTTGCCTATATGTTATGAAATTATCTTCTCTCAATTTGCATCTTGTCTTTTTCGCTTTCTTTATTGAGGTGTAATTGATACATAATAAACTGCACATATGTGAAATAGATGATTTAATATGTTTTGACATATGTATACACCAGTTAAACTATTAGCACAATCAAGATAGTGAGTGTACCCATTACTCCTAAAGTTTCCTCTTGTCCCTTTATAATCTCTCCTACTCACACTTTGCTACCAACCCTCACACCCCCATTCCCAGGCAACTACTGAATTGTTTTCTGTCAATATAGATTAGTTTGCATTTTCTAGAATTTTATATAACTGGTATTATAAAGATGCATTAATTTTTGTCTGACTTCTTTTACTTGACATATTATTTTGAGATTCATCCATGTTGTGTGTATCAATACTTTGCTTTTTTTTTTTTTAATTGATGAGTAGTAGTCCATTGTATGGGTATACCAAAATTTGTTTATTCATTCACCTATTGATGAAGATTTGTATTGTTTTCAAATCTGACCTTTTCTTAAAAAAATTTTTATTGGGGTATAGTTGATTTACAATCTTGTGTGAGTTTCAGGTGTACAGCAAAGTGAATCTGTTATACATATACATATATCCACTCTTTTTTAGATTCTTTTCCCATATAGGCCACTACAGAGTACTGAGTAGAATTCCCTATGCTATACAGTAGGTCCTTATTACTTATCTATTTTATATATAGTAGTGTGTATGTGTCAATCCCAGTCTTCCAAATTACCCCTCCCCCCTTACATCCTGGTAACCATAAGTTTATTTTCTACATCTGTAACTCTATTTCTGTTTTGTAGATAAGTTCATTTGTCGCCTTTTATTAGATTCCACATATAAGCGATATCATATGATATTTGTCTTTCTCTGTCTGGCTTACTTCATTCAGTATGACAATCTCTAGGTCCATCCATGTTGCTGCAAATGCCGTTATTTCATTCGTTTTTATGGCTGAGTAATATTCCATTGTATATATGTACCACATCTTCTTTATCCATTCCTCTGCTTCCATGTTCTGGCTATTGTAAATAGTGCTGCAATGAACACTGGGGTGCAAATATTTTTTTGAATTATGGTTTTCTCCGGATATATGCCCAGAGTGGGATTCATAGATCATATGGTAGCTCTATTTTTAGTTTTTTAAGGAACCTCCATACTGTTCTCCATAGTGGCTGTACCAGTTTACATTCCCACCAGGAGTGTAGGAGGGTTCCCTTTTCTCCACATCCTCTGCAGCATTTATTGTTTGTAGATTTTTTTGGAGATGGTCATTCTGACTGGTATGAGGTGATACCTCATTGTAGTTTTGATTTGTGTTTGTCTAATAGTTAGTGATGTTGAGCATCTTTTCATGTGCGTTTTAACCATATCTATGTCTTCTTTGGAGAAATGTCTATTTAGATATTCCACCCATTTTTTTTGATTGGGTTGTTTGTTTTATTTGATGTTGCTCTGCATGAGCTGTTTCCATATGTTGGAGATTAATCCCTAGTTGGTTGCTTCATTTGCAAATATTTTCTCCCATTCTGAGGGTTGCCTTTTCCTTTCATTTACAGTTTCCTTTGCAGTGCAAAAGCTTTTAAGTTTCATTAGGTCCCATTTGTTTATTTCTGTTTTTATTTTCATTACTCTAGGAGATGGATCGAAATAGATCTTTCTGCGATTTATGTCAGAGAGTGTTCTGCCTATGTTTTCCTCTAACAGTTTTATAGTATCCAGCCTTACATTTAGATCTTTAATCCATTTTGAGTTTATTTTTGTGTATGGTGTTAGGGTGTGTTATAATTTCATTCTTTTGCATGTAGCTGTCCAGTTTTCCCAGCACCACTTATTGAAGAGACTGTCTTTTCTCCATTGTATATTCTTACCTCCTTTGTCATAGATTAGGTGACCATAGGTACATGGGTTTATCTCTGGACTTTCTGTCCTGTTCCGTAGTTCTATATTTCTGTTTTTGTGGCAGTACCATACTGTCTTGATTACTGGTAGCTTTGTAGTATAGTCTGAAGTCAGGTAGCCGGATTCTTCCAGCTCCATTTTTCTTTCTCAAGATTGCTTTGGCTATGTGGGTCTTTTATGTTTCCATACAAATTGCAAAATTTTTTGTTCTAATTATGTGAAAAATGCCATTGGTAATTTGATAGGGATTGCATTGAATCCATAGATAGCTTTGGGTAGAATAGTCATTTTCACAATATTGATTATTCCAACCAAGAACATGGTATGTGTCTCCATCTTTTTGTGTCATCAGTGTCTTATGGTTTTCTGAGTACAGGTCTTTTACCTCCTTAGGTAGTTTTATTCCTAGATATTATATTCTTTTTGATGCAGTGGTAAATGGGATTGTTTCCTTGATTTCTCTTTCTGATCTTTTGTTGTTAGTGTACAAGAATGCAAGAGATTTCTGTGTATTAATTTTGTATCCTGCAACTTTACTAAATTTATTGATGAGCTCTAGTAGTTTTCTGGTGGCACCTTTAGGGTTTTCTATGTACAGTATCATGTCATCTGGAAACACTGACTATTTTACTTCTTCTTTTCCAATATAGATTCCTTTTGTTTCTTTTTTTTTTAACATCTTTATTGCAGTATAATTACTTTAAAATGTTGTGTTAGTTTGTGCTGTATAACAAAGTGAATCAGCTATATGTATACATATGTTCCCATATTCCCTCTCTCTAGCACTTCCCTCCCACCCTCCCTATCCCACCCCTCTAGGTGGTCACAAAGCACCGAGGTGATCTCCCGGTGCTATGCAGTTGCTTCCCACTAGCTATCTATTTTACATTTGGTAGTGTATATATGTCAGTGTTACTCTCTCACTTCATCCCAGCTTACACTTCCCCCTCCCCATGTCCTCAAGTCCATTCTCTACGTCTGCATCTTTATTGCTGTCCTGCCCCTAGGTTCATCAGAACCTTTTTTTTTTTTTTTAGATTCAATATATATGTGTTAGCATATGGTATTTGTTTTTCTCTTTCTGACTTACTTCACTCTGTATGACAGACTCTCAGTCCATCCACCTCACTACAAATAACTCAATTTCATTTCTTTTTATGGCTGAGTAATATTCCATTGTATATATGTGCCACATCTTCTTTATCCATTCATCTGTCAATGGGCACTTAGGTTGCTTCCATGTCCTGGCTATTGTAAATACAGCTGAAATGAACATTGTGGTACATGACTCTTTCTGAATTATGGTTTTCTCAGGGTATATGCCCAGTAGTGGGATTGCTGGGTCATATGATAGTTCTATCTTTAGTTTTTTAAGAAAACTCCATACTGTTCTCCATAGTGGCTGTTATCAATTTACATTCCCACCAACAGTGCAAGAGGGTTCCCTTTACTCCACACCCTCTCCAGCATTTACTGTTTGTAGACTTTTTGATGATGGCCATTCCGACTGGTGTGAGGTGATACATCATTGTAGTTTTGATTTGCATTTCTCTAATGATTAGTGATGTTGAGCATCCTTTCATGTGTTTGTTGGCAATCTGTGTATCTTCTTTGGAGAAATGTCTATTTAGGTCTTCCATCCATATTTGGATTGGGTTGTTTGTTTTTATGATATTGAGCTGCATGAGCTGCTTGTATATTTTGGAGATTAATCCTTTTTCCATTGATTCATTTGCAAATATTTTCTCCCATTCTGAGGGTTGTCTTTTCGTCTTGTTTATGGTTTCCTTGGCTGTGCAAAAGCTTTTAAGTTTCATTAGGTCCCATTTGTTTATTTTTGTTTATATTTCCTTTTCTCTAGGAGGTGGTTCGAAAAGGATCTTGCTGTGATGTATGTCATAGAGTGTTCTGCCTATGTTTTCCACTAAGAGTTTTATAGTGTCTGGCCTTACATTTAGGTCTTTAATCCATTTTGAGTTTGTTTTTGTGTATGGTGTTAGGAAGTGTTCTAATTTCATTCTTTTACATGTAGCTGTCCAGTTTTCCCAGCACCACTTATTGAAGAGGCTGTCTTTTCTCCATTGTATATTCTTGCCTCTTTTATCAAAGATAAGGTGACCATATGTGCATGGGTTGATCTCTGGGCTTTCTATCCTGTTCATTGATCTGTATTTCTGTTTTTGTGCCAGTACCATACTGTCTTGATTACTGTAGCTTTGTAATATAGTCTAAAGTCAGGGATCCTGATTCCTCCAGCTCCACTCCATTTTTCTTTCTCAAGATTGCTTTGGCTATTTGGGGTCTTTTGTGTTTCCATACAAATTGTGAAAGTTTTTGTTCTAGTTCTGTGAAAAATGCCATTGGTAGTTAGATAGGGATTGCATTGAATGTGTAGATTGCTTTGGGTTCTATAGTCATTTTCACAATATTGATTCTTCTAATCCAAGAACATGGTGTATTTCTCCATCTGTTTGTATCGTCTTTAATTTGTTTCATCAGTGTCTTATAGTTTTCTGCATACAGGTCTTTTGTCTCCTTAGGTAGGTTTATTCCTAGGTATTTTATTCTTTTTGCTGCAACGGTAAATGGGAGTGTTTCCTTAATTTCTCTTTCAGATTTTTCACCATTAGTGTATAGGTATGCAAGAGATTTCTGTGCATTAATTTTGTATCCTGCTACTTTACCAAATTCATTGATTAGCTCTAGTAGTTTTCTAGTAACATCTTTAGGATTCTCTGTGTGTAGTATCATGTCATCTGCAAACAGTGATAGTTTTACTTCTTCTTTTCCAATTTGGATTCCTTTTATTTCTTTTTCTTCTCTGATTGTTGTGGCTGACACTTCCAAAACTATGTTGAGTAGTAGTGATGAGAGTGGACAACTGTCTTTTTCCTGATTTTAGAGGAAATGGTTTTAGTTTTTCACCATTAAGAATGATGTTGCCTGTGGATGTTGTCATATATGGCCTTTATTATGTTGAGGTAGGTTCACTCTCTGCCTACTTTCTGGAGAGTTTTTATCATGAATGGGTGTTGAATTTTGTCAAAAGCTTTTTCTGCATCTATTGAGACTATCATATGGTTTTTATCCTTCAGTTTGTTAATATGGTGTATCACATTGATTGATTTGCGTATATTGAAGAATCCTTGCATTCCTGGGGTAAACCCCACTTGAGCATGGTGTATGATCCTTTTAATGTGTTGTTGGATTCTGTTTGCTAGTATTTTGTTGACGATTTTTACATCTATGGTTATCAGTGATATTGGCCTATAGTTTTCTTTTTTGTAACATCTTTGACCGGTTTTGGTATCAGGGTGCTGGTGGCCTCGTAGAATGAGTTTGGGAGTGTTCCTCTCTCTGCTATATTTCCTTTTATTTCTTTTACTTCTGTGATTGCTGTGGCTAGTACTTCCAAAACTATGTTGAATAATAGTGGTGAGAGTGGACAACCTTGTCTTGTCCCTGATCTTAGAGGAAATGCTTTCAGTTTTTCACCATGACCAATGATATTTGCTTTGGGTTTGTATGGACATATATTTCCTTTTTCTTAGATAAGTATCTAGAACAGTGATGGCTGGATTATATAGTAGCTGTATGTTTAAGTGTTTAAGAAGCTGCCAAACTGATTTTCGAAGTGTTTGTACCATTTTCCATTCTCACCATCAGTGACTGAGAGTTCTAGTTCCTTCAGATCACTCTCAGTGCTTGGGATGATCAATTTTTATCATTTTAGCCATTCTAATAAATATGTAGTAGTATCTCATTGTGGTTTTAAATTTTCCTTTCCCTAATTATTAGTTGAATATCTTTTCATGTGCTTATCTGCCACCTTTTATTTTCTTTGGTGAAGTGCCTATTCAGTACTTTGCCCATTTTTCTATTGGATTATTTGACTTCTTTGTGTTTTGAGAGTTCTTTATATATTCTAGATACAAACTTTAAAAAAATAAGATATATGATTTGCAAAGGAAGGCAATTCTATAGTAATAGTTATTTTCTCTAGAAATTTTGAAGTTGTTCTGTCACCTAGCTTCCATTATTGCTACTGAGAAGTCTGATTGATCTTTTCTCTGTGTTTGCATTTAAGGACTTTGCTTTGTCTTTGGTATTCTGCTAATTATGCTATGTCTATTCCTAGGCATAGGTTTTATTTATTCTCTTTTTTATAAACTGTTACTTTTAGGACCTGAGAATCCATATTTTTATAAATTCGAAAAATTTTGTATCCATATCCCTTTAAATATTGCTTGTTATTTATCATATTTTTGCCTGAAGACATCTATCAGAAAAATAATGGACCTTCTTATCTATCCTCTGTTACATTCTGGGTAATTTCTTTTCCAGTTCTGCTTTGTCTAGTCTGCTGTTTAACCCATCCATTGAGTTTTCTAAAAAAAATAATGACACATTTTCATTAATTAATTAATCCATTCATTCATACCAATATAAATTATTGGATATTTATTTAATACTTTGGGTATAATCCAATCCTATGTTATATATATATATATATTTGCTCAAATTGCTCCTGTTTGGCCATCTTTGGTTGCTCTTTCATATAAGTTCTGTGTTGTTTTTCTTTAGGGTTCTTTTTTTAAATTAAAAAAAAAATTTAACATCTTTATTGGAGTATAATTGCTTTACAAAGGTGTGTTAGTTTATGCTTTATAACAAAGTGAATCAGCTATACATATATATATATATCCCCATATCCCCTCCATCTTGCGTCTCTCTACCACCCTCCCTATCCCACCCCTCTAGGTGGTCACAAAGCACCGAGCTGATCTCCCTGTGCTATGTGGCTGCTTCCCACTAGCTGTCTGTTTTACATTTGGTTGTGTATATATGTCCATGCCACTCTCTCACTTTGTCCCAGCTTACCCTTCCCCCTCCCCATGTCCTGAAGTCCATTCTCTACATCTGTGTCTTTATTCCTGTCCTGCCCCTAGATTCATCAGAACCATTTGTTTTTAGATTCCATATAAATGTATTAGCATACAGTATTTGTTTTTCTCTTTCTGACTTACTTCACTCTGTATGACAGTCTCTAGGTCCGTCCACCTCACTACAAATAACTCAGTTTCATTACTTTTTATGGCTGAGTAATATTCCATTGTATACATGTGCCACATCTTCTTTGTCCATTCATCTGTCGATGGACACTTAGGTTGCTTCCATGTCCTGGCTATTGTAAATAGAGCTGCAGAGAACATTGTGGTACATGACTCTTTTTGAATTATTGTTTTCTCAGGGTATATGCCCAGTTGTGGGATTGCTGGGTCATATGGTAGTTCTAGTTTTAGTTTTTTAAGGAACCTGCATACTGTTCTCCATAGTGGCTGTATCAGTTTACGTTCCCACCAACAGTGCAACAGGGTTCCTTTTTCTCCACACCCTCTCCAGCATTTATTGTTTGTAGATTTTTTGATGATGGCCATTCTGACCGGTGTGAGGTGATGCCTCATTGTAGTTTTGATTTACATTTCTCTAATGATTAGTGATGTTGAGCATCCTTTCATGTGTTTGTTGGCAATCTGTATATCTTCTTTGGAGAAATGTCTATTTAGGTCTTCTGCCCAATTTTGTATTGGGTTGTTTGTTTTTTTGATATTGAGCTGCATGAGCTGCTTGTATATTTTAGAGATTAATCCTTTGTCTGTTGATTCATTTGCAAATATTTACTCCCATTCTGAGAGTTGTCTTTTCATCTTGTTTATGGTGTCCTTTACTGTGCAAAAGCTTTTAAGTTTCATTAGGTCCCATTTGTTTATTTTTGGTTTTATTTCCATTACTCTAGGAGGTGGGTGAAAATGGATCTTGCTGTGATTTATGTCATAGAGTGTTCTGCTTATGTTTTCCAGTAAGAGTTTTATAGTGTCTGGCCTTACATTTAGGTCTTTAGTCCATTTTGACTTTATTTTTGTGTATGGTATTAGGGAGTGTTCTAATTTCATTCTTTTACATATAGCTGTCCAATTTTCCCAGCACCACTTATTGAAGAGGCTATCTTTTCTCCATTGTATATTCTTGCCTCCTTTATCAAAAATAAGGTGACCATATGTGCGTGGGTTTATATCTGGGCTTCCTTCCTCCCTCCCTCCCTTCCTTCCTTCCTCAACTTTTGAATTCATATAGATACCCCCAATTCTAAGCTAATACCAACTGTACTTATTCATTACCCTCTACCATTTGGTGGAGAAGACTGTATAGACGTCAGAGTCATTACGTGTAGGCCCTTTCAGCAGACAGAGTTAGGGAATATATGTGTTTATACTAACCTGTGTGTATGCATATTTGTGAGTATTTCTGTATGTATCTATTCATATCTCTGTTAAGCCAAGCAGGAGTTTGTAATGTTGTCTTCAAATGTAATCCAAAATCATATGACTCAGTCTAGTACGACACCCCACCCACTTTCTTTTTTGTAACTTCCTACTCCAACAGTGAGAAACCTGCCTCCCACTATCTGCCATCCATTTATTTAATTGTTCAGTTCTAGTTATATATGTACAGTGGCTTCAAAACTGTTGACTTGGATTCCAGGAGAAACAAATTTACCAACTAGAATATAGACTAGGATGCTTTTGTGTAGTTTCTTTGTCTTTGGTTTTACAGTCTCTACTCATTTTTAGGTTATCAACTTTTTCTCCTACTGCCTTCAGTGAGGTTATTTCATTCATTTGTAATATAGTTAGAGTCTTTTGTCACATTCTGCGCATCTTGGGATTCCCTGACCTCCTAAATGATTTTTTAAATTTGCATGCATTTGGTTTACTCTTTGTGCTGTAAAATTCTTTGGGTTTTGACAAATGCTTCTTGTTAGGTGCCCACCATTACACTATTATTACAGAATGTTTTCATCACCCTGTGATTTACCTATTAAACCCTCCTCTCCTCTCCCAGAACCTCTAGAAATCACTGACCATTTTATTGTCTCTTTAGTTTTGCTTTTTCCAAAAATTATATAAATGGAATCATACACTGTGTAGCCCAGCTATATGCCTGGCATTTTTAAACTTAGCAATATATATTTAAGATTCATCCATGTTTTTACATGGCTTGATAACTCGTTCATTCTTATTGCTGAATAGTATTCCATTAAATGAATTTACTACAGTTTGTTTATCCATTCACTAATTGCAGGATATTTTGATTTCTTCCAATTTTTGCAGTTCTTAATAAAGTTGCTATAAGAATTTTCATGCAGGTAAAAATGCAATTTTTAGGATTTCCTCTATTAATGTTGTTTTTCTTTGAATACATAGTTATGTAGTTTTTTTAATCAGCAAAATTTTCCATATACATGTACCTGGAGAAGCTATCTGTGAGGTGGTATATGACATTTCGATTTTTCCCTTGCATTTCTTTACAGATATTCAAGAATTTTATGAGATGACATTGCTAAATTCTCAAAAAAGTTGTGAGCAGAAGATAGAAGAAGCCAATCAAGTTGCACAGAAATGGGAGAAGACATCCCTTCTTGCTCCATGCCATGAAAACCTTCAAAAGTCTGTAGAGGTATATTACTGAAACTTTTGAAAGTACTAAATATTTATTTATACTAGTAAATACCAAAATTATTTATACCAGTAAAGAAGTAGTAGTTGTTAGTAGTGGTAATTGTTGCAGTAGTAGTAATCATTATCAACAAATGTGAACAGTAATAACAGAAACTTAGTTACATACCGTACTGCCAATATTACATACCAGTATTACATACCATGCTGTATATAATATTTACATTTGAAAATCCAGATTTTGCCAAAAGATAAAATAGGCATAGGAAGGACATGTTTCTTCATATTATATAAGTGAGTTCTGTTATGAATATTGTCATAGTTTGAGCTGACTCAAGTATTGGGTGGGCCAAAAGTTTCATTCGGTTTTTTCTGTAGGATGACTCTAGTAGCACTTAGTTGTCTTTAACTTCATTCGAAACAGTTTTGCTAGATTGTATGTGACAGCTGTCATATCAGTGTGCATTATAAAAAAGACATCAAAATTGGTGAATTTTTGTTTAGCTATTTTAATATTCAAGACGGAAGAAAAAAAGCAACATTTTCAGCTATTATGCTTTATTATTTCAAGAAAGGTAAAAATGCAACTGAAATGCAAAAAAAGATTTGTGCAGTGTATGGAGAAGGTGCTGTGATTGATCAAATATGGCAAAAGTAGTTTACAAAGTTTTGTGCTGGAGATTTCACGCTGGACGATGCTCCACAGTCAGGTAGACCAGTTGAAGTTGATAGCGATCAAATTGAGACCAATCAACATTATACCACGTGGGAGATAGCCAACATACTCAAAATATCCAAATCAAGTGTTGAAAATTATTTTGTACCGGCTTGGTTATGTTCATCGCTTTGATGTTTGGGTTCCACATAAGTTAAGGGAAAAAAACCTCTTCACTGATTCTCTACTTAAACGTAATGAAAATGTTCTGTTTTTAAAACAAATTGTGATGGGCAATGAAAAATGGATACTGTACAATAATGTGGAATGGAAGAGATCGTGGGGGAGGCGAAATGAGCCACCACCAACCACACCAAAGGCTGGTCTTCATCTAAAGAAGGTGATGTTGTGTATATGGTGGGATTGGAAGGGAGTCCTCTACTATGAGCTCCTTCCAGAAAACCAAACGATTAATTCCAACAAGTACTGCTCCCAATTAGACCAACTGAAAGCAGCACTCAATGAAAAGTGTCCGAAATTAGTCAACAGAAAACGCATAATCTTCCATCAGGATAATGCAAGACTGCATGTTTCTTTGATGACCAAGCAGAAACTTACAGCTTGGCTGGGAAGTTCTGATTCATCTACCATATTCACCAGACATTGCACCTTCAAATTTCCGTTTATTTCGGTCTTTACAAAACTTTCTTAATGGAAAAAAATTTCAGTTTTCTGGAAGACTGTAAAAGGCACCTGGAACAGTTCTTTGCTGAAAAAGATAAAAAGTTTTGGGAAGACAGAATTATGAAGTTTCCTGAAAAATGGCTGAAGGTAGTGGAACAAAAGGTTGAATACATTGTTCAATAAAGTTCTTGGCAAAAATGAAAAATATGTCTTTTATTTTTACTTAAAAACCAAAGGCACTTTTTCGCCAACACAAAATAAGGCATTCTTGAATTTCAGGACATGCTTCTGATGCAATGGGGGAAGGAGATGGAAAGTGGGATTGCAGAGTGTGGTCTAAGGCTGTGATGTCTGTAGAAGAGCCGTATATCCTGGGGCAAATAAAATGATTCATTGGGAATAGGAACAAAATAATAGAACTCCCATTTATATTGCTTTTTATCACATTATTTATAATCTTTTATATTTAGGTAATTTATAACATATATTTAATTATTTATAACATATAACAGTAATACATGTATATTTAAAAATAAATATGAAGCTATTAGAGAGACATCTCTCAAGATGGTGGAGTAGAAGGATGAGCCCTTACTCCCTCTTGTGAGAGCACTGGAATCACACCTAACTGCTGAACAGTCATCAACAGGAAGACACTGGAACTCACCAAAAAAGATACCCCACATCCAAAGACAAAGGAGAAGCAACAATGAGACAGACTTCGACAAGACTGGGGGAAACAGAGACTCCACTCTTGGATGGCACACACAAAGTAGTGTGCGCATCGGGACCCAAGGGAAGGAACAGTGACCCCATAGGAGAGTGAACCAACCTACCTGCTAGGGTTGGAGGGTCTCCTGCAGAGGTGGGGGGTGGCTGTGTCTCACAGTGAGGACAAGGACACTGGCAGCAGAAGTTCTGGGAAGTACTCCTTGGCATGAACCATCCCAGAGTCGGCCATTAACCCCACCAAAGAGACCGGGTAGGATCCAGTGTTGGGTCGCCTCAGGCCAAGCAACCAACAGGGGGGTAACCCAGCCCCACCCATTAGCACACAAGCGGATTAAAGTTTTACTGAGCTCTGAGCACCAGAGCAACAGCCAGCTCTACCCACCACCAATCCCTCCCATTAGGAAACTTGCACAAGCCTCTTAGATAGCCTCATCCACCAGAGGGCAGACAGCAGAAGCAAGAAGAACTACAATCCTGCAGCCTGTGGACCAAAAACCACATTCACAGAAAGATAGATGAGATGAAAAGGCAGAGGGCTATGTCCCACATGAAGGAACAAGATAAAATTCCAGAAAAACAATTAAATGAAGTGGAGATAGACAACCTTCCAGAAAAAGAATTCAGAATAATGATAGTGAAGATGATCCAGGACCTCAGAAAAGGAATGGAAGCAAACATCGAGAAGATGCAAGAAATGTTTAACAAAGACCTAGAAGAATTAAAGAAGAAACAAACAGAGATGAACAAAGAATAACTGAAATGAAAAATACACTAGAAGGAATCAGTAGCAGAATAACTGAGGCAGAAGAACGGATAAGTGACCTGGAAGACAGAATGGTGGAATTCACTGCCACGGAACAGAATAAAGAAAAAAGAATGAAAAGAAATGAAGACAGCCTAAGAGACCTATGGGACAACATTAAACGCAACAACATTCGCATTATAGGGGTCCCAGAAGGAGAAGAGAAAGAGAAAGGACCCGAGAAAATATTTGAAGAGATTATAGTCGAAAACTTCCCTAACATGGGAAAGGAAATAGCCACCCAAGTCCAGGAAGCACAGAGAGTCCCATCCAGGATAAACCCAAGGAGAAACATGCCGAGACACACAGCAATCAAATTGGCAAAAATTAAAGACAAAGAAAAATTATTGAAAGCAGCAAGGGAAAAATGACAAATAACATAAGGGAACTCCCATAAGGTTAACAGCTGATTTCTCAGCAGAAACTCTACAAGCCAGAAGGGAGTGGCATGACATATTTAAAGTGATGAAAGGGAGAAACCTACAACCAAGATTACTCTACCCAGCAAGGATCTCATTTAGATTCGATGGAGAAATCAAAAGCTTTACATACAAGCAAAAGCTAAGAGAATTCAGCACCACAAAACCAACTCTACAACAAATGCTAAAGGAAGTTCTCTAAGTGGGAAACACAGGAGAAGAAAAGGACCTACAAAAATAAACCTAAAACAATTAAGAAAATGGTCATAGGAACATACATATCGATAATTACCTTAAACGTGAATGGATCAAATGCTCCAACCAAAAGACACAGGCTCGCTGAATGGATACCAAAACAAGACCCATACATATTCTGTCTACAAGAGACGCACTTCAGACCTAGGGCCACATAGAGACTGAAAGTGAGGGGATGGACAAAGATATTCCATGCAAATGGAAATCAAAAGAAAGCTGCAGTAGCAATATTCGTATCAGATAAAATAGACTTTAAAATAATGATACAAGAGACAAGGAAGGACACTACATAATGATCAAGGGATCAATCCAAGAAGAAGATATAACAATTATAAACATATAGGCATCCAACATAGGAGCACCTCAATACATAAGGCAAGTGCTAACAGCTGTAAAAGAGGAAATTGACAGTAACACTGTAATAGTGGGGGAATTTAACACCTCACTTACACCAATGGACAGATCATCCAAACAGAAAATTAATAAGGAAACACAAGCTTTAAATGACAGAATAGACCAAATAGATTTAATTGATATTTATAGGACATTCCATCCAAAAGCAGCAGAATACACTTTCTTCTCAAGTGTTCATGGAACATTCTCCAGGATAGATCACATCTTGGGTCAGAAATCAAGCCTCAGTAAATTTAAGAAAATTGAAATCATATCAAGCATCTTTTCTGACCACAACGCTGTGAGATTAAAAATCAATTACAGGGAGGGCTTCCCTGGTGGCGCAGTGGTTGAGAATCTGCCTGCCAATGCAGGGGACACGGGTTCGAGCCCTGGTCTGGGAAGATCCCACATGCCGCGGAGCGACTAAGCCCGTGAGCCACAATTGCTGAGCCTGCGCGTCTGGAGCCTGTGCTCCGCAACGGGAGAGGCCACGATAGTGAGAGGCCCGCGCACCGCGATGAAGAGTGGCCCCCACTTGCCGCAACTAGAGAAAGCTCTCACACAGAAACGAAGACCCAACACAGCCATAAATAAATAAATAAATAAATAAAATAAAAAAAAAAAAAAAAAAGAATTTCTTTAAAAAAAAAAAAAAATCAATTACAGGGAAAAATACGTAAAAAACACAAACACATGGAGGCTGAACAACACGTTATTAAATAATCAAGAGATCACTGAAGAAATCAAAGAGGAAATCAAAAAATACCTAGAGACAAATGACAATGAAAACATGATGATCCAAAACCTATGGGATGCAGCAAAAGCAGTTCTAAGAGGGAAGTTTTTAGCAATACAATCCTACCTCAAGAAACAGCAAACATCTCAAATACACAATCTGACTTTACACCTAAAGGAACTAGAGAAAGAAGAACAAACAAAACCCAAAGTTAGTAGAAGGAGAGAAATCATAAAGATCAGAGCAGAAATAAATGAAATAGAAACAAAGAAAACAATAGCAAAGATCAATAAAACTAAAAGCTGGTTCTTTGAGAAGATAAACAAAATTGATAAACCATTAGCCAGACTCATCAAGAAAAAGAGGGAGAGGACTCAAATCAATAAAATTAGAAATGAAAAAGGAGAAGTTCCAACAGACAGCGCAGAAATACAAAGCATCCTAAGAGACTACCTCACGCAACTCTATGCCAATAAAATGGACAACCTGCAAGAAATGGACAAATTCTTAGAAAGGTATAACCTTCCAAGACTGAACCAGGAAGAAATAGAAAATATAAACAGACCAATCACAAGTAATGAAATTGAAACTGTAATTAAAAATCTTCCAGCAGAGAAACATCCAGGACCAGATGGCTTCACAGGTGAATTCTATCAAACATTTAGAGAAGAGCTAACACCCATCCTTCTCACACTCTTCCAAAAAATTGCAGAGGAAGGAACACTCCCAAACTCGTTCTATGAGGTCACCATCACCCTGATACCAAAACCAGACAAAGATACTACAAAAAAAGACAATTGCAGACCTATATCACTCATGAATATAGATGCAAAAATCCTCAACAAAATACTAACAAACAGAATCCAACAACACATTAAAAGAATCATACACCATGATCAAGTGGGATTTATCCCAGGGATGCAAGGATTCTTCAATATACGCAAATCAATCAATGTGATACACCATATTAACAAACTGAAGAAGAAAAATCATATGACCATCTCAGTAGGTGCAGAAAAAGCTTTTGACAAAATTCCACACCCATTTATGATAAAAACTCTCCAGAAAGTGGGCATAGAGGGAACCTATCGCAACATAATAAAGGCCATATATGACAAACCCACAGCCAACATCATTCTCAATGGTGAAAAACTGAATGTATTTTCTCTAAGATCAGGAACAAGACAAGGATGTCCACTCTCACCACTGTTATTCAACATAGTTTTGGAAGTCCTTGCCTCGGCAATCAGAGAAGAAAAAGAAATAAAAGGAATACAAATTGGGAAAGAAGAAGTAAAACTATCACTGTTTGCAGATGACATGATACTATTCATAGAGAATGCTAAAGATGCCACCAGAAAACTACTAGAGCTAATCAATGAATTTGGTAAAGTTGCAGGATACAAAATTAATGCACAGGAATCTCTTGCATTCCTATACACTAATGATGAAAAATCTGAAGGAGAAATTCAGGAAACACTCCCATTTACCATTTCAACAAAAAGAGTAAAGTACTTAGGAATAAATCTACCTAGGGAGACAAAAGACCTGTATGCAGAAAACTATAAGACACTGATGAAAGAAATTAAATATGGTACAAATAGATGGAGAGATATACCATGTTCTTGGATTGGAAGAATCAATATTGTGAAAATGATTATACTACCCAAAGCAATCTACAGATTCAATGCAATCCCTATCAAACTACCAATGGCATTTTTAACAGAACTAGAATAAAAAATCTTAAAATTTGTATGGAGACACAAAAGACCCTGAATATCCAAAGCATTCTTGAGGGAACCGAACAGAGCTAGAGGAATCAGACTCCCTGTCTTCAGACTATACTACAAAGCTACAGTATTCAAGACAATATGGTACTGGCACAAAAACAGAGATATAGATCAATGGAACAGGTTAGAAAGCCCAGAGATAAACCCACATACCTATGGTCAACTAATCTATGACAAAGGAGGCAAGGATATACAATGGAGAAAAGACAGTCTCTTCAGTAAGTGGTGCTGAGAAAACTGTACAGCTACATGCAAAAGAATGAAATTAGAACACTCCCTAAACCACACACAAAAATAAACTCAAAATGGATTAGGGACCTAAATGTAAGCCCAGACGCTATAAATCTCTTAGAGGAAAACACAGGAAGAACACTCTGACATAAATCACACTAAGATCTTTTTTATCCACCTCCTAGAGTAATGGAAACAAAAACAAAAATAAACAAATGGGACCTAATGAAACTTAAAAGCTTTTGCACAGCAAAGGAAACTACAAACAAGATGAAAAGACAACCCTCAGAATGGGAGAAAATATTTGCAAACGAATCAATGGACAAAGGATTAATCTCCAAAATTTGCAAGTGGCTCATGCAGCTCAATATCAAAAAAACAAACAACCCAATCCAAAAGTGGGCAGAAGATCTAAATAGACATTTCTCCAAAGAAGATATACAGATGGTCAAGAAGCATATGAAAAACTGCTCAGTATCACCAATTATTAGAGAAATGCAAATCAAAACTGCAGTGAGGTATCACCTCACACCAGTTAGAATGGGCATCATCACAAAATCTACAAACAACAAATGCTGGAGAGGGTGTGGAGAAAAGGGAACCCTCTTGCACTGTTGGTGGGAATGTAAATTGATACAGCCACTATGGAGAACAGTATGGAGGTTCCTTAAAAAACTAAAAATAGAATTACCATATGACTCAGCAATCCCACTACTGGGCATATACCCAGAGAAAACTATAATTCAAAAAGACACATGCACCCCAATGATCATTGCAGCACTATTTACAATAGCCAGGTCATGGAAGCAACCTCCATGCCCATCTACAGACAAATGAATAAAGAAGAAGTGGTTCATATATACAATGGGATATTACTCAGTCATAAAAAGGAACGAAATTGGGTCATTTGTAGAGACGTGGATGGATCTAGAGACTGTCATACGGGGTGAGGTAAGTCAGAAAGAGAAAAACAAATATCGTATATTAACACATCTATGTGGAACCTAGAAAAATGATACAGATGAACCGGTTTGCAGGGCAGAAATTGAGACACAGATGTAGAGAACAAACGTATGGACACCAAGGGGGGAAAGTGGCCGGGGGTGGTGGTGGTGGTGTGTTGAATTGGAAGATTGGGATTGACATATATACACTAATATGTATAAAATAGATAACTAATAAGAACCTGCTCTATGAAAAATAAATAAAATAAAATTCCAAAAAAATTAATAAAGCTATTAGAATTGTATGCTCAAATGGTTTTTTACACATAGGATTGTGGAATCAAAAGTTTGGAGACTACTGTTGGGGTTAACAGTTACGAAGGAGTAAGGGAAGTTGAGGTATGTCTCATTTTCATAGCTGAGGTTAATATGGAGGCAGGGGCTGATCAGTGATGTTTTTAAGTGGCAGTCCGTACTTTGAAGGCAGGTAGTAGTGTGTGTGCGTGCAACACACACACACAGTCTGTCAAAATCGGGGTTGTGTAGCTGATTTGGAAGGTACATGGAATCCTAGTGCTAATCAATGGCACTTTGATTGCCTAATCTTTGAATTGTTAAGATTGAGGCCTCTGATGTACTTTCCATCCTGCTCAGAATTGATTTGGAAACTGAGTAAGACTGAGTCTAATAATTACCTTGATTCCTTGAAGAAAAAGTTAACAGTGACAATAATGTGTTAATTCATAGATACCAACTATGTGACATTCATAAAATACTTAAAAGCATTAAAACATCTTAATTTCAATACCTAGAAGTAATTATTTTGACTTCTTCAGTCTTTTTTTCTGTGCAAATATATGTACATAAAATAGGGTGTTTTTATGACTTATAAACTGAATGCTGTACTAATAGTATTTACCCATATCATGTCATTAAATATTTTAAAATATTTTTTTGAAAGTATTTTAATGGCTGTATTATATTCTACCATTTGGAAGTTACTTGAGCAGTTCTCCATTCAGAATTGAAGCTCTCTCCAGTTTTCTGCTCTGAGCAATGTGTAATGGCCATCCATGTATATAAACCCTTGTGCTTTTTCCAATTATTTCATTAGGGTTGATTTTATAAATGCAACTACTGAGGCCAAGGATATTGACATTTTTAAGACTCTTGTGACAAATTGTCAAAGTACTTTGTGGAAAGGTGTTACCAGCAGTGTTTGAAAAGGCATATCTACCTATACCCTTAGTAGCATTAACTATTTAAAGTATTTTGTCATATTAATAGATAAAATTTGTTACTTAATGCTTTAGGTTGAAATTATTTATTTATTATTGAGACTGAACTGTATTTTCTTTTTTTTGTGTGTGTGCTTATAGGGATATAGAAACTCAGGTCTTACAGGCTACTTAAGAGATTTTCTCATATAACCCCTTGGTTTCTGTGCAGTATTATTATTTTTTTAATTAATTAATTTATTTATGGCTGTGTTGGGTCTTCGTTTCTGTGCGAGGGCTTTCTCTAGTTGCGGCAAGTGGGGGCCACTCTTCATCGCGGTGCGCGGGCCTCTCACTATCGCGGCCTCTGTTGTTGCCGAGCACAGGCTCCAGACGCGCAGGCTCAGTAATTGTGGCTCACGGGCCCAGTTGCTCCGCGGCATGTGGGATCTTCCCAGACCAGGGCTCGAACCCGTGTCCCCTGCATTGGCAGGCAGACTCTCAACCACTGCGCCACCAGGGAAGCCCTGAACTGTATTTTCTTATGATTATTGGCTATTTATATTTCTTTTGTGATTTATTCAAGTGCTTTGTCCATTTTTCTAAGTGGTGCTAGAATTCTTTTGGTTTTGCAAGAGCATTTTATTTATGAAATATGCCTTTTGTCATAACTGTTGCAATATTTCTAGTTTGTGGATTACTATTAATTTTGCTTATAGTGCTTTTTGACATTCAAAATATTTAAAATTTTTATGTGATACAATTTGCCACCTTTTTTAAAAAATTCTTTTTGCTTTGTGCTTCCTCATTCCAGGATTAGTTAGTTAAGTATTCTCCTATATTTTTTGTAGCCTCTTATTGCTTTGATATTTTCTCTTTTTGAATTTTTAAAAATTATTTTTAGTAAATTTCTAGATGCGTAGTCCCAGACATATACCTAATTTTGTATAAATTATCAAATATATGCTTTTTATTCTAAATGAAGTTTTTTTTTAAAACTTTCATTTTTGCATGTCTCTTCTTTTACTTGTTTCCGTCCTATGCTGCATTAGCTCTACCCTTCTCACGTACAAGGTACAAAGATTAATGTGTTTAATCTTTCTTCACTCATATAATATGTATTCATATATAAACTATGTACATGTATATTGGAGATGGATATATATATGTGTGTGTATATTATATATATATATATATATGTTTGTGTATATATATATCTATATATATATATCCATACTGGAGCATGCACACACATATACACACAGAATTTGCACAGTAACTGTTTCTCAAAAAATGTTCATATTATTTGAATGTTTCTTCAGGTTGTCTGGTATAGCTTTAGTTCATTCTTCTCATGGATGAATAATTTCATATTGAGTCTATCATAATTAATTCAGTCATTCCCCTCTTTTTTTAAATTTTATTTATTTATTTATGGCTGTGTTGGGTCTTCGTTTCTGTGAGAGGGCTTTCTCCAGTTGCGGCAAGCGGGGGCCACTCTTCATCGCGATGCGCGGGCCTCTCACTATCGCGGCCTCTCTTGTTGCGGAGCACAGGCTCCAGACGCGCAGGCTCAGCAGTTGTGGCTCACGGGCCCAGTTGCTCAGCGGCATGTGGGATCTTCCCAGACCAGGGCTCGAACCCGTGTCCCCTGCATTGGCAGGCAGACTCTCAACCACTGCGCCACCAGGGAAGCCCGTCATTCCCCTCTTAATGGGAATTTACTGTTTCCAGTTTTCTGTCACTATGAATAGTGCTGCAATCTAATGATTGTATGTTCATTCAAACTTACTGATGCTTTTTATATCTATAGGATAGATTCTCAGGGGTGGTATTTCTGGCTTCAAGGGTATGCAAATTTTTAATTTAAATAAGTGTTGCCAGACTGATTTCACCTTTCAAATTTCTGCCGACACTGCATGTCAGTACAATTTTATCTCATATCTATCCCAGCAATAGGTGTTACTGCTCTTCTTAATTTTTGCCAGTTTAATAAGTTTAGTGATGCTTCATTTTTAACTTAATTTCCTGTTTCCAGACTATTAGTGAATTTTAGCATTGTTTCATATGTTTGTTGGGTATTTTAATCTGCTCTTCTGTGAATTTATTCATATTGTTTTCTCATTTTTCTATTATATATCTCTTTTTTATCTACTTTTATGGGCTTTTTGTATATTCAAATGATTGAATTTACACGATCTTGCTATATGTAGATTTTCTTAGGGATAAAGATTTTCCATGAATTGATATATACATGTAATGACTTTGGTTTATGATTAGTATCCCTTCAACAAATATGTCACCTAGAAAACTCATTAAAAAAATCCTTTAAGCTATTTACTCAGTGGTTATCTAAAAGATTACTTGATTGAATCCATATAGATCAAGACTTTTAATAGGTTCATGAACAGATACCAGCAATATAAGGAAGAATGATGAGAAAAAAATTCACGTGGTTATTAGCTTATTTATTTTTCAACATCAAAATGAGGATAGGCAAAATATATTTAATGTAATCTGGGTTTTTCCATGTGCAATTTAGGGTTTCTTTTAACTCTATTCTATACATCTTAAAATCCCTTGTTTGGGAAGTCGTCAGTCTATGATGACTTAAATATTGGCCAGTTATACCCAAAATATAAGAACATGAATGCACACTAACTTCAATCAATATGCTTCTGAAGTAAGTCTCATCGCTCTTCCTTAATGGGCTATGTGAGGCAAAGAGACAGTTCTGGCTGGTTTATTTCACTGAAGATAGAAGTGGGCACAGGGGAAAAGCATCTCTTATTTGGGGTCTCAGTGACCTGGGCCAGGACAGCTGAGGATCTTGTCCTGTGGGGGTCGGCTTTCTAAAGTCAAAGTTTGGAAAGTGAGTCCAAATTAAGTTGTTGCTAAAATGGTCTAAGTGAAGAACAGTAATTAGAAATGAAGTGAAAATGAAGTTCATAACCAGAAAAGCTTAGAATAACATTAGCCTAGGTTGATTCTGAAGATGTAGTACAAATGCTTTTTATGTTTTTTAATTCTCACTTTGTATCCCCTCCTTTGAACAAACTGAGCTTATTTAAAGCAGCTGGGAAAGACATGTAAGCTCTGTAAGGGCAACAATCATAAATCTCCCTTTTCTCTGATTCCTTAGCACCCACAAGAGTGTTTGTCACATAATACGGTCAAGAAATATATGTTAAACCAGAAAGAAGTCCCTCTAAGCATCCTCTGGTTCCCAACTTCAGTCTGGCCTTAGGACTCCTTGCCTATCCCATTATGCTTCTCCTTTTCTATTCTCTTAGCTAAGTCTCCCCATGATGTGGACTAGAGTGGAGAATAAATTGGTATGCCTTAGTTGATCAAAGCTGGCAAAGGATGTCATGGATAATATCTTCTGAATCAACAAGAATGATATTCTTATATGACTGGTACATTGGCTCTGGAAACAGAAGTTTCAAAAACACTAAGGCAATGGTCGTACCACTGGGATATTACTTTCTGGTGGGTTATATATGTACTAGTACCTTTATTTTTAAAAAGGTTTTGTTAAGACATCCATAGCCTTTAAAAATCGTTGATAATGCAGGAAAATGCAAAAGGAGGTATCCTCTGACAACTGCAGTCTACTAGTCTGAGGCAAAAGTCAAGAATAGTGGTTGAAATAATGACTTTATTTTATGGATTCAGGATTTAACTTAGTGTTCTGGTGTTTTTGTTTTTTGTTTTTTGTTTTAGTAGAGTCAAGTCAATCTCTTGAAGTATTTTGGCAATGTAAAGACAAAACCTGACAGCATAAGAATGAACGTTTCAGGGCAAGTAACCATTGGACTGGATATTTTAAAGACAGATAGGCATCAAATGTCTTCTGGCTGCAAGATGTCAGTGTTATTTTAATGCCAAGGAGGTGTGGCCACCCCAGCAGAAGGCTCCACAAGGAAGGGCACCATTGTACACTCGGTGCCTAGCGTAGTGCCTGGCGCAGATGAAAAGTAAAGAACTATAATAGTGCATAGATATTTTAACTTTATTTTTCTGTAAATCAGCATGATCTTGGTATGAAGCCTTGAATCTTAGTCAATTCTGGGTTTTCTCAAAGCATTTCTGCTTTATACTTAATCACTCCCCCACTTTTCCTGCTCCATCCTTTTTTTCTCAGAGGGGACAATTCCCTGGGGCACATATTCTGCCACTGCATCTCAGTGAGAGCAGAGACATTGTGTAATACTGTATATCACTGTGTTGAGGACAGTGCCTCAATTACTATTGATGGACTGAATAATGTTGCTGGGAGAGACATGCAAGGAAGTGATACCAAGCAGGACCATATGGGGCCCCTGGGCACAAAAGCCTTCCTGTGTCCCCCATTTCTTTGAGTACAGGTTTCAGTCAGCCTCCACGTCCTTCTCTGAGTTCCAACGGGCAGTTTCAGAGAGTTGTTAATTAGGGAAGGGAGGGGACGTGAGACAAGGGAGGAACAGTCAAAGAGAAACAATAGTTCAGCTTTGGGGCAAGGTCCTGGTTCCCCCTCAAGGGATATACACAATATCTTTGAGCTGTTTTGCAGATACTGAAAGCCCCACCAGGTGGGAGAAGTTAACTATATGCTGCCCACAAGCACATAGACCCCAGGTGGTTGGAACCAGAAGGTTGATGATGCTGACTCCCACTTACCTCACTACCATCCAATCAGAAGAATGTCCACGAGCTGATCACGCCCTCTTTGAACCATTTCTATAAAACTTCTCACTACCCCCTCCAGGTTGGGGCACAGTTTTGAGGGCATTAGCCTGCTGTGGCCCCCTTTGCCTGGCAACGCAATAAGGCTATTCTTTTCTACCTCACCCAAAACTCTGTCTCTGAGATTTAATTCGGTGTTGGGGTAAAGAGGCCAGATTTGGCTTCAGAAGCATCATGGTCATCAGTCAGCATCTACTGTGAGATAACTCCTATTGGGACATTTCCTTCCTAATCTTCAGTAGTCATCACTCCTTTAAGTTGGCATTTGCAGCTGAGATGCATGTTTCCACCTGGTCTCTAGCTTTAAGGTCCACTCCACCATCTGCTCCTCCTCTTCATTCCAACCACAAAGCTTCTTCACTTAAAAAAAAAAAACAAAACTCCATCTGTGTATCTCATAGCTATTGTATATGGGCAAAAACTAGCAGCAAAATGAGCATTTGGCTGCTTCCTGCTCTTCTTGGGGTACGACGGGATCTTGTGAAGCTGTTCAGGATTTGCTATCTGGATATTCCTTTACCATTGTTTCCCCTTTATTCTCCTGTGCCGCACTGGTGCCAGGGAACTTCTTTAAAGGCTTAGGGTTGGGAGAAGGATGCAAGCCGAAATGATTCTCTTCAAAGTTTTCTTTTTCTCTTCTTTTACTCTTTTTATCTCACTCTTTAACATGAGTTTTTTGGTCAGAGAGAGGTGGACCACGTATATATAGTTGGGGAGAAACAGATTCCATTTAACTGCATATTCTTATAAATCTTTCCAGTCTTATACCTGGACTATAGTTTTTGAATTTAAAAGCAAAAATATGGTGACTGTGCTTTCTGTTCTTATGCCCCTTGGAAGGTCTGGAGACCTTTAATACAGCAACTCAATTGTAGTATGGTAGGGTAAAAAGGATTTGCAAGGAAAACCCATTATTAATAAGTCATTAGGTCTTTCTGCAACAGATGCAGAAAGATTTGCTGCATTGATAGTAGCATATATCCTGCAACTTGAATTTTAATGCCTGGCTTCCTACAGGAAAATTTACTGTAAAGAAAAGAGGACAGTAGATAGAAATCTCTTAATCAGGTTCTGAAAAATAAGAAAAAATAAAGTGAAGCTTAAGTCTCAACCAGACCTTTTTTTTCCCCCTGTTTTTTTGAAACATAATTGATGTACAGCACTGTGTTTAAGTTTAAGGTGTATAGCATAATGACTTCACTTACATATATTGTGAAGTTATTACCACAGTAAATTTAGTTAACGTCCATTAGTTTATATAACTACCAAAAAGAAAAAAAAGAAAAAAGATAAGTTTTGTTCTTATGATGAGAACTCTTAGAATTTATTCTCTTAACAATTTTCAAATGTACCACACAGCAGTGTTAACTGTAGTCATCATGTTGTACGTTACATCCCCAGTATTTATTTGTCTTCTAACTGGAAGTTTGTACCTTATGAAACCTTTGTTTTTAAAAGATACTTGTGAAAAATGCTGTACATCTTGCCTTGCAATTCAACTCAGTAGTTCTTTGATATTTTTGATTCTGTGGTAGTGTCTCTCTACTTTCAGTATTTTGCTATAAAATAAATCAGAAGTGATGGAAAAATGAGATTGGAATTTTGTACCATGTAGTATGACACTGTATCATACTTAATATAATTTTAAGTGGCTGGTTTTCTACTGCCCTGTTTTCAAACAGTGTACGTGCAATCTAGAAACCTTCACAGAGGAGAGGGTTTTAGCATTTCTGGTGGAACATAAGACAGTGTGACTCCTTTGCCAAAACCTGCCAGTATCTTTCCACTCAAAGTGAAGGTTAATTTCCTCACAGTGACCTGTGGAGCCCTACAAGTTGTGGCCACAGTTACCTCTCAGATCTAAATCCTAGTCCTCACTCACTCCTGTCCTGCTTCTCTAGCCTCCTCACTGCTCCTCAAATACTTAGAACCTTGAAGTTTTGCACTTGCTTTGTCCTTGGCCTGAAATGCTATTTCTCCAGATAGCTGCATGGGGAAGGGGAGTCATCTCTTTCAAGTCTTCAATGTCACCTTCTCAGTGATTCCTACCCCATTCTACTTAAAATATCCTTCTCACCTGCCCAGAACCCCTGTTATCATTCCTTGCTTTGTTTTTATTCATTGCACTTTTCATTATCTATCAGAGGAGCATTACGTTTTGTTAAGAGCAAGCCCTCTACAGTCAAACCATTTGGGTTTGACTCCAAGCTCCACCACTTACTGGTTGTGTGAATTTTGGGGAAATTACTTAATCCCACTGTATCTCAGCTGCTTCTTCTAAAATGGAATTGTCACAAGAATTAAACATTTTTTCCCCTCACAATGAAATATTAGCTGCATGAGGGCAAGGATTTTTGTCTGTTTATCGCTTTTACTCTAGCACCTAGAATATTTCTCCCATTTTATCAATTACTTGTTTAGAAGTTTAGTTATATGATTTTGGCTTATAGCAAGTTTTCCTAAGAACAAATATTCTGAAGTTTGCTCCACCTTTTTAGCCAGGACCATTTGAATCTTCCATGACAGTGAGCTGTATTTTTAAAATAAGGGCATAGCCCAAGTGACAGTTAATAGAATGATTCACTCATCCATTACGTCTTTCATTTAAATATTTATTGTCTAAGCTACTGTTTTTTGTTAGACTCTGTGCTAGATACATTCACTGGGAGACACTGAAATTTAAAACATATGTTTTTTTCCATTGACCCTGACCTCAAGGAGCTTGTTTTCCAGTCGAGAGTCTGGGCTTTTAAGGTGAGTGCATGAGGATGGTGACTAAAACACTAACCTTGTAGTCAAATATATCTGGTTTATATATTTTATTCCTGCCACTCGCAAGCTATATTACCTTGAATAAGTTATTCAATCATTCTAAACTGTAGGTTCCTAATCAATGAAGCAGGGAAAATAATTGTACCTACCTCAAAGGGCTTTGAAGTTATTATATGAAATTATCTATGTAATGTGCTTAATATAGTGCCTGGTACATAGTAGGAACTCAATAATTTTTATCTACTATTACTGTTGCCTTGAAGGATGGATAGAGTGTGTAGAAAGAGGCAAAAAGTGTGCTCCAGGCAGAGAGACCAGCCTGATTTAAGTCAGAGAAATGGTAAAGCATGGGATGTATATGGGAGATTACAACTAGTTCTGTTTGACTGAAATGTGGAATACATTAAAGTAGGTAGGGAATGTAGAAAAATCAAAGCTCTGTCATGTAATTCTTCACCATGAAGTAACCACTGCTAGCATGTTGGCATATTTCCTTCTAGCTATTTTTTTTAATACAGTGTAAATGTGTGTAAAAGAGTGCTTATTATAGAATTGAGATTAGAAATATGGATGATACTAGTAAACATTTATACAGTGCTATTTATTTGCCAGACAGTGTTCTAAATGTTTTACTTGTATTAACCCCATTGCTTCCCATCTGGCTCTTCTTAACAGATCAATTATGTCTTCTAGGGTTTTAATAAAAGAAAAGAAAAAAAAAGAAAAACTCACTCTGAAATACTCCCGAGGTAGTGTATATCTCTATGTATAAGATAATCCTGGTTTGATACTCCGTAGCTGATCATTTGGCAGTATTTCTCCAGCTGTCTTCTAATATGGCTGTGCTTGGTTCAGTCTACTTCCATTTCCATAATAGGAGTTATTTCTCTGAGTACAGATTTCTTTAGAATCTTTCTATTATTAAAAGGGGAAAGGAGAAGTTGGCTAGATCAGGAGTTATCCATTACGTAGAGTTTTAGAATGAGTTTATGTTGTTTCCGTTGGTTGTCCCTCTGACCCTTATTTGGTAGCATGGACCTTCCATAATACTACTTTCTGAAGAGATGGAGAAAACTTCTTTTCATCTCCCTCCTGTATCCCCACACAAACTGAGGGAAGACTCTTAAGATAGAGGGAAGCATCAGCTTCGCTGCTCAGTCCTCTGTCTCTAATTTACTAAGGAGACTATTCTGGTGACATTAGAGTTCCTGAGGGTAGAGTTTGGGGTAATTATTCAATAGGCAGGGCTTAAGGTATAATGGTAAGTCCCTTCAGATTGTGAGAGGGTCCTAGATCCGGAAAGATACCTGCTATTTCCAGCCCTATGAAGCAACATTTTCCCTAAGACTTCTGATGAAAGATCTTGTTATTCCAGCTATCTTCCTCTTTGTCTGATTCCATTTCTCATAGTCCTAGTTTATGAAAATTGTCCTTTTCTAGCTGATTCACCAAACCTCAGTTCTTAGTGAGGATAACATTATTTATTAATTTATTCTGCCAATATATGTATATATATTTATTTTCAAGTCATCAAGTTTATTTTGCTCAACAAATATTTATCAAGTGCTTTTTATGTTCAGGTACTTTTCTAGGTGATGAGAGTAAATTCTACTGGGTGTGAGGTGGGGAGCAGACAGAAAATAAACAAGTAAGAAGAAAAAAAACCACAAGGCAGTTTCTGATAATTGCTCTGAAGAGAAAGAGAAAAAAACCCCTCAGGTTGACAAGGAGTCACTAGAAGGCTATATTTTACAACATGACCAGAAAACATTTTATGTTGTTTCAGGCCTTTTTCTACTATAAAAGTCATGGTGATAAATATACATTGGACCCCATGAAATTGCTTATAATCAACATTTTTCACCCACAAAAATGGCAATTTTATGTGGTTCAACCTAATAGCTGATAACCCTGAGAACTTCTATCTGAGCAGATAGAATTTTAAGAGCTAAGATCTTTATATTAAAGTTTTATTTCAAATGCATAATTGCTCTCTACCAATATTCATTGAGTATATTATTATATGTCAGAATAGATATATATCAACAAACAGAAAACATTTCTTTTGATTGCATACCCATTATAATCTAGTGGAGGGGACAAGCAGTAAGTAATTATCAAAATTAAATAAAGTATATAATACATTAGTATGTGATGACTGCTATGGGAACAATAAATATGGTTGAAAGGCATTAGGAATGCTGGTTACAAGGGATAGCAATTTTAACTGAGTGGTCAGTGTAGACCTCAATGACAAGGTGATATCTGAGCAAAGAACGTGAAGGATGGTAATGGAATTATCTGTGAGATTATCTGGAGAAAGACCATTACAGGTGGAGGAATCGCTAGTATGAAGGTCCTATAGTGGGAGCATGCTTAGTATATTCGTGAATAGTGAGGCCAGCCTGTTTGGCTGCAGCTGAGGGGAAAAATGGAAGAAGAATAGAAGGTGAGGTCAAAGAGGTAATAAGGGGACCGGATTATGTACAGTCTTATAGGCTACTGGAAAGATTTTACTCTGAGAGAAGTGAGAAACTATTGGAAGGTTTTGAACATATGAATGACTTAATTAGACCTTCCCAAAAGGCATGCAGAATCTTATGTTTTTAGGAATTAGAAATATTTTATTTTTGCCTGGGTTGGCTTGACTTGCCATTATTTTCCACACGCTTCTTTACTGTAGGTCTATATTTAATGTCTATTGAAGTGGATAGCAAGGATACTGGAGTCATTGTTTTGGATCCTATGAAGTCCCTGTAGTGTGCCCCCCAATGACTGATTTCTCCCTTGAAACAAAATCAGATGATCCCCAAAGTAAAAGCTTTGACATAGTTTTAGTAGTATGTAGTTTAAAAAGACCTGGAGGTCATGGTTTTAGACTTTTCTTGTCTTGAAAGAAAGTGACATTTACCTGTTTGCATTCAGCCTGGGATCATTTTAAACATAAGCTCCACCTATTAGTTCTTGAAATTTCATCTCGGGTGCCTAGAGGGAGAGATCTCTCTTCTCACTTCCTCAGCATGTGCATGATAAAATTCTAACTGTTTAACTAAAAATCTGATTTATATAAGGTTTTTGGAAAATGTAGATCAAAAAGTTTTTTGCCACCCCGTTAAAGCATTTAACCTGTAATATGTTGTTGATATCACAAGGTGGCAGCAGCAGCATCATAACAGAGCTGTTCCGTGTTGAGTTATTGAAGTTTTGAAACAAGTTGGAAATTATTCATTCAGCCTTTACTTTAGGAATAAAACAAAAGAAATTCCTTGTTTTAAACATTTTAAAGTAAGCATACAATTTGAAGTTAGATTTTGTTCATTTGTTTGTTCTTTAGGCGATTTTTCCTGAGCTGTAAGTGATTTATCTTTCTCGTCTATTCTGGTCTATGCTGAGGCACATATTGCTCTTCTTCTATCTGCTAACACTATTTTAACTGATTTTTAGCTCCCAGGTATGGTGAGTTTTCTATCTTTTATTCTTTTGTGAAAGAAGTGGACATAGCATCCTCCCCACTTCTGCTTTAAGAATTTATATATATTAGTCTGTTTTTTTCCACAGAGCTTGAATTGCTGAGCTGAAGCCTGCAATTCTTACTTGGTAACAGAAAGAAAGCATTTTTATATTACTGAACAATTATTAAACCATGTTGCAGTAACAGCCTTGGGCCGGGAAGGAGGAAGCTTGGCACAACAGAAAAATTGAGCCATCTGAGACCTTTGTGTTTGGATTTTGGTTTTGCCATTTGTTAGTTTTGTGGCCATGGCCAAATTACTTAACCTCTGTGAACGTCAATTCCTTTATCTGTAGAATGTTAAAATAATAATAATGCTTACCTCATAAGATTGTTGTGAAGAATGAATAATACATAAGGCATATAAAGTACTTAGTACAGTTCCTGAACCTAATAAATACTCCATAAATAGCAGCTATTTTGATATGATCTTATGGAAAGTCCTTTCACATCTCTGAGTCTCATTTACTTCATCAGTAAATGGAGAAAAAAAAATCCTACATGTTAGGGAGAAGCAAATGAAAGGATGTATATAAGAAAGTTTTGAAAACCGAATTCTGTAAACTGCATTATATTAAAATGTGTGGTAAAAATAGGATTTTATTTTCCTATTTCATCATTCCTCCCTGGGGATTCAGATCAAATAATAGATGAGAATGCATTTTGCAAAGCTGAAGCATTATGTGAATATAAGATAATATCATCATTACTATATGACGTCCAAATATCTTCTCATATGCCCATTGCTGTTACTTGGAATTCTTTCCATGGGTAGTTTGGTGGAGCTGAACAGGAGAAAGAGAATAATAGTTATTCCTGTTAAAATGTGCATACCTGCTGTAAGACAATACTGCTGTTAGCAGGCTCTTGCATGAGCTTGTCAGAGCTCCATATTGATATTTAAATAAGAACAGTAGTTTTTGTTTGTTTTGTTTTGTTTGTCTGTTTGAGAGAGTGGGTGGAAAAAGAGTAATTATTTGGCACGGGGGACCTGGGTAATGGTAGGAAGGAGGTAGGGAATAAATGATAAATGGGAGTTGGGAGAGATGTGGAGTGGAGAGAAGAGGCAGAATCAGGGAAAGGGAACCTTGAAGAAGAGGATGGTCTCAAACATAAGCTTTAAACTACTAGTTAATGTTTTTGTTATACCAGTCTGGCAAGAAACACAGAAATTAGCCGTTATAAGGAATGATGAAACTGTCTTCCCTTCTGTTCCCCTTCCCTCTTCTCCCTTTCTTTCCCTCACTTTTCTCCCTCCTTCCCTTCCCTTTGCTATCAGTTGTAGAATATCTGCTATGTGTAGTGTCTTTAAGCTGCCACCTGCCTTTGCACACAACTGGTTTGTAAAAGCGAACCTCAGGAACACCTTCTTTATAGCCTCAGTTCAGTTCTGCCCAGCTCCCTTTGACTTGTCCCTTTCACTTGATTCCTTCTTTCTTCCAGTCTTCTAATTCCTGACCTGAATACTAGTTATTTTCTTCTTCTTGGACTTGATATCTTTCTTTATATCAGTGATAAAGATGCGGAAGACCAAGGCTTCTTTTTTGATCTTATTCTTTAGTAGGAGAAACAGTGTCTCATATGTATAGACCATTACATGTTTGAAAATACCACTTATCTTAATTGATTCTCAAAACGGTTTAGTAGGCCAGGTAGAGTTGACGTCACTGTCCATATTAGAAATGAGGAAGCTGTGGATAGGCAACTTGTCCAGAATCATATTGTTAGAAAGTGATGGAGTTAGGAGTTTGACTCAAGGCAGGGATTTTCCCATTACACTACAGGAGAAAAAGAGCAATTTTTACTAGGATATTGGAGATGGGTTTCATGGCTAGGTAGCATTAGCACTGGTGTTTGTGTGATGCTTAAGACTTTGGTTGAAGAGACAGGTGTTCCAGATAGAGAAAACTAAGTGAAGGCTTGGAAGAGTAATAAAACCTGCTACCTATAATTGAAGTCCGGGCTAGGCACTTTTCATGTATTATCTCCTAATCTCTATAATAATCCAGCAAGGTAAGCATTTTATTGATTGATTGCTTATCTTTTTTTTAAATAGGATTTGAGGTGGTAGGTAGATATTATTATTTCTAATTTGTAGAAGATGAAACTAAACCTCAGAAAAGTTAAGTAACTTGATCAACATCACATAGTAAAATGTGGTGTCATGGGGATTAATAAACATGTGCCTGACATCCCATGTCCCTTCCTAGGAAGAGAGGGGAAAGGCTTTATGGATAACAAGTAGTCAGGTTCAGCAGGCAGGGGGGGCTGAGAATAAGATAGGTGATTTTAACTGATTGAGAGCTTTAATTACAATACTACAGAGTTTAGACATTCTTCTTTAGGCATTTGTGAGCAATAGAAAGTTTTTGTGTAAGGAAGTAGCATTATCAGCTATGATGAGGAAGATTCAGCTGGCAGCATCATGCATGATAGATTGGAGAAGGGAGAAACTGGTGGCAGGGAGACCAATTGCGTGGCTGTCACACTAGAAAATATTCAACTGAGTACCTGGAGAATTATGCATTTCCCTTCTTAAGGATACTGAATAGTGGATTTTTCTTTACAAGTATCATTTCTCCTGGGTAATAACTTGACTTATAAAGAACAAAATTATGTTAAATTTAGAAAACACAGTCAAACTAACTTGTAAAAGAAAGGAAAATCCTAGTGACAAAATTAGTTACCTAGGGAAACCTGTGAGTAACTTAATGGAGCTGGTGGTTACTTTGCTGAGGTTGAAGGTTATCTATGAATAATTTAAAGTAATAATTTTCTTTGGAGTATTCTAGCTAATCTTCTAATAATCTGATCCAAAATAGTGAGAGTACTTTAGTTTTCTACCTGATATTGCTCAAATGTAATGAAAGTGGATCACATTCATACTTACTGGAATCACTGGACCTTAAAGGATATATTATTGAGATAGTGTATAGATATTTAACTGTAAAATTCCACTAATTTTAATCACTTTGAAATTTCTCTAAGTTTGACCTTCCTCTTCATCCACAGTGCCACTGATCTAATTCAGTCTTTCATAGAATCTTGCTAAGAGATTTGACAACAGGCTTCTAACTGATCCTCATAATCTAGTCTCTCCTCTTTTAATTCAACCTCCATAATCCAACAGTTTAAAAACTACCTATTGATCCTTATTGATTACTGACTGTTGTTCCATTTCCTTAACATAGCAATTACCTTGGGCCTTTATAGTCTGGCCCAAACTTAAGTTAAGCCTAACTTAAGCCTTGTTCTTGTTCCTTCTTCTGTCTGAAATATTCTTCCCTTTGTTTTCATCTGGAAATTTCCTGCTTAATCTTTTAAAGGCTTACTTGTCTATCACCAGTCTTCTAATGACCTCAAGTAGAACAAATTCTGCTCTCCTGTAGAACAAATTCTTCTCTCCTGTGTGCTGCTCAAGGCCTCTGTTAGAGGGTTCATTGTATTTTATTAGAACTAGTTGCTCAAGTGCTTCACCTGTTAGATTTTGAGCAGCCTGATATCATGTATTAAATTTGTCCATACAGCTGTAATATGGTTTATTTACAGCTCATTAGGCAGTAAGTACTCAATAAATGTTTATTGATGACTGACTCTACTTTCCTTGATGTCTAAGAAAAATACGCTGTTTTTCTATATATATATATATATTGTACTAGAAGCCTGTCTTAAAATTTCCTGGTTGACCCAGGGAAAAGGTTCTAGTTCTAGACAAGGAGTTTGTTAAAAGTACAAAAATGAGTCATGGTGGTTAACAGCTTACTCTGTCCTTTAAAGTACTTATTATGTGGCAGACTATGAGACAGTTATGGGCTTAAAATGATGTCGTGTAGTTCTACATCCTTCCCTGTGCAGGAACCTTATTAACAGATTGTGTTACTCTCAGAGTCAGAGATGTTACTGGGTCATTAGCAGTCTTGGAGAGAATGGTTAGGGTGGAGGGACTATTTTTCCTGCTACAGAATTGATATGGGTCGATTGCTTACCCATTTTAATAACTTGTTCTCTTTAAAAATTCATTTTTTGCCATTTTTGGAATTATGCAATTTTACAATTCCAGGCCTAATTCAACAGGCAGAGTATCTTGGCAAAAAAGACATAGAAGTCTTCACATTCCCTAAAGTTTTCCTCCCATAGAGAAAGGAGCTTGCAGTGTATGTAAGGGGTCAATCCAACTCTGAAAATATTATGGTGAGGGAATGAGATTTGTTCATGAGGTAGAACTATCAATAACTTAAAAATAAAAATGTAACTGTGAAAAATATTTCAAATATTCATACTTTATAAGCTTTATGTCATGACACCTGTATGACATGGGAGTAGGTCTAGGGAAGTCTACCTGCCTTAGACTCTGTCCATGGAGAGTTTATATGGAAACCTCAAAAGGACTTGATATTTTTATCAAGAAGTATAGTCTTTCTTTGAATCAGCTTAGTATTTTTTCTCTTAGGGAGATTAGCACTTTCCACAATGTATTGGGTTGGCCAAAATGTTCGATTGGGTTTTCCATATCTTACGGAAAAACCCGAGCGAACTTTTTGGCCAACCCAATATTATAGTTATTTGTGAGCAAGGTAGAAGTCCTTTACAATATTATGGACTCAGGAACTGTTCCATGTGTATATGGCTTACATACCCTCAGTACTAGCCCAGATCCCCACATATAGTAGCCACTTACTAAATGTTCATTGGATAAATAAATTGATTATATTATTATCTAAAAGTACTATAGTTTTCAAACTATATAAAAATATGAAACTGGGCACAGTAATTGAAACTGGGAGTGTTACAGAAAATTTCTGATGTATGATTATCCAACTTGTAACACTGGTTCAGGAACACATTCCACGTTTTAAGTGGAGAATTTCTTTGTAAAATGAATGATATGCACCTTCCTTTCTCTCCCACCATACTTTTGTTCCATTAATTTTTGTTTGTTTACTTTTTTGTTTGTTTTTGTTTGTTTTCTGCTTTTTTAACGACTTTATTGGAGTATAATTGCTTTACAATGTTGTGTTAGTTTCTGCTGTATAACAAAGTGAATCAGCTATACGTATGCATATATCCCCATATCCCCTCCATCTTGCGTCACCCTCCCACACTCCCTATCCCACCCCTCTAGGTGGTCACAAAGCACTGAGCTGATCTCCCCGTGTGATGCAGCTGCTTCCCGCTAGCTATCTATTTTACATTTGGTAGTGTATATATGTCAATGCTACTCTCTCACTTCGTCCCAGCTTACCCTTCCCCCACCCCGTGTCCTCAAGTCGATTCTCTAGGTTCGCATCTTTATTCTGGTCCTGCCCCTAGGTTCATCAAAACCATTCTTTTTTTAGATTCCATATATATGTGTTAACATATGGTATTTGTTTTTCTCTTTCTGACTTCACTCTGTATGACAGACTCTAGGTCGATCCAACTCACTACAAATAACTCAGTTTCATTTCTTTTTATGGCTGAGTAATATTCCATTGTATATATATGCCACATCTTCTTTATCCATTCCTCTGTTGATGGACACTTAGGATGCTTCCATGTCCTGGCTATTGTAAATAGAGCTACAATGAACATTGTGGTACCTGACCCTTTTTGACTTGTGGTTTTCTCAGGGTATATGCCCAGTAGTGGGATTGCTGGGTCGTATGGTAGTTTTATTTTTAGTTTTTTAAGGAACCTCCATACCGTTCTCCATAGTGGCTGTACCAATTTACATTCCCACCAACAGCGCAAGAAGGTTCCCTTTACTCCACACCCTCTCCGCATTTATTGTTTGTAGATTTTTTGATGATGACCATTCTGATTGGTGTGAGGTGATATACCTCACTGTAGTTTTGATTTGCATTTCTCTAATGATTAGTGATGTTGAGCATCCTTTCATGTGTTTGTTGGTAATCTGTATATCTTCTTTGGAGAAATGTCTACTTAGATTCTCTGCCCATTTTTGGATTGTGTTGTTTGTTTTTTTGATATTGAGCTACATGAGCTGGTAGTATATTTTGGAGATTAATCCTTTATCAGTTGGTTCATTTGCAAATATTTTCTCCCATTCTTAGGGTTGTCTTTTCGTCTTGTTCACGGTTTCCTTGCTGTGCAAAACCTTTTAAGTTTCATTAGGTCCCATTTGTTTATTTTTGTTTTTATTTCCTTTTCTCTAGGAGGTGGGTAAAAAAGGATCTTGCTGTGATTTATGTCATAGAGTTTTATGCTTATGTTCTCCTCTAAAAGTTTTATAGTGTCTGACCTTACATTTAGGTCTTTAATCCATTTTGAGTTTATTTTTGTGTATGGTGTTATGAAGTGTTCTAATTTCATTCTTTTACATGTAGCTGTTCAGTTTTCCCAGCACCACTTATTGAAGAGGCTGTCTTTTCTCCATTGTATATTCTTGCCTCCTTTATCAAAGATAAGGTGACTGTATGTGCATGGGTTGATCTCTGGGCCTTCTAGCCTGTTCCATTGATCTATATTTCTGTGTTTGTGCCAGTACCATACTGTAGCTTTGTAGTATAGTCTGAAGTCAGAGAGCCTGATTCCTCCAACTCCATTTTTCTTTCTCAAGATTGCTTTGGCTATTTGGGGTCTTTTGTGTTTCCATACAGAGTGTGAAGTTTTTTGTTCTAGTTCTGTGAAAAGTGCCATTGGTAGTCTGATAGGGATTGCACTGAATCTGTAGATTGCTTTGTGTAGTATAGTCATTTTCACAGTGTTGATTCTTTCAATTCAAGAACATGGTATACCTCTCCATCTGTTTGTATCATCTTTAATTTCTTTCATCAGTGTCTTATACTTTTCTGCATACAGGTCTTTTGTTTCCTTAGGTAGGTTTATTCCTGGGTATTTTATTCTTTTTGCTGCAGTGGTAAATGGGAATATTTCCTTAATTTCTCTTCCAGATTTTTCATCATTTGTGTATAGGAATGCAAGAGATTTCTGTGCATTAATTTTGTATCCTGCTACTTTACTAAATTCATTGATTAGCTCTAGTAGTTTTCTGGTAGCATCTTTAGGATTCTCTATGTATAGTATCATTTCATCTGCAAACAGTAACAGCTTTACTTTTTCTTTACCGATTTGGATTCCTTTTATTTCTTTTTCTTCTCTGATTGCCGTGGCTAAAACTTCCTTAACTATGTTGAATAATAGTGGTGAAAGTGAGCATCCTTGTCTTGTTCCTGATTTTAAAGGAAATGGTTTCAGTTTTTCATCACTGAGAACGATATTGGCTGTGGGTCTGTCATATATGGCCTTTATTATGTTGAGGAAAGTTCCCTTTATGCCTACTTTCTAGAGAGTTTTTATCATAAATGGGTGTTGAATTTTGTCAAAAGTTTTTCTGCATCTATTGAGATTATTATATGGTTTTTATCCTTCAGTTTGTTAGTATGATTTATTACATTGTTTGATTTGCATATATTGAAGAATCCTTGCATTCCTGAGATAAACCCCACTTGATCATGGTGTATGGTCCTTTTACTGTGCTGTTGGATTCTGTTTGCTAGTATTTTGTTGAGGATTTTTGCATCTACATTCATCAGTGATATTGGCCTGCAGTTTTCTTTTTCTGTGACATCTTTCTCTGGTTTTGGTATCAGGATGATGGTGGCCTCATAGAATGAGTTTGGGAGTGTTCCTCCCTCTGCTATATTTTGGAAGAGTTTGAGAAGGAATGGTGTTAGCTCTTCTCCAAATATTTGATAGAATTCACCTGTGAATCCATCTGGTCCTAGGCTTCTGTTTGTTGGAAGATTTTTAATCACAGTTTCAATTTCAGTGCTTGTGATTGGTGTTTATATTTTCTGTTTCTTCCTGGTTCAGTCTTGGAAGGTTATGCCTTTCTAATAATTTGTCCATTTCTTCCAGGTTGTCCATTTTATTGGTCTGTAGTTGCTTGTAGTAATCCCTCCTGATTCTTTGTATTTCTGCAGTGTCAGTTTTTACTTTTCCTTTTTCATTTCTAATTCTGTTGATTTGAGTCTTCTCCCTTTTTTTCTTGATGAGTCGGCCTAATGGTTTACCAGTTTTGTTTATCTTCTCAAAGAACCAGCTTTTAGTTTTACTGATCTTTGCTACTGTTTCCTTCATTTCTTTTTCATTTATTTCTGATCTGATCTTTCTGATTTCTTTCCTTCTGCTAACTTTGGGTTCTTTTTGTTCTTCTTTCTCTAATCGCTTTAGGTGTATGGTTAGGTTGTTTATTTGAGATGTTTCTTGTGTCTTGGGGTAGGATTGTATTGCTATAAACTTCTCTCTTAGAGCTGCTTTTGCTGCATCCCATGGGTTTTGGGTCGTCGTGTTTTCATTGTCATTTGTTTCTAGGTATTTTTTGATTTCCTCAGTTATCTCTTGGTTATTAAGTAGTGTATTGTTTAGCCTCCATGTATTTGTATTTTTTACAGATTTTTTCCTGTAAATGATATCTAGTCTCATAGCATTGTGGTTGGAAAAGATACTTGATACAATTTCAATTTTCTTAAATTTACCAAGGCTTGATTTGTGACCCAAGATATGATCTATCCTGGAGAATGTTCTATGAGCACTTGAGAAGAAAGTGTATTCTGTTGTTTTTGGATGGAATGTCCTGTAAATATCAATTAAGTCCATCTTGTTTAATGTGTCATTTAAAGCTTCTGGTTCCTTATTTATTTTCATTTTGGATGATCAGTCCATTGGTGAAAGTGAGGTGTTAAAGTCCCCTACTATTATTGTATTACTGTCAATTTCCCCTTTTATAGCTGTTAGCATTTGTCTTATGTATTGAGGTGCTCCTATGTTAGGTGCATAAATATTTACAATTGTTATGTCTTCTTCTTGGATTGATCACTTGATCATTAGTTAGTGTCCTTCTTTGCCTCTTGTAATAGTCTTTATTTTAAAGTCTGTTTTGTTTGATATGAGAATTGCTACTCCAGCTTTCTTTTGATTTCCATTTGCATGGAATATCTTTTTCCATCCCATCACTTTCAGTCTGTATGTGTCTGAAACCCTGTGTCTAGGGTTTGAAGTGTGTCTCTTGTAGGCAGCATATGTATGGGTCTTGTTTTTGTATCCATTCAGCCAGTCTATGTCTTTTGGTTGGAGCATTTAATCCTATTACATTTAAGGTAATTATCAATATGTAGTTTCCTATTTCCATTTTCTTAATTGTTTTGGGTTTGTTTTTGTAGGTCTTTTCCTTCTCTTGTATTTCCTGCCCAGAGAAGTTCCTTTAGCATTTGTTGTAAAGCTGGTTTGGTGGTGCTGAATTCTCTTAAGTTTTGCTTATCTGTAAAGGTTTTAATTTCTCCATCGAATCTGAATGAGATCCTTGCTGGGTAGAGTAATCTTGGTTGTAGGTTTTTCCCTTTCATCACTTTAAATATGTCCTGCCATTCCCTTCTGGCTTGCAGAGTTTCTGCTGAAAAATCAGCTGTTAACCTTATGGGGATTCCTTTGTATGTTAGTTTTTGCTTTTCCCTTGTTGCTTTTAATGTTTTTTCTTTGTATTTTATTTTTGATAGTTTGATTAATATGTGTCTTGGCATGTTTCTCTTTGGTTTTATCCTGTATGGTACTCTCTTTGCTTCCTGGATTTGATTGACTATTTCCTTTCCCATGTTAGGGAAGTTTTTGACTATAATCTCTTCAAATATTGTCTCAGACCCTTTCTGTCTCTCTTCTTCTTCTGGGACCTCTATGATTTGAATGTTGGTGCATTAAATTTGTCCCAGAGGTCTCTGAGACTGTCTTCAATTCTTTTCATTCTTTTTTCTTTATTCTGCTCCCTGGCAGTTATTCCCACAGTTTTATCTTCCAGCTCACTTAACCGTTCTTCTGCCTCAGTTATTCTGTTATTGATTCCTTCTAGAGTATTTTTAATTTCAGTAATTGTGTTGTTCATCACTGTTTGTTTGTTCTTTAGTTCTTCTAGGTCCTTGTAAAACATTTCTTGTATTTTCTCCATTCTATTTCCAAGATTTTGGATCATCTTTACTATCATTAGTCTGAATTCTTTTTCAGGTAGACTGCCTATTTCTTCTTCATTTGTTTGATCTGGTGGGTTTTTACCTTGCTCCTTCATCTGTTGCATATTCCTCTGTCTTCGCATTTTGCTTAACTTACTGTGTTCGGTGGTCTCCTTTTCGCAGGCTACAGGTTCGTAGTTCCTGTTGTTTTTGGTGTCTGCCCCCAGTGTCTAAGGTTGGTTCAGTGGGTTGTGTAGGCTTCCTGGTGGAGGGGACTGGTGCCTGTGTTCTGGTGCGTGGGGCTGGATCTTGTCTTTCTGGTGGGCAGGGCTGCGTCCAGTGGTGTGTTTTGGGGTGTTTGTGAACTAATATGACTTTAAGCAGCCTCTCTGCTAATGGGTGGTGTTGTGTTCCTGTCTTGCTAGGTGTTTTGGCCTGAGGCATCCAGCACTGGAGCTTGCTGGCCATTGGGTGGATCTGGGTCTTAGCGTTGAGACAGAGATCTCTAGGAGAGCTCTCAGCAATTGATATTACTTTGGGCCGCGAGGTCTCTGGTGGTCCAGTGTCATGAACTCAGCTCTCCCACCTCAGAGGCTCAGGCCTGCCACCCGGCCAGAGCACCAAGCCCCTGTCAGCCCCATGACTTAGAAGAAAAAGAAGAAAAAAAGAAAGAAAGAATTATAATAAAATAAAATAATTAAAATTAAAAATATAAAATAATATTAAAATTTTTTTAAAAAGTAATAAAAAAAATGAAAAGAGTAACCAAACCAATAAACACATCCACCAATGATAACAAGCTCTAAAAACTATACTAATGATAAACATAAAAGTCAGAGAAATGTTGGTCTGAGACAGCAAACCCCAAGTCTACAGTTGCTCCCAAAGTCCACTGCCCCAATTTTGGGTCGATTTATTGTCTATTCACGTATTCCACAGATGCAGGTTATCTCAAGTTGATTGTGGGGATTTAATCTTCTGCTTCTGAGGCTGCTGGGAGAGATTTCCCTTTCTCTTCTTTGTTGGCACAGCTCCTGGGATTCAGCTTTGGATTTGGCCCCACCTCTGTGTGTAGGTCGCCCTCAGGCTTCTATTCCCTCCCAGACAGGATGGGTTAAAGCAGCGGTTGATTAGGGGGCTCTGGCTCACTCATGCCGGGGGGCAGGAAGGTTATGGTAGTTGTAAGTGGAATGAGGGGCAAGTCTGTGGTGACAAGAGGCCAGCATGACTTTGCAGCAGCCTGAGGCACACTGTGTGCTCCACCCCCCTGCCGGGGAAGATCACGGGACCCTGGCAGCGGTGGGCTGCACAGGCTCCTGGGGGGAGGGGGCGGGGGCGGGGGCGTGTGGATAGTGACCTGTGCTTGCACACAGGATTCTTGGTGGCTGCAGCAGTAGCGTTTGCGTTTCATGCCCGTCTCTGGTGTCCAAGCTGATAGCTGCGGCTCGCACCTGTTTCTGCAGCTCGTTTAGGTGGTGCTCTGCCTTCTTTGGGCAGACAGGGAAGGATCCGCTCTCCTCACGCACCCTGAAACAATGGCCTCTTGCCTCTTAGGCAGTTCCAGACTTTTTCCTGGCCTACCTCCCCGCTACCTGAGGCGCACTAGCCCCCTTCAGGCTGTGTTCACGCAGCCAACCCCAGTTCTCTCCCTGGGATCTGACCTCCGAAGCTCGAGCCTCAGCTCCCAGCCCCACCTACCCTGGTGGGTGAGCAGACAAGCCTCTCAGGCTGGTGAGTGCTGGTGAGCACCGATCCTCTGTGTGGGAATCTCTCCGCTTTGCCCTCTGCACCCCTGTTGCTGTGCTCTCCTCCGTGGCTTGAAAGCTTCCCCCCAGCCCACCCACCGTCTCCGCCAGTGAAGGGGCTTCCTAGTGTGTGGAAGCTTTTCCTCCTTCACAGCTCCCTCCTAGAGGTGCAGGTCCCGTCCCTATTCTTTTGTCTCTGTTTTTTCTTTTTTCTTTTTCCCTACCCAGGTACGTGGGGATTTTCTTGCCTTTTGGGAAGTGTGAGGTCTTCTGCCAGCGTTCAGCAGGTGTTCTGTAGGGGTTGTTCCACATGTAGATGTACTTCTGATGTATTTGTGGGAGGAAGGTGATCTCCATGTGTTACTCCTCCGCCATCTTGAAGGTCCATCCCTGTTCCACTAATTTTATACTCTGAAATTTTCAAACACTGTGTTTAAAATTGTGTCTGTCAATGTTGCACTTGTAATATGTTTGAGAACACATTCTAGTCTCCTGGAAAATATAGTATTCAATTTGTGGTTGAATTGTTTTCTTTAATTATGATATTTGCAGTACTTTTGTAAGAGAAATTAGTCTCTCAGTATTGGCACCCATGTTGATCACTGTGGGAAGAAATGCTTTAAAAATATATTGGTAATAGGCTTTCAAGTTTCCTCCATGTCTTTTCATGGCTTGATAGTGCATTTCTTTTTGGTGTTGAATAATATTCCATTGTCTGGATGTACCACAGTATGTTTATTCATTCACCTACTGAAGGATATCTTAGTTGCTTCCAAGTTTTGGCAATTATGAATAACACTCTTGTAAACATCTGCCAAAAAAAAAAAAAAGAACATATTCCAGGGTGTTTTGGGGACTACAAAATCTATATTAATGCACTATCAGTTAAACATTTTATGAAATTTTCACATACAGTACTGTTCTCAGTTATAATTTCATTATTAGTAATTATATGACATATTTGTATGTCTGCAACTGTGATTGAAAGTAAATAACACAAGATCATGGCTTAACATATGAATAAACCTCTGTTATTTAAGGAAAGAAAGTTGTTTTATTTTGAAATCTGTCGTGGTCATTCTCTACAACCAGATGAAAAATGAATCACTTAATATAATACCAGGTATCATTCCAGCAGGAAAACCTAAGGAGTTCTGTTGTACAGAGCCTACAAGAGCAAGTGAGTCATAAACCCAAAGCCTTTAACACCTCAAGTCATTGGCTTAGCTAATTTCTTAAAGAAGTATATAATACAAAATATTCAGGAAATTTCTTTATAGTACGGTGATGGTTCATTTTATGTGTCAGTTTATTTAGGCTATAGCACCAAATTATTTAATCAAACACTAATCTAGATGTTGCTGTGAAGGTATTTTGTACATGTGTTTAACATACAACTGGTTGACTTTAAATAAAGGAGGTTACTCTTGATAATAGATGTAAGCCTCATGCAATTAGTTGAAGGCCTTAAAAGCAAAAACTGATGTTTCCCAGAGAAGGAATTCTGCCTTAAGACTGCAACACCAACTCCTCTTGAGATTCCAACCCGCTTGCTGGTCTGCCTTATATATTTCAGGCTTAGCAGTCTCCGTGATTACAAGAGTCAATTCCTTAAAATCAGTCTCTCTTTGTATCTCTGTCACTCTCTCCTATTAGTTCTGTTACTCTGGAGAACCCTAACTGATATAAGTACTAACACATTTAATAATAGCTAATATTATACAATACTTATGTAGCACTTATTATATTCCAGGCAGTTATCTAAGCATTTTACATATATTAAGTCATTTAATTCTCATAGCAGTCATATAAGATAGGTAGTATTACTTTCATTTTACAGAAGAATAAGCTAAGGTGCAGAAGCTTTAAATGATTTGCCCAAGGTCACACAGGTAGGAGATAGAAGAGCTAGGATTCAATCCTAGGCAGTCCATTTTCTGCTACATACTTCACAGAATGATAGGTTGTGTTCCTGGACACAAATCACAAAACAAATAGATCAAGAACAGACCTTCATTTAATTCTTTTTCTTCTCTGTTTGTGATGGATTCAAGGTTGGAACCAGTACCATTATACTTGCTACTGGCCTAATGTTAACACTACTATGAGCAGTTAACATTTATTAAGCATTTTAACTGTATTCTAAACTCTTACATACACTATCTCAGTTAATTCTTTCAATAATCATGTGAAGTTGGTCCTATTATTTACTGTATTTTGCAATGCAGTAGAACATTATGAACCCAAACTCAGTTCTCTCTGACTCCACAATCTGTAGTCGTGATTCTTTCTGTTTCTTGGGGTATCATGGAATCCTAAGAATTTTAAGGAATCTTATTGTTCAACTAGTTAAAGGACTTATCCAACGCAGGATGTTTTATGTAGTATCCCATCCAGTGTCATCCCAAATTTCTCTACCATTGCAGAAGCCTGAGCAGGTCAGCTAAGTGTGAGCTAGTGGACTGAGGACCAGGTCTGACATACTTTCTGAGGCAGTCTAAAGTAGAGAGTGTGGGTGTGGCAGATCCAAGCTGGAGGTTACAAGGAGGAAGTTGAAAGTCAGGACGCTGAGCAACAAAATGCAAATATAATTCCAACAAAGAAGTAGTGGGCTTGTAACTGAAAGGATCCAGGTGAGAACTAGATTGAAGCAAATACTTGCCTGGGATACTTTAACAGGCCAGTAGCTGTATGGTTGGAATGCCAGGCTACTTTAAAAGTATAGCATTGAGATATAGAGTTTACTATTTCCATTATGGGACTGTTCAAGTTGTTAGAAAGTTCTCCCATGATGGAATAAAAGCATGCTTTCTTAAAATTCTACCCATTACTTGTAATTCTGCATCACAGAGCAAATATACATTCTTTGCCATCAGTTTGAAAACCATCAATTATCCCCTATTTCTACTCTCAACCTTTCCTACCAAGTATTTATCTGATATAAGCATCACATAGAGCTTTTTGAGAGACATTAGCAGTCTCAATTATGTGTTATTTTAAACATTAAGTAAGAGTGTACGAATAGGGTAATAAACAGTGAAGTATCTACCCACACTGTAATGGTGCTAACTGAAATAAAATCATTTGAAAGGGGCTGAAAAAAGGGATGATAACAATTCAGCCACATTTAGTTATAACCCAAATATTTAGAATAAACTATACAGCTTTACTCATGAGGAACATGTCAGTAAAAACAGAAAAAGTGCTCTGAGGAGCTAGAGCCAATTCTGCATTCTTTTAGATATTTGTCAGGATTAAGTTAAATAATGCAAATAAAGTGCTTAGCACACTGCTTGTCAGTAAGTACCCCCAAAATGAAAGTTATTAAATATAGGGAGCAATTCCTATTGACAGACACATTCATGATCCTGAGGAGTGAAATCTCACAGTTTGATAGTAAAAGAAGGCAGGGAGAGAAAAATTAAAAGCAAAAAGCAAACATAAAAATATAAAAAGTGCCATAGTCTGAGACCATTGTGCATGAGGTAAACTGTCTGAAGCAATTATTCTGCTATAGCAGAGAAATAATTAATGTTCAAAGTAGTTTAAATTATTTTGTGTGATTTCCTTAAGAGGAAAGGAACAAGCATATTTTAGAAAGGCTTCCATGCAAAATAAAATTTTTATTTTAAAGGATTAAGCTCAAAGATACCTGGGAAACTCTTTAAAATGATTATTCCACATGGTTTCAGACAGCTTGATGTTTGTTTGGCTTGGATTGGTTTGGTGTTGCTATGTCAGATTATTTGACAACATCCATTCAACACCCACTGACTAAATGCCTTATGGGGGAAATGAATGAGACCAGATCCTTGCCCTAAAGTAGGTAATTATCTAGAAGGAAGACAGACATGCACTCAAGTAGCACCCAAGTAGATTAATATCAAGTGCTAAAGTAGAGATGGATGCAAAATTTTATGGGAACACAGAGCAGGTTTATTAAATATGAATTATGTAATTGCTGCCAAGGAAATCCTGAACAAAATGTTATTACCTAGAATTGAAAGTTCTTGCTCTCTAGAACTTGTAGTGCAACATTAAATGGCTTTGTTTTCTAATGTTTTGCTGGGACTCTGATAAAAATGACTCCCTATTGAGACAAATATTTTTTCATCACAATTGATTGGTTCTGAGTAATAGAAAGCAAAGTGGGCATAAGAAACACTTAAGCAATCACTCTTCACTCTTTCAACACATTTTTATTGAGTGTTTAGAGTTCCCACTTTGTGTCCCATACTAAGGATACAAGATGAATGAGACCCCAGTGTTTCTAGTGGGAGCTGGAGTCCTGCCATGGAAGGAGCACTGGCCTGGAGCCAAAAGGGCTGGGGTAGGAATTCTGCTTCCTCAACTTATAGCAATGTGATTTTGAACCTGCCCCTCTTAACCTGTACAATGAAAACAAAAATATTTGCCTTGATCGTCATTTTAAAGGTGGAGCTGTATAAGAAAAACACCTAATTTGTTTTGGTTTTGGCACACAGCACATGCTCAATAAATGGAAGCTATGTACATGACAGTGCTTGTCTTTAAGAAGCTCATAAGCCAGTGGGGGTGTGCAGAAGTGCGGTCTATAATATAATATGATGTCACATAATAGGGAGTGCTTAAGCTTGCTGTATAGAAAAAGGAGGGCTTCTTAGAGCAGGCAACTTGAGAAAAATCTTGAAGAATGCAATGACAGTAAATTGAGTGGGAGGAGTTTCTAGCAGCATTTGCAAAGGTATGGTGTTTGAAAGAGAAAGCGTATCTTTTTTCCCCCTAGGAATTGTAAGTAGCTCTGCATGGCTAGAGCACAGGGTTTCTGTCTGGTGGAGCATGGTGGGAGGTAAGACTGGAGCGTGGTTAGGATCAGATTAAGAACCTTACTTGATCTCTAAGGATTTAGGTAGTGGGAAGCCATGGGAAGATTTTAAGTACAAAATAATGCAGTTCAATAATAATAGCATGTAGACTGTTAGGAAGCTACACCCATGGGGCCAAAACAAACAACAAAAAAGTAACTTTCCTTGTGAAAAATCCTTGGGGTAAATACTGATTTTGAGAGGGCAAGTTGTCTAGTGCCATGTAGTCTGAGAAGGGCTCCATGTAGTCTGTGCTTTCGGAGCCCTTGAGAGAGTCCATGTGGATCCAGTACTGTAAGCTTGGCTTGGCTTTGGTCTTTTTAGCTAAAATGGTATCCATTCAGTATCAATGGTCGTCAATAGTCCTTATCTGTGGGTTTGGTGAATATAGTGTAGCAAAACTGAGTATTAATCAGGTTCAAACAAAAACTATACCTAATGATAGAATATAGCTGGCATCCTAAATGCCTATTCTGTTGTAGCTTTCATACCTTTGAAGTTCCTTTGATGGGAGAGATGCACCAAGGACAAGAACAGGAAAATAGACACTTTGTTACTAGATGGGCTTTGGCCCCAGGCTTCAGTTTGTTCTCCTACTGAGGTGGATAGTACCATGTAGAGTTTGGAGGTCTTCTGTCTTGCTTATAACTAGGCCTAAGGCCTGCATAAAAAACTGGCTGAACTCCCTTTTGGTACCTTTGTCTAATACGGCCTTCATCCTCATCTCAGACCTTGAGATGCTACTATTTTGATGATGAAAAGAGGCAGGATTAGATAAACCTAAGGGAAAAATTGCCAAAGAAAAGGAAAATATGTCTCTTTAAGGCCTAGAACCTCAAGCTTAAGATGACATTTGTACCTCCTGAGACTTATCCCTGGTTTCTGCTTGGTTTTCAAGGGCCAAGGGATAGGAAGAGGATATTCTTTTCAAGAAGGTGGAGATTACAGGCTTTTTTTTTACTGCACTGGATGCATGAGATGAGAGACTCTAAATACAGTGAATCCCCCAAAGGGAAAACCTCAAGAGAGACTTTAAATAAAAAAGAACACACCATTTGGATCCAACAGCTTTTAATCCCTTCCCTCTGCACCCCACCCCTACCATGACCCATGCAGAGTGGGATGGGACTGTGTCTAGACTGGAGAGATTGATGTGTTCCAACCTCTAATGCCCTCTTATCCAGAGATCTGTGTAACGAAAAAAATGCTTTACTCATTGTTGGTCAGATGTTGTGCTCTTTTTTTGGAAACTTTTAAGAGGGAGATAGATAAACTTGAGGGCATTCAAAGAAGAGAGACCAGGAGGGCCAAGAGAGACAAAACCATGTCAATCTCCTACATAGAAATACATGTGTTGAAGGCTGAAATTATATTTCATTAATCTCTATTTATGTTATCTAGCAGAGTGCCTGGCGCATTGTAGGAGCTTAAAAGATGATAGATATGTTTTAATGAGTAAATGGGTAAGTCTGTGAATGAATACATATGAAGGAATTTAGAATTTAAATGATTAGGGGTGCGTAAACCAAAAAGTAATAGCCATGGAAGCATGAAAGATTTGACCTTCATGTGGAAAAAGATCCTCAAAGAACAGATCTAGAACAAAAGTGTTAGGGATATATGGAGGCTGATACAGGCACGATGGAAGAAATAGTTGTCTAATGATCAATTTCATTTTATTATAGTCATGGATATTCTATCCAAAAAATGTCTATTAAAAGTCAAGTAGTAGAACTCTTTGTGGTCTCAGTTACGTAGAACACAGGATGAGAGAGAGATTCTTCTGAGTGCTTGTAATGCACCAGGCCTGTTAAGATTGTCACATGAATTCTCTCACTTAATCTTCAAAACTTTCCATGATGCGAGTTCCATCATTATCTCCTTTTTAAAAATCAGGAATCTGAAGCAAAGAAGTTAAATATCTTGCCAAAGGTCATATAGCTCTTGGTAGAGCCAGGATTTAAATGCAGAATTTCTCATTCCAGGGCTTGCACTCAGATAAAGGCAGCAGAGAAACCAGAGAATCAGCCTCAGGAACTTTAGCCCCATGTTTATTGATATATTCACTCACTCACTCACTCACTCATTTGTTAGTTAAAAAGGTATCTGGGGGCCTGCCTGTAGCAGATATAGGTACAAGGAATATATAAATGAATATGAAACAATTCCTCCACTCAAGGAGCTCATCTTCTCAATAGCTGTAAATTGTCTCAAATATGTCTGAGGAAATATAATGAGGGGGAAGGCTAATGTGGGTTTATTAAATACTCCACAATTACTGGTCAGGGTTTTAAGGAGAAGGTAAAACAGAGCATGTGGAGAGAGAGGCCAAGGTGGGGAGAATCCCGATGGAGGGTGGGCCAGAGTCAGGCAAGGAGAAGAGGTGGGACCCAAACAGGTTGAGGCCTTGGTAGCACCCCAGAACAAGCAGAGGTGGTGTACGAAATCCACATTAGAATCCAGAGAAACCAAGGAAGTTTTCTTGGGAGGGTCAGCTGGACTGTTTATAGTTGACATGGTAGAACCAGTCTCGAACTGAGGGGACGTGGAGCTGTGACACAACCTCAAAGGAGACAGGATGAGCTAATGATTTTGAATTCCAGCTTTGCCATATGTTAGGTGTATGATCTTTACTCTCTATGAACCTCAGTTTTCTTATCTGTGAAATAGGGATTATAATACTTACATCAAAAGATAGTTGTGAGGATTAAATGAGATTAACTGCAGGTAAAACTTAACACATTGCCTGAACAAAGCAGGTACTCAATAAATGTTAGTTCCCTTGTCCACTATTCAGCTTTGAGGGGAGCAGAGCTTGAGCCTCCCTTTCCCCCACGCTGATCCTTCCTGATGCTAAAGAGCTTCTGCCTTCAGACATTTTATAGGTTTCATAAAAGTCAGACTTTTGGATAGAACACAATTGTCTATTATAGAAGGGTTTTAGGGAGGACCCTCTCTTAGAAGTTTTCTAAGAACGGTTACATGCCTATAAACATTAGACGTGTACAACCGGGTGACCATTTATATTAAAAGTCAATTCAGTAAAGGTGTATTGAAAGTTGTTGTGATAAACCAAGATCCTCGGGGGTTTGCATTCTCACAAGCAAAGTCATATATCCCAAGCAATAACATTTCATTTCCTTGAATTTTGTCCTTTAAGCAGAATACTAGATCTGATATCGTGGCTTGAATATTTTCCTAAAAATCTATTTGAGATAGTGCCTCGAACTTTTCTTGATTTACTGATCCCTGTCACTTAAATATTACTTACACAAATAATAGGAAATACCCATAAGATTACAGTTTTTCAATTTCAGTTTTAAAGGGATAAAGAATAGTAGAGAGGGACCTATTAAATAGGTGAATCAAAGTAATCTGTATCCAGTATTTCTACAGCAGGAAAAGATTTTCAGAAAATGCATTTGCTGTGGAAGAAAGTGGTGGAAGGCCCCAAATTACATCTTACTCTAAATTTGGTCTTTTGAGGCCTATTTTTTAAAAGGAGGAAGACACTCCTTAGTTAATGTAAGGCAGGTGAAAACCTTTCTCAAACTGTTTGTAAGACCACCACACTATCAGTTCCTGGGTCCTCCAAGTAAAAAGACATATAAGAGCCCTTCTACAGAACCAGGGTCCAGCTATTCAAAACCTCATTTAGATCCTGACTTCATAATATATTGTTTTGTGGTCTTTGGTAAATTTCTTAATCTCTCCAAACTGCAATTTACTCATTTGTAAAACTCTTCAAAGGATCAAATAATATTATATATGAATGCAGTTTATAAACTTGAATCCTCTACAATATTGTTGTTTTAATCTTCTGGAAGGGTTCCTTTGCTGGGAAGGTAAACTCAACCACAGCTTTGAAAGAGTCAGAGTTTAACATGAGATGACATTGGTTCATCTACCACCTTGTTATACAAATAGATTTAGGAGAATATTGCCTAAATAGTTCCATGATCATTTCTCAGACTTACATGTACAAAATAGCAAGCTTTTCCATCCTTCTTATCCTTATCTTTATTAAAAAAAACTTTACTGCATTGTTATTTAAAAATTCTAATCACATTTTTGTCAAAAGGAAAGTCTGATGAATTGTTGTAACTAACATTTCTCACAGACACACCGCCCTTGTGTTTATCTAGTTTATCTAGTTTTAGAAATTCTTCAAATATAAAAATCTAACATTGATTCTCAAATGACTGTTTTGCTTCTTATGAACAACTGTATCATGTTTCCCTTCTCCATACGCTTCTGTTTAGTAAAAGGCACTTCTAAGTCTAACTTCTTCCACACTATTTTGAAGAGATTTCATTTGACCAAGAAATAATACCCCTCTCAGGCTTGATGTGCATATTTGCATGCCAATAAATGGAATGTGATTTTTACCTTAGAGCTATTTTCAGGGCAGTGATGATTTCTGGGTTCTCAGAATGAAGCAAATGTGTCTAGGTGGTCCAGGATCCACTTTTTGTATCATTAGGCATAATAAAATTACTCATTTGCTGTATATAGCATACGTCAATCTTTATTTTACATCAAAAATGGCTGAGATCATTTTATTCCTTTCTTCCCTGTTTTTGCTCTTTCATTTTCTAAATTTAGTTCACATGTACACTGTTTCTATTTTTTTTTTTTTTCCAGCTGGAGTAATTTATTGTAGTGCATTTTTTAGTCTATGTAATCACCTGAAGGATTTTGGGTTAGGTTTCTGTAATGATTCAGATAATTATAAATTATTTCATATTAGGTAGCTTATCTGAATACAGATTTTTCTGATTGTCCCTTCATCTGCTGCAGGAACTGTTGCAAATAATAGTATTGAGAGCTTTGATGTCAGTAATACACCAAACACAAAAAAGAAACAACAACAACCATAAAATAATACATCAGACTTTTTTATTGAAGTATAGTTGATTTACAATATACTAGATTCAGGTGTACAGCATTGGGATTCAGTATTTTTACAGATTATACTCCATTAAAAGTTATTATAAGTTAATGGCTATAATTTCCTGTGCAATACAATATATCCTTTTTTCTTATCTATTTTATGCATAGTAGTTTGTATCTCTTAATCCCATAATGCTAATTTGCCCCTCGACCCTTCCTTCTCCCCTTTGGTAACCACTAGTTTATTTTCTGTATCTGTGAGTCTGTTTCTCTTTTGCATATACATTCACTTGTACTTTTTAGATTCCACATATAAGTGATACCATATAGTACTTGTCTTTCTCTGTCTGACTTATTTCACTAAGCATAGTATTCTTTAGGTCCATCCACTTCACTACAAATGGCAGAACTTCATTCTTTTTTATGGCCAAGTAATATTCCATTGTGTATGTGCGTGTATAAATATAGGTACACACTACATCTTAATCCATTCATCTGTTGATGAACACTTGGGTTGCTTCCATGACTTGGCTATTGTAAATAGTGCTGCTATGAACATTGGGATGCATGTATCTTTTCAAATTAAAGTTTTCATTTTTTCCAGATATATACCTGGGAGTGGAATTGCTGGATCACAAGGTAGTTGTATTTTTAGTTTTTGGGGTACCTCCATACTGTTTTTCATAGTGGCTGCATCAACTTACATTTTCACCAACAGTGTACTAGGGTTCCCTTTTCTCTACATCCCTGCCAACATGTATTTGTGATGTTTTTGATGATAGCCATTCAGAAAGTTGTGAAGTGATATCTAATTTTATTTTGATTTGCATTTATCTGATAATTAGTGGTGTTGAGCATCTTTTCATGTGCCTGTTAGCCATCTGTATGTCTTCTTTGGAAAAATGTCTGTTCAGGTCTTCTGCCCATTTATTGATTGAGTTGTTTGGTTTTTTGATATTGAGTTATATAAGCTGTTTATATATTTTGGATGTTAACCCCTTGTTGGTCATATCATTTGCAAATATTTCTCCCACTCCATAGGTTGTCTTTTCATTCTGTTGATGATTTCCTTGGTTGTGCAAAAGCTTTTAAGTTTAATTAGGTCCCATTTGTTTATTTTTGCTTTTATTTCTTTTTTCTTGAGAGGCAAATCCAGAAAATATTGCTATGATTTTTGTTAAAGGGTGTTCTGCCTGTGTTCTCTTCTAGGAGTTTTATGGTTCCATGTCTTACATTTAGGTCTTTCATTTTGAGTTTATTTTTGCATATGGTGTGAGAAAATGTTGTAATCTCATTTTACATGTAGCTGTCTAGTTTTCCCAGCACCACTTGTTGAAGAGACTGTCTTTTCTCCATTGCATATTCTTGCCTCCTTCCTCATAGATTTATTGACCATAGGTGTGTGGGTTTATTTCTGGGCTCTCTACTCTGTTCCACTGATCTAACTATATATCTATCTATATATCTGTTTTGAGCCAGTACCATGCTGTTTTAATTACTATAGCTTTGTAGTATAGTCTGAAGTCTGGGAGAGTTATACTCCAGCTTTGTTTTTTGTTTATTTTGGGGTTTTTTTGGAGGATTGCTTTGGCAATTTGGGGTCATTTGTGGTTCCATGTGAATTAAAGGATTATTTATTCTAGTTCCATGAAAAATGTCATGGGTATTTTAATAGGGATTTCATTAAATCTGTAGATTGCTTTGGATAGTTTGGCCATTTTAACAATACTAATTCTTCCAATCTAAAAGCATGGGATATGGACTTCCCTGGTGGTCCAGTGGTTAAGACTGCATGCTTCCACTGCAGGGGGCATGGGTTTGATCCCTGGTCAGGGAACTAAGATTCCACATGCCACGTGGCACAGCCAAAAAAAAAGCACAGGATATCTTTCCATTTCTTTGTATCATCTTCAGTTTTCCTCACTGATGTTTTATAGTTTTCAGAATATAGATCTTTCATCTTCTTGGTTAAGTTTATTCCTAGGTATTTTATCCTTTTTTGATGCAATTTTAAATAGAATTGTTGTTTTACTTTCTCTTTCTGATAGTTCATTATTAGTGTATACAAAAGCAACAGATAAATGTATATTAATCTTGTATCCTGCAACTTTGCTGAAATCATTTAGTAGTTCTGATAATTAATGGGTTAGAGACTTTAGAGTTTTCTATATAAAGTATTATGTCATTCACAAGTAGTGACAGTTTTACTTCTTCCCTTCCAATTTGTATGCCTTTTATTTCTTTTTCTTGTCTGACTACTGTGGCTAGGACTTCCAATACCATGTTAAAGAGAAGTGGCAAGAGTGGGCACCCTTATCTTCTTCCTGAATTTAGAAGACTTTCAGATTTTCACCATTGAGTATGATGTTAGCTGTGGGTTTGTCATAAATGCCCTTTATTATGTTGAGATATGTTCCCACTATACCCACTTTGATGAGAGTTTTTATCATGAATGGATGTTGATTTTTGTCAAATGCTTTTTTTGCATCTGTTGAGATGATCATGTGATTTTTATCCTTCCTTTTGTTAATGTGGTGTATCACATTGATTGATTTGTGAATGTTGAACCATCCTTGTGTCCCTGGAATAAATCCCACTTGATCATGGTGTATCATCCTTTTTATATACTGTTGGATTTGGTTTGCTAACATTTTGCTGAGGATTTTTGCATCTATAGTCATCAAAGATATTGGCCTGTAGTTTTCTTTTTCTGTAGTGTCTTTGCTTTTGGTATCAGGGTAATGGTGACCTCGTGGAATGAATTTTGGAGAGTTCCATCCTCTTCGGTCTTTTGGAACAGTTTAAGAAGAATAGGTATTAGTTTTCTTTATATGTTTAGTAGAATCCTGTGAAGCCATCCAGTCCTGGACTTTTGTTTGCTGGGAGTTTTTAAAATTACAATTCAATTTTACCTCTAGTGATTGGTCTGTTCAAATTATTTGTTTCTTCTTGACTCAGTCTTTGCAAGTTGCTTATTTCTAGAAATTTGTCCATTTCTTCTAGGGTCCAATTTGTTGGCTTATAACTATTTACAGTATTCTATTATGATTTTTTTGTACCTCTGTGGTATTTGTTGTTATTTCTCCCCTTTCATTTATTATTTTATTTACTTGGGTCCTCTCTCTTTTTGTGAGCCTAGCTAAAAGTTTATCAATTTTCTGTATCTTTTCAAAAACCCAGCTCTTTGTTTCATTGATCTTTTCTACTGTTTTTCTGTTGTCTCTATTTTATTGGTTTCCTCTCTGATCTTTATTATTTCCTTCCTTCTGCTGACTTTGGGCTTTGTTGTTCTTTTTCTAATTCCTTTAGGTGGTAGGTTAAGTTGTTGATTTTTCTTGTTTATTGAGGTAGGACTGGATTACTATAAAATTTCCTCTTAGAACTGCTTTTGCTGCATCTCATAGATGTTGGAGTATAATGTTACCATTTGCACTTGTCTCGGGATATTCCTGATTTCCTTTTTGGTTTCTTCATTGACCATTGGTTTTTTAGGAGCATGTTGTTTTGTTTCCATGTGTTTGTTCTTCTCTGATTTTTTTTTTCTTTTATTGATTTCTAGTTTTATACCATTGTGGTTGGAAAAAATGCTTCTTGTGATTTCTATCCTCTTAAATTTGTTGAGACTTGCTTTTTGTCCTAGCATGTGATCTATCCTGGAGAATGTTCCATGTGCACTTGAAAATAATTTGTATTCTGTTGTTTGTAGATGGAATGTACTGTTGATATCTATTAAGTCCAGCCAGTCTATTGTGTCATTTAAGAGCACTGTTGCCTTATTGATTTTCTATATGGATGATCTGTCCATTGATGTAAATGGGATGTTAAAGTCCCCTAATATTATTGTATTGTTGTCAATTTCTCCCTTTATGTCTGTTATTATTTGCTTTATATATTTAGATGTTTCTGTATTGGGTGCATGTATGTTAATGAGTGTAATATCCTCTTCTTGTATTGATCCTTTTATCATTATATAATGCCCTTCTTTGTCTTTTGCTATGGCCTTTATTTTAAAGTCTATTTTGTCTGATATAGGTATTGCTACTATTGCTTTCTTGTCATTTCTGTTTGCATGAAATATCTTTTTCTATCCCCTCACTTTCAATCTGTGTGTTGCCTTAGCCCTGAAGTGAGTCTCTCGTAGGCAGCATATTGAAGAGAAGACCTTGTTTTTTTTTTTTAATCCAATCAGCCACCTTATGTTTTTTGATTGGAGCTTATATTCCATTGACATTTAAAGTAACTAATGAAAAATATGTACCTAGTGGAATTTTATTACTTGTTTTCCAATTGTTTTTGTAGTTCTTTTCATTTCTTTTTTTTGTTTCATCCCTTGTGATTTGATGATTTTCTTTAGTAGTATGCTTGTGTTCCTTTCTTTCTAGTTTTTGTGTATCTGTTGTAGGTTTTTGATTTGTGGCTACCGTGGGGTTTGTATATATTGACATATAATTATATCTACTTGTTTTAAATACACCAGACTTTTCTGTAGAGACTCTAATTTTTTTTAATTGGCCAAAAGGTATAAGGCACTTTCCTTATTCATTCCTTTTTAGCTGTAGGTGCTGATAATGTTCCTGAATGTTCTTTGCCCCTAACTCTTGATGACCACTGATGGCAGCTGTAGGACAGCCTGGTCAGATTTCCAGGTTACCTGGTTACTTGCAGCATGTTTTTTTTTCTTCTTCTTCTTTTTCTGCTAACTCTCCCTCTTTCTCCCTTTATTCCTCTCTCTCTTTGTATTTCTTTCAGTATTCTGCTTTACTTCCTTCTTCTAGTAGTGAACAAATATAGTTTTAAATTTGTCCTTCAATGCAAAGACATTAGAAATCATTTTCAAGCTTAAAACGTATTTTCAAATTTAGAAGCTTAAGAGATGTGTTTGCATTCTAATTATTTGATATTGCTCTTCAGATGTACCTAAGATTCTATTAATTTAGACTGCCTGATGTTATCAGGGGCATAGGGTACTAAAAGATGTAACTAGAAAATTGGGTGGCAGATTTGAAGTGTTTCTAAATAAATAATGACTCTTTAATTTCCCACTGAGTTCTCTGAAAATTAAACGTTTGGAATTTTAAGTGAAAATAATTTAAATGTTTAGGGCCTAGAGTCTGTCATATAGAGTGAAGTAAGTCAGAAAGAGGAAAACAAATACCATATGCTAACACATATATATGGAATTTTAAAAAGTGGTACTGATGAACCTAGTGGCAGGGCAGGAATAAAGACACAGATGTAGAGAATGGACTTGAGGGCACAGGCGGGCAGGGAAGGGGAAGCTGGGTTGAAGTGAGAGAGTAGCATTGACATATATACACTACCAAATGTAAAATGGATGGCTAGTGGGAAGCTGCTGCATAGCACAGGGAGATCAGCTCGGTGCTCGACCTAGAGGGATGGGATAGGGAGGGTGGGAGGGAGGCTCAAGAGGGAGGGGATATGGGGATATATGTATACATATAGCTGATTCACTTTGTTGTACAGCAGAAACTAACACAACATTGTAAAGCATTTATACTCCAATAAAGGTGTGGAAAAAAAGGAATATATAGCATTCTCTGATGCAATTTATATACATAATTATCTATGTGTGTTAGGAATGTGTGGGTATAAATATCCACATGCATGTGTGTGTGTGCATATGTAATTTCCTTTCTATATAAGCGTTAATTGTGGTAAATATCAAAATAGAATTAAAACACCAGCAAATATTAGAAATGAAAGTGTGTATTAGTAGTGTGATATCAATGGAACTAAATAGGAATCCTTTTCATTGTAAACCCACAAAAGGTTATGTTGGGAATTTTACTTTAAGACTATGTTATAGAAAATTTACTTGAGATATTTAGTGACTATATATAGTGGATGACTTGTACAAAAAGATAGTTATTTAATGTAATTTTAGTTTTGTTTTGATTCAATTTCATAAAATTATTTAAGATTCCCCAACGAAATGACATATAAACAATTATAATTATTAGAAATAAATATGATAACTGATGTTGGAGGAAAAAAAATTTGTCAGTAATTAACTGTACCAAGATTCCTGTGAAATCATGCAGTCAAGGGCTAGAGTTAAACATTTTCAACTTTTCAACTATTATTTCGTGACTTTTTTTCCTGTTTTTTATGACTTTTTTCTAATAACAAAGCAATAATTCTTAATGTTGAAAACTTGGAAAATATAAATGTGCCTAAATTAAAAACAGAATGAAAAAGCAAATCATTAATAATGCCATAACACAAGGTAAACAGTGAGCTTTTTAGGGAATGTCTTTCTAGTATTTTCCCACATAAGCATATGCATATTTTTGTTTAAAAAATTGTATACTGCACATACTGTTTTGTAATGTTTTTAACTTAGTAATATATTATAGATATTTTTTCTTTTTTTGATAACTTTCCACTTTGATAAATATTCTTTCCCACATGATTTTTAATGAGTTAAGGATAATTGTGATAATACGTACTTTATCTTTCTTACCAGTTTCCTATTACGTTTAATTTGTTTACAATATTTCACTTTATAAGTAATCCTCCCACAAAATGTCTTATGTATCAATTTTGTTTTGCCACACGTGATTATTTCCTTAAGCAATTCCTAGGAGTGGAATTTTTGGGCCAACCACCTCTTTGTTTTTTACTTCCATTACTATGCAGATTGTGCTATTTCTCTCAGATTTTAGGAAACAAGCAAGGCTAGTTTTCATAGTCTCACTTTTTTGAGACAGTTCTTAATTATTGATCTCTGACTCACAGACAACACCTAAGTTCTGTGTCCAGCTATCTTGTTTAGTAAAGCTGCAAATATCTGCAAATCTGCTTTCAGTATTTGACCATTTTAGCTGAGTAATGCTGCTGAGGCCATTGGTCAGGAACTTTATTATTCCAGTGGTGAAAAAACTACATCAGAGAAAACATCAATAAATGTAACAATATTTTATGTTTGTGTGTTTCATAGTAGACTATAGAAAGCTAAGGTTTAAAATAAATCAATATTATACTAGGCAGTTATATAGGGAAAAATAGAAATTTATTTAGATCAAGAGAAACTAATTTAAATATACTCACAAATAGAGGAAATAATTGTGTGTGTATAATAAATATGTAATAAATAAATAAATATTACATATGAATAAATAGGTGGTATAAGTTCTGGACAATTTTCAGAGATTTTTACCAATAGATTTAGACCAGTTTCCTCAAATTTAAGAATGTATGGACCCCTGAGATTACATCCAGGAGTCTCAATTTTAGAAACACTGGTTTACATTAATTAGTTTTCATTGCTGGAGGGATGGATTCAATAGGTTACCCTAGATATTCAAACTCTTGTATTTGCTAATACTTTTGTGTGTGTATATGTATATGTGTATATATATATATATATTTTTTTTTTTTTTTTTTTGGCCCTTTTTACCAGTTCATGCTTTCCTTTCCTCTTAGTGTTTGTTATTGGCCACTGACTTCTATTTAGCAAATTGATAGATAAGAACTTATATTGGAGTGATTTTTCCAGCATCATTCCTTAGCCATCCCTTTCTTCCACCACATCAGAATGAGCTGCAACAGCTTCTCTGGACATACACCAAAGACCACCCTCCATCTTATTCAGTTGACTCAGTGCTACTATTCTGATAACCCTGACTCAAAAACTTTAGCTTTTACATCCATTTGTGAATACTTTCTTGTGTTGCCTGTATAGTTGGGTTGCCTTCCCCATTTCAATTAAGGTTCAGATCTCAATGCCTTTGTTTCATTATCTCTGTTTGGCATTCCTTCCGTCCATCAGCCTCGGCCTGAGGGAGCTCGATCACTGGGCACTGACTTTTGCTATCTTATGAGAAAGGAAAATTTAGATGAAAAAAAAAGTATTATAGCAGATCTAGGTTTTGTGTGGCCTGAAGATTTTGTAACTTGGGAGCCTCTCTTTCATGTAAAGAATATAAAATTACCAGTATGAAATTAGGTAAGAAAGTGAGTATTTATATAGAATAAAAATGTATTAAAATCAATTATAAACTTTAAAAAGTGGAAAGTAACTAAATATCACAAAATCGTGAAATATTACATGACATTTTAATTAATTATGGCTAACATACTTCTATAATACTTTTCCCCCTATTTTTGGCTGTATACTCAATAATAAGCTCTTAATAAGACCCCAAATTTGTAATATTATTTTCTATAGAGTTGAAGCATTTTTCTATCTTTTCTCTGCTGTGCTTGATCAAAATTTGCTTTTTTTATTCATAATTTTGGAAAGTTTCAGCTTCATCAGCTGTTATTTGTTATTTGATATTAGTAAAATTTTAGGATGTTTTAAGATCTTCAAATTTGGAAAAAATGTATCAAGTTTTTCATATATGTGCTATTAGAGACATACTTATGATTTATTGTAGTTGCTGCAGATTTGTACTGTTTAAGAACAGGAATTCTGATAATGCCTATTTCATTTGATTCCCATAAAAAAGAAAAAAAAATATGGAACATTTATAATTGTATTTGCTGCATTATCAAGTATAAACCTGGCAGGTGAGAACTTTCATTTTGCCTAGGTGTTAATGAAAACCGAATACAGTATTACATGTCTAATGGTTAGAAGTATTTTCCACAGGCTAGTTTCTGGCATCATATATTCAGACCTTTTTCTTCTCCACTTTCTGCACTTCTGGTTCCAGGTATCACAGGACATGTTCATATCACAATGCCACCTCTTGCCCTGCCACATTGGATGGTAGGAGTGTACTTAGAAACCATTTTTATACTGAGAAAGGTAACAATCTAACTATTGACAGAAGTGACTGTGAACTTCTTAAGTCAAGTCTATTAAATTCAAACTAAATGTGTTCCCAACTCAATAACTCCTTTGTTAAATCTCCAAGACGCCTTTGGTCATTCCAGTGATACCTTATTCATGGGAGATATAAAGGAAAAGATGGAATGGAAAGACATAAAAATCTTAAACATTTATGGTTAAAATATCTTATATTTTTATAAATTTTACAAAACCATATGACCATGGAAGACATTCTTAGGCCTCTTCCTAGGGCTTGGGAGACGCTCATCTGAGAGAGAGGTCTTCAAGCTTAAAGCTCACTACTTCACTAGTTGCGCCTTTGATTATTTCTCTTATCACATTTAATTTTTGTTAGCTGTTTATATTTCTCTTCCACTAAATTATAGCTCTATTATCTACTCGTCTTTGTATCTTCAAGGGCCTAAAAGTGGTCTGGGAACATAGCAGATGCTAAATAATTATATTTTAAGTATTGGATGAATAATACTCTTCTTGCAAGTAAAGGATGCAGTCAGCATGAGACTGCCCTCCAAAACTGGGCAGTGATTTTAAACCATATTATCACAAGAAAAGTGCATGCATAACTTTTTATGAGACCAGTGCTCTAACCCCTGAGCTATGGAGCCTCAGCTGCATGTATAACTTTTTAAAGGGTTAATTTCTTCATCATTTTATTTAAAAATCAATGCAATAATTGAGTACAGATTTTGAGATAGGTGCATTGCTATGTCAATTTGCTAAACAGAATAAAAATGTATATTGTTAAGATATTAATTGTGCATTAAACTAATCCAGTGACTGATGCATAGCAGACAGACAATAAATATGTATCCATGTATTCATTATCCATCTATACAGAGTATTTTCATTGCCTTAAAAATCCTTATGCTCTGCTTATTCTCCCCTCCAACCAACTCCAGCCCCTGGCAACTACTGATCTTTTTAGTGGGTCTATAGTTTTGATTTTTCCAAAGTGTCATATAGTTGGAATCATACAGTATTTAACCATTTTAAATTGACTTCTTCCACTTAGTAGTATGCACTTAAGGTTCCTTTATGTCTTTTCATAATGTGACAGCTTCTTTCTTTTTAGTGCTGAATCATATTCCATTTTCTGAATGTACCACAGTCCAACACTGTTTCTTAAGCTGCATCTACTCTCACAGGAAAATATTTCCCAGCATCAAAATAGTAGTTGATTAATATGCAGTTATAACTAGTTTTCAATCTCATGGCACATGACCATAAACTATGATATATCTGAAAAAATTATACATAGTCCTAAGTGAACATAAGAACTCTAGAAATAAAGCAGTAAAAATAATAATCCCCGGCAGAATTAGTGAAACCTAAGGCATTCATAAAGCATAGTTTATTTCCAACATTTAATAATGGAACTTTTTTTTTTAATGCTTATAGTGTCTACACTCTTTAAAAAACATTCCTAGATCTATATTGTCTCCAAGAACAAATTAATTTTGTTGAATACATTTGGAATTTTGAAATATTCTCCAATATTATTGGCAAACCTATGTACTAAATATTATCCCTAGAACTTGTTCTCTAGCCAAAAGATTCCCAAGTCTGAATCTGTGACACCTTGTCTTTGGTTTCCAGACTATCCTTAAGCCCTCCAGTGTGTCCATAGGAATGATGCAAAATGATGCTATAGTTGTATATTCTCAAATTTGGTAATTATTCTTTGCTTAGCTCTCTGACATTCTCACATTTAAGTACATCCACATATCTTTCCATACATGGACTTAGTAACCTTGCTTCAGACTGCCTGCTTTAAATGGAACGATCATCCCTATTGAACAAAGTCACTAGGAATCTCTGTCTCTTTCCTCTGATTCCTATTGCCACCTCCATCCTAACATCCACTCCTCTCCCAGTCTACAACTTCTATACTTTGCAGTTGTGATTATAAGCTGCTACACCCTAACTCATATCCATGAGACATGGCTGGTCAGCAGAAAGGAATTTTTTGCTGATTTTGAAGCATGTCTCTAAATATTCTTTGTTTTTTGAACTGGAAAAAAGCTTTAATTCAAACAAAATCTGTCATGTTGAGAACTTTTAACCGAATGAAGCCGGGAATGGAAATATATTACAACTTTAAAATAATAATAGTCTTAATGTACTTTGCAAGAGTGGTTGCAACAAAAGGGTGTAAACATGCTGGCATGGCATCAGGGCTAAATAATGAGGCAGTGAGAACACTAACATAGGCTTTGCCATTACCTAGGTAAGTCACTAAGCAGATTAGGCCTCAGTTCCCTTGGTTGTAAAATGGCATTACTATGGCATTACGCTTGATCTAGCTATCTCACACAGTCCAGCGAGATATTGAGAATGAAAGTGCTTTGAAAAACAAAATGTGATGTACAGATATGAAAAATGATGACTACGTATCTGGTCTACATTTCTAGGTTGGAATGACAGAGAGTACACTGGCAATAATATATAGAAGGTTGGCATCTGAGATCACAGAGCTGAAAAAAATAAGGTCCTAAGCTTCTTTAGGGTGGCAAGTTACAGAAAATGAATGTTGTCAAGACAATTGAATTTGGAAAGAGACCAAAGCAATGACTGGAAAATGCTGTTTGAGTTGCTGAGACATTGAAATACAAGGACCAACAGAAATATGTAATATACATAGTCCTTTGATTTAGGAAGATGCTGAGCTAGTCTATATATTAATGTTCATGCTTAGGATATCAAGCTAAGCCTTCAATCTCTTTGTTGAACTTGGATAATGAGACTTCTAGGGAGCTGGAAAATATTCTGCTGTAAGTTCCTTGGCTATCTCTTTTCTCTGAAATAAGGGCAGCCTTTGGGTCTGAGTAGGGAAAGACTGCACCACCCTGGAAAGTTTGGAAAGCTTCGTTGTCACCTAAAGTATAGGTGTTAGGAATTACTAACAATAAGAAAATTGAATAAGTAAAACATATAGTTTGTTAGTGATGAATGCTAAGGGAAAAAATTAGGCAGGAAGGGGCTGTCGGAAGTGTTTGGGTAATTTTGAGTAGAATGACCAGGAAGGACTCACTGAAAAAATGGTGTTTGAGTAAAGACCTAAAGGATATTCCTATGGTCATCAATGAGTCATGCTTCACTCCTTCCTCTGCCAACTCTACTGATCTCACGCCCAGGAGGACGTAGATGGATGTAGCAGTAATAGCATTACCGTTGAGCCACATGGCATTAAAAAAAAAATTTTTTTTTATTTCTTTTTCTTCACTATTTCTTCTTTTAATATTTTCCCAATGGTATTGATAGCAAAAGGGCTATCCGTAGTTACATTTAGGATAAATGGGATAAACTTGCATACAGTGATTTGAGGAAATGTGTGATTAAAGTAGGACTTCTATTTTTATAAATAGTGATAGAAGAAAGCAAAATAAACATTATTTGATTTTAACATTAAATTTTATTAGCATAAAATGTGTACTTTGTTATTTCAGTGATTGATATACATGAAGTTTCAGAATGCCATTCCAAATTACATATGTTTAGAAGAGGTTCTGGAATGGTATTCTAGTGGACTCCCCAGCTAAAGCAACAATGCTCTTTAATTATACTAAATGCCTAGTTACTGTCTAATACTAATTGGATACATTTGTTAGTTATCGTTATGTATCTTCTATCTTCAGATTGGCTATAGACTCATGTTAATGTTATTTAACAACTATACAAATACAAATATTCAATTATAAAGTACAATAAAATTATGCAACTATTATGTAATTATATGACTACTATCAAATACAACTGTTGTCATGAAGACACATCATAAATTTAGTTAATGAGAATGATTCTCCATTGTACTCATTTAAAACTCCATGTTTGCTTTATTTTATCTGGTACATAGAACTAGATGATAAAATAATAGTTGAGAGAGAGAGAGACAGAGAGAGAGAGACAGAGAGAGGAAGAGTGAGAGAGAGAAACATCATAAAATGGTACCACTTGGAAAATCTGCATGAAGCGTACGTGAGAAATCCTTGTACTATTTGTTGCAGTGTTTCCTTAAGTATGATATTATACTCAAAATACAAAGTTTTTAAAAATGACTTTATTTTACCCTCATCATTTATGGATAGATAGTTTTGGTATGGAATTCAAGGTTAATATTCCTCAGAAATGAATAACTTTGCTGCACTGTCTTTTGGTATTCATTAAGGCTAGTCTGATGTTTGTTCCTTTGTGAGTAAACCTTGAATTCTATATCCTTTTCTTTGTTTCTTGAGTACTTATTTACTACCTATTTTTTGAGTTTTAAACTTTTGTTGATAGTGTTGTAGGCATTCAAAATGGATCCTTTAACAAAACAAATAAAGATCCCTACCATTCTGGAGTTCACATTCTAGCCAGGTGGGTGGTGGGTAGGAAAAGACACTCTAAAAATAATAAATAAATAAATGATGTAGTTTGTTGAAAAAAGAAAAGTTCTATGGAAAAACAAAAAGTACAGTAGGTAAGGGTGAGCAGTATTGGAGTGGGAGTGGGTTGCAGTTTTAAATATGATAGGGTAGGCACTGTAGAGAATATGAAAAATGAGCAATGTTGAAGCAGGTGAAGGAATTATCTGTATAGATATTTAGTGGAAGAACGTTGCAAACAGAGGTAACAACCAGTCTAAAAATTCTTAGGAATATGCCTTCTGTGTTTTAGGGAAAGCAGAGAGGACAGTGAGGCTGGAGTAGAGTAGATGAGAAGGGGAGCAGTAGAATCTAGAAGGTGAAGTCAGAGAAGGAATGGAGAGTCAGGTCACTTGGGTTTGTTTCTGTTGGTTATTTTAATGACTTTGGCTTTTGCTCTGAGCAAATGGGTATTTACTGCAGAGTGTTGAGAAGAGAGGTGATATGATCTGCCATTATTTAAAAGGATGACTCTGGTTGCTGTGTGAATAGTTTATAGAGGCCAAGAGTAAATGCAGGAGACTAGGCAGAAGACCATTGCATAATCCAGGTAGGAAATGTTAGTGAGTGGTAGCAATGGAAGTGATGAGCAGTGTTAGGATTCTTGATATATTTTGAAGGTAAAGCCAACATATTGCCTAACATTTTAGTTTTGTCTGTGAAAGAGAGCAAGAAGTCAAGAATGTCTTCAGGGTTTCCATTATGAGCAGTAGAAAGAAGGAATGGACATCAGCTGAAATGGAAGAGGCTATAATTGGAGCAAGTTTGAGGTGGGTGGGGAGGATCTGGCATTCAAGTTTCTTCAGGCTGAGCATGGAATTCCTATTAGATATCCAAGAGAAGATGTTAAAAATTTAGCTGGATATACTCAGCCAAATTATTATTCAAGGGTTAATATGTATCTGAAGCCACTTTCATTTCCTTCTTGATGCCCTGTTTTTATCTCTAGAATCTTGAATCTTGTCTTTATTATAGGGTTCTTAAATTTCACAATGATGACAAAATGAATGAATTTATTAATTTACTTTTATGATTAGAAGAAATAAATTTTTGAAGCATAAAATCCTACTTAACTCAAAACCCCGAAGCCTATCTATGATGCTATGTTGCTGGCTTTTTAGGAAGAACAGAAAAAAATGGATTGACTCCTGTGGGATACCTTTTACTAAAGAGCCCTTGTGATAGGTGAGAAATTGTCCCACGATCAACATTTGGATCACTGGCAAGAGTTCTGATTACTCTTATTCTAATACAACTACCATGATGCAGTGTTTAATTTCACAGAAACCATTGAACCATATCACTTACTTGATGGGTCTATTGTGTAAATAGTTCAGTAGAGACTTCCTGGCACATACTCATTTGTCTCTGATCACTGACACATGTAATAATTTAACTGGAGCTGTTTCCTTAGTGCTATACTCAAACACATTTCATTTTAGTATAATTAATAGATATTTATTTTTGCTGCCAAAAACAAAGGTACCAGTAGCAATCTGACTATAATTATCATTTCTTTCCTTTGGCCCTTGACATAAATTCATTACATCATCCCATTATGGTTGCCATTCATTTCACAGCTATAAGCAGTAACACATACATTTTTAAACCACAGATGTTGATTTCCATATTTTTGCCCCAATGCATAAATAATTCTCTAGTATATCACTGGTAGATGACTATGTCACTGGAGCAGTTGCTGATGTTTATAATATAAATGATATATGCACATCGCTTTGCTTTTCCTCTCCTTGCATAATCTTTTACCACTAGCCAGTGATGACTGACTGTTTAACACCTAGAAGCATTGAAGTACACCTATTTAACTTCTAGATCACTTATGACTAAAAGTTGACATCTAAAAGAAATTGTTAGCTCTCAGGAGAAATAATACAATGTGGAAACTTTGGTAGGCATCCTCTTGGATTAGAGAAATAGGCTTAAATTCAATAAATCATCTAGATTTATAGCTATATAAAGCTGAAAGCTGCAGCACCCCACCTGAAAAAATGTGGAGTGGTTGTGAAAAAACTAATATTTTAGGAGCACTTCATATATAACTAATGCTGTGCAAGGTGCTTTACATGCATTATGTCATTGAAACTATAGCAACTCTAAGAAAGAAGTGATACTAACTTTATTCAAGATACGGTCACTGAAGCTAAAATGGTTAAGACATTGATGTAAGTGCCATAGGAAGAAAGTGGGAGACCTGGGTTTCAACCCCAGCTTATCTTCTATGTCATTATGCATCTATAATTCTCTGATTTTCAAATTGAGGAAAATATTTAGAGATATTTAATGAGTTATTCAAAGTCAGGCAGGTGGTTTATGGCAGAGCTGGAATTAAAAGCCAGAGTCTCTCTAGGCTTTCCTGTTTACTACATTATTCTATCTCCCTGGAAAGTTCTATAATTCATAATACTTAGAATTTGACCTTATTTTGAAATTATGGGAAATTCCACAATTTGATTTCTCCCTAGAAATAAATGGTCCTTGCTTTCAAGAATAAGTAAGTGAGATTATGGAACAACTTAACTATGTTAATAAATATGCTCTTTGGCTGCTTTGGCATGTGGCTCTTTTCTCTTTAACTTTGAAATAAAAGATCTGTCTCATGTGTTGGTAAGGCCTACTGCTGCACTGAACCCTTTAGATGAGAAACAGAGGGCTGGAGAGCTTAAGTGGCTTCTCCAGGGAAACATAGCTGCTTGATAAGTGATAGGCTGCCATAAAAGAAGAGACCAATGGTAATGATCACAGGAGAAAGTTTTTAGTGAAATATTTCCAACTTTAAGTAAAGAGATTATTCATCCAACCCAGAATTATCTATTGAATGTCAGCTATACACCGTATGCTTTATAGGTCTAGGGATGTAAAATTGGTAATTTCTGAATTTAAGAAGCTCAATGTCTAGTCATAGTGGAAAACACAGAGAACTAAATAAACAATTATAGTTATGAATCCTGTTCCTGATAAAATACAAAATTGGCATAGGCTTCTAACTTTCTCCCTCAAGGTCAACTATTGATAGAAACCCGAACTATTAAGAATAATAAGAAACCTATGGATAGATAGATGCCTGTTTGAACTGTTGGTGGTAGGGGGATAGTTGTAGCCTAGACCAGGTTTGGCCAATGAGGCTATAAGAAGTTAAATTAGGGAAAGAAACCACTTGAGTTCTGCTCTTGATTGTTTTCTGCCTTTGCCTTGGGACACCCAATGCCTGACTGGTTATTATGGGAATTGACAACTACACCTCAGACTTCTGATACCCACTTACTTGGGGTTGGGGCTTTATTAATTTGGGGCAGTGCTTAGATACCCAGAGTGGAATATAAACTCATAGGCAAATGTAATGAGACATCTGAGGAGCACAACAACTTCAAATAGAAAAAAGGCAACAAACATAAATTACAGATGCCATGTATTATAAATCAGAATTGTTAAAACAGAAGGATAAGAATTTCAGATAAGCATAAAAACCCATCAAAAAATTAAGATATTAGAATTGTAAGAAAAAGAAAAAATATAAAATGGATCCAGATATTTTGTATAAGAAATATAATACTTGAAATAAGGAGCATAGTAAATAGAATGGGATGAATAATAGAATGAATATAGCTAAAAAATGGATTAGGAACTTGAAAGCAAAGAGGAATTGTTCAAGGAAGATGCAAGAACAGCTAACTACATATAATATGTAAATACAAATCAAGAGAAATAGAGGATAGAAACTGAAGTGCCAATATTTGGATAATAAGAGTTCCAGAAAAGTGAAAACTAAAAATATAAAGGTGATTTTTGAGAAAGTAATGGAGGTAGATTTCACAGAAGTAAGAATTTAAAAAGATGACTAACCTAAAAATAATGGGTCCAAAATAGCAGACTGAAAAGATAAGACCCACGTTAAGAAACATTATAGAAAAATTAAGAATATAAAAGACAAAATGAAGTTTATAAAAATTTCCAAAGAGAAAGGGCAGATCATATTGATAGGAACAAGAATCAAATTGACATCAGACTTGTCAATAGTAACACTGGATGAAAGAAGATGATGGTTTAACATTTTTAAAGTTTGGAATGAAAAAGACTTTTATCTGGGTATGAAGTTGAAGTACTGGCCTGTAATCTATTTCTCTTCCTATTACTGGGCATGAATGGCATGATCTTTGGCAGGTGACCTAGGCTAATACCCATTTATACATGCTGATAACTGACCTTCTGATAAGTAGACATATAAATGACATTTGCTAGGAGGAGAATCCTTATATATGGAATGTTCTTTTCACTGTGTCTCTGGGATAGAATTACTTATGGTAAATAAATTGTAATCTATGGATTTATGAGACATGGCTACTCAGAAAATGTCATGTAAGCTATACAACTACTTGGGGTATAAAACAGATGTTTTGTAACCTAAACATGTGTAAAGTCTCACAAACTTTAGTTAGAGACCTCATCTATTCTGGTCAGATGGTGTGTCTAATGTAAGAAGTAAGGATTTGAAGAGCCATGTGGGATGTCCTAGATCTCTCCTTGATTTACTTGTGCCTCTTGATTGCTTCCGTCCTTAAAATTATTAGCAAAGTTTGGTACTGCGTAAGATCTTAGAGTCATATGAGTTTGATTTGCTAATCTGATTCTTTTCATTAGCAAACTTACAATTTTATATCCAACCTAACCATCAAAGGCATAGAAAAGAATGTCCTTAAATCTGATAAAGTTCCTCTTACACACACACACACACACACACACACACAACCTAAATTGAGAAATGTAAGAAATATTCCCTTTAAAATTGAGAATTGAGACAAGAATGGCCATTATGACCAGTTCTAGTTAGCAGTGTATAGGAGGTCCTATATAATGTTATAAAACAATAAAAATAAATTAAGGACCTAAGGTTTGGAAAAGAAGAAATAAAATCAAAAGTTTTGGTAGATGATATGATTGTCTACTATTAACTGCTCCAAAAAAATCTATAAACAAGTTAATAGAAATAATAGAGTTTAGTAAGGGGCTGAATATAAAATCACTAAGCAAAAATCAATTGTATATCTAAACATGAGTAACAAATAACTGGAAAATATAATTTTAAAAGGCATTTATTATAGCATCAAAAATCAAGTATCTAGTAATAAGTCTAACAAAAAAGTAAGTATGCAAAAATTGCAAAACTTTATTGAGGTATTAATAAGATCAAAATAAGTAAAGATATCTATTATGTTCATGAATAGGAATATTTAATATAAAAATGTCAATTTTTCTACAAATTGATCTATATGTAGAATGTCATCTACAAAATTCCCAACGGTATTTTTCTTGGAACTTGGTAACCTTATTAAAAATTCATATGGAATAGCAGGTGTCAAGAATAGGCAAGATACTTATAAAGAAGAGTAAAGAGGGGTGCCTTTCACCACCAGGCACCAAGAATTATTATAAAGTTATAGTAATTATGACAGTATGTTACAGTCCTTGGTATTCACCAATTACCAAGAATGAAAGATAACCTAAAAACAGACTTATGTATTTGAAACTTTGACATATAAAAGTGGTCGTATAATAGATCAATGGAGATAGGAGGAGTTATTCAATAAATTTTTCATACACATGGGAAAGAAAAGTTAGGTCCTTATTATCCACCATGCACAAAAATCAATTCCACATGGATGAAGAATTTGAATATCAAAGGCAAACCTTTAAAACCTTAACAAAAAATATATATGAACACTAATATTGGAGATAGGGAATGACTTTTTAAAATACAAGAAGAGCTAACCATATGGAAAAGGTGATAAATTTGACTTTAAAATATAAGAACTTTTATTCATCATGTCATTTTAAGAAAGTGAAAAACCAAAGTACAAACTATAAGATGTGTGCAATCCGTATCATCAACACAGGATTTATTTCACAAATATTTGATGAACAACATATTAATAAATGTCAGGTAACTCAAAAGAGAAATAATCAGGCATTTCACAGATGAGGAAACACATGTTGTCAATAAATATATGAAGGAATGTTAAACTTTATTATAATCAAGGAAAAGCAAAACAAGACTAAGAGGAAATACCATTTTATATCCATTTAGGTGGGAAAAGTAGACTGACAATACCAAAGAGGATGTGGAACAGCAGGGTCTCATGTATTGCTGGTGGGAGCATGAATTGGCACAGCAAATCTGTTCGGCATTATCTTATAAAATAGAACATTTGCATATTCTATGGGCCAGCATTTCTAGTCCTAGACATATACCCTAGGGAAACTTTTGAAAATTTTGTACAGGAGACATTTACAGAAGTATTCATAGCATGTCACCATAGTAAAGACCTGGAAATGACCTAGATATCCATTTACAGAAGAATGGATAGTGTTATGTTCATGCAATGTAATATTATACAGTATTCAAAATGAAGAACCTAAAGCACAAGCAAAAATATGGGTCAACGTTAACAATGTAATATTGAGTGAAAAAGGGGGTCCCAAAAGATTACATAAATAAGAAAGCCTTTCATAAAGTAAAAGCACTAAATCTAAATGATACATTTTTTTCTCAGAACATATATGAATAGAAAATTTTATATATGTACATGTATATATACATATACATGTATAGTGAAAGTCTATGTGTAAATACACGTAAATATTCACATAAAAGTATGCACTTATACATATAAAGCCAAGGAAACCTATCATACAATTTAAGATAGTAGTCAGGATAGTTTCAGGGGCTGGGATTGCGATCAGCCCCAAAAGTAAATAGAAGTTATTGTCATTTTCTAGTTTCTATTTCAAGTGCTGGTTTGCTGATATTGTATTACTAAAGAGAAAGGAAGAAATAAAAGAGGGCCAGGTAAAGACCAGGGATGAGAATGTGTCATGAACCAAAGAGGGTAATCAATCTAATTTGGGGTACTTGAATCACACACATACACACAAATCTAAAATAATATTTGTATTTTCTATGAGATGGGTAAGTATAAGTTGTTATGGGAGTACGGGAAAGTAGCATTTAGTCCAAAATGGATGAAGGGAAGAATCTGGAAATAGCTTGCCCAAAAAGAGGATGTCTGAGCTATAGTATTGATAACTTTCATTGTGCACATTCTATGTGTCAGACACTGTTCTAAGTATATTATGTGTGCTGACTCATTTAATCCTCATAATAATAGGTACTATTATCACACTTATTTTAACGTGTACAGATCACTTAAGTAACAATGTTACTCAACTAACAAGTGGCAATTATTCTCCGAGATAGTTATTCTCTCCCACATACATGGTATTATTACTATCCTTTCTTGACTAAATTTTAATTTCTGTTTCCATCGTCAAAGTTTGAGGGCCTTGACAGTGTGACCCATGTCCCATTCATTGTTTATTTCCAGACCTAGAACAAGGTCTGAAACACATTATGTACTTACTAAGTGCTCATATAATGAGTAAATATATGAATGAATAAATGAAGATTTAATAGTCTTTTTTTTTTTTTGGTGAGGGGACAAAGCAGGACCAACATGTAAACAACATACTATAATGCAGGATATTTGCCTCCAGAGAAATATGCACAAAGGTCATGACCTATTGTGAGAAATCATGTAAAATTTCTTAGAAGTGCTGTTTTAAGGAGTGATAATCTGTATTTAGTCAGGGAAAATTTTTTGCTATTGAAAAAAAAGTGAGAATGATGCCAAATAGGTCAGCAACACATAATTACTTAGCCAAGGCTAGTTATTTCATAGGCCCTTATATAGATGGAGCATCAGACAGATTAGAAGGAAATGTTTCAAAGTAGAAAAATATAATGCCATGAAGTCTCTAATATAATATATAATAAAACAACACATTAGATTACCCAAAGTTAACTGCAGGAGGATGATGTTGTTGGGGGAAGGGGACAGGACTAAAGAAAACCCTTGAAAACACAGTGATGGAAAGAATTACCACACAGCTGATATAGGTGGCAGTGGGCATCAGTGCTTCCAGCCATTAAGATAGGGTGAGGTTCATAGTGTTATGAAGTTCCACTTAAATCAAGATCCTGAGAGAGCACAGAACAATGAATGGATTTTCTCATCCTGTAATCCTTGGCCATGATATGTAGCCTAGGGCAGGTCATTGTGGAGAGAATTCATCTACCCACATGATAATGAGTAATTGTTCATAGAGATTAAATTTACAAACTCTATTGGATCATGAAAAAAAAATCAATATAGCACAGAGATTAAGAACGTGGATTCTAGAGTCAGACTGTCCAAAATCTAATTCTGCACTTGTTACTTAAGTGATCTGTACATGTTAAAATAAATGTGGGAATAGTACCTATTATTGTAAGGATTAAATGAATCAGCACACATAATATACTTAGTGTCTGACACGTAGAACGTGCACAATGAAAGTTATCTATCAATACTATAGCTCAAAAACCCTTTCTTTGGGAAGCTATTTCCAGATTCTTTTCTTCATCCATTTTGAATTAAGTGCTACTTTGCTATACTCCCACAACAACTTGTACTTATTCATTTCATAGCAAATACCACTATTATTGTGTATTTGTGTGTATGTGTGTGATTCAAGTACCCCAAATGGGACTGATTATAATCACTGGTTCATGACACATTCTCATCCCTGGTCTTTGCATGGCCCTCTTTTATTCCTTTCTTTCTCCTTTCTTTTATCTTTAGTCTCAGAGTTCTCCAAGACAGGCAGCAGGTGTTCTCAGTCTAAGGAAGAGTCAGGCAAAGAACAGGGTAAGAGGGTAAATGTCTCATTTTGCTTCATGATATCCTGAAGGTACATGCTCAAAAATTTGTTAGGGAGTTTTAATTGGTTTGTTCAACAAAGATTTTTGAGCCATTATATGCTAGGCACTTTAGCCAAACACCAATAAATATAAGTTTTTGTTCTTGACCTCAGGTAAATTAAAGTAATGTAGAAGAGCTCATAATTAATTAAAAATAATCCTGTGGCTTCAAAAGTTTACTTAAATTCAGTGAAATAGTGCATACTTTTGGGCTGACAGAGATTGGCTCTCATTATATGTTTCTTAATAATTGTTTCTTTTGTTGTTAATGGCAGATTATTCTACAAAGGAGAGTAATTAAAAATGAAAAAGCAAAGCTCCCTCTTATTTCTGCCTGTCTCTGACATGGTAAATATCCATGCACTCACCTGTTACACATATTTTAATAACTTTTTCCTCAGCTCAGGCTCTTGTAAGGATTTTTGTAAAAATCTCTTTGTTAAGGCATCTCACTTATTTCTCTACTAATTAATCAGAAAATTCATTTATTTCTCCCCTTTTTGCCATTTAGCAAAGAATGTGAAGCTGTAAGAACTTTTCACATAAATTTATGAAAGCTCAGTCTGGATTACTTTTCTGCTATGGAAGCAGTAGCTGTTTTATGGTTGGATCTAACTCTGGCACTTCTTTGGTGACATTTTGCTTAGTCAGTGGCATCTTTTCAGGTGCTGGGAAATGCCATTTCAGCAGATGGATTAATGTGTGCCGATTGGCATGGCTCTCATGAAGTTTTGCTTCTGTGGGCTATGCATCTCCACATACATTCGTGTAGTTTCTAGGAATCTTCTTTTTAAACATAGTTCTTGGCAACTTTGCGGGGAAAGGATGGATTTGTCTTAATTTTAACCCATTGTGTCCTCACAGAAAAGTTTTCTTATAAATGAAGTTTTTATATTCCTGAAGTGGAAAGATCAGATGGGTTTGGGTTCAAATCTCAGTCTAACTGTGTGAATTTGGGCAAGTTATTAAAAATTTTGGAACCTCAATTTCCTCATTTGCTAAATGTAGGATGAATCTTATATAGTTATTTGAGGTTTAATTAAGAACATTTATAAAATGTCTAACACATAGTTGGTGTTATGAGCTGAATTGTGTCCCTCCAAAATTCTTATGTTGAAGTCCTAATCTCCAGTACCTCACAATGTGACTGTATTTGAAGATAGGGCCTTTAAAGAGGGCATTAGGGTTGTCTGTAATCTGATCTGACTGATGTCCTTATAAGGAGAGTTTTGAGCATGCAGAGATACACCAGGGCTGTGCATGTACAGAGGGGTGACCATATGAAGAGGCAGGAGAGTGTCCTTCTGAAAGCCAAGAAGAGAGGCCTTACAAGAAACTAACTCTGCCAGTACCTAGATCTTAGACTTCGAGCCTCCAGAACTGTGTGAAAATAAATTTCTGTAGTTTAAGCCTCCCAGTCTTTCATATTTTTTTATGGAAGCCCTAGCAAAGTAATACAGTTGGCACTCAACAAATGGCAGCTTTCTTTTTTTTTTTTTTTTTTAATTAACTTTTAGAATGTTGGATTTGGAGCCAGTGAGCCTGGGTTTGAATTCTCTGTGCTTCAATTTCTTCATCTGTAAAGTGGAGTGAATAATATCTGTCTTATAGTTAGTTGTAAGGATTAAATTAGTTAATACATATAAAGTTCTTAGAATAGGGACTTAATTTCTTTTTTTTTAGTAAGCCACCTCACATCTGCCTGATCCTTCCCTCATCCTGACTGCACAAGTGTTAAAAACATAAGCAATTGATATGTGCATAGTGCTTTCATCTACTGAAGAAGCCTCTTGACTTGTGTTCTTACTTTCAGTCAATGACTCATATATATTCTGCACATTTCCCAGGACTAGATTCAGAAGAGGCTCTTTAATTATTTTATAGCAGCTTTTAGTGGCTCATCATTAACAATGAAATGATCTCTATATTATCTATTCTGGCATTCAAAGCCTTCCAAAATCTAGATCCTAACTGCCTTTCCAGTCTTGTTTCCTGTAACTCTTCTCCCTATTGCAAATCCTCTTATTTATATTACTTATATAGATACTTATAAGTGATCATAAGTACTTATGTTAACTTACTTAGATTGATTCATCTTCTCCTAAACACACTCTTTCCTACTTATGTGGTTTGATCCAGACTTTTCCTTCTAGCTGTAATTCTTTCTATGTTTATCTACCCCTATTAAAATCCTAATTGTTTATTAGGTTTCAGTTGGTCTTTTGAAGTTTTCCTTAACAATTTCAAACAAAAATGAGTTTTGCTTGCACTTCTGAACTTTTTATTACTATAATTGTTGACTTTAAAGAGTTGTCGAATGCATAAAACATGGATATATGGATGGATGAATGAATGAAAGGATGGGAGCACTTGAAAATGCTAATTTCCATTAAAGATGGCACACTTTTGAAATAAATTATTACCTGCAGTGAATGATCCAATAGTATTACTTTTTTCCTCTTTATCTCTGTTTTCTACTTAAATATACTAGTCAAAATTGATTTAGAAGTTATTGCATCTGCATTATTATAAGCCTTAGTGCATGAGTTGAAATTGAGAATTTAAGTTTGTCTTCATTAAAATACTGGGTAAGCTGGGACGAAGTGAGAGAGTGGCATGGACTTATATATACTACCAAATGTAAAATAGATAGCTAGTGAGAAGCAGCCTCATAGCACAGGGAGATCAGCTTGGTGCTTTGTGACCACCTAGAGGGGTGGGATAGGGAGGGTGGGAGGGAGACGCAAGAGGGAGGAGATATGGGGATATATGTATATGTATAGCTGATTCAATTTGTTATAAAGTAGAAACTAACACACCATTGTAAAGCAATTATACTCCAATAAAGATGTTAAGAAAAAAATACTGAGTTGAACATGTTGCTAGGCTCCCCTAATGTTTGTGAAATTGAATGAATAGTTAGATAGAGGCATGTATAGTAACATTGTAATTTTCTTTTCTGACAGGGACATTGGGAAGGTTAATTAGTGCCTGTAATGATTTTTGTCCCCCTTGATGGAAAGACACTATGCAAATATAGAGTGCAGAATAAAGAATTCCATCAAAACCAGAAGGGTTATATTGTCAGTGGCTGACAATATAACCAGAAGGGTTATATTGTTATATTGTCAGTGGCTGTTGATGGATTAAAAAAGTTGTGCCAAAAGGAAGAGAATCTAAAACATTACTTCTAACCCTGAGGCATGGTTTCGGGCTGAACATCTTAACCCGAGGTCTTATGATGAACATATTTTCATTCAGCTGAAACTATCACCTAGTAGATAGAATTATGGACTTAAGACTCTAATGGCCAGACAGAAAGTACGGGAGAAAATATCTATTTCTCCCCCTCTGGTACCCACACAGGTGCCTCATTTCATTATTTACTTAAAATTGATCATTAGGTGTTTCCTATCCTACATATATCAGGTGCATTGCTAAACTCTCGAGTTACAGTGTCTTGACATAAGCAGATCCCGCCCTTAACCTGCCTGATCTGGGTCTGGCTTTCAGAATTTCATTCTCATCAGCTTATACCTAGAGATAATAAACATTCTTGCTATGCACACTGTCTAATGGCTTCTTTCCAACAATATTAGAAGTAGGCAATACAGAATGCCATTGCGTTTTGCAGATGTTTGGAGGTTCAGGAAGGAAGAGAATGTCTTAGTCTGCTTGAACTGCTATAACATAATATCACAGACTAACTAGGTGGTTTAAACAACGAACACTTACTTCTCACGGCTCTGGAGGCTGGAGAGTCCAAGATCATCTTCCTTGTTTATAGATAGTCATTGTCTTGTTATATTGTGGAGAACAGAGAGGGTAAGCAAGCTTTCTCCTGTCTTTTCTTATAGAGGTGCTAATTCCAACATAAGGACTTTACCCTCATGACTTAGTTACCCCCCAAATTTCCAATCTCTAAATATCATCACGCCAGGGATTAGAGTTTCAACATATGAATTTTGGAGGTACACAATCATTCAATTCATTGTAGAGAATTAATATCTTCTGAGTATCTGCTATATTCCAGCACTGGACTTTGTATTTTATAAACTTAAAAAGCTCTCAATGACATTGTATTAGACATCTTTGTTATGAGGTATACCTTCTTCTATCACAGAACTTATTTTACTGGTGGTTTGTGTCTATTTATCCAACTAGTGGGTAAGCTCTTGAGGGAAGGGGCTATGTATATCTTGTTCATTTCTGTATCTTCATTATTATTTTTATTATTTTTTATTGATTTATTTATTTTTGGCTGCGCTGGGTCTTCGTATCTGCACACGGGCTTTCTCTAGTTGCGGTGCGTGGGCTTCTCATTGCGGCGGCCTCTCTTGTTGCAGAGCACAGGCTCTAGGCACGCAGGCTTCAGCAGTTGTGGCACACAGGCTCAGTAGTTGTGGCTCGCGGACTCTAGACCGCAGGCTCAGTAGTTGTGGCGCACGGGCTTAGTTGCTCTGGGGCATGTGGGATCTTCCCGCACCAGGGCTTGAACCCATGTCCCCTGCATTGGCAGGCGGATTCTTAACCACTATGCCACCAGGGAAGCCCTGTATCCTCCTTATATAGCAGGGTGTTTGGCATGTTGAAGGAGCTCAACTAATATTATTAAGTCATGAAAAATTTACATTACTTAATCTTTTCATTGACATTCCTAACCTCTCTGCACTTTAAAATGGCAAAGCTAATAGTCCTCAGGATTGTTCTGAAAATCAAATTAAAGGTGCCGTTAGATTAAGTTGGCATATTGAAACTGCAGCACAGATTTTCCCTTTCCCAATACTTAATTACGAAAGCAAAAAGTAGTTAAAACTAGCCAGCACACACACACACACACACACCCCACCATCACCACCACCACCACCACCAAATGAGGAAAGGGAGATACTCTAAGGCAACAATCTTTAAAAACTAGTGGCCAAGGATGGACAATAAGGGTTTTAGAGTGGAATAGAGATATGCAACAGAGTTTGGCTTCTAGTGGCATCCAGACCTCCTACCCATGGTCTTACCTACATTGTCACCCCTATCGCCAGTAAAAATCTAATTAGAAAGTAAGTTATAAGCAAAGGCTACTGGAAATAGCTGCTGGGGAGAAACAGCTGAAATGATAAAGTACATAGTGAGGCTGGCTTTCTTTGTGGAAAGTAAAGGATTCTAGGGAAACCATATGAAATATAACATTAAAATTAGGAAAAGTCGGTCCTAGGACAGGATGTTTAACAAAATCTCAGAAGAGAGAATGATCAGTTTTACTCCAAAGACTCCATATCTGCATGGTCTAGTTTTTCTCCTGTCCTTTTTATTCCCCTAAGAGTAAGAAATATCCAGACCTTACTTAAGCTGTAGCTGGGGACAGGAATGATGGGAAATGGCACCAAGAAGTCATCCCCATCATATCAGAGCAAAGAGAATGATCAGCAGAATGTCTTTTTATCTTATGAGGAAAAGAAAAAAAATGTCATAGTAACCTCCCAAACTACTACAACAAAAACAAATTAAAGGTATGAAAGACAAAAATTCAACATAGAATTAAATATAACTCATTGGCAGAAAGAAATTTATGCTATATAGAATCAGTATCTCCAGACTGGAGTTTCTGTTTTACCTTTTTCTTCTAGAGACTTATGATATGTTGCTTAGCTGTAAAATTATCTGGGGCACCAAATAAAAGTACATTTAGAAATTGTGATGTCTGCAAAGTACCATTAACTAAGGCCCCATAAACCTGTGATAGGGCTACCTGTATTTCCATGTCTTTTACATATTTCTGTTATGGAAAAATCAAGGTAATTAGATAGATTATTTTTACTCATATTGCCATATTCTGAATTCAGATTACTATTGAGTGAGACAGTAAGAGAGATGTCAATTTTTGTTTAATAGCCTCACTACTTCTATCCCTTTGCTATTGTAAAAGATAAATCACTACCATAAGACAAAAACAAAGAAAGGATACATAAGAAATATTGAAGGTATTGGTACTTAGTATTTAGATAACACATTCATGGAAATGTTCCATTGTGTCTGTCTGTCTATCTATCTATATATCCATCCATTGTGCTTTGAATGAAGAAGTGAGACTGTTGTCCTGGAAAGGTGTATTGATACCTCTGTTTGAATTAAAAATAAATTCAGGCTTCTGTTTTGGGAGAAAGCAAATATGATTTACTGATGGTTTGATAATAACCGGCTTTGTCAATAAGATTATTTTGTGAGCATTTTCCATTAATTGAAGTGGGCTAATTTCACTCCAAGATTTTGATGAAAATATAAGTTATCAAAGAAATATTGTTCATAGGTGATGGAATAATGGGTATCAAACTTACTTTTGTGCCATAAACAACTGTAAAACTGGACAAAAGGCATAAAGCAGCTGTTTTGGGGGCATTCAGCAACAGACAAGAAAAGATGGTAATCCCTGAAACAAATTAAAATAGGTGAGTTTTATCTAAATCCTAACTTTCTGCCTGGCAGAGAATAAAAATTTTAAAGGGTGGAGAAAAGTGGTGTTGGAGCTTATTCCTGCTGAAGTGGCTAGAATTTGCAGGGCAAAATACTAGAAATGAGAGAACTACCCAGAGAAGGAACTCCATTAATCTGCATGAAAAATACCACTAAGTCTTACTGAAACAAAGATCACAAATGCAGGATGAAACTTAGTGAGGCCTGGCAGAGAGCAGCTTAAAGTAAATCTGTACTTTAAGAAATATTAAATTAATTCCTTCAAAATGAAGGAAAATGACACCAGGTAGAAGCTCAGATATCCATAAATGAATGAAGAGTACCCAAAATGGTAAATATGTGGGTAAATATAAAATATTTTTTCTCTCATTTCTTAATTTCTTAAAACAGTTAACTCTTTAAAGCAAAAATAGTAACCATGTGTTTTTGATTTATAAAAAGGTAGAAAAATGTATAAAAAACAAGAGCACAAAAAACAAAAAGTGGTAAATGGAAGTGTACTATTGTAAGGTTCTTACATTCATCTGTGAAGTAGTTTAATATTAATTCGATGTAGACTATGATAATTTAAAGAAGAATATTGTAATTCCTAAAAGAACTAAAAATACAAAAATGTATAGTAAAATAGCTAATAGAGGAGATAAAAAGATACTGTGTATATTATTTAAACCCAAAATAAGACAAGAAAGGAGGTTAAAAAATACAAAGATGAGACAAATAGAAAACAAAACAAATAGCAAAATGGTATTCTTAAACCCAACCATATCAATAATTACATTAAGTATGAACAGGCTAAGAACTATAATTAAAAGGCAGAGATTGTCAAACTGGATTTAAAAACAAGACCACCTACGTGCTTTTTACAAGAGAAAAGTTTAAATATAAATATGCCAATAGGGTAAAAATAAGAATATGAAGAAAAGATAAACCATGCAAACATCGATCAGAAAGAAAAAGCTGAGTGGCTATATTAATATCAGACACAGTAGATTTAAATATAAGAAGTATTACCAAAGATAGTGAGGTAAATTTCATAATGATAAAGGGAAATTTAAATACCTGAGATGTCTTGAACTCTTTGTGAATGAGTCACTAAAAAAGATGAAAACCTCATCTTAAATGAGCATTCTAAAGTATACATTTCCCTGCTCCACTGGATTTAAACATTTAAAAAATATTCTTTCATGTTTGCTTCTCTGATTCTTGTCATGAAGTTCTTTCACGTAAAATGCTGTTTCTCCTCCTTGAAACCCCTTTGCTATGTGACAACCTTCCTATTCCTCCTTCATGGAACAACTCGTGTATCAAGCAGACCTCACAAATCCCTTTTGGTGGCCTCATCATATTTAACCCTTTACTAGTTAGTCATCCAGTAAATATTTTTTGAGCTCCTACTGTGTACTAGGCATTGTTCTAGGCCCTGAGGATACAACAATGAATAAAATTCCTCCTGGGATATAGGGGATGGAGAACAGAATATAAATAAACAAATAAATATGGAGCATGCCAGGCAGTGATATATGCAATAGGAAAAAATAGGAATTTAGGAAATGTCATTGAGGAATGGTAGAGTAAGGCATCTCTGTAAAGATGTCATCTTTGCAGACCTGGAGAAAGTGAGGTAGCACTTTTAGATACCTGGGAGAAGATCAGCCTTGGTAGAGGCAACATCTGCAAAGGAGCTAAATCAGGAGTATACCTTGTTAGTATGTAAGGTAGATAGGATAAGAGTGTGGCTAGAAGGGAGTGAGAGAGGGACAGGGTCATAGCAGAGGAGGCCAGAGAGGTGGTAGGGGGCTACATATAGGTTTGTGAATACCTCATCATGGACTGGAAGGCCACTGGAGGGAGTTTTGAGCAGAGTAACATTACCTGACATATTCTCTAGTATCACTCTGCCTACAGTGTAGATTGAATTCCTTATCCCTTAAGGTAGCTAAGAAAGGATTATGCAAGGCAGACAGAAAATACTTGCAGATTTATTGGCCGGTCCTCCAAAGTAGATTTATGTCAGTGCCTTTTATGTGCCCTTTAGTGATCCTTTGAGTTATTCAGAGAGATCTTTGACATTCATCTATTGAAATATTTTTTAAAATAGTCATATATCTTATGAGTGACTAAAGAGGTAAACATTGTATATTTTTACAGTTAATGGAAAAACAAAACAAAAACACATATCCATTAAACCTATGACAGAAATACCTACAAGAATTTTTTTCTTTTTCAATTTCTTTTTCTTAGCTCCAGATTAAAAACAGGTGATCTTTGTTTATAACTTAAATAACTTTGTTTGTAACTTATTTATTTATAACAGCTATCATTTCTCTTGACTGTAGGAGTTCTGGTAATATCCTCAACTGATTGATTATCACTAGAATGACCCAGAAACCTTCCCTTTATAGATGCTATTTCTCTTTTATTCCAGTTTCTAGTTTTGCCTTTGACCTTCTGGGATAGGCAGGCATTGGGAGTGGTTTTCACTTGCAGTCATTTCCACTTGAACTCTCCTCCCCGACACCATTCTGTCTTTTTCAGTTGCTTGAGAAAGAAGCCAAGACGTTTAAATGGAACACTGACTAAGAAGATTTAAGCTTCACCAAAGACTTTTAACTTTGATGTACAAGCTCCCTGTTTTTTTAACTATCACAGGCAATATCCTTGGTCGATAACTCAGTTTTGGCTCTGAAGAGTCTTTTGTATAAGTTTTTCTTACTAGGAGAGCAGGGATAGGGTACAACCTAGGAAGTTTTCAGAGTTTCAGGTCATGAGATGAGGATTTTCAGAACTCAGGAACAACAGTATTCTCTTTCTATTGTGTTAAACTTGAATTCACTTTAGAGTAATCACTGTTTCCAACACATCATTCTCTTGAGTTTGTTATTTTATCAGTTCCTACAGTGTGTTCACCCCTTTCCACATTTATGAATTCACGGCATATTTATTCAGTTTGTGTTACTGTGTCTCAGTGTTTTGTCCTGAAATATTCAAATAGAGAAACAAGTGAATTACTGAATTTTTCATAAATACATTTTTAGTGTTCTTCTTGTTGATTTATTTTTTGTGAATGACTATGCACAACATACTGGTTTTTCTTACAGCCTTCCCTTTATTTTGGGCATTTATCCATCTGTTCAGTCATCCAGCCATCCAACCATCCATCCAGCCATCCGTCCAGCCAGCCACCTGTCTAACGAATGTGCTATGTAGTTTTACTAAATTTCAGGCACTGAGCTATAAAATTTGATACAAAATGAATAAGAATTATAGGTGTTTCATAAATGTGGTTTGACTACAGTTAAAATAAAGATTTTTTGAGTTCATTGGAATTTAGTTTCAAGAATATTTCTGTGTTTACTTATTCACTTATGAATTCATTTAACAAATGTTTAATCAGTGTCTACTATATGCCAGACACGGTTACAGGTTAGTATGTGAGAATGAACAAGGGATGGTCTCTGTCCTTCAAAGAGTTGCAGTTTAGTGGGAGATAAAGAAACATAACAAATGATTATGTCACAAAATGAAATAACTGTAAAAAAGGTCAATGCAGTGTTCTGATAGCAGCAGAGGGATAGGAGTGACTAACTTTGGGGGAGACAGAAAGCTTTCAGAGGAGGTCATGTTTAAGTTGGGCCCAGTTCTTCCTATTCAAGATGTGGTCAATAGACTAGCAGCAGTATCACCTGTTCCCAGGTATTACCTGGGAGTTTCTTAGAAATTCAGTTCTCAGGCCCCAGACCAGACTGATGGAGTCTGATTTTAATTTTAACAAGATCCTCAGGTAAATTGTAAGCACACTAAAATTTGAGAAGCACTGATTTAAAGTAAGAATACTTTGGCAGTCATTGGTAAATGTGATTTGAGGGTTAATTTCCACTTTCTGTATTCTTCACAGTGGCCCTTGCTGCATCTTCCTCAACTTTGATACTTAAAAAAAAAAATAGGCATGATTAACTCCACAGGTTTAGGACATGCTTTTGACCTTGTATGTTTCTTCACTACTTCAGGGATTGGGTTTAGGTACACTTGTAACAAAAATAATTAATAAGGAAGGAAGTGGTAAAAACAAATAAACAAACAAACAAAAAGAATACTTTGGCAGGTAAAGAAGGTAGATAAGACAGTTTAAACAGAGGAAGGACCATATACAAAGGCACAGGACATGGAGGCACATGGCACATTTGTTGTGTTAAATCTTAAGGTGCATCACAGAAGGGAAGGGAGGGGAATTTGGTAAAACACATGAGTACCAGGCTGTGAAGGACTTATATGCTATGTAAAGAGTTTTAACTTTTTCTGAGCCATAGGCTACAATTGGAAGTTTTTAAGCAGATAAATGACATGATGCTTGAGAAAAACAATGAAGACATGTGAAGAATGGATTAGAAATGAGTTAAGGAAATGTCTGCTGACTACTCAAGAAGTTATTTCAGATGAGAGGACCTAAACTAGCAGTGAATATTCAGAGCAGGGGTTGCATTCAATAAATATTTTGGAAATTGAAATGATGGAAATTCATGCTTGACTAAATGAAAGAGATGAGGAATGAATCAGAGATGACTCAGAGAAATTGAAAGATGGAAGCTAAGAAGCTATAGGGATGTTTGAGACCACCTCTGGGGTAGCAGCATAATAATATCTGCCCCAAATCAATGTCAGACTGCTTTGGGTTGTAAATAAACAGAGAGAAGAAAAGGAAAGAGAAGGCAGTAGCATGAGGAAGAGATAGAACTCAGAGATAGTATGGAGAGAAGGAATCAGTGGAGAAGAGACTAAAGTAACAACCCAGGGGAGGTACAAAAAATGGGACCAGGAGCGTAAAAAGAGAGTTGAATTTGGAAAGAAACAGGAACATCTATCTCTCCTTCCCTGAAGGGTTGAGTTTTTAAGATATGGGGGAGCTTGGGATGGAAGCTAGAGGACGGAAGAGAAGGAACTTTGTGCTTTATGACTGCTGTTTTCTCGATGAAGTAGGAAGCAAGGTCATCTGCGGAGAGAGAGTGGGCTGGGACAGGATCTTGATGAGAGTGATGAAGGTTTATAATAGCCACTTTAGGGTGTGGGAGAAGTAGCTGACTAGAGACAACTAAAAGGATTGCTGGGCAGTGCTGAAAGCCTAGAAGGGGTTGGAAACCGTAAATAACTTGTTCTTTTCTCACTCCATCATTCCATGACAGTCCCTCTTTCCCCTCCTGCCTGCCTTCTTTTCTTTTATAGTTTGAGCAGGAAATAATTTTCCAGTAAATTCAAAGCCTAATTCAGGCAGCAGAAAAACAAAGGCTTGTATTTCAAACACCTAAGGTAAATCTACTTGAGATTTTACGTTTTAGTTAAAATTAATTGGCACTCTTCCCTAATGAAAGTACCACATGTCCATTATTGAAAACTTGAAAAATAAAAAATCAGATAATATCATCCACTGAGAAAATGATTGTTGATACTTTTTTCTTTCAAGTACTTTCTCTAAACACAGTTTTGTCTGCTTGCTTATGGTACATGATTGTGTTAATCATAGATTAAACTCTCTTGTATCTTTCTCTTTTCACCTTTTTAAGATTTGTAATTTTTTTCCTGATCATAAAAGCAATTTATATTCATTGTCAATTTTTGAAAATACAGAAGAGTACAATGATGAAAATATAAATCACTCATAATTCCATCACTGCCATATGATGACTCAGTTGCTAAGGGTTTTGATGAAAGCTTTTATGTCACACTTCAGAAAACATTTTCTAGCAACATTTCCTGCTAGTATTTGATGCCAGGTTTTCTTCTTCATTAAGTTTAAACAGCATGGACCATAACAGAATTTTACCTGGAGAAAATCTAATCAGTGCCGCTACTACAAACAGCCCAGTCAGCTTTACCGAATTTCCCCCACACCCTACTGGCAGAGGTAAGGACTCAAGAGCAGAATGTGAAGAGGAGGAAGCATTGTAAGCTCCTATTTACCAAACATGTTCCTATGTCTTTGAACAACTATAAAGTACAGTTAACAAGCAACACGAAACCTGCTCTTCTCATGAATGTAAGAGCTATTTTCCTTCCCCTCCCCTGTTGCCTCCTACCCCAAAGCTGACTTCTGTCAATTATGTCCTCAAGCAGTGGTGGCTCTAGAAATTTGTATGGGAGGGACTTTGAGGAGTGTAATAATCTCAAACACTGATACAGCACTGTCTATGTGTCAAGCAGTATTCTAAATATTTTACATAGATTAATTTTATTTAATCCTCACAACAAAACTGCGCGTTAGGTAGTGCTATTATCCCCACTTTGAAAATAATGAAACTAAGGCATGAAGAGATTTAGTAATTTGCCAAGAACACATTCTTTAAGTGGGGTAACTGAGTTTCAAATTTAAGATGTCTGTCTCAGGATCCTTTTCATAACCCATGAACAATATCCAGCTGGAAGGGTAGCTGAGTGGTTTGCCTTGAGTTTGTATTGTAAGAACACATTTTATTTAGAATATGTATTTGGCATGGCTTGAGGGTTGATTAAAATTTTCCCAACTCCCACCCTTATTCTACTTCCAACATCGAACCTTGGTATTATGACCTCTTTCTAAATTTTCTTGGTGGTCGCCATGACGTGATCCAGATGTTTTAGTAAAGGCTAGTAGTGTAAGCTTCTCTGTATTCTAGATTCTTATCATGGTTTTAACTGCCATTCTCTTGTCTTCTCATCTTCCAGAAAAAGACCAGCTTGATTTAGGTGCTTCTTGCTTTTCCAAGCTTGAAAATTCCTATGGCATTGCTGTTAAGGACATTGCTATGTCCTTAAAAATTATAAATGGTTCTTTAGCTGCTTCTAATAGTTTATAAAAATTAAATACTTATTCTTTAAATTACCACCAAAGCTCCTTTCTTGGCGTCAGCTTTGCTTGACACACTCAATCCTGCCTTTCTTGCCTTCTCAACTTCCTTGACTGCTTCTTGTTTAGTTTCCAGGCGTAGAATGGTTGCTCTTCTGTCCCAGCATTGAGAAATCTGGAATGCACACTGGTGCTGTGTTCAGTGTTCTCACAAGCTGCTGGATGGAGGAAAGAGAATGGTAAAGGTAGTCTGTTGGTGCTTATGTCCCTGGCAAGCTAGCTTGGCTCTTCAGTTAGAGTTGACCATTGTGTCTCCAGAAGTGTTGCGCATAGGACCAGCTGGAACAAATGTTAGAAGGCAGGATGGTGCAAGGAAAAGAGCAATAAATTCATCATTGAATCCATATCACAACTTTAATTATATAACATCTCCCTCTCTCCTTCCCTCCCTCCCTCCCTCCTATTCTCCCTTCTTCCTTGCCTTCCTCCCTTTCTCCTTTCCTTCCTTCCTTCCTTCCTTCCCTCCCTCCATCCCTTCCTTTTCTCCTCCTCCTCCTCCTTCTTTCTCTCTCCCTTTCTTTCTCTTCCTTCCTTTCTTTTTCTCCTTCTTCCCCATTCCTATGAGAAATATAGCATAGCAGAAAGAGCACAGGTTCTGAAGTTAGATAGCCTGGGTTCAAAACCCGGTTTCACCCCTTTACAATCTGTACATTGATCTGATTAACTTCTTTGGGGCTCATTTTGCTTATGCAAAAAACCATCTCATGAGGCTAGTATAAATATTAGATGAGATAATACCAGTAAAATGTTTAGAATAGTAATTTGCTCATTAAGCACTTAATAAATATTAGTTATCATCGTGAAAATATCTCTCTTTAGACTGTAAGTTCCAGAAGAGTGGGTATTTTCTTCACTATGTATGTCCAGTGCTGAGCAGAGTAGGTTCTTCATAAATATTGGTTGAACAAATAAATGAATGAGTGGTTGAATCTACCGCTAAATAGATATGTGACTTAGGGCACATTATTTAACCTCTTTGAAAATGTGTGCTGGGTGTTTGGGATATAATGTGTAACTCACAGGGCTGTTAAAGAATTTCATGGGATGAGAATATGAGAGAGGCACAAGAGCCCACAGTTTCAGAGCAAAGGCTTTGAAGTCAGGCACAGATAGTTTTGACTCTTATTCTGCAAGAAGATATGATCTTGAATAAACCACTACTCTTTGAGATTCAGTTTTTTCATCTGCAAAATGGAGATCATAATTTTTATCTCAGAGAGTTGATGTAAGGATGAAATGAGACATGTATATACTAACAATATTGTTTTCTTAAAATAGTTTGTTATTAAGGGAAAGGACTTTATAAGCATGAGAGCAACATAAAAACAGATTTTGACTTTTTATTAAATAGACAATTTTCCATTAAATTCTCCTGTATAGTGGCACCAAATAAGAGTCTAACTGTATCCTCAAAATTTAGACAAGACTGAAGGAAATCAAGAAATAAAATTTTTGTTTAAAGAACCTAATGGTAATTTTGACAAGTTGCGATAATTCAAGTCTCATAGCTAGACTGATACGGTGTCCTAGAAAGTAATTTTTTTAACGGATAGAAGTGTGATTTGCATAAAAATAAAGATTTATTTATAATAGTCCAGATATATACATTGTTTCTACTTTCCTATTAATACGGCACAGAGTTGAAGGACACTAAGAAAGGTTTGAATTTTTATATTTAATGAGCATATTATTTTCTGTTTTGGAGAAATCGATTTTCTTAAGAACTCAAGATATTCCTTTTGTAGAAACCAGGAATGTGTTTTGCAGTAATCACTTAGTTGATATTGGAGAGAGGAAGAACATCCTCTCTCCAATATCACAGGCACTGTGTTTTGTTTCCCTTTATACCTTAAATCTTTGGCTTACAGAATGTATTCTTCATATATAGTTGTTGAGTGAATGAAATGAAAGTATTTGAGAAAAAGATTTCCACAGGATTCAACAAACATTTATATTTTAAATTTAGTTTCATCAGTAAATAATACTTAAGCACCCATAGTACCATTATAAAGACTGAATTGGTTCATGAATTTTATATGTACACAATAGACACATAATATCAAACATGGCCCCCAAAAAAGTATAAAAATACACAAATGTTTCAGCAGGCTTGTATTATAAGTCTGTGTTTACAAAAATTGTGTTTGATTTATTCATTGCTTCTAATACCATTCTTGGAATTTTTATTTCAGTTCCTTGAAAAGCAATCACATTCTTAACTCAGTCTCTAGTATTAAAATAGGTTACCGTGATAGGTCTTTCAGAATACAAATACACACAGAATTGGTATTTGGGGCAAGATCTGACTTGGATAAGTTCTAATTGTAAAAATATTATAGGACAATTTGTCTTACCCATAAATCTCTCTATTTTTGATAAGAGATTTACCATTCAGAACAGCCAGGCAAAGGGAATTGAAAAACCTTAGCCACAGGTCTCTTAGTAACTGAATATTTATAATAAAGTATTTCTTTTTCTTTTTTTTTTCACATCTTTATTGGAGTATAATTGCTTTACAATAGTGTGTTAGTTTCTGCTGTATAACAAAGTGAATCAGCTATACATAAACATGTATCCCCATATCTCCTCCCTCTTGCGTCTCCCTACCTCCCACCCTCCCTATCCCACCCCTCTAGGTGGTCACAAAGCACCCAGCTGATCTCCCTGTGTTATGTGGCTGCTTCCCACTAGCTATCTATTTTACATTTGGTAGTGTATATAAGTCCATGCCACTCTCTCACTTTGTCCCAGCTTACCCATCCCCCTCCCCGTGTCCTCAAGTCCATTCCCTAGTAGGTCTGAGTCTTTATTTCTGTCCTGCCCCTAGGTTCTTCATTACCATTTTTTTTTAAGATTCCATATATATGTGTTAGCATACGGTATTTGTTTTTCTCCCTCTGACTTACCTCACTCTGTATGAGAGACTCTAGGTCCGTCCACCTCACTACAAATAACTCAATTTTGTTTCTTTTTATGGCTGAGTAATATTCCATTGTATACATGTGCCACATCTTCTTTATCCATTCATCTGTCAATGGACACTTAGGTTGCTTTGATGTCCTGGCAATTGTAAATAGAGCTGCAAGGAACACTGTGGTACATGACTCTTTTTGAATTATGGTTTTCTCAGGGAATATCCCCAGTAGTGGGATTGCTGGATCATATGGTAGTTTTATTTTTAGTTTTTTAAGGAACCTCCATAGTGTTCTCCATAGTGGCTGTATCAATTTACATTCCCACCAACAGTGCAAGAGGGTTCCCTTTTCTCCACACCCTCTCCAGCATTTTTTGTTTGTAAATTTTTTGATGATGGCCATTCTGACCGGTGTGAGGTGATGCCTCATTGTAGTTTTGATTTGCATTTCTCTAATGATTAGTGATGCTGAGCATCCTTTCATGTGTTTGTTGGCAATCTGTGTATCTTCTTTGGGGAAATGTCTATTTAGGACTTCTGCCCATTTTTGGATTGGGTTGTTTGTTTTTGTGATATTGACCTGCATGAGTTGCCTGTGTATTTTGGAGATTAATCCTTTGTCCGTTGATTCATTTCCAAATATTTTCTCCGATTCTGAGGGTTGTCTTTTCGTCTTGTTTATGGTTTCCTTTACTGTGCAGAAGCTTTTAAGTTTCATTAGGTGCCATTTGTTTATTTTTGTTTTTATTTCCATTTCTCTAGTAGCTGGGTCGAAAAGGATCTCACTGTGATTTATGTCATAGAGTGTTCTGCCTATGTTTTCCTCTAAGAGTTTTATAGTGTCTGGCCTTACATTTAAGTCTTTAATCCATTTTGAGATTATTTTTGTGCATGGTGTTAGGGAGTGTTCTAATTTCATACTTTTACATGTAGCTGTCCAGTTTTCCCAGCACCACTTATTGAAGAGGCTGTCTTTTCCCCATTGTATATTTTGCCTCCTTTATCAAAGATAGGGTTACCATAAGTGTGTGGGTTTATCTGTGGGCTTTCTATCCTGTTCCATTGATCTATATTTCTGTTTTTGTGCCAGTACCATACTGTCTTGATTATTGTAGCTTTGTAGTATAGTCTGAAGTCAGGGAGTCTGATTCCTCCAGCTCCGTTTTTGTCTCAAGATTGCTTTGGCTATTCGGGGTCTTTTGTGTTTCCATACAAATTGTGAAATGTTTTCTTCTAGTTCTGTGAAAAATGCCATTGGTAATTTGATAGGGATTGCATTGAATCTGTAGATTGTTTTTGGTGGTGTAGTCATTTTCACAATGTTGATTCTTCCAATCCAAGAACATGGTATATCTCTCCATCTGTTGGTATCATCTTTAATTTCTTTCATCAGTGTCTTATAGTTTTCTGCATACAGGTCTTTTGTCTCCTTAGGTAGGTTTATTCCTATGTATTTTATTCTTTTTGTTGCAGTGGTAAATGGGAGTGTTTCCTTAATTTCTCTTTCTGAGTTTTCATCATTAGTGTATAGGAATGCAAGAGATTTCTATGCATTAATTTTATATCCTGCTACGTTACCAAATTCATTGATTAGGTCTAGGAGTTTTCTGGTAGCATCTTTGGGATTCTCTATGGATAGTGTCATGTCATCTGCAAACAGTGACCGTTTTATTTCTTCTTTTCCGATTTGGATTTCTTTTATTTCTTTTTCTTCTCTGATTGCTGTGACTACAACTTCCTAAACTATGTTGAGTAATAGTGGTGAGAGTGGGCATCCTTGTCTTGTTCCTGTTCTTAGTGGAAATGGTTTCAGTTTTTCACCATTGAGAATGATGTTGGCTGTGGATTTGACATATATGGCCTTTATTATGTTGAGGAAAGTTCCCTCTATGGCTACTTTCTGGAGGAGTTTTTAATCATAAATGGGTGTTGAATTTTTTCAAAGGCTATTTCTGCATCTATTGAGATGATCATATGGTTTTTCTCCTTCCATTTTTTTAATATGTTGTATCACATTGATTGATTTACACATATTGAAGTATCCTTGCATTCCTGGAATAAACCCCACTTGATCATGGTGTATGATCCTTTTATTGTGCTATTGGATTCCGTTTGTGAATATTTTGTTGAGGATATTTGCATCTATGTTCATCAGTGATATTGGCCGGTAGTTTTCTTTTTTGTGGCATCTTTGTCTGGTTTTGGTATCAGGGTGATGGTGACCTTGTAGAATGAGTTTGGGAGTGTTCCTCCCTCTGCTTTATTTTGGGAGAGTTTGAGAAGGATAGGTGGTAGCTCTTCTCTAAATGTTTGATAGAATTCAACTATAAAGCCATCTGGTCCTGGGCTTTTGTTTGTTGGAAGATTTTTAATCACAGTTTCAATTTCAGTGCTTGTGATTGGTCTGTTTATGTTTATATTTTCTATTTCTTCCTGGTTCAGTCTCGGCAGGTTGTGCATTTCTAAGAATCTGTCCATTTCTTCCAGGTTGTCCATTTTATTGGCATATAGTTGCTTGTAGTAATCTCTCATGATCCTTTTTATTTCTGCAGTGTCTGTTGCTACTTTTTCATTTCTAATTCTGTTGATTTTAGTCATCTTCCTTTTTTTCTTGATGAGTCTGGGTAATCGTTAGTCAATTTTGTTTATCTTCTCAAAGAACCAGGTTTTAGTTTTATTGATCTTTGCTCTTGTTTCCTTCATTTCTTTTTCATTTATTTTTGATCTGATCTTTATGATTTCGTTCCTTCTGCTAACTTTGGGGGTTTTTTGTTCTTCTTTCTCTAATTGCCCTAAGTGTAAGGTTAAGTTGTTTATCTGAGATGTTTCATGTTTGTTGAGGTAGGATTGTATTGCTATAAACTTCCCTCTTAGAACTGCTTTTGCTGCGTCGCATAGGTTTTGAGTCCTCGTATTTTCGTTGTCCTTTGTTTCTCGATATTTTTGATATCCCCATTGATATCTTCAGTGATCTCTTGGTTATTTAGTAGTGTTTATTTAGGCTCAGTGTGTTTGTATTGTTTACAGGTTTTTTCCTGTAATTGATATCTCGTCTCATAGCGTTGTGGTCAGAAAAGATACTTGATACAATTTCAATTTTCTTAAATTTACCAAGGTTTTATTTGTGACCCAAGATATGATCTATACTGGAGAATGTTCCATGAGCACTTTGTAAGAAAATGTATCCTGGGCTTCCCTGGTGGCACAGTGGTTGAGAATCTGCCTGCCAATGCAGGGGACACGGGTTCGAGCCCTGGTCTGGGAAGATCCCACATGCCGCGGAGCAACTAGGCCCATGAGCCACAATTGCCGAGCCTGCACGTCTGGAGCCTGTGCTCCACAGCAAGAGAGGCCATGATAGTGAGAGGCCCGTGCACCATGATGAGGAGTGGCCCCCACTTGCCACAAGTAGAGAAAGCCCTCGCACAGAAACGAAGACCCAACACAGCCATAAATAAATAAATAAATAAATAAAATTTAAAAATTAAAAAAAAAAAATGTATCCTGTTGTTTTTGGATGGAATTTCATAAAAATATCACTTAAGTCCATCTTGTTTAATGTATCATTTAAAGCTTGTGTTTCCTTATTTATTTTCATTTTGGATGATCTGTCCATTGATGAAAGTGGAGTGTTAAAGTCCCCTACTATGATTGTGTTACTGTTGATTTCCCCTTTTATGGCTGTTAGCATTTGCCTTATGTATTGAGGTGCTCCTATGTTGGGTGCATAAATATTTACAATTGTTACATCTTCTTCTTGCATTGAGCGCTGAATCATTATGTAGTGTCCTTCTTTGTCTCTTGTAATAGTCTTTATTTTAAAGTCTATTTTGTTTGATATGAGAATTGCTACTTCAGCTTTCTTTTGATTTCCATTTGCATGGAATATCTTCTTCCATCCCCTCACTTTCAGTCTGTATGTGTCCCTAGGTCTGAAGTGAGTCTCTTGTAGACAGCAAATATACAGGTCTTGTTTCTGTATCCACTCAGCCAGTCTATGTCTTTTGGTTGGAACATCTACTTTTAAGGTAGTTATCGATATGTAAGTTCCTATTACCATTTTCTTAGTTGTTTTGGATTTGTTATTGTAGGTCTTTTCCTTCTCTTTTGTTTCTTGCCTCAAGAAGTTCCTTTAGCATTTGTTGTAAAGCTGGTTTGGTGGTGCTGAATTCTCTTAGCTTTTGCTTGTCTCTAAAGGTTTTAATTTCTCTGTCGAATCTGAATGAGGTCTTTGCTGGGTTGAGTAATCTTGGTTGTAGGTTTTTCTCTTTCATCACTTTAAATATGTCCTTCCACTCCCTTCTGGCTTGCAGAGTTTCTGCTGAAAGTTCAGCTGTTAACCTTATGGGGATTCCCTTGTATGTTATTTGTTGCTTTTCCTGTGCTGCTTTTAATATTTTTTCTTTGTATTTAATTTTTGATAGTTTGATTAATATGTGTCTTGGTGTGTTTCTCCTTGGATTTATCCTGTATGGGACTCTCTGTGCTTCCTGGACTTGACTGACTATTTCCTTTCCCATATTAGGAAAGTTTTCAACTATAATCTCTTCAAATATATTCTCGGTCCCTTTATTTTCTCTTCTTCTTCTGGGACCCCTATTATTTGAATGTTGGTGTGTTTAATGTTGTCCCTGAGGTCTCTGAGACTGTCCTAAATTCTTTTCATTCTTTTTTCTGCTCCGTGGTAGTTATTTCCACTATTTTATCTTCCAGGTCACTTATCCATTCTTCTGCCTCAGTTATTCTGCTATTGATTCCTTCTAGAGAATTTTAAATTTCATTCCTTGTGTTGTCCATCATTGTTTGTTTGCTCTTTAGTTCTTCTAGGTCCTTTTGAAACGTTTCTTGTATTTTCTCCATTCTAGTTCCAAGATTTTGGATCATCTTTATTGTCATTACTCTGAATTCTTTTTCAGGTAGACTGCCTATTTCCTCTTCATTTGTTTGGTCTGGTGAGTTTTTGCCTTGCTCCTTCATCTGCTGTGTGTTTCTCTGTCTTCTCATTTTGCTTAACTTACTGTGTTTGGGGTCTCCTTTGCACAGGCTGCAGGTTTGTAGTTCCTGTTGTTTTTGGTGTCTGGCCCCAGTGGCTACGGTTGGTTCAGTGGGTTGTGTAGGCTTCCTGGTGGAGGGGACTGGTGCCTGTGTTCTGGTCGATGAGGCTGGATCTTGTCTTTCTTTTGGGCAGGACCGTGTCTGGTGGTGTGTTTTGGGGTGTCTGTGAACTTATTATGATTTTAGGCGGCCTCTCTGCTAATGAGTGGGTTTGTGTTCCTGTCTTGCTAGTTGTTTGGCATACGGTGTCCAGCACTGTAGCTTGCTGGTCGTTGAGTGGAGCTGAGTCTTAGCATTGTGATGGAGATCTCTGCAAGAGCTTTCACCGTTTGATATTATGTGGGGCCGGGAGGTCTCTGGTGGACCAATGTGTTGAACTCGGCTCTCTCACCTCAGAGGCTCAGGCCTGACACCCGGCCGGAGCACCAATATCCTATCAGCCACACGGCTCAGAAGAAAAGGGAGAAAAGAAAGAAAGAAAGAAAGAAAAATAAAGTTATTAAAATAAAAAATAATTATTAAAAATAAAAAAATTAAAAAGTAATTAAAAAAGAAAGAAAGAAGAGAGCAACCTAACCAAAAAACAAATCCACCAATGATAGCATGAGCCAAAAAGTATAGTTTAAAAAACAAACAAACAAACAAACAAACCCAGAGAGACAGAACTTTAGGACAAATGGTACTTTTCTTGTTCTGCCATAGAATTGATCAGAGTCCTGGACCGAAGCTCTGATGAGAAGATGGATTTCCAGAAAGAGCCAATGGGATGCAGAGCTCATATTCTCTCTTTTTTTTTTTTTTTGTGAGGGTGGTTTGGGGCTAGACTTGGGCATTTAAGAGGAAATGTGAACTGAGGCCTTAGTTGATGTGAATTTTCCACCCCCACCCCCACCCCCTGCCCCACACCTTTCTCCTGACTCTTCCTCGTGCATCACCTTCTGTTCTGAGGATCGTTTCCTGGGCAGGAAGCTAAACTCCTCTTAGGGCATCTGAAGATATGTAGTTTACTCTGAGAGACCTTTTGGAATTACTGTGCCAAGTCCTAATATTTCTACATTTATCTACATTTTTGTCTTTCCCCTTTTCTTTGCTCCTTGCTTATGAGGTCACATAAAACATTACTAAATATCCAGACCACAAAGAAATAAAGAAGGAAGTTAAATCAGATATCTACTCTACATAATTATAGCCAAGCTTACCTACTCACCTTTTGTAAGAGCGCAGTAAGCAATTTTCACCTTATTTTGGCAGGTTACTTGCTAATTTCAGGCCTTGAAAACACAGAGGGACAATTGAGGTAGTCTGGTGAGAAAGTCTTTTGTCTGATCCAGTGTTCAGCTTTCCTCCCTGCTATTTAATAGAAATAGCAGTCATCAATTAGTTGTATGACCTAATAGGCATTTAACTTCTCAATGCCTTAAATACCTAGTCCAAGAAGGTTGTAGTGCAGGAAGATAAGAAGATAATAGATGTGATAGTGCTTTGAAATTTTTGAGAGCTGATGCAGAAATACAGAGCATTTTTTTTTTGTAACTCCTAAAGGCTGATTGCTGCAAATTTTCAGGTTAGATTGATTTACTCAACCACAGATTTGTTTGTCCTCTACACTTTTCCTGGCATTAGTGGTTATTTTTCTGAAGTCAGTACAGTCTGTCCTCAGTGATCAGCAGATCAGTTGTGATGAGAGACAGAAATGAGACTCAGACCCTGGCAAAGACTTCTGACTCAAAATCCATTCTCCTTTTACCGTGCTTTTGCCTTCATGACTTCTTGTAAAGTGTGTGTGTGTGTGTGTGTGTGTGTGTGAGAGAGAGAGAGAGAGACAGACAGACAGACAGACAGACAGACAGAGAGACAGAGAGAATGAATGTGTGTTTAGAAAAATGTAAATGCAAACTCAGAACTTTATAAACTAACATCAACTATCCTTCCCTTTTCCTAACATTTCTTCACTCTCTTCTTCATCCCTTTTGCACATTCCTCTTGCCCATCCTCTTTCCATTCATTTTTCTGCTTTATATAAGTTGGTGGTAGCATGGATGGTGATTGCTAACTTACAGGGGTTGATATGGTAGAAATTTATTAGGATTCTCTTCTGTTTTCTTTTTCTCCTTGTTTAAGAGAATCTTATTATTTGAAGAATTTTTAATCCTCTGCTTAAAACCATGCTCTCCACCTGTGCTTCAAAGCCACCCTCCTACCATCTCAAGCCCAGTTAACCTGTCTGCTGGGACTCTTTCCCCAGCAACCGCTGTCTCTTTTGGAAGCTGTACTTTGGGTTTCTCAGAGGCTTCTCTCTCTCCTTTCAACTGCTTGAAGTTGTACCTCTTTAGTCCATTATGCAGCAACTTCTCCAGATACTACTGTTTCTCTTCTGAGTGAGATGATGGCGTCAGCTGGTAATGAGCACCACTGCAGCAGTGGTGGAGGACAGCTCGAAGTTAGAGGAGAAACTTGGGAAGCAAACAGAATCAGGCCAACTTCATCTCTTTATAATGGATTTGGTTATACTGAAATAAGTGGGGATTATCTGTAACTTGAACAAGATATATCCACCATAAATAAAAATACCTGATTCCCTACTTTGTGCAAGGCACTCTTTTAGGTCTTAAGGGGGATACAGACAAAAATTATACCTTTTGGGACACTTAGAATTCAGCAAGAGAGCTAAATATGGTTATTAATAACTGCAATTCAAGATAGAATGTGTGTTTCACGTTATAATATAGAAGAATGTAGCATAAAGGGGATAGAAGTTGGATGACTGAATGGATAGAAGGGATTTTAAAGGACTCTCTGGAGACAGAAGTGACTGGTAGGGCAGAGTTAAGAAAAAAAAAAAAAGGGAAGAAGAGATATAAGACATCTTTCAGCAAAAGGAGTTTAATTCATCTGTCCCTAGAACAGAAGGCAGGCTGCTCAAGCAAGGAGTGCTACAGTCTGGGGTTTACCCAGAGCTAGAAAGTAAAGAAACCCAGACAAAGTGATTAGAAGCAGGAGAGGTGACCATTCTTCTAGGATGGAAACAAGAGGATCATTCTTTGTCACATCCAAATCCTAACTCAGTTAACACCTGGGAATGCTGAGTCATTGATCTCAGGAGCAACTGAATCTGAAGGTTTTCATGCCTGTGACAAGAGTGGTGAAAATGTACCACTCTTCACTATTTTGAAAAGCTTTTACCTACATCATGAATGGATAGAAGGAGTGTGAGAAGTATATTTAAAATGCAATGGGAATTTAGATATGGGAGATAATTTTACAGTTGAGTATATGAGGGAAAAATTTTTATATCATTCATTCATTCATTTTTAATTTATTCATCCATTCTTCCATATAAGCCATTCGAGAAATACTAATTGAGACCATACTCAGATCAGGTGCTGGAGATACAGTAGTCAATATAATAGATGTGGTTCTCTCATGGAACTTATTATCTACTAATGAGACAATTCACAAATGACTAATGCATTACACTTTTGGTAAATTCTAAGAAGGAAAAATACAGGGTGCTTTGACAGCATATAAAACAAGGGACTGGGACTTCTGTGGCGTTCCAGTGGTTAAGACTCTGTACTTCCACTGCAGGGGGCATGGGTTTGATCCCTAGGTAAAAAACAAACAAACAAAAACAAAAAACAACAACAACAAGGGAGTGACCTAGTTTTGAGGGAATCATAACAGTGTTCATAGAGTAGACAGAATTTGAGGTGGACTACTTTTACAGACTTGATCTAGAAAAGTTTTAATAATATCGCTGATTCACACATTGTTTTCGCCTTTCAAAAAACATTCAATTTCACTTTTACCTAGTTTATCAGTGTAATATTGAGCAGTGTACCGCTATACAGTAAGGAATGGCCTTCACTTTACTTTGTACACCTGAAGAAAATCTTCACAAGGAACATTTGCTTCTAAAGAGGTCTTGAGGGCAAAGACAAGGGACCTTGCTTATTGAAGTTGAATTACTCCTTGTATAATTCATGGGCTATTCATAGTACTTTATCATAAATAGGTATATGATTTAAATTTTTACATGTTTATGCAAAGTTATTTGTGCTCCGTACATTGTGAATACTTTTAATAAAGCCTTCACATAGTTTACTTAAATTACTTGTTTAGATGTTTATGTTTTCTACTAGATCCTTGATTTACTGAGTACTTAGCATAGTGCCTAAAAGAAAGTAGACACTCAATATTTTCTTTCATGAATGAATTAAATTAACAGAAAGTGGTAATATTTCTCATTAAAATATATTTTTTAATGATGCTTTATAAGCATCACTTTACATGCTCTAGATATAACAGTAAATAAAATAGACTAAGTCTACTTTCATGAGGTGAGGGAGGTGGACAATTAAAAATAAACAATCATGTTATTAATTTTATTGTGTTAGTTCAGGTACTCCAAGAAGCAAATACATTCTAAGACAGGATTAAACCGTGTAAGAGACTCTTGGGGGGAGATACCTGTGAAGAATAAAGGGGAGGGAACAGGAATGAACAAGGAGAACCTCAGGGCATGATGCAGGTATGAAAACTGTGAAAAGAAAGGGGGAAGTTAGGAGTTTTGGGGAGGAAGAATCAGAGAGTGCAGTGCAGTTCTAAGAAAGTTTCAGCAGGGTCAATGGGGAGTCCCTGAACTAAAGTTGCCTATTACAGGACTTCTGAACCCCTTAGGAATCAGCCTTTAGTAATGCTGTGCTCGGTTATTGGCTGGGAGCAGCCCAGGGGAAGCATGGCCTCAGAGACCACAGAGTGGATACAGACAGCTGGAGGTATCAGTCAATTTGCTCCCCTGGAAACTTCCCTTGAAGGAGATCTGAGTGGCTCACTTCTACCACTGTTGCAGTTATGAGGGAAAAAAGAGTAAGAAAAATATATGAAGAATAATGTTGCCATTTTAGATACTTTGAACCGAGAAGGCCTTTTGGACAAGATAACACTTGAATATAAATCTGAGTATAAAGATAAGGAAGGCTACTTGGAAATCTTTGGAAGGAGTTTCCAGGCAGAAGGAAGTGCAAATACAAAGGTCCTGAGGAGGAGTATACTTGGATTTCATGATAAGGAAGGAGAAGATCAGTGTGTCTGGATTACAGTGAGTGATGGGAAAAGGGATTTTATTCATCCATTCAACAAATGTAATACTTACTGGGTGCCTACTATATCCTGGACAGTGTTCTAGGCACTGGGGATTCAGAAAGGAACTAAACAGGCCCCAAATCCTCTTCCCTTACTGGGTTTAAATTCTACTGGGGGAGATAGGCAATCAACAAGATGATTAATTAATTAGATAGTGATCAATGCTGAGGAGAGAGAATAAGGTAGGGATGGGGGATATGAAATGTCTAGTGGATGGTAGTGAGGGCAGGCCTTATTGAGAAAATGAGTTTTTAATGAAGATCTGAAGAAAGTGAGAGAGCAAACCAGGCAGCTATGAGATAGAGGAATATTCCAGGTAGAAGAAAAAAATACAAAGCCTTTGAGGTGGGAGTCTGCCTAGTGTGATAGAGGAACAGCCAGGAGGTAGAGGATGAATGAAGAAGGGGTCAGTGAGGGAGAATAGGAATTGAAATTAGAGAGGTATTGGAAGGCCAGATCCTGAAGAGCTGTTAGATCATATAAATGAATTTCAGTTAAGGGACCTGTTTCTTCATAGGTGAAGAGAAGCACTGGAGACATTGAATTTTACATTGAAAATTGTAAAAATAATTCTGCTCCCTAGTTTTGTTGTTGTTGTTGTTGTTTTTATAAATTTATTTATTTTATTATTTATTTTTATTTTTGGCTGCGTTGGGTCTTCGTTGCTGTGCACGGGCTTTCTCTGGTTATGGCGAGCGGGGGCTACTCTTTGTTGCGGTGTGCTGGCTTCTCACTGTGGTGGTTTCTCTTGGTGAGAGCACAGGCTCTAGGCACACAGGCTTCAGTAGTTGTGGCGTGCAGGCTCAGTAGTTGTGGCTCGCGGGCTCTAGAGTGCAGGCCCAATAGTTGTGGCACACGGGCTTAGTTACTCCGCAGCATGTGGTATCTTCCTGGGCCAGGGCTGGAACCCGTGTCCCCTGCACTGGCAGGCAGATTCTTAACCACTGCGTCACCAGGGAAGCCCCTGCTCCCTAGTTTTTGATGCGTTCTTGTACCAGCAGCTTTGGCTGGTATAAGAAAGATCACTGCTGGGGCAGGTTGCCAACAGTGATGTCAGTTTAGAAACAGAGAGTGGGGAAAATTGAACTTAAATGAGTTGGTATCTGTATTCAGTGGTAAAGTATTACATGTTAGAATTGGAAGGATCTTAGACTGAACTAGGGTTATCTTTCAATTTTATTGGTAAGGAAACAGGGGCTCTATGAGAAAAAAAGAGACCAAGGTCACAGAAGTTGTTAGTGGCAGACCCAGGACTGGAATCTACATTAGAACCCTGAACCACAGCTGCCTCTCCACGTCGTGTATTAACCCAGTGTGCTTGCATAGAGGGTAAATGCATTTTGTGGGAGGATAGATGAGGGAGTGCAGATGAGCTTGTTTTTCACATAAGCCTTTTTCATTAAGGACTAGAACAGTTGGTGGATTCCTCCTTCTCACCTCTCCCTGGAGAGCACTTCTATCCCTCCCTTGCTGGCAATTGCCTATTTAGGTTATACATCTATTGAGCAGGAAGTGTGCTGATTTTGTGGTTCACCTCTTACTAAGACCTCCCTGGTCCTCTGGTAGCTGATCTTATTTGACTGATAATTGCAAATCATCGTATAATGTTAATAATATTAGTCTCTTAAATGAAATTCATTTAACCTGGCTCAGCAGATATTTTATGCATGTTATATCTCCCTGTTGGGATCACTGGGGCTGATAACCAAGGAAAATGTGATCAGTATGGGCTTAAATGGAAACAATATATAATGAAGCTGGCTTGACAGTGGGATTCTGAGTTGGGAAACTGTATTCTAAAATGCTCAGTTGCAGTAGGTGGTCTTTGTCATGATTCCAAGAGGATTACATTTAAATTGTGGTGCTTTCTTTGCCGTGAGCGAGCGTCAGGTGTGTTAACATAGGCATCTTAACGCACTCCAATATATCAAATGGTAAATGTGAAAAGGAAGGTGAAATCTGCGATTTATCTTAGTCACTTGTGTGTTCATGAGAATATGCTATCCTTTGTCAGGTCACATTTAGTCAGTCATTTATTTATTTATACAGGGAAGATATGTGCTTTGGAGTCAGCGTCTAGTTTGAATTCTTGTTTTGTGGATTACTACCTGTGTGACCTTTGGTAGGTTACTTAATTCCTTTGAGCCTCCACTTTTTTCAAAAATGAAATGAAAGTCTGTTTTGTATGGTTCTTACAAGAATAAAATTAAGTAAACTTCATAGGATGTCTAATTACAATGCCCACCCATAGTAGGTATTGGGTTGGCCAAAATGGTTCTTCATTTTTTTCCATAAGATGGCTCTAGTAGCGCTTAGTTGTCTTTAACCTCATTCGAAACAATTTTGTTAGATTGTATTGTGACAGCTGTCATATCAGTGTGCATTAAAAAAAAAAAACTTATCAAAATTGGTGAATTTTTGTATAGCCATTTTAATATTGAAGATGGAAGAAAAAATGCAACATTTTCAGCATATTATGCTTTATTATTTCAAGAAAGGTAAAAATGCAACTGAAATGCAAAAAAAAAAAAAAGATTTGTGCAGTGTATGAAGAAGGTGCTGTGACTGATCAAACGTGTCAAAAGTGGTTTGCGAAGTTTTGTGCTGGAGATTTCTCTCTGGAAGGTGCTCCACGGTCGGGTAGACCAGTTGAAATTGATAGCGATCAAACCGAGACATTGAGAACAATCAACGTTATACCACGCGGGAGATAGCCAACATACTCAAAATATCCAAACCAAGAGTTGAAAATCATTTGCACCAGCTTGGTGTTTGGATTCCACATAAGTTAAGCAAAAAAACCCTTCTTGACTGTATTTCCACATGCGATTCTCTACTGAAATGAAATGAAAATGTTCCGTTTTTAAAACAAATTGTGATGGGCAATGAAAAGTGGATACTGTACAATAATGTGGAATGGAAGAGATCGTGGGACAAGTGAATGAACCACCACCAACCACACCAAAGGCCAGTCTTCTTCCAAAGACGGTGATGTTGTGTATATGGTGGGATTGGGAGGGAGTCCTCTACTATGAGCTCCTTCCGGAAAACCAAATGATTAATTCCAACAAGTACTGCTCCCAATTAGACCAACTGAAAGCAGCACTCGACGAAAGACATCTGGAATTAGTCAACAGAAAACGCATCATCTTCCATCAGGATAATGCAAGGCTGCGTTTCTTTGATGACCAGGCAAAAACTGTTACAGCTTGGCTGGGAAGTTCTGAATCATCTGCCATATTCACCAGACATTGCACCTTCAGATTTCCATTTATTTCGGTCTCTACAAAATTTTCTTGGTGGAAAAATATTTCCATTCCCTGGAAAACTGTAAAAGGGACCTGGAACAGTTCTTTGCTCAAAAAGATAAAACGTTTTGGGAAGATGGAATTATGAAGTTGCCTGGAAAATGGCAGAAGGTAGTGGAACAAAAGGGTGAATACGTTGCTCAATAAAGTTCTTGGTGAAAATGAAAAATGTGTCTTTTATTTTTACTTAAAAACTGAAGGAACTTTTTGGCCAACCCAATAATACTTCATTACTTGTAGCTATGTACCATTGCTAGTAGTAAAAAAAAGAGCACTGTGGAAACTCAGAGAAGGTAGTGAATGTCTGAGGAAATCAGAGAGGGCATCTTGAAGGAGGTGACTTTTGATATGTATTTTAAATGATAAGAAGCAGTTTGCCAGATGCAGAGGACATGGAGGGGTAATCAGGCAGAGGCAGTAGTTTGGCTGGAGGCTAGGTGTAAAGATTAGAATGGAAAGATAGGTGAGTGGGTGAAACAGTTCCTTTATAGTTTGATGTGATTTGAGTAGTGACAGGAAAGTTGTAATTTTCACCTCGTTTATAAATATCTCCTTCATCTAAGTCCAAGTTATGCATGTGTGGAGTATAAGCTTGCATTGTGTACTTGTTTCTTTCAAAGTGCAAATGCTCTTTCAGAATGTAAAATTGATCCATTTCAATTTAATTTAAATGGAATTCAATTTAATTATCAATTATGTTTAATACATCTATGTGCCAAGCATGGTGCTAATCCCTGAGAAGACTATAATTAATAAAAGGGATTTAACTTTGCCTCAAGAAACTCAACATATTGGGAAGGCCCATCCATTAATCAGCAGTCAAGTGTTACTATCAAGAAGTAAAAAATGTACAGTGGAAGGATCGTTGCTTGAGCTAGAGCTTAAAAGAGGAATAGAATTCCCAGTTATTTTAAACAATCATTAGTACTTTAGAGGGAATTTATTGAACATGATTTGGATAGCTTGGGTAGCTAGAAAGACCTTTGGGAGGTAGGCTAGGGAAGTGGGGCTTCTGCTTCATAGTTACACATTTGGCTAGCCCTGTACTTGGAAAAATAATGCAATTGTTTGTATAGTTGGAGAAGCCATCTGAGAGTGTAAACTCTATTTTCCATGCTTATTAGCACAATATATGTGTGGCTGATGTTTGACATATAAAATGTGAATTATGCATGAGCAATAGGGGTGAGATGTTGTATACGATAAAAATTTAGTTACTATACACTACATTGCTGATGAGACGGACAATTGAGTATCACTGACAAGTTGTCTCAACAGTGAAATGTGTTTGATGAAATGTCCAGTCAATGATGAGATAATGAATTATCCCACTAGAACTGTGATAACTATAGCTTTGAAAAACAACTACCGAAAGGAAATTGAAATTACATAGGTGAATCCTTGAAGATTTTTTTTTTGACGACAAAGAATACTTGTGATGCTAATGAACTTAAAATAATAATAAAAGACTAGAACTTTCTGATCTTTAAGAAGGAATAGAGTATAAATCTATCCCATTGTAAACTCAGGTGATTTCCCATTTTATTTTATTTTATGAAGCCTGGAAGTATCTCTTCAGCACTTATTGAGATGAAATAAGGCAAACATTTATTGTTTATATTCCATGTACTTGCTGCTTTCACAGTCATTAAGTCAAAGCAATATCAAAAACTCCATTTTAGCCAAAGTGGAATCTGAATCTCAAAGTAGATAAATGACTTTCCCAATGTCACATGGTTTGAAGGGAGCAGAGTTAAAATTCCAACTCAAGTCCACTTGGTTTTAAATTCTTAGGTCTTTCTACTATAAAACATTGCCCCTACTGGTTATTGAATAAAGGAATGCAAATATTTTGCATTACATTTTGAAAAATTGAGAACAAAAATATTGGACCTGGATCTTTCTGATGTAAAGAAAAGATATAGTTGAACAGATGACTACATCACACTTTGATTTCTCCCTTAGCTAATACTTATTGTCTGGATCAATCTTTCCTAAATTAGGTTGCTCATTTGAATCCCTTGGGTGAACTTTTAAAAATATAGATTCCTGGGCTAACCACAGAAAGATTTTGCATTCTTGGTACAATTATGCAATGTATTTTATAAGGTTGCCTGTGTGATTCTGAAGTGCACCCAGGTTTGGGACCTACAGTCTAGCCCACGTGATGAGTGGCTTACTCTTTCTACTTATTTGTGCCTTACCATATGTACAGCCGCCCAGAGTCATGGTTAAAACTCTATTTTATTTTTTGTTTTTATTATTTCATGGAAAGTATAATATAAGGAAAAGGACAAGTTTTAATCCCTCACAGGTAGTGCTTTCCATCGAGAGGTCAATGAGCCACCTACATAAGAATCCCCTTTGGTAGTGTTAAAAAGTAAATCTATTACAAGACAGGGAGAATTTTAGAATTAATATTTATAAAACCAAGCCAAGTAATAACTGAGTCATAGTTTACCTACAATAAAGTGCAGAGATCTTAAGTGCTTTGTTCAATAAACTTTGATATTTGTGTATATTCATGTAACCACCACCCAAAACTTTCAAACTTTCATCACCCCAGAAAACTCTCTTTTGCCTTTTTTCAATCACCTCACACATAATCTCAGACTTTTTTGTCACCATTGGTTAGTTGTGCCTCTTCTAGAACTTCATATGAATGGAATCATACAGAATCTATGAATTTGTGTCAGGGTTCTTTTGCTCAACATGCTGCCTTTAGCTAATTGATGTTTTTACATGCATTAATATTTTATTCCTCTTTATTGCTGAATAGTATTACATTGTGTTAATATAATACAACTTGTTTGTTCATTTACCTATTGATGAGTTATTTTACGAATTTTGGCTATTATGAATAAAGCTACTATAAGCAGTTTTGTACAAGTCTTTACATAGACATAGGCTTTCAGTTCTCTTTGGTGAATACCTAGGAATGGAATTGCTGGGTCCTAGGATGTATATTTAACTTATAAAAAACTTCCAAATAATTCTCCAAAATGCTTATACCCTTTTATACTCCCAGCAGCCAGGTATGAGAGTTCCAGTTGCTCCAAATCCTCAATATTTGGCAAAGTCAGTATTTTTTATTTTAGTCATTTTAATGTCATTTTTTAAAGCAAAAAATTTAAAATAGTTTTCCATCTTACCTGAGAGAACAATTTAATAAAAAAATACTCCATTAAAATGTTGGACAGTTAATATCTGCACTCTGATAAACATTAGAGAACAGAGTGAAAAAGAAAGTAGGCAAGAGCTATACCAAGGGATAGCTCTGAATTGAGAGAGAAAACTAGTCTTTACTTAATAACAGTTAAATACAATGATTGAGCTGTTTAGCTTGGACTTAGGGGATTATATTACTTTTAACTCTTGATCTAATTTATGTCCTTAATTTGTGCTCTAATGTATGAAGTAGATATTAGTTGTTTAACATTTTATATACCATTACTTTAACAAAAGTTACTATTTTTGAAGAAAAGACACATGAAAAATCAGATTGCTAAAGACCTACTTCTTTACTGGTAGTGTTTCATGCCTAGGAAGTGACTAAAATGTACATTCTTTATCAGCACCGGTAATAGTGAGATATTTATATTCTTTTTTTTTGTTTAAGTCTTCAAAACCCAGTATCTGTTTTATACTTACAGTACAGTTCAATATAGCTCCTCAGCCACAATAACCACATTTCAAGTATTTAAGAGCCACATGTGACTAGTGGCTACTATATTGGACAGCACAGCTCTAGATATTGACTTAGTAAAAACTGCAGGCAGACTTATAGAAGCTTACAGTTTGGTCTTTCTAACAAAAGTTCAAGAAGGAGTATCTCCTTTCCACTGGGCCTTTAAATAGTGTATTCAGAACCTTGTGAGAGGGTACAGATTCCCTGAAAGCATCTGAGCACTATCATAATGCCATAACTGCTTTTATTGCACACCTACCCTATGATAGTACTTTATCCATTATCACATTTAAGTCTCACAACAAACCTGAGGAATAGCATTGTTCACATTTCATAGATGAATTAACTATGGCTCAGAGTGGTCAAGTAAGTTGCCAAAGGTTATACACCTGTTAAGTTTTTATTGTGTTCTTACAGGGGTCTGGTTGTGACACCTCTACAAATGTTTAAGAAGCTCTGCTCCCTGTAAAAAATGAGGTCTAGAGGTCTGAGATGATTTGCCAGTTTTCTAGTTAATAGCAGATTTAGAAATTGAACCCAGATCTCTTAACTCCTAATCTAGTGCTTTTTCCCTTATCCCACTTTGTAATAGATGTCGTTCCTATGACCACTAACCCCAGCACCTTTGTATGTTTTTTTCTTTGTAAAAGACTTTATCTCAGGTGTTAGCTAGACCTGAATCTGAAAGATTCGTATGCACAAAGAATATGGTACATCTGTCATTTATCATAATCTTTAAAAAAATAATTTTACCTCATTCTTTTTAAAAGCTATGCATCATTCTATAAAGATGTACCTTAATTTATCTAGCTATTTTTCTTTCAGAAATATTTTGGCTATTTCCATCTTTCCACTATTACAAACAATGCTGCAATGAATAACCTGTACAGGTATCTTAGTTCAGTGTGTGAGTATTTTTTCAGGATAGATAACCGGAAATGAAGTCAAGATTTTAGTAGAAATAGTCCCCCTAAGAAATTGTACCCATGACTATATTGCCAACATTGGATATTACCAATATTTTATTGTTTTTGTTGAGATATTATTAATATATAAAATTATATTAGTTTTAGGTATACAACATAATGATTCAGTATAAGTATGTATTGCAAAATTATTACCACAGTAAGTCTAGTTAACATCCATCACCACACATAGTTAGAAATTTTTTTTCCAGTGATGAGACTTTTTAAGATCTACTCTCTTAGCCACCTTCAAATACACAACCCAGTATTATTAACTATAGTCACCATGCTGTACATTACATCCCCAGGCATACTGTAACTATTGACTACCTTCACCCATTCTGCTCAGTCCCCACTCCAGCAAACACCAATCTGTCTCTGTATTTATGAGTTCAGTTTGTTTGTTTGGTTTTTAGATGTCACACATAAGGGAGATCGTATAGTATTTGTCGTTCTCTGTTTGACTTTCTTCATTTAGCGTAATGGCTTCAAGGTCCACCCATATTGTTGAAAATGGCAGGATTTCTTTCTTTTTTTAGGCTGAATAATATTTTATATCTATCTATCTAAATATATGAATAATATTATTTATATCTGTATATCTATATCTAGCTCACATTTTCTTTATCCATTCATCCATTGATGGACATTTAGGTTATTTCCATGTCTTGGCTATTGTAAGTAATGCTGCAACAGATATGGGGGTACAGATATCTTTTCAAGTTAGTGTTTTTGTTTCCTTTAGATAAATACCCAGAAGTGGAATTGCTGCATCATATGGTAGTTTTATTTTTAATTTTTGAGCAGTCTCCATAGTTTCCATAGTGGCTGCAACAATTTACATTCCTGGCAACAGTGGGAAAGTGTTCTCTTTTGTCTACATCCTTGTCAACACTTGTTATTTCTTGTCTTTTTGATGATAGCCCTTCTAAAAGGTGTGAGGTGATATCTCGTTGTGGTTTTGATTTGCATTTTTCTGATGATCAGTGATGCTGAGTACTCTTTATGTACCTATTGACCATCTGTATTGTTTCCTTTGGGACAATGTCTATTCAGTTCCCTCCCAATTTTTAATTATTTATATTTTTACTATTGAGTTTTTTATATATTTTGGATGTTAACCCCTTATCAGATATGTGATTTGCAAATATTTTCTCCCATTCTATAGCATAATTATGAAACTTTTACCTTGTTACATGACATTTTAATATTTACTATTTTCTTAAATATCATCTCATTTAATTCGTTTAAGAACTTTGCGTTATAAATAAGCTAAATGATGTGCCCAATACCATGTAGGTCATAAATGTCAGGACTTGACTAGAACTCAGGGCTTCTGATGTCCAGGGCTATTTCCCTTATACAATGGCATGAGACCTCCTAGTCATGGAGACTTTGTTCTAGCTGATTCAGTGCTTGCAGCCTCTGTTTCCCCATTTGTAAAATGAGGGACTTGTGGTATTTGACCCCTAAATCCCTTTATCTCCTTATATCTGTGACTCTGTCTTTCAACTCCATAAATAAAAGATTAATTTAAGGAAAATATAAATTAAGGTGGTTGCTTTCTTTTACAGATAATCCTTTTGCCTTTCTTAAGTAATCGTCTTGGGTTTTCTTTGAACATCAAGGTGTCCTTTATACTTAAAATATGGGTTCTTTATGTGAGTCTAGCAGCCAATGGTTGAGTTACAGAATGTCTGTAAGTTCTTTAACATTTTATGCAAAATTTTCTGCCTATGCAGTTATGTGCATTTTCTGTAAAAGGGTTCAAAGTTTTTGTTAGATTTTCAAGGATGTCTAAGATCAAACAGAACCATGGATCTAAAATGTTACTTGACTTTTCACAATGTAATAAACACGCATCATTTTACTAATATACCAGCTGTAAAAAGCAAGGTTCAATTATACCTGAAAAAGGTCTACCAGATTATATGGTTCTCTTATTGCATAGAGGCCTAACAATTTAGTGCCTGTACTGCTTTGCCATAACCATATTTCATAAGCCGTTTTAAATCTATCCTCAGTTTTCTTTGATCTTTACAAGGTAGAGAGAAACTTTCACACTTTGTATAGACATAGCTATTCTATTGTGTTTTATGAGTGGACTACAAGTTGACAAAATGAAACAGGTACAGGTGATTCCTTTAATGCGGATCTCACAGAAGGATGCTTGCCTTGGTTTCTGTTCTCTCAAATATTACTGCTTTCTAGAGAATTGTGTGTGTGAAGATCTAATACTTTCTTTTGTATTTGGCTAGGGGAAATTGCAAGAGAAAGCTACTCTTTCCATGCATTTCAGATAACGTATTCTAATTTCATGATAATTATCCATGTTAACTGTAGAGCTGTTCTTAAAACACTTCAGTGTATTGTCCCAGTGAAATCTCCTGAATTCTAACAAGTCAATGCTCAAGTCAGCCTCTGCTCTGGAGATAAAAACGCAGGCTCCAGTGGTGTGCTAGAGCTAGCTTGTCATTAGCTCATGAAACTGATTTTTAAATTTTCAAGGAATTTTGCCACCTGCTTGGCATCATGTTGGTAGCTTGAAATTGGTCATGATGGGAGTATTTATACCATGAAAATAAGCAACCTCTACTATTAATCAGGACTCCTACCCCCTGGGAACTGGGCTGTTAAACACTGACCAGCACACCCATGTTTGGTTTAGATATTTTCCCAGTTAGGATTGCATACTTTGCATATTATCTGATCAGCAATCCCTAGAGAAAATTCAAAATAAGGCAAAGTTTGAATAATTTTTTTCTTAAATTCTACCTCTGTAAAAATTCACATAGAAGGAAACTCCAGTCTCTGAAGTACCTGTGTCAAGTACTTCTCATTTGTTGCCAAATTGTAAGATGACAGAAGTACCACTGGAATAGAAGTCAAGAGACTGGGATTCAAATTTCCTCTTTGTTACTGATTTTATGACCTTGAACAATCACTTCACCTTCTGGGCTCCCGTTTCTCTAAGTGTAAAAGGAGGTAGAGCTGGGTGGAGTTTGCTAGTCTTTATGAAGCTACCTAGTATAAAAGTTCTTATTCCAAAGGAAGAATGAGTATTTATAGATAGTCACCATACAAAGAGTTAATATTTCATCTAAAATAATTAATAATACTTGTCCAGTGATTATACATTTCATAGTCACAAAACCATGGGGGAGCAGTAATGAAACTTTTTTTTAAACAAAATTTTTACGTGGAACAAAAAGTAAACGTAAAATAGTAATATTTTTACAAATTACATTTTTAAAATTTTTACAAATTATTACAAATTTATTTTATAAATTCAACTTGAATTACTTATTATAAAGCCAATCAATAAAAACAATTAGATTACTTCAATAACATCATAATTTGAAATGGGAGATTAGGAATGATGGTATCAGTCCTTCACATCATCCTCTGCATTCATGAAATTCTAATTAAGTTTACAAAACAACTCATCAGACCCCTTCTAGGAAACCCACTTTCAAAATCCCTGTCTAACTAGTTTAACATAAGGAAGAGCATTTTAAATGTAAGAGTGGTGGAATTACTGAAGCAGCCTGTTGAGGAAGTAGATAGCTGGACTTCTATTACAAATGAGAAAAAAATGTGTAAAGCTTGAACATGCTTGAAGGCAGAATGCACCACACAATCCCTGTTTCACTTATATGTCACAAAAATCATACAAATAGATTTCCCCCCAGCTTTATTGAGGTATAATTGACAAATAAAAATTGTATGTACTTGAGGTGTACAATATGATATTTGATATAATACACATATACAAATAGATTTTATTATGATCATTCCACAAATGAGAAAACAAGTTCAAGAATAATGTGTATATAAAGGATGTTAAAATGGAGCATTTCCAAAGTGAGTTATTTGAACACCATGGCTGAGAACTTCTTGGATGACTCTCCTGCATCTAAGGTTATGATATGAGTACTGGAGAGCTGGAGATGAGGAGAGAATTTGGGAGGAAGATTTCTTTGTTCCTGCCAGCCTCCTCCAGGTCCTCAAGCCTAGTGAGAGTTTTAGTTAAGTAGAAACTTTCCTAAATCCCCTATTTCTCCTTTCTGTACTCCAACCCTGGAGGGGTCAGAAACTTTGGTAGAAGGCAATTTTATTATATACATGAGGAAATTTAATTACTGCACTGAGACAATGTTGGTGTTTAAGGCAACTATAGATTTTTTTTTTTTTTTTTTTAGTTTTTGGCTGCACCACGCAGCATGTGGGATCTCACTTCCCCGACCAGGGATGGAACCCGTGCCCCCTGCAGTGGAAGCACAGAGTCTTAACCACTGGACCTCTAGGGAAGTCCCCTAGATTTTTTTTTTTAACATTACCGAAGAGTGAGCATAAATGTCATGGGACTGCCTGAATATCTGTCTAATGGCAAAAACTTCCCCCATTCCATAGGGTTAAAGGAAAAATAGGAGAAAATATAAAGATGCTTTATGATTTCATCCCATGAGTCTTGCTTGTCTGACCCAGTGCTTCAGAGAGGTTAAGTGATTTAACCAAAAGTATAATCAAAACAGATGTCTGATTGCACACATTGTAGGCTTACCACCCACCACATTCATATGTTCAGTTCAGCTATAGGTGGTGGAGGGAGGCACCAAAGAGCTACAAGTTGTGGTCCCTGAACTCAAGGAGACAAAGCAACTAATGTGAAGCAGTTGTGATATGTAGCTGTGGTTGTAAGCCCAAAGAAGTTTAGAGAAAGGAAGAACCAATGTGGATAGGAGTAGTTGAACATGTTATATAAGATGAAGTGGGATATATGTTGAGCCATGAAAGTTGGGCAGGATTTGGCAAGACGTTTAAACCTAGTGTGTATGGAGAAAAGTAGGAAATAACCACTGCAATTTATTGAGAACCTAGTTGATACTGTGTACTTGACCAAGTTATTTACATCACTTCCCTGAAGGAAGGCTTTATTATCTTTATTTTCTAAATGTAGAATTTGAGCTTAAGAGAGGTTAAATATCCTATCTTCTAGTGATTGGCAGAGTTGGTATTATAATCAGGCCTATCCAGTTGTTTCTCAGGTTGACACCTAAACCATAAACAACCAAAGAAAAAAGAGATAAATTGGATTTCATCAAAATTGAAAGCTTTTGTGCTTCAAAGGACACTATCAAGAAAGTGAAATGACAACCCACAGAATGGGAAAAAATATGCAAACAATGAATATGAAAGGGTCAAATTTCAGAATATATAAAAAACTCTTACAACTCACCACAAATAACCCAATTTAAAGTGGACAAAAGGTTTGAATATGAATTTCTCCAAAGAAAACAAAATGGCCTACAAGCACACGAAAAAATGCTCAACATCATTAATCATTAGGGGAATACAAGTCAAAACATGAGATACCACTTCACATCCAGTATAGCAGCTAAATCAAAAAGACAGACAATTACAAATATTTGCTAGCATATGGAGAAATTGGAACGCTTATACACTGCTGGTGGGACCGTTAGATGGTGTAGCCACTTTGGAAAACACTCTGGCCGTTTCTCAAGAAACTAAACATAGTTACCATATGATCCAGCAATTCCACTTCTAGGTATATACCCAAGAGAATTGAAAACATATCTACACAAAAAATTATACACACATGTTCATAGCAGCATTATTCATAATAGTCAAAGAGTGGAGCTAATCCAAATATCCATCAACTGACATATAGATAACCATACAACTGACATGTGGTATATCCATACAATGTAATATTAATCAGCCATATAAAGGAATGAAGTGCTAATACAAGTTGAAACATGGATGAACCTTGAAAACATTACACTAAGTGGAAGAAGTAGACCCCAAAAACATTCCATTTGTATGAAATGTCCAGAATAGGCAAATCCAGAGAGATAGGAAGTACTGTAGGTTGCCAGGGGCTGGAGGAAGAAGGAATAGGTAGAGACTGCTAATGGATACAGAGTTTCTTTCTGGGGTGATGAAAATGTTCTGGAATTAGACAGGGGTGATGAACATGTGCTAAAAACCACTGTGAAGTGTTGTGTACTTCAAAAGGGCAAACTTTATGATATGTGAATTATATCTCAATTTAAAAAGCAAAACAGACAGTCTTTAGAGATGGCATCACAGGAGGCTCCTGAACTCCCCTCTTACCATGTACACACCGAATGAATAGTTATGTATGGAGCAGTTCCCTCTAAAAGAAACCCAGAAACTATCTGTGTGACTCCTATATATCAAGTGGGTGAGAAAATACTCACATTGAAATGGATAGGACATGCTAAGATATACTCTTGCCATAAACTAGACCTCTGGCACAATGCCATTCAGTTGGGAGGGAATCCCAACTCCAACTTCTTCCTGAGGAGTGAAGGGTTAGGACCCCACATGTAGAGTTCCAACTTTTAATATTCCCACCCAAGGGACAGGCCCCCAAAACACCTAGTTCTGAAAGCCAATGGAGCTTGCTTCCATAGCTTTTGTCCCTGAGACCCACAGGACTATAACAAACAAACAAGCTGTTATTCATGGGAGCTCAAGCACTCATTAGGCTCAGCTCAGAGGGAACAGGCAAAAACAGTCCATCTCCCAGTTCTTCCCTGAATAGGGTCTATTTGCATACTTTAAAAGCTGCTGCCCAAGGGGTCAGCCTTCTAATTTAGCAAGCATCTAGGGGCTCACTGCAATCCTCCCTGGAGCTCAGGGAAACCTGCAGACATCTTCCCTGCTCTCCCCCTTTAGCCTGCTCTGCATCTCTAGTATCTCCCTGGGAGGAACTTATATATACTTCTGGCACTCCAGCTTTTCTGTCTGTTGTCTGAGGGATGGGTCCCTGGATCACCTGGCTGTAATAGCCCATGGGGATTGCATTCAGGAGTCCCACAGGACTATAGCACACAAAGAAGTAGTTCTAAACAGGCTTAGGAGTACATATGACTATTATTCAGCCATGAGAAAGAGGGAAATCTTGCCATTTGTGACAACATAGATGGACCTTGTGGCCATACTGCTTAGTGAAATAAGTCAGCCAGTGGTCAGAAAATACTGTATGATCTCACTTATATGTGGAATCTAAAAAATCCAAGCTCATAAAAACAGTAGGATAGTGGTTATGAGGACCTGGAATGTAGGGAAAAGGGGGAGGTATTGGTCAAAGGGTACATACAAACTTCCAGTTTTAAGATGAGTAAGTTCTGGGCTTCTAATATACAGCATGGTGATTATAGGTGTAATATATACTCCTAAGTTGCTGAGAGAGTAGATCTTTGCACCATAAAAAAGAAATGGTAGTTACATGATGTGATGTAGGTGTTAGCAAATGCTATGGTGGTAATCATATTGCAATATAAGTATATCAAACCGTATGTTGTACACCTTAAACTTACACAATGTTGTATGTCAGTTATATCTTTAATAAAGCTGGAAAAAAACAAAACAAACAAAACAGGCCTGTCTTCATCCAGAGGCTTATTGCTTTCCATGCTGAACTAAGGAACTTGGGTAGATTGAAGTAGAGAACAGAGAACACACTGTTTATATGCCAGTTCAGGCATCTGAGTGTAAGAGGATGAGTTCTTGATTTAGGGAGATGGCAGAAGGAATGAGAGGAACAGCAGGAGACAAGGAATCTCAGAGAAATTTCAAAGCGAAAAAATAGGATTTGATGATATCTTGGACTCTAATGAAAAATTAGAAGAAAAAGTTGGGTCTCCTGATTCCAGATTAAATAAAGATAAAGAATGTAAGGTAGCTCTCCTCGTTCCTAGCATTTAATAAGTGCCTGTTAAATGTTAATTCTCTTCTACTTCCTACTGCAATGACTGTTCCACTTATTTTCATTTCAAGGATCTCAGGTCTGTCTCTACATTCCCTGGCCATTCAGGAACTCCTGTGATTCCTCACCTGGGTCCCCTTTGTTTTGTACGCTTGACCTCCCCACCCCATTCTTTAAAGATAACTAATGCTGTGTCATATCCCATCAGAGTTTCTCTGCTGAATTAAGTTAATTGTGCAAGATTATAATGATGATAGTAATAACTGCTATTTCTATGAAGTAATTACTATGTACCAAACACAATACTTGCTTTATCTCTCTTATAATTACAACTACCCTTTGAAGCGGGTATTATTATTCTCATTTTACAGGTGAGGAAACCAAGGCACAAAGTGGTTAATTCATGTGTCCAAAGTCATAGTAAGTAGAAAGAATGGGTTATCACCCTAAATAATACTGTCTCGAAAGCCTGTACTCTTAATAATTGCAGTCTATAGCCTTCCCCAGCAATTAGACCTATGTTCTTGTCTCCTCTAATCCACCTTACTAAACATATAAATTTGTTGTCAGATCACATTACATTCTGATTCTAGTTCATCCCCTTCATATTTATGTAACGTTGGCTAAGTCATTTTACTTCTCTCACATATACAATGGCAATGATAAATTTTTCATGGATATTTGAAGGTTACTGCATTACTTTGGGAAACTTATTTAACACTTCTGAGCCTCACAAAGCTCAGGATACTATGTAAATAATAGCTACCTCTCAAACTTATTTTAAGGCTTAAATAATGTGTGTAAGGCATATAGTAAGTATTCAGTATGTAGTAGTTCAACTTTTGCTGGAATGTCTGCCTATCTATCAATGGTAAGGCTGATAATTTATTTCTGTCATATCTGTGCACGGGAAAAAGAAACCCTGGATAACAAATCCACATACTTGGTCATACTTTGTATGTGAGATATAGCTTTGAGGGAGAAAGGCTAAGAAGTCTCATTGTAGCAACTTGCTGTCACAATCCCAAGGTTTCCTTCAATACCCCTGAGAAAGCCATTTCCATGCACTAGAAATTAGTGATGGGATAAAGATTTTTTTGACATGAATTCATCTGGGAGCATGTCAGTAAATTTTTCATCCTAATTAGGACTCTTTTCTTCCTCGCATTTCATAGAGATTGAGCTTTGTGGCCAGGGGAACTTGAAGGGGCCTAGTGTGTAAGCCTGCGTGTGCACGGATGTGCATGTGCATGCGCGTGTGTGTATGTAGTGGGGACAGGGTATGACATGGATGGCATAGTATTGGTTAAAGGAGACAGATTTAACTTCTGGTATTCCCCTCCACTACAGGGTCCAAAAATGTCTTAGCAAAGAGTATAAAAAGTTATGGCACACAATTTTGACTCAGGAGACACTTAGGTCCAGATATTCTGATCCTAGGAATGTTTAAACACTTAGTTTATGAATGTGAATACTTTTAATAGGACTATACCAGTAATTTTGCTCAAGGGAGAATTTTCTGGGGTGCACTCTATTAAACCAACTTAATCCTTTGTGTGAATTTTCTATACTGAATATATAATATATATTCCAGTACCTGAAGTATTATTTGTTCCAAGTTTGCTGGAGTGAACCAAACTTTCATTCCTGTAGGGTCTGTACCATTAGCAGTCCTTCATACACTAGGTTGTTTTAGTTTTACACTAACTTTTATTTCTTTAACAGCTTTATTGAAGTATAATTTATATACCATAAAATCCACTGTGATATATAATTTAATGACGGTTTTCTTATTTTAATATTTCAAATCATCATAAAGTAAAGATGACTTTTTGTGGTATACTGTTCTATGAATTTTAACATATGTAGCTACTACCATAATCAAGATACAGAACAATTCCATTATCCCTAAAACTCCCTTAAGCTAGCCCTCAATAATCATACCATCTCCCTACTTCTAGTCCATAGCAACTATTGATTTATTCCCCATTGCTATAGTTTTGTCTTTTCAAAAATATTATATAAATGGAATCATACACTTTGTAATCTTTTGAGGCTAGCTTCTTTCACTCAGCATAATGCCTTGAGATACATTCATTATTGTGTGTATCAATAGTTTGAATTTTTAAATTGCTAAGTAGCATTACATTCAATGGATGTACTACAGTTTGTTTATCCATTCACCCATTGAAGGCTATTTGTGTTTTTACAGTTTAGGTGATTATGAATAGAGCATTTATAAAATGTCACATACAAGTTTTATGTAAACATAAATTTTCATTTCTCTAGAGTACATGCCCAGGAATGGGATTTCTGGGTCATTTGGTAAATGTATGTTTAACTTTATAAGAAACTGCCAAACTCTTTCCAGATGATTGTGCCATTTTGTGTTCCAACTAGCAAGGTGTGAGAGATGCAATTGCTCTGTATCCTCACAAGTACTAGCTATTGTCAGTTTTTAAAATTTTAGCTATTTTAATAGGTGTGTAGGTAGGCAGTGGTGTCTTATCGAGTTTTAATTTGCTTTTCCTGATGGATAATGACGTTGAGCATCTTTTCGTGTGATCCTTTGCTGTTTTTGTATCTTCTTTGGTGAAGTAACTGTTCAAGTCACTTGTCCATTTTTAAGACTGAGTTTGGGGAGTTCTTTATATATCCTTTATATATCTTTATATATCCTTGAATATATATATTCAAGTCCTTTGTTGGATACGTGATTTGCAAACATTTTCTCTTAATTTGTGGCTTGTCTTTTATTTTCTTAATAGGCTTTCATAGAATAGAAATTTTAAATTTTGTTAAAGCCTAATTTATCAACTGTTTCTTTTAAGAATTGGGCTTTTGTTGTCATATATGTATAAACTCACCTTAGGTTTTTTAATTCTTATTTTTATTTTAAAGCCTGGCTTCCTATGGATCACCCCAATATTCGGTCAGAATTTGTGTCTAAATACATTGTCAGTAAGGCTTCTACCCTCCACTGATGGATCTGTGTTTGGGCTGGGCAGTCCATTCAAAGTTCGAGCAGTTTACAAGTCAATGCCAATTTTTACTTTCTTCAGGCACTCTCATGTCTCCTCTGCACTTGTGCTCTCTATTCAGGCAGGGATGTGTGGAAAGGCTAGGGCCCTCTCTGGTCTCCCCTTGTAGCTGAGCAAGACCCTCTGGGGTCTTCCTGGGGACAGACCCCTCCCCCATATCCTCTGCTTTAGCTCCTCTCTGAAGTACCGAGATAACAGTATCTGATGCACATTTCCTGAGCTGTTTTACGGACCCAAAATCCCCCCACCAAATGGAAGATGTTAACTACTTGATGACCATGAGCACACAGTCCCCAGGCCTCCTGGAGCCTAAGGATTGATAACGTTAACCCCTGTGACACTGCCCTGTTACCTCACCATCAACCAATTAGAGAACTGTGCCCGAGCTGATCACATACCCTGAAACTCCCCTTTCTTCACCTTGCCTTTAAAAATGCTTTGCTGAAACCCATTGGGGAGTTTAGGCTTTTGATCACTAGCTGAACTTGAACTTGAACTCTTTGCTTGGTGCCCTGCAATAAATGCTGCACTTTCTTTCACCACAAACTGGTGTCAGTAGATTGGCTTTACTGTGCGGGGGTGGGTGGACCCAAGATAGGCTCTCAGTAACATCCGGAACTGTTACCGGGCTTTCCCGTCGGCCAGGATTGCATAAATTGTTTTTGAAGCCTCCCTATCGCTATCTCATTTCCTTGAATCTTCCTATTAGACTTCTGACTAGTCTCCTGGTGTTTTGCATACCAGAGCCAGTACCACAGCCTCAGGTTATCTGAGTTACTGGCTTTCTCTGTTTACTTGCCACAGACATTGCTGCCATTACTGCCAATGTCACTGAGTGTGGTTTTTTTTCATGTTCCATTCCAAATCAAGTGATTCCCTTTGGGTGGCAAAGATAATGTTTTTTGTTTTTGTTTTTAAATAACTTTTCCCATTCTGCTAGCACTAGTAAACTAACTGAGCTGGGAGGAGTAGAGATGGGAGTAGGCCCAGGCAAGAGTGGTACTAAATTCCACTGTTCTTATCTCATGTTGAGTAGTTTTATATAAATAAGCATTTCTCAACTTGTTGTATGCCTTTGGTCAATTTCCATAGTCTTGAAACCGTCATTTTCAGCAATTTTGTCTAGTTTTATCATGGCTTTGTAAAGAGAGCACTTCACTATTCTAGAAGTCCCACCTCCATTTATAACCTTTTACATTTTATTCTTATTTTAATGAAGGTATTTTAACTTGGGTCCTTTTTTTCCACATAACTTTTAAGACAAACATTTGACTCATTGATCTTTGTTTTTGTTCATGTAAAATTGTACAGATTATAGCTTCTGTCATGGTGAATTGCTGCTGTTGTTGTTTGTGAGCGTGTGCCATTTTTCCTATTATGTCAGTTTTCCCTAGTCAAATTTTATAGATCTAAATTTCTTCAGTTTAAGTCAAGAATAATTTTATTATGTGCCATTTTAGCAATAGTCAGTTTTATTTTAAGGATTTCCTCCCACCAAGGTCAGGTTTAGTAATACTCAATATTATCGTTGAGATGGGATTCCATGGTTAGTTTTTTGAGTGTAAAAGATACTATGATGTTCAGCTTAGCTATTATCATATTAATGGCTTTTAAAAATGTTGATTATTTCTACCAGTATTATCACCACAGTATCAAAAATATCCATGGGTTCAAAAAATCCTGCTTTAAATATCCTTTAAATATCCTTTATGGCGTACTTTGGGATATACTTTAAAAATAATTATATATATATGTGCTGATTTGATTTGGTATAATTTAAAAATGTGTATTCTTAACCTACTTTTAATAGTTATTGATTAAAGTGATCTAAAGGAGCTTTGAAAATGAAATATATAATGAATTTAAACCTGGAACCCAAGACTAACAGTGTGATCTAACATTGGGGGGCTAAAGTTTGAGCTGACTGAGACACTGCTTAGATACGATTACAAACAAGTGGCTAAGCAGACAATTCTCCATGATAGGTCAGTGTGTGGCAGTAATCCTGCAATTATCACAATATGCATGCATTAATACCTATGTATGCTCTTTTTAAAAATAGACACTTTTAACTTTTCCACAACAGACCTTTAAGGGTTCCACATAGGTGAATTAGATATTTCTATAATGCAAATCAGCAATTCTCCATTTCTGTGCATTGTATTTATTTATTATATTATTTATTATTTTATTTATTTATTAAACAAAACTATATTGAGCACTCTTTGCATGTGTACTTATCAGGCATGGGTTAAACCTGCCTTGTCTAATGTGGTAATCATAAGCACATGAATTGAGATGTCAAGTACATATAAAATACACTGTAGATTTTAAAGAATTAGTACTAACTACTAAGAAATGTAAATGTAAAATATCTCAATAATTTTTGCATTGATTATATGTAGAAAAGGTAATTTTTTTAATATATTGGGTTAAGTTAAATCTACTTTAAAATTAATTTTACTTCTCTCTTTTTACTTTTTTAATGTATCTACTAGAAAATTTAAAATTTTTTATATGTCTGACATTTGTGGTTCACATTATGTTTCTGTTGGTCAGTACTAGAGACAGCAAAGACAAGCTATTTATTCATACAACTACAGTGTAGACACAGGGGAGTTACCAGAGGTTTCAATCTAAAGGGGAGACAAACCAAAGACAATTTTTCAGTGATTGGCTAAGTGATAAAGAACATGGGCTTTGATGTTTCATTGATATGGATTCAAGTCTCTTTTCTGTAACTTACTCAGTATATGATTTAAATCAAGTGACTTAAACACTGGGTTTCAGTTTTCCTTACTTTGTAAAATTTTTTACCGTTTTACCTTATAGAGTTTTTGTGAAGATTTAATGAAATGCTACTTGAGAAGTACTTAGCAGAGTCACTAGACTATAGATAATGCTTAATAAGTAACAGCTGTTACGATGATGGTGTTAATTATATTGTTTTGATGAGAATTATGGCACTTATCTATAAGTATGTACAGGGACACTTGGATCAAATGGGTAGACCATAGAAAGTGACTTCCAAACTACATTTTACAGCATGATTAAGAACCAACCAAGTAGACAGAAGGATAGAGGGAAAAGTGTGAGTGGCAGTGGGAAAAATCATTAGAAAAATGCATGGAGTCATGAGAAAATCTCTCCTTTCCTGCTCAGAGTGAGATACTCTACCTGAGCATATGCAAAGTGATGTGGAAAATTGAGGCATGCCACTAGAAAATTCAGTCCACAACAACTAGTTGTGCTGCTAAAAGAAGTGTGGGTGTGTTTATGTGTGTGTTTGTGTGCTCAAAATATCAGAAGGCTTTCTAAATATCTAAATTTATCATGTAATTCTTCAACCCATACCCAGCCTAAGAGGGAGACCTCCAAAGCCAGGTAAAGAGAACATAATGAATTTGATTCATCAAGTAAGGGAGAGCTTCTTCTTTAAGAATAAAAAGCAGATAGAATAGACGTTTTTTAAAAGAAGATTTAAAAAGTAAAAGAAACCTAAACATGCTATTTTGAAATTGGCTTTTGCACCATTTTCTGCAAACTAAATTGCATCTTGGTGTATTGATGCCAAAAAACAAGCTGAACTGAAAATACAAATGCTCCCAATTTAAAATCACCCATTGGAACTAAAAGAAAAAGCAGACAAAGTAATGAAAACACTTTAATGCTTACAGATAAGTACTATTTGGGGGATATTTTAATAAGCAAATGTTTATTTTACTTCCTTAGAATATTCTCTTGGATTCTGGATACATAAATTTCAACCCACGTTCCCCAGTTGCCATAACAACTTGATGCATTTGTTCCTGTGTCATTTTTTTTATCACATCAGTTTTTTTTTTTTTTTAAACTTTGGTTGCTATGATAACACAGTATAGTTGTTAAATTTATTCTATTCACATTTTGTTCTACTGGAAACTGGTAATTTGCTTTTATTTTTCTATGAAGAAGCTCATATTACAGAAGTGTAATAAGGAAAATAGTGGCCTAAATTCTAATACAAGTTAATATTAAAAATTTAATTATGTGTATTAATTTATGCCCCAGTGCTATTACCTTTGTGACATGGAAGATGGGTAGTGACTAAATATTCTATTCTGAAGAAAGAACCAACCTTTGCTGTACAGAATGAGGGAAATGGACAGTGTGAGTTGCAGTTAATCTCCATTCATGACTTCAACCAGTCTCAGCTAGAGAAAACTGGTGGTTTCAAGAAACAGTCACACCAAAACTGCAATTACTGGCTCCCTTAGTCCTTGCTTCACTACAAAATGTGAGCTCATTTATTACAAAGAATGAACCCTGGCTTAATAGAAACCCCTAATCTATGCTGACCCATCCCTAAAAAAAGAGATCTCTTTTATCAAAAGTCTTCTTGTCCTGAATTAGGTATTGAGGGCATAGGGCTTTACATAAATTTGTTTCTATTTATTCAGCTAACGCCTACAGTTTCCTCTGTTTTTATTGCTTTTAATGGTCCTTTCATAAAAACAACTAATTACATCACTTAAAATTGATGATATTCTGGTCCCTTCTAGCTCTAGAGATTGTTACAATTAGGACAGGCTGGATTGAGAGGCATTCCAGGGTATAAGGGAAAAAAGGCAAGTGACGAGGGTCAAAGAGACTTGGTTAGACTTTAATAATTACTAACTGTGTAACCCTGGATAATTATCTGCTGATTCTTAGTTGTCAGGTCTGTAAAATATGAATGAAAGTACTTAGCCCATAGATTTTTAGGGGGGGAATTCAGAGAGACTATATTCAAAAGGCCTAGTATAGAACACACCACATAATAAACACTGAAAATATCATCTTTCTCCTATTCCCTTACACTGAAGGCCAGTGAGAGTGAGAAGCAGAAACCAGTGGAGTTCCAGTAAAGTAATGAGTCCAGGAGCAACCTCGTCTCTCAATCAGTAATCTAATGTTGAGAGGTAAAGAGAGCATGGCTAATTTGAACTTAATTTGGACAGGGGTTGCTGTTCCTGATATCTCAGCCTGCCCAGTGCGGTAAATGGGGGGTATGGCAGCAGGAGCCTCCAAGAAGCCATAGTATTCAGTGTCTTGTGTTTCTGTAAGGGTGTTTGAGTTAGAACATGGACCCAACCACAACCTGAGATTTCATGTAATAAGAGAAATCCTCCTGGCATAGGATTTGTCATTGGATCTGGAGTCAAATTTTGGCTCTGTTTTGGAACCTTGGAAAAGTCACCTAACTTCTTGAAACCGCAATGTCCATATAAGTGTAACATACTAATCAAAACATTAGTTGAGGGCTTTCCTGGTGGCACAGTGGTTAAGAATCTGCCTGCCAATGCAGGGGACACGGGTTCGAGCCCTGGTCTGGGAAGAACCCACATGCCGTGGAGCAACTAAGCCCGTGCACCACAACTACTGAGCCTGCACTCTAGAGCCCCTGAGCCACAACTACTGAGCCCGCGCGCTCTAGGGCCCGAGTGCCGCAGCTACTGAACCTGTGTACTGCAACTACTGAAGCCCGTGCACCTAGAGCCCGTGCTTTGCAACAAGAGAAGCCACTGCAATGAGAAGCCTGTGTACTGCAACGAAGAGTAGCCCCTGCTCGCCGCAACTAGAGAATGCCCACGTGCAGCAATGAAGACCCAACACAGCCAAAAATAAATAAAATAAATAAATTAAAAACAAACAAACAACCCATTACTTGAGCACCTGTAGATAACACCTACTTTAGGGTTTGTTACTAGTATTATAGGTAATAAATGTAACATACTTTCAATAAATGTTCTTATTTTTAATACTAGACTACTGTGGCTGATGGTGGTATTAATAACAATGACAATGTTGAATGGCAGTTTTGGGACTCTGGCTGATTTGCCTGGGAACCAGTGCAGACTTCTGTCCTAACAGGAAAACAAAGAGGGATTTAGGAGAACAAATGAGTGCTCAGTGCTGATTCCAGGCACACTGCATCTTTGACTCAAGTCAGTAAGGTAAATGCCTGCTATTTTCAGCCATAGGTGAATATGAGAATGCTAGTATTCTTCCAGGCTTGGTCCAGACTGACTCTGGAAATGAGAGTGCTATGTCTCCAGATTGAAGAAACAAGGATCTTTGCTTGAGAGGGATTGGGGAGGCTGGAAATGACAAGTGTTTGTGATCCTATTCCTTCTCAATGCCTAAAGCACTTTGGAGTAATAAGCGAGAGCATTCAGGGAGATGCATCGACTGTATCAGGCCACTAGGGTGTCATTTAGAATCTCTTTGTTGGAACAATGGAGACATATAAATTTAAACCCACATTCTCAGGTTGCCATGGTAACTTGATGCACTTGCTTTGAAGTGTCTTTTGTGTCCCCCCTTTTTTTCTTTTCTTTTTTTTTAATCATCAGGAGTTTTACTTTGCCAGCAGTTCCCCAAATGTGGTTCACGTGGCTTCCTATCCTTCTATCTCCTTATCTCCCAGATAAATTTCTGCATTTGTTGCTGGAAAATGATTTTTACTTGACAATAATAACTGAATATACATGTTCACAAAGACATGCCTATGTGCCTGTAAGTCAATGCCCCCGCAACACGCGCACGTGCATGTGTGCACGCACGTGCACACACGTGTGCGCACACACACGCGCGTGCGCACACACACACACAGAGCCAGATAATTATGTTAGAAAAAGGATAGATTTCTAAAGCCTTTCAATGCTTTTAAAAAGGCAGATCGTGTGTCTTAAATAAAAATTGTAGAGTTAAGTGGTTCATTCCTAGAACAACTAACTGATTTAGTATTTCCTTAGTAACTGCAATGTGACAGGCTGAATAAAGAGTGTAATTCTCATTGCGTTTTTTTTCTCCGCTTGATTACTTTAACATATTTACATTGTGATGAGAAATGTGCTTCCGTGTAAAGAGCACAAGAGACTCGGGTTTGCGTTCAGACTCTTGTCATCTCTTACCTGTGTGACATTGGACACGTTACTTTGACCACTCTGAGCTTCATATTAAAATGGGTTGATGGTACCTTGTAAGATATTTGTGAGGAATAAACTGAGATCATAGAGGTAGAGTACCTAGAATAGGTCCTAGGACGTTATAAACAAATGTTAATTCCTTTACATCTAAAGAACTAACAAAATGTATTTGAAAAGTAAAATCTATTTTGATCTCACTCATTAGATGAATGCATACTTTCTTTTTTACCATATCACATCACAAAGGTGAAGCAAATATGAAAATATAGGAGCTGAATAGTATGTAGTCTCCTTGTCTGGATGCTCACCATGTACAAAACTGACAATGGAAAAAGGCATTTCCTGGAAACCTCCAAGGGGAGATGACCTCTTGTTACCTTCCGTTAGGATTTTTCATCTAGGTCTAAGCCTGGTTAGAATTATCAAGCTAATAGCATTTAGAAACTGTTCTATCTACTGAAAAATAATAGTCACCACCACACAAAATTCCCCTATCATGTAGGAAGTGGCTGTGCTACATACAAGTACATTCTAAATATGAAAATATGTTTAATCAGGGGCTACAGGGAAGCAGGAAAATAACATTAGCCACGCAGGCAAAGGGCTATTGCCAAGCTGTGAGTGCTACTATTGCTATTCATTTGTGTGTAGTGTTGACAGCAAAAAAAATAACAAGGGGATAGAAGCAAAATTAAATTTTAAAAGGAGAACTGCAATTATATGACACAGCACCTGCTTTGTAAAAGTATTGGGTCTTTCAGAGAGTAAGTCACAGAAAACTAAGAATAAAGGAAAGAGAGCACAAGGAAAATTCTTAAAGGAATAATATCCAAATCACAATAATTTAAAAAATATATTTTCAAGTAACAGGGTAAATAAGCATAAAAGAAGAAATAATTTCTCCTTTAGTGCTAGTAAGATAGAGGTGATAGGTGAATAAAAATGATTGAATAAATATTTGACAGATTTATCAATCAAATAATGTTCCAGTGAACAATTGAAGAATTGTTTATTTGATTATAATTCAGAAAGAGGATGCATTTTGGAATCTAATTAAACCAAATTAGAATCCTGTTCCTGCCTCTTGGTAGCTGAGTAATTTCGGCCGAGTAATTCAACCCCAATAAGCCTCAGTTTCTTTATCTGAGATAGGAAAACTGAATTCCAGTGTGGGTTCTTCTATGAAACTTTGTGTAAAATTGGAAGCAAATCTTTTTGCTTCTGTGGGTCTTTTTCTCTGATGTATAAAAAGGAGGGAGTTAGTCTCTAGGTGGCAATTTCCATGAGTATATATGCAGCTCTGATATTCCTAGACCCTATGTTCTATTTTAGTGCTGATATTTTACTACATTGCTACAGCTAAAGCCATTAAGTCCTTATTTTCAGGCTTCTTCTGAAGCCACAGTTTAGGTTGGATCCAAAACTCAGATCCTGAAAGTAATACAGGAGGGCATCTTGTAAGGATTTCAGGTCTTTGCCATGTACTGCTGTATCTTCTTGGAAGTATGAAATTTATTTGTCCTTGGAATCTTAGTGTTGATAGTCAGGTAACACAGTATCCCCAGTTCTCTAACTTGCACTCAGCCTTAATGAGAGGACTTTTTGGTTTTGCTTCTCTTTTTTGAACATTAATGAAGCACATACTTTGTGCCAGGCACTGTACAAGGCTCATTAAAGAAAGGTTTAGGGCTTCCCTGGTGGCGCAGTGGTTGAGAATCTGCCTGACAATGCAGGGGACACGGTTCGAGCCCTGGTCTGGGAAGATCCCACATGCCGCGGAGCAACTGGGCCCATGAGCCACAACTACTGAGCCTGCGCGTCTGGAGCCTGTGCTCCGCAACAAGAGAGGCCGCGATAGTGAGAGGCCCGCGCACCGCGGTGAAGAGTGGCCCCCGCTTGCCACAACTAGAGAAAGCCCTCGCACAGAAACGAAGACCCAACACAGCCATAAATAAATAAATAAATAAATAAAATTTTTTTAAAAAGTTTTAATAAAAATGACATACAATGTTATTCATTGTGAAAAATATAGAAATATATAGAGAACAAAATAAATAGTCACCTACTATCACAGTATTCAGAGGTAATCACAACTATATTTTGATGGATTTTTTTCTCAGTATTTGTGTGTGTGTGTAAACAAACTTTGAGTATCATTAGTATATATTCTTTTGTAACATACTTTTTTCATTTAAAATATTTATGCCAGCATTTTTTATGTCCATAAAGATTCTTCTATAGCATAACCTTTAATACATATATAACATTTGATCATATGACTATATTGAGTCATTACAGAATGGACCAGTGGCTAAGGATATGGACTCTGGAGTGAGACTATGTGGGTGGAAAACACAGCCACGCCTCCTTACTAGCTATGTGTTCTTAGGCAATTTATTTAACTTCTCTAAGCCTCAATTTCTTGATCCATAAAATGGATACAACGATAGTATAAGACCTCATAGACTATTGTGATGATTCAATAACTTAATTCTTGTAAAGCATCTAGAGACTAGCCAGTCAATAAATATTAACTATCATTATGAACATTTATTTTGTCCAGTCTGGTATCTGTTTTAAATAGGTAAGTTTAGTTCATTTGCATTTATTGTAGGTCCCAAAATATTTAGATATATTCTATCATTTTAGGACATAATTTTTTTATTAACTATCCTTTTTCTCTCTACCTATCCTCCCATTATTTATCTCCTATTGTACTTAAAATGCTTCTATATTTGCTTTTTATTTTTCTTCTGCTGGTTTGGAAAGTGTTGATTGTATTTCTATTTTTTAATGGTTATCTTTTTGGCATATACAATAATATATAAATTACTCTAAGAAATTGGAAGTTATTAAGTATGGTTCTCTCTGAAAAATGACAGGGACCTTAATGTACTTTTAACTTATTGAACACTCCAGTCTCTCAATTTGTTACCCTTATTTGAACATAAAAATTAATTTTTATTTAAAATCAATGGCATTTTAAACTCATGATATATTTTGTTAATTTACGTGCTCACCATTGATCCATGAACTTATGTGTTCCTCTGAGTTCACTCTTCTTGCTTATCTATATCCTTTAATAATTTTTTTGGTAAGCGTCTTGATTATTAAATTATCTTGGTATTTGTATGCAAGTACTCCCACTTTTGCATGATAATTTAGCTGTATATCAACTTGTAATTTAGTAGTTGCTTTCTCTTGACATTGTCAACATATACTCTGTTGTCTTTTGGTCTCTATTATTGCTGAGGAGAATCTGCTTAATTGTTTTTCTGTAGTTAATCAGCTTTTTCTCTCTTGCAGCTCTTGAGATTTTCTCTTTATCTCTAATAATTTTCACTTTTACTGCCATGTGTCTGACTACATACTTAACTTTATCTTGGCCAGTTCTTTAAAAGCTTTTTCTATCAGAGAACATTTATTTTATAAAATAGTTTTTAACTTGGGTTTTTCTGGTGTCTCCTATGATTAGATTCAGATTATACATTTCTGGTAGAAGAACTGCAAAAGGGTTATGTCTTTCTCAATACTTTTCAGAAGGTATCTAAAATATTTGTCCAACCACTGATCATGCTAACTTCGTTCACTTGATTAACGTAGCTTCTAGATTCTCCAGTGTAAATGTACTATTTTTTTCTGAGTAATTAGTTAGAATCTGGTAGAAGATACTTTGAGTTTAGATAAATATCCTGTTTTACCCACTTCCATTCACTAATTTTGGCAATCATTGATCATTCTTGCTCAAAACAATTATTACTATGGAGGTTTCCAGTTAGTGGTTTTCTCATTTCTTCATTTCTTCTACACTTTCTTAATTGGCATTTTCCTATTAGGAAGAGCTTTCCCTTCTCCCTCATTTGTTGATTTGTTTATTTATTTATTTCTACCAGTATAAATTCATGGAAAGTAAGTCTTGCATGGAATTTTGTGGTTGTCCCCGCTTTGGTTTCTTGGGCTTCTAGTCTAGAATCAGGTCTTAAAACCATATTTTATTTCTCCCTCTCTGTTTTAATACAGAGAGTTAAAAAATCTAACTGTAGAGCCAGCACTCAGGTTGACTCAATTCCTAGTGATAAGGTAATCTTTGTAGATCTTCTTTTTACTGCATTGAATATTTGTTTCATTTCTGATCCACAAAGATGTTTATATTGTTTCAGATCCCAGCTATACCTTTTGTTTTTCCCCTTTCATATAGTAACTATTATTCCTGGGTATTTAGAACAGAAGAAGTATGTTGTAAATATAAAATCACTGGGTCACCTTAACAGGAAACATGAATATTATTTATTATGTCTTTTCACTATTTAAGGATGTATAGGTTATTTCACTATGATTAATAAAATTGTAATAAACATTCCCATACATACATTTTATGTGCATCTCTAGTTACTTCTTTAGGATATATTTCTATAAGTAAAGTTACTGCATCAATGGATAACTGTATTTCCAAGAACTTTTATAGATATTTCCCGTTCACTTTCCAGAATTATCGTACCACTTTATATTCCAACTCACTATGAAGAATAGTACCTTTCCCTGAAACCTTTGCTGACGTTGCTTTGAATTATTGTTATTATTTTTTGTAGGCTTGATAAGTAAAGAGTGTTATTTGGACATTTCGTTAAATGTTCTAGGCATGGTTTAATAAGACATTTTGTTATTCTCTTGACATTTCTCCTCTTCCCTCAGAAGAATTATTTACAGCTTTTATCACAGAATTCTGTAGCCAGTTGTTTATTGTCTGTCTTCTCAACTAGGCAGTCTGCACTTAAGGGAACTGACCCTGATTTATTGAACAGTGATTTTCTTATGCTTGGCACAGAGTAGGTGGTCCATATATATTAGTTGAATTGACAAATTTACAAATTCAAATGAAGAAATAATTCTTAGATTTTAGGTCTAGACTAGTTCTCATTCATTAACATTTTCCTCTCTGATTTAGCATCCCATGGTTCTGTTTTTTCCTTTATTCTAGTCAGTGGTAGAGTAAGATTTGATATTCTGTAGTAAGACTAACTTAGTTTCCTATGTGTCCCATCTTTGTTGTTGTTATTAATGATGATGATGGTGTTTTTTCTTTGCCTTTCTTGCCTTCTTTTGGAGTAACTGAATATTTTTTAGAATTCTATTTTTATCACCTCTATTAAGTTTGTATTTTAGTGGTTGAGCTAAGTATTACAATATATAATCCTTAATTTATCACATAGACTAGTATGAGTTAATATTTTGACACTTCACATATAATGTAAGAACAATACAATAGTATACTTCCATTTACCACTGCCTATTCTTTGTGCCATTATTGTCATACATTTTACTTTTACACATACTATAAACCCCAAATTACATTGTTATTATTTTGTTTTTAAAAAGTTTGAAGAAGTTAAGACATGAGGGAAAAAAATTATTTATCTACATATTTATTATTTCTGGCACTCTTCATTCTCTAGTGTAGAGCTGAGGGTCCGTTTTGTATCATCCTTCTTCAGCTTAAAGAATTTTTTTTTTTTAATATTTCTTGTGTTAAGGTCTTTTGGTGATGAGTTCTCTCAAATTTTCTTACGAGAAAATGACTTTATTGTGCTTCCATATTTAGAATAATATTTTTGCTGCATATAGAATTGCAGAATGTGAGGATTTTTTTCTTTTTCTTTCAGTATTTTAAAGATATCATTTCACTGTATTCTGGATTACTTTGTTCCTGATGAGAAGTCAGTGATCATTCTTCTTATTGTTCCCCATTATGAAATGTGTCTATTTTATTGATTGCTTTTAAGGTTTTAAAATTCATCTCTGGTTTCCATTAATATGACTATGATGTGCCTGAGTATAGCTTTCATTGTATTTATCCTGTGTGGGGTTTGTTGAGACTCTTAGATCTCTGGGTTTATATTTTTCATCATATTTGGAAAAAATTTAGCCACTATCCCTTTAAATATTTTTCTATCCTAATCTTTCTTTACTCTGCTTTTAAAACTTCAATAACATATATATTAGACCATGAGATATTTTCCTGCATCTTCAAATTCTTGGATATTTTTTTTTTGTAGTATCCATCTCCTGTTATGCCCATTCAGCAATTTTTAAATATATTGTATATTAAATTTTTTATGTCAAATTTCTGTTTGTGTCTTTTTTGCACTTCCCTTTCTTAATATTTTCCCATCTGTTTCACTCATTATGTTCAACTTAAAAAAATTCTTAAACATATTTATAATAGCTGTTTTTAAATCTTCATTAGTTAATTCTAATATTTTGACGCATTTGGATCTTTTTGTGTTGATTTGGCTTCCCGCCTTGGTTATAGGTCACATTTTTCTTCTTCTTTACATGACTAGTAAATTTTGATTGCATGCTGAATACTATGGATTATTCATTTTGAGAGTTTGGATTTTGTTATCCTCCTTTAAATAGTATTGGGTTTGTTCTGGCAGGTGATTAATTTACTGATAGGTGAGCATAATCCTTTCAAGCTTTGTTTTTAAAGCTTTGTTATAGCAGGACTAGAGTAGCCATTATTCTACAAACAGGATAGCTCTATTTCTATGGCATGGCTTTTCTAGGTCCTCAATTTGAATTCCTGGTGTTGAGTATTGTCTCTCCCCTCTGGCTGGTCAGATAACATATCTCGCAGCACAGTGCCACCTCTAGAATCTATTCAGTTTACAGTTCCCCAGTAGCTATTTTATGCCAGGCATTGCAGACTTCCTCTCTCTCTCTTCCTTTCTTTCTCTCTCTCTCTATCTCACGCTCTCTGTTTCTGCATGGGAAACATTTTATTAAGCCAAAAACTTGAGAGAAATCCTACACAAATTTCTGGAGCCACTTCTTTTCTAAGATTTCTCTTCTCTGGTACCGTGCTCTGCAAATTTCATCTCCTTTAGCAGCTCTGAATTCTGATATCAACCTCTTCAGATCAGAGAGACCACTGTTCATTATTTGTCCTCTACTACTTTCTCAGATCAGAAGGTAACTCCAGGCAGAAAGTCAGAGAAATTGTGTGGCTCACCTCATAAGTTTCTGTTTTCTTAGGGAATCACAGTCTTGCATTGCCTGTTGTCCAGAATCTGAAGTATTGCGTCATATGTTTTACCCAGTTTTATAGTTGTTTATGGCATTTGGTCTTATCCAGTACCAGGTCCTCTATTATGGCTGCAAACAGAAGTCTTTGTCATTGTAAACCTTTAAAAAGTCTGTCTGACTGCAATGCAGGTGTCAGAAAAAATGAGAAAGATTTTTATGAACAAATATAGAGTTATTTCCAGGATATACTGTTGAAGTGAAAAAAGCAAAGTGCCAAAGGATACTTACAATATGCTATTTTTCATGTAAAAAAGAAGGAGAAATAAAAACATAAACATGTACTTCCTTGTTTGTGCAATGGTCAAAATAAGAAGAAGAAGTCAGACATTAATGGTATTGGTTATTTACAAAGGATGATTATGTTGGAATAAAAACAGTAGAAGGAGAGTAACTCTTTTCTGATAATACTTTTTTATGTAGTTCTGAATTTTAGAAGCACATTAATATTTCACATTCAAAAATAAATAATTGAAATGAAAATGGAACATAAACATAAACATAAAAATGATTAAACCAAAATGGAACATTAACAAATTAGCCTAACTACTACAAATGAATGATATAAGCATCTTGAAGGAGAGAGAGAGAAAAGACTTAATTAACTTTGAAAACCCAAGATTTGAATATATTGACTAAGGTTAATGGTAAAAAGATGAACATTTAGTTAGGTTTTTGTGTTTTTGTTTTGTTTGTTTTTTACAGGGCTATGAGTTAGCAATTTCAAAACCACCTTATGGGTTTTCAAAGATTGAATAAATAAATAATTATACTGTGAATAATACACAAAGGAGAGAGGTCAATAAGACCTCTCTCTCTTTATTTGTCTCTCTTTATCTCTCTCTATGTACACACATACATTCATAATATTATATATATAATATATAATATGTATAATTTCTTGCTGTATCTGCTAAGGTGGCCTAGAAGCAGTGATGCTCAGTAATAATGAGCACAGCTAGGCCTCAAATTTTGGTTTCTAATTACCGTTCTCTACCAAACGGAACCTGGGCTCCTTGGAGAAATGGCTGATTCCAAGGCTGAGAGACAAAGAAAAAAAGCACAAGATGAGCCTGGAAGATCTTACTCTGCCAGGAAGTAAGAAAGTGCTCAAAACTTAATGAAGATATTTCAAGAAGACACAGGGGCCAACTTGAAGAGAGCCCCATGGGCCAAATTCTGGACAATTTGAGCAACAAAGTAATTAAATATAGTAACAGATTATAACCCATACAATAAAATGAAAATCCATGCGTTTATACTGGGAAAAATATATGGATGAATGAATAAACAAATGAAGAAGATGAGACAGCTCTTCTTTACTGGAGAATGCCAACTAACAAGTATGGAAGGAATGAAGGAATTAGAAAACCAGCATTGGCAACCTCCATAGTAATAATTGTTTCAAGCAAGAATCATCAATGAATGTTAAAATTAGTGAGTGGACATGGGTGAAACACAGGGTATTTATTTAAACTCAAAGTATCTTCTACAAGATTCTTATTATGCAGGGAAAATAACTTTACAGTGAAGAAACCTGGCAGAATCACCTTAACTAAGTGATCAGCAGTAACATTACCAGTCAATGGGACAAACTGACAGCATGTGCCTCCTGATATGGCATACTGAGAAACACCCATTGTCACTTCTGTGATAATCTTATGAAATATGTATAACCTGAATTTATTCATAAGGAAATATTAGCCAAACCTAAATTAAGAACATTTGACAGAATGTCCAGTACTCTTCAAAACATCAAGGTCTTGAAAGACAAAGGAAGACTGAATTGTTTCAGATTAAAGAAAAGTAAAAATACATGAAAAATAATGTGACAAATGATCCTGGACTGGATCCTGGACCAAAAACTAATGACATCAGCAGGATAATTGGTAAAAGTTGAATAAGGTCCATATATTAGATTGTAATATTTTATCAATGCCATTTTCTTGATTTTTACAATGTTAACATTTTGGAAATGTGTGTGAGGGAAACAGGGTATTCTTTGTCCTATTTCTGCAACATTTTATAAGCCTGAAATTATTTCAAAATATATTTTAAAATTAAGGAAAAATATAAGCAGTAAACAAATAAGGCCAATATGTCTGTGTGATCTTTACTTTTTAAATATTTCTCCATTTTGACTCCTTCCCTATCATATCTCCCCTCCACCCTTCTTTGGTTTTGTATTTCCCATGAGATAATCTAAATTCTTTGGCTTGATGTGTAAGACCTTCCTAAACTGGCCTCTGCTTATCTTTTCTATTTTATTTTTTTGCAGCTCCTTGCCTCATGGTTCAGCAACACTAGATTCTCCAACTACCCCATTCTGTTTTATTGTCCTATGTCTCTGCTTATCTCACAAATTATTTTTCCATGGCATTCTTTGCATGTTTCTAACACTTCAAATTGAATTTGAAATTATCAGTTTATATAATTGCCTCACCTACTTCACTCTAAATTCCTTAAAGGTCTGGCATAGTAAACACTATTGAAATGTTCACTGAACCGAACCTATTTGAATTTCCAGAGCACTTTATCTGTATTTCTTTTTTGATGTGCAAAGTCTTCTACCTGATTTATAATGATTTTTGTGTGTATCTTATTTCCTTTCTTTACTTTTTTTTGTTTATGGACCACATCTTATTTGTGCTTTCCTCATGACATCTAGTTCAATACCTTGTATGTAATATAATATTTTTTTGGCCACACTGTGCAGTTTGTGGGATCTTAGTTCCCCCACCAGGGATCAAACCCAGGCTCCCTGTAGTGGAAGCAGAGTCCTAACCACTGGACTGCCAGGGAATTCCCTGTAATATAATTCAATAAATGTTTGTGGAATGAACACACAGACTGAGGACCTTTTTTGCAAACTGATATCTAGTCTCTTGTGCTCTTTGGTAGTGGCGAGTTTCGTTTCTTCCTGTGTACCTTTTCAAGGAACTCTGAGGCCTTTATCTTCAGGGCAGTCACAGTGGAGTTCACTATTCTCCAGCAAAAGAAAATGATTTAGTTTAAATTCATCAGTTGTTTGTAATGCTGAGGTAGAGTCTATGAAGCAGCAGCATGATGTTTCCTATGACATGAAAGGGTATCCAACCGCACATTTCTGTAGATTGCAATGTTTCTTATATCTGAAGAGGATATTATAAATGACCCCGAAAGCTCAGCTTCTCTGTTTACCAGTGCCAAATCAAATCTCAGAGACAGAGTTTTGGGTGAAGTAGAAAAGGACAGCTTTATTTCTTTGCCATGCAAAGGGGGAACACGGTAGCCTAGTGCCTCAAGAACTGTGTCCCCCTTCCTGGGGAATAGGGAGAGGTCTTATAGGTCGGGGCTCCTGGTCAGGGGTATGTGATAATGATCAAGGCAGTAACAGTCTTGCATTCTTCTCATGGGTTGGTGGTGAGGTGAGTAGGAGTCAGCATCATCAACCTTCAGGTCCAACTGGTCTCAGGTTTACATGTTTGTGGGCAGCATACCATCATTAATCATTAACTTCTCCCACCTGGAGGGAGTTTCAGCATCTGCAAAATAGCTCAAAGATATTGTTGAGTGTATCCTTGATGGGGAAACAGGACCTTGCCCCAAGGGTACTCTTGGCTGTTGGTTTCTCCCTGGTCTCGAATCCCCTCCCTTCCCTAATTAACAACTGCTTGAAACTACCCATTGGAACTCCGGGAAGGTCATGGAGGCTGAATGAAGGCTGTTTCCTGTAATCAAAGAAATGGGGGACACAGAAAGGTTTTGTGCCCAGAAGCCCCATAGGGCCCTACTCGGTATCATAAAGTGAAGTATAATTAGATACCTTATATATATAAAGGACAGAAAATATTAAATAGGATTGGACTATTCCAGAGCACAAACGTGATATGCCTCAGGCTAATCTGTACAGTTCACAGCCATAGAGGACGGGAAGGGGCAGTGCTTCCCAGTGGCCTGGCATCACAGAGCTTGTTTAACTTACTTTTTTGATTTTATAAGGCTCTTGGTCCTTGAAAAGACACAGTTTTTGTGCGTGATGCTCACTAGTACTAACATTTATTTTCACAGAAAAAAATTCCAGGTTTGAGCAAAATATTGATAGAATAAATAAGTAAACAAATAAAATAAATAAATAGACCAAGCAAATAGATCTACAAAACAGTTAAATCTGGTGATTGCTTATTTACCATACAGATTTTTAAAAAGAAATTTACTATAGGATTCTTTTAAATAGAAAACTTTTCCGATATATAAAAAGATAAATCCGTTTAAAGTTGGTAAATATTTGTCGAGACAGTGTATAATGCAGAATACACCTGTGTAAACACCGTGTAATTAAATAATTCAATAAATACCTATGCACATTTATTTTGTTCAGGCACATGAAGGATATGGAGATAGTAGTACACTCATTGTTTTCAAGGAACTTAAAATGTACTTGAGTGGGTAAGATAAAATTATAAAGTTAATTTTTCCTTTTGTTTATGTTCTAAGTTGTTCTTAAAAGAAACCAGGTGGACTAATCATTATTAGAGATGTAATGGGGAAGTATATATCCTGAGGACATCATGGAATAAGAGTGCCCCATCTAGCTGGATAAAGGGAGGGATCAGCGCTGGCTTTGTGGAAGACAGGGTATATATGTAGTCCTTAAGAAATTGGGTAGTGGTGTTGTTAACAGAAATGGGATACCCAGGAATAGAAGTGGGTTCTGAAGAGAAAATGATTCCATTTAGATTGAATGGATTTGAGGTACCAATGTGATTTTTGGAGGAAATACATACAAGTGATTGAAAATGCAGGACTAGAAGCTGGAAAAAAGGTCCTCTAGATTTGAGTCATCTGGAAGTGAGTATTGAAGAAGAACTAGACGAAAGGAATTTTGGAGTAACAGCTGAGATCTGAGGGGTTAAAAAGAGGAAGAGGAAATGAAAGGGAAGAAACAAACAGGTAGGGTATCATCTAGGAGAGAGATGTGTTTCGAATATAGAGATAACAGTTTCAAGAAGGAGGAATTAGTTAATGGTATGAAATGCCAGAGAAAGTGGAAGACAATGAGGACACCAGCAAGTTAGAGAAAGTGGAAGACAGCGAGGACTAGGAAGTCCTTGGTGAGTTTTAACAGTGCAGTATTCAGGGAAGAAATGGCAGCATTCAGGGATTAAAGCAGAAGCCACAAACCAGCTGTCCTTATGCAGACTCCGGCCTAAATTTATATTTTGTTTGGTCCATTCTGTGTTAGCTCAATGAAATTTCTAAAATATATAATTTTTGTCAACATTTAAAAATCAAAATATTTCACATAAAAGTTCAGACTTCCAAGTTTTCTTGAAAATTCTAAACATCTGGCAATACTGGGTCTGGATTTCCTCATTGCAACAAAAATGCCTGAAAATGACTAGAGACTGCACCGATTAGACAGGCCGTGAGCTCTCCATTTTGCCAAGGACCATCCATCTCTTCCTAAATATTTCTTATACGTGGCTCACTTTACTTATTTTAAGCACCTGACATTATCTGACATTTTGACATCTAGATCAGTGATTTTCAAACTAGGATGTGTCAAAGTCACACAAGAACCAAGATTGCAGGACCCTACTCCTACTGTTTCTGATTCAGTAAGTCTGGAGTGGGGGCCAAGAATTTCTCTTTCTAACAAGTTTCCAGGTAATGCTATTGCTGTTAGTCTGGGGACCACAGTTTGAAAGGTTAAAGGGTGAGTTGTAAGGAGGTGGTTCAGGAGTTTAGTGCAGTGGTTAGGTGCATAGACTTTGCGTTCAGACAGAACTAGGTTCTGCTTTTTCAACCCAGGAAATAAGGATGATAGTGCCTACTTTATAGATTTCTGTTTTAATCTAAATGAGATAATGCATATAAAATATGTATCCATATTCCTCAAAGCACCTAGCTTATTGTAACTTTTCATTAAAAAATTCTATTGTTGTATTGTTGCTATTGCTACTGCTGTTATGTCTTTCAAGAATATTGATTCCGGGAAAGAGAAGGTCAGAGATAAGAGTGATCAGGGTCTTTTTTTTTTTTTTTTTAAAGAATGAAGGAAATATAGAAGTATAGAAGAAAATTACTATTTCCATGAGAGCCAAATTGATGGGAAGTAACCAGTGGAAGGAGTAATGGTAGGGATATGAAAGCATAGAAGTTCAGTCAAGGTACTGTACTGAGATTCAGGAGGTATATATGGCATACCAGCTGGTATGAGGTAGGAAAGCTGGAGATTCATAGCATCCAACTCAGCTGTGAGCTGCTTGATAAGAAGGGAACCTTATGCAATGGGTGGCATTATCTCCATATTTTAGATGACAAATGTGAGATTCAGAGAATTTAAATATTGTTCCATTCCACACAGCTAGTAGATAAAGGTAAAAGGATTCTAACTCATTTCTTCCTTATTCTAAAACCCAAGCTCTTTGCCAGAAGTGAAGAAACCTCTCTTACTCAGAGACTTGTATCTCAGAGGAATCATTAAAGTTGTGCCGCTACAAAGGTACAGAGTGCACCACAGCTTGCCAGGAGCTTCCCACATAGCCTGCTGATTTGAGCCTCACTTTAAGGATGCTGATTTGTGTGTTAGCTGATAATGAAGACTGAGTGAACTGTCCAAATAAGACCATACTCTCTCTTGAGTCCACTAAGGTGCTGGGCCTCCTTTCTGATGGTTGAGACTAAAAAGATAGTAGTCTTTTCTTGACTGCTAGAGGAAATTTGCCCAGATAGTCCCTCAGTTTTGTCAAGAGTTTGTTATTCACTCCTGCTGGCTAAGGTTTCTGACTTGCCAACTAACAGGCCATATCATCTATATAGAAACAACTTTGAATAGCAGAAAGTAAAGCCACCTCAGTGCTAAATCTTTATGGCAAAAGGCAGAGGAATTTAGGTATTTTGGAAGTACTGTAAACATATTGGAGGCCTTGCCATATGAATAGAAATTGGACTTGGGCCTTGAGTGCCAGTGGAATAGAAAAAAGATGTTGGAAAGGTAACATACCAAGTGCCATAAGTGCAATGGATTTAGTTGCAGTTACAATGTTTGGAATAGCTGAGGCTGTAGGATCAACAACTAAAATCACTTAGCAATAATCCACTGTAAGCCTCCAGCTCCCATTAGCCTTTTCTGCTCTTCATACTTGGCTATTGTTTTAAGATATTGCATCTTGTACTATCCCTGCAGCCTTTAAGTCCTTAAGGCTGTAATTTCTTTTTCCTCCTGAGATTCTCCATTATTTCTGCTGGACTACCTGAGAAAAAAAACAAAAAAGAATTGGGGAGTGATTTACATGTTCCTTTCACATTTCTCTGCATTAGCTCCTCCTGATGAGGAGAATCCCCTCTGGGCTTTATGAGATTTACAGTGAAATGTTAATACCAATTGGGTATTCAGCAGTGAAAGCCACACACATGGTACGTTGAATCAGCCCAAAGGGCCCCATGCACAGGGTCATTTAGCTTTTCTTCCCCACGATGAACCCTGCCTGAACCCAATTAGCTGAATCCTGGTGCCCCCCTCGCCAACCCAGCAGACTGTGATTTTGGTGCCTGTGCAACAGAATTGTAAGCGTTTTAAGTCCTTGCCCTCCCCAAAGTTCTCCAGCATGTTTGGACAGTGTGCATGACTATTATTCCCTCTTGGGAGCAGGGAAACTTTAGCTCCAGTCTTAATCATCTTTTCTCTTAAAGCATCAGTATAAAAGGGAGGGAGGGATCATGAATCATGGAGAGTGAGAGCAGCTCTGTAGCAATAAGCAAGGTACAATTACTTTTTTTTTTGGCTGCGTTGGGTCTTTGTTGCTGCGCGGGGGCTTTCTCTAGTTGTGGTTCACGGGCTTAGTAGTTGTGGCTTACGGGCTTAGTAGTTGTGGCTCACGGGCTCAATAGTTGTGGCTCTCGGTCTCTAGAGCGCAGGCTCAGTAGTTGTGGCGCACGGGCTTAGTTGCTCCATGGCATGTGGGATCTTCCCGTATCAGGGCTTGAACCCGTGTCCCCTGCATTGGCAGGTGGATTCTTAACCACTGCGCCACCAGCAAAGTCCCCATTTACTTTTAATTATGGCTGGTGTAAAGGTGGCTTGCAGCTCAGTGAAATGAACTTTTAATGTTTTTGGTCCACCCAGCGTCCTATATTAGCAACAATGCCATCAATACTGCCAATCTATAGACTGGCAGATTAAACACTTGCCTCTCTGAGGACATAAACTGTACAAATCTGCATTACTCTGGTAGAGGCCCACAGTAAGAGCCTGATAAGACCAACTGGAATTAAGCTGCTGAATGAGCCTGCACTGCTACCACTGCTGCCTGTATTAATCATCATATCAAATGTGGTAGCATATCCACCATGCCAGATTGAGAACATGGTAAAGGACTCTGTGTTTCTGATGCACAGGTTAACTGGGTATCCTCAGGTGGTTGAGCTTGACATTCCTCTTAGCCAGATCAGAGCCCTTGTTCATTGTTTGTTCCTCTGTCTAAGCATCCATCTATTCATCTAATTTAATCTTTTATTTTTTATTTATTAAACAAATATTTATTGACCCCTGGAAATTGAAGTAGAATAAGATATATTGCCTGTCCTCCAAGGGACTCTAGCAGGACAGAGAGATATATAAACATGTGATATTTATAAATTATGGGAACAGAGAAGAGGAGTATCTACAACCAGACTGGAGTCAGAGAAATCTTGGTTTCTGCTCACCATGGTTGCAAATTTCTCTTCTTTCATAATCAGCCCAGGTACGTTTCTCCATAACTATTTCTGAAAGGGGGCAGGAATTTCTGCTCACCCACTCAGAAAAGAGTTAGTCACAGCCAGGACACCATTTGGGAGGTGTCTTTGAGTTTATTTCCCAGTACTCAACCTGCAATTTGTAAATTCCTCCTCATTAACAGTCATTAAAGTAGAAGACCATCATTATGCAGCTGAGCATACAACTTGGTCAATATGTTTGCTCCCAATTCCGAAAGATGTCCCAGAAATCCTCTTTATCACCCTACAAGTCCCTGATTCTTGTAGAAAATTATGACTCTGTCAGCATTCTCTCCTTGTCACCACAACTGTCAAGAACTGTGAAGGGTCTAAGATTTTATCCAACTTGCAAGCCAAGAACCCTGTCACAGTTTCATGGATGGTGTCAAAAGACTCCTAGGACAAAGACAAAGGACTTTATTTGCAACAATAGCAGTAGCCAGACAGAATTTTCTTGAATTAGCTCCTCAATCCCCCATTTCTACAGGGCAATGCAAAGACGGCCAAGCAATACATTCACACACAATGGATACCAACTCTCAGTTTAGGGAACACAGATGTTTTACAATGGTCAGTAAGCAAAACTATCCTTTGCTTTGGAAGTAGACATTATTTCTATCATCTGAAGCTGTAGTGAGACAAACATCCTTGAAAAGACAATCCAGAGCAAAGACAGTCAGTGCCTCTGCTTGTTCTGAGGTTTCCAGTAGGTACCATAACGTAGAGATTCCTTCAAGTATGGGAACTTACATAAGGTGAAATCAACCCTTCTACCTTCATCTTCCCTTTAACCATGTTCAGCTTTTACCAGGTCATCAATTTACATTTGAATAATCCAAGTTCAACACTCCCTGGTGAGAAGCTTTGAAATTCATAAATTTGCCTTTGAATAACTGTCCCATTTTATGCTTTCTCTTTGGGAGAAATATAAAAATGGGTTAGACAGTGTAGTCATATCCTAAACTGACATAAGCAATACCTAATAATATTTATTCAGGTCTTAGACATTTTAATGTGCGTGCGAAAAGTTTGAAAAACACTGAATTCACATTGCAGAAAATAAGAAGTATTGAATTTTTTAAACTTTATTTTTAGCTTACATGTTGCAGTGGACCAAAGGAAAATGCTTCATGTACTGAGCAAAATAAAGACAATCAGTGTTTTGAAAATGAAACTGACAAAAAGACAAGTGTAAGTGTTAGAGCATTTTCTTTGTTTCTACGTTTAACGGGCAAGATATTTCTTGTTTTCTGTAGAGTATAATCTAATTTCTGGCTTTGGCCTGATCAGCATATTGGGTTCTCCTGCTACTGAGCTGACATCAACTGTCTATCATTTTAAGTAGTTGTGTATGTTCATTTTGAGAATTTTGTTTTCTGTGTTTTGGTGTATATTCTTAAGTTGCTGGTGGTCACCAACCATTTGGTAAACTACTTCACTTCTCCTCTCTTTTCCTGTTTGCTTCAGGCCTTCCAGAAAAACCCTCACACTCTCTTTTGGTGGTGGTTTTCAGGTCCTGTTGGGCTTTTGGGGCAATAGTTTCCCCTAAGCAGTCTGAAAACTACTTCCATCAGTTTTTGATTGTCATCTTGTGTATTTATTCAAGACAAGGAATCAAAAATCAATCATGTACAGGGTAATGTTAAAGAGGTCATAGTGCTTTATGTGATGAAACCAAGAAGAACTTAAGTCCAAGGAAAGTACATATAAGTATTTTACTAAGTGTCAACCTCAGATTTAATTTAACTCTGATCAGTTGTCACAAGGTGGCCCTTATTTACTCTAGCCCAATGATGTAAAATGGGGTTCCATTCTCTATTTTATTTATAAAGACACCAAACTTAATCATGAAAACAATGAAAATAAATCACAAATATTATTATTATAAACACGTATTAAATATTTAAAGCACACATAAAATTCTTTTGGGATATCATTTCATAGGAATTGCATTTATTGAGGCTTCTTGAAATATACCTTCAATGATGATTCTTCTTGTCTTCTAAATCTGTTAGCAAGCAGAGACAGTTGTCGTTATGGCTCCATAGGCCATCAAATTTCTTTCAAATATAGGGTGATATGTCTATGATATTCATTGAGTGGTAAATGTCAATAAAGGAACAGTTTCTCTGTTGATTATCATTTACAACCTGGACTAATCTTCTGGCACTGCCAATTGATTGAGACTCCTGGTGTTGGCTTGGGCTTGGGATTTGGATGGAGTTCTGAGTCAGTTCTGATTATGAATTTTGGTAATTACTGTGAGGAATTTAGTAAAGTAAGAAAGGTTGTATGGTGAATTGTCCTTTACCTTTATAAGATCATGAAGCTTAGAGCCAGATTTAACTATTGGCCAGTTTATAGAATGTCTCTGTTAAGGACCATTGTCTCCTCTGCCAAAACATGTTTTTGTTTTACATAGAGGATGTTATTTAAACTATTTGAGATTGTTATAATATGCTAAATGTGCTTCCAGGAAAGGAAGTCATCTAATTTGGCAGTGGCACTGTTTTTCTCTAAAAGGGGAGAGGGAGGATGGATGTCCCTACTGGACTTATGAATGCTTAGAAAACAAATTTTTAGACTTCCTGGCTGTCTAAATAGGATATCTGTATTTTTGCTTCCTGAAAATGAAGTCATCAGGGCTTAGTAGGATACAAATGTGCCAACTTGTCAAACGGCTAAATTAAATAAGTGCTGGCAAATATACTAGGAAAACTTTTGTGTTTTTATCATGGGAAAACATATTGCTAGCCTAGCCTATGCTATTTAAACTCTAAAAGCTTTTGTTTCTTTATCTTACAGGGTGGTTAAGAGATTTTAATGAGATCCTGATTATGAACGTGTTTAGTACTGCCTGGCAAATAGTAGATTTTCATTCTATTGAAAAGAATTGCAAGTCTAACATTTATGTTATTGGACTCTTACAAATAGTTCTTAGGGTTTCCTTGGATTCATGCCTGTATTATATAACAAAGAGTCTATACCATTTTTTTGCCTGGAAACCACTTGGCCAAAAGAGGCTCCTGCCTTGTAGATTTCTACTTGTCACTGCTCAAAATAAGTTCTGGTTGAATTAAAATAAGTATCAGTGAGAATTTCTTAACTACCTTAAGAAAAAAAAAATTAATTGTATGACAAACAAAAGAATAGTCATGATTATTATATGAACGTAATATATTATTGTAACTGTTTAGTTCATAGGCCATTCTTCAAAAGCAGACCTCAGTTTGGAAGTCACAATTGTGTAGATCTATTAAATATGACACTGAACTTTTTTTCCTCATCTTCAGAATTAGGGTGTTAGATCAGATTATTCCTAGGAATTCTTCAGATCTAATCATTCTGTGACAGTCAATATCAGACAATAAATTATATTGTGTGAATAGAGGACCCACTGATAATATAATTAAAGTACTTAAGCCAGCAGTAGCTTCTGAGCCCCACACAAATTTAGGCGTATGTTATATATCTAGAACAGCAGACAGGAACAGCTTTATTAGGCCACATTAGTTTGAGAAGATTTCAATAGCACAATCCATAGGCCAGTGATTCTTGAAGTATGGTCCTCTAGCCAGCAGCTTTAGCATCCTTTAGGGACTTGTTAGAAAAGTAAATTCTTCGGCTCCACCCTAGATCAACTAAATCAGATATTTTGGGTGCGGGACCCAGACATCTGTGTTTTAATAAGCCCTTCAAATGATTCTTAACTACGCTACAATTTGAGAACCACTGCCATGAGTAATAAACCTCTAGGCTTCCCTTTGGGGAGTTACTCACCATCTTTCCTGTCACACACTTTAAACCAGTCAGTTTAGGGAAGGCCCAGAAACTGATCCAAAGATTTATAAGTCAAATAAGATAGAAGAAATTGCACCATACCGACTCTTTAGGTTTCTTGTTTGCATTTCTCGTTTTTTTCAGTGATCTGCCAAAAAAACCCTAGGGGCTGATTTTCTAACATCATTCAGAAACATGTGTTAGTATCCTGTATTGCTCTCTACTCTTTCTCAGTTGCCCATTTTTGACTGTAGCTTAATTTGTAAAGGTCTTTTGGAAGCTATTTTGCCAGGTGAGAGGTGTCTTCCCTTCAGGTATTGATCCACAGAAATAACAATCTGAAATACCTTTCAATCACATTTGTTACCTGTGTCCAGCAGGGAACGTTCCCCCCTTTCGTTATACTTTTAACCTAATTTCAATATGTTTGGAGATGTTTTTCCCATTATTGAGAAATAGACAACTGATTTCTGCTCCTTACAAAGCAGTGTTTTCAAGTGAAGACTTTATCTCTGCTCTGGTTTAAGGGCTTAAGCGAATCTTGGTGTTGCCACTGGTCATACGATGTAGAAAATCCTGGAGTTACAAAGGGCAATACAATTTGCAAAATCTGTTGTAGACATGTCTTCCAGAACTGATGAAATTATGTAAATCTAGTGAGAAAATTAAAATTTAGAAAATGAAAAAAAGACATCATTGAGAATTTTAGACCTCTATTGAGGAATAAATAGTTTACATTTAATGTGATTCCTTCTGTTGACTGAAAAAAATATGCACAACGTAAGAGTTGTGAGTTAAGTTTTATCTGGGGCAAAATGAGGTCTATAGCCCTATAGCATTTCAGATAGCTCTGAGAAACTGCTCCAAAGCGGCAGGGGAAGAGGTCATTGTATACATGATTTTAGTGAAGGGGGATACATGCAGTCAAGCACATGTTTTGGCAGAGGCTAGCTGCTAGTCACGAGGGGCAAATAGTACCGTTAATGATTTTAGTGCTTTTCTAGATATGAGGAGATTCAAGAATTGGGCTCATAAAGTCTTCTCCTTAAAATATCTAACTATCTAAAGGCCTGTTCAGCCAGTTTTTCCCAGAGCACAGAGTGCCTCATTCCTTATCTCCACCCTGAACTTCTTTCAGGGGGTGTTGAAGATCAGTGGCTGCAGTGGCTAGGGACCTAATCCTTGTAGAGGCAGATGGCAAGTGCCAATTTTTAGTTGATACTTCCTTTATTTTTATTTTATTCCTATTATTCTCTTTGATCAATTTTAAATAATCGGAAGTATCTTTTAGGGGTGTGTTCTGTGTTTAAATAAACCTAGTAAACAAAAGGTAAAATTTGGAGATTTGGTCTTCCAGAGTCCTAGTGAGAAACAATGAGGATTTTTAATCAGATCATAGAAAGAAGAGATAACTTAAAGAAAGAATTGACAGGACCTGGCAACTAAGTAGATTGAAAGTTGGGTGGTACCAGAACAAAACTGGAGATATTTAGGTTGACTAATGGATAAATAGGGTAAATTCAATGATGACATATTAATTTTAAGATAATAGTGGAACAGCTAAGAGGAAATATTTTTAGAGGAGTTGGACATATTGGTTGAGAACAAAGTGTGATATCAAAAGCAGGACAGTATGATAGAGTGAAAAGAGCAAAAGATCTATAGTCAGAGACCAGAGTTTATACCTTGGCTCTATCACTAATTAGTCATGTGACCTTGAACAGATTAAATGACCTCTATTTTTATTTGTAAAATGTAGATAATACCTATTTTGCCTATCTTATAGGGGTACAATAAGGATCAAAACAAATAGTTATGTGAAAGGACTGACAGCTAAATACTTTGGTTATTGCATAACATTTGGAGACATGACCAGAGTGTTAAATGCCCCTTGAAAATATTTTAAGTTTTAGATAATTTTTTAGTTGTTTGGTATTTTAAACTTAATTTCTTAAGCAGAAAATAGATTCTTGTCAATCTTGTGCATTAGAACTAGTTAGTAAAGGGACTAAGTGAATACCCGGCAAATACAACAATGGATAGGGCAGAAAGTTGGGTCTCTTCTAACAAGAACAGAGAGGGAATCAGATGGTGAGAAACTTCACTCTAGGAAACATAGCAGACTGAAAAGGAAGCACGGTATAGGAATAAGTCATAATTGGAAGCCAGAGAACTTGGGTTATTTTCTTTGGACTCTTACTATCTGGGTGTTCTTGGGCAAATCACTTGGCCAATCTCTGCCTCAGTTTTCTAATCTAAAGTGAAGGACTTTGACTAGATAATTTGTAGGTCCTTTTAAGTTATAATAACACTTTCACTAAGTGAAATAAGGAAATAATAAGGAAATTATTAATTTTAGAGAATCCCAACATTGCCCTTAATTGTTTTTCAGACTAAAATGTAACTGTTAATGTACTATGTTGAACATCCACACCTTCTGATTAAGAATAATTTTGCAGTTCAGCTGTATTTCTCTATTTACTGTCCTTGCCAATATTTATAAGGAAACTTCTTTTTGGGAGAAAAAGAAGCCATGGGAAAGAAGGTTTTTTTATGGTGGTTTGTTTTAGGGGATGAGAACATTTTTTTTGTGTACATTAGATACTCTCCTTGGTCCTTATTTTAAAAGTGATGGTTCTGAGTGAATCTTCCTGGAGACCTAAGGTCAAAAATAGCACAGAATCAGAGAATTAAAAGTAATTTTAATGGTAATCCAGGGCAATGACTTTCCTCAGTCTTAAATCTCCTCTTCTGCTGCCCTGATAAAGGGGAATCTATCATCTGCTGGAAAGTCTCTAGTTATATTATATGTCTATTACATATCTATATTTACCACCTCCCAAAGTAGCTCATTCCATCTGGGCAAGTTTAAGTATTATGTGGTTATTCTTTTTTTTTAAAGAAAGATTTTTTATTTTATTTTATTTTTAAATTTATTTATTTATTTATTTATTTATTTATTTATTTATTTATTTATTTTTGGCTGCATTGGGCCTTCGTTGCTGTGCACAGGCTTTTTGTAATTGCGGTGAGCAGGGCCTACTCTTCACTGCGGTGCACGGGCTTCTCATTGTGATGGCTTCTCTTGTTGCGGAGCACGGGCTCTAGGCACGCTGCCTTCAGTAGTTGTGGCATGTGGGCTCAGTAGTTGTGGCTCGCGGGCTCTAGAGCACAGGTTCAGTAGTTGTGGTGCACGGGCTTAGCTGCCCCGTGGCATGTGGGATCTTCCTGCACCAGGGCTCAAACCGGTGTCCCCTGCACTGGCAGGCGGATTCTTAACCACTGCTCCACCAGGGGAGTCCTGTGTGGTTATTCTTATTAAACTCGTGATATTCAAATTATTTTAGCATTGATTATATATTTTCTATTTTCCAATGCCAGTTAAAGTTAAGTGGCAAACTTCTAAGTATCTGGAATTAATGGGGGAATAATCTTTTTTATTTTATTTCTTTAATGGAATACTGTGGTTAACTCTGGCTAATTTTGTTTAAAACAAAATTTAAACATCGAATGTAATTACTCCTCATTTCCAGGTTGATGAGGATACTGTGCTTTGCCTTTGAGCATCTTGTAGTGCCTCAGGGTCAGTGTTCTGCCTTTTAACGATTAATGACTGGACTTCTGTACTAGCATTGCTGGAGATCAGGTTTCTTGTTACTAACTTTGACATATTCATAAAGCTATTTTTAAACTAGTCAATCCAAATATCAATTTATCTATTAGCTGCCTCTAAAGCAACACAAATACTATAGAAATGAGATTCTGATCATTTGATATATCTGTATTTAGGAGCCTGGTTTTTACATATGTTTGAAAACAGCAATATGTATTCTGTTCAGATAAAGAACAGAATATCTTAGAACCAAATATTTGCGGTTTATGGTATTTACTACCTGGATCAATGAGTTCAGTGATTTTGCAAGTGCAATAGATCACCATTATAACAATAATGGGATGCGACTTGGAGTTAGATGATCGAGGTTCACGTCCTGGCTTACCTACTCAGTCAGTGGAGTACCCATTATGCACTGGTTTACCAACTCAGTAGCTGTATAAATTTGGGCAAGTCAATTTTCTAAGCCTCAGTTTCATCACCTGCAAAACTAAACTTATTTCACTGGTCGGGAATACTTAATGATAATAGGTATGTGAGTGTGCCTAATCACAGCCTGCTTAATAAAAAGTTAATGCTTAATCCGAAAACTATATTTTATGTATTTATAAATACTGTGGTTAGTGTAAATCACATCTCTAGAAAACAAGCTGTATTAAAAGCAATAGATTGCAAATTTCATGTTGACTCCTGACTATAACCCTATTTAAAAATGAAATAGTTTCCCTGTGATATATCTTATTCATTTATTTGAAAAAGTCTTTATTTAGCATCTGCTATGTGTTGGGCACTGTTCTAAACACTGGTGATATAGCCATGGACAAAACAGACAAACTTCTTATTCTCAGGAATACATTTCAAAAAATAAGAGAGGAGTAAGGAATATAATTTCAGACTGTGGTAATTGCTAAGAAGGAAATAAACAGAATTATTTAATGGAGAATGATGGAAGGGAATCTAACTTAAGGAGGTCAGGTGAAGAAGGCTTTACTGAAGTGGTAACATCTAAACAGAGACTTGGATGACGCGAAGGAGCCAGCCACGTGAAGATCCAGGGGAAGAGAGTTTCTGGCAGAGAGAACAACAAATTGAAGGCCCTGAGGAAGAATGAGAGTGAAATACTGTTATTTGAGGAAGAGATAGCAGGCAAGTATGATGGGGTGCAGGAAGGTGGAATGTGGAAGGGCATTTAGCAATACTACTGAGGTTATTTACATTAACTGGAAAGCAAAATTGCATTTCAGACCATATAGCTTTTTTGATTTGTGGTCTGTGCACACCTATTTGAATTTCTGTACTCTGTTCAACTCATAGCATTGTATAATAGTGGGAAACATTGATCCTCATAAGGAGTATACTTGATGTTCAACAAAGTTTATATAAACTGATTTGTTAGGGAAACAGAATTTTTATAGGATGATTTCATGATCTATAGTTTACTATACAAAATTATCTCAATTTTAAAAGTGTTTTAGATTTTGGTGATAATAATAAAGCGGGAGTTACTGCTTATCAATTAGCTATGTTCCATTTCATTTATATAAGTAAAATTGACATGCATTTCTGGTCTATACAATGAAAAATCATGAGAAAGTAGGTGAAAAGTGAACATTTCTTGATTTCTGTAGCAATTTTTGATTCACTCAAAATTTTTTTGTTTAAGTTTTATGTTTCTCTTACAAAGAATCACACACACTTAACGTGTGCAGAATACATAGACTCCGGCCTTCCATGATTTAATTTCAGGATCCAGTACTATCCAGATATTTTTTCATCATGGGAATTCTTTGGAAAAGTCAGTCCTTTTCTAGTTGATCTGAATTTCCTATTTGCCTCTGGAGACTGGAAATGAGGGCAGGCATTTTGCCATGACCTGCCTGCAGTCTATTTATTTTACTAAGTTAACAAGCTTTGCAGATGTCACTTGTGTGCCTGCTGTCCTGGGTAAATGGGGAACAGACAGACTGGGATGAGAGTCCACATGGGTAGATTTCTTTAGTTATTTTCCTTGGAGATAATCTTTCTTTTGGTGAGTCCATTCCTTCTGGGTTGCTCCCAAGGTCCTTATAAGCTAGGTAGGACTCAGTATAGGAGCCCAGAGACATGCCTATCTTTTTAGGGGGGATCACAAATTGTTTATACTTAGTCTGCATGGAGTCTAGGCTACCTTTGGCTAGAGAGGGCCTTTTGGCTCTGTCTGTGCCATACTCTCAAATTGGACCAAGGGAGGCAGAAACTGCCTCAGGATTTGAGGTGTGGTGAGATGGAAAGCACACAGACTTTGCACTTCAGGTTGGAGGCATGTAGGTGCTGTGTCATCTAGGGAAAATTGTATAATCTCAGGGAGCTTTACTTTCTTCATCTATGAAATGGGAATTATATTCCCTTTCTGCAGGGTTTTGTGACCATCAGAGATAATATGTAACGTATCTGCCACAATACTTCAGGTAATAGCCAATTGATAAATTACAGCTATTAGTAATAAAAATGCTTTTATTTATTACTGTGTTTCTATCACAAGGGCAAATGCCTAGTTTCGGCAGCATGCAGTGGTTGTTGCAGCACTTTAGCTGGAAACTGTCCTTTTCCATTATAAATTGGATTGTTCCAAACCAACATTCTTGCATCAGACTGGATTTGCCAATAAAAATATTTGTAGCTGCATATACAGCTACATGTACCAATCTCTTTCTTTCTTACATATATATGTTTATTTTACTATATATTATATATTCTTTCTTTCTTAAATATATATATATAATATATATGCATATATGGTTACTATATGCATATATGGTTCTCACATGGACAAACGATGCATATTATAGGTTTTTTTTTTGAATTTTTGAATTTTATTTAATTTATTTTTTATACAGCAGGTTCTTATTAGTTATCTATTTTATATATATTAGTGTATACATGTCAATCCCAATCTCCCAATTCATCCCACACACACACCCCGACCCCCCCGCCGCTTTCCCCCCTTGGTGTCCATATGTTTGTTCTCTACATCTGTGTCTCAATTTCTGCCCTGCATACCGGTTCATCTGTACCATTTTTCTAGGTTCCACATACATGCGTTAATATACGATATTTGTTTTTCTCTTTCTGACTTACTTTACTCTGTATGACAGTCTCTAAGTCCATCCATGTCTCTACAAATGACCCAATTTCGTTCCTTTTTATGGCTGAGTAATATTCCATTGTATATATGTACCACATCTTCTTTATCCATTTGTCTGTCGATGGCCATTTAGCTTGCTTCCACGACCTGGCTATTGTAAATAGTGCTGCAATGAACATTGGGGTGCATGTAACTTTTTGAATTATGGTTTTCTCTGGGCATATGCCCAATAGTGAGATTGCTGGTCATATGGTAGTTCTTTCTTTAGTTTTTAAAGGAACCTCCATACTGTTCTCCATAGTGGCTGTATCAATTTACATTCCCACCAACAGTGCAAGAGGGTTCCCTTTTCTCCACACCCTCTCCAGCATTTGCTGTTTGTAGATTTTCTGATGATGCCCATTCTGACTGGTGTGACGTGTCTTGGTGTGTTTCTCCTTGGGTTTATCCTGTATGGGACTCTCTGTGCTTCCTGGACTTGGGTGGCTATTTCCTTTCCCATGTTAGGGAAGTTTTCGACTATACTCTCTTCAAATATTTTCTCGAGTCTTTTCTCTCTCTTTTCTCCTTCTGGGACCCCTATAATGTAAATGTTGTTGCATTTAATGTTGTCCCAGAGGTCTCTTAGGCTGTCTTCATTTCTTTTCATTCTTTTTTCTTTATTCTGTTCCATGGCAGTGGATTCCACCATTCTGTCTTCCAGGTGACTTATCCGTTCTTCTGCCTCAGTTATTCTGCTACTGATTCCTTCTAGTGTATTTTTCATTTCAGTTATTCTTTGTTCATCTCTGTTTGTTTCTTCTTTAATTCTTCTAGGTCTTTGTTAAACATTTCTTGCATCTTCTCGATGTTTGCCTCCATTCCTTTTCTGAGGTCCTGGATCATCTTCACTATCATTATTCTGAATTCTTTTTCTGGAAGGTTGCCTATCTCCACTTCATTTAGTTGTTTTTCTGGAGTTTTATCTTGTTCCTTCATGTGGGACATAGCCCTGTGCCTTTTCATCTCATCTATCTTTCTGTGAATGTGGTTTTTGGTCCACAGGCTGCAGGCTTGTAGTTCTTCTTGCTTCTGCTGTCTGCCCTCTGGTGGATGAGGCTATCTAAGAGGCTTGTGCAAGTTTCCTGATGGGAGGGACTGGTGGTGGGTAGATCTGGCTGTTGCTCTGGTGGGCAGAGCTCAGAATAACTTTAATCTGTTTGTCTGCTGATGGGTGGGGCTGGGTTCCCTTGGTGTTGGTTGTTTGGCCTGAGGCGATCCAACACTGGAGCCTACCCGGGCTCTTTGATGGGGCTAATGGTGGACTCTGGGAGGGCTCACGCCAAGGAGTACTTTCCAGAACTTCTGCTGCCAGTGTCCTTGTCCTCACGATGAGACACAGACACCCCCCACCTCTGCAGGAGACCCTCCAACACTAGCAGGTAGGTCTGGTTCAGTCTCCTATGGGGCTACTGCTCCTTCTCCTGGGCCCCAATGCGCACACTACTTTGTGTGTGCTCTCCAAGAATGGAGTCTCTGTTTCTCCCAGTCCTGTCAAAGTCCTGTAATCAAATCCCGCTTGCCTTCAAAGTCTGATTCTCTAGGAATTCCTCCTCCTGTTGCCGGGCCCCCAGGTTGGGAACCCTGACGTGGGGCTCAGAACCTTCACTCCAGTCGGTGGACTTCTGTGGTATAAGTGTTCTCCAGTCTGTGAGTCACCCACCCAGCACTTATGGGATTTGATTTTATTGTGATTGCGCCCCTCCAACGCCTCATTGTGGCTTCTCCTTTGTCTTTGGATGTGGGGTATCTTTTTTGGTGAGTTCTAGTGTCTTCCTGTCAATGATTGTTCAGCAGTTAGTTGTGATTCCGGTGCTCTCGCAAGAGCGAGTGAGAGCACATCCTTCTACTCCGCCATCTTGAACCAATCTTCACCTGGAGATTTTGACTGTGTTATGTGACCCTGTCTCTCTTCCACTGTTCCATATTATAGGTTTTTAAAAAATATTTTATCAGGAAAAATAAATGGCGTAACTGGAGCTGTGATCATTGTTTCAGTCCCCAAATATTTATTTTGTGCAGGTACTCTTTTTTAAAAAAAAATTTATTTAATTAAATTAATTAATTTATTTACTTTGTTGTGCTGGGTCTTAGTTGCAGCAGGCGGGCTCCTTAGTTGTGGCATGTGAACTCTTAGTTGTGGCATGCATGTGGGATCTAGTTCCCTGACCAGGGATCAAAGCCAGCCCCCCTGCATTGGGAACTCAGAGTCTTAACCACTGCGCCACTAAGGAAGTGCCTGTACAGGTACTCTTTAAGTGCAGGTACCATGCTAGGTGCCAGAGATATAGATTATATCTATCCTCAGGGGGCCTAGATTCTAGGAGAATAACCACAGGGTATATTTAACTATGAAATATTTTTTTCCCTGTTGGAAAGAAACAAAGTAAAATAATGCATTTAAATGGTTAAGGTAAGGACTTAATGCAAGTAATTTACAAGAGTAATTTTCTGGTATCAAACTTCCAATGGTAGGTTTTACTGAAAATCAATATATTCCTGGCTTGATATCATTAACCTTAAAGAATATCAAGTAAAACAGTTTGCAGGCTATGGCTTTATATCTTGCCAAACAGTTCTTGTGAAATCACCAGACCAGTTGAGCTCTATGTCAGTAAAAAAGTGCTTCAAGCTGATGCCTTGTTAATTTTAAAAATAAAGGAATGTCTCCCTTGAGGTGAAGGAGTGGATTATCTTCTATCATCTTTATATCTGAGGAAAATCAATGGAAGGCAACGTACACACAAAATAGAAAGCTGCATCCTAAGTAGAACTACACTTTAAAATGTTACCTATTTACTTTTATCTAAACATACAAACATAATCCATGTAATCACATGTAGTAAGTACAACCTAATGATTATAGAACATGTATATTCTACAGGCTTTTACAGCACATTTGTACTCACTTAACGTTATATGAGTGATGCCCTTTTTTTCCTCCAGCAGAGATTACATGTCCAGTTTGTGAAATGCCTGCTCTAAAGTACTTTTATTTAATGAAAACCCTTTGGATATGTTTATGTAAGCTGATTGTAGAAAGAAGAACGTTATTATTGATCCACTCCCCTTTAAATATAATAGAGTGCATAGAATTCTTCTTCCTCACAACTTCTAGCTAACTCCTGTGGGTCCTTCTCAGCTCAGCTCCGGGTTCCTCCCTAGAAAACCGCCCCTGACTACTTCATTCTGGGTTAATTGCCTTTACTTTGTGATTCTCAAACACTGCAAGTGCTTATTGTACTGTACTATAGGTGTTGAATCACTTGAGGGCAGGGTTTCTGCTAGCTTGTGCTCACCCTGGTGTCCCCAATAAGTACATACTATGGGAATGGGAATACAGAGTCAAAATTGCCTTTAAAGTGCTCATGGTCTACTAGGTGATACAGACATTAATCAAAAAAATCATACTGTGAGCCCTCAACAAACGTGTTAGATGAATGACTTAGGGAGTGTATATGGGAGGTCAGGAGCTATGCTAGATGAATTGCCTTTCTTTTCTGCAGGTCTTTATAATTTACAAAGTGCTTTCATCTGTGATCAGCCAGGGTCAAAAGAATAATCAGGCTTCCCCTTCAAGTTTGCCCATTTCTTAGCTTTCTCCACTATAGGAAAATGGAATATAGTTCCAAAGATACTTTTCTTCCAAGGATACCTTGTAAAATATCCATCTTCCTCTGCTACCCAATTTACTTCCTCTCTCTTTCTAATCCCCGACTGTCTCTGTTCTGATCGTGACTTACAAAGCCCTGGGCTTGGAATAAGTTACTAGGTACCTGTTCTTGGAAATTCATTTAAACTTTCAAGCTGGTGAGAATGTCACAAGTGCTTTGCAAATTTAAAGTGCTATAGGAACATAAAGCCTAATTAGCTTGAAGATGAATATGATAATCAGTATCAATTGCATATAAGATGGTTTGGTTTTATCAGGGAAGAACTCTGATACCTGGGAATGCTCAAGGACATGACGTTATACATACTCTGAGACAAGCTTAGGAAGTATTGCATTAAATTAAGGGTCGTGATGGTGTAATAAATGAGGGAAATAGGCAAGGTGGTACTTTTTTTTTTAACATTTTCATATTACTGAACCCCATAAGACAGTTATCTAATTGAATGGACTAGAACATGGGTTTTATTTATGCTGTTTAACTTGAAAATTATCTGAAGTTTATTATACCAGTAGGATAACAGTTCAGAGGAAATTGTCTTTTAACTATAAATAATTTTTGAGCCACTTTTTTTCTTTTTTTCTCTGAGCACGTATCTGATTTGCTATGAATTTTAAATTTCTAAATTCTTTAGAAACGGTGTTCTTATTTTGGTAAAATAATGGCATGTCAGTTTCTGAAACATTCATCTATTTAGCAATCAGGAGAATGTTGAGGTTAGAACCTGAAAAATTCATGAAAGGTAGAAGAGTCTTACATGTCCACACTTTTTTCACATTATTTATTGTAGAAAATACAATTTTTATAAAAAATGAGAGGGGATTGGAGGAGTGGGGAATGGTTCTACTGGCATCTTAAAGAAGTGATGCCAACGTATGGGTCCCTAGACATTTCTTCTTGTTGTCGTCCATGGTCAAGTTGACTATCTGTTTTCTTCCTAGTGAGAAGGAAGCATTGATTTTCCGTTTTTATTGGTCAGGCAGTGCTTTCCATTCTGTCACTCACTTTCTATCTCTCATTCTCCCCCCGCCCTTCTCTCTGCACCCCTGTTTCTTTCTGTTTCAAGTCTGTCTCTGCCTATGTGTCTAAGAGGATGAAAAAGAAAGTATATTATTATTATTTTTTTCTAACATACACACTAGCTCTTTGCCTTTTTTAAAAAAAAATTTTAACATCTTTATTGTAGTATAATTGCTTTACAATGGTGTGTTAGTTTCTGCTGTATAACAAAGTGAATCAGCTATACATATACATATATCCCCACATCTCCTCCCTCTTGCGTCTCCCTCCCACCCTCCCTATCCCACCCCTCTACTTGGACATAAGTACCGAGCTGATCTCCCTGTGCTATGCGGCTGCTTCCCACTAGCTATCTATTATACATTTGGTAGTATATATATGTCCATGCCACTCTCTCACTTCGTCCCAGCTTACCCTTCCCTCTCCTCGTGTCCTCAAGTCCATTCTCTACATCTGCCTCTTTATTCCTCTCCTGCTCCTAGGTTCTTCAGAACCATTTTTTTTTTTAATTCCATATATACGTGTTAGCATACGGTATTTGTTTTTCTCTTTCTGACTTACTTCACTCTGTATGACAGACTCTAGGTCCATCCACCTCACTACAGATAACTCAATTTCATTTCTTTTTATGGCTGAGTAATATTCCATTGTATATATGTGCCACATCTTCTTTATCCATTCATCTGTCAATGGACACTTAGGTTGCTTCCATGTCCTGGCTATTGTAAATAGTGCTGCAGTGAACCTTGTGGTACATGACTCTTTTTGAATTACAGTTTTCCCGGGGTATATATCCAGTAGTGGGATTGCTGGGTCATATCAATGGAATAGGATAGAAAGCCCAGAGATAAACCCATGCACATATGGTCACCTTATGTTTGATAAAAGAGGCAAGAATATACAGTGGAGAAAAGACAGTCTCTTCCATAAGTGGTGCTGGGAAAACTGGACAGCTACATGTAAAAGAATGAAATTAGAACACTCCCTAACACCTTACACAAAAATAAACTCAAAATGGATTAAAGACCTAAATGTAAGGTCAGACACTATAAACCTCTTAGTGGAAAACATAGGCAGAACACTCTATGACATAACTCACAGCAAGATCCTTTTTGACCCAGCTCCTAGAGAAATGGAAATAAAAGCAAAAATAAACAAATGGGACCTAATGAAACTTAAAAGCTTTTGCACAGCAAAGGAAACCATAAACAAGACGAAAAGACAACCCTCTGAGTAGGAGAAAATATTTGCAAACGAAGCAACTGACAAAGGATTAATCTCCAAAATATACAGACAGCTCATGCAGCTCAATATCAAAAAAAAAAATGACCCAATCCAAAAATGGGCAGAACACCTAAATAGACATTTCTCCAAAGATGATGTACAGATTGCCAACAAACACATTAAAGGATGCTCAGCATCGCTAATCATTAGAGAAATGCAAATCAAAACTACAATGAGGCATCACCTCACACTGGTCAGAATGACCATCATCAGAAAATCTACAAACAATAAATGCTGGAGAGGGTGTGGAGAAAAGGGAACCCTCTTGCACTGCTGGTGGGAATGTAAATTGATACAGCCACTATGGAGAACGGTATGGAGGTTCCTTAAAAAACTAAAAAAGTATATTATTATCCAGAATGATGCTTGTCAAGCGCCTCAAAAGCAGTCTGTGCAGCCGTTTGGGAGGGATTTGGGAGGAAGGGAGAGGGTTAATCATTTGCTGCTAGAATCCGCAGAAGGGAACACAGAGCTCTGCCCACGTAATAAGTGCCTGCAGGCAGCTAGTGAGGAGGGAAAAGTTTGGGAAAACTCATTTTTTGCCTCTCAGATTGTGGAACTTTTATGAACGCTTTGAAACCTCCTCCCACCTCGATTTTATAATATACTTTAAATATTCAGGTTGTTTGTGTATTCACATGTCAGAGAAGGCACAAATAGGTACACAAATAAAAGAAGAAATCGAGAGCGTTTTTTAAGTTAAACCTCCAAATTCTCAGTTTTTAAAAAATGTACCTGGCCGGGATTTTCTTTTTCAAGCTGCTAGTCATTTGTAAGAAGCTGCCCTTGTAATTGCAAATGAGTTGAGATGTGATATATGCAGCACCGCATGCACCTTAGCTTTTCAGTCATACCTTTCGAGTCATTTAGACTGCTGGGAATCATGCTCATAATAAATAGCTTTTTATTACCCAAAGCCGCTGTTCTGGCAGCGGAACGACAGCCCTTTAGTAGATGCGCCGGGTAGTTTTTTGTGTTGTGCTTACTCAGAGTTGTTAGTAGGAAAGACGAAGGCAGCAAAGGGTGGGGGGAGACTCTGGCAAAGGAGATCTTATGGGTATACTGAAGCAGCAGATCAATTCAGAAACAAGAACGAGAGCTGAAATGTGATTCTCTGGTGCTTGCTGTAACACTCATCTCCACGACAGAACTGTGTGAGGCACTCCGGGAGCCTTGCTCCGATCACGGAATCCACTTAAGGACCATGCAGCCGCGGAGCCCCGCAAGCCACCGGGAAGTTTTGCCGGAGATGATTTCTAGGGGATTTTCCGGTGCTTAGGAGAATCCTGCTTGCCTTGAGCTCTATGGAGGAGGGCTCGAGTTTCCCATGAGGGACCCCCTTGGAAAAGCCGTCTGTGCAGAATCCAGCTTCTGCTTCTCTCTGTGTGCCATTGACCAAAAGGCTTTTCTCACCTTTGCTGATTTGCTGGTGTGATTTCCATGTACTGAGTCCTGTGTAGGGATCCAGGATGGATTGCCTGTGCATTGTCACCACAAAGGTAGGATAGGAAACAGGGCTGTTGTTGTGTGCAGCATTTTTCTATTATTATTTTGGTCCTGTAATTAAACAGCTCTGGTAGGCGCTGCCAGTTCATGAGATAAAATGATTAGTATAATTTACTTTGCTGGGCATTTTGTTCCCCACGAAGGTCTGAGGGTCCTGTCTTTATTTGATTTCAACTTCTTAAAGTGATATTGTGTGTTTGTGCAAATGAAGGAGAATTTGCCTGTGGTTTTATTTTTGTTTTGTTTTTGTTTTTTATGGCAGGATTTGCTTTTGCATCTATTTATATCTCAATATTAAAATATCTGTAGTAGTAGTGTAGCTTACACATCATTTTAACATAATGTATCAGGTAGTCTTTCTGAGTGTGATAATTAGCTTTTCATTTAAAAACCATGTCTTGTATGCTTGAAGAAGCCAATCAGCTTTACTGTGGCTTGACATATTGTTTCTGATTGGAGAATTCTGATATTCTGCATTTTAGGGATTTTTTTAAAGGAAAAATTCTTTAGACTCTGATTTGAAACAAACAAACACAATATTTAATGTTGAAATGAGTCTATTTTGATTAGAAGCAAATGAAGTATTTGTATTATCAGAAATAGAAACAAAAGGTGGGAGTAGAATAAAATCAATAGGCAATTCTTTTATGGGTTTACAGAAAATAGCTAAAAATTTCAAACACATTTTATGTTATTCTGTCATCAGTCCTGAATAATGTATTTAAATTTTATCATCACTGGTTATTTGAATAGAAATTACTATTATTTTTGGGAAAAACTAATTAAAAGACATTTATTCATTAGCTCACTTTTCATTTTGCATGTAAGTATAACATGAGTTAATTCGAGCTGTATCTTTTAGTTTCTCACATTGATTGGACATCCATTAAACACAACAAAATCAATAGCTTAGTGCCTGAGACTCATTAAGTATAGATTTCCCACTGTGATCTCCTTTTATCACTGAAGAAAGATTATTTAATTTTGAATCTACCAACCAAGTTCTCCATAGTATGACCTTAAATATTTTACTTTTATAGATTATATTTCAGAAAAATCTTAAGGGATATCTTCCTGTAGGGCCTAGTATCACATGGCAGCTTCAGTTGATGTTAATGGACTTGAAGCCTAAAAACTTCTAGTTGGGTTAGTTGACCAGGCCTCAAAGTTAGATGAATACCTTATTTTATTTTAAAAATTGCCAAGCATCTCAGTCAATTTTTCTAGTTGTCAGTAAAAATAAACTAAAGTAAATTAAAAAAAAAAAGCTAAGCGGCAACTTGTATTTCCTTATATAATCCAGGAAAACAGTCTCTTAAATATGTTTTAGTCTTCCTTAGGTGTTACACTCAGTGTTACTTTTCTTGAGAGAATACTGTCAAATCTGACCTACATGGATTTCATAATTATTTCAAAATCATAATAATTGAAGATACTATATAAAACATAATGAGTACTTTAAAAATGTTTTAAAAGGTTATTAATTAGAACTCAAAACTGGAATTCTGTTGCATTGAACAAATTAAGTCAACAGTGAAATCTAAGTTTCCTCAATTTGGAAAACATGATCTAATTAAAAAACGTGTCGTGCTATATATCGACTTATCAAAATATTAATGACTACAGGTATAAGGTAAGAAATACTATTACTCTGCCTTAAATGCTGTATCAGAGATAAATGTCATTATTCCAGTATTTTGATTTATCATGTAAATTATACAATTCAATGGGACAAATACCTATGAATTTCCTGAATTAATTATATTCGTGAATATTTCTAGGGTGGCATATGTAACATGTTTATAAAAACAAACATACTTACAACAAAGTTATATTATGATGTTTAAATGGTAAATAATGCATGGCTGATTTAAAAGCTGCATATAAGTGAGGCGATATCCTAGAGGACTTCAGAACGCAAATCCTGTTCACCTCACCCACCTTCATTGATACCCTTTTTTCCCAAGTGACCATGTACTTGGGATGCCCTTGTTCCACTTTCCTGGGGCTCTTTGACAGGAAACTTGCCAACAACTTTGAAATTTTAATTCTATCTCTGTTCAGCCCCTATCACTTTATTCTCCAGTAATGAGTCCACCTTCTAGCAGCTCTGAATGAGATGCTTTCTTCAAGTTTTGCTTTGTGGAAGTTTTCAGTAAGACTGGAACTGCTAACTAACTACCCTGATCTGTCCCAGGTTCTACCTCATCTGTGACAGATCTCAGTTATCACAGCTCACCACCACCCCCATCAAAGATTTCAGTGACAGGAAACATAAATACTTCCACTGGTTCTCTTCTTTCCTTCGCATCTTGGCATGAAACATATTTCCTGTCCCCTTAGATCCTTCTATGACCTCTTGACCCTCTCCATTCTCCCATTCCCTTCTATCACACACAGTGTAGAAATAAATTCCTCTTCATGTCTTTGCTCCATATTCTTAAGAATAATATTAGAAGATTAATGAAAGGAGAGATTATGACAAATCAAGACAAAGCACTGCATAATGGCAATATAAAAGGATCTATTAGACATACCAGAGAAGTGTTTTTCATTTTAGTTTTTCTGCATGTAAAAAGAAGGAAGAGATTATGACATGTTTCATAATAATCTAACCCCCCTGATAAAAAAATCTTACCCTAGATCTCACCCATAAGACTCAGATTGCTTAAGGTCTTAAGGGCTCAAGTCTGATCAGACTGATTTGCAGACCCCCCACAGATTTGAAGTAAGATATTTTAGGCCAGAAAATCATCAGAGCAACCCAAAACACAGATTTTTCTGTCACGTGGATCCCAAGGTCTTTTCAGATGTTAAGATAACTCACTTTTATAAGAAGATTGAATCATCTCTTTTATTGGAACGTTTCTGCCCAGTTTCAATTTTAACTCTTTTGTCACAAATGTCACTACTGAGAAAAGAGAAGTGACATGACTTAGTGTGAAGAGCAGGGCTCTGGAGCAAGACTTGGATTTAAATTGTTGTTCTTACACTTATTGGCTTTAGGAGTTGGATAAGTTTTTTAACTTCCCTGGGCCTTGATTTCCTCATCTGTGAGAAAAACATGATATTACCTATAAGTAAGTGATGTTGCCATAAAATATTAAAAGTACCCAGCACAATTCCTGGCATAATGAAATAATTAACTATAGGGTAGTTTATTGATTAACTCACAAGTAATATCTTTAATCTATCCCTTTCTTTGGATGTGGTCATTGAGGAAAATGAGATCATCCCAATAATATTGATTAAACACAATTTAGTAACTACTATAACATGTTTTATAGAGTGGACATTTCTTACATGTTTTGAATAATTAAAATATAATAATCCCAATAATTCTGATAACTAGAATACAAGGAAAATAATGTTAGACTATGGTAAGACAGAAACATGCTGTTAGATGATTGGTCAATAGGAAAGCAGTTCTGGATAGTAGGCAGAATATTGTGGGCTAAATTTAATAAAATGCAAGTAGTTGGTAGAATTTTTCTTTTGCTGTGTAGGAATTCTCAAGTATCATATGTAATAGCATATGGGATTTGATACAAGAACAGAAGAAATGTGGAACTGTGAAAAAAATCAAAGTAAATCTGTACTTTGTAAATTTGGGCACCTAGAGGCATCTGGGCATCAGTGTCCTTGTGCCTGTAAAACAAATGTATTTTAATGTATCTCTGAGGTCCTTCCTTTTCTATCCTAATCTAATATTCTTCTAAAGTATATTATCTCTGCAAATAAAATTATTCATGTACACTAAGTTTCTTAAAAAGTAGTAGTGGGTGAATTATAAATTGTTATTTCAGGTGTCCATTAACCAAACTTATAAACATTTTTTAAAAGTTTTAAAAAATCTACAAAGACAATTGCAATATGCTATGTTGAATTACTCCTGTATTTTTTTTTAATAAAGTCATGATGGCACTATTAATATTTAATATGTGTAACAGGTTGATGTGCATAATAAAATTCAAAAAGCAGAAAGAAAAGTAGACCAGGCAGCATAAAAGAAGCTTTTATTGATGTTAATACCACATCTATTCTGTAAATAAGATATCACTTTTCGTATTTGTCAACCAACCATCTTTTATAAGAATTAGAGTCGTTTAGAATTTCTAAAAGGAAATCAAAGTTGTTGCTGGGCATTTAAAAGATATTTTTGTTAATGCTAATAAGTATTATATTATTTATCATTTTTAATAGAAAAAAGTGACATGTACTCATAAATGTGTTCATCATAGAGGTATTTACAACTATAGTTTTTTTTTGTGGGGGGGCACTAAAATTATATTTATTTTCCAGCAGAGCTTTACATAGAGAAAATGAAACGAATCAACAAGGCAACAAATGGTTGACCTGAGTGGCCCAGTCTTCATCGACAAAGCTATTTATTCATGCAGGTGTATAGTTGCATCTGCTCTCATGGTAAAATAGCACATCCATTCATTCATTTTATTCATTTAACAAGTATCTATGGAATGCCTAATATGTACCTGACATATTGGAAGTCATGGGGATATAATGAACAATCTCTTCTCATGGAACTTTTAGTCTAATGGGAAAAATAGCCAATTATAGAAATAACAGTGTGTGAAAGGAGGTGAATATAGGGTGCTATGAAATGAGCACAGAGATACCTAAAGAATCTGGTGTGCTTGGTTGCAGGGTAGGTTGGGATTTCATATCAGGAAAGGGTTTTCTGAGGAAGTGACAGACTGATATGAAGAATGGAGGGCACAATGAGGGGGAAAGAGTGTTGTAGGACAAGTCCCAGATATGATAGATGGCTGGAAGAGAGAAAAGTAAGTGAGAGAATGGCACATTCAAGGAAAGGGAGGTCAGTGTGGCTGGGATGTAAGGTATCCAATGTGAGTAGCAAGATACAAAGGATGCAGCCATAGGTGGGGGCCCAGTCATAAATATCAAATTGAAATACTATCTTAAGGGAAATAGGACTTTCCTTCCATCATTAACACTGGTCCCAAATCCCAGTTTGCCCTGACTTCTCACCCATTTCGTTTCTCTGATTTGAGCTCTCTCCTGTTTTCTGCCACACCCCCCTTTGCCCATCCTTATGCCTGTTCAGTAAAAACAGTGGTTTCACCTTTCACTAGCTGGATGACCTTCTCTGAAATGTAGTTTTCTCTTCTATAAAATGGTACCTATCTTACAGGGTTGTTTTGACAATTCAGTTAGACAAGAACTATAAAGTACTTAGCATATTACCCTGTAAGGGGTAGGTGCACTGTTTTCTGCTGAGGGCCACAGTCTCCCTATCTTCTTATCTTTTCTTGATGCTCTTCTCATACCTAACCTGCCAGTGACACTGATTCTGATACCTATCATCTCAACCAAGCGTCTGCAAGGTGGCAAGTCCACTGAACAGAGATTGGAGCAGGGGGCTTAATGGACCAGGAAAAACTCCTGGGGGGCAGAGAAAGGCAGAAGTACAGCTAATAGTAGGGAAATTTTAATAAACTCTGGCCTTTTTGTGTAGAAAAGTAGGAGAAGAGCCAATGTGAAGAGATTTCATGACTACATTAGTAACCTGCTATTAACCATTTTAATTGCATAAAACACTTTAGCATTTGAATTCCATCAATATAATAGCTTAACTTTCCTTTGTTAAGTATTCCATACGGCTGCCAGAATGATCAACCTAATACACAAATCCAACGGCACAACTCTCACATGGAGGCCCTGCGATAGCACCCTATTCAACTCAAGATGAGTGATTGTCCAAATTCTTACCTTAGTATGCAGGTCTCCCTTGACCTGGCACCTCAGTTCCTCCCCTGTCTTACCTTCCATCATTCCACTTTGTATTTTATACTCCAAGAATGTTAAAAATGCATGGGCCAGACTACTTCTTATACCTATGCTGCCTTCCCTGTCCTTCATTAAACTAATTGGCACATTGGCCTTGCTGGCTCCCCTCTGTGTTTTGAGGGTATCAGCCATGTTTCTGCTTTGGAGACTTGTACTTGTTACTCCTCTTTCTAGATGGCACCATCCATCTGTCTAAATGCTACTTATCTTCCAGGTCTGACTGTACATGCCACAACCTTTCCTAAAATCTCCAGTTAGATTTTATATTCTTGGTATCCACTCTCATATTGTCCCATATTTCTGCTTGCCACAATTCATAATTATACCCTGATTTGTATGATTATTTTCTCAGTGTCTGTCTCTTGACTAGACAGAAGCTCCATGAGGGAAGAGACTACGTCTACTTTTCTCATGTTTGTATACATAATATCTGGGACATATTCTGACACACTGAAAGAGCTTGATGGATTTAATTAACTCATTTACTCCTCAGACCAACTCAATGAAGTAAAATCCTCCACATCTTAAAAATGAGGCCTGTTTACATAACTGAGCAGTTTCATAGTGGGGATTCAAACCCAGATCTTTGTCACTGATGTCCATGCTCCTATCCACTATCATTGTCTCCTGGTTAAATCACTTCAAGGTTATTATTTAGTTAAAACATACTCTTGATACTATATTTTGGATTTTGTTCCTTCTCAACCTAAACATCTAATTAAATAAGAATAATGCACCCTCATAATGGTTTATCATTATGGTTAAAGTTATTCGTAATTAGTTGTAGATTTGTAGTTTTTTGGACACATATTCGTAGCCTATAAAAAAAAAAACTTTTAGAAATGAAATAAAAATGTATCGTATGAATCACACCAGTCATCTGTTAATACATCTGTAGTAAATAGTCTTTCCTGCCAAACCCGATTACCAGGATGTTATTCACAACATCAACCCTTTTTGACACTGTGAGTAAAAGATACATGTGCTGTGAGTTTGAGAGGATTATCCTTTATGAGACTTTTAGGTAAATCTTACTTTATGAGACAAGTGCGGGTTTGCAAAGGAAACAAGTACAAATCAAAATTTGCAAACCAAATAATATTTAAACACATTTATTATGCTCAAAAATTTTTTAAATTGCATAACTGTCTTTATAAAGTACAAAAGAATTCATCACTTCTCTTTATTATTTACCCATTATTTCATCTGAATGTTCATAGTAAGATTATCTTAAAGCAGATTACCAATGATGAACTTGCCTGAGAGCTGTCTCATTGCACGTATGTATGTTTCACCAAAGACAATTTGGGAATATGCATTGGACCAAGGTTCAGAAATTAAAGTTATAGACGTGGGTTTGCCATTTATTATATTAGTAAACTTAGTCAATTCAGTTTACTCTCCCTGAGTGTTATCTTCTCAAGTCTGAAATGGGGATAATGATACTGGCTTATGAGTACTTCCTTCACAGGATTATTGTACAGGATCAAATGAGTTGATTTTAAAAATATAAAATACTGTATACATGGACAGGATCACTAAAATTATTGAAAGCAGGAAATCCTAGAGGAAACAGATCTTTTATTACCATTAGCATTACTGTATGTTGGAAAAAATGAGAGCTGTATCTATATATGTGTTAGGACTAATTTTATGTTAATTACAGTGACCCAAACAAATTGGCCTGACAGGTCTGGGATCCCTCAGAGAACTGGGTACTAGGCATTTGGACAGCAGCTGGCATCCACAACTGAATTTGGCTTAGAGTGGCTGCATAGTACAGGGTTTGAAAGCATAGTCTTTGGAGTCAGACAGGTTCTTGCTGGAGTCCTAGGTCTGCCAGTTATTAGTTCTCTTGTCTGGGCCAAATTATGTAACCTAAATCTCAGTTTCCTTATTTGTAAAATGAGATAATAATAAGCACTTCGAGGGGTTGTTGTGAGTATTAAATACAATATTCATTGCCTCCACAAGTATTTACTGAGTGCACACATGTTCCAGACAGTACTGTGAGCAGTAGAGATATAACAGTGAATAAATCAGACAAGGTCCCTGCCCTCATGGAACTTACATTATAGAGTGAAGAGACTGGCTATTAATAGGCACACAGATAATAAATATAATGATAGCAATAACTGCTATAATTTAAAAAGCTAAGAAACACAATATAGAAAGATGGATGAGTATAAAAAGCAACAGGGGCTATATTAGATAGGGTGGACAGAGACGTTCTCTCTGAAAAAGTTCTGGGAACTTGAAAGGACCAGCTTTGTGAAGATCTTGGGGAAGAACATTCTAGACAAAAGGAACAGCTAGTGCAAATATATACATAGGGCTTAGTAGAGCGGCTATACATAATGTAGAGTCACCAAATAGCTGTGAATGTTTCTGTTTCTCTTCATTTTCCTCTTTCATTTTCTCTTATTTAGGGAATCTGACATTTATGGATAAATTTCATAGTAGAATCATTAACTCAATTAGCTGGTTACCACTCTAGTTGTCAAACTTCTATTATGTAGTCATGGTGATAGGAATTTCCTCTGGCTTTAGTGAATGTTTCCCAGGCTTATAGATATTTACTGGTGAGAGAAAGAGACCAAATATTTTAGTCTTTTCTTCTAGTGTGCATTCAAAATTAGTACCAGATTTGAAATCCTATGAAAATACTCTCCCCCCAAATACCTCTATTCTAATACTCCTACACACACGTATCCATTTCTTTGGATCTAAGTAATTCAGTTCTTGAACTAAACTTTCAAGAGACAACAGGTTTTGTGAAAAAATGGTTTGACAGTAAATGAATAAATTCTTAGAATTTAGAATTCTATTTACCCATTAAGTAATTATAAGTCAAAAGTTCCAGGAAAATATCCACTCTGCAGAGCCCTCTGAGCATAAATCATTCTACTACTCTATTCTCTGCTCATTGGATAGTATGCTACTCTCAGTTGTTATGGTTAGATAAATGGGAGTTGTTCTATCTTACTACAATGCCATTTCCCAGTTGTTATGGCTAGAAAAGTGGGAATTGATCTCGGTTCTTATTTTTCCCTAAATTTCAATTTGTCCCAATTCCCCATTCACTCTTTGTAACTTCCCCATCCTTTCACTCCTATACTTTTCCATGCTGTTAACTGCGACCTTCCTTATAAAATAAAAATATACATACAATCCTAATCTCCCAATTCGTCCTACCCTCCCCTTCCCCTGCTGTGTCCACATGTCCATTCTCTGCATCTGTGTCTCTATTCCTGCCCTGCAAATAGGTTCATCTGTACCATTGAAATATATACAGTACCATGTGTAAAATAGATAGCTACTGGGAACCTGCTGTATAGCACAGGGAGCTCTTCAGGAGTTCCCCGTTCCCTACTTCCCCATTATTCAAAGTGTGGTCTGTTGATCTGTTACAATGGCATCCCTTCAGAGCTTGTTGGAAATGCAGAATCTTGAGCTCCATGCTAGAATTACTGAGTCAGAACCTGTATTTTAGCAAGATGCCTAGATGATTTGTATTCTTAATTGCTTTTGCACACATAGATTTAAGAAGCACTGGCCTATAGGAAGATAAAGTTTGCATAGCTTAACCTCACATACCTGGCTCTCTATGCTCTGGCCCTCATCTAACTTTCCTATCTCAGATCCCATCACCCTTCATGCCTTAGCTTGAACCATAGTCAATTATATTTGGTTCCCCAAACAATCTGAATTCCATTCTCCTGTTTCTATGTACCTGCTTTTCTTTGTGTCTAGAATGCCTTTCAACTCTCTAACCTGATGCTTACTTAATGAGCTTCTTTTTAGCCTTTAAGACTCAGCTCAAATGCAGATTCCTCTGTAAATATTTACCTTGATACTGCCCTACTGAACTGAGCTAGCCACTCTTCATGTCCTCAGTACAATGTCTGTATCTGTATAATAGCCAACATCTAGTTGTACAATTAGTTTTTACAAATGCCTATCTTTTGCTAGAATGTGAAGTCTTTGAAGATGGTAGGGAAGTTATTAATCATATTTATAGCCAACCACCTAGTATGGTGCTGACAGGTATACCATAAATGTTGATTGATTCTTTCATTTAACACACAATTGGTAGACACTGCATTGCTACGTAAATGAACAAGTGGATGAGACACTTCTTTCCTGCAACTTACACAAATGTATGTGAATATTTATATGTATATGTATATATACATATGTACGTGTGTGTATAACATGCACTTCACAGGAAATACTTGTAAAAGGTATCTTTGTATTCTGATGGATAAACTATTCAGTTGACAGACAGGCAATTGGTGAACTTCTCTGTGAATGGTTGCTGGGCCTGAAATGATACTTGAAATGTCATTTTAGTATAAAAGAAATGGACTAAAAGAGATAAAAGTCCTCACACACTCCAAAAAGAGTAGCAACTGGATCACATCTATGATAAACCTACTTATAACGATCAACTTTTAAACCTCTAAAATTAAAATATAAAAATTCTTGTAAGTCAATAGCACATTTTTATTAAACAAAAGCTAAAACAGCCAGATCAGGTTTTCAGTTTGATAAAACAATGCTAACTTATGTCTGTTTAACTTCTCAGAGATTTTCTATAGTATGATACTTAACCTAGTTTTGGGGGAAAATTATTTGATTTTATAATATGTATATGTTTACCATAAATATAGAGGTATAATTTTAAATTATATAGTATATTTTTAGCATAAAAACATTAAAATTTGTCTGAAACCTATATAATAGGAGATTTTAAAATGGATTTATTGTCCTAAATTATTAGTTCATGAAATAATTGAAGAAATAATAAAGGTGTTTTCTTTTTTTTTCCCAAAGCAGGATGCATTATATTGCACTCAGCTTTCACGATACAAACTTGTCTAGGAAGGGAATGTGACTTCACAGCAATTCTGCTTTTTTTTTTTTTTAAACATTGCTTTGCATTTTAGAGAACAAAGTGTACCAGTACCATTGAATAGTTTCACCTCAAGTAACCTCCAAAAAGAACTTAAAAAAACTATAATAATGATTATTGCTATACAGATGACATCAGTGCTATGCAAAAGGAGCCCTGAATAGGTGTTCTGTTATCCTGTGGCTGACATCTGAGTTAAAATTTTTAGTCACTTTCAAATATTTCCTTAAAATTATTCTGATAACCCTAGACAGAAACACCACAGAATAATCAAATATACCACTTTCCCATGTAGCTATATGGGTGACAATAGAGAGTCTCCCTGAAGACAACTTCCACATATTAAAAATTCCAAAAGTCAAATTTTAACATATGAATCATACCATTTATTATCCATATCAGCAAGAATTGTGGTGTTCCCTAAAACACAGTTCAAAAAGTATTAAAACAAAACTTACCTCTCCTATATTTCATGTTTTCACAAAGAGATATATAATTTATCATGCTGTATTTATGGTATCCCCAAATAACATAAATTACTTATTTTCAAATATGGTTCTAATTAGAAAATGTGAAGAGGAATTCTGGATATTCTTGCTGATAAAAAGTATTTGAAAATCATTTGCTAAAGATGCCATAAATAAAAACATATTTTTAGCAAAAAAGAAATTCTCCCTCCCTTGTCTTTGTATGAGCCTTCTAGGATTTCAAGCTACAGTGCTTTCTTGCTAGTCCTTTAAAATAAAACTGTTCTGAATTAATACACATGTAATGTACTTAGCAATCTGAAGTTCTATTTAAATTGAGGACAGGTCTAATTGCTAGTTCTTCCTGGCTGACTGCTTGATGTTGGCTATGGCGCCTGATCTGCAAAAGCCTGCACACTCTTTCATTGATTAACATTTGTCCAAAAACATATATTCATAGGTGTCAGGAAGACAAGGCACATACAAAAACAGTACCAATCTAACCCCCTTTCTTTGTGTTAGGCTTTGCCGGAATTTTTAATATCTGAGAAGAATCTCTGACAAGAGAGAACTATGTACATTTAAAGTGATGGCATTCCGAGGATATTTTTCAGAAAACACTGTCCAATGTATATGCAATTTTCAGAAACTCAAGAAGATTATAAGAACAAATTGATATGAATTGCATATTTAATAGGTTGTACTTATATCTTATCAAAAGCTCAACTTTTTTAATCCTTTATTCTTTGGAAATATGGTAATTGTCCCCTTTCCCATGTAGTTAATTATAAATTTCAGGAAGAATTAAGTCGGCTAAAACTCTGTACTATTTTTTCTTTGTCTCTATGGTAGCAGTGAAAATAGAAATGAATTGCTTTGATCTTGTTTCTGAACGGCATTTCTTTCCTCAAAGGATGGACCTTATTTGGCAGACCTGAAATTTTAGGTATTTTTCATTAGCTGTTTATTCAAAAGAGGTATTTTTTACAGATGAATTTTAAAAAGTGTCAGGAAGAAAACTGTATCTTATTTTAAAAATCACAACCTCTGTTTCCATAAGAGTTAGTAGTTTATGATATAATAGATAAGATCTGCCAGTGAAGAATATTCATTGACTGCAGTAGTGGATAATGGCCAAAGTTTCTTTCTTGCAAGGAGAAAAGTACACTTGTAGTTCATTTCTCTTGTTTCATCTTGTTATGTCAGTGGGATGCAGTGACAGCATGCAAATATCAATGGCATTTAAAGTATTTTACAAGAATATGTTTCTGGTTTTTTTTTTATCTTTTATTTAGAGGCTTAAATTACTCTATTGCATCTAACTCTACATAACAGTAATTCAACTTTGGAGATTTCTGGAGCTTCAGAGAATATTGGGACATGCTTCCACAAAAAGCTAAAGTACGATAATATATTTCTTAGAAATATTTACAGACCAATTATTTCAAGTATGTGATCCCAGACTACACAGTCAATTCTGGCTCCCAAATTTAGTCATCCTAAAACTGTTGCAGTATTTCAGATGTTCTTTCCAACTTAGATTTAAAACCTAGATTTAAAATTCCTGATGTTTGCGAAGTACTTTCTTGTACTTTTTCTCATTTAATTTTCATAGTGAACGTGTGAGATAAATAGTATTATTTTATACTCAGAGGTGAGAAAATAGGCTTAGAGAAGTTAAGTGGGATAGGAGAAAAATCCCTGGTTTGTAAGATAAATATTAATATTTATATAATATAAATATACTTATTATGATTAGAATGTATGTTGGACCCTGGGCTAAATATATTACTGTATTATCTTGTATAATCCTTCTAATAATCCTCTAAACTGGGTATTATTCTCTCCACTTTATGGATGAGAAAACTGAAACTCACTGAGACTAAGAAACTTGTTCACAGATCTAGAAAGTGAAAAATCTAGCATTCTAGCACAGGTCCAATGGATTCCTCATTGTTTTAAACATTTTCCTCCACCACCTTTCAGGGTTAATGTAACGATAGAATGAGCTAACAACTCATGTCAAGTGCCTGGCATCTAATAGGTGCTCAATAAATGTTATTTCATTATACACCTAGGAAATGCCTCTCTCCATTGATACTGTAAAATAAGTTACAACAGTGACTCTCATGTGTAATAAATATTTAAATGTGGCCTGCTTTGAGCATTCAGAGCTTATGTAACTCATCATAGTTAATTAATCCAGGAAGTCAGATGGTTAGAAAATGTTTTAACATAGAGTGTTAATCCTCTTATGTACTAGTTAGCCACAGATTGCACCTCTGCGAACCTGGGCAAATGGCTGCCTGGAGTCACAAGAGATTTTGGAACGCATGATCGTGACTCAGCATCACCTTCACTGTCCGCTGAAAAACCTTCTTTCTCAGCATCCTGCGGAGAATGGGTCAGCAGCAGTTTCCTCATTTACAGAAGAGCCAAATGCATGATTCCCCAGCACGATGTCAATCTTAGTAAGGATTTCCTCAGAAACAAATTAGGCCAACTCATTTTAAACATCTTTGAAACCTGAGAAAATAAAAGGAAACAAGTAGGAAGATAAGCCCAGGAAAGGATAAAGTTGTGTATTGAGGAACTGTGAGGAATTATGCCCAAAAGGTAATGAGAAAGGTTAATACTGACCATGAGTGTGTTTAGCATCTGTAATATACTTTGAACAAGCAGGATAGAAGCCACCTTATTTGGGGCTCCCCATTGTTTATTTAAAACTTCTTTTTTTAATTGAAGTATAGTTCATGTACGATATTAGATGTTATAGGTGTACAATATAGTCATTCACAATTTTTAAAGGTTATACTCCACTTATAGTTTTTATAAAATATTAGCTATATTCTCTGTGTTGTACAATATATCCTTGTAACTTATTTTATACATAATAGTTTATTTAAAGCTTCTTAGTGTCAGTAATACCTACCCTGCTCTCTAGATGAAAACTCAGGCCGTCCTGTGACTTTCCATGAATTTCCAGTCACTTGCAAAGAATTAAAAGTCCTACAGTCACTTAAAATCACAAATACAGTCTCAATTAAGTAATTAAAATTGTCCAGTCTCAAATATTAATCAAAACTCTGTACACTTTTCCTGATTAAATACTCTCTCTTCCCTACTATGGGATCTTCAGATAGGATGTCTGTTTTGGGGGAATGCTTTGGGGATAGGCTTCTTTCTTCTTTTTTGTCATTTGCTAGTTGGTTATTTATTCCTCCAGGTGTGGAGCATGATAGGGAAATAAAAAAAGGAGAGCAGAAAGTCCTTATTAGACTGGGATTGTCATATTTTTTGCTCTCTGAGCCTGACATATAATGATAATAATAACAAAACAAAGAAAATATCTGATGCTTACATTAATGTTGATTATGTCTAGAAATAATTCTAAGCACTTGTATTAATTCCTTTAATCTTCATAACTGAGACAAAGAGAGGTTAAGCAACTTGCCCAGGGTCATCATTGTTGTGGGTCTTAGGCAGTTTCTCTTTCTGGGCCTCTCTGACTAAATCTCCTGTAATGTGGATGATGCATTTCTTCAGCCCCAAGTTTTACAGCAGTCCACTCCACACAGAGGCTTGTCTTGGCAGGCATTGTAATGGCTCCAGGATGGCTCTTTTGTCCTTACAAGCTCTGAACATGCAGACTGGCCCAGATGAAGCCACCTGTCCTGAGGCAATGACCAGCTTGCCATGTTATCTTACTTGATAAACTTTTCAGGGGCGAGTCAGATCCCAGTATACTCACCTCTTAAATCCAAGGGACTTATATTAAGCTTTAGGTATACACTCATTGATGCCTCTTTCACTAATCTTAGGTGAAAAGTTAGACCCCTCCTAGCCCCTTTCCAAAGAAATCCCTTCTCTTTGTAAATCTCCAACCAGCTAACCCTTGTATATCCTCATTATCGATAAGGGTTTAGAGACCTGAAAGTGGTTCTTGGTAATTTCCTTTGAAAATTATAGCACCTCCTTTGGAATCTCATTTTTATCGTATCTTGGTGTCTTAGACAGGGCTTCCAATATATTACCTTGTACATATATTTCTAACTGTAGTGTACTTTGGTACCTGGCAAAATATGATTTTCTCCTTTTAACAACTTACTCTGAAATTACACGTCTTTACGGCAAATTAGGAAACTAATTGGATGAAAACCTTTATTTGCCTAAGGGCAATTATTTATACACATATGTGTGTACACAAACATATATGTATGTATGTATATATGCACACATTATATGTCTATATATATACACATTGTATATCTGTATATATGAAATTGATGATTTGGAGGCATGCTGGGAGTTGTTTTTCTTTTTTTTTTTCAAATTTTTGGAAAATTACCTTAATTCTTGATGTGCTGAAGCGTATGTTTGACTAGAAGTCAGAAAATGTGTTTTCTAGTAATTTTAGTAAGCATTAACTCATAGATATTAATGTTTATAATAATCCTTTAAATATAATTATTCATTACATTTATAAAAGTACTTTACATCTTACAGTGTATTTGCAGATACATTGTTATAGTCATTTTCGTTCTGCCATGCCACTTAGTTTTGCCCCTTGTACATCATGTTTTAATCTCTTTTTCTTCATCTGTCAAACACCTGAGAGTTTTAGAAAAGATGGGAAAGACAACTTAAGTGCTTTTCCAGAGACTAAACTCAGGAGAGCCTTTTGAGTTTTTTAATAGGATCAGGACTGGATCCCTCCAGGTCCACTCCCTGGCAGGACTCCCTGCTGTCCATGCGCTGTGAAGTAGAAATAAATGAGGGGAAAGGCCGAAGTCAGCTTTCTCTGTAGCGTAGAATCATACTTTCCCCTCATTCCCAGGTTTCTGTGGCCCAAAATCAAGAGGTTTCCTTACCAAGTCCAAGAATACCTTGATTCACTATCAGATGGTGCATGGTGCACCTTTACCTGGAAGGCCCTCTACTCACCCTTTCCCTCCTAAAAGCTTTATTGGAAAACCGAAGTGTCTTCTCTATAAAACGTTTCCTGATTTATCCAGTCAGAGTTCAACATTCTTGCCTTTGGCCTCAGTTTCCCTGCACAGTTTTCTATGGCCCTTGCTCATCCCTTACTCCTGACCCCAAAATGGATGAGTTGGATCTTTTTGATCTGTCCATGTCACGTTTTATGTATACCATATTATTAATGTTGCTTTATAATTGCATGTTTATTGGTTTGTCTTTTTCCTTGGACTGGGAACTTCTTTAGACAGAGACTGAGTCTTGATATATCCTTATTTCTAATACAACAGCTAGCACTTACTAATTTCTCAATGAATGTTTGTTGACCGAATAAATGAATGAATGGTCTAGTTTTTAATCCTATTTTATTTCATTTTTTTAATTTTTTTATTTTTTAAACATTATTTATTTATTTATTTATTTTTGGCTGTGTTGGGTCTTCGTTTCTGTGCGAGGGCTTTCTCTAGTTGCGGCGAGTGGGGGCCACTCTTCATCGCGGTGCGCGGGCCTCTCACTGTCGCGGCCTCTCTTGTTGCGGAGCACAGGCTCCACACGCGCAGGCTCAGTAGTTGTGGCTCACGGGCCTAGTTGCTCCGCGGCATGTGGGATCTTCCCAGACCAGGGCTCGAATCCGTGTTCCCTGCATTAGCAGGCAGATTCTCAACCACTGCGCCACCAGGGAAGCCCTTTAATCCTATTTTAAATGTAACGTGTTGCATTGTATCTCCTAAAAGGTTGGGAGCTCTTTAAGAGAAAGGATTTTAATTTTTATATCTCTAAATTTTATATCTCTATATATACCTAGCATGGTACCTTCTATGTAATACATGTTTGATAAATGAATAGCTGAATAAATGAATGAATGAATATGTATATAGCACTATCATGTGATACTTCTCAACCCAGAAAAAACTTCTATGATTATGAGAATCATTTTATTGTGAACAGTACAACAGAAGCTTTTAGTTTTTTCTCTGCTTTCAGAAGAACATGCTATTTTGAATGAAACATTTAGGTCAAAATTTTATTTGGATGAATCATTTCTCACCCTGCCACACACAAACTTGTTCTGAGGATTAAATAATGAAAATGTCTATATAGGCATTGGTAAACTCCAAAGCGCTCTAACAGATGTAAGTCCCTGATACACAAAAAATTTCTACTCTCTCTGGGGATGGGACAGGTTGAGCAGAAAATCTTTAGAGTTTTCTTTGTCAAGTGTTTGTCACTATTAAAATTCTTTGTAGTTACATATTTACATAATCAATCTGAGATTTAATTGTCCAGCATATTTAGCTCATTTGCTCAGGATATTCTGGAATGAAATATGTCAAGATGTTAAAGTTGGAAAAAGACCATCAAGGAAGATGAGAGACTTGGAGACATCAATCTATCTAAATAGCGTAGTATTTTGAAAAGACCAAAACCCACTGATAGTTTTGTCTCTTAATATAACATGTTTTTCAAGGTTAGCGTTTCAGATCCTGAATCCAGATCAAGTCACATATCAACAATCTAGAGGTATAAATATTTAGGGTAGATGGATGAGAGAGAGAAGGGGAAGTGAAATCTGTCTTTAGGGTAATTTTTCACCAACTTCTATCTTAAACTTGGAGAGATAGGCTGGCTCTTGAGGGAATTCTAATGTTCCCTCTTGATTTTTGGCCTAAGAATTAACTTAAAAATAGACTAGAGAGTGTCCTTTCCCCTAGTTTTCATACTGGTCCTTGCTGGCCTTCTAAAGGCTGGGGACCTGCGAAGGAGGCAGTAACCCCAAACTCTGTCATGGTGCCCACATTAAATATTGGAGAGAAAAAATACTAAAAAAGGAGAAGGAAAAATTCTAGGAAAAAGAGAAATTTTACTTCCACTGCTGTGACAATTCCCTTGACGTATGTTAGATTTTGTCTTCTTTAGAAGTAGAGTGAAATGATAGGTAAAACCTGAGGTTGGGGTTTTCAGTAACCACACTTCAGTGGAAAGCTCTTGTGAGATTATCTGGTCCAGCAGTTCTTAACTTTTATTACCATGCAAACTCACAGAGATATAACCATACCCTATGGTAACAGTAGATCAGAATGGCAGGGATATTCAACTGGAAGGTGTACCCCTTCGGAGGAGGAAACATATTAAATTATTGGGAGGAATATAGGTTGGTATATGAGGGGATCAAATAAACCCCTCTCATTTTATACATGAGAAAAATGAGGTTTAAAGTGTTAAAGTAACTTTCCCAAAGTTCCACAGATAGATTAATGGGGACACTAGGTAGATTAATGGGGACAATACTGAAATCTAAGATCCTAATTTCTATTCCAGTCTTATTTTTTTCTAGTCACACACGGTGGATTACCAAATAATACATGTTTTCACGGCATCTGTCTTCAGTAGGCCTTTTTATGTTTCTGGCCCTGTGTAATCATATAGTTAATCTTCTTGATTAAAACACTAATGGGAAGCCTTTAGTATCTAAAACTCAGGTAATAGTGGGACAGGAGACTCACACAGATTCCCATCTTTCTTTACTCCATGGTATATATCCATAGAAGTTTAAACACTACTTATTTATGCCCCCCATCACATTTTATGCGTACTTATATTCCTCCACCTAAGCACAGCTCACTTATTTATTGAATTTTCCTTCTTTACCATATGCTCCATAAAGATATATAGTATCTAGATGTAAAACAAGCTTATTATTACTACCCTCTACTAACATAACAATTATGAATTATTACAAAGGACACATTCCTCACCATTAACATTGTTTGGTATGACTTATCATAATTAAAAATAATAATAACTAGCATTTTAATAATGCTTTCAAATTTCAAAAGGCTTATCTTCACATGTAGATAAATTATATTTATCTGGCTTAAGCTATCAGAAAAGAACAATAAAAGTGTCCTTTTACTTTGTGTGTTCTTTTTCATAACATCCTTGCAAATTGTGGTAATTATCTGAAGCAAATCTTTATCATCTGATAGAAGTCCTGTGAATTAGGTGAGATACCAACACTGTTCTACAGATGTGACTCCCAAGCAGGCACTTGGCTGAGCTTAGCTTGAAATTGTGGTCATCTGACACCAGTCCAGTGCACCTTATGTACCCTGTTGGTACCGTATGTCATGTTTTGATTTAAACAAGAAAACTGAGCATGGAGATTGATGATCTTAGTGTATTTTTATGGTGACTCTATCAATAATCCCTCAAACAGCACTTCAGAGTTTAGTGATGCCTTAAAAATATATCACCTAAATAAAGGTTTCTCTAAAAGGCTTACAAATCACAAAATAGGATTCTTAGCACAAGTACTGAATTCAGTACTTTATTGCAGTTAAGTTAGACATGTTAGGATCGTTGATAAGATGAAATCATGTTAGTTGATGACATGTCTTAAGCCCCATTAAACAGAAAATGAAAAATACCAGTTTCTCATAGAAGGAGCATGCATGGGCTGCAGAGTCAGTCAAATTCTTGCTGCAATCCCAGTCAGGCTGCTTTCTTGTAGGGTAACTTATAGATGAGCTTCTTACCCTCTGTGAGCCTCAGTTTTCTCTCCTGTAATGGGCATAGCAACACATCTATCCATATTTGTTATAGCAACTAGTGATAATGTACTGAGTCTAGAATAACCATTCGCATATTTTGTAGCTCAGTAAATCACAGCTGTGGTTTATATGATTATTTATTAACATTATTTGTAGTATTTATATAATTGAGTGTAAAATAAGTAAAGATAAAAGATGTTGTATTAGAATCACCTCCTCCCCTTTTAGCACTAATCAGAACTCTTAAAGGAAAGCACTTCATTCTCTCTAAAAGGCCAATTAGAATTGAATTTATTGGAGTTACAACAAAAGAATATGTTAGCTCGAGATACATTTCTTATGTGAAAAGAAGTGCCTGGCAAATTGTTTAGAATGTTAGATCTCTGTGCTCCTTGTTTCATTTCTTTGCACCTCAGTTTCTGATGTGACAGGAAAGGCCTCTAAAATCTTTCCTGTACAACTCTACATTCTGGGATTCTATGAAATGCCCTAGAGAGAATCATCACCACAAGCTTACGATCTGGAAGGGGAGACAAGTAAACAAGTCTTTCTGTACCTTGACTCAAGAGATTTCACAGGGGTACAGCATGTATTGGTGTCCTCTGGGAGCCTGGAGGAGAGACCAGTTCTGCTTCTAGGTTAGGAGGATTCTCAGGTGGTTCCCACCGGGACCTGAAAGGCCAGTTGCTGAGGAAGCCTGGTTCCAAAAACCTAGGCCTTAGCGAAATACAAAAACCAAAGAATAATTTCTTGTGCCTTGATAAGAGTAGAAATGACATACCTAGTTTCTTTTAGCACTGCACCAAAAAATTATTCTCAAAGACTTCTCCTATACTTGTAAATATGGTAATAAACACACTGATGATAAACATATCAGCTGGTGTAGATTGCTGCACGTCATATGTAGAACATAACATATTTTTTACTTATTTGCAGCAAAACCAAGGCAAGTGCCCAGCCCAGAATTGTTCAGTGGAAGCCCCTGCTTGGATGCCTGTTCACCACTGTACTGTAAGTTTATTTGATTATTCTAAGATTGGCAAGATTAAAGGATAATTATTTTTATACTTTGGAACAACCTTAGTGGAATGGGCTAGAATACTCCCTGAAATTCTAGAGTAGAGCAAACATTTTGAAAGGAGAAAGAATATCTTCTCAGAAAGCTCTACATTATAAGAAGCACCGGTGATTAGGGATTACATGTATTTCTTTTTTGGAGTGAGAGTAACTTGTAAAGGATTTGTCTAAATGGGTTATTGATGGTTTAGAATTGAATACTCTTTAAAATGAATGTGTTTGCACATATATTTTTCTCAATAGCTGCATATTCAGCAATACTTGATTTTAGATGCCTTAGAGAAGGATTCTTTCTCTTCTTCCATTGTTGTGTTGACTGTTTAATAGTGATGAGTACACAGGTTTGCAATTTTCAAGTCTTCCTGGTATAATAATAGCCTCTGCATTTGTGTGAAATCTTCCATCAGAGAATTTTCAAGTGCTTTAGAAACAAACAGGTACTATGTCATCATTCCTCTGTTGTAAATGGGAAACTTAAATGCAAAGGAAGTAAGAATAGTGCATCAGTTGTAAGGTTGGGAATAGATTCTGGTTGCCCTGACTGTCCTTCATGAACTCATTCCACGACGCTGTGCTCTGAATAAGTGAAGAAAGTGGCTTGATTGTATGATATAGTTTTATATACACATTGCCTGATAGAAATGACAGTGGTTCCTCTGGGAACCGTGTGTGCTGTAACTGAGGGTTTGCCTGTCATGAAATAATTTGTGTGTGATGAGGACAAAAAGTTCGAAAGTTACTTTTGAGGCATTCCCCTCATTTGACCTACCTTGCAGGCAGTATAAAGTGATATGTGGAGTGCTTTAAATATCCTCATCTATTATTGAGGTACAGGCTTCTGAAAGGTGCAGCTGGACTCTCATAGCATGACTTATGACTGTGTTAAAAGGCAGTAGGCCTGGAGGAGCCTACTTTTCACTCAGATTGTGTGAGAGAATGAAGCCTCTTTCCTTGATTTCCGTTTATCTGTGGAAGATGAGAAGGTGGGATCACCTTTAATGAAGGAGCGATGATCATGCTAAATTTTGGAGGCATTCCTGCAGTGCAGAGGCAGCTCAGCTTGCTGGAGACATGGAGTATTAAAATGTCACACTTTTGTGAGCAGGTGGTCAGAGGGGAGCACCTACTTAGGGACTCTGCTGATGCCAGAGAAAGGATGAGTTTTAATAATTCTATTTCTTCATCAATCACTCCTTTTATTGTATCCCTAGTGATATTATCTCACAGTTACTGATTTATAATGCCTATTTCTCCAAGAAGACCATGTGCTCTTCAGGGTCCTAGTATACCTACACCTAGGTAAATCCCTGAGTACACGGTAGAAGCTCTGTGAGTGTATATTTAATAAATGAACCTTCAATCTGTTGATTTCCTCTTTATAATAAGTTTTAATAAATTATTTTGTAACTCACATTTCTTGCTGAATAGGAATAAATATATTTTTACTTTCTTAGTTGGGTGGTTTCCATTTCTCACCTTCAAGTGTCCTTTTATACTTTCTCCTTCAGAGTACCATTGAATATGCGTTTTGAGGAATTTTGTTTTCAAATTCCTTTGCCATTTACTTAAAAGTAATACATATCCCAGTGGGGCAAGCACTTTCTGGAGGAATTGCACAACCCATAATGATTCTGCTTTCTCTGTCAGTAACCCCAGTCTACAAAAGTAGGCTCCTACTGGCCATGTTTGGGATCTGTGAGTCTGTGCCTGGCCATGACTGACTGGTCCAAGAGGTAAATATCTGATCCCAGGTGAGCCTGTTGGGTTCTCTCTCCTGGGTATTTGAAATTTGTACCAGAGAGATATCAAACTGGTAGCCATCAGTATTGAATCATATGAATGACAATAGTTTGGAAAATATTCTATGAACCTCAGTTGCTGAGATTCCTTGAGTTGCCGAGATTCCTTGAGTTGCTGAGATTCCTTGAGTTGCCGTATATCTGCCCTTTAAGGTTTAGCTTGCTCAGATCTCTCTTTAATTTTGTGAGAAGGGCTCAATAACCTGCTGATAAGTTACATTCTTTTTCCTTAAGTTATCTAGATTTTGTTTTATTTTGTTTGTTTGGGGGAATTTATTGCTCTTTGATTTATTTGCAGCCAAAAAGTAAACTCCCTTAACTAACATCTCCTGGTCTGCAACATTTATGGAGCTCCCACCAGTATTGATGTAATGAGTAGTTGTCTCAGACAGAAAGAACTCAGAACTGTGGGATTTTGATAATTTATAATAGTCCATTCATTTCAAATATCTGGTTATATATAACACTTGGGCACATAAAAATGAGCAAAGAATAATTTGGTAATGACTTAACTCACATTATAAAATGAGAAATATGTCTAGTTAACAATACAGTAATAAAAGCATATTTACATAACAAAAGCTATATACAATATGTGAAGTAGTTCTGGTATTAATTTCCATTTTCTCATCTCTCAGGAAATAGACACAATCTTAGCCTCCTGCGTTTAAGAGAATGTCTTGTCCGTCTCAAACCCTCTATGGGCTGAAGCAGGTTATAAATTAATTAATACATACTTACATTCAAAATAAATGGATAATTTCTGTTATCTTTGTGCATTTTTAAATTCACTTGATTCTTTCCTACACTTCTCTCCCCGCTGCCCTATTCTTTCTTGGTGTTTTGCTCTGGAGTAATTGTATCCTTATAGCTAGGCTTTGTTACTTTATTCAAAACAGTCCTGGTCTTTGTGTGTGCTTTTGCCTCCAGGTTCATTTTAAGTGCAGAGGTTTTATCATTGGTTCTTCCAAGAAACTTTCTCTCTCCAAATTGTTTTGCAAATGCCTGTCAACAGCTACATATTGCCTTGAAAATGACTTCTATTACTACTTGATCACTCTCCTCTTGGATGCTCTCTTTTTTTGGCACTCCACATCTCTGTAATAATGGGACCAAGAAGTGTTTTTAAAGACTTTTCCTTTTAGTCAGAATTACAATGTACAGATTGGGATTCAAGCTGAATAGAAAATTTACCTCCAGCAATTATACAGAAACATAGGCATATTTATACTTTGTGAATAATTATAAGTGAAATATCTTCCCTAGTGAGAAGTGTGACAGTTTTGTTTATTTATCTTTCCTTGTATGGCTGCATTAAGCATTAGAATGATACCCTTCCTCACCTCTACACTTTACATTTAATTGGGTTGTATGCTCATTGGTTTGTACGATCACGAGTATGAACACAGTGGTTACCTGAACCCCTGCCACTTAGAAACAAATGAGAAGAGACCCACAGGTTCTGGGACTCAGGTGAAGACAGGCAGATCTCTGAATCTGGAGTGAACTAGGCTAAGAATTAGTTCCTGTCAGCTGGAAATAAAGAACCTTAGATTTGACCAGCTGCAGGAGGCTTGAGCGGCTGCTGCATTTCAGGGCAGGTCTCTGGACCACTCAGTATGACTATGGCCTATGAGTGGATTTGGTCACTTTGAGGAATGTCCCCAAACACAATCCTTAGTTATTAAGCATTACTCAGAAATGGCTGTAATGTATAATTTTATTGATTAGACATATGCTATATAAATACACATGATTTGTCTAGAATAATTGCTTTGTTTCTCTTTATGTTTGCACACCCCTTAGTTCCTGGAAATTTAAAAATAATGTAATGAGAGGAGTTTCTAAAAGCTAAGTTGAAAAAAAAAATCCCTGCTATTATGGAGCTTATCATGGATATTGTTATTTCTGCATATCTCTATTGTTATGTAGTATTCACCCATAAATAGATATGGGAAATATTTTTAAAAATCATATAAGCATTTGTAAATAAGAACACTGTACTCTGAATACATCAACTCTCATTTACTCATTCAAGAAGCATTTACTGAGCATATTTTGTAAGTTGTAACTGACCCTTTGATTCCTCGGGATAGAGCAGGGAACGATACATGCATATAATCATTATACTGTGTAATACATGCTATATAGTGGTCTGTACAAAAAGCTATAACTTTTCAGAATGGAGATTTGCCTCAAGATGGATTTTGGAAGACAGAATATGCAATTTTTAGTAATAGTTAAGTATAAAAGCTTTAGAATTGAATACGTTTTGTGTTAAAATACGAATTCTGCCACTTACTAGCCATATAACATTGGACAATCTACTTAATCTCTCTGAGTTTACACGTGTGACAGGATATTTTGAGATTTACATGAGATAATGCATACCACATGTTAACACAGCACCTGGCACATGGTAATTGCTTGAAAGGTGGTAAGAGAAAAGAAAGAAAAGAATAGGTCATTCTAGAAGCAAGTGATGGGGGAAGGATGAATTGGTGAAGAAAAGCATAAAAAACAGGCAATAACTCATTATTAATTTAGGGCTATTTAGGAGGGCCCTTTCTTCCAACAGGGATTCAGGCTTGTTCAGGAAGAGTTTCCAGGAGTTAATACACAAGTCTTTAAGACTGTAAAAGGAGAAATCCTGAAGCTCTTGAAAAAAAACATTTGTCCTCTGACAGGCAAGAACTGATGATATGGAGTGTCATATTGAGATGTTTGTATTCTGAGTAATATAAAGCCATTTTTGAAGAGTGGGGCTAGATACTCTTTTTAATTTAAAAGCATATTAACATTTCACTACAATGTCTCTCTAGATTATGAAAGTAATTTTTCTCTTTTATGGGAAATCAATAAAAACAGCCGTTCCTGTAAGAAACCAGAGGAGATGTTCTTTTAAAGTGTTTATTGTTTCAGCATGTTCTCCCAGACTGCCTCCCATTACCCACAATTGGGATCATTCCCTCTAATTGAAACCAGTTAATACAATGTGCATAAGCTATTCTATACTAGTGCAAGGGTTTTTTTCACCCTGTTTTGGTAGCTTCTCCCCCACCTTTTTTTCTCCACAGTTCATTGTGTGACTTCCTCTTGTATACAGCCCAAATAAATACCCAGACCATGGTACTTAGAAACATCCAACACAGTCATAAAATAAATAATGTTGTGTCTGCTCTCTGGGTATTGTAGAGTTCCTAGGAACACAGACCCGCTGTGCAAACTCTGCTGCTGGGAAATTACACCCAGGATGGCTTTGATGGGTATTGTCTTTCCAAAGACTGGATATAATTTTTATTTTTTAGAGCAAGGTTTTCATACCATCAGTGGTTAGTTCCCTTATAGAACAAAAAGTTAGGATGTTATCAGATGATCACAATTTTAGGAAAATTATGGAAAATTACAGAGTACAGGGCTTTAAATTGGTCTACACTGGGATTAGAGTACATCTGGCCATATGGGTGGTAGCTGTAGGGTTAGAAAAGAATTCAGAGGGGAAATTTTCTTAGAAAAAATCATAATGCACTTTAAGAGATGTGAGCTCTGTGGAATGGCTCTGATTCCAACTTGGCTGTAGTTAGGGCTTTGAATCAAGGAAAGTATGTGGAAGACTAGATTGATACAATGGATACATTGCTTTTTTTCCCCTCTCTTCTGGCCGTTATAGTACTTTCGACTTATACTGGTTTCCTCTCTAGGTTCGAAAGAACCTGCTGGGAACTGCAGGATTCATATCAGATAATTTTGTTACACTGATCTTTGAAGCATGTTCAGAAAGGGAACCCACAGTATTTATGGGTTTGGTGGGGAGGGTTCATGGGAGAGATGAAAGGGCATTTCCAGTGAGCACACACAAAAAACACACAGAGTAAAGAACTAAAGACATGTAAACATGTACCCACCATACCCTGTGCAGAGATGAAGGTTTCAAGTCCTGAGGTTGCTGGCAAGATCTGAGAAGCTATCCATCAGTGTTCTTATTTTTTTCCCACAGATTTACTGAAATATAATTCACACACTATTACAATTCAACCATTTCAAGTGCACAGTTCAGTGACTTCAGTACATTCAGAGTTGTGCTACTCTCACTACTACCAATTTTAGAACATTTTCATGAGCTCAAAAGAAACCCCATGTCCATTATAAGTCACTCCCCACTCCTCTTCCCTCCAGCTCCTGGCGATCACTAATCTGCTTTCCATCTCTATGGATTTGCTTATTCTAGACATTTCCTATGAATGGAATTATAAAATACATGACCTTTTGTGATTAGCTTCTTTCACTTAACATAGTATTTTCAAGGTTTAGCCATGTTGTAGCATGTATCAGTTCTTCATTACTTTATCTTGATGAGTAATATTCCATTGTATGGCCATACCACATTTTGTTTATCCATTCATCAGTTGGTAGACATCTGTGTTGTTTGCCGTTTTTCAACATGGGAATAATGCTACTATGAGTATTCACATGCACGTTTTTGTATGGACGTATGTTTTTACTTCTCTTGGATGTATACCTAGGACAGGAATTACTGAGTTGTATGGTAACTGTGTTTAACTTTTTGAGGAACTGCCAGAACTGTTTTGTAAAGCAGTTACACTATTTTACATTCCCACCAGCAATGTACGAGGGTTTCAATTCTCCACATCCTCACAGCATTTGTTATTATCTGTCCTTTTTATTGTAGTCATACTAGTGGGTATGAGGTAGTATCTCATTGTAGTTTTGATTTGCACTTCCCTAATAATTAGTGATGTGTTGAGCATCTTTTCATGTACTTTTAGGCTATGCTTTTATCTTTGGAGAAATGTCTATTTAGATTGTTTACCTATTTAAAAAAATTTTTTTTGGTCTTTAAGTCTTTGAGTTGTAAGAGTTCTCTATATATTTTTTTTAAGCATCTTTATTGAAGTATAATTGCTTTACAATGGTGTGTTAGTTTCTGCTTTATAACAAAGTGAATCAGTTATACATATACATATGTTCCCATATCTCTTCCCTCTTGCATCTCCCTCCCTCCCACCCTCCCCATCCCACCCCTCTAGGTGGTCACAAAGCACCGAGCTGATCTCCCTGTGCTATGCGGCTGCTTCCCACTAGCTAGCTATTTTACATTTGGTAGTCTATATATGTCCATGACACTCTCTCACCCTGTCACATCTCACCCCTCCCCCTCCCCATATCCTCAAGTCCATTCTCTAGTAGGGCTGTGTCTTTATTCCCGTCTTGCCACTAGGTTGTTCATAGCCTTTTTTTTTTTTCCTTAGATTCCATATATATGTGTTAGCATACTGTATTTGTTTTTCTCTTTCTGACTTACTTCACTCTGTATGACAGATTCTAACTCCATCCACCTCATTACAAATACCTCCATTTCATTTCTTTTTATGGCTGAGTAATATTCCATTGTATATATGTGCCACATCTTCTTTATCCATTCATCCGATGATGGACACTTAGGTTGCTTCCATGTCCTGGCTGTTGTACATAGAGCTGCAATGAACATTTTGGTAAATGATTCTTTTTGAACTATGGTTTTCTCAGGGTATATGCCCAGTAGTGGGATTGCTGGGTCGTATGGTAGTTCTATTTGTAGTTTTTAAGGAACCTCCATACTGTTCTCCATAGTGGCTGTATCAATTTACATTCCCACCAACAGTGCAAGAGAGTTCCCTTTCCTCCACACCCTCTCCAGCATTTATTGTTTCTAGATTTTTTGATGATGGCCATTCTGACCGGTGTGAGATGATATCTCATTGTAGTTTTGATTTGCATTTCTCTAATGATTAATGATGTTGAGCATTCTTTCATGTGTCTGTTGGCAATCTGTATATCTTCTTTGGAGAAATGTCTATTTAGGTCTTCTGCCCATTTTTGGATTGGGTTGTTCGTTTTTTTGTTATTGAGCTGCATGAGCTGCTTGTAAATCTTGGAGATTAATCCTTTGTCAGTTGCTTCATTTGCAAATATTTTCTCCCATTCTGATGGTTGTCTTTTGGTCTTGTTTATGGTTTCCTTTGCTGTGCAAAAGCTTTTAAGTTTCATTAGGTCCAATTTGTTTATTTGTGTTTTTATTTCCATTTCTCTAGGAACTGGGTCAAAAAGAATCTTGCTGTGATTTATGTCATAGAGTGTTCTGCCTATGTTCTCCTCTAAGAGTTTGATAGTGTCTGGCCTTACACTTAGGTCTTTAATCCATTTTGAGTTTATTTTTGTGCATGGTGTCAGGGGGTGTTCTAATTTCATACTTTTACAAGTATCTGTCCAATTTTCCCAGCACCACTTATTGAAGAGGCTGTCTTTTCTCCACTGTATATTCTTGCCTCCTTTATCAAAGATAAGGTGACCATATGTGCGTGGGTTTATCTCTGGACTTTCTATCCTGTTCCATTGATCTATATTTCTGTTTTTGTGCCAGTACCAAACTGTCTTGATTACTGTAGCTTTGTAATATAGTCTGAAGTCAGGGAGCCTGATTCCCCCAGCTCCATTTTTTGTTCTCAAGATTGCTTTGGCTATTCGGGGTCTTTTGTGTTTCCATACAAATTGTGAAATTTTTTGTTCTAGTTCTGTGAAAAATGCCAGTGGTAGTTTGATAGGGATTGCATTGAATCTGTAGATTGCTTTGGGTAGTAGAGTCATTTTCACAATGTTGATTCTTCCAACCCAAGAACATGGCATATCTCTCCATCTATTTGTATCATCTTTAATTTCTTTCATCAGTGTCTTATAATTTTCTGCATACAGGTCTTTTGTCTCCTTAGGTAGGTTTATTCCTAGATATTTTATTCTTTTTGTTGCAGTGGTAAACAGGAGTGTTTTCTTAATTTCACTTTCAGATTTTTCATCATTAGTGTATAGAAATGCAAGAGATTTCTGTGCATTAATTTTGTATCCTGCTACTTTACCAAATTCATTGATTAGCTCTAGTAGTTTTCTGGTAGCATCTTTAGGATTCTCTATGTATAGTATCATGTCATCTGCAAACAGTGACAGCTTTACTTCTTCTTTTCCGATTTGGATTCCTTTTATTTCTTTGTCTTCTCTGATTGCTGTGGCTAACACTTCCAAAACTATGTTGAATAATAGTGGTGAGAGTGGGCAACCTTGTCTTGTTCCTGATCTTAGTGGAAATGGTTTCAGTTTTTCACCGTTGAGGACAATGTTGGCTGTGGGTTTGTCATATATGGCCTTTATTATGTTGAGGAAAGTTCCCTCTATGCCTACTTTCTGCAGGGCTTTTATCATAAATGGGTGTTGAATTTTGTCAAAAGCTTTCTCTGCATCTATTGAGATGATCATATGGTTTTTCTCCTTCAATTTGTTAATATGGTGTATCACGTTGATTGATTTGTGTATATTGAAGAATCCTTGCATTCCTGGGATAAACCCCACTTGATCATGGTGTATGATCCTTTTAATGTGCTGTTGGATTCTGTTTGCTAGTATTTTGTTGAGGATTTTTGCATCTATGTTCATCAGTGATATTGGCCTGTAGTTTTCTTTCTTTGTGACATCTTTGTCTGGTTTTGGTATCAGGGTGATGGTGGCCTCGTAGAATGAGTTGGGGAGTGTTCCTCCCTCTGCAATATTTTGGAAGAGTTTGACAAGGATAGGTGTTAGCTCTTCTCTAAATGTTTGATAGAATTCGCCTGTGAAGCCATCTGGTCCTGGGCTTTTGTTTGTTGGAAGATTTTTAATCACAGTTTCAATTTCAGTGCTTGTGATTGGTCTCTTCATATTTTCTATTTCTTCCTGGTTCAGTCTCGGCAGGTTGTGCATTTCTAAGAATCTGTCCATTTCTTCCAGGTTGTCCATTTTATTGACATAGAGTTGCTTGTAGTAATCTCTCATGATCTTTTGTATTTCTGCAGTGTCAGTGGTTATTTCTCCTTTTTCATTTCTACTTCTATTGATTTGAGTCTTCTCCCTTTTTCTCTTGATGAGTCTGGCTAATGGTTTATCAATTTTGTTTATCTTCTCAAAGAACCAGCTTTTAGTTTCATTGATTTTTGCTATTGTTTCCTTCATTTCTTTTTCATTTATTTCTGATCTAATCTTTATGATTTCTTTCCTTCTGCTAGCTTTGGGTTTTTTTTTTTTTTTTAAAGGTTAGACTTTATTTTATTGCCTAGATTCTATTTTTTTTTTAATTTATTTATTTATTATTTATTTATTTTTGGCTGTGTTGGGTCTTCGTTTCTATGCAAGGGCTTTCTCCAGTTGCGGCAAGCGGGGGCCACTCTTCATCGTGGTGCGCGGGCCTCTCACTATTGCAGTGTCTCTTGTTGCAGAGCACAGGCTCCAGACGCGCAGGCTCAGTAGTTGTGGCTCACGGGCCCAGTTGCTCCGTGGCATGTGGGATCCTCCCAGACCAGGGCTCGAACCCGTGCCCCCTGCGTTGGCAGGCATATTCTCAACAACTGCGCCACCAGGGAAGCCCCACTTTGGGGTTTTTTTGTTCTTCTTTCTCTAATTGCTTCAGGTGCAAGGTTAGGTTGTTTATTTGAGATGTTTCCTGTTTCTTGATGTAGGCTTGTATTGCTATAAACTTCCCTCTTAGCACTGCTTTTGCTGCGTCCCATAGGTTTTGGGTCGTCATGTCTCCATTGTCATTTGTTTCTAGGTATTTTTTGATTTCCCCTTTGATTTCTTCAGTGATCACTTCGTTATTAAGTAGTGTATTGTGTAGCTTCCATGTGTTTGTATTTTTTACAGATCTTTTCCTGTAATTGATATCTAGTCTCATAGCATTGTGGTCGGAAAAGATACTTGATACGATTTCAATTTTCTTAAATTTACCAAGGCTTGATTTGTGACCCAAGATATGATCTATCCTGGAGAATGTTCCATGAGCACTTGAGAAAAATGTGTATTCTGTTGGTTTTGGGTGGAATGTCCTATAAATATCAATTAAGTCCATCTTGTTTAATGTATCATTTAAAGCTTGTGTTTCCTTATTTATTTTCATTTTGGATGATCTGTCCATTGGTGAAAGTGGGGTGTTAAAGTCCCCTACTATGATTGTGTTGCTGTCGATTTCCCCTTTTATGGCTGTTAGTATTTGCCTTATGTATTGAGGTGCTCCTATGTTGGGTGCATAAATATTTACAATTGTTATACCTTCCTCTTGGATGGATCCCTTGATCATTATATAGTGTCCTTCTTTGTCTCTTGTAATAGTCTTTATTTTAAAGTCTATTTTGTCTGATATGAGAATTGCTACTCCAGCTTTCTTTTGATTTCCATTTGCATGGAATATCTTTTTCCATCCCCTCACTTTCAGTCTGTATGTGTCTCTAGGTCTGAAGTGGGTCTCTTGTAGACAGCATATATATGGGTCTTGTTTTTGTATCCATTCAGCCAGTCTGTGTCTTTTGGTGGGAGCATTTAATCCATTTACATTTAAGGTAATTATTGATATGTATGTTCCTATTCCCATTTTCTTAAATGTTTTGGGTTTGTTATTGTAGTTGTTTTCCTTCTCTTGTGTTTCTTGCCTAGAGAAGTTCCTTTAGCATTTGTTGTAAAGCTGGTTTGGTGGTGCTGAACTCTCTCAGCTTTTGCTTGTCTGTAAAGGTTTTAATTTCTCCATCACATCTGAATGAGATCATTGCTGGGTAGATTAGTCTTGGTTGTAGGTTTTTCTCCTTCATCACTTTAAATATATCCTGCCACTCCCTTCTGGCTTGCAGAGTTTCTGCTGAAAAATCAGCTATTAACCTTATGGGGATTCCCTTGTGTGTTATTTGTTGTTTTTCCCTTGCTGCTTTTAATATGTTTTCTTTATATTTAATTTTTGACAGTTTGATTAATATGTGTCTTGGTGTGTTTCTGCTTGGATTTATCCTGTATGGGACTCTCTGTGCTTCCAGGACTTGATTAACTATTTCCTTTCCCATATTAGGGAAGTTTTCAACTATAAACTCTTCAAATATTTTCTCAGTCCCTTTCTTTTTCTCTTCTTCTTCTGGGACCCCTATAATTCGAATGTTGGTGTGTTTAATGTTGTCCCAGAGGTCTCTGAGACTGTCCTCAGTTCTTTTCATTCTTTTTTCTTTATCCTGCTCTGCAGTAGTTATTTCCACCATTTTATCTTCCAGGTCACTTATCCTTTCTTCTGCCTCAGTTATTCTGCTATTGATCCCATCTAGAGTATTTTTAATTTCATTTATTGTGTTTTTCATCGTTGCTTGGTTCCTCTTTAGTTCTTCTATGTCCTTGTTAAATGTTTCTTGCATTTTGTCTATTCTATTTCCAATATTTTGGATCATCCTTACTATCATTATTCTGAATTCTTTTTCAGGTAGACTACCTATTTCCTCTTCATTTGTTAAGTCTGGTGTGTTTTGACCCTGCTCCTTCATCTGCTGTGTGTTTTTCTGTCGTCTCATTTTGCTTATCTTACTGTGTTTGGGGTCTCCTTTTCACAGGCTGCAGGTTCGTAGTTCCTGTTGTTTTTGGTATCTGTCCCCAGTGGCTAAGGTTGGTTCAGTGGGTTGTGTAGGCTTCCTGGTGGAGGGAACTAGTGCCTGAGTTCTGGTGGATGAGGCTGGATCTTGTCTTTCTGGTGGGCACGTCCACGTCTGGTGGTGTATTTTGGGGTGTCTGTGGCCTTATTATGATTTTAGGCAGCCTCTCTGCTAATGGATGGGGCTGTGTTCCTGTCTTGCTAGTTGTTTGACATAGGGTGTCCAGCACTGTAGCTTGCTGGTCGTTGAGTGAAGCTGGGTCTTGATGTTGAGATGGAGATCTCTGAGAGATTTTCGCCATTTGGTATTACATGGATCTGGGAGGTCTCTTGTGGACCAGTGTCCTGAAGTTGGCTCTCCCACCTCAGAGGCACGGCCCTGCTGCCTGGCTGGAGCACCAAGAGCCTTTCATCCACACGGCTCAGAGTAAAAGGGATAAAAAATAGAAAGAAAGAAAGAAAGAGGATATAATATAGTGAAGTAAAATAAAGCTATTATAAAGCAAAGCTATACAGAGAAAATCTCACCCAGAAGCATATACATATACACTCACAAAAAAAGTAAAAGGGGAAAAATTAATATATCCTGCTCCCAAAGTCCACCTCCTGAATTTGGGATGATTCGTTGTCTATTCAGGTATTCAACAGATGCAGGCACATCAAGTTGTTTGTGGAGTTTTAATCCGCTGCTTCTGAGGCTGCTGGGAGAGATTTCCCTTTCTCTTCTTTGTTCGCCCAGCTCCCAGGGTTCAGCTTTGGATTTGGACCCGCCTCTGCGTGAAGGTCGCCTGAGGGTGTCTGGTCTTCGCTCACACAGGACGGGGTTAAAGGAGCAGCTGCTTCGGGGGCTCTGGCTCACTCAGGCAGGGGGAGGGAGGGGTACGGAGGAGGCGGGGCGAGCCTGCGGCGTCAGAGGCGTCGTGACGTTGCAGCAGCCCGAGGCACGCCGTGCGTTCTCCCGGGGACGCTGTCCCCGGATCACGGGAGCCTGGCGGTGGCGGGCTGCACAGGCTCTCGGGAGGGGCGGTGTGGAGAGTGACCTGTGCTCGCACACGGGCTTCTTGGTGGCGGCAGCAGCAGCCTTAGCGTCTCCTGCCCGTCTCTGGGGTCTGCGCTGATGGCCGCGGCTCGTGCCCGTCTGTGGAGCTCGTTTAGGCGGCGCTCTGAATCCCCTCTCCTTGCGCGCCGCGAAACAAAGAGGCAAGAAAAAGTCTCTTGCCTCTTCGGCAGCTGCAGACCTTTTCCCGGACTCCCTCCCGGCTAGCCGTGGCGCACTAGCCCCTTCAGGCTGTGTTCACGCCGCCAACCCCAGTCCTCTCCCTGCGGTCCCACCGAAGCCCGAGCCTCAGCTCCCAGCCCCCGCCCGGCCCAGCAGGTGAGCAGACAAGCCTCTCGGGCTGGTGAGTACTGCTCAGCGCCGAGCCTCTGTGCGGGAATCTCTCCGCTTTGCCCTCCGCACCCCTGTGGCTGCGCTCTCCTCCATGGCTCCGAAACTCCCCCCTCTGCCACCCGCAGTCTCCGCCCGTGAAGGGGCTCCTAGTGTGTGGACACCTTTCCTCCTTCACGGCTCTCTCCCACTGGTGCAGGTCCCGTCCCTATTCTTTTGTCTTTGCTATTTCTGTTTTCTTTTGCCCTAGCCAGATACGTGGGGAGTTTCTTGCCTTTTGGGAGGTCTGAGGTCTTCTGCCAGCGTTCAGTGGGTGTTCTGCAGGAGAAGTTCCATGTGTAGATGTATTTCTAATGTATCTGTGGGGAGGAAGGTGATCTCCGCGTCTTACTCTTACACCATCTTCTCTACCTTCCCCCTCTATATGTTTTTAATACTAATTCCTTATTAGATATGTGATTTGCAAATGTTTTGTACCATTCTGTGGATTGTCTTTTTACTTTTTGATACTCTCATTTGAAGCACAAAAATTTAAAATTTTGTTTTTATATATACACTATATATATACACTATATGTATACACACATATATTATATCACATCTTCTTTATCCATTCATCTTTTTTTTTGGAATTTTGGAATTTTATTTATTTTTTTATACAGCAGGTTCTTATTAGTCATCAATTTTACACACATCAGTGTATACATGTCAATCCCAATCTCCCAGTTCATCCCAACACCACGCCTACCTGCTGCTGCTTTCCCCCCTTGGTGTCCATACGTTTGTTCTCTACATCTGTGTCTCAATTTCTGCCCTGCAAACTGGTTCATATGTACCATTTTTCTAGGTTCCACATAGATGCGTTAATATGCGATATTTGTTTTTCTCTTTCTGACTTACTTCACTCTGTATGACAGTCTCTAGATTCATCCACGTCTCTACAGATGACCCAATTTCGTTCCTTTTTAAGGCTGAGTAATATTCCATTGTATACATGCACCATATCTTCTTTATCCATTCGTCTGTTGATGGGCATTTAGGTTGCTTCCATGACCTGGCTATTGTAAATAGTGCTGCAATGAACATTGTAGTGCATGTGTCTTTTTGAATTATGGTTTTCTCAGAGTGTATGCCCAGTAGTGGGATTGCTGGGTCATATGGTAATTCTATTTTTAGTTTTGTAAGGAACCTTGATACTGTTCTCCATAGTGGCTGTATCAATTTACATTCCCACCAACAGTGCAAGAGGGATCCCTTTTCTCCACACCCTCTCCAGCATTTGTTGTTTGTAGATTTTCTGACAATGCCCATTCTAACTGGTGTGAGGTGATACCTCATTGTAGTTTTGATTTGCATTTCTCTAATAATTAGTGATGTTGAGCAGCTTTTCATGTGCTTCTTGGCCATCTGTATGTCCTCTTTGGAGAAATGTCTATTTAAGTCTTCTGCCCATTTTTGGATTGGGTTGTTTGTTTTTTTAATATTGAGCTGCATGAGCTGTTTATATATTTTGGAGATTAATCCTTTATCCGCTGATTTGTTTGCAAATATTTTCTCCCATTATGAGGGTTGTCTTTTTGTCTTGTTTGTAGTTTCCTTTGCTTTGCAAAAGCTTTTAAGTTTCATTATGTCCCATTTGTTTATTTTTGTTTTTATTTCCATTACTCTAGGAGGTGGATCAAAAATGTTCTTGCGGTGATTTATGTCAAAGAGTGTTCTTCCTATGTTTTCCTCTAAGAATTTTATAGTGTCTGGTCTTACATTTAGGTCTCTAATCCATTTTGAGTTTATTTTTGTGTATGATGTTAGGGAGTGTTCTAATTTCATTCTTTTACATGTAGCTGTCCAGTTTTCCCAGCACCACTTATTGATGAAGTCCAGTTTATCTGTTTTTGTGTCATTCGTCATATCTAAGGAGGCTTCACGTGACAAGGTCACAAAAATTTACTCCTGTATTTTCTCCTAAGAGTTTTATAGTTTTAGCTCTTACATTTAGGTCTATGATCTATTTTGAGTTAGTTTTTATGTATCTATAGTGTATATGGATAGCCAAGTGTCCCAGAACCATCTGTTGAAAAGTATTTTCTTTCCCCATTGAATTGCCTTTGCGGCCTTGTTGAAAATCAATTGACTATTAATGTAAAGGTTTATTTATGGACCTTCAGTTCTATTCCATTGATTTATATGGCTATCTTTATCCAGTACTATCTTGATTACTGTAGCTTTGTAGTAAGTTTGAAACTGAGAAGTGTACATCTTCAACTCTGTTCTTCTTTGCAAGATTATTTTGGATATTCAGGGTCTGTTGCATTTTTATATGAATTTTAGGATCTGATTGTCAATTTACAAAAAAGCCATCTGGGATTTTGATAAGGATTGCTTTGAATCTGTGGATTAATTTGTGGAATATTGCAATCTTAACAATATTAAATCTTCTGATCCAGTGAATGCTTTTCTATTTATTTAGGTCTTCTTTAATTCCTTCCTACAATATTTTATAGTTTTCAGAGTACAAGTTTTTGCATTTTTTTGTTAAATTTGTTCCTAAGCACTTTATTACTTGTGATGCTATTATAAATGAGTTTGTTTTCTTAATTTCATTTTAAATTGGTCATTGCTAGTGTATGGAAATACAATCAATATTTATCACTCTTGTACCCTGTAACATTGTTGAACCTATTCGTTTTAACAGCTTTTAGTGAATTCCTTAGGATTTTTCTATATACAAGATCATGTCATCTGCATAAAGAGATAGTTTTACTTCTTTCTTTCCAATATGGATGCCTTCTGTTTCATTTTCTTGCCCAGTTGCCTAAGCTAGAATATTCAGTACAATATTGAATAAAATTGGCAAGAGCAGACATTCTTGTCCTGTTCTTGATTTTAGGGGAAAGTTTAGTGTTTCCTCATTAAATATGATATTAGCTGTGGAATTTTTATAGATGGCTTTTATCATATTGAGGAAGTTCCCTTCTATTACTAGTTTATTGAGTGTTTTTATCATGAAAGGGGGATTTTGTTTGTTTATGTGTTTGTTTTGATATTTGTTTTTAACACTTAAAATTTTCATGTGTTGAAAGAATGCCTTGGCTTTCTATTGAGAAAACTAAACAAAACTTTTCTAGGATTCCTGGAAGTATAATAATCTACCTACTCATAATCCACATCTGATTTTGCCAAAGGATAGCTCTTCCCTTATTTGACAGATGAGAAAACTGAAGCTCAGAGAAGTGAAATCTTTTTTTGGCATCACAAAAAATATTTTTTGGTATCCTTTGGGTACCCAGTCTGGTGTTGTTTCTGATATAATTCACCATCTCTCCAGAATAAATTTATGCTCTTGAGTTTGCTGTGAAAAATAATGAATTCAAAAGAGACATTTTTTTTGGTAGCTGTGCCTGTGTCATGAAAGGTGCCGCCTGGATTCTATACATTGAATGTTGGGTGACATTGCATTGTTGGACAACCATATTGGCAACCACAGTAGCACATTGAAGGTCTTCCTTCACAACACTGTCAGGATTTCTAATCTAATATGATTTATTTGGAGAAGAAGACCATGTAGATAACTACTATTATAAAGAGAGTTATAATAAACCTGACTATTTAGAAATTTAGTTATGTCCTTCCATTCAGAGCTAATGGAATTTTAACAATGGGTTATCTATAAGAGGATTTCTAGGCTCTATCTTCCTTCTTTGTTTCATCATTTGATGTAGCAATTAAATATGAAATTTTCTCTCAGAGGTCATTCCATGACAGAGCTATAAGCTACAAGATTGTTTTTCACAGGTTTATAGAGGGATGCTAATATAGAATATGGTGATTCAATAATTTGTAAATTATTAAGAATACAAAAAAGCTATACTGTGATGGGTCTATGGATTTTCCTATCCAAGGGCTTTGTCTCTGTGTCCAGAAAAATTCCTGGAAGAATTGAGTTTTTGTTCTCTCTGACGTCAACTTAAGGAAGCTTCAGCTATATTTACTGACCAATGTTTTACTTACTTAGTATCCAACAACCTCTATTATGTAGTATAAACTGAGAATCATCTAGAAATAAACAAAAATTGTGTTGAAGTGAACTAAATCAATATTTCACAGCTCACAGCTCATTTACAGTGTACCTACCTATTCTGTGACCTCACTGTGTGAGCTTCTTATTATTTCTCAGGTACATGTATTTGAACAAGAGAGACCCATTATACCTTATTTCTGAGCCTATTTAGATACATTTCTAATAATCATGACTACTTATTACCTAACCCATTAGAAGATCCAGATAGTTAGAACAGGTGTGTAGAAATTCAGGAGAAAGCCTTACTAAAGCCTGGTATATTAGCAGCCATGGGACGTGGCAGTCAACAGTGAGGAAAGAAGCAAATGTTAAAAACAAGCACAAGCCCTTAAATTCTATGATGTAATTGAGTGGTGGGACCTGAGTACATTACAACTTAGTATTTTAACTGACATTCATAAATGTTGGCCATGGGTCAGTACATAAAAATCTAAAATTATGTCCAAAGATATTTTTGGAGAAGAATTACCTTTGTGACATCTACCTGCAGCTACTAAAACATTTGCAAACTTTTTAAAATGTTCAAAATATAAAAACATACTATACTTCAAAGGATAAACTTGAATTATCGGGTAGATTCATGTTTGGAAACACCTCTTTCTTTGATGGTTTTGATTGATGAGCAGAGAGCTGGCACGTTCCCGCTCATACAAACTCTCAGGGCAGTGGATTCCTCTCTTCTCCAACTTAAGTAGTTGAGTTATTGGTTTGAATTTGTGGTGGAGACAAAGGTGGTATTGAGGGAGGCAGAGAGACCGACAGCAAAATAGGGAGGGATACGTGAAAGGAGATTTGCCTTGGGTTTTGTAGTGATTTTTAACAGAACAAGGCATTGGCACTTGTTGGCATTACCTGAGCTTTTAAGTGTAGGTTAACGTTCTTCCTATTGAACTTTTCATTCATCACTTAAGGAGTCAGTGTTGCATAGTAGTAGGGGCATGAGTTTTGGAGTCAAGAAGAAGTTGAGATCTCCTTTCTCTCACTAGCCATGTGAACTTCAGTAAGCATTTCAACAACTCTTTTTCTCCCTTTGCTCATGTGAAGTAAGAATAATAACAGATACCTACCTTGCAAGACTATTTTCAGAATTAAAGACAATGTATGCAATATGCCTAAATCAGTGCCTAGCACATAGTAGGTACTCAATACATGTTGATTTTGTTATTACTATGGCATTATTATTATCAGCACTGTAGAATTCTGAAGATGGTTACAGTTTGAGATCTATATTTACCCCACAAAGGCACTTGAGCAATGAACTCTGAGATAAGTTGGCCTACTTTCAACTTACCTCAGATAGTAGATGTAATTGAAAGGTATAGAGTTTGAATGTTTAAATGAGTTAATTTTATTTTAAAAAGCTAAAGGTTTGATTTTTTTTGACAGTGATTTCTATTACAATTTCTGTATCTTTGAAAGTCATTTGTGAACTTAGTGTCATTGCTATATTATTTTTTGGTTACTTGAATTCCTGTAAAATATTATTAGAGAATGGGGTTCAGCACTGAGTGGTGAAAGAGCCTCTGAAGCATATATGATTGGTTTGGTTATGGAGTGCTACGTCTGGTGCAATTATGATGGAATCTCCCTTCCTTTTCTATTAACAAAGTAAATGAATGTCTTATGAACTCCTCTGGGTACCTTTCCCTGGCTATCATATTATCCCTTTTAATGTGATGTTTTTAGATCATCAAGTGCTCTTGATTTGGGTGTTGGTGCTGTTCATAAACCAGCTACAGTTATGAGTCATGAATGACAGCTCTTCCAAGTAAATAATCCTACCTTGAAAACCTCATACTGCACACATCTCCTTAAAGAAACTTTTCCTACAACAATATTCAGGGGATGGGTATATTGCACAAATTTAGCATTTAAATGAAGGCCATATAACATATGAACAGGAGTGTACTCTAAGTAGTAATGATTATAGGCTTTAAAAATATTTATTCTTTGTGTATTTTTTGTATATTACAAATTATGTATAATGAACCTAGAAATCCAAGGAAATAACAACAAAGAAATGTTATTTAAATAATTGAATTATACAAAGAAGATATGGAGGTTTTCTTGTCAAAGTCTTCCTTACGCCTGCTTACTAGTCTGACTTTCTGTGCTGCTCTTCTGATTGCGCTTATCCCCTGCTCAGGCTTGCCTCATTAGATTTAGCTTTAGGTAGTCCAAACAGGGGAAGCTATTCCATGAGGCCATGTCTGTAGCAGCAGCCAGCTTCCTACGTCCAATACAGAGCAGGTGTCAATGACAAACCTCTTGAAGCAGCCTCCAGCTACTTCGGATCTCTGCGGAATTGTACAAATGTTTGGACAAACTTGGCCTGAAGAAAACTTTTAACAGTGCTTGACACAGAAATGCAGCATTAATTGCTGCAGCTTCTCAAGGAAGTCCTGTTGGCAGCAGGTGGCATAGTCCCCTGACTGCCTCATAAAAACAGCCCCTTCCAGTCTGGATTAATGGACTGGTTTCAGTAACAAAAGGTATAACAAATGCATCTAATGAAAACCCCAAACCTAAGCATGATTGGAGGAGGTGGAAAAGAAGCAGGTTTCATAACAACCACTCTTCCATTATAGCAATGAGGAAAAATGTTTACAAACATTTGAGCATTTCATTTACCGATCCATATATTTTCAACCAACTCAGAGCAAACACCTCATTGAAAAACTCAATGCCATTCAAGTTTGGATTGGCAATGTCTCCCAACCACGGGAAAAAAAATGCTAACTGATCTTGAGGGCTATCGTAGATTGCATTTTGGTGAAGTAAAAATTTTACATAATTTAATATCCACAACTTAATTAAAACATCCCATAAATATCCTCTCTCTAAATATGCTAATACTTACTCTGTTGAAAGAATCAGTTTGTTTCTGCAATGTATTTGGTCATACACCACTGTTCTTTAGGTTGTGTCAGCACTTTCATTAAAAAGTTGTGCTCTGGGGCTTCCCTGGTGGCGCAGTGGTTGAGAATCTGCCTGCCAATGCAGGGGACACGGGTTCGAACCCTGGTCTGGGAAGATCCCACATGCCGCGGAGCGGCTAGGCCCGTGAGCCACAATTACTGAGCCTGCGCGTCTGGAGCCTGTGCTCCGCAACAAGAGAGGCCGCGATGGTGAGAGGCCCGCGCACCGCGATGAAGAGTGGTCCCCACTTGCCGCAACTAGAGAAAGCCCTCACACAGAAACGAAGACTCAACACAGTCATAAATAAATAAATAAATAAAGAACATGAATTTCTTTAAAAAAAAAAAAAAAAAGTTGTGCTCTGTTTATAACTCGAAAGCAAAAATGCATTCTGAGCTGAAACTTAATGTCCAAAGTCTTTGTCCAAAAGCAGTTTTCTAAAGTATACACAGAATGGAAGTTTTATGACTCTGTGAAAGCTTGAAGTCTATAGGAAGACCTATAAGACACCAACAAAAGAATCTCATGTGTTCCTGTGCATCAGGACAGCCCACAGAATCTGGGAAAGAAGCTAGACTGTGGAAGGAAATACAGCCTTTCTGACACTGTGCTGGAGAATCAGGGTACATAGGATTATTCTTGGTTGCATTACTTGAAGGACACTGGAGGATCATGGACTTTGGCGTTACCTGGAACTGGTTAGAGTCATACCTTTACTGCTTACTTAATTTGGGAAATTCCTTTCACCTCTGAGCCATGTGTGTGGACTGAATGAGATGACAAACATAAAACTCCTGCACACCATTCATTTTCTTCTCTTATGATTTATGATGTTGTTTGAAGCCACTGACTTGCTTTTCCTCCATTGTTTAGAGTAATTTTTTTCTGAGAGTTGATATTTCTTTGAGTGGCCTTCCTTAAATTTATGTTGCTTAAACATAAAATACTAAGTCAAACAAATGATAAAATCATTCCAAGGCCACGCCCAAAGAAGGCAAAATATTATACAGAGTGTAAGGGCATGTCACACAATTGAGTAGAGTAGATAGAAAATCACCTGTTTCTTCCCCACCAATCCCTAGTCTGGGGACTTGCTTTGCTTTCTGTAGCCTATACTATGTAGACAGAAGCCCAAACTGCCCAGTAAGTCAACATGAGCAGGCATCCCTTGCCTAGGAAAGCCCTTGACAACAGAAATGTGGCCTTTTATAGATGAAGTGAAATGTTCTCTTTACAACTGCCTGTTTAAAGAAAAACACAATTGAAAAGAGGGAGAATTTTAAATGTCCTGTTGTCAGATGAACTGTTCTCTTGACAAGAGCTAGTTTATAATCTCAACATGTGTTATTTAAACACACCTCAGTCTTCTGTAGCACATCTCCATTATTTTTTCGGCTCATCAAAACCTATTTATCCATCTATTTTTCCTCCCTTCATTAATTCTATAAATATTTACAGATTGCCCACTATGTCCCAGGAACTGTACTAAGTCCTATAAATTCACAGTGTAAGAAAACATACACAGACCCTGCCCTCGAGGAGGAAGCAGCAATAAATTAAAGAATCCCATAAGTGAAGATAAAGTTGTAATTTTGATGAGTGCTACAGAAAAGATGTACATGGTATATTGGGAGTGCATTTGAGGACGTACTGATGTAGAGAGGGAGGTCAGAGAAGGCTTCCTTAAGGAAATGCTAATTAAGCTTAAATTTTAAAAGTAGGATCAACTTGGGGAAGGAGGAAGAAGAGTATTCAGGAAGAGGGAACCATATACACAAAGATTCGTAGACGGGAAAGGAGCTGTAAGGCCAGTAGGGCTGGAGGGAGAGCATATAGGGGCAGCTTGGTAAGAGAAGGTATTGGGAAGGGAGACACAAACCATCTAATGTTTAGGATTTCTTTGAAGTATTTTAAGTAAATTAGAGAGGAGTGAATCAGGTAACATGGTCATATTTGGATTTTGAAATCATCACTCTGGATGTTATGTGGAGAACAGGTGAGATGACGTAGAAAAAAAGTTATAGTTAAAAACAAAACAAAACAAAACTAGTTACGTAACTTTTGCAGAAGTCCAGGCAAGAGATAGTGGTAGCATGAATTAGGGTGGTGGTGGTGATGAAGAAACATTGAACATATATGAGATTTTTAGGTTTAAACATTACAGAACATAGATATGAAATACATATGGGAGTTTTAAGAGGAAAGGAAGTCTCAGAGATGACTCCCGATTACCTGTGTTATATGAAACAGTGGGTAGAAGTATCATTTACTGAATTTGAGAACTCTAGGAAAGCTTCATTTTAGGATGGTAGTAGGAGGATGAAGGTATTCATTCTGGATAACTTAAGTGTGAAGACTCTCATTTTATTGATTGATTGATTGAAGTAGAGTTGATTTACAATATTATAGTAGTTTCAGGTGTACAACATAGTGATTCAATATTTTTATAGATTACACTCCATTTAACGTTATTTTAAAATGACTGTTTCCCTGTGCTGTATAATATATACTTGTAGCTTATGTATTTAATACATAATAGTTTGTACCTCTTAATTTCCTAACCCTATCATGCTCCTCATCCTTCCCTTTCCCCACTGGTAACTGCTAGTTTTTTCTCTAAATCTGGAGTCTGTTTCTGTTTTGTTATATTCTTTCATTAAGTGATAACATTCAATATTTGACTTTGTCTGACTTATTTGACTAAGCATAATACCCTCTAGGTTCATCCATGTCATTGCAAATGGCAGAATTTCATTCTTTTTAATGGCTGAGTAATATTGCTATATATGTACACACACACATGTGCACACACACACTCACACACACCCACATCTTCTTTATCCGTTCATCTGTTGATGGACACACAGGCTGCTTCCTTATCTTGGCTTTTGTAAGTAGTGCTGTTATTAACATTGGGGTGCGTGTATCTTTTTGAATTAGTGTTTTCATTTTTTCTGGATATATACCCAGCACTGGAATTGCTGGATCATATGGTAGTTCTATTTTTAGTTTTTTAAAGAACTTTCATACTGTTTTCCATAGTGACTGCACCAATTTACATGCCTACCAACAGTGCAAAAGTCTTCTCTACATCCTCTCCAACATTTTTTATTTGTAGACTTTTTGATGATAGCCATTCTGACAGGCAAGAGGTGTTATTTCATTGTGGATTTGATTTGCATTTCTCTGATAATTAGTGATGTTGAACATATTTTTATGTGCCTGTTAGCCATCTGTATGTATTCTTTGGAAAAATATCTATTCATGTATTCTGCCCATTTTTTGAGTTGGCTGTTTGCTTGTTTTTGATATTGAGCTGTATGAATTGTTCATATGTATTGGATATTAACCCCTTGTTGGTCATATCATTTGCAAATACTTTGTCTCATTCGGTAGGTTGTCTTTTCCTTTTGTTGATGGTATCCTTGGCTTTGCAAAAGCTTTTAAATTTAATTAGGCCCCATTTGTTTACTTTTGCTTTTATTTCTTTTGCCGTAGGAAACAGATCCAGAAAAATATTGCTACCATTTATGTCAAAGAGTGTTCTGCCGGTGTTCTCTTCTAGGAGTTTTATGGTTTTAGGTCTTACTTTTAGGTCTTTAATCCATTTTGAAAGTTTTTTTAGTATGATATGAGAAAATGTTCTAATTTCATTCTTTTACATGTACCTGTCCAGTTTTTCCAGCACTACTTATTGAAGAGATTATTTTTCTCTATTGTATATTCTTGCCTTCTTTGTTGTAGATTAATTGACCATAGGTGCATGGGTTTACTTCTGAGCTTTCTATTCTGTTGCATTCATCTATGTGTCTGTTTTTGTGCCAGTACCATAATGTTTTTGTTTTGTTTTGTTTTTTACACTTCTTTCACCTTCTTGGTTAAATTTATTCCTAGGGTTTTTATTCTTTTTGATGCTATTTTAAATGGGTTAGTTTTCTTAATTTATTTTTTGGATAGTTCACTGTTAGTATATAGAAACACAATTGATTTTTGTGTGTTGATTTTGTAACCTGCAACTGTACTGAATTGTTTATTAGTTTTAACAGTTTTTTGGTGGAGTCTAGTGTTTTTTAAAAAATTTTTTGAAATAAGTTGATTTACAATGTGTCAATTTCAGGTGTATGGTAAAGTGATTCAGTTATATATATATGTGTGTGTGTATGTATATATATATACACACAACATATATATTGTTTTTTTACATTCTCTTCCGTTATAGATTATTACAAGATATGAGTATAATTCCCTGTGCTATACAGTAGGTCCATGTTGGTTATCTATTTTATATATAGTAGTGTGTATATTTTAATCCCAAACTCCCAAGTTATCCCTCTCTCCACCACCCCTTGTTAACCATAAACTTGTTTCTATTTTGTGAGTCTATTTCTGTTTTGTAAATAAGTTCATTTGTATCCTTTTTTTTTTTTACATTTATCTTGTAAACGGTATCATATGATATTTGTCTTTCTCTGTCTGGCTTACTTCACGTAGTGTGATAATTTCTAGGTCCATCCATGTTGCTGCAACTGGCATTATTTCATTCTTTTTATGGCTGAGTAACATTCCATTGTATATATATTTCACATCTGCTTTATTTGTTCATCTGCCAATGGACACTTAGTTTGCTTCCATGTATTGACTATTGTAAATAGTGCTACTATGAATATTGGGGTGCATGTATCTTTTATTTTTATAACTTTAATTAATTTATTAATTTAGTTTGGCTGCATTGGGTCTTTGTTGCTGAGCGCGGGCTTTCTCTAGTTGTGGCGAGTGGGAGCTACTCTTCATGTGGTGGGCAGGCTTCTCATTGTGGTGGCCTCCCTTGTTGTGGAGCATGGGCTCTAGGCACACGGGCCTCAGTAGCTGTGGCACGTGGGCTCAGGAGTTGTGGCACATGGGCCCTAGAGTACAGGACACGGGCTTAGTTGCTCCATGGCATGTGGGATCTTTCCAGACCAGGGTTCGAACCTGTGTCCCCTGCTTTGGCAGGTGGATCCTTAACCACTGCACCACGAGGGAAGCCCCTGGGGTTCTTGTATCTTTTTGAATTATGTTTTTCTCTGTATATATGCCCAGGAGTGGGATTGCAGGATCACACGGTGACTCTAATTTTGGTTTTTTAAGGAAACTCCATATTGTTCTCCATAGTGGCTGTACCAGTTTACATTCCCACCAACAGTGTACGAGGGTTCCTTTTTCTCCACACCCTCTCCAGCATTTATTATTTGTAGACTTTTGGTGATGCCATTATGACTGGTATGAGGTGATACATCACTGTAGTTTTGATTTGCATTTCTCTATTAATTAGTGATGTTGAGCATCTTTTCATGTGCCTGTTGGCCATCTGTATGTCTTCTTTGGAGAAATGTCTTTTTAGATCTTCTGCCCATTTTTATTTTTATATTGAATTACATGAGCTGTTTGTATATTTTGGAGGTTAATCCCTTGTCAGTCACATCGTTTGCAAATATTTTCTCCCATTCTGTACGTTGTGTTTATGTTCTGTTTATGGTTTCCTCTGCTGTGCAAAATCTTTTCAGTTTAATTGAGTGCTATTTGTTCATTTTCGTTTTTGTTTCCATTACTCTAGGAGATGGGTCCCAAAAGATATTGCTGTGATTTGTGTCAAAGAGTGTTCTGCCTATGTTTTCCTCCAGGAGTTTTATAGCATCTGGTCTTACATTTAGGTCTTTAATCCATTTTGAGTTTCTTTTTGTGTATGGTGTTAGAAAATGTTCAAATTTCATTCTGACTATAATACCCAAGTCAATGTAGATTCAGTGCAATCCCTATCAAATTACGAATTGCATTTTTCACAGAACTAGAACAAAAATTAGAATTTGTATGGAAACACAAAAGACCCTGAATAGCCAAAGTAATCTTGAGAAAGAAAAAAGGAGCTGGAGGAATCAGGCTCCCTGACTTCAGACTATACTACAGAGCTACAGTAATCAAAATGGTATGGTACTGGCACAAAAAAAGAAATACAGATCCATGGACCAGGATAGAAAGCCCAGAAATAAACCCATGCACATGTTGTCAATTAATCTATGACAAAGGAGGCAAGAATATACAATGGAGAAAAGACAGTCCCTTCAATAAGTGGTGCTGGGAAAACTGGACAGCTACATGTGAAAGTATGAAATTAGAACATAATGTTTTGATTACTGTAATTTTGTAGTATAGCTTGAAGTCAGGGAGTGTGAAGCCTCTTTCTTTGTTCTTCAAGATTGCTTTGGCTATTCAGAGTCTTTTGTAGTTCCATATGAATTTCAGGATTATTTGTTTTAGTTCTGTGAAAAATGCCATGGGTATTTTGGTAGAGATTGATTTAAACTGTAGATTGTTTTGAATTAGTATGGAAATTTTAACAATATTAATTCTTCCAATCCATGAACATGGGGTATCTTTCCATTTATTTGTATCATGTTCAATTTCGTCATCAATGTATTATAGTTTTCAGAGTATAAATCTTTCACCTCCTTGGTCAAGTTTATTCCTAGGTGTTTTTTTTGTTTGTTTTTTGGGAGAGGATGCAATTGTAAATGGGATTGTTTTCTTGAATTCTCTTTCTGATAGTTTATTATTAGTGTATAGAAAGCGACAGGTTTCTGTATACTAATTTTGTATCCTACAACTTTCCTGAATTCATTTATTAGTTCTAATAGTTTTTTGGTGGGGATTTTAGGGTTTTCTATATATAGTCCCATGTCATCTACAAATAGTGACAGTTTTACTTCTTCCCTTCCAATTTGGATGCATTTTATTTCTTTTTCTTGTCTGATTGCTGTGGATAGGATTTCCAATATTATGTTTAATAGAAGTGGCAAAAGTGGGCATCCTTATCTTGTTCCTGATTTTAGAGGAAAAGCTTTCAGCTTTTCACCATTGAGTATGATGTTAGCTGTGGGTTTATCATGAATGGCTTTTGAGATATGTTCCACCTTTACCAAATTTGTTGAGAGTTTTTATCATGAATGGATGTTGAATTTGTCATATGATTTTTCTGCATCTATTGAGATGGTTGTTGATTTTTATCCTTTGATTTGATAACGTGGTGTATCACATTAATTGATTTGTGGATATTGAACCATCCTTGCATCCCTGTTCTAAATCCCACTTGATCATGGTGTGTGATTCTTTTTATATATTGTTGAATTCAGTTTGCTAAAATTTGTTGAAGATTTTTGCATCTATATTTATTAGAGATTTGGCCTGTAATTTTCTGTTTTAGTAGTATCTTCTTATTTAGTAGAATGAATTTGGAAGTATTCCCTCCTCTTTATTTTTTGGAATAGTTTGAGAAGGATAGGTGTCTGTCTTTTCAAAAAACCAGCTCTTGATTTCATTGATCTTTTCTATTGTTTTTTTTTTAACTCTATTTTATTTATTTCCTTTCTTATCTTTATTTTTTCCTTCCTTCTGCTGACTTTGGGCTTTTTTTTTTTCTAATTCCTTTAGGTAGTAGGTTAGGTCATTTATTTGAGATTTTTCTTGTTTCTTGAGGAAGGCTTGTATCACTATATACTTCTCAGAACTGCTTTAATGAATCCTGTAGATATTGGAGTGTTGTGTTTTCATTTTCAGTTGTTTTGAAGTATTTTCTGATTTCCTCTTTGATTTCTTCATTGACCCATTGGTTTTTTAGTAGCATGTTGTTTAGTCTCCATGTGTTTTTGTTTTTCCCATTTTTCTTCCTGTAATAGATTTCTAGTTTCAGGCTGTGGTGGTTGGAAAAAAAAAATGCTTGATATACTTTCTATCCACTGAAATTTGTTATAACTTGTTTTGTGACCTAGCATGTGGTCTATCCTGGAGAATGTTCCATGTCCATTTGAAATGAAAGTGTATTTTGACCTTTTTGGCTGGAATGTCCTATAGCTGTCTATTAAGTCCAACAGGTCTAATGTGTCATTTAAGACTACTGTTTCCTTATTGATTTTTCTGTCTGGATGATCTGTCTGTTGATGTAATTGGGGTGTTAAAGTCCCCTACTATTATGGGATTATTGTCAATTTCTACCTTTATGTCTGTTAATATTTGCTTTATATACTTATATGTTCCTATGCTAGGTACATATATGTTAACGAGTGTTATAGCCTATTCTTGTGTTGATCACTTTAGCTTTATATAATACCTTTGTTTTTCTTTTGTTATAGCATTTGTTTTATAGTCTGTTTTGTCTGATATGAGTATTACTACCCCCACTTTCTTATTGTTTTCATTTGCATGAAATATCTTTTTTCATTTCCTCACTTTCAATCTGTGTGTATCTTTAACTCTGAAGTGAATCTCTCTTTTTTTTTTTTTTTTTTTAATAAGCAAGCAGTGGTTTTTTGTTTTATTTATTTATTTATTTATTTATTTATATTTTTTTGGCTGTGTTGGGTCTTCGTTTCTGTGCGAGGGCTTCCTCCAGCTGCGGCAAGCGGGGGCCACTCTTCATCACGGTGCGCGGGCCTCCCACCATCGCGGCCTCTCCCGCTGCGGAGCACAGGCTCCAGATGCGCAGGCTCAGCAATTGTGGCTCACGGGCCCAGTCGCTCCGCGGCACGTGGGATCCTCCCAGACCAGGGCTCGAACCCGTGTCCCCCGCATTGGCAGGCAGATTCTCAACCACTGCGCCACCAGGGAAGCCCCCTGAAGTGAATCTCTTGTAAGCAGCATATAGATAGGTCTTGTATTTTCAGTCCAGTCAGCCACCCCATGTCTTTTGATTGGAACACTTAGTCCATTTACATTTAAAGTGATTATTGATAGGTATGTGCTTAGTGTTATTTTGTTACTTATTTTCTACTTGTTTTCTTGATTCTTCTCTGTTCTTTTCTTCCTCTTTTAGTCTCTTCTCTTGTGGTTTGATGATTTTTAGTGGTATGCTTATGTTCTTTTCTGTCTTTTTGTGTATCATAGGTTTCTGATTTGTGGTTAACATGGGGTTCGTCATATGCTGACCTATAACTTATCTGCTTGTGTTAAACTGGTGATCATTTAAGTTCAAATGCATTCTAAAAGATCTACATTTTTTTACTCCCCTACCCCACATGCTGTGCTTTTCATGTCATATTTTACATCTTCATGCTTATCCTTTCACTGTTAATTGTAGTTATAGTTAATTTTACATTTTTTTTTGTCTTTTAATCTTCATACTAGCTTATTTAAGTTGTTGATCCAGTCTTTAGTATATATTTGCCTTTACTACTGGGATTTTTCCTTTCCTGTAGATAATTACTTCTTTTCTTTTCCATTTAGAGAAGACCCTTTAACATTTCTTTAAGAGTAGGTTTAGTATTGATGAACTGTTTTGGTTTTTGCTTCAATTCTAAAAGATAATCTTGCTGGATAGAGTACCCCAGGTTACAGTTTTTTCCCTTTCAGCACTTTAAGTATATCATGTCACTCCCTTCTGGAATGCAAAGTTTCTCTGAAAAAAATCAGCTGATAGCCATTTAGGGGTTTCTTTGTTTTTCTCTTGCTGCCTTTAGAATTCTCTTTTTATGTTTAACTTTTGCCATTTTAATTATTATATGTTTTGATGTGGGTCTGTGGGTCACTCACAACTGTGCACTCCCCTTGGCCATTCTGGCCCTCACCCTAGTGTGGAGCTGTGCTGTGGAACAAGAAGGGCTGGAGCAAGTGCTTGGCTCAGGCTGGGTTAGACACTGGGGTGGTCTGCTTCCTCTGCTTTGTTTCTGGTGTAAGCAAGTGAATGCATTCTTTTCATGAGTGGAGTCTAGGTTTCTTACAGCCCTCCTGTTAGTCCCACTGGTTTTTCAAACCAGCTAAGAGGCTTGTCTTCCCAGTGTCAGAGCCCAGGGCTAGGACACCCAGTATGTGGCTCAAACCACTCACTGCTGAGGGAGAATCTCTGAGCCTGTGTAATCCCCTTCCTCTTCTGTGTCCCTCTCAGGAGAGCCGGACCTGACCTGATTGCTTCTTTTCTTTTCCTACCAGATTCCATGTGGATCTTTCTTACAGCTTTGTTTGTACAAGAGTCTTTCTGCCAGTCTCCAGTGTGTTTTCAGTGAGAATTAATCCACATGTAGATGTAGGGGGGGGGACCTCTGCATCTTCCTACTCCCTCTTCTTGATCTCCCTACTCCAGTTTGAAGAGTCTTTAAGACATAAGTAGAGATGTCTACTTGGCCTACGAAGATAGGCAGGAGCTTGGTTGCCGATAAGAGATGCACGGTCAAGGAAGATGCTTTTGCTTTCCTGAGTGAAAAATGAGAATATTTTAAAGCTAATGTGTCTGAGAAACCAGCTGAGTTAAGGACTGAGAAGGGTTCAATAGGTTATTCAACAAGGAAGTTATTGATAGTTTCAAAAAAGTATTAGGGGTTGAAGAAGGTTTGGAAAAATAGGATGTTTACAATATATGCTTTAGACTAATAAAATCTTAGGCTTCATTGAAAAATGCTGATGGGAGTTATCGTTAGAGCGAGAGTTAAATATGTAGGAGAGAAGGCCTAATCAATATAAAAGTTTCCTGAGAAGATGGAGATGGATGAGATCCAGAGACTGTGTGCCATGGTTGTTCTCTAATATGTTAAGTACAGATGTGTAAAAATATCAGTATGTGTGCATGTTTATGGTGGGAAATTGAGAAAAATCCAGTTTGATGGCTTCTATTTACTCTGTAAAATAGAAAGTAAGTGAGGAATTTGTTTACTGAGAGTGAGAAGAGAGGTAGAAAGAAAGGTATCAAACGTTGGAACTATCACTTTAGAGAATGGGAGGACAAGATGACCAGAGAAAAGAAATGAGACTGCCTAGAGTTCCTTCAGAGTGCAAGTAAAATTTTAGTCCTTTAGGGAAAGTGCTTTCTGACCAAACCCACTCCACAGTGTGGTCACTTTGTTTTGAATTCTCTCAGCTACTATACAGAGGCAGCCTTGATCACATCATACCAATGGACTTGTCGCATACTGGATGATTCTCTGGCTCTTTTATACACGCATGTCTAATCTCTGCAACAGAAGAGGGCAGCTCAAGGACAGAGAACATGGCTCCCCGATACCTAATAGAATACTGTGCCCATAATAGGGGTTATTAGGGCTTATAAAATTTAAAGGGGATTATTAAGCATGTGTCAAATATGGGCATTCTATATATGAACTCAGAGCAAAGACATTATTCCATGTTTTATATATGATTTTATGTAATAAGATATAGAGATGGTCATCCCCACTTTTTTCAGTTAAAAGGGTGACTTCTTTTTATCCTTGAAGACTTGGTCTAAGAGTTGTCACTCTGAAGCCTCTCCTGATCTCCAGTAATGACATTGATCCCCACGAGAGTTATTATAGCATTTTTCACACTGGAGAACATTTCAATGTTCATATGATTCTCTTCCCCATTAGTCTGATTACTCATACAAAGTGGCTGAATCTTACTTAGCTTTCATTTCTCAAAGACTAGACTAGGGCCTAGTATATGCAAGATGCTCATTAGAGGTTCTTGAAATTGGAATGCATGAAATTCAAAAGATGAACACAACAGAAATCATTATTGATTCTCTTGATTAACTTCAATTTCAGGAAGACCTGTTTTTCTCTCAATTTTTTGTCTCGCCAGTTACCAAGTTTTTTAAATAAGGAACTGAGAATTTCCTTTAATTCTTTCTTTTTTCTCACCTTCCACATTCAATCCATCATCATTCTTGTCAATCTACCTCCAAAATATTTCTAGAATTCAATTATCTTCATCTTCACTGATACCATCAGTGTCTAAATCACCATAATATCTTACTTGGACTACAAATAAGATTTTAATTTGATATTTCATTTTCATCTGCCCCTCCCCCAACAAACTAATATTCACACATCAGCTGAAATAATCTAAAAAAGTATAATTCTGATTATTTCAGCTTCCCTTCCTTACTCAAAGCCTTTTAATGGCTTTCCACCACACTAATGATGCATTTCAAGCTCCTTGATGCAGTGTCCTCAAGTCCTTGCATGGTGTGGCCTTTGCCTGTCTCTCCAGTTCATGGTATGACAGTCTTTCCCTCACTTATTGGCTTTAGCAACAATGATTTTTTTTTTCTTCTAGTTTTAGACGTTTCCAAAGTCTTCCTGCCTAAGAAGCTTGGCCATCACTGTTTCATATATCCAGAACATTCTTCTTTATACACTGAACGACTAGCTCCTTTTGGCCTTTACGTTTCAACTTAAATGTTACCTTTTCAAAGATGTCTTCTCCTTCCACAGGTTCCTTCTGCGGGATTTCTCTCTCTCTACTGCTAATTACTTACTGTTTTTCTTCATAAACCCTATCACAATTTGTATATTATTTGCTTACTTGTTCATTATATTATAAACTGTAAGCTCTGTAAAGGACAGGAATTTGTTTATTCTGTTTACTGTAGTATACCTGTTGCATAGAGTTCATTATATATTTGTTCAATGAATGAATTCCTGGATGCATCAATGAATTAATAAGAATGAATGAATGAATGCATGCGTGCATGAATGAATAGAGCAGGTAGAATAAGATAGCTTGACCTCACAGGGTTATTGAGGGGATAACATATAGAAATGAACACAAAGAATTTTGGAAAGCAAATGTTCTGTACACTTACTAAGTATTTACATTATGTTAAATTTGCTGAATCCTGCATGGCTTCATTGCTTCATATTTTAGTTTGCTTTTGTGCTATGAATAAAGATTTAGAGCATTTTGTGATATAGATTTTCTTGTCACTCTTGCTAAGAAGCAGCCTATTGATATGCCTTGGTTAATTAATTGAAACAAATCTCTTCATAAAAGAAAAGTCAAATCTGATGACCTTTGGATGATTTGTGTATTTATGTGTGTGTGCACATAGTAATACATAAGTATTGTAATACAGAAGTAATACATAAGTATACATAGTAATACATAAGATGTGTACATCTTACAGAGAAGTGTGATGTGCCTTTTCTTTCTGATTGTGGAGTGCTACTTTAGCTTAATTGAATTGTTTATGTTTAGACAGTGAGACAGTGAGAGCTACTATGTCTTCATGACAAGCAATATTTGGTAGCATTATTGTTTCACCTGGCTTTTCTTTCTTCACTCAATTGTTTATTTCTTTTCTTTTTTGTTGTCTAGGTTTTCTTTTACTTTCAAATTTCATATCAAAGACTACCTAGTGTAATGCTTATATCAAGAAGCTAACAGGAACTTGATTTTCTCAGTCTTCTCAACTATTGTTTCTCTTTCTGTGTTCCATAAACTCTAGGTTCTTGAGAATAGCTTACTTGAACAATACAATTTTATGCCTGGTATCAGAAGTGGAGGAAAATCCTTTCAAAAGCGGATAAGTGACTTCACCTCCATTATGCTAAAAATAGACTCAAATTTATTATAATTGATTAATTCCAGAATGTTGGTTCTACTGATTTACATTGTACCCTAAATTATACCTCAGCTATGAGAAAAACGTCAGAATTATGGAAATCCGGGCAGTTAGATATAATAGACTATGATGAATTAAAAGTATACAGCTGGATAAAGGTATTATTTCCTGTTATCCTAAGGGCACATATGTATGGTCAACTGCACAAGATTTTTTGACCAAGGCATTATGAAATAGAAAATACTCATGATTTGTTTTAATTATAACTTCTCTCTCTGCAACTCAACCATACAAAATTGACAATAATGCCAATAAGACTTTTCACTCATCCAATAGACATATATAAATTACCTGTTATAACAAAGAACTTTTCTAGGAAGGCAGTGTAGTGAAGTGTTTAAGATCACTGACTTTGGAGTCATAGTTCAAATGCCTCTTAGCTGTGTGACCTTGAGCATGTAGCTTAATCTTTATGCAATTTTATTTACTCACCTATGTGATAAGTTTTATGAAAGAGTTAAGATGGAAAGAAAATATTTTCTTCACATTGATGTAATTAAATTATGTAAAACTCTTATCATAGATGAATAAGTACTTGGTAAACAATAATCACTCTTAGTCTAGTTCCTTTTCTTATTCCTGTTTTTTAAATAAATATTATTTTATGAAAAGGTAACATTTCATAATAAGATCATAATTGTAAAATTTAAATTAAATAATTTTGGTATAGATGTAGATGAAAAAATGTATTGAGAAGATACATATGACATGGTACTTGAAGATGATCACCCTATCCCACTGATAGCACTTAGTATTTTGAAGCCAGCCATTTTGTTGTTGACTGTAATATTGAACCCAAACCTGCAACCAGAAATTATATCCATTTGTCCTTGTTATTTTGTCTACACAAACACAGTCTATTCTTGATCCATGAAAGCCTGCAATAGCCTGCAGTAGCATGGCATAGTCATGGAACTGCATGTTTTCTAAGCAGCCAGAACAAAGGTTGAAAGTTGCAGCGATTCCCAAGAAGGGACAGATAGGAGCCAGATTATGGACAGCTTTGTATCACCAAGATGTCTCTACTATAAATGGCACAAATTACATGAGAGGAAAATATATCAAGCTAACCTCGGCAATTTGTATAATGATACAGCTTCCTTGGTTGGGTAGTCTTGGAATCACTGCCCAGCTGTGAGCACTGAGCCTAAAGGTGGTGTGATCTTTGCATCATGGCAGATATGGAATAAATGCAGGGAGTTTTGCCATGTCCTCTATCCAAATTTATTCCTTTGCATGTGTGTTTCAAAAAACTTGTAGGCCTAGGCTCCTAAAATTGAGCATGTATTTCTCAATAGAGAGATACAAACATGTTATATCTTGGAGTACTATGATAGCATAGTTTTTGCTTTGCTCAGAAGGGTGGGGGAGGGGAGAGTGTAAGAGCCCTTTCAACAAGTAATAATTTAGCAAACTACATACAAGCACTCCATTGGATATCTACTATGCTACAAATTTATGATCTAATTGGGAGGGCAAAACACAAACATACAAAGAGATAAAGAACAATTACAGGCAGGAAATGTTAAGTTACAAAGGAAAAATACTGACAGTTTTTCTGCAGATAGTCAGAGGAGGAAAGAACAGTTTTTAGCATCATCAAATGCCCTTGAGATAGTATCTAGGAGTTTCTATATTCCTAAAACTAATTTTAGAAGCCCATAACTAAAAAGACTTGCATGAGATGATGGACTGCTTTCTTGATTTAGGATGGCACTATGAATTGATGACAGTCCAAGCAAGGTGCAATACAGCTCCAGAATAAGGCTGTTAAATGCCACCATATATTTCTTAGTAATGCAGTGGACAGTGTTGTCATCTTGCTCTCTTTCTACTTTAGTCCCTTAAAAATTATCTATGAGCAGAATTGTGAAAAAGTAACAACAGAATCAAGACTCAAAAGCTTCTTGGCAGGTAGATATACAAAGTTTGAATGGTAGGGAGCATCATGCCTTCAAACTCCAGACCAAACTAGCAATTTACATAGAACACACTATTTCAGTAGCTCTAAGGATTATTTGCAGAGCTTCGAGGGACTACTTTGGTCATTCAAGATCATACCATTTTCATCAATTCTTGCTCTTTCTAATAAAAATGTCCCTCGCTCAATTTAATTTAAGATATTACTGAGTACACATATGTGCTAAGCATTGTGTCAGTCACTGGAAGCATCATGGTGAGCCAGTCCCTACAAGTTCACATTTTTTCCCAGCAGAGGTGGAATGGTAGGTTTTGTCTATCTTTTGTTGAAGGATAATGGATAGAGACATGGATTTGCCCTGCCAAGGGTATATAGCCATATAGCCACTCACCAGTTATGTTACTTGGATTTAGCTCATAACCTTCTCATCTTCCCAAACCATGATGACTGATATCACTTTATAATTATACTGTTTCTATCAAGGCACCTCTGAAGGCCACCCTTAATCCTACTATATACTCCTAGTCCATTCACTCTCAACTCTGTGATGACTATTCCATACCTTCACTTTCCTCAAAACTCCACTCTCACTCTCAGCTGAAATTCTTGCTTTTTATTTCACTCAGAAGGTAGGACAACCAGAAAAGAACATTCACAAGATTCCATCCCCATACTATCTGACTTGCTTGCATCTGTACCCACATATTCTGACTTCCCTTCTAGTACCCTACTTGAGGTCACCACCTACCCTTTGTGGGCTAGATCTCATCTCACCTCCTATTTCCTATCTAAAGACCATTTATCTGCAAATTCTCATCTCTCTCTCTCATGCATCATCAATTTTCTCCTTCCTGTGGATGTCCTTTAGATACTTGCTATAATATCTTTTATTTTAAAAAATCACTTAATACTGCATACCATTCTAGCTGCTGCCCCATTTCTTTGCTTTTCTTTCTTTCTTTTTTTTTTTTTTTGTAGCGGAATCCACAAGAAGTATCCATACTCCACTTCTATATCTTTCATTCCTGTCTTCCCATTCTTATTTGAACCGATTTTATTTTTTTCTTTTTTAGTTTTTTTTAGTTTTTTCTTTCTAATATGCTGCCAAATCACTTTTGACAGGGTCACCAAGGATTTCCATGATGACAAATCCAATGGATGAGTTCTCAATTCTTAACCTATCCCTGTTCAATATCCTTCCTCTGAAAGCTTTCTTAATTTGGCTTTGAGGTATTTCTCCCTCTCTCCTGGTTCTATTCCTACCAAAGTGGCTATTGTGACTCTATCTCTTTTAATGGTTCTGCCCCATCTCCTTACATCTAAATTTTAGAACACCCCAAGGCTCAGTTCTAAGACCTCTTCTTTGCTTTGTGTATGATCACTCCCTAGATGATTTCACCCAGTCCCTTGGATTTAAATTCCATCTATAAACTGATAAGGCCCAAATTTATGTTTTCAATGCATACTGCTCACTTGATCTCCAGATTTGCATATTCAATAGCCTACCGGACATCTCCACTTGATTCTCTAATAGGAATTACAGACTTGTCCAAAACTGAATTCTTCTGTTACCTCCAAATTTATTTCTCTCACAGTCTTCCCAATCTTAGTAAATGGTAACTTTTTCTTTCTGTTTGCTTAGGCCAAAAGTATTGAAGTCATCCTTGACTCCTCTCTTTCTCTCACCCTACATGTCAATAAATCCTGGTGGCTTTACCTTAGAAATGTATCCAGAAGAACATTTCTTACCACCTACACTTCTTCCACATTGGTCCAAACCATCATCTTCTGGATTACTGTAATAGCCTTCTAACTTGTTTTTTTGTTTGTTTTTTAAAATTTTTGTTTTGTTTTGTTTTGCTCTTGTCCCCAACAATCTATTCTCCTATAAAAATGCAAGTCAGATTATGTCACTCCTCTGTAAATCCTCTCCTGGACACTGATCTCACTGAAAACCAAAGCTGAAATCTGTACTTTTTTTTTACAGCCCAGTATATACCCCTTCAACATCTACTATTTTCATTTCTCCTTCACTCCAACCCACTGTTCTCCTGGAATATTCTAGGCACGCTCCTGCCTCGAAGCTTTTTCCTCTGTCTGGAATGTTCTTACTCTAGATATCCATATGGCTTATTCCCTGGCTTCCTTCTGATCAGATCGAATTACTTATTAGTGAGGACTTCCTTAATGACCCTATATAGCACTCTTCCACACACACGAACACACGCGTATCATTTTTAGCTTGCGTCATTTTTTCTCCATAGCACTTATCGCTACCATTAACTTATTTGTTTGTTTGTTAACTACTTTTCACAATAGAGTACTATACTCTGTGAGGACAGAGATTTAATCCATCATTTCATATAGTTTTAACCCTGGGCTTGAAGCAGTACCTGACTCATACTAGGTGTTCTATAGTCGTTTTTTTGAATGAATGAATTGCTAAAATGAAGGTAATAATACCTGCATCAACTTTGGAGTGAAGATAAAGTAATATACTGCATATTAACCCACTTTAAAACCCTGCAGGACTATACGTTGTTGGCTTTTATTGTTTCTTAGATCCTGCATGATTGTGGAGTGCTGCTAAATAATTATCATAGATAGTCCAACCCTGCTTTGTGGAAATCAGAGATGGCATGTCTCAGTCATACAAAATGGAGTGTATCCCTCTAAATAGAAATAGAAACTGCAAGCCAAGAACTGGTCTACATATATAAGGCAGGAGGGAAAAAAAAACTGTTGGATTTCTTTTTTTTTTTTTTTTTGAACATATTCCCCACACAGAGATAAAAATAGTGTCAGCTTTGAACTTGAAAGATGACATTATATGTGCAGTAGCACATTTTTCATTTTTATGTATAATTTTTGACAATTATGATGTTAAATGTATTTTTAATCTATAGATTTGCATTAATATTGAGTGAGGTTTTAACTTTCCATTCAGTGGCGTTTAAATTTGTACCTTTAATTTTGGATCCGATTTCCTTTAAGTTCCAGCAGAGAAGTTAGAGGGAAAAAAATTTAGGAAGTAGGCATTTGGAAATTTTATTGCCAAATGGCTCCAGTAATATAGGCTTTTAAAGCAATATCTTGGTCCACATTTGTTCCTAGCACTCCCTTTATTTCCTTTGTGGGCCTTCTGATAAGAAATCATGTCCCAGATGAAACATCACCTTCCTATGAGGAGCCTTCCCTGTCACTCTGATACATAGGTAGGTCTGGGAGCTCTTTTCTCTCAAACCCTAACCCTAAACTACAACACTTTTTTCACACTATCATTATGGTGAACATTCTATTGATTATGTTTTTGTAAAGGTAAAGTTTCTTGGCTATGTTAGTACACTCATACAGTCAACAAACTTTGAGTTGCTGAATCTTTGCCAAGCATCGTCCTGGGGCTGTGGTTGCAAAGATGTGTGAAACATGGTCTCAGTAACTTTGTCTCTTCACTGGACTGTGAGTTCTTTGAAGTTCAGTGACTGAGGCTCTTATTTTTATATGCCTGATGATTAGCACAACCCTAAATAAATATATGCAGAATGAATGGACAGTTCTCCTGGTTAGAACAGGAGTTCCTGAGGACAGGATCACCACTGTGTCTACAGTGCTTAATGCAACACCTGGCACATAATGAAAGCTCAACAGGTGTTATGTGGAAGGTAAATAATGGGCACTAAAGGGCCACCATCCATTCTGGTTTCTCAGACAGGCCAACAGAAAAGTAAGAAACTGACAGAGAATCTATGAGCCCTCTTGGCTCAAATTAGACCTTTAATCAGTGCTTTCTTTGGAAACCCTTTTCTGTGCATACATATGTTGAGTAACTAGCAGAACAGGACTCTAGATTGATCAGCTGAGTGAACCAGGGTATGACTAGTGGCCCAGCAGATGCTGAGCTTCACTGAGGAAGGACCACATTTAGGGGTTGATGCTTTAATGCAGTTCTCTTGCAGACCTTGTTTACATGTCCATAGCACATGAAATTACTCTTGAAATTTGGGACAGGTTTGGTGCCTGAGGGACTTGTGAAAACATTTCAGGGATGTCACCTCCAGGTGGGTGAAGAAAGTTTGGAAAGTTAATTGGCTATTTCCTGACTGAAGCCTGAAAAGTGAACTCATTAGGAAGTGCTTCCCAGCATGTACCCATTTTCAGATATTATTCATTCTTAATTAAACTGTTTTGATCTCATATGGTGCATTTAATCAGCAGGTTCCTGACTAGTCAGCCCAGAAAAACCCGTGTTCTCTCTTAACCAGAGTGAAGAAAAATACTGTGATTCCTGAATATGTTGAATGGAATCCATAAATCTTTGTAAGACTTCTAAGCTCTTTGAGATTCAAGATATAACTTATTTATCTGTGTAACTCCAGCTATACCATACTTTCTAGTACATGGTAAATAGTCATTACTACTTTGATGACATAGTGACCAACAGGCCAAATGTATGAATGAATAAATTAATTTACTTGAAGACTTGAGATCACCAGAGGAGGGGCATTCTAAATAAAATTACTAAGTAAAATGGCAAGGGGTGTTGGTGTTCCTGTATCCCCCTTGGTATAATTTTTACTTCACAAGTTAACACATGAATACATCCTCCTTATAATAATTAATGCATTACAGTTAAGGCCCCCTTGACTAGAACACCTAATTAGTTTTATTCCCAGAGATACCATTATTACCAGTTTTGTATGTGTTCTTCCAGACCTTGGTTTTTGCAAATTAGCGTATATAGTCGTCCCTCGGTGTCTGCAGGGGACTGGTTACAGGACCCGCTGCAGATACCAAAATCAGCAGACGCTCAAGTCCCATAGTCAGCCCTCTGTATTCGCCATTTTACATCTGGGGATTCAACCAACAACAGATCATGTAGTACTATATTTAGTATTGAAAAAAATCCAGGTTCAAGTGGACCCACACAGTTCAAACTCATGTTGTTCAAGGGTCAGCTGTGCGTGTGCATATGTGTGTGGATATATATATCTCCTCAGAAAATATATAGTACACTTGTGTGTATGTATGTTTAACTTGTTTAAATATGGTATTACACTATTGTGGGTTTTTTTTTTTTATTTGCTTTTTTCACTCAGTAGTATGTTTTAAGATCTTTCCATGTGGGCATAGTTGGATTTACTACATTATTTTTGACTGCATACATGCTGTCCTAAGTAGTGCAGCCATATCACACTTTATCTATTTCCTACTAAAAGCAATTTAAATTACTTTTAAGTTTTCAAAGGTTTAAGGAATGATGCAATGACCACCCTTAGACACACATCCTTATGTATGTAGATTTGTCTTTTTATACCTAGAACTAGAATTGTTAGGCCCCTGAGTATGCATATTTAAAGTTTTAAGAGATAATAGCAAAGTTATCATTCAAAGTGGATGATACCAATTTACATTCCCACTAACAGTGTAAACAATATGTACTTCCTCATACTCTTACCACTATTTTATATTATAAAAGTTTCTGATTTTTGCAAATCTGACTAGGTGAAATGATATTCTGTGTTAGTTTTAATTCACTTACCTTAGATTGCTCCTCTTGTAAGGTTGAACATCCTCATGTGTCTATTTCCTCATTCTATTTTCGCTTTTTTAGATATCCTGCCTCCCTTTCTAGTTCTAACTTAATAAACAATGAAAAAGGAGGGCATGACAACCTCAATTAGGCTTAATCAGGCTTAATCTAACCTCACTCCTTAGTCTTTAATCTAACCTTCTTCCATAGAGCATTTCTCTCTAGGTTTATTTGTTCATTTGTTCCTTCATTTATTAATCAAATTCAAATTGAACACACACTATGTGTCAAGCATATACTGGGTCTAGGGTAATAGTAGGAAACAATCATAGTTTCTCCACTCACAAAGCTTACAGTTAGTAGGAAACATCTGCCAGTGGTTCAAACCCCTTTCCACATTCCTGATAGTATTTCTCATAGTAGCATTGCTAACTTTTACAAACCTATTGATGTTTTTTTCACTTTTCTCCAAGAGGAGACTCAGTGCTCAATATTCTTCTCCCATTAACAGAAATGCCCTTCTTCTGTTTGTGGTCTAAGGTTGTTCAGATATATGTATATAGGAATGAATCTTTTGCTGGAAGCTGTGTTCCTAGCTATTGTGAATTTACAAAATAAAAGGAAGCATAGTTAATTACCTCATGATTCCGGTCTGTATCATTAAGGTATCAATTTCCTCCCTGTTAATCATGCATAAGGCAAGTCATCACTTTCTGATTGTAGGCACCTGCTGATTCACTGGCAAAGAGTGGTTGAAATGGTATCCCCAAAATACTTCATCCCAAAACTTCAGAAGGTATATTCTGTGCCAGAAAGACTTAGTCTAGCATTTAGTTTAGTCCCAAAGGTGTTTATTGCCATCTTGTATATCAGAACATGGCAAGAAAGCACATCTCAAACCAGATTTAAAAGTGATGCTAATGAGAGACAGAAAGCAAACAGATCCAAATGGATGTGAAGACAACAAGAACAAAATATCCACTACCCATTTATTTATCTATTTATTTTCATTTTTATTTTTTTAACATCTTTATTGGAGTATAATTGCTTTACAATGGTGTGTTAGTTTCTGCTTTATAACAAAGTGAATCAGTTATACATATACATATATCCCCATATCTCTTCCCTCTTGCACCTCCCTCCCTCCCACCCTCCCTATCCCACCCCTCTAGGTGGTCACAAAGCACCGAGCTGATCTCCCTGTGCTATGCGGCTGCTTCCCACTAACTATTTTACATTTGGTAGTGTATATATATGTTCATGCCACTCTCTCACTTTGTCCCAGCTTACCCTTCCCCCTCCCCATATCCTCAAGTCCATTCTCTAGTAGGTATGCGTCTTTATTCCCGTCTTGCCCCTAGGTTCTTCATGACCATTTTTTGTTTGTTTGTTTGTTTTTTAGATTCCATATATATGTGTTAGCACATGGTATTTGTTTTTCTCTTTCTGACTTACTTCACTCTGTATGACAGACTCTAGGTCCATCCACCTCACTACACATAACTCAATTTCGTTTCTTTTTATGGCTGAGTAATATTCCATTGTATATAGGTGCCACATCTTCCTTATCCATTCATCTGTCGATGGACACTTAGGTTGCTTCCATGTCCTGGCTATTGTAAATAGAGCTGCAATGAACATTGTGGTACATGACTCTTTTTGAATTATGGTTTTCTCTGGGTATATGCCCAGTAGTGGGATTGCTGGGTCATATGGTAGTTCTAGTTTTAGTTTTTTAAGGAACCTCCATACTGTTCTTCATAGTGGCTGTATCAATTTACATTCTCACCAACAGTGCAAGAGTGTTCCCTTTTCTCCACACCCTCTCCAGCATTTAATGTTTGTAGATTTTTTCATGATGGCCATTCTGACTGGTGTGAGATGATATCTCACTGTAGTTTTGATTTGCATTTCTCTAATGATTAATGATGTTGAGCATTATTTCATGTGTTTTTTGGCAATCTGTATCTCTTCTTTGGAGAAATGTCTATTTAGGTCTTCTGCCCATTTTTGGATTGGGCTGTTTGTTTTTTTGATATTGAGCTGCATGAGCTGGTTGTAAATTTTGGAGATTAATCCTTTGTCAGTTGCTTCATTTGCAAATATTTTCTCCCATTCTGAGGGTTGTCTTTTCGTCTTGTTTATAGTTTCCTTTGCTGTGCAAAAGCTTTTAAGTTTCATTAGGTCTCATTTGTTTATTTCTGTTTTTATTTCCATTACTCTAGGAGGTGGGTCAAAAAAGATCTTGCTGTGATTTATGTCAAAGAGTGTTCTGCCTGTGTTTTCCTCTAAGAGTTTTATAGTGTCTGACCTTACATTTAGGTCTTTAATCCATTTTGAGTTTATTTTTGTGTATGGTGTTAGGGAATGTTCTAATTTCATTCTTTTACATGTAGCTGTCCAGTTTTCCCAGCACCACTTATTGAAGAGGCTGTCTTTTCTCCACTGTATATTCTTGCCTCCTTTATCAAAGATAAGGTGACGATACATGCGTGGGTTTATCTCTGGGCTTTCTATCCTGTTCCATTGATCTATATTTCTGCTTTTGTGCCAGTACCATACTGTCTTGATTACTGTAGCTTTGTCATGTAGTCGAAAGTCAGGGAGCCTGATTCCTCCAGCCCCGTTTTTCTTTCTCAAGATTGCTTTGTCTATTCGGGGTCTTTTGTGTTTCCATACAAATTGTGAAATTTTTTGTTCTAGTTCTGTGAAAAATACCAGTGGTAGTTTGATAGGGATTGCATTGACTCTGTAGATTGCTTTGGGTAGTAGAGTCATTTTCACAATGTTGATTCTTCCAATCCAAGAACATGGTATATCTCTCCATCTATTTGTATCATCTTTAATTTCTTTCATCAGTGTCTTATAATTTTCTGTATACAGGTCTTTTATCTCCTTAGATAGGTTTATTCCTAGATATTTTATTCTTTTTGTTGCAATGGTAAATGGGAGCGTTTTCTTAATTTCACTTTCAGATTTTTCATCATCAGTGTATAGGAATGCAAGAGATTTCTGTGCATTAATTTTGTTTCCTGCTACTTTACCAAATTCATTGATTAGCTCTAGTAGTTTTCTGGTAGCATCTTTAGGATTCTCTATGTATAGTATCATGTCATCTGCAAGCAGTGATGGTTTTACTTCTTCTTTTCCAATTTGGATTCCTTTATTTCTTTTTCTTCTCTGATTGCTGTGGCTAAAACTTCGAAAACTATGTTGAATAATAGTGGTGAGAGTGGGCAACCTTGTCTTGTTCCTGATCTTAGTGGAAATGGTTTTAGTTTTTCACCATTGAGGATGATGTTGGCTGTGGGTTTGTCATATATGGCCTTTATTATGTTGAGGTAAGTTCCCTCTATGCCTACTTTCTGGAAGATTTTTATCATAAATGGGGGTTGAATTTTGTCAAAAGCTTTTTCTGCATCTATTGAGATGATCATATGGTTTTTCTCCTTCAATTTGTTAATATGGTGTATCACATTGATGGATTTGCATATATTGAAGAATCCTTGCATTCCTGGGATAAACCCCACTTGATCATGGTGTATGATCCTTTTAATGTGCTGTTGGATTCTGTTTGCTAGTATTTTGTTGAGGATTTTTGCATCTAGGTTCATCAGTGATATTGGCCTGTAGTTTTCTTTCTTTGTGACATCTTTGTCTGGTTTTGATTTCAGGGTGATGTTGGTCTCGTAGAATGAGTTTGGGAGTGTTCCTCCTTCTGCTATATTTTGGAAGAGTTTGAGAAGGAATGGTGTTACCTCTTCTCTAAATGTTTGATAGAATTCGCCTGTGAAGCCATCTGGTCCTGGGCTTTTGTTTGTTGGGAGATTTTTAATTACAGTTTCAATTTCCGTTCTTGTGATTGGTCTCTTCATATTTTCTAGTTCTTCCTGGTTCAGTCTCGGAGGGTTTCCACTACCCATTTCTTACCAGGAACTCTGGTAAGAGTTTTGTCTGCATTTACCTCTGTAATTTTCTTGGTAACCTTGTAAGGTAGTTATTGATATTCCAGTTTTACAGATGAGAAAAATGAGTTTGAGAAAGGTTAAGAACTTGCTAAAGGATATATAGCTACTAAATGGCTAAGATGGACTTTAAACACAAGTCTGTCTGGTTCTATTGCCTGGCTTCTTCCTCTGGCCGTTGCCTGTGAAAGTGAAAATCCACTATTGCTGCCACTATCAGAGAGGAGACTGGGGGCTCCTTGGAGTGACCTGGCAGAGAATTCATTATGGTTTCATATGCTGGGCCTTCCTAAGGCTCTGACCCTGCACAGGATGTGGAAAACGTAAATTAGGGGCCTGCAGTCTTCATGCCTATATCTGTTCTTCATCTCTCCTTCGTTAATATTGCAAAGGGAAAAAAATATCACATTTTACATTTAGGGACAAGTATGTTTACTTGATACATCTATGATAAATTTTGTTCTTTTGGCCACCTTCACTCATGTTTTAGTCAGAAGAATACACATGTTAGTATCTAGTAAATAATTTTGTTGTTATTCCAAAAGAAAAAAACCTCTAATTTTTGATGCTAATATGAATGTTCTAATTTTGAATGTGCTAAGTGGTTGATTGTTTTGTGGCCTGATGGAATGTGAGACCTTTGTGACCCATTATCTAGAATATTTGAAGATGATATTCAAGTGATGAAATGTCATATATATGAATGACTGATCAATTTTCTTAGCCAAATTTGTGGATGGCATTTACTGATATGTTGCTAAGAAAAAACTGCCAGCATACAGACTTTGATTTCTGCAACAGAGTGTATTTGTTAGCAGCATGGGCTTTGGAATCACACAGACTTGGGATTGTTTTCTGTCTTTTCCATGAGCTCTGTGACCTCCTACAAATTACTTAACTTCTCTAGGGTTTGATTTCCTCATTGTAAAATGTGATGATGGTAAAATCTATTCTATAGGCTGCTGTGAAGATTAAATGAGGTGATGCATGTAGAGCCCTTGGCAAGAAGAGTGTGCTCAGTATATGTTGGCTATTATTATTATTAGTTAAAAAATTAACTAAATGGTAGTGTTCCTCAAACTATAGTTACTGGAATACCTGCATCAGGATCAACTAGAATGTTTGTTTAAAAAATTAAATTTCTGGGTGCCAGTCAGAACTCTCGATTCAGAATGTCTTTAGGGTGGAGGGTTAGCATAGAATGTGCACAGTAGCACTCATTCATAGAGCTCATGAATACTGAATTTGGAGGACCACAGCCATAGGAAGAGTGGGGGAAGTGGTGCCTTATGCTCTGGTTCAGCCACATATATGAGTGACTGCCATATGCCAGGACTGCCTTAGGCATAAGGGAAGTGAATAGGATGACCCATTTTCAAAATCAGAATGAAAGAGAATAATAGCCCTTGTTTCTATAGCAGGTACAGTTGTTGCTCTGAGGACAGTGAACTGCAGACAATTCTGTATTCATATTTTATTGGAAATCCACAAATGCTCACAAATCCTTCTTTGAGTGATGTAAGGGTACTAAGATTAAATATCTTCCCACTCCATTTTTGTTCTGGCATGGACCAAACTATGTGGAAAGGTAATTTTCATCTGTGTGGTGGATACCATAAAAACAGGGTGGGATGACCTTTGCCTCTTTTTAGAAATACATTTTTAGGGAAATCTTTTCCATTTCTGTATAAAGGAGAGAGATTGTAAAGATAGTTAAAGCAACTGTTTGGCTTCAAGGCTTAGTCCAGTCAATTCCAAAACTTAGGAATCTCCAGAATTTAAATTGCTTTTGAAATTGGACTTTAAGGCATGTTCCTTCCCTAGAGTGCCTGATTTTTTCAAGTTACAAAGATCAGTTTATGGTTGGATTTTTTTTCCGTTTAGTGAAGACACAGTAAATTTTTTTGCAGTTGACTTTCATATAATTTATAGCAATGATTTGACATATCCATGAACGTCATGAATGAAGCAGTTGCACATTTTCAGTGAAGGTAAGGTTTAAGAATTGGATGCATTTATATAAATAAAGTGCATCCAATTCTTGAGACGTCTATCATCTTGTCATTTTCAAATGATAGTTGACATTTATTTACCATGTTACTATCTGTAGAGTGATTTTTCACACATTGCATTTGGTCATCACAATAGTTCTGTTAACTGATCCACAGTCAAGTTTGCTTTACCTCTGGGACATTTTGCCTGGCCTGGCTTGGAGTCAACCTATGAAACGAGAGTAATCCCCATCCCAGTGCCTGTGTCATTCTAATGGTCAGTTCTATTTTTATATACACAGCTTGGGCTGCCATGGAATGACAAAGTCTAGTTTCCAAGTCTTGAAAATGGTATTAGAAGAGATGAAGATAAGAATAGAGTAGATTCCTGCCCTCCATAGCTAAGTGACTAATGTGCTGGATAGTGTTCTGAGAACTTGATATAGATTAACTCATTTAATCCTTACAACCACTCTATGCATTAGGCATTATTATGGCCACTTTACAAATGAGAAAACAGAGTTGCAGAGAGATCAGGTAATTTTCCCAAGATCACACAGCTGAAAAATGGTAGTGCTAGGATTTGATCTTAGGCAGAGTGGCCCTAGGGTCCATGCTCTTAACTGCTATTTTCTCCAACCTGCTTTTGAATAGGAAGAAAATCTCACAGGAATCTAAATACCAAAATGAAAGTTAAAAATGATAACACTATTAGAAATTTCACAAGGAAGAAGTCATAAATTTTATAAGAATTTAGAACAAGGAAAATAGCTTGGGATAGACCAGATAGAAGATTTGCTCCCTGGAGGGTGAATAGTGAGTGATGATATATAGCACAGTAGAGTATAGTGAAGAAGCACAGTCTTTTTACTAAAACAGACCTGGTTTCAATTTCCAGTCCCTACACATAGCTATGGGACCTTTTGCAAAGAACCTCAGTTTTCTCACCTATTAAATATTAATAATAGTACCTATCCCACAGGTTTTATTTTTAGATGGAAAGATCAGGGACGGAAAGATGGGTGGGATGCTGGAGAATAGCAGGCACAAAAATTGGGAAAGCAGAAATGCTTAAGGAATGACTTGAGAGAGATGAAATCATCTGATGTAATGGAAGAGCTAGAATCTATATGGGAATAATGGAGAGATTTAAAAATGTGGTTTAGGATTAGAGAATAGTAGAAGGCTATTGATGAATGTACTGCTTAAGATTTTAGGGCTTGACAGATATATTTGGTTCAATCTCTTACTACCTATGTAATCTGGGGGGGTGTGTTGTGTAATCTCTCTCTGCCTCAGTTTTCTCATCTACAAAATTAGAACTAAGTAAAGCAAAGTTTGTAAAAATTTAAACCTAGTTTGTGACACATACCTAACGGTCAATTAACATTATTAATATTACTATCAGTGGTAGTAGTATTCAGCAGGGAGTGTGTGTGTGTGTGTGTGTGTGTGTGTGTGTGTGTGTATGTGTATGTATTTGTCCAAAGGAGTTAAGTAATGAAAATTATGTTTTTGAATAAAGTGCCAGCAGTCTACAGGATGAATTGGAGGGGCCTCTGAGGCAGGGAAACCAGGGTGGTGGTAGCACCAGGGTATCTATCTGTTAAGTAGGGTGGGCAGGGAAAGTTGAGCACAATTGAAAAGAAGGAAGTCTGGTGAGATGCCTTTAGAATCCTGACAACTACATAGGAAAACTTTTTAGCCATCTAGGTGTCAGTTACTGAGGGCCTAGGTAGGTTGTCTACAGTGGGAATGAAATGGAAGGGATGGGTGTGAGCAGGGTTGTAAAGGATCTATCTGCTGGACTTGGAGACCACTGGTTAGAGAGGCAGGGAAAGGAAGAAAGGCTGCAGGGAAATATGACTCCATGTTTTGGAGTTCAAATGGTGGTAGGCTGACAGAAGTAGAGAAGTCAGGAAGAAGATCTGACCTTTAGGGGGCAATGAGTTTTATTTCAGCGATATAAAATTTGAGTCCACAAAGGATCAACCAAGTAAAAATATTGAATAGGAGATTTACAATATATGGTTGGAGTTTGAGGGGCAAGCCATGGCTGAAGGTAAAAATATAAAGGCAAATATTACAAGTGATAATTGAAGCTATAATTGTGAAAGAATTTTTACTAATTAATCAAAATAATTACCTGTCTTTTTACCAGTGTTTAAAAAAAATGATAGTTACATTTTAAGATCTATGATACTACCATTTAGGTACCATATTTTCAGAGTGACAAACGACAAATTGAGGTATATCCTGGAAACTGACAACCAGGAAATATGAATTGGATCGCATGAGGAAAAAAGAGTCATAGAATGAATGTAGTGTCTATTCTGGAGAAGATGTAAAGGTACGTTTTGGGCTGTTATGTGGAAGAGGGGGTAGATTTATTCTGCATGATCCAGGGAACAAAAGGATGAAAAAAACCAGTGTGTTTTCAGTATGAATAATAACTTCTTTAATGAATCATGAACTCCTCCTTTTCACCAATCACATTCTAGAACTCCTCCTTTTCACCAGTCACATTCTAGAAAGGTTGAGATGATCACCTCTTAAAATACTGGAGAGAGGAGACTCACTTTGTGGATAGGAGAACTGAGTGATTTACAAGATCTCTGTAAACTCTACAGTATGATTAGGCTGGCTTTTGGGCTTATTGCATGGAATGAAGTGAAGAAGAGAGTATTCCTAAAGTAACTAAACAAGTTTTTGAAAAAGATAAGAAGAGGATAATGGAAAAAAGATATTCATTTTCAGTTGAGACACAGTGACTGGAGTGGTTTCATTGAACCAAGAGGGGTCAATGAAATGAGGTGCAGAGAGTCATAGTCTGTTCATGAGCGACTTCAGAAAGGAAAAAAAGGAGGCAGGGAAGAGGCATTTCTCGTAAGCTTGACTTGGTGGTGACTTTAGCCCAGGTTGGTTATTGTCAAGTGACAGGGTAAGTGGGAGTTAGGGTAAGGCTATTTTTTGCATGAAGCTAGGAAAAGGGAAAAGAATCCAGCTAAATTTCATGATAGCTTACCACTGTTCCTAATTTGGTGACTACCTGTGGCAGAGGTAGCATAACAGGGTAAAGAACTCCCTACCTGTTTATTCAGTAACCACCATTCTAGGTGCCCTCTCTCTATATATATGTGTGTGTGTGTGTATATGTATGTGTGTATTTATAGAGATACATACATACATATATACTCATACACATATATTTATATGTGTATACGTGTACACACATTGCCCATTTATGTCTGTGTGTGTACATCTATCAGCCTATTTAATCCCAGTATCGATTTTGAGAGGAGGATATTGCCTGCATTTTACAGATTAGGAACTAAAGCTCTCTAATGTACTCATTTGCTCAGATTCTCATAAGCTAGTAAGTAGATACTGATAGTATCCAGATGTTGACCAGCCTAATAACAAAACAGCATGTTCTTCTAAGAAAATTGGATATCTACATTGTGATATCTGGTTTAAAATCCTGAATTTGCCTCTGCATATTGTGCAACCTTGGGCAAGTCATTCTAATTGTATCTCATATCCTCCTCTGTGAAATGATGAAAAGGCCCTTGCCCTGCCTTTGGTTTCCTATGGAAGAGAGATGAGAGTTTCCAAACCTGGAGCCGGTGAGGGGTTTTAAACAAGGCAGAGATCTGATCAAATTTACATTTTACATAGATCCGCTAGATAGTGTGGAAAATGTAGTTGAGGGAGACTAATATATTCCCAGAGAGCTTGTGAGAAGTAATGTTCTTGATAATAAATTGTTTACTCTCCTAGTGTAGTGGTATAAAAGATATAGAATAGAGGACGTACTTAAAAAATACTTAGTACAGTGTTTCGTCACTATTTTTTCATTATCATCCCCCCCCACCCCCAGGAGACTAGGAGACTTTTTAGACATTTTATCCTAACTGACTCCCTGCTCAGTGAAATGTTAATACCACAGGTATACTGCATATCTATTTATGTACGATATGTATATCTGTGTTTTATATAGAAAATATTTTTTACCCCTTTTATTAGGTAGGTGGAGCAAGAAAGAGAAAGAAGGAGAGAGAGAGAGAGAGAGATCTATTTATTTAGAGAAGTTGGCTCACAGGATTGTGGAGGCTGGCAAATCTGGAATTTGTAGGGCAGGCCGGCAGGCTGAATGTCTGTGTTGCAGTTTTGAGGCAGAATTCCTTCCTTCTTCAGGCTTTGCTCTTAAAGCCTTTAACTGATTGCATGAGGCTTATGCAGTATGGAAGGTAATCTGTTTTACTTAAAGTCAACTGATTATAAATATTAATCATTTAAAAATACCTTCATAGCAACATCTAGACTAATGTTTGACCAAATGATTGGGTACCATAGCCTAGCTAAGCTGACACATAAATTTAACCATCACTCCCCCTCTCCCCAAGAACCAATTTTCACTCCCCTGGGGGTGATATCATCCCTGCTGAGAATGCATGATTTAGGAGGTAAGACAGCAGGATGTACTGTGTATTAGATTAATTTATTGATTGAATATATGAGGCAAGGGATAGAGAGACACTAGAGATGATTTCCAGATTTTTAACTTGAGCATCTGAGCACATGATGGTGCCATTCACTGAGACAGGAGAAGCAAAAAAAAAAAAAAAAAAGAGTAGATTTGATGTGGAATATAATGAGATTTATATACAACCATGTGTGTATTTTACATTGATATTTTAGCATGTTCATTCATAAGTCTAACTACTTACACCTGGAATTGAATAAAATTTATTAGAAAATCTTTTGAAAAGATAAAATGCTTTATATATAAAGTCGGTGATAGTGTGATTTACTCACTTTTAGCATAAATGTCTGAAAGACCTTCTGGAAATATTTGGTATCATTTTCTTGCTTATATTTCTACTACTTGGATACATGCAATAGAATATATCTGCTGAGAACAAAAGTGTTAATTATGTGACAGACATTTAGTGTCATCCTTATATTTGTCTTACTAACAAATATACACATGTACTTACTCAGTGTCTGCCTTCTATCTGTATTACTTTTTATTTTGCCTTTCTTCCCAACTAAGTTGTGGGCTCATGAAGGAAAGGAATAGTGGCAATTGAGTCAACAAATATTTAGGGTCTAAAATCATCTTATTTGTCTCCAAAGGACCCAGATGAGTGCCTTGCACGTAATAGGTAGTAAATAAATGTCAAATCTTCATTGAAGTGAAGGTTGTAATACAATTAAGTAAAAGTTCTTCTACAAGTACTACAAATCATTGCTTCTTATCAAATCACTTTTCACAGATTTAGGAAGCACTGGGGATTATTTCCATAACACAACCTAGATTTTATATTTCATTCAAGAAAGAATGGGAAAAGCTCACTGAACTGCCTGTAAGTTAGAGGGTCATATAGTCTGTTGGTGCTAAAGTCTGTTCTTCATAACTTAAAGCTATTTTGTTTTGTAGAAACAAATTTTCTAAGCTGATAATCATATGTCTTTAAAAACCCTTTGGTTGTAAAGTCTGACATTTTTCAATGTGATAGCCTCATAATGTATGGAGTCTATATTGAATTTTTAGGAATTCCACAAAGTAATGTCAGCCTCATGTAAAAGATTTACTACTCCAACGCTTGATATTGGGAAAATAGAAACAGGGTGCATGTTTTGTGATAATAGTAAGAACCTTCAACAGTGGACTGGAGGAAAATTCGTGATTAATTGTTGTCATAGGCCAGATTCCCCAGAAAAGAGTCTTAAAAACTCTGAGATGTGTATGCAAGAGTTTATTAGGGAATGCTCTAGGAACTATACCTGAGAGGGGTGAGAGACCCAGAATTAGGCAAAGGGAGTTCAACCAAGATCCAGTTGTAACAGAGGCCTTGGCTGATCCTACAGGGAGCTTTGATCCTGGAATGGTTCTTCAGAGTTGTTCTCACTGAAGCAAGGTTTCCTGAGTATTTGTACCACCACATCAACTAGTAATTGGACGCAAGTTGCCTAGGGGTGGGGAAATACTTTTGGTCAAGGTAGCTTCCTGGAGAGAGGGGCTCAGCTGTGACCCTTAGCAGTGAACGTTCCTATCAACTGGGGGAATGAGTGTGTTGATCCTGAATTGAGAATGGTATACATTGGTGCTTACTACAGATCCTTAAGCTAAGATTTTGTTTAGTTATCATTGTTTTAGTACCTTAGTTCTCCATTTAGAATTTTCACTTGTTGAATGCCTGCTTTGATTAAAATACCTATTGAGTTAATTAATCTATGTATAAGTGAATTTCGTGATGTGTTATACCAGTTCCATCTCTGCTCCCACCCCTTCTGGCAGAGTCATTAAAAAAATTTAAACGTTGTATACTGCTGTAGATCGGTTATTAGGGTCCTTATTTTTCTGTGATATTGATTACTCAGATCAGAAGCCACAACTTAGTTGTGATGAGAATATTAACTCTTTCCAACTTCTGGCTTCAAGTGTTTCAAAGGCAGGTCCATGTAGATGCCCTTTTACTTTGGCATATTTGCCTCTTCAAATAATTTAGTGACATAACTTTCAAAGCACTCATTTCTATTGCCGTATTAGATCTCTATGAAGTAATAGTTAAGATCATGGATTTCCATATAAAAAATGCATAATTTATAAGTCTTTTCTTGTCCCTAACAATCTGTATGACTTTGGGTAATAACTTACCTTCTCTGAGTCTCAGTTTTCCTATAGGTCTGTAATATTACTTATCTCGAAGAAATAAAATATTTAACACAGTATTTGGGACATAATAGGCTTTCAATAAAAGCCTAAAAGTTATTATTATTATCTTCTCAACAACCCTGTGTAGTGAGTAAGGTGGGAACCACTAGCCCCAATTTGCAGATGCATCTTTAAAGGTAGAAGATACTATTTAAATACAAAACGTTTTTATGTACTTTTATAGCTGGAATGCGGTAATCAGACACTAATTAAACTTAACTTGTTCTCTACATTTTTCAGTTGTTGCATTGATGTAGAATTTCATCCATAAGTGACAAACTTTACCTTTCTCCATGGCATGAAAGAGCCTCATCTTATTTTCTAAATTGCTCAGAGAGCATTATAACAACAGAGTCTGAACTCTGTTTAATTTTAGATAACTAAATTGAAAAAGGCACAATTTCAGGTTTTATCAGTACAATAATGGGAAAACCCTGCCTACTTACTATATTGTAACCTCCAAAGTGACCCCTCTTTTTACAAGTTATGCTCATCTTCAATCATCTGGTTGTATTAACCTCATATCCTGCAGCTGAGTCATCTAAGCACTGGATGGGGAAAATTTCTAGAGTCACGTGACATGTTAGGAGCAAAGTGACTGAGGTACTGGAGCACTTACCTGAGGAAGAGATTATAAAATGGAATGAATTGAAATGACAGAGAGCAAAACTGTTGGGAAAGTTAATGGGGTCAATGCCTAGTTATTTTATGCTTTATAGTTTCTAACATTTTTATCTACTAAAACAAAAATGAGAAAAATACAACACAGAATATGTGAGATAACTTACTAATAGTATTTGTAGCTCACAATTGTTCAGAATTTGACCAACAGGATTCATATTAGTGAGATTGGAAATTATATATGTGTTCCTAAGAAGGACAAAAAGTAAAATATTTACATCCTAATCAATAGCTTTTCCTTTGGGAGGAAATATTAAATTTCCACAGCTTTTACTGCCTTTCTCTTTTGAGGCTTGACTGACATGTCACCCTTCAAACAATACGACACTTGCCTCCTGAGAGATATGTCCTCAGAAGCTGGGCATTTGTTGCTAGGGTCAAAAGTTAAGTTGCTAATTTTGTATTTGCAGCTAATCAGATCAAGTAATTTGTGAGGAAAACACATAGCAAAAGAATTCATATCATGTATATGTAGTCTTGAAAATATTTGTAGAAAAAGGATGCCATTACAGAAGAAGAGTCACAATGAGCCAGACAGAAATTTCAATTAAAAAAGCCCAGGCAAGAAAAGCAAAATAGACAAATAGAAAGTAGCTTCTACATAGCAAAGGAAATAATCAACAGAGTGGAAAAAAAAACCTACAGAAAATATTTGTAAGCCATGTATTTGATAATGGGTTATTATCCAAAATATGTAAGGAAGTCCTACAACTCAATAGCAAAAAACCAAATAACCTGATTGAAAAATAGGCAAAGGACTCAAACAGACCTTTGTCCAAAGAAGACATACAAATGTCCAACAAGTACCATATGAAAAGATACTCAACATCACTAATCACCAGGGAAATCAAAACCACAGTGAGATATCACCTCACACCTGTTAGGACAAACATTATAAAAACACAAAACAAAACAGAACCCCCAGGAAATAAGAAGTATTGATGAGAATGTGGGAGAAATAGGAACCCTTCCTTGAGCACTGCTGGTGGGAGTGTAAAATGATGAAGCCAATATGGAAAACAGTATGAAGGTTCTCAAAAAATTAAAAATACAGCCATCATATCATGCAGTACTGCTGTGTACTTATCCAAAATAATTGAAATCAAGATCTTTAGGAGATATCTGCACCCCTATGTTTATTGCAGCATTATTCTCAATAGCCAAGAGATGAAAACAACCTAAATGTCCATGAATGGATGAATGGATGAATGGATAAGGATTATATGGTATATTCATACAAAGGGATAGTATTCAGCCTTAAAAAAGGAGGAAATTCTATCATATGCTACAACATGGCTGAAACTTGAGGACATTATGCTAATTGAAATAAGCCAGTCACAGAAGGACAAATACCCCACTTACATGAGATATCTAAAGTAGTCAAACTCATTGAAGCAGAAAGTAGAATGGTAGTTACCAGGGGCTAAGGGGAGGAAGAAATGGGGATTTGCTATTCAGTGAGTATAAAGTTTCAGTCATATAAGATGAAAAAGTTCTAGAGATCAACTGTATAACCTTGAGCTTATAGTTAACAATACTGTACTGTACACTTAAAATTTTGTTAAAAGAGTAGATATCATGCCGTGTGTTTTTTTACCACATTTAAAAAAAATCACCATGTGCCAGTCAACTTATTTACTTATTCATCCAATCGTATGTTTTTTAATTGAAGTAAACTATATATGTATAAAAGCACACAAAGTGTATCCCTTGATGAATTTTCACAAACTGAACAGTCACTAAAATCTAGTAATAAATATAATCAACAAGGTAGAGGCCTTCATTTGTGCTCTTTCTCAGTCACTAGCACCCACACTGCAAAAGTAACCACCTTCTGATATCTATTACCTTGGGAAGAATTTACATATTTAAAACTTTGAGCATATAATTCACCAACATGATATGCATATATATGTATATATCCTCACTTATTTAGATCTTTTTAAATTTCTTTTAATAATATTTTGGAATGCTCTGTATAGAGGTCTTGAATATCTTTCATTATATTTATTCATTGAGATATATTTTGGTGCTATTGTAAATAGTATCATTTTTTAAAATATTTTAATTTATTGGAGTATGGTTGATTCACAATGTTGTGTTGGTTTCAGATGTATCACAAACTGATTCAGTTATACATATACATGTATTCATCCTTTTTCAGATTCTTTTCTCATATAGGTTATCACAGAATACTGGGTAGAGTTCCTTATGCTATATGGTAGGTCCCCATTTGTCAGCTATCTTGTATATAGCAGTGTGTGTGTGTTCATCCCAAGCTCCTGATTTATCCCTCCTCAATAGTATCATTTTTAAATTGTATTTTTCAATTCTTTGTTGGTGCATTATTTGAAGAAATACAATTGATTTTTGTACATTGACATTGTATATAGAGAACTTGCTAAATTCACTCATATTTACAATATTTTGTCTGTAGATTCTTTTAGATTTACTACTACATAATCTAATTAGCTGAGAAAACTGATGGTTTTATTTTCTCTTTTTCAGTCTCTTACTTTTTCAATCTTTTCTTATTGCACCAGCTAAAACCTCCAGTACAATAATGAACAGAAGTGATGATAGCTAATGTTCTCATCTTGAGGGAGAGCATTTAAATATTTCACATTAATATAATGTTTTAAAAATGTTTTCAGACTAAAGTATTTCACTTCTATTCCTAGCTTGCTGTGATTTTTTAAAAGTATCATGAATGAGTGTTGACTTTAATAAAATGCACTTTCTGCATCTTATTGAGATGATCATATGATTTCTTTTTCTCTTAGAGTAACAATTATTGTTTTATGTAGCCAATATTCATTTAGATTTACCCACATACTTTTTAAAAAATATAGTAGTGTGTATGTGGTAATCCCAAACTCTTAATTTATCTGTCCCCCTGGCCCCCACCCCTGCTATCCCCTTTGGTAACCATATGTTTGTTTTCTAGGTCTGTGAGTCTATTTCTGTTTTGCAAATAAGTTCATTTGTATCATTTTTTTTTAGATTCCACATGTAAATGATATCATATGATATTTGTCTTTCTCTGTCTGATTTAATTCACTTAGTATGTTAATCTCTAGATCCATCCATGTTGCTGCAAATGGCATTATTTCATGCTTTTTTACGGCTGAGTAGTATTCCATTGTGTATATATACCACATCATCTTTAGGCATTCATCTGTGAATGGTCGTTTAGGTTGCTTCCATGTCTTAGCTACTGTAAATAGTGCTGCTATGAGCATTGGGGTGCATGTATCTTTTAGAATTAGAGTTTTGTCCACATATATGCCCAGGAGTGGGATTGCAGGAGCATATGGTAACTCTATTTTTAGTTTTTTAAGGAGCCTCCAAACTGTTCTCCATAGTGGCTGTACCAATTTACATTCCCACCAACAGTGTAGGAGGGTTCCCTTTTCTCCACACCCTCTCCAGCATTTATTATTTGTAGATTTTTTATTGATGGCCATTCTGACTGGCATGAGGTGATACCTCATGGTATATAGTTTTGGTTTGCATTTCTCTAATAATTAGTGATATTGAACAGCTTTTCATGTGCCTGTTGGCCATCTATATGTCTTCTTTGAAGAAATGTTTATTTGGGTCTTCTGCCCATTTTTTGATTTTCTGTTGTTGCTGTTGTTGTTACTGAGTTGTATGAGCTATTTGTTTATTTTGGAAGTCAAACCTTTGTTGGTCACATCGTTTGCAATTATTTTCTCCCAGTCTGTAGGTTGTCTTTTCATTTTGTTTATGGTTTCCTTTGCTGTGCAAAAGCTTATTAGTTTGATTAGGTCCTGTTTGTTTATTTTTGCTTTTATTTCTGTTGCCTTGGGAGACTGACCTAAGAAAACATTGGTACGGTTTATGTCAGAGAATGTTTTGCCTATATTCTCTTTTAGAAGTTTTATGGTTATTTGTATTTAAGTCTTTAAGCCATTTTGAGTTTATTTTTGTGTATGGTGTGAGGGTGTATTCTAACTTCATTGATCTACATGCAGCTGTCCAGCATTCCCAAAACCACTTGCTGAAGAGACTGTCTTTTCTCCATTGTATATTCTTGCCTCCTTTGTTGAAGATTAATTGACCATAGGTGTATGGTCTACTTCTGGGCTCTCTATTCTGTTCATTTGAGCCATATATATGGTTTTATGCCAGTACCATGGCGTTTTGATTACTTTAGCTTTATAGTATTGCCTGAAGTCTGGGTGGATTTCATAGATCTAGTACTCTGGAGAAATTCTCTACCTTTTCATGTTTTAAAATTAACTTTTAAATAAACTTCCTATTGATGTACAACATATACACAGAAAAGTACCTATATCTTAGGAGTACCATTTATTTTCTGAAACATATCAACCATGATTATTTCAAGGGCCATTTCTAATAACTCTAATATCTGGATGAACTGTGGGTCTGTTCTGTTTTCTACTTTTTCTTTTATTCTTGTTTCTTGGCAGGATATGAAGTTTTATATTGAATGACAGCTATTATATATGAAAAATTATAAATAATCTGAATGACATCATCTTCCCTTAGGTTTTACTTTTGCTTCTAAAGTACAGATAGATTAGGGGCCTATCACTTTAATCCAATTATGGGCTAGGCTGAATTGAGGACAAAGTTTTAGTTTTTATGAGGGTAGTCTATTTTCAATTTGCCTCTATCCCTCTCCCTAACCTTAACCCTAACCCTAGCCTTAACCCTATGATGTTTATCAGTGCATTCCCTCATTGGTGAGCCTTGAAGCCCAATTTTGTCTCCCCAGCATTGTGTGATTGTTAAAAGTTCTGCTTAGCTTCTCAGAGCCTTCACTCTTCTCACCTTCTTAGTCTCAGTCGCTGCTCTGCTGAGGCATTGCCTTGAGAGAAAAATATATCACATAGGGCTGACCTTATTTCTTTGCACTTTCTTTTACTGCAGAATCTTCTATCCTCAAGTCCTAGCTTTCTTTTCAACCCTAAACTCCAATTTTTCTTAAGACTGCCAAGCACTTTACTCAGGAGATGTTTTCTGCTCAGCTTTCTGTTTAGCTCCTCAGCCTCCTGGTTACAAATAGGAAAATGCTTTGAGGAGAAAAGAAGTGTTGAGCCCACCTCAATGAGTTTTCTTCTCTCAGGGATTCTGGCCCCTCCAGTCCTGGCTGCCCTGGTGGCTCTTTGAAGACTTGAAACTGTTTTGATAATCCAGCCTTTTGAGTTTTTCTCAGCAGGAGTTCTGGAATGTTATAAACTAGTCCATCATAGTCAGAATGGAAGTTCTATCTCCCTCTGTCTCTCTGTCTCTCCAATTTAAAAAGTACATAATTTAAAATAAAATTTATAATGAAGAAAATTTTTCTTCTAGATGTGCTAAGTTTAAGGGTCTGTATTTGACAAAAGAACATGAGAGTGTGATTTGTCCAAAGTCATTCATTCATGTAATTTATGACAAAAATAGTGTTAGAATCCAGTCCATTGTTCTTTGCTCTTTTAATTACTCAGATGTCAAATTTAACTTGTTTTGCTTTTAATACAGTTAAGGTCTTCAAATATGTATCAGTCGTTAGGGAGATAAATGAATTTCTCCTTTTATTAGCTAATTGATCCATATTTTTGTGACTTTCTTTCAGTTTTACTCTCTAAGTAATATATATTTTTCTACTCATTATCTTTTCCCCTACCTACATCTGCCAGGTCTTAAAAGATTGGTAAGGATAAAGTTTCCATTATTTACCAACCTGTATCTTCACCTCGCTGAATCGTCTACCCTGTGAGGTAACAGGACAGGCATAATTATGCTTTTCTGATGAATGAGCCAAATTAGTCTCAGAGAGGTGACACAGTTTTTCCAAATTAGAGCCTGTACTACAATCTGCACCTCTTGCTTGAGTCTCTTTTTTCCCCTACTATTAAAGCAGATGGCAACTCATCAAGCCTTATGCGAATCTTGGAATGACAGGATTGAAAGGCATCTCAGTTATAATTTAGTCTAATTCTGTCAATTTACAAAGAAAAACCTGAGGCCATACAGGTGAAGTGACTTCCTCAGAGTCACATGGCTAGGAGATCACTGCATTGGTACTAGATCTCATGCCTGATTCATTCCCTTATTTTCTGATAGGATGAAAGCCAAGCAAGAACAGAGAGGACAATGTAGAGAAAAATTTTAAAAGCACAATGTAGTGGAATCAATAGGGCCAAATAGAAGGTAATTTAGAGTCATAAATAAATTGATTCAGGAAGGGCTTTACTTAGATACAAAAGAGTGATTCTGAACTCCGAAGATGACTAAACACAGGACCACACAATGAAGGAGGGTTGTTGGATTTCCATTTACCTGACAGGTCACAGGCAGCTAGAGCAAGTGTATTTCTGAGGACCCTTCCAATGTTGCAATTATTAGATCTCCCAAATTGATAATATAATGGGAAAGCTTATGAATTTTTTTCTTTCTTTAAAAGTTTCTCACAGCAACACAAAGTAATGATTCAAAGGTGTGCTTCTTGGTAAGGAATTTGCATACTAGTAAATAAATGTTATTCATTCTAGTTTTTAAATCAGTCATTATACTGCCAAACCATTTTAACAACTGTTAAGTAATTGTAAGTAAATCAAAACATTCACCAGTATATCTTATAAATTTATTAGCAAACTTCATTTTTGCTTATTTGGTTAAAATGAACAAATATGTTCCACATTTTTTAAAGTGTATAAAAAGTATATCTCTTCACATAGGCCTATATTCCTTTTTAAAATTATTTGTTTTGTCAGTTAATATTCAATTTCTTTGTGAGTATTAAGTTTCAAATAAAGAGATTTTTGATTTCAAAAACAACCATTTTTGGTTAGTGAGATTCATTGTTATATTACAGAATGTAATTTTCATATTCAGAAATAAACTATGAACTCCCAAAGAAAGTGTTTGTTCATTTTTCCATTCATTCCCATGCTCATCTGATTTTCGTTACTTAGGAAACTTCATTATACTTTCTTGGCCTTTATAATGACATTTTCAACATTATGGAACATTTTCTTTGCTTTTTTTGCATATTGATTTTCAGTCCTGGAGCAAACGTGCTCAATCTTTTCTTCTTGATCCCAGAGAGCAATTTTCTAACCATTCTTTATAAAATTTCTTCTGCTGAGAAGTATCTCTTTCTAGTTGTTGCAGCATTAATTATTTATAATTTTAAATGTATTGCTTATTAACCATTTTGATTGATCTGATATAGCACAAAAGCTACTGAGTTCCCAAATGATACTCAAAAAGCATGAGTTACCAGATGGTTTTACGGACTGGTAACACTTATTGGGTGTCTATTAGGTGCTAACTCTATCTTGGGTACTTTCACATACAATATAGTATATTCTTTACTGTTACCATAAGCTCTGAAGAAGATATGATTAGCTCCATTTTAAACATTAGAAAATGGAGATTTAAAATGACTAGCTAAGTTTATGTAGGTAGTAAATTTTGGGATTAGAATTTGAACCCAGGTCTAATTTCTCAGCCGTACCTTTCTGTATTCCTTGCTATAGTAAGAGCAGAGTACTGTGTCTATTTTGTTAATTACTGCATTCCTAGTACTTAGCACAGTGTTTGGCACATAGTTAAACCTGCATACAATTTGTAGGATGAGTGAATTGAATTAATGAACTCACATTTTTAATTTATTACACTTTATATTAAGGGGGAATTTACATGGTGTATGTATCTACAACTTTGGGTAATTTGATAAGTTGTTAAGCGGTTTCCTTGGGAATGCTAATGGCCTACTTTTTTGCAGAGTTAGTAATAGACATCTCTGGTTTTGCTGCAAATATGTATTTCTTCTAGTAGAGTTAAGTCAATATTGCTGGACCAAAACTGGTAACAAAATAATGATTATCATTGTGTTCTAACATCCAGTTAAAGTTCTAAGGTGTGATTGAAGGTCCAGAAGCAGCCCTCATTTACCTGCAAAATGTGGAAATAATAGGAACTTAATGCATTTGCCTTGTTTAAAAATCATGACAGTTGCTTCAGAGTTGACTTTGAAATCTCCTGTTCTTCATGGTGCACTGGTGCTTGGCTATCTCACTTAATCATTGTGGCATTAATGATGCCACTAATGGCTTGAGGCTTTAACTGGGTACTTGGGCCTGGCTACATAAATAAAAGGGAAACCTATTAAGCCTTGCAGTAATGCTAATGCTGAACAAAAAAAGACCAAATGCCCAATTTTATCCCAAGTTTACTGGGACAAATAGAAAAAGCATGAGTCAGTTTTAGACAAGGTTGAAATCCAGCAGGAAATTGAGTGATGATCAGGTTTTGACATAAAAATGTATTAGGGACATAACAAATCACATTATTTCATATGTCTATTGTTTGTTAAACATCTTTCATTCCTTCTTGTGCTTTCTCTGAGAGGAGGGTTCACAAAACACATTTCTTACAAATAGTGATGCCATATTGAACAAAACTTCACCCACTTCCTTCAGGGAAAGTTTGAAACCTTTGGTGAAAGGAGTGGATTGAGAAGGCTTTGGAAATGCCATCTTCTTGCTTCTTGTTCCTCTCTCTGTAATTTTGGTAGTGAAACGTAGAGCTGGGTTAACATTCCCTCGGGAGGTACCTTTAACTCTGGAAAATTTGAAGGTGTAGGTAAGCCCTAAAGAAAGGAAAGACAAGGGCTTGTTCTTTAGGTCCTAGTGCTGTTTTCTGCTTTAGGAAAAGAGGAGTCTAGATGTTTTCTTCTGTGTGATCTAGCCTCAGTGACTAGAGTATGAGGGCAGACAGGGATTTAAGATAGAGTTCTATTAGGAATATTTTTAAACATGCCTTTTTAATTCCTTCTTTGTTCTTAGTAAAGACTTCTTGAACTTTTTTACCCTCAGTATTTGTATACTCTGTGTGTGTATGTGGTATGTGTGTGTGATGACATAGTAGGTTTGTTCTCTTTTCCTGAGAAGGATGGAATTGCTGAAAGATCCTCTTTATCTGCCAAAATTTAAGCATTATGGGCACTAATAATTTGGAAAGACTGAACATCTAGCTAAGGTGAGGAGAGGCTCCTAACAATTCCCCATGGGTAGAGGTTCCCACCATAGGTATGCAGGTTCACAGTAGGTGACTTATAAGAAAGGTGATTAGGGTGATTAGATACCTGCAGTATATTGGATATTAGTCAGTTAATGATTTTTTTTTTTTTTGCCTTGTTGTAATCCTTGGTTTAACTATAATCCTTTGATATAACTAGGTTTATTCTAATTATATTTCCCCCACCTTTTTTTTTTTTCTCTCTTAAGTTACAAACTTTACTTCTCTTTAGATACTTTAAAGTCTTTGTAGAAACTGTTTAAACTCTGGGTACTTGGTGGGATGGCAATAATTTTTATTTGTGAATCGTAGCTCATTATTCTGCTTATATCATCCGACACTCCATGTCATGAGAAAGTACTGGTAGCACTTCTACAACCAATCATGTATTACAACCAAATATTTTCGATAATTTTGCCAATTACCACATGTTTATTAAGAACCTCATGGCATATAGTGAGTAGAGACCTGAGATGCTGCTAAACATCCTACAATGCACTGCCCCCCTCCACTCCACACAACAGAAAATTAAAACATCGGTAGTGCTCAGGTTGAGAAATTTTGATCTAATGGTACAGCAAATACTTATGGCCAGTCTTCCATATTGCAGACATAGTGCTGGATGCTAGAGATAGTGTAATCAATGCGGTAGCTATATCTCTACCCGCATGGAAATACATCTTATTTTGGAATATATGCATTAAACAAACAATGCTGTTAAAATATGCTAATTCCTTTTTTAAAGAGGGTTATGAGCTGGCTTCTGAGATATGATATGAATTGATACCAGGGGACTGGCAATAATTTGACTCACCATACGATGGATGCTGCAAATCCTGAATCCCTAAATCTGTTAGCTTTCTATGTGTGCTCAGTCCTCAACAACTAGTGTTCCAGAGGATTGAAAGGGGGTAAAACACATGGATTTCTTCTTTAAGATTGTTACAATGTATTCATAGGGAAAGAACAATGTACACAAAATACTTAAGTATAGTTAATATGTATAGCTAACCACTGTACGTATGCTCATCACTGTAGTGTAGGGTAATGGAATTTTAATCCTAATCATAGTAGCTTAACTTCTTTATTTAATTTTACTGGGTAAGGGGAAGATCTTTAGGTATTAGGTATTATAAAAGTAACAACAGAGAATGACTAAACATTCATTTCTCCATGTTCTTCTTAGATTGTTATTTGTGTTTATGCATTTATACCTAATTCTAATTTTAATATACAAGTAATTTTTATCCTGATTTTCTCCCATAAAAGTCTGGTTTCCATTTTGTTGGGGTTTTTACCTTATTGCTTTTAAAGGATCCATAAAATTCCACTGTATAGATGGACCTTAACTTACATAAAACTTTTTCTCTACTGATAGATATTTATAACCTCTTTATATGTACAGATGACAAAACTGAAACCCAGAGATGTGGAATGGCTTAACTAAATAATTACCAAGAAACACAAATAGGTGTCTAACGGTTTTTTAAAAAGTTGATGTATAATTAATATAGAAAAGTCTAAAGGTCATTTTTCACATTTCTGTAGAATCCACAGAATAGAAAAGACAATGTGTGATTGCATATTCCCAAGACATCTTTAAGTCTCTCTCTGGTCAATCTCATATTAAGTATAGCAGTAGAATCCATGATAGTAAGTGGTATTTTCTTCTCCATCCTTCCTTTAATTTGGTGGAATTTCCTGGGTACTTCCTGTGTTGCATATGGAATATACCCATTTCTGAGGAATTTAGGCTTGTGGTTTGGCATGTTGTAAGAAAGATTAATATTGTAGAGGATGATTAAGAGGAGAAAGACTGCTAGTTTTCTCATTAATATTCATTAATCTTGGAATCTAGTCATTTTTAGTCTGACAGTTTGACAATAGGTGCTTTTACATTGAAAAAGCAAAAACTAATTGCTTTGTGTTATGTACTGAAGGTCAGAAAAAGGTATTGCTTTATAAGTGAGGAAACACTACGGAAGCTGAGAAAACTATCATCAGTCTTTAGTAAAATAAATTAGTAGACTATCAGCAAGGCAACTTTTGCACATTTTACTTAGTATGAATGAAAGCGAAGAGAGACCTCTAAGGCAACAAGAGTAGAATGCTCATGGAGATAATAGCAAATATCTCACTTAGTGGAAACTACATTTTCACCTACTAATAATCAGAATATCTTTCAGTTAGAGAAGAAATGTCTGTCTGACATTTACTGGTGATTTTTTGCAAGACTATACTTTGGACATATACTTAAGACATGCAAGTGTTTCCATGAGGCATTGCTGTTTTTTCATTTAGCTTTTTCTGCCTGATATTAAAAGGAGAGGATTTTTCTTTTAAATAATTTCTGTTCGGAATTTTGTACTTCCATTTACAAAGCATTTCCACAGAGAGTTATCTCATTTTGTTATTTCAATAACCCTGAGGCATGAGTGACCTTGTTCCCATTTTGCTGATAAGAAAATAGATCCTCAGGGAGATTATGCAATACATTATATTCTAGATCACACAACTGAGAAGTAGCCCAGGTATTCAATGAGGCTAAATCTTCTCACTCCAAAAGCTGTGAAGTCAGAATTAGAAAGCCTCATCCTGAAAAAGTCAAATTGATCTTTCTTTAGTATAATGACTCTATCTATAGACCCTTGGATTTGAATTTTTAGAGGAGTCTTCAAAGCTAAATGCCCTGCTTCTGTCTGTTAGCATTTCATTGTACTCGGATTTCAAAATGTTTACCATGAGAAGTGTTATGAAAATGATATGTTCATTGTACTGATGAAAAGCCCAAGATACTCAATGAGGAAACTAAGATACTAAGATCCAGGGACAGAGATATAGGGATAACAAGCACTTGGCAAATATAATCTTAGTGCCATTAGCCTTTTTTTTTTTAAAAAAGAATGATTTATCTGATTGTAAAAATATGGAAATTTAAGATTTAGGGGGACATTATGAAAAAGACAAAAGCAGAAAATAAAAATCACCTACAGTTCTGCCACTAATCATTAACTCTTCCTATATTTTAGTGTCTTGTTTTCTACTGTGTCCTATGGAAAAGTAAACAAGGAGATATTAAAATAGAACTTCTTGTAAAATTTAAACAAATACACACACAAACACAAAGAGCATATTTCTTTACTACAGAGCATCTCAAAGCATTTAGTATGCTAAGATACACTGAGAGTCTCCAAGAGAAGAAGATGACATGTAGGTATTTTGGTAATACTGTATATAAAGGGTGGAGTAGAAAAAGTTAAGAAATTTAAAGTGATTTGAATGCAAGTGGGTAGCCCTTAGTCTATATGAAGTTTAGGGAAATAATTTATATTAATATGATGGTCAAAAGTAAGCCACCTATACACCATAAAATAATAATGGGCATATTGGGTTCTTTTCTATTAGGTAAGCACCATGCCAGCCTTCTTTAAAATAGTTACCTAGTTTAAACTTCACTCTGTGAAATATTATCTCCATTTCATAGATGATGAAACTGATGCTTGCTGTCAAAATGCCCTCCTTGATGGATTATATTAGGGATGGTCTACCAGATTAATGGAGCAAAACTGTGAAAATATAAAATTCAACAATCAGGGTATGGTGTATTTTCATAATACTTTTTCTTCACCAGTCAAGAAAATCTAATCACTTGCCTCATCTGAAAGGTTTATACCCTATTCTCATATTTCTGTTGCTGTGCTCAAATTTATGTAATTGTATTTCTTCTTGTATCAGAATGCAAAATAAAATTGCTGGGATTTAGTACATAAGGAGTGTTATGTGGCAGCGGTCAATATACTGCTAAGCGAACTTCACCTAAAGCCCCTTCCCTGTGGTAGATACACAGCTCTCAGGAGCTAATTCCCCTTTTAACATAGAAGGAATTATGCTGCACTTTCGTAAATTCTCTTTGAGATCCTTTGAAATGAAGCTGTCAAACTTTTAAGACACAGAAAGGGGGTTAATGGGAACTAGAAGACAGAGGAAGCAAGGGAGCTATGGGAGATAAGAGTTCTAGGGTGGAAGTCTGGCTCTTCCACCAGACCTGAGCCTCAGGGAAGCCAAACTGCAGGTCTGGTTTTAGACCAAACTTCTCCTGCTATCATTTGCTTCATTTGGGGACATATTTTCCAGTGCCATATTGGATCCTTTCTCTGCCAACTAGTGATAATGATATTTAAAATCCTGTCGAGAAGAACAGACATCTCTAGAGAAGTGGTCCTTCTCTTCCAAAGCATCTTGCCTTCTGGAATTGTTAAAAAGAGTCATCACATTTCCTCTTCCCTTTTGAAAAATTGAGACTATCCATAGCACCTAAGTTCATGCCTTTTGAACTTTAAAAGTAGGCACATGTTTTTGCACTTTTAGTATGTGTTGAAAATTTTGTTTTTAATATGTTGTTTTACTTTTGAAATTCAGCTTAATTATTTTCAAGCAGGTGTGATAAAAGATTAAATTGATATGTAGTACAGAAATAATTTTTGTTTGTTTTTGTTTGTTTTTTTGTTGTTGCTTTGGCCTTCCTACAACCCCTCTTTTTTTAAAAAAAATAAAGATATTATAACACAATAATGAAAGTTTAGGAAAATAGAAGATAAGTATCACTTATAGTTTCACTACTGTAACAGTAAAGCTATCTTCACTTTTACATATTCCCATCTGTTGATCTCTGAGGGGAGCCAATAAATGACATTCCTCTTCTCTGCCTGGGCTTTGAATAATGTGAGAAATGAAACAAAAGAGTGGCAGATGGAGCCAAAATATTACCTTTATTACTGATTAAGCACAGGTTGGAACATGGAGCTTATTGTGAGAGCCAGATGGGTCTCTCACTAAACCTTGCAATTAAGCAGACTCTTTCCTCATGCTACCCCCTCCCCAATTGCAACAGTAATGGACCATGCCTGATCTCAACAGTGATGAAAATCATACCCTTGGGGAGCAGATGTGCTCTATGGCCCACTTGCTCCCAAGAGGAAGAAGGGTGCAGGTGGGCTACACATGCCTGGTTTATTTTGCCAAAACTGACAGTCAGGTAAGTCATCCTTCTTCTTCGTTTAGGGTAGAGTGAATTAGTAGGCAGAGAAAGGCCAGGACTTATATCGAGTAGGATCCTACCACGGGAGGAAAAATACTGTGTGGGAAAGAAGTTATTTCCCATGTGGTTAAGCTTTAACCATTTTAAAAAAGAATAAAATATTAAAAACATCTTCATGAAAATAGTAGTCTATGATTTTTAGATTATGTTTTTAGGAGAGATCTGAGAAAAGGCATTCCTGAATATGGGGCTATTTTGCTCCTTGGAAAATATTAAGAAATTGCTTTTCTTATGGGTTATACCATTTACCTTGCTGTCAAATTCCTGGTTCTTAGAGAAGAGTTTGAATAGTGTTATTATATTGCCAGTAAACTGGGCTTCAGTGATGGTTGTATTACAGTTGTGATCGTGTCCAGTGTGGCCACTCATGAATAATTAATTAATGAGTATTCTTTTCTAGCACTATGGAGGTTACAGAAGAAGGTTAAGACAAGAACCCTGACCCCAGGGAGCTTTCAGTTTAATCAGAGGAATAAATATAATGCTTAGGAAACTAGAGCCAATTATAATTGTGGAATTGTGCCATATATACCAGCTAGTCTCAAGACAGTTAACATTTATAAGCACAACAACCTCACAAGAGTGTACATTATCAGGATAACTTGAATCCTCTTAATTTATAAGAAAGGTAAATCATCTATCCTCTAGGCAGTTACAGTCTAGAGGAGGAGACACAAAAATTAATAGGCATTTATGATATAATATGATAAGGAATAAGCACAGGGATTGTAGTAGCACAACATGAGGGGCATCTAACACTTGCTTGAGGTGAAAGGGGCAGCTTTGCAGTGGAGATAACATCTAATGGAACCTTGAAATAAAAGAAAAGTAAGAGTTACCCACTTAAACAAGAGGGGTGGGGCAGAGTAACAGCAGTGCATAGAGGCCTAGAGGAGAAAGGGCAGGGGACATTTAGGAACTTGCAGTTCATTTAGAATAGTTTCTAGTAGCCTGGAATATGGTCAGTATTCATTAAAAATATTCTGAATATATAATTGCCTTGCCGAGCTTTGAATTTAAGATTAAAACATTACATACCAATGAGAATGTATTATTGGTTTGTGAGGAACTGGTAGAAGGAGAAGATAAGATTGGAGCATAGTATTTGGGAGAATTGAATATTCATTTTCACTTTGTATTAAACCAATACTTTACATGCGATTTTTCCATTAAACATAGAGCTTTTAAAATTAGATTTTAAAAATTGTTTTAAAGTATTTCATGAAAAGCAATTCAGTTCATTCTGTTTTTTCGAATGCTTGTTTTTTTCATTGATAAGGGATTGTAAATAGTCCTAAGAATTCTTTGTTGCGCTAAATGTCTATGCACTGTAAATTAGAGAAACAAATATCTAAATAACAGCATTTTGTGTGCCGATAGTTAATTATACTTCTAAAGTATTTTATTGTGGACCTTCTTTTCTTTTTTTTTAAAATTTTATTTATTTATTTATTTATGTATGTATGGCTGTGTTAGGTCTTCGTTTCTGCGCGAGGGCTTTCTCTAGTTGCGGCAAGTGGGGGCCACTCTTCATCGCGGTGTGCGGGCTTCTCATTATCGCAGCCTCTTGTTGCAGAGCACAGGCTCCAGACACGCAGGCTAAGCAATTGTGGCTCACGGGCCTAGTCGCTCCGCGGCATGTGGGATCTTCCCAGACCAGGGCTCGAACCTGTGTCCCCTGCATTGGCAGGCAGACTCTCAACCACTGCGCCACCAGGGAAGCCCTGACCTTCTTTTCTTACATCTTTACAATGACGTTGACTTTGTGAATTTGATTTAATATACTAATAGATTAAACCAGTGTACCAATAATTATTTGGTGAAGTTTTCCCATCTATTCTATTTAAACAATATATATTTATAAAGCACCTACTTTATGGGTGGCATTATATTAGGCACTGTGGGGAATAAAAGTAAGCTCGATATAAAATGTGGTACAAGATTCTAGAAGACGTTAGAAGTCTTTTAGTTAGTAATCAGAGTTTTGAACTCTCTCTTGAGTAAATAATGTTAAAGGCCAAAAGAGAGAGGGGGGGAAGGAGAGAGAGAGAGGTGCTAGGGAGAGGTGGAGAGAGAGAGAGAGAGAGAGTAAGTTATTTATAACAGAATTATGTATAATGTTCTACAATTGTGAATAGCCTAAATGTTCAATAAGAAAGTAATAATTAAATAAACCAGAGAAATCTGTTAGTGTAAGAATGAAAGTCATTATGTTGTTGCAAAGACTGTAATAAAATAGAAAAAGACTTATCATGTAATGTCAAGTTTTAAAAAGAGAAAATAAAATTATATGTTTTATATGGGTTCCAGTTATTCTTCAAAAAAGTTCTATGTATACGAAACAGAAAGAAAATGTACTAAATATAAAGAGTGGTTACAAAAATGTGATTTTGCTTTAGGACCTGATTGGTTATTTTCCTTCTTTGTTGTTCTAAAATGTCTTCAATAAATACCTCATCACAGTATTATTTGAATCATGCATATTTTTAATTGACTTTAAATCCATCTTTGAAGTATTTAGCAATCTAATTGGGATGATAAAACATTTACATACAGACTGGTAACTAAATATACAGTACATGATAGATTTCTTATGAACATGGTCAATCCATTTTTATTTACTCCCCATCTTATTAGAAAAATCAGTAACAATAACTATAATTTACAAGTACCTTACGTGTGCCAAGCACTCTTCTTAGAGATTCACATACTTTATATAATGTTTTGTCAGTTCCTCTCATATTAGACTAAGCCATTTTTCAGAGAACAAAGCCCTACTCTTCCACGTATAAGCTATGTGACCTTAAGTAGATGAGTACTCTTTTTTTCCCAACATCTTTATTGGAGTATAATTGCTTTACAGTGGTGTGTTAGTTTCTGCTGTATAACAAAGTGAATCAGCTGTATGGAAACATATATCCCCACATCTCCTCCCTCTTGCATCTCCCTCCCACCCTCCCTATCCCACCCATCTAGGTGGTCACGAAGCACCGAGCTGATCTCCCTGTGCTATGTGGCTGCTTCCCACTAGCTATCTATTTTACTTTTGGTAGTGTATATATGTCCATGCCACTCTCTCACTTTGTCCCAGCTTACACTTCGCCCTCCCTGTATCCTCAAGTCCATTCTCTATGTCTGCGTCTTTATTCCTGTCCTGCCCCAAGGTCCTTCAGAACATTTTTTCTTTTTTTTTGATTCCATATATATGTGTTAGCATACAGGATTTGTTTTTCTCTTTCTGACTTACTTCACTCTGTATGACAGATTCTAAGTCCATCCACCTCACTACAAATAGTTCAATTTCATTTCTTTTTATGGCTGAGTAATATTCCATTGTATATATGTACCACATCTACTTTATTCCATTCATCTGTCGATGGCCACTTAGGTTGCTTCCATGTCCTGGTTATTGTAAACAGAGCTGCAGTGAACATTGTGACTCTTTTTGAGTTATGGTTTTCTCAGGGTATATGCCCAGGAGTGGGATTGTTGAGTCATACGGTAGTTCTATTTTTAGTTTTTTAAGGAACCATAGTGGCTGTATCAATTTACATTCCTACCAACAGTGCAAGAGGGTTCCCTTTTCTCCACACCCTCTCCAGCATTTGTTGTTTGTAGATTTTTTGATGATGGCCATTCTGACTGGTGTGAGGTGATACCTCACTGTAGTTTTGATTTGCATTTCTCTAATGATTAGTGATGTTGAGCATCCTTTCATATGGTGGCAATCTGTATATCTTCTTTGGAGAAATATGTATTTAGGTCTTCTGCCCATTTTTGGATTGGGTTGTTTTTGTTTTTTGATATTAAACTGCAAGAGCTATTTGTATATTTTAGAGATTAATCCTTTGTCCGTTGTTTTGTTTGCAAATATTTTCTCCCATTCTGAGGGTTGTCTTTGCATCTTGTTTATGGTGTCCTTTACTGTGCAAAAGCATTTAAGTTTCATTAGGTCCCATTTTTTTATTTTTGTTTTCATTTCCATTTCTCTAGGAGGTGGGTCAAAAGGGATCTTGCTGCGATTTATGTCATAGAGTGTTCTGCCTATGTTTTCCTCTAACAGTTTTATAGTGTCTGGCCTTACATTTAGGTCTTTAATCCATTTTGAGTTTATTTTTGTATATGGTGTTAGGGAGTGTTCTAATTTCATCCTTTTATATGTAGCTATCCAGTTTTCTGAGCACCACTTATTGAAGAGGCTGTCTTTTCTCCATTGTATATTCTTGCCTCCTTTATCATAAGTAAGGTAACCATATGTGCTTGGGTTTATCTCTGGGCTTTTTATCCTGTTCCATTGATCTATATTTCTGTTTTTGTGCCAGTACCATACTGTTTTGATTACTGTAGATGTGTAGTATAGTCTGAAGTCTGGGAGCGTGATTCCAGCTCTCTTTTTCTTCCTCAAGATTGCTTTGGCTATTCAGGGTCTTTTGTGTTTCCATACAAATTGTGAAATTTTTTGTTCTAGTTCTGTGAAAAATGCCAGTGGTAGTTTGATAGGGATTGTATTGAATCTGTAGGTTGCTTTGGGTAGTAGGGTCATTTTCACAATGTTGATTCTTCCAATCCAAGAACATGGTATATCTCTCCATCTGTTTGTATCATCTTTAATTTCTTTCATCAGTGTCTTATAGTTTTCTGCATACAGGTCTTTTGTCTCCTTAGGTAGGTTTATTCCTAGGTATTTTTTTCTTTTTGTTGCAATGTAAATGGGAGTGTTTCCCTAATTTCTCTTTCAGATTTTTCATCATTAGTGTACGGGAATGCAAGAGATTTCTGTGCATTAATTTTGTATCCCACTACTTTACCAAATTCACTGATTAGCTCTAGTAGTTTTCTGGTAGCACCTTTAGGATTCTCTAGGTATAGTATCATGTCATCTGCAAACAGTGACAGCTTTACTTCTTCTTTTCTGATTTGTATTCCTTTTATTTCTTTTTCTTCTCTGATTGCTGTGGCTAAAACTTCCAAAACTATGTTGAATAATAGTGGTGAGAGTGGACAACCTTGTCTTTTTCCTGATCTTAGAGGAAATGGTTTCAGTTTTTCACCATTGAGAACGATGTTGGCTGTGGGTTTGTCATATATGACCTTTATTATGTTGAGGTAAGTTCCCTCTATGCCTACTTTCTGGAGGGTTTTTATCATAAATTGGTGTTAAATTTTGTCAAAAGCTTTTTCTGCATCTATTGAGATGATCATATGGTTTTTCTCCTTCAATTTGTTAATATGGTGTATCACATTGATTGATTTGCGTATATTGAAGAATCCTTGCTGGGATTATTCCTGGGATAAACCCCACTTGATCATGGTGTGTGATCCTTTAAATGTGCTGTTGGATTCTGTTTGCTAGTATTTTGCTGAGGATTTTTGCATCTATGTTCATCAGTGATATTGGCCTCTAGTTTTCTTTCTTTGTGACACCTTTTTCTGGTTTTGGTATCAGGGTGATTGTCCCCTCGCAGAATGAGTTTGGGAGTGTTCCTCCCTCTGCTATATTCTGGAAGAGTTGGAGAAGGAATGGTGTTAGGTCTTCTCTAAATGTTTGATAGAATTCGCCTGTGAAGCCGTCTGGTCCTAGGCTTTTGTTTGTTGGAAGGTTTTTAATCACAGTCTCAATTTCAGTGCTTGTGATTGGTCTGTTTATATTTTCTATTTCTTCCTGGTTCAGTCTCAGAAGGTTGTGCTTTTCTAAGAATTTGTCCATTTCTTCCAGGTTGTCCATTTTATTGGCATATAGTTGCTTGTAGTAATCTCTCATAATCCTTTGTATTTATGCAGTGTCATTTGTTACTTCTCCTTTTTCATTTCTAATTTTGTTGATTTGAGTCTTCTCCCTTTTTTTCTTGATGAGTCTGGCTAATGGTTTATCAATTTTGTTTATCTTCTCAAAGAACCAGCTTTTAGTTTTATTGACCTTAGCTGATGTTTCCTTCATCTCTTTTTCATTTATTTCTGATGTGATCTTTATGATTTCTTTCCTTCTGCTAACTTTGGGGGTTTTTTGTTCTTCTTTGTCTAATTTCTTTAGGTGTAAGGTTAAGTTGTTTAATTGAGATGTTTCTTGTGTCTCGAGTTAGGATTGTATTGCTATAAACTTCCCTCTTAGAACTGTTTTTGCTGTATCCCATAGGTTTTGGGTCGTCGTGTTTTCTTTGTCATTTGTTTCTAGATATTTTTTGATTTCCTCTTTGATTTCTTCAGTGATCTCTTGGTTATTTAGTAGTGTATTGTTTAGCTTCCATGTGTTTGTATTTTTTACAGTTTTTTTCCTGTAATTGATATCCAGTCTCATAGCATTGTGGTCAGAAAAGATACTTGATACAATTTCAATTTTCTTAAATTTACCAAGGCTTGATTTGTGACCCAAGATATGATCTATCCTGGAGAAAGTTCCATGAGCACTTGAGTAGAAAATGCATTTTGTTGTTTTTGGATGGAGTGTCCTATAAATATCAATTGAGTCCATCGTGTTTAATGTATTATTTAGAGCTTGTGTTTCCTTATTTATTTTCATTTTGGATGATCTGTTCCTTGTTGAAAGTGGGGTGTTAAAGTCCCCACTGTGATTGTGTTACTGTCGATTTCCCCTTTTATGGCTGTTTGCATTTGCCTTATGTATTGAGGTGCTCCTGTGTTGGGTGCATAAATATTTACAATTGTTATATCTTCTTCTTGGATTGATCCCTTGATCATTATGTAGTGTCCTTCTTTGTCTCTTGTAATAGTCTTTATTTTAAAGTCTATTTTGTCTGATAGGAGAATTGCTACTCCAGCTTTCTTTTGATTTCCATTTGCATGGAATATCTTTTTCCATCCCATCACTTTCAGTCTGTGTGTGTCCCTATGTCTGAAGTCAGTCTCTTGTAGACAGCAAATATACAGGTCTTGTTTCTGTATCCACTCAGCCAGTCTATGTATTTTGGTTGGAGCATTTAATCCATTTACATTTAAGGTAGTTATTGATATGTATGTTCCTATTACCATTTTCTTAATTGTATTGGGTTTGTTATTGTAGGTCTTTTCCTTCTCTTTTGCTTCTTGCCTAGAGAAGTTCCTTTAGCATTTGTTGTAGAGCTGGTTTGGTGGTGCTGAATTCTCTTAACTTTTGCATGTCTGTAAAGGTTTTAATTTCTCTGTCAAATCTGAATGAGATCCTTGCTGGGTAGAGTAATCTTGGTTGTAGGTTTTTCTCTTTCATCACTTTAAATATGTCCTTCCACTCCCTTCTGGCTTGCAGAGTTTCTGCTGAAAGATCAGCTGTTTACCTTATGGGGATTCCCTTGTATGTTATTTGTTGCTTTTCCCTTGCTGCTTTTAATATTTTTTCTTTGTATTTAATTTTTGATTGATTGATATGTGTCTTGGTGTGTTTCTCCTTGGATTTATCCTGTATGGGACTCTCTGTGCTTCCTGGACTTGATTGACTATTTCCTTTCCCATATTAGGGAAATTTTCAAGTATAATCTCTTCAAATATTTTCTCAGTCCCTTTCTTTTTCTCTTCTTCTTCTGGGATCCCTATAATTCAAATGTTGATGCATTTAGTGTTGTCCCAGAGGTCTCTGAGACTGTCCTCAATTCTTTTCATTCTTTTTTCTTTATTCTGCTCTGTGGTAGTTATTTCCACTATTTTATCTTGCAGGTCACTTATCAGTTCTTCTGCCTCAGTTATTCTGCTATTGATTCCTTCTAGAGAATTTTTAATTTCATTTATTGTGTTGCTCATCATTGTTTGTTTGCTCTTTAGTTCTTCTAGGTCCTTGTTGAACGTTTCTTTTATATTCTCCATTCTATTTCCAAGATTTTAGATCACCTTTACTATCATTACTCTGAATTCTTTTTCAGGTAGACTGCCTATTTCCTCTTCATTTGTTTGATCTGGTGGGTTTTTACCTTGCTCCTGCATCTGCTGTGTGCTTCTCTGTTTTCTCATTTTGCTTAACTTACTGTGTTTTGGGGTCTCCTTTTCACAGGCTGCAGGTTAATAGTTCCCGTCATTTTTGGTGTCTGGCTCCAGTGGCTAAGGTTGGTTCAGTGGGTTCTGTAGGCTTCCTGGTGGAGGGGACTGGTGCCTGTGTTCTAGTGGATGAGGCTGGATCTTGTCTTCTGGTGGGCAGGACCACGTCCAGTTGTGTGTTTTGGGGGGTCTGTGACCTTATTATGATTTTAGGCAGCCTCTCTGCTGATGGGTGGCATTGTGTTCCTGTCTTGCTAGCTGTTTGGCATAGGGTGTCCAGCACTGTAGTTTGCTGGTCGTTGGGTGGAGCTGGGTCTTAGCACTGAGATGGAGATCTCTGGGAGATCTCTTGGAGATCATTCGCTGTTTGTTATTACATGGAGCCAGGAGGTCTGTGGTGGACCAATGTCCTTCACTCAGCTCTACCACCTCAGTGGCACAGGCCTGACACCCGTCCGGAGCACTAAGACCCTGTCAGCCACACGGCTCAGAAGAAATGGGAGAAAAAAAGAAAGAAAAGATGAAAGAAAGAAAAAATAAAATAAAATTATTAAAATATAAAATAAAAAAATTATTAAAAATAAAAAATTTTTTGAAGTAATAAAAAAAAGAAAGATAGAAAGAAGAGAGCAACCAACCCAAAAAGCAAATCCACCAATGATAACAAGTGCTAAAACCTATAGTAAACACACACACACACACACACACACACACACACACACACACACACACACAAAATGGACAGACAGAACCCTAGGACAAATGGTAAAAGCAAAGCTATACAGACAAAATCACACAAAGAAGCATAGACATACACACTCACAAAAAGAGAAAAAGGAACAAAATGTATATATATATATATATATATATATATATAAAAAAGAACAAATGTACCAATGATAATAAACTCTAAATAGTAAACTAAGATAAACATAAAACCAGAAACAAATTAGATGCAAAAAGCAAACCCCAATTCTACAGTTGCTCCCAAAGTCCACCACCTCAATTTTGGGATGATTCGTTGTCTTTTCAGGTATTCCAGAGATGCAGGCTACATCATGTTGATTGTGGAGATTTAATCTACTGTTCCTGAGGCTGCTGGGAGAAATTTCACTTTCTCTTCTTTGTTCACACAGCTCCTGGGGTTCAGCTTTGGATTTGGCCCTGCCCCTGTGTGTAGGTCTCCTGAGGGCATCTGTTCCCCGCCCAGACAGGACGGGGTTAAAGTAGCAGCTGATTAGGGGGCTCTGACTCACTCAGGCCGGGGGAGGGAGGGGTACAGAATGCAGGGTGAGTCTGCAGAGGCAGAGGCCAGCGTGACGTTGTAACAACCTGAGGCGTGCCGTGTGTTCTCCTGGGGAAGTTGTCCCTGGATCACAGGACCCTGGCAGGGACAACTTCCTGGCAGTGGAAGTTGTCCACTGGCAGTGGCGGACTGCACAGCTCCCGGAAGGAGAGGTGTGCATAGTGACCTATGCTTGCACACAGGCTTCTTGGTGGCTGCAGCAGCAGCCTTAGCATCTCATGCCCGTCTCTGGTGTCCGCGCTGATAGCCGCGGCTCGCGCCCATCTCTGGAGCTCGTTTAGGTGGTGCTCTGAATCCCTTCTCCTTGTGCACCCCGAAACAATGGTCTCTTGCCTCTTAGGCAGGTCCAGACTTTTCCCCAGACTTCCTCCCGGCCAGCTGTGGCACACTAGCCCCCTTCAGGCTGTGTTCACGCAGCCAACCCCAGTCCTCTCCCTTGGATCTGACCTCCGAAGCCAGAGCCTCAGCTCCCAGCCCCAACCCGCCCTGGTGGGTGAGTAGACAAGCCTCTCAGGCTGGTGAGTGCTGGTCAGCACCACTGGCACTAGCACTCTTATACTATCTGAGAGACAGGCTGTAAATTTGCTTCTAAACAGTTATCAGTTACAAGATTCATAGCATGCATAACACAGTAAGGTTCGGAAAGTTCACAATGCAGAGCAATAGTGGGATGTGTTGAATAATCTTTATAGCTGGAAGTATGTGTCAGTTGCTTCTCATATTTTCATTTTCCTCTAGAGAAAACATCATTTCCTGGTCACCCTCTGAAATGCTCTTTTGGCAAGATCATTGCCTTGCTGAATTATCATTGTGTCATGATTAGATATGCTGGCTTGAAGCATAGGTAGTCAGATGTGACTTGTACTTCTGTCTTGCTGTGAGTATAACATGATATTACATGGTGTGGTGGGCAATGAAATAGGTATTTGTGTTATGTTTGAGCCACATACTATTGTTTGTACTGCTTCATTGTACTTTGACTTGAGTATGTACAACAAGTGGTTAAAAAGTGTATTAACATTGACATCTTTTGGAGAATTCAACAACTCTTTTCATCCTTGGTACATTCCAAAGGGAAAATTCTATCCAGTTTTTTGAGGATTAATCTATCATAGGGTTAGAATATATGATTTTTCCCAGTAAAATGGCCTGTGGAACTTCCTCAGAAACTGAAAATTGAATGAAATTTCAGAACAAGAGCAGTTATAGAGCACATATTGGATTGGGGATATACAGCAAGATTTTGCTATAGAACCCTGATTCAGCTGATTTTCCCCTTTCTTATCCCTTCTTTGGGTGTTCTCATCATCTTCCAAAGGGAATTCACAAAGGCTTAGTTCTTGTTCTCTGAACTACTAAGTACTGCCACGGTGAATTAGACAACGCCTATGAGAATTTATTCATTCAACCAACGTTTGCTGAGTGCCTACCAGTTTCCAGGCATTGTGGTAGATGCTGGAGATACAAAGTCAAATAAAAAGTGTCACATACCCTCAGGGAGCTTACAGTATATTGATAAAATGAGATAACATAATTAAGAAGCCCACATATTTGTATTTTTTCCATTTTCTAGCATTCTTCTCAGTAACATCTGTTTCTTATGCTAATTTAAACATCATCACCACCACTATGGTTAACACTAATTTAGTACTTACTATGTTGCAGATCTCATGCTTAGGGCTTTATTATGTACAATATGTTATTTAATCTTCAAACAACTCCATGAGGTAGGTGCTATTAATATCCATAATGATGAGGAAAACAGGCTCAGAAATGCCAAGTAGCCTATAAGTGTTTATACCATTAAGGAATGGTGGAAAAGGAATTAAAGTCCAAGATCTTGTTCATAATAACAGTGCTATATTGCTTCATATTTAGATATATATATAATGAGTAAAGAACTATTTCATCATTTGGCTGGTGCTGATTAACTGCCTAAACTAGATATAAGATATTACAGGTTAATTCTGGGAAATGGTAGAGTTTCCCAGATTTGGGGGAATCATGGCATTTGGGTGGAACTTGTTTAGAGGTGAAGACGGGTTTTTGACTGTGGTTAATGAATGCCTCTAAAGTCTGATAGAGAGAACCAATTACTGGGAAGAAAATCCCCATGCTAAGGCCCCTTGCTGTGAATAAACCCAAACTTGACAGACAGCAAACAAGGGAGTAAACAAAAATTCCAACAATTTTGTTTTGGGCAAACAATATCTGACTATTAGTGGAATGTGAAATGATTATTTAATTTAAAATCACTCTACAGGTGATATTTAAAAGAGTGAAAAGGGGCACAAAAGGGAGAAAAGAGTTATGTAAATATATATCTAGCCTTATTTTTTACAGTGATGTTATGGAAGTAACAAGTATTAATTGTCAAATTCCACACAATTCCCAGGTGTTCCAGGGTGCTCTGAGCAAAGCACATGCTATTTTTTTTTTTATGGTATCATTGGAAAGCTCTGATGTTTTAACCCAAAGGACACACTGGACCTTACTTTGGTTTTCTAACTGTATGGCAAATGTCTAATTTAATTGGACATTGCCCAAGTAGGTTCCACAACCTTCATTCAACCTGAAACTTACAGAACAAGAACATCCATTTTATAGAAACTCTTAACATAGTTCTTTTGCTAGTTGTTTTCTTTAAATTTTTACCTCATTGACATCTTCCTCTTGAGATATTAAAAGAGTATTTTAAATTAACTAAAGCAACAAGTAAAAGCAACAGTAACCCCAAGCAATAATTTGTTGGGGCTTTTTTTGGGGGGGTTATAGTGGCTCTAGATAATGCATAATATAATCAGAAGTATGATACAGAGAAAGAAACAAGTGGATATAAATCCTGATACTTCCTTCTACTTAAGTATCTTAGTACCTCAGTTACCTTATCTGTAAACTGAACATAGCAATACTTCCCTCATAAGGTTGTTGTGAGCCTTAAATTAAATTATCTGAATAAATGCATGTACATAATTAAGAAATAAATAAACAGCAACTACTATTTATAATAATTATAATATCTCTCCATTAAAATGTTGTATTTCTTCTATAACAAAAATTGAGATTAGGTGATTTTACATAAAAGTGCTTTCACATATCTCAAGGATCTTCAAAAAGACAAGATCCGTTATTTCTGTAGCTCTCTGAATGATCAGTAGATATAACTTTTCCTTTTTGCATGAAAAGGAGATCTTTTACTCTTCTCTAAGATGTGGCTGATAGTTATCCCGGTTTCCCAGGCTATTCCAAGTGTGAAATGAATCAAGAGGTCTGAAATCATCATATCCCATGAGCATTCTTGTCCTTGAATTTGCTTCTTTGTCATTAACATGCAGACTTTACACAGAAAATATTTACCAGCCTTGGCATGATTTTTCACTGACTAGTAAGGAAACCCAGGCTCCTCTTTGGAGGGGTTTAAATCAGAGCCTAGAGGTTTTGTTTCATGTATATTTGCTGACTGAGAACCCAGTTTGACTCATTAACCAGATTACATCCAAAATACCATATACCCAGACATGACCCATATCACTGTTTGACATTTTCAGATCTATTATATATCCAGACAGAAATATACAGTCTATACTAACGAACAAGGTTAACATGTCTTTACTTATTTTAGAAACTCTTTTCCCTCACCGGTAAATTTAGGTTAATTTTAAGATTCTCATATATTTTAAAGTGGGTTAAAGTTATTTTTCCAAACTGCTTTTGTCAGGAATGAATGAACTTCTTTAAATAAGTGCCAGAAAATAACACACTTTAATTTTAATTCTGGTAGGTGGGTTTACATTTTAAGATACCACCCAGATTAGTTTTTCCTGGATACATTATTCAAACAATATTTGTAGTAAGAAGACCTAATGCTCACAATTCTGTGCTGTCATCACATTCTCCTGAGATCAATCTTTTTCTGAAGCAATGGCAAAGCACCTGATGAGAGTCCATCAAATTTAAGTCAGGCATCAGACCTGTATTTAATACCTATAACTGTTTGAGTTAAGCATGTTAATCTCCAATTTACAGAGGAGGAAACTGACTCTTAGAGAGGTTAAAACTTTTGCTGGTGGTGAAATGAGTGATGGAGCCAGTACTCAAATCCAGGTTTGTCTAACTACAAAGCCTGTTCATTTTCTACCATACCAGGATTCTAGAGACCCAGCAAAGTGATATTTTAGGTTGCATAATTGTTTACCAGTGAAGTCAGGTCAGCAAAGACCAGGAGCTGGTGGCATGTAGATGCATGCTAAAACTATTGCTCAGATAGGTTGGTTGATAGTAACACAAATCTTTTATTCTAGCTGTAAAGGGCTGCTAACAACTTTCAGAGGAGCCAGCAGGCATGCACCACTCTGCCTTCAGCCTTTCATTTATTAAGAAACTAAGTCTTAAAAATGAAATATCAGAAAGAGAAATTAGGGGGGGGGAATCCCACTTACCAGTGCATCAAAAATAATAAAATACCTAGGAATAATCCTACCTAAGGAGGCAAAAGACCTGTACTCTGAAAATTCTAAGACACTGATGAAAGAAATTGAAGATGACAAAAACAGATGGAAAGGTAGACCATGTTCTTGGATTGGAAGAATCAATATTGTTTAAATGACCATAATACCCAAGGCAAACTACAGATTCAGTGCAATCCCTATCAAATCACCAATGACATTTTTCACAGAACTAGAACAAAAATTTTTTAAATTTGCATGGAAACACAAAAGACCCCAAATAGTCAAAACAATCTTGAGAAAGAAGAACAGAGCTGGAAGAATCACATTCCCTGACTTCAGACTACACTACAAAGCTACAGTAATCAAAACAGTATGATACTGTCACAAAAACAGACATATAAATCAATGAAACAGGATAGAAAGCTGAGAAATAAGCCCATGCACTTATGGTCATTTAATCTATGACAAAGGAGGCAAGAATATACAATGGAGAAAAGACAGTCTCTTCAATAAGTGCTGCTGGGAAAAGCTGCATGTAAAAGGATGAACGTAAAACATTCTCTAACACAATATAGAAAAATAAGCTCAAAATGGGTTAAAGATCTAAATGTGAGACTGGAAAACTCCTAGAAGAGAACATAGGTAGAACACTCACTGACATAAATCATAGCAATATTCTTTTGGATCCATCTCCTAGAGTAATGGAAATAAAAACAAAAATAAACAAATGGGAGGGACCTAATTAAACTTAAATATTTTGCACAACAAAGATAACCAAAAACAAAATGAAAAGACAACCTATGGACTGGGAGAAAATATTTGCAAATGATGCTACCAATAAGGGATTAATTTCCAAAATACACAAACAGCTCATACAGCTTAATAGCAAAAAAAAAGAAACAACACAATAAAAAAATGGACAGAAGATCTCAATAGACCTTTCTCCAAAGAAGACATACAGATGGCTAACAAGCACATGAAAAGATGTTTAATATTATTAGTTATTAGTGAAATGCAAATCAAAACTACGAGGGGCTTCCCTGGTGGCTCAGTGGTTAAGAATCTGCCTGCCAATGCAAGGAACATGGGTTCGAGCCCTGGCCTGGGAAGATCCCACATGCCGTGGAGCAACTAAGCCTGTGCACTACAACTACTGAGCCTGAGCTCTAGAGCCCGCAAGCCACAACTACTGAGCCCACGTGCCACAACTACTGAAGCCTATGTGCCTAGAGCCCGTGCTCTGCAACAAGATAAGCCATGACAATGAGAAGCCCGCGCACCACAACGAAGAGTAGCCCCCACTCACTGCAACTAAAGAAAGCTTGTGCACAGCAATGAAGACCCAACACAGCCCAAAATAAATAAATAAATAAATCTATAAAAAAAAAAACTACAATGAGGTATCACCTCATGCCTGTCAGAATGGCCATCATTAAAAAGTCTACAAACAATAAATGCTGGAGAGGGTGTGGAGAAAAAGGAACCCTCCTACACTGCTGGTGGGAAAGTAAGTTGGTGCAGCTACTATGGAGAACAGTATGGAGGTTCCTTAAAAAACTAAAAATAGAGTTACCATATGCTCCTGCAGTCTCACTCCTGGGCATATATCTGGACAGAACTCTAATTCTAAGAGATACATGCACCCCAATGTTCATAGCAGCACTATTCACAATAGCCAAGACATGGCAACAACCTAAATGTTCATCAACAGATGAATGGATATATATACACAATGGAATATTACTCAGCCATAATAAAAGAAAGAAATAATGCCATTTATAATAACATTGGATGGACCTAGAGATTATCATATTAAGTGAAGTACGTTAGACAGAAAAAGACAAATATCATATGATATCTCTTATATGTGGAATCTAAAAATAATGATACAAATGAACTTATTTACAAAACAGAAATAGACTTACAGACATAGAAAACAAAGTTATGGTTACCAGAGGGGATGGCAGAGGAGATAAATTAGGAGTTTGGTATTAACAACAAGTACCTACTGTATAGCACAGGGAACTATATTTAATATCTTGTAATAACTGATAATGGAAAAGAATCTGAAAAAGAATATAAGTATATATATATATATATATATATATGTGTGTGTGTAACTGAATGACTTTGCTGTACACCTGAAACTAACAGAACATTGTAAATTAACTATACTTCCATGTAAAAAATGGTTAAAAAAAAAGAAACTAAGTGTTCATCACATGCCAGGCACTAGTTGAATCCTGGGGGTACTTTCATGAATAAACGTAAAAGAGCCCTTGTGAAGCTTACATTATCGTAATCCTTCTCTCCTATCCTATAACATGTTGGTAGCTTATAGCTAATCAGCGCTCCTCCTCCACAGAAAATGAAGTATCATGTTACATCTTTTTAATAGATTGCTGATCCCTGTTGTAGACAATCAGAACAATAAGGTCAATGTAGAACTTCTGTTTTATATAAGCCATATAAGAAACCAAAGAATGCTATATCAACAAATTTTTATCTAGAGAAGAGAGATATTGTGCTGTACACAGAGTAGGTACAATATACTCTTTGAATAAATGAACGAATGAATAATAAATTCATGAGGATATTTATCAAACTAGTTCTATGTAATGAAAACTGTGTAACTGTACTTTGTTTCTGCATTTGTTACTGGTTATATAGGCATTTGTTTTTCCTACTATTGCTATATATTAGAACTTTATAGAAATATTTTATTTCTACATTTATTTCTCTCACTCAGTGAAATAATATGTTATTTATAATTATTATTAATAGCTTATATCTGATAGTCCACTGTGCTAGACACTGTTTTAAATGCTTCTCACAACTGATACCACAGAAAAGATCTGATGCCACTACAAAGGATTATAAGAGACCACTATTAACAATTATATGCCAACAAATTGGACAACCTAGAAGAAATGTGTAAATTCCTAGGTACATACTAAGAAATCTACCAAGACTGAATCATGAAGAAGGAAAAATCTCAGTAGACCAATTGTTAGTAAGGAGATTGAGTCAGTAATCAAAAACTTCCCAACAAACAAAAGTCCAGAACCAGATGGCTTCACTGGTGAATTCGACCAAACCTTCAAAGAGAATCAATATTTATCCTTCTCAAACTCATCCCAAAAATTGAAGAGGAGAGGATGCTTCCAAATTTATTTTATGAGGCCGACATTAACCTGACACCAAAACCAGACAAGGACACCACAAAAAGATAAAATTACAGGCCAATGTCCCCGATGAACAAAATATTAGGAAACCAAATTCAACAATACATTAAAAGGATCATATACCATGATCAAGTGGGATTTATTCTAGGGGTGCAAGTATGGTTCAACATCTACAAGTCAATCAATGTGTTACAGCACATTAACAAAATGAAGGCTAAAAATCAAATGATCATCTCAATAGATGCAAATGAAAACTCTCAACAAATCGAATATAGATGGAACATACCTTGACATAATAAAAGCCATATATGACAGACTAACAGTTACTATCGTACTCAACAGGAATAAGACAAAGATGCCCACTCTCACCACTTTAATCCAATATCATATTGAAAGTCTGAGCCAGAGCAGTTAGGCAAGAAAAATAAATAAAAGGCATCTAAATTGGAAAAAAATAAAAAGTAAAACTGTCACTATTGGTGGATGACAATACTATATACAGAAAACCCTAAAGACTTCACCAAAAACTATTAGAACTGATCAACAAATTCAGTAAAATTTCAGGATACAAAATCAATATACAAAATATGTTGTGTTTTTATGTACTAACAATTAAGTATCAGAAAGAGATATTAAGGAAACAATCCCATTTACAATTGCATCAAAAAGAATAAAATACATGGGATTCAGTTTAACCAAGGAGGTGAAAGGCTTGTATGATGAAAATTTTAAGACACTGTTGAAAGAGACCAAAGAAGACACACAAAAATGAATATATATTTTGTGCGTATAGATTGGAAGAATTAATGTTCTTAAAATGCCTATACTACCCAAAGCAATCTGCAGATTCAATGCAATCCCCATTAAAATTCCTATGGCATTTTTCACAGAAATAGAAAAACAATCCTAAAATTTGTTTGGAACCACAAAATATTCCAAATAGCCAAAGAATCTTGAGAAAGAAGAGCAAAGCTAGAGGCATCATGCTCCCTGATTTCAAACTATATTACTAAGCTCGAGTTATCAAAACAGTATAGTATTGTCATGAAAATGGATGCACAGATCAATGGAACAGAACAGAGGGCCCAGAAATAAGCCTACACATGTATGGTCAATTAATTTACTACAAAGGAGGCAAGAATATGCAATGGGGAAAGGAGAATCTCTTCAATAAATGGTGTTGGGAAAACTGGACAGCCACTGGCAAAAGAATTAAAGTAGACTACTATCTTCAACCATACACAAAAATTAACTTAAAATGGATTAAAGACTTGAATGTAAGACCTGAAACCGTAAAACTCAGAAGAAAATGCAGTCAAAGAACTCCTTGACATTGGTCTTGGCGGTGATTTTTTATTCCAAAAGCAAAGGCAACAAAAACAAAAATAAGTGAGACTACATCAAACTAAAAAGCTTCTGCACAGCAAAGAAAATTATCAGTAAAATGAAAAGGAAAATACATGCAAATTATATATCTGATAAGGAGTTAATATCCAAAATATCATACAACTCAATAGCAAAACAAAACAAAACAAAACACAAAACCCAAACATCTGATTAAAAAATGGTCAGAGTATCTAAATAGACAATTTTCCAAAGAAGACATACAGATGGCCAGCAGGCATATGAAAAGATGCTAAATGAAACAAATCATCAGAGAAATGCAAATAAAAACCACAATGAGATATCACCTCACATCTTTCAGAATGGCTATTATCAAAAATAACAAGTGTTGTCAAGGATGTAGAGAATTTCAAAACCTTCTTTATTCTCAAAAATTTTTTTAAAAGCTGGAGTGAGAAATTTGCTTTAATATAGTCAAACCTACACACATTTGGGAGCCAATTATTCATGGGAGGTGGGGAGCCTAGCAAAATTCAGGACAAACCTATTGTTGGCTTAATCAAAGCCATTGAGTTGACAGCTGCCTCATCAAGCCCAACTGAAGTGGTTTTATGGTGATGACCATTTTGGAGTTTTCAGGTCCTGGTCAAATTTTAGGGACAATTTACACAAACTACTAAAGATAGTGTTTGGGTGAGCTGGTTTGTTGGTGTTGTCTGTGAAGGAATAGCGCTATTTCAGAGGGTTAGTGTTGGGCTCCCCATCTACACCTTCTACTTGCTGTTCTAATCTGAACGTATTTGTAAATTCCAACCAGATATAAAGAACATCCATCCATCACTGAGGTTAGCCAAGTATTCTAGACAAGTAGGTCAAAAGATTATCTGGCTGCTTGCCATGGGCTAAACCATCAGACAAAGCCACAGGACTAGAATTATAGAAAGAAGCAGAGATGCCACTATTATGAAGCAGCCTCTGTATTTTGTGAGGGACAAAAGAGAAATATCTTATCAATAGAGAGACTTCTGTTTTTATTTATCTAATGGTTGGCTCATTGAAATTGAGATTTTTGGCTTGGGGCCCATAATTTTACTTCAATTCAAATACAGATGTTCTAATATCTGTAGAATTTCAATGATACTGAGAAACTCATGGATAGCACAGGAAAATAAATCGATAATCGGAGATGGGGAGTTCTTATCAAGGATACTGCAAGGGGTATTTCTGCTTTAGTTGGGAAGTAGAAGTACACTGATGACCTCTAAAGGCAGAAACTTTACCGCAAAGTAACTGTGAAATTAGAGCCTCAGGAAAGGGGAAACACAAAGTGTAGATCATGAGGAAGCTCAGAAAAGGCAAGAATGTATTCCTGTTGCAACTTTTTCTCCCCAGACATTGCTCCCCTCCATGCTCAAGACCAGACTCTGAGGTTTTCCACTCTCAGTTCTTAAGAATGAGCTCCTTAGAAATTCTATCAGGCCTCACCTTCTTTCTGCTTTCAAAATGTCTCTTTCTGCCTTGGCTTCCTTTTTTCAAATACTCTTGATATTTCATCTTGGTTTACCTTTCTCATTTACCAGTTTACCATCTGATTATTTGGTAATCATGCTCCAAACTGTTTACCTTAGGACCTGGAAACCCTAGAGTATTTTGCTTCTGATAATCATCTTCAGCTCTGTCCCTAAAACTAAGGACATCTTATACTCTTCAGGACAGTATTAGCTGGATCCCATGGCTTTCTCCTGTGCCTAGAGATAGAACAATGAACCCCCAAAGTCCTTCACATCAATTAAACTAAACTCTGTGAAGAGTAAAACCTCTGATAAAATGAGAATTAGAGTTTCTTACCACTGTAAGATATGTTTGATTTTTTGAGAAAAAAATCTTTCACTTATCTACTGATAAAGAAAAAAATGGAAAGATTCTTATATTACAGTGAAATAATACATCATCTAAGCATCAGATATGCATTGAGCATTGCTCTACACTTGCATTCTTATTTGCCATGTATTCATCCTTCAAATAAAATATTTCAAATGGTTTTCCTCTTTTTATTTCTATATTAGACATTTAAGAATTGAAACTCAGAGTGATTAAATGACTTTTCCAAGGTCAAACAGTTATGTGTCTACGTGGAGCTCATTGGAGGACTTTTTTACTTTACTATGAGTCCCTTAAAGGCTAAGTCTCAGTTGCCACTGGATTTGAAGACAGTAACCACAAAAAAACAGCAATAATGTAATCAGTTGGCAAAGAGGTGAAGTTCTCTGTTTTATAAAATTTCTACACTTTAACCCTTCCCAGATGCTGGTATGAAGTTTTTTCTAGGATATATTGTTTGAAATGTAATAAGGAGCACATGCCAGCCTGTATTTGCTGGGTGAAGTCTCTGACTATGGATGATTTTCAAGGATATTCTCTGTAGTTTGAGCAGAGTCTTCAAATGAAATCTTTGAATGAGAAAATTGCCTCCCTCATTTGAAAATATTAAAATTTAAAGGACCTGGATTTCTTTACAGTAATAAAATACATAACCTCAATTGTTTGTTTATTTTATAATTTTATTCACAACCCAGTTACTGTTTACCTTTTGGGGAATTTGTATACCAAAACACACATAAATAGTATTTAATTCTTTTTGTTGTTTTTGCATTTTGCAAGATTGGATATGATTTGCTTTCCATTTGGCATGCAATGTGTGAAATTTAGAAAGCTTTCTTTTCTCAGTTATTGGCATATTTGGGGGGGCATGTGATTCCAGATGCTCTTAAGGCATTAGAAATAGCCTTGTGAGGAATTTGCACCTGAGTAGGCTGTTGAGGCATCTCTACCACCCATCAATCTCTGAACTAAAGTAAGCAGAGGCTGCCTCCTTCTGACTGTTTCACTGTGTAGTCTTCATCCAGTTTTTCTTTCATCCTTATTTTCTCTAAACTCATTTTAAGCACACATCCATGGAGGTGGTTAAAATTAGAAATGGTGGAGTATAATTTCTTTTTAATCATTTAAATGGATGACTAGTGACTCTGATGAAATGAGTATTATTATTTCATGCCTCTTTAAAATATGGTTGAAGTTTTGAATAAACATTCTTTCACTTATTTAATGATAAAGAAGAAAAAATAGAAAGATTGTAATATTCCAGAGAAATAATACATAATCTGAGCATCAAGCAGACAATCATTGAGGATTGCTTTAAGATTACATTCTTATTTGCCAAATATTCATCTTTCAAACAAGATATTTCAAATGATTTTCTTTTTTTAGAACTCATAATTTGGAAGATGCAATGTTGGCTTTGTGAAAATTATGTATAATGCTTCTCTACATAGTTGAGGGAAATACTCAATAAACTGCATAAAACATGGCAGGCAAACAGAAAATGTTTGGGTGAAAATGAGTGATGGGCTGAAAGGTTTGAAAGGATATTGTCTGGAAGATTCTTTCATGCAGTCACTTGGATTATTACTGTTGGAATAAAAATGAATAAACACTGGTGAGAAAGTTAGGCTTTATTTCAACATTGATAAACTTGAGAGCATTTCCTAAAACAATAAGAATTGCTGAAATCACATTTTATTTTCAGAAATATGTATAGCTTCAAGAAGGTTTGCTTCAAGTATTTCTCAGAAGTTAAAATATAGACAGAGACTCTAATTCGAAATTATTTTAGTGAAATAAGAGTTGAGTAGTGAAGGGAATGAAGGACTAGTAATCAGTTGGTGGAGAAGTCTGGTTATTATTTTATTTTTTTGTGACTACAGGTTTTTTTTTATATATCTTTATTGGAGTGTAATTGCTTTATAATGTTGTGTTAGTTTCTGCTGTACAACAAAGTGAATCAGCTGTATGTATACATATATCCCCATATCCCCTCCCTCTTGAGCCTCCCTCCCACCCTCTCATTCCCACCCCTCTAGGTCGTCAAAAAGCATCGAGCTGATCTCCCTGTGCTATGCAGCAGCTTCCCACTAGCCAGCCATTTTACATTTGGTACTGTATATATGTCAATGCTACTCTCTTATTTCGTCCCAGCTTCCCCTTTCCCCCCGTGTCCTCAAGTCTGTTCTCTATGTCTGCATCTTTATTCCTGCCCTGGCACTAGGTTCTTCAGTACCGTTTTTTTTAGATTCCATATATGTGCTTTAGCATCCGGTATTTATTTTTCTCTTTCTGACTTACTTCACTCTGTATGACAGACTCTGGGTCCATCCACCGCATTACAAATAACTCAATTTTGTTCCTTTTTATGGCAGAGTAATATTCCATTGTATACATGTGCCACATCTTCTTTATCCATTCATCTATCAGTGGACATTTAGATTGCTTCCATGTCCTGGCTATTGTAAATAGTGCTCTAATGAACATTGTGGTACACATATGTTTTTGAATTATGGTCTTCTCAGCGTATATGCCCAGTAGTGGCATTGGTGGGTCATATAGTAGTTCTATTTTTAGTTTTTTAAGGAACCTCCATGTGGTTCCTTAATACAGTGGCTGTATTAATTTACATTCCCACCAACAGTGCAAGAGGGTTCCCTTTTCATCACACCCTCTCCAGCATTTATTGTTTGTAGATTTTTTGATGATGACCATTCTGACAGGTGTGAGGTGATAACTCACTGTGGTTTTGATTTGCATTTCTCTAATGATTAGTGATGTTGAGCATCTTTTCATGTGTTTGTTGGCAATCTGTATGTCTATTTTGGGGAAATGTCTATTTAGGTCTTCTGCCCATTTTTGGATTGGGCTCTTTGTTTTTTTCATATTGAGCTGCATGAACTGCTTGTATATTTTGGAGATTAGTCCTTTGTCAGTTGCTTCATTTGCAAATATTTACTCCCAAACTCATTCTACGAGACCACCATCACCATGATACCAAAACCAGACAAAGATGTCACAAAAAAAGAAAATTACAGGCCAGTATCACTGATGAACATAGATGCAAAGATCCTCAACAAAACACTAGCAAACAGAATCCAACAGCACATTAAAAGGATCATACACCATGATCAAGTGAGGTTTATCCCAGGAATGCAAGGATTCTTCAGTATATACAAATCAATCAATGTGATACACCATATTAACAAACTGAAAGGTAAAAACCATATGATCATCTCAAAAGATACAGAAAAAGCTTTTAACAAAATTCAACACCCATTTATGATAAAAGCTCTCCAGAAAGTGGGCACAGAGAGAACCTACCTCAACATAATAAAGGCCATACATGACAAACTCACAGCAAACATCATTCTCAGTGGTGAAAAACAGAAAGCACTTCCTCTAAGATCAGGAATAAGACAAGGATGTCCACTCTCACCACTATTATTCAACATAGTTATGGAAGTTCTAGCCACGGCAATCAGACAAGAAAAAGAAATAAAAGGAATCCAAATCGGAAAAGAAGTAAAACTGTCACTGTTTGCCCATGACATGATACTATACCTAGAAGATCCTACTATACATAGAAGACCAGAAAACTAGAGCTAATCAATGAATTTGGTAAAGTAGCAGGATACAAAATTAATGCACAGAAATCTCTTGCATTCCTATACACTAACAATGAAAACTCAGAAAGAGAAATTAAGGAAACACTCCCATTTACCATTACAACAAAAAGAATAAAATACCTAGGAATAAACCTACCTAGGGAGACAAAAGCCCTGTATGCAGAAAACTATAAGACACTGATGAAAAAAATTAAAGATGATACAAACAGATGGAAAAATATACCATGTTCTTGGATTGGAAGAATCAACATTGTGAAAATGACTATACTACCCAAAGTGATCACTAGTTTAGTATGGCTATTAAAAGAGGAAAGATTGCCTATAGGTGAGTGAGAGGTATGGTACAATTCCTGGACTTTTATGGAGAATGGAAGAAATAGTTGAGAAGAAGAATCTGACAAAAGGAAGGAAGTAGAAAAAGGAAAGGATAAAAAACAAATATGAAAGGAGTAAATATAATATGAGAAAAATAAAGCCATCATATATATTATCAAAATTAATGTGAGTGGCTTGAGTATGCTATGGAAGTATAGGCTCTAAGATTGGTCTAAAAAATAAAATTCACCTATTTGTATTGTTTACAAATAAACACACCTAAAACAAAATGACAGAGTATTCTCTCCCTAACAAAAGTGTAGGCAAATAACATATCAGGTAATAGCAAACTAAATGAAAGCAGATGAGGCAATATTAGTATCTGATCAATTTGATTTCAAGGCCAAAGAGAAAAAAGCAAAACAAACAAAACAAAATAATGAAAAGCTCCAAATGAGGAAATATATAAACAAAACGGCTCAACCATTTGGAAATGAAATGACACTTTTTAAAATAGCCATTTTATGTAAAAAAGAAAAGATACAAATCTGAAATTATAGATTACCCAGAAATCAAAAAGGGTAACACTTTACATAGGAAGTTATGCATAGAGCTAAAGCTGCATTCAGAGAAAATTATAGATGTAAACACTTTTATTGTTAAAAAATAAAAATTGAAAATAAAAGGAAGTCCAACAAACTAAAAAGGAAAAGGAATAACAGTAAGTAAAAATGAAATATGAGAAAAATTAATATCAATATAAGGTGAAATTAATATAAGAGAAAATAAAATAAAGTGAACAACCAATAATACATCATAAAATATAAATAATAGTAAAATTGATAAATTTCTTGGAAAAATGCATCCAATATAAAAGTGCTAGCAAATCTTATTAAGAAAATAAAAATATATAATATTAGGAATAAGAAAGGGGAAATAACTACACATTCAAGTACATTAAAAAAGTTAAAAAAGAGCCATTTATGATTTTTTTAAATGTGATATAAAATAGGATTAAAGGAGACTTTTTCACTATGATAGAGACTTTTTCACAATAGCAAACAATAGAATTAGCTATAAAACTTTCAGAGCATTAACAATAAAATCAGAAAAAAATAAGTTGACCACTACCCCTACTACTACTATTACTTAGATGATTCCAACTAATGCAGTAAGACATAATAATGGCATAAGCAGTATAACTTTTAAATAAAATAGTAGGAAACTTAACATTATTAGTTGGTGACACCATAGAAAACTAGAAATTCCAAGAAAAGCAAAGTAATACACTATGAAACTACTGAGTTAACTGGGTAAAAGAGTCAATAATCTGTAGTAATTTAAAATCAAAACAAACAAAGAAATACAATATCCTCCAGTTACCAACTTAATGAACCTATGGGAAAAAAACAAACGAGTATGCAAACAAACTAAGAACCCTTTAACCTCTCTGAGCCACCAATAAGTGGTTGGCTTATCAACCACACATCAACAGCCCAGTGCCTCACATACTGAAGGAGCCTAATAAATACTGTAACTTGACTGTCCTTTCTGATATTTTCTAGCCCTGTCTCTGAATCTCATATTTAGACAATTATATTTTGTTTATGTCTTTCTTTTTTTTAAATGTTCACTCGCCCTTAATAGTAATACCACAATATTGAATGCAAGTTATTTTTTTAAACTTTTATTTTATATTACAGTATAGTTGAAAAACAATGTTGTGTTACTCAAAAGCTTTTGTACAGCAAAGGAAACCATAAACAAAGCAAAAAGACAACCCAGAGAATGGGAGAAAGTGTTTGCAAATAATGCAACCAACAAGGGATTAATCTCCAAAATATACAAACACCCCGTGTGGCTCAATGTCAAAAAAAACAAACAACCCGATCAGAAAATGGACAGAAGACCTAAGTAGACATTTTTCCAAAGAAGATGTACAGATAGCCAAGAGGCACATGAAAAGATGCTCAACATCGCTAATTATTAGAGAAATGCAAATCAAAACTACAATAGATATCACCTCACACCAGTCACAATGGCCATCATCAAAAAGCCTACAAACAATAAATGCTGGAGAGGGTGTGGAGAAAAGGGAACCCTCCTACACTGTTGGTGGGAATGTAAATTGGAACAGCCACTATGGAGAACAATATGGAGGTTCCTTAAAATACTAAAAATAGAGCTACCGTATGACCCAGCAATCCCATTCCTGGGCATATATCCAGATAAAACCATGGTTTGAAAGGATACATGTTGCATGTGCTGTTTACAATAGCCAAGACATGAAATCAACCTAAATGTCCATCGACAGATGAATGGGTAAAGAAGATGTGGTACATATATACAATGAAATATTACTCAGCCATTAAAAATAATGAAATAATGCTATTTGCAGCAACATGGATGGACTTGGAGATTATCATACTAAGTGAAGTAAGTCAGACAGAGAAAGACATATATACTATTGCTTACATACAGAATCTTAAAAAAAATGATACAAATGAACTTATTTACAAAACAGACTCACAGACTTCGAAAACAAACTTATGGTTACCAAAGGGGAAAGGTAGAGGGGAGGGATAAATTGGGAGTTTGGGATTGAAATATACACACTACTGTATTTAAAATAGATAACCAACAAGTACCTACTATATAGCACAGGGAACTCTGCTCAATATTCTGTTTAGGTCTCTTAATAATTTTAACAGACTACTTTCATATTGCCATGCAGACTAAAATTCTGTTGGGTGGTTAGAGCATTCCTTTTTATGCTTCTATCTTGTGATCGCCAATGAAGAAATGTGGACACATGGTAAGCCCTTCATTGTTTACCTGCAATATTGAATGGGCACTGATTCATACATCTTCAGTTTGTCTGTAACTCTGACAGACATTATAAGGGTTCTGGCCTTAGCCATGGCCTTCCACAGCAGGTGTTTCCTCAGTATAGAGTTACCCCCAAATTGTCTTGGACTTATTAAAAAATTAGTGGTGACTTGGTGAATTCCAGTGATCCCAAGCTTCTTTTCCTAGTAAATGTTTATTTCTCTAATAAACTGGAACTTGTACAACTAATTGCTTTGTACTTTCATATGCTGCCCCTCCACAATTCTGATAATTTTAAAAACTTTTAGCAAATACTAATGTATTTCCTGCCCCTATTAGAGGAGTAAATATTAATACCTTTATATTACATTGTAGTCTCCTGATTCTGGATAAAGAATAAAGAAGAATAAATATATGGCAAATAACTCAATACTCTGATGTTACTAGTATTAATCTATTAACAAAATTATTTTTAATGTATGTATATATCACATGTGTATTCAAATTCTATACAGTTTTATGTCCTAGTTCTTTTACTAAATATACTCTTGGCAAAAAAAATTAAATTAAATTAACATATGATCACACTAGATTTGCTATTCTGTAACTTTTTGTTCACATATTTATTATGTCATAGGCTTCCTTTTAAGTCATTAGTTCTACTGCTTTCTTTTAGTTATAGCTACCCATTATTTTATATGCAATTACAATTTATTCAGCCATTTCTCTATTAATGAACATTTATATTATTTATAATGCTTTTCTATTAGGAACAATATCATATTGAACATTCTTAGAATCACAGCTCTGTGCTTACAGTCAAATATTTCATGAAGCAGATTCATAGGATGCAACTGCAGGGTCAGTGTGCTTGTTTTAAATATTAAAAGATGCTATCAGATCATCCTTCAATAAGACTTTAACGATCTGTATTCCCATCAGAGCTCTATGAAGGTTTTCATTTCTACACATTTCTCAGAATACTAGGTATTGATAATGTTTTCAAATTTTTTAAGTGTGAAAAATAGTATCATAGTATTTTAATTTATGTTTCTTGCTTTATAATTGAGGTTGGGATTTGCAATTTCTTTACTACCGAATTTCTGTTCATAGTCTTTGTTTTTCTAAAGTGTTCTTTTCAAATTTGTCCTGTTCTTAGTAGTTTGCAGGACTCTTCCTATTTTAGATCCTTTTGGTTACTGTAAGTTTGCTAAGTTTATTTGTAGTTTGACTTTTTTTGTTGCCTTTTCTTTTAAACTCAGAAAAATTTAACTTTTACGTACTCAAATATGTAAATTTTATTTTTCCTTTTGGCTTCTGGATTCTAATTATGTTTAAGAAAGTCTTCTGTGCCATCAAGGTTATAAAAATATCTTCAGGTATTTATTCCAAAATCTTTATTGTCTTATTATTTACATTTAGACCACTAGATCACCTGAAATATATTTTTGAGTAAAGTGTGAAGTGGGGATCTAATTTTGTCTATAGCAAATAGATAGCCATTTGTGTCTAAAACCTTTACTGAATAAATCATCTTTTCCCTTCTAAGGTGGAATTCACATTGATCGTACAATGAATCCCAATCTACATTTGGAACTATTTCTAAATTTTGTTCCATGGATATACTTTTGTTCCATACTAGTTAAGTAAGGTAGCTTTTGAGTGAGATTTAATATCGAAATGGGCAAAGCCCTCTTCCTTGTCTACTTTTACAGAATTCCTCTGCAATTACCAGTTATTCTTCTAATGAATTTTAGAATGATTTTGTCCAATATTTTTGCAATTCTGGCTAGAATTGCATTAACTTTATATGTTAACTTGGTGATGATGAACATTTTAATTGTATTAAAGTGACGTTATATAAGGACATGATATATCTCTACATATTTTGTGTCCTTCAATTAAGTTTTATAGTTTTCCTTATTTAGGGGAACTAAATTCCTTAAATTGTTATTATTTTGTATCAAAGTGGACTGGCCTCAATTACAATCATTAGCTTCTATTCATATGTGAAACACCATTAGGCATTTGTGATTCTAACATTTCACTGAGGAAAGCTAAACTCCAACAACTCTTCTTTATGATAACTGTTCTAGTCATCTAGCCTGGGGCCAGATGTCAACAGTATTGTATATCTGAATTAAAGCATCACTAGGAAGAAATTTGCTTATTGTCCTTTGTGTTAAATGAATTTACCAGTACTCGCTGTATACTTAAATGTACTAAAGATTTGGCACTGTCATGGTATAGTGGGTGTGTGTACGTGTGTGTTTTCTATACACAGTGAAATATCTGTCAACAATTAGAGAATGCATTTATTTTTAAATATACAAAAATACACTCAAAGTGGATTAAAGACCTAAATGAAGGCCAGACACTATAAAACTCTTAGAGGAAAACATAGGCAGAACACTCTATGACATAAATCACAGCAAGATCCTTTTTGATGCACCTCCTGAGAAATGGAAATAAAAACAAAAATAAACAAATGGGACCTAATGAAACTTAAAAGCTTTTGCACAGCAAAGGAAACCATAAACAAGATGAAAAGGCAAACCTCAGAATGGGAGAAAATATTTGCAAACGAAGCAACTGACAAAGGATTAATCTCCAAAATATACAAGCAGCTCATGCAGCTCAATATCAAAAAAACAAACAGCCCAATCCAAAAATGGGCAGAAGACCTAAACAGACATTTCTCCAAAGAAGATATACAGATTGCCAACATACACATGAAAGGATGCTCAACATCACTAATCATTAGAGAAATGCAAATCAAAGCTACAATGAGGTATCATCTCACACCAGTCAGAATGGCCATCATCAAAAAAATCTACAAACAGTAAATGCTGGAGAGGTGTGGAGAAAAGGGAACCTTCTTCACTGTTGGTGGGAATGTAATTTGATACAGCCACTATGGAGAACAGTATGGAGGTTCCTTAAAAAACTAAAAATAGAACTACCATATGACCCAGCAGTCCCACTACTGGGCATATACCCTGAGAAAACCATAATTCAAAAAGAGACATGTACCACAGTGTTCATTGCAGCACTATTTACAATAGCCAGGACATGGAAGCAACCTAAGTGTCCATCGACAGATGAATGGATAAAGAAGATGTGGCACATATATACAATGGAATATTACTCAGCCATAAAAAGAAACGAAATTGAATTATTTGTACTGAGGTGGATGGACCTAGAGTCTGTCATACAGAGTGAAGTAAGTCAGAAAAAGAAAAACAACTACCATATGCTAACACATATATGTGGAATCTAAAAAAAAAGGAAAAAAATTGTTCTGAAGAGCCTAGGGGCAGGACAGGAATAAAGACGCAGACGTAGCGAATGGACTTGAGGACATGGGGAGGGGGAAGGGTAAGCTGGGACACAGTGAGAGAGTGGCATGGACATATATACACTACCAAAAGTAAAATAGATAGCTAGTGGGAAGCAGCCACATAGCACAGGGAGATTAGCTTCGTGCTTTGTGACCACCAAGAGGGGTGGGATAGGGAGGGTGGGAGGGAGACACAAGAGGGAGGAGATATGGAGGGAGGGAGCAATATAGATTGCTTTACACACCATTGTAAAGCAATTATACTCCAATAAAGATGTTAAAAAAATGTTTCTCAATGGTTATTCATTGACAACTAAATATGGACTTAGTTCTAGGACAGGATAATTAAAAGTGACATGCACATGAGTTCTGTGGTGGTTTTCAAACTAATGACTTAATGGAATTGAATAAGGATTATTTTTTAATCAGTGTAATATTTTACTGTCTAATTTTTCTTATTTCTCTAGTTTCTGGTGTATAATTTGTTTTGACAGAATGCTCTTGCTGCATGGAAAGAATAACTCTAGATCCCTCTGCAGATATTTTTAGAGACCTGAATTTATGACAATATGTTAAGGAAGCCTAAAGCAAAACTTAGAATGAAATGTTTGCAGGAAGGACAGAGTTCCAAGGAGAGTAGGTTCAGGGAACTTAAGCCAACGTATGGAGAGGGTAACAATAAGAAGAGACAAAAAAAGCACTTATAAAGCTCTTAGATGATTTTATTTTACTACAAGTGACACTATTCTTTCTGCATGTTTAAAGGCAGATGGTGGCTGTATAGACAAAATGCAATGAGGAGTCAAGGCAATTACTCATTTCCTTTTGGCTTCAGGATTGTATGATGGAGGGAAAATTTGCTTTGGGGGCCTACATTATGTAAATTTCTTGTCTTTGCTGATTGAATTCAGAGAAAAAATTACATAGTTTTCTACTTGGCCTGTGTTTTGTTACTCTATCACAGATCAAATAGAAAAACATAGTTTCAAATCCATTTACCTTGAGGTTGTTTAGCAAAGGCTGTAATGTTTAAACTGTTTTACATAAATGAAATTGTTTCAGGTCCATTTCCCATCCTGTACTAGCTCCTGGTTCTTTGGCTGCTTGGCCTAGATTCTAAAGCTTGGGCAAAGCTTCATCTCTGTAATCCTGTATCTCATTTTATAAATGGCTTACCTTTGTCTACTTTTCAGTAACTTTCTCATAAATTATCACATTTGATCTTCCCAAAAACTTAGTGAAATTAATGAGGCCAGTTTAATTACTGACAACTTTCAGATGAAGAAGCTAAGACATGGCAAGATTTAGAAGCTTAGACCAGTACATTCTTTTTCCACTTCAAAAGCTGATAATTCCTCAAATATCTAAATTAAATGAGAACATTAATCAGACCTTTACCAGTTTACCAGCCCAAACTGTATAAAGTTCAATTCTATCTTTGTAAAATGGGCATGATAATTCTTAACACACAGAGGTCTAGAGAGGCTGTAAAATAGTATAGATAAAGCACCTAGCAACTTGTGTTGATGCTCAATAAATTACTAGGATTATCAGTGTATCTCTAACATAAGATACAGAGTCGGTATAGAGATATACTTCTATCATATAGTTTTGTAATTGTTTACCTTTGCAGTCTTCCTCTGAACTCACCTACAGTGAGTTCCTTGAGTGTAAAAGACTATTTATTTTAATCTCTGGATTCTTTTGTGTGCTATAAATATTTACCGTGTTAATGAACTTAAGGTGTGTATAATTTTTAAATAGATTAATCCAAGAAGATAGGTAGAGTTACCAGTTTTTTGTTTTGTGGGCTTTTTGCTTTACAGTTGACCTTTGAACAACACCAGTTTGAACTGCATGGGTCCACTTATAGGGACATTTTTTTCAATCTTTAATATTATAGCACTACCCAGTCTGTGGTTGGTTGAATCTGTGGACTCAAACGTGGATATGAGGAGCCCCAGACATGGAGGAACCGCATATGCAGAGGACTGACTATAAATTATACATGGATTTTCAGCTGTGTGGAGAGTGGGCACCCTTAGTCCCCGTTTTGCCCTGCGTGGAGGGTCAGCACCCCTAATCCTCCTTTTGTTCAAGGGTCAACCATATTTTATTTTTGGCATTTTGCAATTATGCTACAAAATGACCTGTTTTTGCTTGGATGGACTCCATTACATAAGTTTTAAACTAGTAATTGTTATTTTGGTCTAAAATGAGAGAATGTCAGGAGTTGGAAATTTACTTTTCACTTAGTTTAGCTGTGGCAGTTATAACCTACATTAAAACCTGAAGGAAAAATGTAGGGACATATATAAATATGAGAGATCCAATTTTAATGGTTTTCTATTTATCTCATTCTAAGATTTATGAACTTAAAAGCACAGCACTCTTCTTGTTTTCAGAATCTTGTAGGTTTATATTAGACCTTCAGGTTTACTAACAAAAGTGAGAAAATATATTCCTGACTTCTTTTGTATGTCAGTTTTATTCTTGGTTTTCTCATAAATTTGATGCCTATGTCTTTATTTAATGACAATTATGTAACTCTAAAAACACCACATTAATTATTAAGTATGATCAACCCTTACAGGTCTTATCAGCTGGACAAGATTCCCTCCCTGAGGATATGTCAGTAAAATTTTGTATTCTCAGATGTAATGAATGTTGCTGATAACTTGCAGTTCAGTGGATAAATAAATTAAAAAGTAAGTGGTCTGTTCTGGGCCTGGTTGTTATATAGTGATTAAAGTATTGATTAGAATAGAAAACCATCTTTTAAATTTTAACTTGTTTAGGCACATATCAAGCATTAATCAAAAACAGTGAATATTAATAGTGAGGATGAGGAGGTCATGACAGCAATGATGACAATGATATAGGCAGTACTTCTCAAATCACTTGTATTTATTCTAGAGAGTTTAAATTCCCATTTTATAGATGAAGCAAATGTGGCTCACAGCAGTTAGGGAATTTGTTTAAGATTATGTAACTAGTGCACAATATAGTTTGCTTTCAAATACAAGTCTTTAATCTTGTGACAAAATATCTGCTTTATGTTTATGGTTGTTACTTTATATTTACAGGGAGGGTAACATATACATAATTCTTTTTTTAAGTATCATTTTTGTATTTGTGGTTATATTCTTTTTCTTAGTACCAAAACATATCTCTCTTTTTGTCTTGATTAGACTTGCCATATTTTTATCAATTTTATTGTGTATTCTAAGAACCAAGTACTTTATTTCTTTATCAGTTTTCTGTGTGTATTAATTAATTTCTGATTTTCTTTTTAGTGTTGCCTTCTTTTCATTTCATTTTATTTCTACTGATTTTTTCTAACATTTTAATACGAAGAAACTTATTTTCATTAAAAAAAATAATCATCTAAGCCTATTAACTTATCTCTGAATATGTTTAAAATAATTCCATAAAGGTCGTATATTACATTCCCACTTTTATGATTTTCTAAATGGTCTGGGATAATAATTTTATTTCCTATTATACAGTATTTTTTCTTCCATTTTTATTGAGATATAATTGACATACAACATTGTATAAGTTTAAAGTGTGCAGTATATTGATTTGACTTATATCCATCATGTATGATTACCACAATAAATAAATGTGGTGAACATCCACCATCTATTATAGATGCAAAATTAAAGAAATAGAAAAAATATTTTTTCCTTGTGTTGAGAGCTCTTAGGATTTACTCTCTTGATGACATTCTATATAACATACAGCAGTGTTAATTATATTTATCATTTTGTACATTACTACCCTGGTACTTATTCATCTTTTGAAGTTTGTACCTTTTGACTGCCTTCATCCAGTTCCCTCTACACCCCACTCCCCACCTCTGGTAACCATAAATCTGATCTCTTTTTCTATGAGTTTGTTTGTTTGTTTGTTTGTTTTTGAAGTATAATTGTCCTACAATACAATGGTAGTTCCTGGTGTGCAACATAGTGATTTGACATTTCTATACATTACAAAATAATCACCATGATAAGTCTAGTTACCTTCTGTCATCATACAAAGTTACAGTTTTTTAATAATGTTTCAAAATTTTTTCTTAATTTCAAAAAGGCTAAGATTGTTTAGTTTTATCCCAAAATGTTCTTAATTTCCACTTTTTAATTGCTGTGGTCAGGGAATATTGTCTTTATGAGTTTTACATTTTAAAGTATACTGATTTTTGTGGTATAATAAGTGATAAAAATTTAGTATAGTTCCATGAATATGTTAAAAGGAGGGATATTTTCTGTGGGATAAAAAATTTATTTTTATTTATTAAATCTACCTTATTAATTGTATTCCTTCAATTTTTATGTCTTAAGTTTACTTGCTTGGATCATCAGAGTATAAATATACATATTAAAGTATCCCAATAAAATTATGATTTTGTGGGATGAACGACTGGAAGGCAGAGGTATGAGAAAGGGATAACTCTGGTCTAATCAGAAAGAAGTTTCCTCTGTGAGATTCGTGGTTTACTTAGAGGCACAGATCCATGCATCTTTGGTAGGGATACAGAGTAGAAGCTGAAATATGTGTCTTTCTGCTAGTGTTCTGTCTGATTTTGTTCTGTTTTAAAAATCAACACATATGTCAGATAGAGACAGATAATCTATTCTCACCATATAGAACCTTTAAAGAGAATATTTTCCTCCTAACTTGATGTAAATTGTTGATTGATATCATCAGTGATTTTGTATATCTGTGTGTCCTTGTTTGTTTTCATTGCCACTTTAATAGAAAATTTCTATGTGCATATTCTGTGGCAACCATAATTATGAGAAGTAAAAATTTTGATTAATAATCTCAATTTCCTACTGGTTATCCACGTTCCCACCTTAAAAGAAAGCAGAACATGTTTTTTCACTGTACTTTCTCTCATTTCAACTTGAGGAATATGGAAATTACATATTAAATAAGTGTGCATGTGTTATTGGTATAGAGATTTAATTTCTATGTGCATATCCTGGACCAACCATCATTATGAGAAGTGAACATTTTGATTAATTATCTACATCCCTGCCAAATACATTTGTGGCATTAATCTATGGGAATGTCAATTTTTTTTTAAGAAAAATGAAGGCTCTTTGTTCCTTATATGGTTGTTATTCCTCATTCCAGGAGATAATGGGGAAAAAAAAAATCTTGTACTCCAAGATGTCCTAGACTTCGTTTGCCATTTTTATTAGTTAACAGATGATGGTAACTTAGAAAAGGAAGAGTGGTCAGGGTGGACATATTCTGCAAGTGCAAGTGTTTGTTTGCATCCTGTATGGTGAGGGTGGAGATTATGTATCGACAGATACCTAGACTAGGTATTCTTCTCTTATTTACCACAGTATTTTGTTCCAGTTACTTGATTACTTTTTCTCCGATTGGAATAGTACTATTAATCCCTTATCTGAGAGACAATAAAATGCAGTAAATATTAATTCTGGTTTGTGGCCAGCACAGGTGTGGAAACCTGTAGAGATGATGCTGATAAGCACTCTTTGTTAAGAACATTGGATTACAGAATTTTAAGGGAAGGGTACCTAAAGATGGGTTAATTAAAGCTAAATTTTTTTCTTTAAGCTTGACAGGTAGGAGGTCATCATTAATTTTGTGTGATTAATTTCAAAAAGGTAGTATGGGCAAAAGTCAGACTACAGGGCAAAGGAACAAATAAAAAGCAACCTTAAGGAAGAGAATGTGGCATTGTTCCTCAACGTTCTTTGTTCCTTTAGGAAGGGAAGAGAGAAATTGTAGAGAGTTTGAGCCAATGCCCACACACCCCCATGCCCCCAACCCCAAGCAAACACTTTTAGACTGGAAAAGAGATGGCCATATTTTTAGGCTAAATACAAAGATCCAAGCAGAGGAAGATGTTGACTGTATAAATCAGAAGGCAGCAAACTTTCTGTAAAGTGCTAGATAATAAATATTTTAGGTTTTGCAGGCCATGTGGTCTCTGCAGAAACTCCTCAACTCTGTCATTATAAAATAAAAGCAGCCATAGACAATAGGTAAACAAATGGGCATGGTATTTTCAATAAAATTTTATTTACAAAAACAGGCAGCAAGCCAAATTTGACTCATGGGCTATAGTTTGCCAACCACAAATATAGATGGCAGAGGAGAACTGAAGAGAGTAGGGAAGGGAGTAGGGTGAGGCTGGCTATGACTGTGGGCCAGCTTTCCAGGTCTGGGTGTGGTATGTATGTGCAGAGAGAACACAGCTAATAGCTTCCAATTTCCTCCATGAGAGAGAGGACTGTCTAGCCTGTCAAAATGAGGGAGTATGGTAATCAAGGACTTAGAGGAAGATGGTAATGATTTAGAAAAATTTTTTGAGAGAAATGAGAGAGCAGGCTGACAAAGACAGTACCCAAATGGTTATGAAAACTAAGACTATGTAGAATTTACTATTAGCAGAAATGGGTGATTTCCTTTCCCACAGAGCTTCAGCATCTGGGTGGAAAAACCAGCTACAGCATTCATCTGGGGGTTTGGGCTGTGCTGAGCAGATACACTTTGAAGTAAAATGAATCAAAGATATTTGTGAGACGATAGTTCAAATGAAAAGCCATTAGGTTCAAGCCGGATAAAGAAGAAAAAGATCAAAAGGAGCCTGTAAAGTGAGAGAAAGTGAAGAGATTAAGGCACTGGATATCTATCTCTGTGAGGCTGAAGAACAGGAGGTGAAAAAAGGAGTGAACTGTTAAGAGATTGAGGTTAAAAAGTACAATAACACACTAAATGTTCAACACACATTTTTTGATAGATTGCTGTCCTGAGTGAAACTGACTGCCTGAGACTGATAATGAAATAGGTGCCAAAGAAAAAAATTTACACAAGTTATATATTCCTAGCTTCTAGAGTTTTGGCTATTAAGAATAGAAATCAATGACAATGTAATTATTAAATGACATAATTCTGAATTAATTTCAGTAAGAACAACATGGGGATTTAACAATGACACTTTACCTATAGTTTTTATTTTTAACCTATAGTTTTTTTTAACTTTTTATTATTTAAAATTACTTTATTATAATAAACTAGTTTTTTAAATCATAAAGTTTAATTATTTCATTGCAATATTATATTGTTTCAGTGCTGCTCTCAATTCATAATTCTAGTTCATTTCATAGAATCAAAGAAAATAACATTGATATTCCATACTATTATTTCTATGAGATAAGTTACCATGAAGTGTTAAAAGAGTTTTGAATTTAAGATTATTAAGAGATAAATTCAGGGTACAGAGTTCCATATAACATTTGGTCAAAACTGGAGAAAATATTCTTGACATAGAAGAAAAATAGCTACCTATTTAGTATAGCTCTTTAGTACTAGGTACCAAGCTCTGCATTGTGAGCTTCATACACTTACGTGGGAAAGTTTATTGAAGCTAGAGACCTAAATTTTTCCAAAATCTGTAAATTGTATTCTTTCCACCCTGTTCTCAAGCATGGTATCTCACCACCCTATGAATTAAAGGCATCTTCTTACATATGTTTTGAGATCAAGTAATTAATGCTCTAAACTATGAAAGGTGGGTAGTTGATTTAGGATTACTGCTTTTTAAACAGCAACTTGCCACAGCAAGTAGAGGTGGCTTTTTTTTTTTTTTAATAACACAGTTTAATCTCTCATTGAAAGAAATATGTTTTTTATTAGGTGGTCTTCTATAATTAAAAATTAAATGTTGGACTGTGATATAAACTTAAATTTTATGACCACAAATAGAACAATGTTTTTAGAAAATGAAATTTATTGACCTGTAAAATAGTAAATGAATGTGTGTGTGGTAAATAATGAAGAATTTTCAGAGACAAAATGGACCATGTCACAAAAGGACACACTTTTAAATATGCCAGTCTGAAGAACAGTGTCAATTTACACATGACTTTGGCATTTACTACTTTTGTAAATTTGACAAATGTTCATTTCAGTTATTTTCAGTCTTATTGGTGGTTTCCTAAGCATTACCAGTGTTCTTTAACACTGTTATTTTGACTAGAGGCTAAAAAAAAAAATCGATTTTCAAAACACAAAAGTTTTAACTGACTTTAAGGAGGAAGAGAGATAATAGTCTTCTGAATCCAGAAGGAAGGATTTAAGTACAAGCATAGGTATGGATAGGTGTGTAGGTGTGGAAGCAGGAAGTTGCCTTATAACTTCAAGGAGTGAAGCTCATCTTCTGAGAAATATAGGAGAAACCCTGAAGTAGAAGACTCAGGATACCTTGTCAGTGGTGGAGGCCCCACTGAGGTTGGGGGGCATAAAGCTGGTACAATTACTAATGAATCCTTGAATTCATTTGATTTTCATTCATTTGATTTTCTCCAGCAGCATAGAGTACCCCAGACACAAAAACAGAGAATGCTGATTATGGAATCAATACAGGACTGTGGTGCACCAAGAGAGGTATATGGAGCCAACAGATATTAGAGCTTAAGATAGGGCTTTTGAGTATGAATCCTTTTACTTGCCTATTTTCCTCTTACGGGGATCTAAGCTATAAAACCAAAGAAAGAAAGAGGTAAATAAGTACTGCACTACTAATGTCTGGGTAGAAATCTCTCCCTTACCCATGGGTAGAACCACAAATATGGGGGGAAATGACTGCATGTTAATTCTCCCCCTGTAGTAGAGTACTGGAGAGAGGGATTGAATTAAGATATCACAGGTGAAGCTATAAACATGCTTTTTCTTATCATCTATTTGATGCACTGGCATAGTTTCTTTTTTTTTTTTTTTCCTAAGAGTAAAATTTTATTTAGAGTGAGAAAAGAAATACAACACATTACAAGTTTTAAAAAGCCAAGGTCAGGGAAATGCAAAATTTTCATTAACTGTATGACACACCTCAATATACTTTAAATAACTTTTAGCTGTTTACTTTTTGATACTCTTTTCATAGGACAATAATTTAGTACTATCATTTTCAACAGAGAAAATAGAAAGTTCAATGTTGTTTCTATGATTGATCAAAATTAATTCTTTGTAGCTGGTAGTTTGGAAAAATTTCCTTCTGCTTCAGGCATCATTAGCAGTAAAGTCATACAAATTGTTTGGATTGTTGTCAACTTTGGGAAAGGCTCTGTCTTGCACTCTGAGTTTTTCCTTTTTCATAGCAATCTATCCTTTTTGTGGATGTACTATCTTCTATGAGGATACTTATAATTTTTAAAAATTTGATTAGTTTTTATTGTTTTTTTACTCCTGAGTTATATCTGCTTCCTTAAGTATTTTTTATTTTGTTAGTTTATCTTGTTCTTATGTTTTACTTAAATATTTGGTCATCTTTGATTGTTGTTGTTGTTTTTTTACTTCCCCCCTCCCCTAACCCCCCAACTTTATTTAGATGTGCCTGACATATATAACATTGTGTAAGCTCAAGTTGTATAGTGTGTTTATTTTATACACTTATATATTGGGAAGTTATTACTACTGTGGTATTGGCTAACACCAGCATGACCTCACTAATTACTATTTCTTTTTTGTGGTGAGAACATTTAAGATTTACTCTCTTAGCAACTTTCAAGTATAAAATACAGCATTGTTAATCACCGTGCTGTACATCAGAGCCCCAAAACTTATTTGTCTTATAAGTGAGCGTTTGTACCCTTTAACCAAAGTGTCTCTATTTCTCCCACCCTCCCAGCTCCTGATAATCACCTCTCTACTCTTTGTTTCTATGAGTTTGGCTTTTAGATTCCATACAGAAGTGATATCATACAGTGTTTGTCCTTCTCTGCCTGACTTATTACACTTAGCATAATGCCCTCATGGTCCATCCATGTTGCTGCAAATTACAGGATTTCCTTCTTTCTAATGGCTGAATAATATTCCACTGTGTGTGTGTGTGTGTGTGTATCTCACACCTTTTTTCATTCATCCATTGATGGACACTTCTTTTTTTTCCATGTTTTGAATATTGTGAATAATACTGCAATGAACACAGGAGTGCAGCTGTCTCATCAATATCCTGTTTTCTTTCCTTTGGACATATACCCAGAAGTAGAATTGCTGGATCATACGGTAGTTACACTTTTAATTTTTTGAGGAACCTCCATATTTTTCATAACGGCTATACCAATTTATATTCCCACCAACAGTGCACAAGTGTTCCCTTTTCTCCACACTCCCCCCAATACTTATTGTCTTTTTTTATGGTAGCCATTCTAACGGGTGTAAGGTGATATCTCACTGTGGTTTTGATTTTCACTTCCTTGATGATTAGTGGTATTGAGTACCTTTTTTATGTACCTGTTGGCTACTAGTATTTTTCTTATTTTTTTGAAAAATGTCTATTCAGTTCTCCTGCCCATTTTATAATCAATTGTTTATTCATTTATTTATTTTTTTGCTATTGAATTATGAGTTCTTTATATATTTTGGATATTAACCCCCTATTAGGTATATGATTTGAAAATAATTTTCCCCATTCTGAAGGTTGTGTTTTCATTTTGTTGATTATTTCTTTTGTTGTGTAGAAGCTTTTTGTTTGTTGTTATTAATATTTGCTTTTATCACTTATGCTTTGGGTGTCATATCCAAAAAATCATTGCCAAGACCAATGTCAAGGATCTCTTTCCATATTTTTCTTCTAGAAGTTTTATGGTTTCAGATCTTATGTTTAACTCTCTAATCATTTTAAGTTAATTTTTGTGAGAAGTATAAGATTGGGGTCCAATTTTATTTTTCTGCATGTGGTTATCCAGTTTTCCCAGCACCATTTACTGAAGAGGCTATCCTTTTCCTATTGAGTATTCTTGGCTGCCTTGTCAAATAGTAATTGTCCATATATGCGAGGGTTTATTGTTTATTTCTGGGCTCTTGATTCTGTTCCATTGGCCTATGTCTCTATTTTTATGCCATTACTATACCTTTTGATTCCCATAACTCTGAAGACCAGCTTTGGTCTTATTTTTCAGGATTGCGTTAACTCTTCAGGGTCTTTTGTGGTTCCATACAAATATTAGGAATATTTTTTCTATTTCTGGAAAAAATGCCATTGGAATTTTGATAGGGACTGCACTGAATCTGTAGATTGCTTTGAATAGTATGGATATTTTAACAATATTAATTCTTCCTATCCATGAACACAGGATATCTTTCCATTTATTTCTGCCTTCTATTTCTTTCATCAAAGTTGTATAGTTTTTAGTGTATAGATCTTTCATCTCCTTGAGTAAATTTATTTCTAATTATTTTATTGTTTTTTATGATATTGTGAATGGTATTTTTTTAATTGAGATATAATTAACATACATTATATTAGTTTTAGGTGTACAACATAATAATTTGATATTTGTGTATATTGCAAAACGATTAAGTCAACCAGTCTAGTTAACATCCATCACCATACATAGTTACATAAATTTTTTTCTTGTGATGAGAACTTTTAAGATTTACTTTCTTAACAACTTTCAGATATACCATACAGTATTATTAACTATAGCTGTTATGCTGTACATTTTATCCTTTAGACTTATTTATAACTGGAAATTTATACCTTTTGACTCCCTTCACCCATTTCACCTACCCCCAAACCCCTGCCTCTAGCAACCGCCAATCTGTTCTCTGTATCTATGAACTTGGTTGTTATTGTTATTGTTGTTGTTTTTAGATTCCACATATAACTTAGGTCATATGGTATTTGTCTTTCTCTGACTTATTTCACTTAGTATAATACTCTCAATGTCCATCTTTGTTGTTGCAAATGTCAAGATTTCATTCTTTTAATGGCTGAATAATATTGCATTGTATGTATAAACCACATTTTCTTTATCTGTTCATTTGTCAGTGGAAACTTAGGTTGTTTTCATATCTTGGCTACTGTAAATAATGCTGCAGTGAACATGGGTGTGCATGTGTCTTTTCAAGTTAGTGTATGCATTTTCTTTGGATAAATACCTGGTGTTGTTTTCTTTGTTTCTTTGTCATATATTTTGTTGTTAATGTATAGAAATGCAACTGATTTCTATATATTGATTTTGTATCCTATAACTTTACTGAATTTGCTTATTAGTTCTAACAGTTTTTTGATGAAATTTTTAGGATTTCCTCTATATAAGATCACATCATCTGCAAACAAAGATAATTTTACTTCTTTTTCAATTTGGATGCCTTTTATACCTTTTTCTTATCTGATTGCTCTGGCTCGAGACTTCCAGTACCATGTTGAAGAGGAGTGGTGAGAGTGAGCACCCTTGTCTTATTCCTGATCTTTGAGGAAATGGTTTCAAACTTTTGCCATTCATTATGATGTTAGCTGTGGGTTTCTCATATATGACCTTTATTATGTTGAGGTATATTCTTTCCATACCCAATTTTTTGAGTGTTTATATTATGGTAGGATGTGAATTTTTCCAAATGCTCTTCCTCCATCTATTGAGATGATTATATGATTCTTATCTTTCATTATATTAATGTGGTATATCACATTTATTGATTTGCATATTGCTGAACCATTCTTGCATAAATTTCTCTTGATCATGGTGTATGATCCTTTTAGTGTGCTGTTGAATTCTGTTTGCTAGTATTTTGTTGAAAATTTTTGCATCTATACTCATTAGGGATATTGGACTATAGGTTTATTTTTTTCTTGCGGTGTCTTTATCTGGCTTTTCAATCAGGGTAATGCTGGCCTTGTAAAACAAGTCTGAGAGTGTTCCCTCCTCTTCAATTTTTGGGAGAGTTTAAGAAGGATTGGCCTTAAGTCTTCTTTAAGTGTTTGGTAGAAATAAGGAGAGAAGACTCAAATAATTAATATCAGGAATGAAAGAGGAGGCATGGCAACTGATACCACAGCAATACAAAAGAGCATGAGAGACTACTATATGCTAACAAATTGGATAACCTAGAAGAAATGGATAAATTCCTAGAAATGTACAACTTACCAAGACTGAATCATGAAGAAATAGAAAATCTGAACAGACCTTTTCAAGTAAGGAGATTGAATTAGTAATCAAAAACTCCCAACAGAAAAAAGCCAAGGATCTTATGGTTTCACTGGTGAATTCTGCACTGGTATAGTTTCTGGTGAAAGTGCTATGTACTATTTTCTATGCTAAGAACTTTATATATCTCATTTCACTTACTCTTTACAAGAATCCATTGCATAAAGGTGTTATTTTACTGCTTTTATGCAGGAAATTAAGTCTGAGAAAAGTTAAGCAGTTATGCAGATGGCATTGAATGAAGCCATAATTTAAACTCAAGCCTAACTCCTAAATTTGTAATTTTTAGTACTTCTCCCAATCCATTCTTGTTGTTGATGTTCTTGTTGTTTATTTGTTTTATTGCAGGTAGCTATGTTTCTTGATATTGGAGTCCTGTCTTCTGAGGAGAAGCCAGATTTTGATATATAAACTAATTTAGGCTTAAGGCTAACATTACAAGTAAATAAACTTCTAGTGTATTCGCCACCAAAAATGTTTTTTTAGGAGAAAAATTACCCACTCTAGTAATACTGTTCTAAGCTTTTAATAACATAATAACATGGATTTTTTTTCTTAATTCACTATATTCCCTAACCTCTGTTTGCATAAATGTTATCTCCCAGTATTTCATGTTAGTTTATATTTTTCGTGGCATTTGTAAAACAGTAGTGAATACAACTTGACAAAATAGCCACAAGGTACATAGTAACTTAGGATAGAAAACTTACAATTCTGTTTCAAAATTCTTTTTTTTTCTTATGAGCATTTCTTTTCTTCTCTAATTGAAGATTTTGATTTTATTGGCCAGGTTTTTGCTTGTACTCATTGTTTATTATTTAAAACAATTGCACTGATAATTTTCAAATTATCAGGTGACAAGAGCTGGTTATTTCTTGTTGTTATTATGTGCTTTGACTTAGACTATTAATAGCAATGAGAACATTTAGGGTTTTGGACATACTGTGTATCCAAAAGTCAGAAAATGGTTGTTGAATTTCTTTTTCTAGCTGGGTCTCCTTTGGTCTTTCTGAGTTTATGTGATTTCTCCATGCAGTCTCTTCACAGCATCTAAAATTGTTTTGTGTTGTCTGTCAGGGTCCAAAGATACATATTCTGAGACAGTGAGTGAACCAGGCAGAAGCTACATCTAAGTCTTGGAAGGGATATAGCATCACTTTCATCATACTCTATTAATTGAGCCATGTCACAAAGGGGGGCCCAAGTCCAAGAGGAGGGGACATGGACCCTACCTCTTAATAGGGGATGGCAAGATTCTACAAGAGCATGTGGAATAGAAAATATTGCAGCTATTTTTGCAAAATACAATCTTCCATAAAAATACAATCTATGAAGGCAGATGAAAGACTAAATTTTTCCACACTGAAAAAGGAAAGATACTTAATATTTATAAAACATCTTCTATGAACTCGTCACTTTATATGAATGACCTTATTTATTGCTTACAGCAATTCTCCGCACTTTACAAATGATGATACAGGCTATAAGGGTGATGATATTTGTCTAAGGCCACCTAACTTCTAAATGGCAGAGCTAGAATTCAATCCAAGTTTTTTCTGACTCCAAAACCCATAATTACGGTTATTTTTATGCTCACTTTAGCAAGCAAGAATTATGGGGGAAATTGCTCATTTGATATTTTATTAACTTAAATTCTTTATTAACCAGAATATTCTTCTTTCTATAGTGTTTCAGTGTTTCATATCCATAATGATGTATCTGATGTTTCTGTTTAATCAGCAAATGTATGTTTCACTATTTTCATTGCCACTTTAGTGATAAGTACAATTCATTGCTTAGCATAATAACTATATTTATAATACCTTTTGTTTTGCATTATAGTAATCTGTTTATATGTATATAACTCCTTGATCAAGCTGTGGTTTTCTTGATATCAGTGAAAGTATCTAATTCATATATGTCCCTACAATTCATATATGCTCCCTATATGTGGAGCAGTAAAGGATAGTCATAGTTGCAAATATTTGATGAAGGAATAAATTGAACTATTGGGAATACATGATGTAGTCTTGTTTTCTAGGTTATTTGGTTAACCAGAAAACTCTACTCCCTGTCTGTAGTAGAAAATTTTGTATATATAGAGGGATCTTATAAGGATATGAAATTCTCTTAACTGTTTTGCATAGTATAAGACAGACTTGAAAAAATATAAAGGCAAGTTATTTCTTACAGAGGACAAGTCTTTAAGAATAATATGACTCAAACGTGTCATTTTACATATGGAGAAACTGAGGCCTGGAGAGATTATGTAAGTAGTGTAATTTAAGGTCACACACCTAGTTAAAGTCCGAGAAACTATTCTCACCTATATTTACTTGCTCTTTCACTCCTTCCATTTCGTTATTAATCTAATTTTAAATAGGTTGCTAGGAGGAGTCAAATGTTTTCATCAGTTTTGGAAGATTATGTTTTTTATTTGAGTTATGTCTCTGTGTAGAGTCAAAGTCTTAGAGAGATTACATCTCAAGATATCATTTTACTCTATATATTTGATGATTTTATAAAATAGTTCTCTGTGGAGAAAAATAAAAAGAACACTAAATGGAGTCACATTTTTGCATTTGCTAGCTATGTACTCTATCTTTGAGCAAAGCATTAAAAACATTTAATGTCTCTATTCCTTTATTGCAGAATTAGGTAGTTGTAATGGTTCTCAACCTGGGTCATTACAACCCTATGCAATTGTTTTGAAATGCATACATCAGAGGTGGGATGCCGGTAGGGTGTTTTCACCCTGACTGGGGACATTCTTGATAGTTTGTGGATAAAGCCCAAGGAAAATACATATCCTTCAAATGTGGGGGACCAACTCACACAACGAAACATTTTCTTGACCAAAATGACAATAATGCTTCTGTTGAGAATCAGTGAAATGTTTTTTTTTTTTAATTCTGAAACTAGATTTTTCTAATTCTGAAACTTCTTCATGAGGCAAAGTGCTTCAGAAAATGTGTCTTAGTCTCAATATATGATAAACAGATAAATTGAAGATTCTTTTTCCCTTGGGGGGGAAACAATTAGCATCCTTTTTTGTTTTCTTTTCATTCGATGCTAATGAATTATCTTGCAAGAGTTTAGACTTTAAGGAAGCCCATAAGTGAATTACCTTGAGAAATAGATCTCTGAGTCAAGTTCTAGGATGAATTTTGGAGCAATCCACTTGAGTCGGTGTTGAGAGTTCAACATATATATAAATGAAATTAGTCTCCCTTTAAGCAATGCAAGTAGTAAAGAGAGAGAGAGAGAGAGATAATAACAGAAGAAAAGGTTTAAAAAATACAGTGTGGAGCTGCCTTAGCAGCCCATTAAGATGTTTTACGGAGTGGACAATCCAAGGACATGTGTATCTCCTAATCATATATAAATCAGGTTGGGACTTGTGCTTAATGGAATTGGGTTTGAACTCTGAGAACATCTTTCAGTAGACTGAGCAAGCTGTGCTATTTATGGTCTTTAGGTGGTAAGGATGCTGACACATCCTTTTATTACTAGAATTTAAAAGAAATATATCATCAGGGTGTCTTTATCCTATTGGGTGCAAATTGGAAAGACTGTTTTTACTGTGTCTTTGTAAGAGAGAAAATACATTATTCTCTTGTATTAAGCAAAGGCATATGATAATCTTATCAGTTGCTATTATAGCATAGAAAGTGGAGTCTAAATCTTCATTTTACTGACAATCACATTTCTAAGCTTTCAAATATATTTGAGATTGCATCGATCATTGTTTCATATGTTTTAGCCCTATTGCCTCAAATGTTAAATATTTTTGACTTCAGGTATTCTACCTTGTATTCATTGTTTACAGTGCTGAGAACAATGCTAGGTTCATGGTCAGAGTTCTTTGAGTAAAATTAATTCAAGAAATCACAGGATTTCTGGGAAAATCTTTGTGTAGGGGATCCCTTCAGGAACTATGGCAGAGCAGAGATGGGCTTGAATCTGCTGGTTTGGTCACTTGCCAACTATGTGACCCTGGGGAAGATAGGATCTTGTAAACAATAGGTTCTGATATGTCAGTTTCTCTTCTAAGCTGTGTGAACTCTACTGTATTTATAGAACTTCACAATGATAGCCCCCATCTTTTGCATTCTGACCATTTAAAAATGTGTTTTATTTTTTAAAATGAGTTGTTTAGTATTGTATGAGTGGAATTGATGTGCATCCAATAAATACTAGTACAATAATAGACAATAAAATGTTTTTAGAAAGGAATTAATACTGTGTTGTTAAGAGCAGAAGAATAGTTTTCTACATTAAATTTATTTGAGTGATATCTTCTGACGTTTAAAATCCAAATCTTTCCAGTGTAATATAGCTTCTTGTTTTTCCTTTTATTTGTCTGAATCTTGCACTTAGCCTATAATACATGAATATGTACTGCCAGAGAATTATTCTAATACTTTTGATGGTAAAGAATATTTATGGCTTGTTTCTGTACAAAAGTCTGAGAGCCTGTGGAAGCAATTTTCTTTAGCACCCCGATTAATACATGATTGATTGCATTTGTTTTATTTGTTACGTCTCTTGATTTGATTTTTCTCTGAAGTTTTTATTTGGTATCATTGTGTTCTATTTTCATTTTAACTTTTCCTTGAGACAGAATAGAAATTTCTCTCCTTTGAGCTACTTACAATAGATCTCTAGAAATCATTGTCTTATATGAGCATTCTTAAAGCAAAAGCTTGATTTCATTCATCCTTTCATTACCATGACCTGCAAAACCCAACAAAATCTTGCCCTTACCTTTCCCTCTAGTTTCACCTTCTGCCACTGTCTCTTAGATTCCTGTATTTCGGTTCCACAGGCCTATTTCCTGCCTTTGGGCTTTTGTAATTGCCATCTCTTCCTTCTGAATACTCTGCCCCTAGATTTTCATAGAATTGACTCCTTATCCTTCAGATCCCAGCTCAAGTGTCAGCTCCACAGCGGTTTTCCTAACTGGTGAACTGGAAATAGACTGTCCCATTAGTCACTATAATGCCATCCTCTTTTATTTCATTATAGTATTAATCAGTATTAGAAATGTTCTTTTTCACTTATCTGTTATTGTTTCTCAGTCTTCATTCCACCCAGAAGATAAGTTCAATAAGAACAGAATTGTTCACCACAGAGTCCATAAGACATAGAAAAGTGCTGGCATGTAGTAAGTCTCAATAAATATTTGTTCATTGAATGAATGAGTCTACAGAGGCAGAGGCAGAGTGACTTGATTTCACAAAGTTAGACAGTGAGAGACAAGGATGGATTCAGAGGTCCACAAACACTTATCTGTAACTCTAAAGTGTAAAACCTCTAAAAAACCAAAATTTTTTGTGTAACTTTGTCATCAAAACTCATTTGGTGGCAAAAACTCAACATAAGCAAATATGAGGTGATTTATAGTTTTTTAAATATATCTTACTTAGTATGACTATTCATATATTTTTATTGCAGAAATACTAATACATTTGATTATAGGCTTTTGCTCCAGATCCTGCTGGAGGCTATTATGTAATACCTGGTATATACACTGTGTAACCTTTCTAAAATTCAAATATTTCTGAATTCCAAAACACAATAGACCCTAAGAATTTCAGATAAGGTAGGATGGACTTATATTTCAATTACATGTTCTTTCCCATGGAGAAATCAGGGGACTGAGATCAATTTAGCCACATGAGAATGGAAAGAAATCATTTGGATTAACAACCTTATATTGAAGATGAGAAACCTGAGAGATTGAGTAAGCTATACGAAACTATATATTAGAGAGCCACAGAGCAACAAATCTCTTACTCCTAGTCTAGAAAACTTTCTATCAAATCATAAACAGAAAAGGACAGTAAAGAATACCATACTTTACTCTCTTCTCTGGATCATTTCACATAGATCATCTAGTAATCTTCACAACAACGACCTGAAGTAGGTACCAATATTGTTTTCATATCTGAGTAAGGTTCTTTGAGAAGTATAGGTGTTGTCCAAGTTCACACAGATATAAATAACACATTAGGAATTTTGACTCAGGGTAGTCTGGCTCTAAAATCTTTAGTTTCAACCATGGTTTCTAACACGTGAAATTTTCATAAGACTACAATATCATATGATTTCTAGAAATCGTTTATGTACTACAAACCCTTTTTTAAATTGTTGAAAATGAATCAAGTTAAGTTCTCAAAAATAGAAAGGGATTTAAAATTCTATAGTAGTGGACCACTTTTTTTTCTATTGGAATGCTGGGTTTCAAGATTATTTGCTGAGCTTCCATGCTTGTTATGTGATAGTAAATTAAGAATACTTAGACATTCCAAATATCCACCTACTCTATAAGATCAGTGGTTACCAACAGCAAATGTCAATTGCTGAACAAAAGAAGATAGCACTATTTCTCAACCTGGAGTAATATACCCTTCACACAAAAAACGTAATTCTCCTGGAACTCCCAAATTTGAACTAAATTATTTTTGTATTATTGGGTTGACCAAACAGTTGTTTTTTTTTTTTTTCTGTAAGATGGCTCTAGTAGTGCTTAGTTGTCTTTAACTTCATTCGAAACAATTTTGTTAGATTGTTTTGTGACAGCTGTCATATCAGTGTACATTTTAAAAAAACTTATCAAAATTAGTGAATTTTTGTGCAGCCATTTTAATATTGAAGATGGAAGAAAAAAAGCAACATTTTCAGCATATTATGCTTTATTATTTCAAGAAAGGTAAAAACACAACTGAAACGCAAAAAAAGATTTGTGCAGTGTATAGAGAAGGTGCTGTGACCGATCGAACATGTCAGAAGTGGTTTGCGAAGTTTCGTGTTGGAGATTTCTCACTGGATGATGCTCCACGGTCCGGTAGATCAGTTGAAGTTGATAGTGATCAAATCGAGACATTAACTGAGAAAAATCAACATTATACCATGCGGGAGATAGCCGACATACTCAAAATATCCAAATCAAGCTTTGAAAATCATTTGCACCAGCTTGGTTATGTTAATCACTTTGATGTTTGGGTTCCACATAAGTTAAGCAAAAAAAACCTTATTGACTGTACTTCTGCATGCGATTCTCTACTTAAACATAATGAAAACATTCCGTTTTTAAAAACTGTGGCATGTGATGAAAAGTGGAAACTGTACAATAATGTGGAACAGAAGAGATCATGAAGCAAGCGAAATGAACCACCACCAACCACACCAAAGGCTGGTCTTCATCCAAAGAAGGTGATGTTGTGTATATGGTGGGATTGGAAGGGAGTCCTCTATTATGAGCTCCTTCTGGAAAACCAAACGATTAATTCCAACAAGTACTGCTTCCAATTAGACTAACTGAAAACAACACTCCACAAAAAGCGTCCAGAATTAGTCAATAGAAAGCGCATCATCTTCCATCAGGATAACGCAAGACCGCGTTTCTTTGATGACCAGGCAAAAACGGTTACAGCTTGGCTGGGAAGTTCTGATTCATCCGACGTATTCACCAGACATTGCACCTTCGGATTTCCATTTATTTTGGTCTTTACAAAGTTCTCTTAATGGCAAAAATTTCAATTTCCTGGAAGACTGTAAAAGGCACCTGGAACAGTTCTTTGCTCAAAAAGATAAAAAATTTTGGGAAGATGGAATTATGAAGTTGCCTGAAAAATGACAGAAGGTAGTGGAACAAAAGGGTGAGGACGTTGTTCAATAAAGTTCTTGGTAAAAATGAAAAATGTGTCTTTTATTTTTATTTTAAAACCAAAGGAACTTTTTGTCCAACCCAATACTTAAATATGCATAAGATTAAACTATTTAAGCTCCATGTGTTAATATTGATAACTCCTATACAATTCTTTATGACTTAAATTAATCAAAACTACAAATAAATGCAATCCAAATGGAAGTCATTAATTTAGTATGACAAATGATGTTTGTTGAAATTAAGTCATTGTCTTGCAATATCCATATGGTAATAACTGCTTCTTCCTTCTTCTCTTTAATTTAGCATCACATATTATTGTGTACTATATAAGGGCTCAGTTTTCCTGGAACTTTTCTATAGTGTCTGTATTGTATTGAAACAACTGTGAAATGTTAGTCCATGTAGTGGTCCTTGAGGTCATTTGCACTTCATTTGGCTTGAATGCATCATTACTTAGTAAGTCCTCCTCTGTTCCTTTCTTGTTCTCTCAAGTCAATTAAAGTAGGACTATTTGGCTGTAAACACACATGCCAATATGGAAACTAAAATCTCGACACCACACTCAGTTAAAAGGTGGTCATTCAGGTAAGCCAGCACATCTATTCCATCAGTAACATCAGAAAGGAAAACACCAAATTAAAAATCAGTTATCATGGAGAAATTGAGGACCTTCACAGATCCCCCAAGAGTCCAAGGACACTAAATTGACAAACACTGGACTAACATATAATTTTATTGGTTTATCTTTAAAGCATTAATCTTTATTTTCACTTTCTCTTTCAACTATCAAAGCTTGGTTTATTATTTCTTCTGATTAAGATACTCTGTTGTGAGCTCTGCCATTTTTGCAATATCTTTTAGGGCAATCTCAAATTTCTTCCCCAAAGATTAGCAAAATTTCTTTAGATTATGTAGCCAAACCAGAACATCATTTCCATGATTAATTTTTTAGAGGTAGAAAATCACAGCTTCTCTAAAGGATATTGCAGGTATTTGGGGGTTCGAGGGAAAAAATGCACTATTGCCTTGAGCTTATGATTTAATTGGCCTCAGGTTGGGAAAGGATATCAGTACTTTTTAAAAGCTTTCCAGGTATTGTTAATGTGTCAACCAGGTTAACCAGGTTAAAAAATCACTGATAGTTGAATGAAAACTATCCATATCACTTTCGTTTGACATAATTCCCTGACAGCATCTAACATCTAAGAGTTAAATCTAAGCTCCATAGCATGGGCCATAAAGGCCTTTAAAACCTAACCACTGCCTACATCATGATTGTTACATCGTAATATTCCTTTGCTGGGTTGCCTCACTAAGACTTGGATATATCTGTTAATGGGGTTTATTCAAGCTCTCAAAAGTTCTTTGTATAACTAACTGCTTCTTATGGGTGGGGCAAAGATAGGTTGCTGCTCCTCCTCCTGTACCCATGGCAATTATTGCTAAAGATACATGGGATATTTTTTTTCCTATTAAACCAGGCTGGCCTTGGAATTATTCTCGATGCAATGCTCCAGATAGCCAATAGTAGCTAGAAGTTGCTTCATGAAATAAATTTATTTGTATTTCATGACTTAAAATATTCTTCATAATAATGATGAAGCTGCATTCAGATCAGCATACTTAATTCATTCCTCCATATATTTGACCCTTCTCAGGGCCATATTGGTGAAGCCAAGCCCTTGCTCCCTAGGAAGGAGAACAAGACTAGGATATTCATATTGTTAATTATGAAATGCATGGAAGAAAACTGAAAACCTTCTAACCAATCTGAAGCTAAATCTGAAGGAGTTACAACTGTCAGATAACCCTTAGATGTAAATGCAGTTATTCCACAAATATGTATTAAGTACATACTATCTGCCAGACCCTATAAAAGAGGCATTCACATCCCATAGTTCATTAATGCCATACAATAAACATGTGAATCAAGTATCATTATTTTCTATTCATAGATGAGGAAACTGAGATTCAGAAATATTAATGGACTTGCCCAGTGTTGGCAAAATATTAAGTTGGTGGGCCAGGATTCAAATAAGTTCCTGAAACTCCAAGTCAGTATTCCTACTACTTTATCATTCAATAAATATTGAATGGGAAATTATGTTAGTGGATTAAATACCAGAAAGACTTCTAAGCTTTCGGGACTAAGTGATAGAAGTTAACCATTCTAGTATTACCATGAGGACCAAATGAGCAAAGGAGCAACTATGTCTTGAAAAGAAATAAAAACACTGTACAAATGTCAGTTATTATTAGGATTATAATGAAGCTACACTCTTTGCCTGATGTGTATTGCTGACTTATTTAAATTTCTAACAGTACATTCCTCTAAGCACACTAGAAATTAAGGTGAGCAGACAGAACCCACTAGGTCATATTAAAGGAATACACAGACTGCATTAGAAATAGAGGACAAAATTCTCAGTTTCTGGGAATATGATCTCAAGAGGTAGATCTGAAATTTGTTTAAATGATAGATGCTTTGCAAAGAGCCTGCCAACGTGAATAGACTGAGGAGTCCCCTTAGGAATACGATGCAGATATGCCATGCTTCCCAAGACATCTCGTTATCTCTATATGTGTGCGAGGTTTATGGCTCTGTTACCTAAGTGCTTAGGCAAACACTCATTTTTCAGCTCTAGGCATGAGTTTTCTTTTTATAGGCATGGGGATATACAGTTATGTGAACTCTGGAATGTTAAATTGAAACCATACAGGAGTATAGCCAATAACCAAGACGATGAGAACATTTCATATAACTCCAGCTCTTCCATTAACCAATCATTCAGGCTGTTTTGAAACTTTTAATAATAACTAAAACAAAGAAAACAAACAAAAAATCTACAGTGAACCTTATTAAGGGAAATATTTTCTGTATCGTTATCTCCATACTTTCATTAATCATCAGGCAGGAATAGGAATATGTTGCTCATTCTTATCACATGGATGTCCAAATTCTATCAGAAAATACAAGTTCTGTATCAAGACATGGTTATTTCCCTCATTTTGCAAAAGATTTTAAAGTTTATATAAGATCAGATACATGTCTTTTTGAGCACGATACAAGTCAGATTTAGAATATATAATAAACAGAGAATTTCCCATCTTGATACTTTTACATGAAGAAATCTAAACAGAGAATAAAAACTAATAAAAATCTTCCTTGAGGTCACTGTGGTAAATGGTACAGGGATATCTGCCCAGCAGTCTTATCGGGAGGGTTGCCCTCTCACTCACAAAGGTGGCAGACATGTTTCTACTTCATGATGTGGCACCACTATCATTGATTTGTCCAATGGGGACTGGATAGAATCTTAGCCAGTTAGTTTCTTTTTTCCTGATATTGGTAATTGGGATCAAGCGATAGTCTATTCAAGCTTCTGGTTCAGATGGGAAATTTAGCTAATGCAAGAACTCTGCACTCTCACTCCAAACATATGGAAATTCCAGAAAAAATTAAAAATGTAATAATAATAATATGATTAAAGAAATAAAAGTAAAATATTCAAAGAGCGAAAACAGAGAGAACCCAACTCTGAGTAGAAAGTGAAATTGGGATAACATCTGATATATACCTTAAGAACTGGGGCTTAATGCCTCATAGGGGTACTTGAGGCCAAAGCCCATACATAGTGGGCAGCCGGCATTGGACTCTCAGTATAAAACAGAAAATTCCATATGATCCAGGAAGGCACCATGAAAGTAGGCTGATAATTCCAGTCTTAGAAGGTATAAAAACAGTGTCTGATGTGCCTTCTCAGATTCTTTTGGTACCATTGTTTTGGACCCTCAACAAACACAATACTATCATTAGAAATGCAGAACCCTAGGATATATTTCTAAAGATAAATTCAGAGGCAAAAAATTATAACATACACATCAGTCTAGTATGACAGGAGGTAATTAGAATAAGCAGCAAATGTGAGAGGAATCAAATAATAGAATGATCTAAAAGCAATTTTTAAATAAATGTCTTTAAAATTTTAAAAGCTTTCTTGTGCTCTCCGCCCACTAAGCCACAGATGCCCCTAAATTCATCATTGTCAGAGGTACATCTGAACTTGGGAGGTGCTGCCTAATTGTCTGTTGTCTGAGAAGCTTACTGTACTTTATAGACCCTAACTGCCACACGGTCCCTGTCTCATGTCACTCTGTGAACAATGGATGCTATCTGAAAGATGCTAGTGACCATCGTGATGGAGCCTAGGGCAAGACTGGCTGGCTCATAGTCTTGTCAGGGACAAACACCCAGAGAACCACATGGCTGACATAGAAGTGAATGAAAAGCAGGTGGGGTTGGCTTTATGGGGATATAACGGGGCAGGAAGGTCATGACCAGCTGAGATCACTTTCCTACCCAGACACTGATGTTATACTGATGTGTTTCTTCATCAATAACTATGGTAGGATATAAAACCTCCCAGAAAAAAAGGAACCTGGAGATCAAGCATTTCTGTACATACATCATTCTGGTTGGGAACAAAAATCGTCTTCTGAAGAAGGAGTGCATTACGCTGGAACTAGTCAAGATAAAGCAAGAGCCAGTAAAACCTGTGCCTAGAGGTATGACAAATCAGATGGGCACTTTATGGTACCTGGAATGTTTAACTAAATCAAAGATAGAGTGAGGGCATTTTTTGAAATAACCACAGGTGGTTTTGCAAGCCAGTTATGGATAGAAAAATGCTGGGGGCCTTGTTTTATAAAACTTCACTGCAAATGAGCACTCCTGTAGCTAATTTTTGATGTGCTGTTCATTAATCTTAGTGTATGATTACGGGCCTTTTTCATTTACCTATAATATACCTAAGATTGCAAATTAGAAGTTGTCTTGCTACTCTATTTAGAAGCAAACCATAATTATTGATGCTTCTATAACCAAACCATCTGCCCCTTCAGGGCCCCTATACTACCACTCTAACATTTCTCTGACATTTCTTCTCAGCACAGCCACTTGACCAGGTATCAATTCAAGGAATTTCTTACTTTCTTGCCCCTTTTAAGAAAGATGAATTGCTAGTAACTTTTGTGAATTAGGTTTAACTGCTTTATAAATAACATGTTTTGCCTATCATTTACCAACTGCAAGGCACTCTGATGGATTATCACTTCAGAACTTTCCTTCTAATTAGATATCATTGGTCATGTAAATTTTGGAAATGTGTATAGCCTGAAAGGCCCAACCACGTCCCTGGCACAGTAGCAAAGGTAGAGGTGTGGTTTCATGTTAGTTACCTTATTTTTATTGAATAATTTGTGCCTTTTAATGTATGTTACCAACAATAAATATATCTATCCCAGACTAGAGGTAACAGTTTTGTAAAATCGAATTTAATACTGATATTTGTCATCTCTGTAGGAAATTGTAAAAAGAAGAGTAGACCTACTTGGGCTAGCAATAAAAAAATCCAGTCATTGAAAACAAACAAACAAACAAACACAGGCTCTACAAGTTAGTTAAGTAATAGACAGGTCTTAATAATTAGTAAATTGAAAGAGAGATGTGAATCACTCAGAATATAATACAAGAGATTAAAAGATAGAAGACGTAAGGGAGAAGTTAAGAGACATGGACGATAGAAAGAAAGAATGGCATGAGTATAAATAGGATGGAGGGTAGAGAATAGAAGAGAGAGAAAAAGTGTTAATTTTGGAAAAGATAGTATCTGAGAATTTTCCAAAAGAAAGACTGAATTTAATCTTTAGATTAAAAAGTACACCATGTTCCAAGTAAAAAATAAGTAAATAAAAAACAAACCCATACCAAGGCACATCATAATGAGACTATGAAACACAAATAATAAAGAAAAACTTGAAAGTAGAAAGAAAAAAGAAATTATCCACAAAGGAATAGCAAGCAGGCTTCCTGACAGAGGGACAGTAGACACCAAGAGATGACCAGTCAGGCTGAGCTGGTCAATAGAAAGGAGATTAAACCTTAGAGTAAAACAAATTTACCTTCTTGTCATGTACATAGAGAAAAAGAGCAAGCCACTCAGCAGAGAGAAAGAATAAAGCAAATACCTCTGTGGAAAAGCAAAGGGGACAGATCAGGAGAGAGAACACTTTGTATTCTTAATGATTTCCCAGGACCTGTCTCCATCTCTTGAAAGACCTACCTGTCCTGTCTTCCACAAAATAATCCATAAATTCCCAATAAAATCCATCCCTTAAATTTCTTTCTTTCTTTCTTCTTTTTTTTTTTTTTTTGCTTAAGTTACTTTAAGTTGGGCTCTATAATTTCTCACCAGGATGTTAACCAAGACAATCTCTCAAAGTTTCCAAGGATTAAAACAAAAAAATTCAAATTTATACAGTATTTATTGAGTATCTATTAATACACAAGTCTGTGTGTTTTCAAGGTGGTAGTGGGGGTGGTGATGGAGTTGAAGTAGCAACAAGAAAATAAGTGAGGCCACGTGCATGTTGTTAAGCAGTTTACAGTCCAGTGGAGAGAGACAAATATGTAGAGACTGATTTTATTCTTGACAACACATAAAATGGTGGCTATATGAGGACATAGTAGAGATGAGTAGGACTGGAGATGGGGAGACTAAGGCTCACATTTGTAGCAGGGCTAAGAGAAGCTAACCCCAGCCTACATATTGTTCAGTCCCAAACCTATTCAAAATTTTGACAGAAATTGCCAAAGTTTTCATCATTAGATTTTGTCACACTAGTCCCATGATGGGAAAATGAAGTGTCAGTTTTCAAACTTTGTTCTGTTTTCAAACTTTATTCTGTGGTACGCTACAGTTTAAATAAGGTATCTCACAAAAGAAATAAAAACAAAAAATAAAAAAATGGAACCTAATTAAACTTAAAATCTTTTGCACAGCAAAAGGAGACCAACCGCATAATGAGAAGACAACCTATAGAATGGGAGAAAATATTTGCAAACGATATGACCAACAAGGGGTTAATGAACAAAATGTATAAACAGCTCATACAGCTCATATCAAAAGAACAAAGAACCCAATCAAATAATGAACAGAAGACCTGAATGACATTTTTTCCAAAGAAGATGTATGATGGCTAACAGACACATGAAAAGATGTTCAACATCACTAATTATTACAGAAATGCAAATCAAAATGACAATGAACTATTATCTCACATCTGTCAGAATGGCTATCATTAAAAAAGTCTACAAATAGCAAATGTTGGAGAGGATGTGGAGAAAGGGAAACACTTGTATACTGTTGGTTGGAATATAAATTGGTGCAGCCACTATTGAAAACAGTATGGAGGTTCCTCAAAAAACTAAAAATAGAACTACCATATTATCCAGCAATTGTACTCCTGGATATATATCCAGAAAAAAACTAAAATACTAATTTGAAAAGATACATGCACCCCAATGTTCATAACAGCACTATTTACAGTAGCCAAGATATGGAAGCAACCCACATGCCCATCATCAGACAAACAGATAAAGGAGATGTAATATATATGTATGTATGTATATATATACACACACACTATTCAGCCATAAAAAGGATGAAATTCTGCCATTTGTAGCAAGTGGATGGACCTAGAAAATATTATTCTTAGTGAAAAAAGGCAGACAGAGAAAGGCAAACACTGTATGACACCACTTATATGTGGAATCTTAAAATTAAAACAAATATATACACCAAAACAAAAACAGACTCACAGATATAGAAAACAAACTAGTGGTTACCAGTGGGGAGAGGGAAGGAGAGAGGGGCAAGATAGGGGTATGAGATTAAGAGATACAAACTACTATGTATAAAATAAACAAGCAGTAATATATTTTATAGTATAGGAATCATAGCCATTATCTTGTAATAACTTTTAATGGAGTATAATCTGTAAAAATACTCAATCACTATGCTGTGAACCTGAAACTAATATAATATTGTAAATCAACTATACTTGAATAAAAAATAAAACAAGGTGCTTCAGGAAATGCTACAGAGAGGGATGGAAGGAAACCCAATATCTATTTTAAACCTACTTTCTTGTTTTATGAATCTATTTATTTAACAAATATTTATTAAACAGCTACTACATGTCAAGATAGAATCTATGAACAGATTTGTGAATAAGAGTTGGCTCATGGAACTTGTGGTCTAATGGAGGAAATAAACATCAATCAAGTAATCACACTAGTCAATGCATGTAACATACACAGTTAAGCCCGCTGAAGGGAGGCATACAAGTCTTTAAAAGACTATTGAAAACTAAAAATAGAACTACCTTATGACCCAGCAATCCCACTACTGGGCATATACCCTGAGAAAACCATTATTCAAAAAGAGTCATGTACCACAATGCTCATTGCAGCTCTATTTACAATAGCCAGGACATGGAAGCAACCTAAGTGTCCATCAACAGATGAATGGATAAAGAAGATGTGGCACATATATACAATGGAATATCACTCAGTCATTAAAAGAAACGAAACTGAGTATTTGTAGTGAGATGGATGGACTTGGAGTCTGTCATACAGAGTGAAGTTAAGTCAGAAAGAGAAAAACAAATACATATGCCAACACATATATATGGAATCTAAAAAAAAAAAAAAAAAAAGGTTCTGAAGAACCTAGGGGCAGGACAGGAATAGAGACACAGACATAGAGAATGAACTTGAGGACACAGGGAGGGGGGAGTGTAACCTGGGGCAAAGTGAGAGAGTGGCATGGACTTATATACACTACCAAATGTAAAATAGATAGCTAGTGGGAAGCAGCCGAATAACACAGGGAGATCAGCTCGGTGCTTTGTGACCACCTAGAGGGGTGGGAGGGAGACGCAAGAGGGAGGAGATATGGGGATGTATATATATGTACAGCTGATTCACTTTGTTATACAGCAGAAACTAACACACCATTGTAAAGCAATTACACTCCAATAAAGATGTTAAAAAAAAAAAAAAAGATGAGCAATTAACTACACAAGGTGATGGGTGAGAGGGAGAAATGAAGCAAGGGTGGGAACATTCCAGATGAAGAGAACAGAATATGTGAAGACCCAATGATACAAAGAATGGGTTCAAAACTTTGACGTTTGTAGGGCTGGAGTGCAAAGAATAGGGAAAGAAAAATATGAGATGAGGCTGGAGAGATGACTCTAGACCAAACAGGGCTTGCATACCAAGTTAGTTAATTTTGTCTTTATTCTAAAAATTATAGCTATTGAAGTATTTTGCAAATAGGAAGAGATACTACAGATTAATATTTAAAATTTAACATTATTTTGACGTAATTCTAGATTCGCATGCAATTGTAAGAAATAATATAGCAAGATCACATATACCCTTCATCCAGTTCCCCCAGTGTACCTCTATAGTATAATATTACCACCATATACTGACATTAATACAGTCAAAATAAAGAACATTTCAATCATCAAAAGGATCTCACATTGATTTTTATAGTTACACCCACTTCCATCTTGTCCTCAACCTGTGCTTAATCCCTGGCAACCACTAATCTGGTCTCCATTTCTATAATTTTGCCATTTCAAGAATGTTATATAAATGGACGCATACATGTAACATTTTGGGATTGGCTTTTTTTCACTCTGTGGAATTATCTAAAGAGTTGTTGCAGGTATCAGTAGTTTTTATTTTTGTTGTTGTTTTATTGCTGAGTAGTTTTCCATAGTATGCAGTCTGTTTAATCATTCACCCACTGAGGAAGATCTGGGTTGTTTCCACTTATGAATATTATGAAAAAGCTGCTAAATGTATTCATGTAAAGGTCTCTATCTGAATATATTTTGATTTTTCTGAAATAAATGCCCAGGAGTGCAACTGTTGGGTTATATACTAGTCACATGTTGAGTTTTTAAAGAAACTGCCTAAAAACTAAAAATCTAATTTTTTATGAAACTTTCTAGTTTTCATTTTAGTTTCTTATCAGTAATGTTGAGTGATCTAGTTTTTCTGCATCTTCACCAGAATTTAGGGCTGTCAAAGCTTATTATTTTACTGATCTTAATAGGTATATAGGTATTATCTCATCATGATTTTAATTCACATTTTCTTAAAGGTTAATGACACTGGATATCTTCTATGTGCTTGTTTTTCATCCTTATATTTTCTATGGTGAAGTATCTGGTCAAGTAATTTACCCAGTTTTAAGTTGGGTTGTTTGTTTTCTTGTTGTTGAGTTTGGGGGGCTTTTTATATATTCTAGATATACATCCTTTATTGGATATGTGGTTTGCAAATATTGCCTCCCATTCTGTATCTTTTCCTATCATCTAAAAATGTTCTTTTGCAGAACTAAAGTTTTCAACTTTTGAAGTATAATTTATAGTTTTTTTCCTTTATGGATCATGATTTTGGTGTTGTCTAAAAATTATTTGTCTATCTCTAGATTCTAAAGATTTCCTCATTTTTTTCTAAAATTTTATAATTTTATATTTAAGTTTGTAATCTATTTCAAGTCCATTTTTGTATAAAGTGTGAGACTTAGGTTGTGGTTTATTTTTTTTTGCTTGTGAATGTCCAGTTGCTATAGCACCATTTGTTGAAAAGTCTTTCACCTTTGAAATGCTTCCTTCATTGGACTGCTTTGCACCTTTCCCAAAAATCAATGGCACATATTTGTGTGGGTATACTTCTTGGTTTTCTGTTCTGTTCCATTGATCTATGTATCGATTCCTTCCCTAATATCAGTCTTGATTACACTAGCTGTATAGTAAATCTTGAAATTAGGTAGACTGATTCTTCCTACTTTATTCTTCTTTTTCCAGTTTGTCTTAGCTATTCTAATTCTTTTGCCTTTTCATATAATTTTTAAAATAATCTAGTTTACATCTACAAAACCAAAAATATCTCAATGAGATTTTGATAGTATTTGCATTAAACCTGTACATTAATTTTGGGAAATATACTACATTGAGTTTTCCAACCCATACGAAGGTATATTTCTCCTTTTATTTAGAAATTCTTGGATTTCCTTCATAAGCACTGTATAGTTTTCAGCATACGAGTCCTATACATGTTTTCTAGACTTGTACCTAAGTATTTCATTTTTTTCAGAAACTGTAAGTGGTATTGTATTTTAAATTTTGGTGTCTACATATTCATTGCCAGTATATAGAGATCCAGTTGATTTTTCTCTGTTTATATTATAGCCTACAACCTTGCTGAACTCATTTATTAGTTCTAGGAGTTTTTTTTTTTTTTTTTTAATAGATCCCTTTGGATTTTCTATGTAGACAATCATGCCATGTACAAATAGAGCTTTATTTCTCTCTTATCTGTATTTTTTAACTTCCTTTTCTTGCTTTATTACACAGGCTAGAACTTCTCGCACTGTGTTGAATAAGAGTGATGTGAGTGGGCATCCTTGTTTATCTCCAACCTTATGGGAAAGCATTCAGTCTTTTACCACTAAATATAATATTATCTGTAGGTTTTCTTGATAAAGATGCTCTTTTATCAAGTTGAAGAAGTTCTCCTCTATTCCTACTTTTCAAGAGTTTTTGTCATGAATGAGCATTGAATTTTGTCAAATGCCTTTCTGCGTCAATTAATATGATCATGTGTTCTTCTTTAGCCTGCTAGTGTGGTGGATTACGTTGATTGATTTTTGGAATATTAAATCAGCTTTGCATTCATGGAATAAGCCTCACCTAGTCATGGTGTACAGTTCTTTTTTTAATATATTGCTTAATTCTATTTGCAAATGTTTTGCTAAGGATTTTTGCAGCTATCCTTATTAACATTGTGAAAAGATTTTTCTCGTGAGTTCCAGGTTGGATGTAGGACCCAGGTAGAAGACTTCTGGGGTAGTTCACATGAGATATGATAGTAGCTTGCACTAAAGTTGGGACAGGCAGCAAGGAGATAAAGAAAAGCAGATTGCCGTAAGGGATATTTTAAGAGAATATGCAAGACTGGTTGACAGATTGGGTATAGGGGTTGAGGGAAAAGAACATGTCAGAGTGACTCCTAGGTTTTACTTTGTTTACTGAGTGGCTGGAGGTATCATTCCCTGTGACATTAGAGAAATATCAGGTCCTGGCAGAGAGGATGGGTTATAAATTTAGTATTGGACATGATGTATGTAATGTGCCTTCAAGATGTCTAAGTACAGATGTCACATATGTAGTTGGGAACTCAGAGCAGAGGCCTATGTTGGTAGTCATCTGAGGTAGTAATTAAAGCTGTGTAGATTTGTGAAATCCCTGGGGAGCAATTATAGAGAGAATAAATTGGGGCCAACATTTAGTGGGTGGTTAGAGGTGGAAGAGCCTGCAAAGTAGAAAGAAAAATCAGCGGCCGGAGAAGTAGGAGTAAAGTCAAGACGGTGTGGCATTATGGAAAGTAAGGGTAGAAATGTGAAAAGTATTAACAAAAGGAAAAAGAATTTTCAACAATATAAATCAGTGCTTAGAGGAGAGGTAAGATGAGGACTAAACCATTCGTTGGATTTGGTGACAGGGAGGCCTCTAGTGAATTTAATGAGAGTTCTTTGGGTGGAGTGAGGGGGTGGAAGCCTGAATGGAGTGAAAGATGAGTGGGAGGTGAGGAAGTAGACACAGTGACTACTGAAAACCATTTCAGAGTTTTGGCTGTGAAGGGGAGGAGAGAGGCAGAGCAGTAACTGGGTGAGGATGTGGGAGTCAAGGGAACATCTTTTCTTTTTAAGTGGAAAAGGCTTATGTATGTTTAAATGTTGCTATATTGGGCTTCTTTATAACTTTTCATTTATGGAAAGATTATAGGACTTTTAAAAAATGCCATGCATTATTTTACAGGTAAAACAGAAAATATGAGTCATCCCATGGAATTTGGGACATAGGAATCTATAGAATTCCAATCAGAGCTCAGAGAACGAGAATGGGCTCTTCTAAGGTGCATCTAGATGCAGCAGCTGCCATCCCCATCCAGTTACAGAGCCAAACCTGTTCAGGGTTACTCAGCGCTGCTTCCTGGGGCCCTTGTCTTGTTTGGCTTTGGCTGGGTGGCCTAATCCTCCCTCACAGTTCTCAACCTCTTGGGGGTGTGTTTCTAGTCTTTTATAAGATTTTTCAGTTATGCTACCTAAATTTTATTTCTTCCTGTGCAGATAGTTGATACAGAGGGTCTTAGACTATCTACAGACTTAGACCGTGTATTGATTAAAATTAGAAAATGTAAGAATATTGCTGTTAGTAGTAAAAATTAATAATACATTTGTGTCTTAAGTCCTTTGGGTACCTTTTTAAAAATAAGTAGAATTACAACTTTAAAGGTTAAGGGTAGCTCAATAAATTTGTCAGTAGGCAACATAGCAGAATGTTTCCTTTACTGAATTTTTATCATAGAATAAACAAATACGTAAAGTAATTGTATAATAATAAATAGAGGACAAGAAACTCTGACTTTGGCTGGAAGAAAGCCATTAACTTACTCTGGCGCTTGATAAAAGGACTATAAGAGGTCTTTTAAAAATGATAGGAAATCTATTCTTTGCATCATTTACCTAATTATGCACACAGATAAAAGACCACAGCTGAAGCTACCCTAGGGATATAGTTTATTATCACAAGTACATAATATTCTGTGTTGTGTATGGCTATTCATCTATCTAGAGCTGAATAACCCACCACGGCCTTCCTACTTACCCATTACCACCCTTGGCATCAAATAAAGTAGAAAGTGCCCAGAACTAGAATATAGAACTTGGCTATTTTCCCTGACCCTCACTGAGTAACAGTGTCCTTATATAAAATCTGGGAGTAATAATATCTGACAAACTTCTCATATTAGGTTTTTTGTGATGATTACATTAATTATAGTTATCAAGAAGTCTATACCTGTGTGTAACTTCAAGGATGCCCTTGTTTATTTACCAAATTTCACCTAGATTATTGATTCTCAAACTCTAGTGTGCGTCATAGTTACCTGGAGGCTTATTAAAATACAGATTCCTGGGTTCTAACCCCAGAGTTTCTGATTCACTAGATCTGGGGTGGGAGTTGAGAATTTGTAGTTCTTATAATTTCCCAGACAATGCTATTTATGCTGATGAGTGACCACACTTGAAGAACTAGGCAAAAGAGGATGGAAATGCGATAGTCCTCTTTGAAGAAACAATTCTGGGTGCTTTATGACATATAACATATGCCTTGTTGATGAAGTTTTCCCTTCTTCATTTATTCCTTCCACAAAGTTAACATTTATAAAGGCCTTACTATAGGAATGACAGTGTGCTAACTACTCTAAATGCTGTAGCTTATTTAATCATATTGCAATCTCACTGGTAGATTCTATTATTATGGCCACTTTACAAATGAGGACATTTAGAAAGTTAACTAAATTACCTAAGTTTACACTAGTAATAACTGGCTGAACTGGAATTCAAAAGGCTGTAGATTCCACTTTCCAATTCTCGACTACTAAATAATACCACCACATGCCGGGAAGGAAGTTGAATGGTGAAGAAGTAGTGTTACCTCTGGGAAAGACCATTGATTTTTTTTTTTAAAGCACTTATGACAAGGATAGCCTCTTGCATGAGTCATATTTTCTTTTTCCTTTCAAAGAGATTTTTTCATTTCTAATTGGCCGGTTCTGTGCTTTGCCTTGGGCCGACCGGCGTCTTCGGCTTTACCTCTCGCGCTTCCTTTTCCTGGTCTCTGTGGGAGAATAGTATCCATGTCATTTCTCCTGCTTCATGTAGATGAATATGGGGTTCTTCTCCTTTCAGGTTAGATTAGAGATAGCCAAATAACGGCCAGCAGGCCAAATAGAGCTTGCTACATTTCTTATAGCCACAAGCTAAGAATGGCTTTTGTATTTTGAAATCATTGGATTGTATTTTGAATCATTGGATGACACATGAAAATTATATACAATTCAAATTTCAGAATCCATAAATTAAGTTTTATTGGAACACAGCCATACTCATTCATTTACATATTGTCTATGGCTACTTGGCATCACAACAGCAGAGTTGAGTACTTGTAATGGAGACTATATGGTCCACAAAGCCTAAAATATTTGCTTTCCAGCCCTTTACAGAGAGGATTGCCAGCCCCATTTATTAATAGCTATGTTTTTCATACACTGTGCTAGGAATACAAAGGGGTGTAAGACACTGTCCTCAAGAAACTTGTCTTCTGTGTCATCATGAATCCTCATTGATTTTGAAATTAATTATGGGACTTAATTTAAAATTGTTTAACTCTGCTTACCTTTTGTTAAGTCGTTCTTTCTTCAATTCTTGACCCTATGTATTAAGAGAGATTGACATGAGTTATGACAAGGAAATGACAAGACATGACAAGGAAATACCTGCTGGCCAGGGATTCTGGAACACTACATGCTACAAAGAACATATGAAGACATTGATTGCATGCTTACTATGGTCCAGGCACTTCCTGCATTAGCTGATTTAATTCTCATATCAATATTAGGAAAAAGATATTCTCATATCACCACACTGAAAATAAGAAAACTGAAGTTTAGACTTGCCCAAGCTAGAATACCATGGGATTAAAAATTGAACCCAGGCAGTCTGCCTGCAGTATCTGTATTCTTAACCAGCTAGGAGAAGGAAAGGTTTAAGAGGGTCCATGAGAGCTATTTTTAAATGTTTGAGGGTATACCATGAGGAAAAGTGAGTGGACATATTTTGAACAAGTCCGAAGGGTGGAAGTTTTATGAAGGCAGCTTTTAATTTAACATAAGGAAGAGCACTTGACAGATCTGCCCATTAAAATAATAGATTATCTTCTGAGGCAGGTAGCACCTTCTGTTAATGTAGATGTTCAAGTCAAGAGTAAGTATCAGATATGACTATTTTGGGTTGGGAAGTTGGACCATTAAACTTTAAGAACTTCTCTTTTGAGCCACTGACAAAACCTTTCTAGCTGTTTAAGCAAATTAATGTAAATCACCACAAAGCAAAGAATTCTTCAAGGAAAAGAAACTTAGAAGCAACTTGTAAGGCACAGCAATGGCTCCTTTCAAAACTAACTTTAAAATGTATCGTTTCTTTGTCTCAACTGCTTGATTTCTATCTTTATTGGAAAATGTGGAAAAGTAGATTAAAAGACTCAGTTTTCTATAGGAAAGACTATATTACTATCAAAAGCTAAAACTATTCCTTCACAGAGTGCTATAGATACAACCCAAGTGAACATGAGGCCTCAGAAATGCTGTGATCTTCAATGAAAATCTAGTCCATTCATTTTATAATGTACTGACTTATTTTGTAAGAAGCAGGTAAAGAAACCTTTTATGAGATAATTGATTAGGGGGTGATAAAGATTTAAACTTTTTTTTGAATGCGTCACTTGAACTCTCTGTGTTTTTCCCTACTCTGAGTCTGTGGAACCAGAATTCATCTTCATTCATTAGTGCCAGGTAGCAAGAAAAACTTTTGTCTCCTTATATATAGGTTTATTTTTAGTGTTTGTCTGAGGTACTGCATACCATGAAGTTAAGCATCTTAGAAATATACATTCTTCCTTGGCTTTTGGGGAACTTTATTTTCTCTCTTTAGTAGACATTTCCTCCTACATTTTTCCTTTAGTGTCTTACCTACATTTTCTCACAAAGCCAAAAGCTTTTCGACTTCCTTTAATGTATTCAGTACAACAAAAAAATTTAACAGTTTTCAAAATTATGATATAATATGAAATTATGATATGTAGTATTGAGCTGATTTTGAAGTTTTTCTCTAGGTCATTTAGCATGACTGAAGGGGCTTCCACACCACGAAAGAATTACTATTTTAAACTAATTAACACATTGAAAAAAAGTCAGTCAGGAATTATTCTAATTTTTACTTCTCTCTGTCCACAAATAAATCTATTTTTGACATTTGAAAATCTCATCAGTGATTCTTAAGTGAAAATCTCATTTGCCTAAGATTAAAAATGAGGGGAAAGGGCCCATTTTCTCCTGTCTTCTATAAGCTTCTGGTTCTAAGATTCTCATTTCTCCAGAATACTTTTTATCTTAACAACATAAAATCTAATCTCAACTTTTATTATAACTCACAATGGATTCATGAATGCTATGTAAATTGTAAAGCAGATTTTTAATGCATCATCCTACTTTTCCATCGTTATCTCTATATCTCTTTTATGAGAAATATTATGTGTCTAACTTGACTGCTTACTGTGTGCTAAGCATGCCTCAAACTTTCCTACCTTTGTGCTTTTGTTGATTCTGTTTCTCCTTTTAAAGTCACTGAAGGACAGATTTCACTACATGTTTTATCGTATGTAAAAAATGGCAAACATTGGGAGTAAACATTCAGTTTCTCAAAAATTTTTTCTATGTATCTCTGGTGAAGGCACAATGCCTCTGATTCAACATCAGTTCATCTTTCAGACCTTAGGCCCCTAGTACAGTCAGATACCCTGATAGTTAACCTCTAAAAGTAAACTCCTATACCAAGGAGTTTAAAATCTTGTGAATTGTAATCTCCATAAATCTTAGATATTCAATAAATAGTGAATAAATATTCAATAAATGGTTTATTTTATGGCAGAGAGCCTAGAAAGTCTCTGTTCCTCATTGCCAAATAACTTTTCGCTCCTTGGGTTAACATACCAATATTGGAAACTATTATTTAGTTAAATAGCATCTTTTTCCTAAAGCATTTACTGAAAAAACAAATGTGCAAATAGTTAAAGGAATATTTGGGGAAAAATTAGGTGTTTTCCTATCTCAATATCTGACACATAGGAGGCACACAATAAAAATTTGTTGACTGAGTGAAGGAATGAAAGGCAGATGAAACCCTTGAACATCTGGAGAGAATTGGTCTTTAGGGTTAGGGAGAAGAGTGAAAGGAGTGAAAGGGGTGTTCAGATGGGATGATGAAAGCTCTGAAAGAAAAACTAGTGAGATTTGTATTCACTTACTTTACAATTATGCCTAGTGTTGGCTAGAGGGAATAGGAAAGTAGACATATTTCTTATTGGTACATCTGAATCTGATTAAATATAATTTTTCACCACGACATAGAATGGATTCTTCTACAGACAGCTGATATTTCTAGACTCTGAAGGAAAAACAAAAGATATTTTCCGAGATGACAGCTTCCTCTTTGCCCCTTAGAGAGCAAGAGAAATAAAGTGAACTTTCCCAATGGAATCTCAAATTCTTGAAGCTTTTGTAATTGTTGGATATTTTCAAATAGAGACTATTCTCTGGATTTCCGTGTAATATAATTCTTATATAAAGTATTGGAAGATAAAAAGAAGAGATTGAGGGTCTCTCAGATTTTGGTGAGATGATGAGCCAGATAAGCAGAGATAAGTGGTGATCTCAGGTGTAGCAGCCCCAGGCGCTTACCTGAGACTTACCTGGCCCTGGCTGGAGGCTATGCTTGTGTGTTCAGCTTTAGATACTGAGGCAGAGGATGAGGCAGCAAAGGTGACTGAATCCCAATTATTTTTTTGATGGTACTGCCTAAGGAATCTTAAAATTTTTTTTGTTCAGAACCAAATTTCTATTAAGGTATTATGGGTGATCTGATTTGTTCTAAATCAGAACAGAAAAAAAGGAAGACAATTCTGCAGTTTTTGTTTGTTTGTTTTTGTTTTTGCAAGTGGAAAATAAAGTCTACTTTGAGTTTTTGATTTCCAGGCTTTAAATAGAGAGGCTTTCAACTGAAGCAATTATTGTATACATATTGCTCTACACATATAACAAAGCCTTGCTCCAGCAGCGAATGCTTTATCCCAAAGAACTAAAGATTGAAGGTAAAAAAATGTTTTTGGAAATGTTGAAATTACATTTAAAAGTGTAACATTTTGTAGTTATTGCAACTTTGTAGGCTAATCAGAGCCTGGAAAGCAGTGTGTTGTAATCTCAAATCTGCCACTAACACCTTGGGTGTCCTTGAATAAATCAGAAAATTGGTCTTTGCCTTAATTTCCCCATATATAAAACAGGAGATACAATAACTTGCTGGCTTGCACTGAGAAATAGCTGGGAAAATTACTTTCAAGTATTTTAACATTTATAAATGCTACTCTAGCCTTTAAAAATCATTTTTGGTTTATTTCTAGTAACAAAATAACATACTTTTCAGTACGATTGTTTTTAATGTACAGAAGTACAGAAACTAAAATAAAATCTTAATAATACTTACCTCCCAAAGGCCCATGCTTGCAAGAGTTCAAAGCTTTCATCATACTCTCAGAGGGGACTCTGACCCCCTAATGGTGAGAACCACTTCACCACACAGAAACAACCTCTGTTATTATTTTGGTTTATACTCTTCCATTCTCTTCAATGCACACACTCACACACACATACAAACACGTACACAAATATTTATTCCAATATTTTGCATTATGTCAAATATCATTATTACATATATTTAGATGTCATAAATATTGCCCTATATCATTTTATTCTAAAAACATGTTTTTAATGGCTGCATTGTATTCAACTACAATAGATATCCTAGACTATTTTCGTTGCTTCCCTTTTGTTGGATGTTCAGAATATCTATACTTTGCTGTTATAAGTAAACCTTTCATAGATTTCTATTCATATAAATGTTTGTATATGTCTTTTCTTAATTCTTTAGCATGATTGCCTGAAGATTGCTTCTTTGATGATTTTATATAATTATGATTCCATTTGTTGGCTTTTCTAGACTGTTCCACCAGAATGCAGATTCTCATTCTGAACAGCAGCACCTTTTTAAAACCTTATTTTCTCAGAAAATATCTTTCAAATATTTGACTGTTCAATTTATATGTTCTCTACTGAAACAATGAGTTTAATGATTACAAAAATGGACTCATTGTGTGATCTTTCCCAAATTATGTAGTTTTCAGTCTGTGGGGAATTGCCTTGAGGATTTTCCAGTCATGAAAATCTAACATTGGAAGGAAGTCAAAATGATCCAACTCCTCAGTTTTAGGTCTTAACTATCTCCAGGTACATACATTCTTCAAGGAGGTTTTGTTAAAAGGGTCATTTGTCACACCAAGAATTAGAAGAGAAATAATGAAATAAAGGTAAAATGTTTGTCTGTCTCTTCTATGAGATAAAATAGAATTAAACCATGTTATAGCAACACATCTTTCATGGCAACACATTCTCTTGCTAGAAGGAAAACACTTCTTTTGATGAGTTTCCTACTTGTATATATTTGTCAGCACTTGCCCTGAGAGCAACTTCCATTCATTTTGTGTTTATTTTTAGTCTCTCCTACCAGGGCTACCTTGGCAGTCTTTTTGACCTTTTCAGGACTGGTGGATGGTCCATTCCTTAGCAAGTAATTTTTCACTGGCAACCAACATATTTCATTTATGAGGTAACATTTACAATTCTTGTTTTTTAATGATGTGTTCCCAATAGTTGCCTTATTCTTTATAAAGCGAGGTGCAGTCCAAGATTTTGCCATTTCCATACCGTAGTAAAAAATGATTTCTTGCTGTCTTAAAAAGATTGAGCTAGAATTGCAAGGTATTTGTTTATAATCTGTTGATTTCCTTGAAAGTTATTTAAAAGGATGTTTTTGTTCTGCTTTTCTGTTTTGTCATTATAGCTGCCTATGGGCTTTTTTGCTCAGTAGGTCCTGCCATACCTCGAATTCATCATATTCAAGACTGATCAGGGGCAACCCATTACCCTCTTCTCCTCCTCTATTTCCCTCAGTTGAACTACTGAGTGTCCGGTCTTCCAGGCTAGAAACTTTGGCCTCTCTTTTATCCTCTATACCTTTGATGATCCTCTGCCCCAGATTTTCGGAATATTTAAAATCCTGTCTTGTTTTTCTCTGTATCATGGGAAGTCTCAGGAATGTGATGTTGTTTCCAATTTCCAATTCCATGTCCCTCATTTACATGAGGCACAGAAATTTTTAGAAAGACCACGTATGAACCCAATTTTTGGCCCAAAATAAAATTGTAACTAACTCTACAGAGTGTCTGTCACCAAACCTGCTTCTCTAAAAATATCTTTCAATTTCAATTCCCAGCACTATCCCTACTCTTCACAGGCCAGGAGTAAGCCATAGCCTTCCATATGGTCTCCTTGCCACCAATAAATTCATCTTCCAATCCTTCGTTCATAACATTTTCCAGCTAATTATTTGAAAGGACCACTTAAGTCCCTTTTTTCCCGCCTCAGAAATAATAACTGTTGATTGCTTTCTGTGATGGTTTTAAACCATAGTCCCGTGAGTTCTAGTGTTCTGCTTCTGGTTCTTCAGGAAGCATGTCATGTGAGAGAGACAGTGAGGAGATAGTTTAGCTGCTGGGGTCTGGCCCAACTCCTGTTGCAATCAGAATTGCCTCATTTTTTATTGGATTTTTGTACTGGGGCTTGTTGCTAATGCACATGCTGTGAGATAGCTAGCCAGCTAGACCTCTCTCTGTAGATCTATATGTACCTATAGCTTTATACATATTACCGTTGCCAGTTTTAAGCTAATTATGAAAGAAGAGTAAATGTTACTATTGCTACCAAATAGCATACAACATACACCTATTATGTGATTCATCAATAAATATCAAATATGAATCTAGTTCACTAAATACTTATTGAATGAATAAACTAATATTATTTCTTTCTCCCAATTCTTCAAAGAAGATATATTATCCCATTTTATGAGTAAGGAAACAGATTTAGGAAAATTAAGTGAATTTGAAATGAGGTTTGCCTTATCCACAATACTCATGTCTTTCTTGAGACAGGTTAGATTGGGACAGAAGAGAGGAGGATAGGAAATCTCCTGTGTTTCTTTCTGATTTTTAGACATCAGCCTCATCATACTCTCCTGTTTTCTTCTGCTCTAGATCTAAGACTATCAATATGTTTTCCTCACCTTTAGTACCTGGAGAGACTACCTTTAGTATTTGAAATATCTCCCCTCACAAGCCTGGCTATGGAATAGAACTCAGTTTCCCAGCTTCTTACTTTCCATTGGCTCTTTTCCTTTTAAGGTTTTGTTGCTGATCACTGTGTAGAAACAGAAGTTAACAGATGAACAAATGGAGACGTTCCAAATTATAGAATCATAAATTCCTTCACTCCTGACAACACCTTGTCCCTAACACTTGAATGCTTCTGAACTGGGTCATTTAAGCCCAGCATAGGCATCTGCCTCCAGATATTGTAGTTCATGTTTACCAAGCCTCTACTTTTCCTTTACTTTAGTAAAGATGTCGTATTCCTTTCCCTGCAATGGGACCTCTTACCAAGTTGAAGGTACAATCATAACAGAACTTTTGATGTCCCCTTGTGTAGCATAGGCAGTTTATATCTTTGAAAAACTCCCTCAAGAAAACAAATCCACCACAAACTTGAAAGGACATGGCCCCTGTCCTCAGTGAGTTCACAGTTGACTGGGGGAAACAAATCCATATAAGGTAGAATGTAATTGCTATAAGAGCAGTTTCCTTTGGGAACATTGAAAGAATTAAAATATTTCAAAAGAAGAAGGAAAGGTTTCATAGAAGAGATAGCATTTGAATTTTGAAGGATGATGATACTTGAGGTAGCAACTGAGACCTGAAAACAGGTTAGGATAGACAAGAGCTTAGATGGCAAGCTAGACACATGCAAACACAGAAGCCTGGAATAGCATAGATTATTTGGAGACCTTGAGTCATTCAGAGTTGCTAAGGCCTAAAATTTGAGGTGGGGAGTTAAAAAGAATGAATCTTGCAGGTAGCAGAGGCAGAGGAAAAACGGTGATGTGTTCATATTTGTGTATTTAGGAAGATTACTCCTACAGTTTTATATTCATGTGATGGCAGGTAGTGTAAGTAGTTGAACAATATCAGAAGTTTTTCTAGAGTTTAAAAATGTGCGCCGAAAACAGTCATTTGGGAGATACAGAAATCTGACCCTGGGCCTCACCTGAACTCATTTACTTCTGTGTTAGATAAAATTGGGCTTAACATTTCCCCCAAGAAGCTGTGATACAGGGTATACTGGGAAAACTTGCAGAGTTTGCCCAACAGTAGTAGGCGCATTACTGCAATCTTGTGAAAGATTTAGGCATCTTATGAACTATTTACATAATGTACAGAGTGCTCAATTTTTACTGTATAAATTAATGCCAGAATATACACATCAAAGTTTCCTTCCAAGAATGGTTATAAATTGTTTGGGCCAACTGAGCACATGGATATAAAAATAATTTTCTAACTGTCCCTTAGAGAATTAGTCACACTTCGTATGTGTGTGTGTGTGTGTGTGTGTGTGTGTGTTTTCCCATAGTATTTTGTTCATATATCTATTTATGACACATTGGGTTATATGAGTTATATTTATTTTATTTTTGGTTTGAATGACTATCTCCAGATTAGATTTAAAATCTGAAAGAAGAGCTGGAGTAGACTTCTACATCAACTGACTATTAACCTGAGCCTCCAATTTTTTTTTCTTTAAACATCTTTATTGGAGTATAATTGCTTTACATTGTTGTGTTAGTTTCTGCTGTATAACAAAGTGAATCAGCTATACGTATACATATATCCCCATATCTCCTCCCTCTTGCGTCTCCCTCCCACCCTCCCTAGCCCACCCCTCTAGGTGGTCACAAAGCACAGAGCTGATCTCCCTCTGCTATGATGCTGCTTCCCACTAGCTATCTATTTTACATTTGGTAGTGTATATATGTCCATGCCACTCTCTCACTTCATCCCACCTTACCCTTCCCCCTCCCCGTGTCCTCGAGTCCATTCTCTATATCTGCGTCTTTACTCTTGTCCTGCCCCTAGGTTCTTCAGAACTATTTTCTTTTTTTTAAGATTCCATATATATGTGTTAGCATACGGTATTTGTTTTTCTCTTTCTGACTTACTTTACTCTGTATGACAGACCTAGGTCCATCCACCTCACTACAAATAACTCAATTTTGTTTCCTTTTATGGCTGAGTAATATTCCATTGTATATATGTGCCACATCTCCTTTATCCATTCATCTGTCAATGGACACTTAGGTTACTTCCATGTCCTGGCTATTGTAAATAGTGCTGCAATGAACATTGTGGTACATGACTCTTTTTGAATTATGTTTTTTATATCTACAAAACAGGTGTAATCTTACTTACCTGGTATGAAATATGCCAGGAATAAGTGAAATAAAATGCATGCAGATTCTTAAATCAGTGCCTGAACAGTTCATGTTCAATGAATAACTATTGAATGAAAAAATACTAACATGTTGAATACACCATGGCGTAGAAAATGTAATGTCCATCACTTGCACATATAGTAAAACAAAGCATGTTTTTGGCTCTCCATTTCATTTAGCAGTTGGAAATGAATATTTTGGAGAGTAGATAACAAATAGAATTGGATCAAATGATAGTGCCTACACTAAATTATATGGCTTTTCATCATTGTTAATACATTTACAAATTAAAATTTTGTGATGGCAATAAATATTGCTTAAGAATAGAAGCAGAGTCAAACTTCAAATATTATTAGCCTAAGTACTATGACTCCTTGACAGAAGAAATGCAATAAATATGTAAGGTTCAGATATTGTTTAGAAATTCTCCTGAATGCTGTACGTGGATTTTATTTTAATGGGCAAGCCAAAGAGGTCTCAAAGATGATTTCCAATTATATATTCTTCTATTTTTTCAGATATGTGCCACGGGGTATGGATCGGGGGATGAACGAATACATTATAAATGGAAAGTTTTTATTTGAATTAAAAATTAATAAATGAAGTTAGGCTTTTTAAATTTTTTTCTCATTTTCATAGCCATGTTTTCTACTAAGAGTGATTCCAGAAAGTTTTGATTGGTAACACAGTTAGCATGATTCAGTGGAGTATACTTTTTGCAAAACCAATATATTTTAATTAATGCAGCTTAATTAAAATATATTGAAGTCCTGGTTCCTAAAGTTTCCATTAATTTACTGGTTGACCTTCACCAAGGCATCCCCTGATTTCCCTCTGTAAAGTTAGGAGTGTAGACCAAGTGAGCCTCAAGGTTCCTTCCAGTTTTAGATACTCTCTGATGCCAACTTACCTGCAAAGTAAGCAGTTTAGTTGCAGGGATTATGGTGATCGTGAGGATGATGATGGGTGCCTTTGATTGAGCACTTACTATGTGTTATAAAAGTGTAGACCGGTGTGCAGTGTGTCTTCGCCTGAATCATGTGAATGTATATATCTCCAAGGTGATCCTGAAATTAAGCTGTTAAGTATAGCTATTCTCCTGTCTTCCTAAAAATTCACATTTTCTATTTTCACTAGAAATGTGTTTTTAATCTAAATGCAAAGAGGATTATCATAATATTTAGGTTGTCTCTGGAAGTGTTAATAAGTAATGGTATCATAGTTCCTTTGCAGATGCCTTACTGAAGCAGGCTATAGAGCGGACAAATGGATTACTCCCGGGGTTTTTACTCCCTTGCAGCTCTGACTCTGATGTGACCTTGGGCAAAATGCTTCATGTGAAAGGGCAGACCTGTTTGTCTTTGCTCTGAAATCACAATACAGTGCAGATATTTTCCCCTCTGATTTGATTCTGTGACTGAATGCTTGAGAATTAACGTGGGTGTTAGAGGTTTCCAATAATAGGCGTATGTTACCATAGACACGTCCTTTAAATATGTCAGTGGTGCCTTATTGCACAGCAATACTTAAAGGCTTTCAGAGAAGTTGTGTTTTATGAGATCCCAAAATTATCTAGTTGTGAAAGATAATTAGAGATTTGACTTTCAGCTGTGAAGTGGTCCTGAGATGATCCTTTAGAGTCTTGTGGCACATTATTATGGGTGTCATTGTTTATAAAGTAAGGGATAAAAGATAATGAGTCTCTCTAACTACTCTAAGATAGTCTTATGGGTTTATTGAAGATGAGAACTTGACAAGGCAGTTTTAGTTGAAATAGATCATTTTTACCCCCCTTGCATTTGGGAGGAAATAAATTATCAATTGCTAGATTATTTTGTTTGGAAAAACCAGCATTAAAGAAAGAAATAGAAGAATCCTTGGCCATCTTTCCCACATTCTTTCAACTTATCACTGCTACTGTTATCTCTTTCACCATACTGTAAGGAATATTGAAGCAGATGATTCTACTTCTGTAAAGGAAATTCTGTGAATGAGAGGAGAGACTTTATCCCATGTGCCTTGCTCTGTGCTAAGCAGTATGGTGTTTCTTGTCAAATATTTATTGAAATGCTTGCTTGGCATTTTACTAGGTGTTAGGATCACAAGGATGGAAAGACAAGGCCTCTGCAGTCAATAAGCCTCACATGTGTTATCTCAGGTGCTCTTCAGAGTGAACATGTAAATTTGGTATTTTAGTATCTCTCTATTTTTTAACATTAGGGAACAGGGTTAGGAGAGCAAAATCATTTGCCCAAGGTTACCTATCCAGTAAGAGGTGTAACAGAAATTGTATTCACAATCTGTCTGCTTTCACAATAATCTAGTGAGGTGGGTAGGGCAGGCATGAGTTGCACTGGCGTGAGACCCCAGCTAGTGGAATTTTTGCCCACCTGTGCTATCACTTATACATTCTATTCAAACACCCATGCTGAAAATTCTTTTCATCTAAGCTTGTGCAGAGTGTGTGACAGGCACCTACCAAGCAGAATACCACAAAAGTCCTGTATAAAGGCTTTACTCATCTCCAGCCAATTAAGGAGGCGTGGAGCCTGAGCCTGCTCTCCTCACTGCTGCCCAAAGTCCCATTTCAATACTATATCTTTCACCAACGGAACAGAGCAAATTCTCCACAAGGGAAACACTGCTTCATAAATATTGAGTAATGCTAGTTATATCTGACCTGAGAGAAACCTCCACTTGTGAGAGGACTGTGTTTATCAGCCCTTAGCTCCAGAGTATTGTATACCTGGAACTCTGCAAGGTTTGTGAACAATGAGAAACTTGAAAATGTTGTTATTGTTCTTGTAATCATCTTCATCATCATCAAAAGTGAGTATTTACTATAGCCCTTGTTTTCTTGGAGTGAAAAGAAGAGATGATGGAAGAGACAAGCTATTTGCCTTCTCTAAGTGTCTTCATCTGTAAAGTGTGGACAATAAAACTTTCCTTAAAATGGGATGATACATGTGAAATTCCTTGCAAAGACCTGGCATGTAGTAGAAACTCATTAAATGCTTATTCTTATTCTTTCCCCTTGAAAATACTTCAGAATCACCACTCCTACAGAGCCAGTCGTTAAACCCACCAATTTATAAGTCTTTTCTTAGCCAGTTTCTTTTTCCTCATCGTCTATGTACCTTTTCAACTTCCTTCTTTTTTTAAATCTTGGTTGACTTTATTTTACTTGATTTCTTTTTTTATTGAGATATAATCAACATATACCATGATATTTGCTTCACGTGTACAACATAATGATTCAATGTTTGTATATATTGTGAAATGATCACCACAATAAGTCTAGTTAACATTTGTCACCCCATGTAGTTACAGTTTTTTTTCTTGTAATGAGAACTTTTGAGATCTACTCTCTCAGCAACTTTCAAATATGCAATACAGCATTATTAACTATAGTCACCATGCTGTACATTATATTCCCATGACTTATTTATTTTGTAACTGAAAGTTTGTACCTTTACCCCTCTCACCCCCCCACCTCTGGCAACCATCAATCCGTTCTCTGTATCTACAAGTTTGTTTTTTTTAGATGCCACATGTATATACTCTCTCTCTCTATATATATATAATTCATGCTCATGTATATATATACATATCATGTTTTCTTTATCCATTCATTCACTCATGGACATTTAGGTTGCTTCCATGTCTTGGCTATTGCAGATAATGCTGCAGTGATCCATGTTCCTTCTTCTCCCTATTTCTCCCATACTCAAGAGAACATTCTCCCCATATCTTTCTATATGCACAAGCATTTCTTCCACATGTTGATCAAGTTCTCCTTTTTCTGTGACTCTTTTCTGGACCACTGAGTAATATCATCATCTCCCTGCTCTGAGCATCCATAGGTATATTATGTTTGCCTCTAATTTATACCATATTACTATAGATTTTATAATCATTTATCCTTTATTTAACAAATATGGTACCAGGCACTGTGCTAAGTTCTAGGAATCTGTAGGTGAAAAAGACCCAAGCTGTGTACTCAATAATTCATAGTCTTCTTGGAGAAACTGATCAAAGATAAATAATTAGCAAAGTACTATAGATGCATGTCCTTTCATCCAAGTAAATTATATGCTGTTAATTGGCAGGGTCCCATTTTCTATTCCTCCTCTATAAACCTCCTTCCCTAGAACATTTAGTTGAGTATTAAGTAATTATTACACATTCATTGCTTTGAATTCTTCTTTGTAGAGTTTTAATATTATAGAGCTTTATAGATCCCTGAGAGGGAATATTACCCAAAAGCAATTACCATTAAGATTCTGTATAAAGCCTCAAAGCTCATGGAACCCTAGGAATAGAAATAGACCCTTGATTCATTTAGAATCCATCATTTGCATCTGTGAAGCAAAAGTTTCTAAGCATTTAAGCAAAGTCAGGCTCTATATATAATCTTGTCTCTGGTGGAGAGGCTGTCTGACAAGCCAGGCTCAGAAGCAGGAGCCAATGTGATAAGTAGGTGCCTCTTACCTGTAGTTCTGGCTAAAAGTCAAGTATCAAAAGCATGCCTAAGGAGGGACTTCCCTGGTGGCACAGTGGTTGGGAATCTGCCTGCCAATGCAGGGGACACTGGTTTGATCCCTGGTCTGGGAAGATCCCACATGCCATGGAGCAACTAAGCCCGTGCGCCACAACTACCGAGCCAGCACTCTAGAGCCTGCACGCCACAACTACTGAAGCCCGCATGCTCTAGCGCCTGCGTGCCACAACTACTGAGCCTGTGTGCTGCAACTACTGAAGCCCGCCTTGAGAGGGCTAGAGCAGCTACTAGAGCCTGTGCCTTGGAGACCAGTGCTTGGAGCTTGGGTATGTGGTCAGTTATGAAGGACCATGCATGTTTTTGGGGAATTGTCAAGGTTTGAAGTGGACAAGCAGTATAAAAATTCTTTACCTAAGAATACTGAGCCTCCAAAACCTAGATATTGGCCCCTGGAATTTTATAGGCAAGGCAGGGCCCTTTAAAGACACTCAATTCAAATAGCCAGCCAGAGCTTGCAAAAGGCAACTCTCACTGGAGTTCACTCCAGTGAACATGGAGTTCACTCCATGTTGCATTACCCAAGTGTTTTATTGACATGGAATTCCTACTTCCTCTAAGACACATCTGTGTCTTTCTGGCTGCATACTGAGCTAACTTTGGGGGCTGGAGATAATGGTGATTGAAAGATCACAGCTTATTAGCTTAATGTTTGCTTAGCCTTTTGCTGGAGCCAAGCACAAACAACCCAGAGGCAAATTTGGAAGCCCTAAATTCCAAGAAAGAGTTTTTGACCAATGGAGCTAAATAAATGCTGTGGGTTCATACAGGATTCTACAGTTAGCAAGTGTTACATGATCACAGAGCTTGTTTTCCATGTCAATAATATAAGTATCTTCCCGGAGGATGTGATTCAAGGACTCTCCAACTACTACTTCTCTCCAGAATTTGTTCCTATGGGCTCTTTGACTGATTAATGAACTTGGGATTGGTAATGGAGAATTCAAACTCATTGGGATGGGGAAGAGGAGATGAATAAAAGGCCAGTGAAAAGGATGTGCAAAGGTCCAAAGCATAATTTTTCCAAAGAGCAGGCCTAATATTAATAACTACTAATGTATGTTGAGTACAGTCGATGCTTCAAACTCAATATTAAAAAATAACACATTTTGAAAATTCATTTTTTACAACACCCCAGTAATAAGGGTACTACTAGTATTCCAGCATCTACCAGGTAGCCACTGGGACTCAAGCACAAATTTGTCTCATTTTAAAGCCTAAACTCTGCTGCCTCCCTATGCACAAGCATGTTATCTGGGGTTCATGGGTCCACCTAGGAAATTAAGCACCAAAGTCTAGTAAGTATGGTTCTTGCTGATATGTGGCTTTTCAGAAATGTACACAGAAGTCATATCATAACAACATAGGTCTTAATTGCTAATCTTTACATAGTTTTCATAACTAATAATGTATGTATTCAGAACACCAACTTTCTGCCAGTCCTGTTGCTACATGCAAGGTACTAAGACCCTTTTGTAATGTGAACAGACAGATATGTAAACAACTCAATGTAATGAAAGAATATAACTCCCTGGGAGTACAGAGGAGAGAGTGACCCATTTTGCCAGAGAGGGTGAGGAAAATTTCAAAGAGGAGGTGGCATTTGAGTTAGACTTCAAAGGAGTTGACCTCTGCCTTCTAAGGCTGAAGAAATCAGCTTAGAATAAAAGTATGTGAGGTGGCCCTATACAAATTACTGAAAGGTGGACCATAGAAATGCTTTTTTGTTTTATAAAGCACTACTTTATTTTTAAATATCACATATAATGTAGAGTAAATTATATAGAAATGCTAATAAATGAAGTAAGAAAATGAATGCAATTTACAGTCTTGAAGTTATAACTAGCAAGCATGTAACGATATGGCAAAATATACTGAGGATGTAGCATACTATTGAGATAATATAGTGTAGTGGTTAGGAGCACAGATTTTGGAGCTAGGAAGCCTAGGCTTGCATCCTGTCCTGCCTGAACCTGGGCAAGTACTTAATCTTTCTGTCTTTGTGTTCTTCATCTATAAAATAGAAATCCTAATTCCATCTCTCCCTTAGAGTTGTGAGGGTAAAATTGGTTAATTCATATAAAGAGCTTAGGAGAGTACTTGTCACATGTTCAATCAAGAGATGTTGGCTGTTAATATATTTAAAAGAGGAAAATTAATATCTGCACTTTAGTATAAAGATACATGAAAAGATCCCTTATTTTCTTGAGCCACTGGTTTGAAATGCAACTGATTTTAGACTTTGCCTTTCTGAAGAGTATTGTCTTTTACATTTTCAGGGAAAAAAACAACTCTTGAAATTTTACTATTTTAGAATCATGTACTCCGTATAATAGCATGTCACTTTAGGTGAGTTAAATAACCTGTCTAGTCCTCATCTTCCTTATCTATTGGTTGGGAAAATTGTGTTGCAAAGTCCCTTTTAGGCTGAGTTATAACTGATTCTCTGAGTTATGTTTCCTCCTTTAGTACATACCAGTAACAAAGGACCTATGTTACTGTTCCTATTTTAGAAACAAAGAGCTAGAAACAGAGAAAAGCCAAATTATGTCCTAGAAAGTTGAAAACAGAGGCAAGATTATGACATAGGTTTAGCTTGTGAAGTTGGTCAAGACTCATTTTGGTAGAGGGAAAAAGTCAATGGACATTGGTGTCTGAACCACTTGTGTTTAAACTTGACCTGGGTTCATGTCTAAGCTGTTCTGTTTCCTACTGGCAGAAATGTGAATAATTTACATATACTTAATGAGCTTCAGTCTCCTCCTCTGTAAAAACAAGGCTAACAATACCAATGTAATTCTTAACCTAAATCCTCCCTAAGTGTGAGCTTCTTTCTTAGTTTTTCCATTTGGAATTTCCTCCGTCGTGAAAAGCTTGCTACTTGAGCTTTCTATACAAGCATCCACCTATGTTGCTTTTCAGGAACATTGTTCAGCTTTTTGCTCTGCTTGAGATTATTACCAGAGTCAGATCTCAAGTGAAGTGTCTGGGATTCTAAAATCATTTATCAGGCATAACAGGGAGAACCATATAGATAAATGGTATGAAGAGCTACCTGGGGTCCTCAACAACAGGCTATTGCCTGGCTGTGTGTTTTCAGAGTCTTCCTCACAGGCTCCTCTTCTCCTGGAAGCATGTACTGCCTACCATTCCCTGTTAAGTGTTCTCCTGCTGTGTTCCTCTTCAGAACCTTAGAATTAAATTTCAGGTATTTCCAAAGTTTATTTCCACCAAGGTCAAATAGTGTCTTTTACCAACTGGCAAACCAAACTAATGGATGTAATGTGCCCATTTATAAGTTATTCTTCTATCAATATTTCTTAAATCTTTGGCACTCTGTGAGCTAGTAGAGTTCTGGCAGATGACCAAGCAAATATAGAAGTAGCAAATATTCACAAACTCTAGAAACAACCAAGCTCAATTTAGCAGCTTCATTTGTAGGGGTAGTAAGAGGTGTTTGCATCAGTGATTCTTTTTGTCCACATATATCGTAGTCTTGATTTCTGTTGGTAATTTTGTCGAATTTGTTTTATGAAATTTAATATACGATAGCATTAGTTCTTACAAGTGCTCTATTTCCTAAAAAACCTTGAGAAGAACTGCCCTATTGTGTGAAGTCTAAAATCCTCTGCTTATTCCAACTTATTGAGAGGCTGTATAGTATTGTGATTAAGAGTACAGATTCAGGGGCCCAGCTGTCAAAATTCCAGTCCTGCCACATGCCAGCCATATAACGTTGGGCCAGTTACTTATCCTACCTGGGACAAAGTTTTCTCATCTGTGAAATAAGAATAAGATCAAGAGTTGTTATGAGGATTAAATGTATTAGTACTTGTGAAATATTTAGAACAGTGATTGGAACACAGTAAATACTCAAAGATGTTATTATTGAGCACTTGCTATGCACCAGGCATTAGGCAACTGCTTTAATACAAAATGAGTAATTTCCTTCCCTCAAGGAGCTTATAGCTAGTACAAGGGTCAGCAAACTATGGTCCATAGACCAAATCCAACCTGTCACTTGTTTTTGTAAAGGCAGTTTTATTGAAATACAGCCATGCTCATTCATTTACATATTTTCTATGACTGTTGTCTAATTCAATAGCAGAATTGACTAGTTGCAACAGGGATCATGTGGCCTGCAAAACCAAAAATATTTACTAACTGGCCCTATATGGAAAAAGGTTACCAATCCTTGTGTAGAGGAGAACACAAACATATCAACTAATAAATTTTTATGCAGTGGAGCAGATAGACTTAGCATAGTGCCTAGCATATATTTCTCAATTGCCTTCCCTGTGCTTGATAATATTCCAAGTGCTAGAGATACAGTAGTAAATAAAACAGGCCAAAAAAAAAAAAAATTCAATCCACATGGAGCTAGGAGTCTAGTGAGGAAATAGCTAATAAATGAGAGAAATGAGTAAAGCATCACAAAGGTCAAGTGGGAGCCCCAGTGCTTGGAGTAGTATCATACCAATGTCTGGTGGGATTATGGCTACCTGTAATCAGGCCCCACCCAAACCTGTTCTGTCTTAATTCCTGTCCAGAACTTCTGCTCAATAAAGCCTATCCCTTCACCAAACCTAGTGTATGGTATGCTGCTAGCACAGGGCCTTGCACAGAATAAGTGCTTAATAAAGATCTATTGAATGAGTAAAAGAATCATCATTCTTTGTCCTATTTACTTTGGCTGGACAATCTTCTCTACTTTCCTTGATTCCACTCATCTTCAACGCCCAGGTCTGAGTTTTTTCTCCTCTAAGATGCCTCCCCTGACTATTCTTCCTTGATTTCCTCATTTTTACAACTCATATTGCTGTTTCCTCAGGGGAGACACTGCGTATGGCCCAGCTGGTGAAAGCATCTAGATAATAGAAAAAGTAGATGTCAGTGTAGAGGTCCTAGGTGGGATTTGAGGTGGTTCTTTCAGGAAGGGTAGGATTAGAGTAGAAGAGGATTGTAGGTAAGAACTTTGTAGGGCACTGGAGATTCACAATGATCAAGACTGACATAGAGTGTAACCCTCATAGAAAGGAAAAGAGCGATAAAATCAAACAGAAGGGAAAGTGGGATAATAGTTCATACAGGATATATCTGAAGAGAGACAGATTGGAAGAGTGTGTTTGTGGAAGAGGAAACTGTATATGCTAAGGCCTAGAGGTAAGAGAGAATTTGGTAGAGTTGAGGAACTTGAAGCACTTCAATTGGCTGGAGCATAGCACTGAAGAAGGGCAGTGGTGAGAAATAAGCCTGTATTAGAAAACAAGGGAGAGTCTTATAAGCTATGGAAATGGGAAACTATTGAAGGACTTTAAGAAAGGAGTGATATGATTAGTTCAGATTGTCTGCAGTGTGGAAAGTAAATTAGAGTGGAGTATGATTAAAGGGAGAACGATTACATCATGCCAGGTGCTAAATTTTTATTATCCCACTTAATATTCACAACTGCCCTGCAAATTAGGGATAATTATTTCCATTTTATTCATGAGGGAAATACGTTTCAGAGAGATTAAGCAAATTGTCCATGGTCACAAAGCTAAAATGTGGATGAGCTGAGATGAATAGCCTACACTCTTTCTGGCTAATCCCCAGTATCTTCCCCAGTAAGGCATAGTAGAGAAGGAAAGAGAAGGAGTTGGCTAGATAAAAAAGGAGGGAAGTGTATTCTAGAAATAGACAGCGACACATGGAAAACTATAGCGTGACTGTGGCATTAGGTACTTAGCAGACGTTATAGCTAGAAAAATATTGGGTTGGCCAAAAAGTTCGTTCGGGCTTTTCCATAATATCTAATGGACCTTTTTGGCCAACCCAATAATAGTGGGTGGGGTGGATAAGTCAAGACCTAGAAAACATTTGGATTATGTATAACAGATGACAGGTAACTATAGAATTCCTCCAAACCCTCCTTCAAAAAATGACATGAGCAGATTTGTTCCTTTAAAGAGATAATTGTAGAGTCAATGTAAAGATATAGGGAATGGTATGAGGCTACAGCCAGGAAGATCAGTATGACATTATAATGGTTCAAGAAAGAATTATGACGATCTAAGTTAAGGTAGTAGCAGGAGAGATGGCGGGGGAGTTGGGGGTTTCATGACATCCAATCTACAAGGTGGAATGAATAAAGTGAAGAGATTAACCTCCTAGAACTAAAAGCACTTTAGGAGACTGGTAAGAAATAAAGTTGGAGAGGGTGAAAAGGCTCAGCTCATGGAGGGTGTTGGAGACTACTGACTTTAAAATTTAGAATAGGTTGTAAAGGCAAGTGGGAAAATTACCTTTAGGTCTGAATTGGTTTCAGGTTGTAGGGACAGAGTGTATAACTCTCAACATGACCTTTCAGCTATGTGACTCTGGGACTGTTAATGTATAAACATAAAATCTTGTGTTTGATAAGGACCTTAAATATTAGCTTGTCTATTTTTCATCTCCATTCCCCAATCCCCATTATTTATTTTACATCTAAGCAAATTGAAGATAGAAGCATAGCCACAAATCCCTGACTTTGTGACCAGTCCTTTTTACACTACACTGCAGCACTTAACTCTTGGTGAAATTTGGAATTAAATGAAGTTCTGGATTTACTCTTAAGAACCAAGAAATGGTCATGCTAATGAACCCTTTAGGGATGGTAATGTGCTTTACCTCTTAGACTCTTCTAGATATTTAATGGCTGATAAAAAGTACATTGGGGAAGAAGTAAACATAATTGTACTGCTACCGTGAGAGAAGAATAAAAGCATTTAATTGTTAAATTGTTCATTCCAAAAAGACACATTAGAAGCTTTTTAAGGTTACCACCTATGGGTGAGGAATGCTTGAGAGAAAATTTATAATTATGAAGTTTCTTAAATTCATGCCTTCAGTGATTGGCTTCCCAATAAGTGAAGCTCAGTCAAGCATTTTCAAGAGATAGAGCAGTAATACTTAACTCATAAAGTTTTAAACGCAGGAAGAATAAAAGTGGATTTCTCTATATATTAATTCAGTGCCTATGTACATTTAAGAATGACCTGCCTATGTTTATGCATTTTTAAAAATGAGTCACATATATTTTTGCATGTCCTTTATTGTCTTCGTTATGCAAACTAAAAGAATTACACACGATTATAAATATATAATATATATACCTTTCAAAGCCATACTTCCATACATGAGGACCTATGCGTAGCTAAAAATTGAATACTGGTCAGTATTTATAACAGGGAAGAATAACAAGCAAATCAAACATTTGATCTCTATTTATGATCCAGTCTTAATAATTAGGACCTTCCTTGCTTACAAACATATACTAAGTGTTTACTATTTCATTTACTCCTCAGAAAAGCACTGTAAAACACTATGATCCTGAACATAAACATGTGCTCTGAATTGTGAAGTTCAAACTTTTAATGATGTGTATCATGAGTTTGAGATCATGCAAACTTCATTTCTCATATTTAAAGCAGAGATAATTCTTACCACATTAAACTGTGGTAAGGATTAGAGATAATGCTTTAAAACCTCTCAGTATGGTTCCTAGTATATAGTGAGACCTTGTAAGTGGTAACGGAGCCTTGCAGTGTAAATAGAAGCATAGGTTTTCAAGTGTCAGTTATTTTCTGATTGTGTGTGCAAGCTTTAACACAAATGTGCTTCTGGCAAAGGCAAGCTGACCGGCAAGCCTATTCATGACCAGGCTGTCCTTCAGGACCCCCTGCCCAAACAGAACTGGAGAACCCATTGTCACCTGGTAGAGCCCACCACAATACTCTCTGGAACACGGCAAGATAAAAATAGATTTGAAGTAAATAATTAAACACATAAAGAGGTAGAGGTAAAACCCCAAAGTTACTAAACCCAACCTTTTCTTTCAGTAATATGCAGTTTATCGCCCACCCCCAGGCTTTCCTGAGAATTGATGTTTTATAGGCCTGGCTTTGGGGGCATATTTATAAGTATATTATATATATATATATATATATATATATATATACACATACATACACACACACACAAGCATATGGGCTCATAGGAGGGGTGTGTGTGTGTGTGTGTGTGTGTGTGTGTGTTAATGAATACAGATAAGGGAGCAAGAACAAAGAAAGTGACTCCACAAAGGAAGGAAGGTGTCCATTTTGTTCACTCAGTATACTCAATACCTACTATAGTGTCTGGCACAAAGAGCACTTAGTAGGTACTCTATAAATCTTTGTTAATGAATGCATACAGATTTATCTGCATATGTGCATGAATATTTTAAATTAGCCTCCCTCTTTCAGGAAGTCTATTTATCGTTCACGATTTTTGTCACTGTATAAGTTAGGAAGAACAGGAGATCTGTGTTATATCTATTTTCAAAAGATCCTTATATTACTTTTCTAGTAATGAGACTGAAATAGCCATATTTGCTCTGACTAGGGTTTGGAATCAGGCAACGCCCACAGACAGACAAAAGATTTTTTAAATTAATCTTCTCATAATTAAGAGTTGTTAGAACATTGAAAAAGTAGTATGAAATCTAGCAGAGGTGAAGAATATTCTTAGCACTGTGCAGATGCTCGCAACTTTAAAAATGCATAAGTATGAGTGACAGTTAAGCAGGTTGTAGTCTATTTGAGAGTCAACCACATATAATAATCAGAATACGTTGTTGGAAGCATTTACTAAAAGGTCTATTCATTATAACCCTCCTAAACATGACCTCTTGAGTAGCAGCTACAGAAACAAGAACAATAGCAGTGACAATTTATCAAATATGTACTACATATCAGGCATCTGCTAGGTATTTTTCATACCTTATTTCATTTAAATTTCACAGAAATCCTATGAAGTGGCTTTATTTTTCTTATTTTGCACATGAGGACATTGAGGCTCAGAGAAATTATATAACCTACCAAGGTCATAGTACTTGTAACTGGTGGATTCTGAGTCAATCAGACATTCAGGAAACAAAAGTATATTTTGTACCTGCCAAGTTCCAGGCTTAGTTTATAATAGTGGGCAAAAGAGAAATAGTCCTTACCATCATGGACCTTACAGATTTAAGCTGAGGTGTTTCTAGCTGCAAAACCCTTGAGTCTATATTACTCTGCCCCCAAACATGCTACTCTTTAGGGAAAAGCCATGTATTTACATAAGTTAGCCAGGTAGATTATAATACTTCCTATTTTCATTTGAAAACAGAACATTTGAGACCAGCAAATTGAAGAATTCTTACTTTCAATTGACTCACTGTAGGCTTGCCCTTGCTTTCTTTGGTCATGTCTCCTGTCTGCCACATTTTTCTGCATTCCTGCCATTAAGGTTCATCTCTGGACATACACAGTAGGTTGCAGAAAAGCAGGCAGACAGCAAATTGCTTTCAAAGAAAAGACACTGGAGACAAAGTTATATTCTGAAATCTAGACTCAGAGTGACTTACTATGTAGCAGAGAGAGAGAAGGAGGGAAATGTAAACAGAATAGAACAGAAGTTAGCCTGCAATGGGAAGGTCTTCCAGCAGCGTGGGAGAAGTATTTGCCATGGCAACACTTGCATCATCCTGCAGGGGTGGCAGGAGTGCCTCGAGGGGAAAAGAGGACACCTCTTAAAATCCCATCTCCCTTTTACTAAAGCTGGAAATCTCATCAAAGAAAACTGGATATAGTAGGTAAGAAACTCCTCTCCCCCTAACTTGCTAGTTGATTTTATAACAGACTAAATTTTCCAATGGCCTGTCCACTTTTCATCGTCACCTGCCATCGTTCTAGGTCAAGTTACCTAACACCATTTGCCTGTTAACACCTTTGTCTAATGAACAATTTGCCTAGATTCAGGGTACCCATGTAATTTATTCTTCAAATAAGGACATTTTTGAGCATAAAAAGAGGTGCTATTAATTATACTGGGACAAAGGGGACAAAACCCAGTGTTAATCCTGGTAAATTGGGACAAATGGTCATCCTACATAAAACTAACCCCCATTTCCTGCAAATGTTTGTGGAAATGAATAAAGGCTGCCCAAATGAGAATAAACAGAGAATATTTATTCAGTGCTTGCTATATAGCAAGAGAGTCAGTCACCATCATTTGGGTTTGTTTAGCAGAAACTCAAAAGGAGTTTTTCATAGTGGGAAAAAAGTATGGCTTCAGATCTGCTCTGATTTGAGCTTGTTGGCATGGGAAGACTCTAGATACAGGGCATTCTATGTGATTAGGGTGAATATTTGGCTTTCTCTGGTCCAAGTTGGAAATAGCGGCAAAAATTAGGGAAGCTGTCAGTCCTTGATGAAGTCCTGGCCATTTTGGGTCAGTTGATGTACAAGTTGTGGGTCAAAGATCTATTGTCATATATAGTCTGGCCATTGTCCATTTGTATATTCAGTATCTCATATTGAATTGTTAACTTATTTTAATATCTCTGGGGAGTTTTAAGGACAATTTATCAAGGTTGTCTAAGATCACTTCCAATATAATTTTGTATTTTTAATAATTATTTATTAAATTTGCATAATTTGCAGATAATTGTATCATTTTATATCTTGTGAGTCATTCTAACTTATCTCCCTTTACACACTTAAAGGAAATTTTAGCCTGTTTGTCTACAAACCTCCCATGCAGCGATAATTCTGAGTATGTTTAATTTTATTTTTTGGGTACTTTGAGAGATGCAAAAATGCACACACATACAAAGGGCTTGGATTTTAGATAAATTGTTTATTAGCCAGATTTTCTTACATAACGTGAAACATTGCCCTAATAACCTTGTTACTCTTATTTCCTGTCTACTCACACTTAGACACCCCTGGCCCAAATTAGGAAGGATGGTTGGCAGTTTCGAGAATGAGGTAGCAGCTGTAGATGTGACCAGTTTTGAACTCTTTCATGTGCATTTTTCCAGAGGAAGAAGACTTAACACATTTATGAACTTTAATTCTGATCATATTCTAGTTTTAAAGTCTAACTAATTAGGAGTTTAAGTAAATCTGTATGTCTTTACAAGACAAAATGTTGCCCATAGGGGTGTGTTGGCTGAATTTGTATCTGGTGTGAAATATAAGACTTTCAAAATCGAAAGAGTTTAATTTATTAGTGGTAGCTAGTGATCTATAATCAAGGTAAAACTCTTAGCAAAAGCAAGCCATATTTAGAATTGGTATGTAATAAAAATGGTTAATTTATGACTTTCTTATTTCCCTGCTGTAGTCCCTTAGTGTTCTATGTCCATAAATCTGTGCATGTAATCTTTGTCATGAATAATAAATAATGGTTGATATTTGATTGATTAATGTTGGCTATCTATGAACCTTGTACTAGATCCTGTGAACACAATAGCAGGATTAGGCAATATCACTATTCATAAGAAGGTCATGAGTTCTTGAGTGAGGTAAGCTTTTGATTTATAATGTTGTACAAGGAACTTAATTTTTCTGAGCCTCTGTAACTGCTGGTATAAAATAGTGATCACACTTCATAGAGCTGTTAGGAGCAACACACACTATTTGGTGCTGCCTTTTCTTAGAACTAAGCACAGAGTTGAGACTCAGGAGACCTGGATTATAGTCAAGTTTTATGACTTTGGACAACTAATTTCCTTTCTCTGGATAGAGTTTTCTCATCTATAAAATGAAGGGATCCTACCAGGTACTTTCCAAGGCCCCTACTACCTCTCAGTTTCTCTGTTTTCAAGAACACAAGACACTACAAAGACTGATCTATTATCAGTCATTCACTGTACTTTTAAAACTAGTCTTATATTTCTAATAAGTGATGATAATATTGATTTTTAATATTCTAACCTCACTTTTGTTTCCGTTGCTCTTTTGTTTCTGTTGCTCTACTACATAAATGTCAAGTCTCTTCACTGATTAAATAAAATTGCTGTCTCTAACCTATTCTAGCCAAACCAATCTGCCTACCAACCCCTAAATACATTACATGAACTGTCCATTTACCTCTCACTTTTGCTCACAGTGTTCACTTGGCCAGAAATGCTTTTCCTCATGCCTTCTCCTCCATCATTAGTTATTAAAATCCAGTCATCCTCCAGAGCTAGCTGAAGTGTTAACTCCTCTATATGCTCTTCCTTTGGCCTCTCACTGTCAAGTAAGCACTCCTTCTGTGATTTACCACTTGACTCAATGTATCTCTCATAAGTACCTAGTGGAAAGTAACTTTTAGATACTGAACCGAACTTGGGTCCATTCACCATGCAGCAAAGCCAATTTACTGACACTGGGTTGTGGTGAAGGAAAATACAGTGTTTATTGCAGGGCCCAGCAAGGAGAGTGGGCAATTCATGCTCAAAAGATCCGAACTCAAAGGCAACCTTGAGGTTAACACTTCAGGGTACGTGACTTTCTTCTGATTGGTAGGTGGTGAGGTAACAGGATAGAGTTTCAGGAATCTTAATCATCAACCTTCTGATTCCAACCAGTCTGGGGTCTGTGCTCAGCATGTAGTCACCATCTTCCACCTGGGTGAGGGGTCTTAGTTCCTGCGGAACAACTCAAAGATAAGTGTCAGATTGTTATGTATATTCCTTGAGGAGGAACTAGGACTCTGTTTTATCACCGAACTATTTTTTGACTGCTTTTCCTTTGTTTCTGCATTCCCTCACTTCTTGAATTAGTAACTGCTTGAGTCTGTTCTTTGCAATTCAGGGAAAGCCTAGGAGACCAAAGCCTTTTCTACAAACAAGGAATTGGGGACACAGAGGGGCTTTTGTACCAGGGAGGCCCCCACAGGTTGCTCCTTGGTTTTAATTGAAGCTAGAAAGACTTTATTTTGAATTTGATTACTAAAATTATTTTTTCCTGTATGACCTTGCAATTTGTTTAACCCCTAGGGGCCTCATTTTCTTTACCCACTAAATGGATATGTTGAAACCTATCTAATGGAGTTGTTTTGCAGACTTCATAAGTTAATGCATGGAAACACTAAAATGTAGTAAGTGCTCATTAAGTTGCTTGATCATGATCTATCCTGCTCTTACTTTTTTCCTTATCAGTTATCTAGATAGGTATTTTATTTTTGTAATTAATTAAAAATAGCTCTAGAAGACAAGGATTGTATCTTATTCTTTATAACACAGCAACTTCTTACAGTCCCTTTATAACTAAGATGTACTTTTCCTCATGTTTAGTTTTTTAATCTTGAAAGTCATGCTCATTACAGAAAAATTAGGAAATTCAGATACTCAAAAGAGAGAAAATTATAACTACCATAATCCCATAATTTTAAGATAACTACTGCCAGTATTTTTCTATGTATCCATGTATATACATGTATGTACATGTGTATGAAATATGTATATAGAATATATATATAATGATTTTTCCAAATAATGTAATTTATTGAACATATAATACTTATCTTCCTCATCAGATACACTCCATTATATTTTAAAATATTCATACTTTACATTGACCTTTTTAACTAATGATGAAAATCCATGAGCTAAATCTTTGATTAATAATTTCTTTATCATAAGTTCCTGTAAGTGAAATTTTCAAGTAAAAAGATATGTATATTTAAGGCTTTCATTCGTATTATTCCCTCCCATGGACTTCTACCAATTCCCACTCTATCCTACACTATCTAGTAGTGCTGCAAAATACTTTAAATTTATCAAAATACTTAATCCTCAAAATATTTGTAGTAGGAATTACTATGACTATTTTACACATTTTAAAATGAGGCCAAATGAAAGGCTAAGGGAACTGTTCCGGGACACATCTAATTAATGGAAGTAATGCCAGGAACCCCTATTTTGTGTTCTAAGCCTAACAGTCTTTATCTCTACACAATAGATTTATTTATTCATCCACTCGTTTTCTTGTTTAATAATTATTTTGAGTGTCTAGCTAAGTGACAAGGATACCATGTTGAAGACAGTTCCTAACTTCACAGAGCTTAAAATCTGGCAAGGAAATCACACATTAACTGAATAAGGAGGTAGTTCTAAATTATAGCAAGGCTGCAAAAGTAAAGAAAAATGGGGTACGCATACATAGCAAGTGGACAAAAGTCAGGGAAGGGTTGCTCTGAATATAGGCCATCTAAGCTGAGACAGGATAGGTAAGTATGTTTCAGCTAGACATTGGGGTCGTGTGGGTAGAAGTAGAAGGGAAAGCCTTCCAGACCAGTGTTTTTCAATCTCAACATTGTGGGAGGTTTAGCAGCATTGCTAACCTCTACCTATTAGATAGCAATAACTGCCCCCCACCACTGAGTTATGATAACCAGATGTCCTTGGAGTGGGGGCAAAAATCATCTCTGGTTGAGAACTGCTATTCTAAACATATAGAAAAGCAGTTATGAGGGAGGCATGCCATCTTCTAGGAATTGAAAAAGTTCATTGTGACTGGAGCATGGAATATGAAGTGGAAACTGGTTCCAAATCAAGTAAGGTTCATACCATACAGGACCTTGAAGATTTTGTTAATTATTTTGGACTGTATTTAAACAACACTGGGAAGCCAGCAAAGCTTGTGTATAACAGAGGGTGGTATGATTCAGATTTATGTTTAGAAACATTCACTTTCAGAGTTCTAGATCAAAAGTGGATTAGAGGGGTCAAGAATATATATGAGGGAAACATTTAGGAGACTCCTGAAGTAACCTATGTAAGAATATAGATTATTACTATGGGGATGAAGAAAGCAGTATAGGTTCTAGAAATATTTAAGAGAAGTAGTAGTACTTGATTGTCAAGGATGACTGCTGGATTTCTGACTTATGAAACTGGGTGGAGAGAAGTATCATTCAATATTAAAATAGAAAAAATGGAGGAGGATGAAATTTCAAGGAGAAATTTAAAGTTTAATTGTGACCATAATGAGTTCAAGGTGCAAATAACATTCAACTACTCAACAAGCAGTTGGATAAATGGATCTGGAGCTCAGAGAAGAGATGTGCATTAGAAAAATATTTGGAAGTTATTGTTATAGGAGTGGTAATAAATGTCATGGAAATGAAAAAGGAAACCTAGGAAGAAGGTGTAGAATGAAAAAAACAGGAAGACCTAGGTCTGAATCAGGCATATAAAAGTATGATACTAAGCGAAGAGCCAGTAAAGAGACTGAAAATTTGAAATGAGAAGACAAAGTGAGGACATAAGCCAAGGGGTCAGAGCGTTTCAAGAGGAGAGAGAGCTCAACTGCTTGGAATCAGCTAAGAAGTCTGGTAGGGTGAGTTAGAGAAGTAATATTGGATGAGTGATATATTGGTTATGATGTCTGTTTTCATGGAGTGGTGAGGGCATAAGCCAGTATATTAAGGAGTCAGAGTTGGTGTGGAAAACAGTGAAATGGACAGAAAATGAGGTGCTGGCTTTCCTAAACATGTTGTGTACAAAGGAAAGAGACAAGACAGTAGCTTGATATGGAATTGTGATTAGGAGAAGAAGTTTTTCCTTTAATTTTCTTTTAAGATGGGAGAGGCTTGAATATATTTAAATTTTCATGAGGAAGTAGAGAGAAGGGTGTAGAACGGAATAGAGAAGAATATTTGCTGGTGCTTCTGAAAGAGGGGGAAGATTAGGATACAGAATGCACTTGGAGGCAATGACCTCATGTAGAAAAAGTGACACTCCCTTTGTAACAGAAGGAAAAACGAGGGTTAGGGCAGCCATCAATTTATAGGATACTATAAAGAGGACCAATCTACACGTTATAGGAATAGCAGACAAAGAGAAAGAAAGTGGCAGAAAGCTTATTTAAAGAATTAATGGCTGAAAACTTCCCAAATCTGGGGAGCAATAGGACATCCAGGTATATGAAGCTCAGAAGTCTCCAAAAGTTCAACCCAAAGAAGTCTTCACCAAAACACATATAATCCAACTGTCAAAAATTAAAGACAGAGAGATGTTTAAAATCAGCAAGAGGAAAGAGACTCAGTTAATACAAGCGGACCTCCATAAAATTATTAGAAGATTTTTCAGGAGAAACTTTTCATGCTAGGAGGGAGTGGGGTGATAAGATCAATGTACTGATAGAAAATTTTAAAAAATTGCCAACCAAGATTACTTTACCCAGCAAAGCTATCCTTCAGAAATTAAGGAGAGAGAAAGACTTTCCCAGGCAAACAAAAGTTGAGGGAGTTCATCACCACTAGACTTACCTTACAAGAAATGCTAAAGGGTTCTTTAAGCTGAAATAAAAAGATACTAATTAGTAACATGAAAATATATGAAAGTAAAAAATTCACTGGCAGAAGGTAGTATATAGTTCAGAAGATTCTAATACTGTAATGGGGGTGTGTAAATCATTTTTAACTCTAGAATAAAATTTAAAAGATAAAGTATTAAAATATCTATAGCTACAATAATTTGTCAATGGATACCCAATATAAAAAGATGTAACTTGCAATATCCAAAATCATAAAATGTTTGGGGGTGGAGGTGGGAATAAACCAGTAGAGTTTTTATATGAAATAAAAATTAAATTGTTATCAGCTTAAAATAGCCTGATATGGGAATTCCCTGGCAGTCCAGTGCTTAGGACTTGGTGCTTTCACTGCCGGGGCACAAGTTCACTCCCTGGTTGGGGAACTAAGATCCCGCAAGCTGTGCAGTGCAGTCAAAAAAAAAAAAAAAAAACAGCCTGTTATAACTGTCAGATGTTTTATTAACCCTCATGGTAACCAAAAGACAAAAACCTATAGTAGATACACAAAAGAGAAAGAGAAGGGAATCAAAACATACCACTTCAGAAAATCATCAAGTCACAAAGGAAGACAGCAAGAGAGGAAGAAAGGAACTGCAAAACAACCAGAAAACAATTAACAAAACGACAATAGTAAGGCCTTATCTATCAACAATTACTTTAAAGGTAAATGAATTAAATTCTTTAATCAAAAGACATAGGGTGGTTGAATAGACACACACAAGAAAGACCCAACCTGTTGCCTACAAGAAACTCACATCAGTTTTATACACATAGGCTCAAAGTGAAGGGACAGATGAAAATAGTCCATGCAAATGGAAACCCAAAGAGAGCAAGGATAGCTCTACTTATATCAGGCAAAATAGGCTTTAAGCCAAAAACTGTAACAAGAGACAAAGATGGTTATTATATAATAATAAAGAGATCAATTCAAGAAGAGGATACAATAGTTGTAAACATGTATGCACCTAACATTGGGGCATCTAAATATATAAAGTAAATATTAAAGTAAATGTTAGAGTCTGATGGGGGAAATAAACAGAAATGCAATAATAGTAATGGACTTCATTACCTCTCTTTCAACAATGGATAAATTATCTAGCTATAAAATCAATAAGGAAACATTGGATTTGACCTACACATTAGACAAAATGAACCCAACAGACATATACAGAACATTCTATCCAACAGTAGCAGAATACACCTTCTTGTCTAACATATATGGAATATTGTTCAGGATAGGTCATATGTTAGGCCACAAAACAAATTTTAACAAATTTAAGAAGACTAAAATCATATCAAGAATCTTGTCCAAACACAGTGGTATGAAACTAGAAATCAATAATAGGAAAGAAACTGGAAAATTTACAAATGTGCAGAAATTAAATAACCAAAAGTTCTGAGAAGAAATCAAAAGAGAAATCAAAAATTATTGTGAAACAAATGAAAATGGAAACATGGAAACACAACATACCAAAATTTATGGGATACAGCAAAGGTAATTTTAGGTGGGAAGTTTTTAGCAATAAATGCCTCGGGATCTCTAATAAATACTTTAAATTTGCACCTTAAGGAACTAGAAAAAAAAAACAACTAAGCCCAGAGTTAGCAGAAGGAAGGAAATAACAAATATGAGAGCAGAAATAAAATGGAGACTAGAAAAACAAGAGAAAAGATCCACATAACTAAAGCTACTGTTTTGAAAAGATAAACAAAATAGACAAATTTTTATTATTTATTTATTTATTTAAAGTTTTTAATTTAAAAATTTTTTTAAATTTATTTTTGGCTGCATTGGGTCTTTGTTGCTGTGCACGGGCTTTCTCTAGTTGCAGCGAGTGCGGGCTACTCTTCATTGCAGTGCACGGGCTTCTCACCATGCTGGCTTCTCTTGTTGTGGAGCACGGGCTCTAGGTGCACAGGCTTCAGTAGTTGTGGCATGCAGGATCAGTAGTTGTGCCTCATGGGCTCTAGAGCACAGGCTCAGTAGTTGTGGTGCACAGGCTTAGTTGCTCTGTGGCATGTGGGATCTTCCTGGACTTGGGCTCGAACCCGTGCCCCCTGCATTGGCAGGCAGATTCTTAACCACTGTGCCACCAGGGATGTCCCCAAATTTTTAGATAAAGTAATTAATAAAAAAGATTCAAATAATTAAAATCAAAAATGAAATGAGAGTCTTTACAACTGATACCACAGAAATGCAAAGGATCATGAGACTCTTACGAAGAATTATGCACAAGCAAATTAGATAAACTAGAGGAAATGGATAAATTCCTAGAAACATACAATCTACCAAGACTGAATCATGAAGAAATAGAAAATCTGAACAGACCAATAACAAGGCAAGGAAACTGAAACAGTAATCAGAAATCTCCCAACAAACTAAAGTTGAGTAACAGGTAGCATAACTGGGGAATTATACCAAATGCTTAAAGAAGAATCAATATCAATTCTTTTCAACTCTTCCAAAAAATTGAAGAGGACTTCCAAACCAATTTTATAAGGCCAGTATTACCCTGATACCAAAGCCAGACAAGAACACTATAAGAAAAGAAAATTATAGGCCAATATCCTTGCCGAATACAGATGCAAAAATCCTCACAAAATACTAACAAACTGAATTCAACAGCACATTAAAAGGTCATACACCATGATCAAGTGGGACTTATGCTCAGGAATCAAGGATGGCTCAGCAGACACAAATCAATAAATGGGATACATCACACTAATTGAATGAAAGAAAAATTTTATTATCATCTCAACAGGTGTGTAGAAAGCACTGGCAAAATTCAATATCCTGTCATGACAAAAATTCTCAACTAATTAGAAATAGAGGGAATGTGACTCAACATAATAAAGACCAGATAGGACAAGACCACAACTAACATATTCAATGGCAAAAAGCTGAAAGCATTTCCTCTAAAATCAGGTACAAGACAAGGGTTCCTACTCTTGCTATTTCTAATCAGTATAGTGCTGGAAGACCTAACCCAAGCAATTAGGTAAGAAAAAAAAAAAGATATTTAAATCAGGAAGGAAGTGGTAAAATTTCCTCTCTTTGCAGATGGTATGATATTATATATAAGAAATCCTAAAGACCCCACCAAAAAACTGTTAGATCTAATCAATAAATTTAGTAAAGTTGCAGGACACAAAATCAACATAGAGAAATCAGTAGCATTTCTCTACACTAACAGCAAAATATCTGAAAAAGAAATTTAGAAATCAATCCTATTTAAATAGCATCAAAAACAATAAAATGCTTAGGAATAAATTTAACCAAGGAGGTGAATGATCTCTACACTAAAAACTATAAAACTTAAATGAATAACTCAATAGCAAAAAGATAAATAACTGAATTAAAATGAGCAAAGGACCTAAAATAGAAATTTTTCCAAAGAAGACTTACACATGGCCAACAGTATATGAAAAAATGCACATTAATCACTAGGGAAATGTAAATCAAAACCACAATGAAATAATCACCTCATACCTGTTAGGACAGTTGTTATAAAAAAGTCAAAAGATAATTTTTAGAAAGGGTGTGGAGAAAGGGGAAAACTTGTACACGGTTAATGAGATTGTGAATTAGTACAGCCATTATGGAAAACAGTATAGAGGTTCCTAAGAAAATTAGAAATGCAAGCACTGTATGATCCAGTAATTTCACTTCTGTGTGTATATTCAAAAGAAATGAAATCAATATTTTGAATAGATATCTGTGCTCCCATGTTCATTGCAGCATTATTCACAGTAGCCACGATATAGAAGAAACCTATCAACCATTGTCAACACTGTTTTACTCAGAACTTTACCAAGAGTTTTCAACAGTCCAGAATGTTATGTCACTGATAACAGTGATGCTTGAGATGTCTGAGTAAGAAATTCAGTATGCCCATGTTTGTCTATATATGTGGGTGCAAGCCCCTGACCATTTAACTAGGCTATTGGTGGAGTTTTCCCTGAGCATTTCCACTTTTTAAAAATTTCAACTCTTTTACTTATTTCTTCTTTGTATTGTATTATGTTGAATTTTTAAATCCTCTGTAAATACATGTTATAATACTTATTTTTATCATGATAGTGAGACATTAAAAATATTTGTATATAAATGGAGTGTTATTTCTGAAATGATTAAGAATCACTATGCAGGCACTGGGATCTTGAGAAATTTGCTCTGGACTTTGGAATTGGAAGGTCTGGTATTGGAATTCTACCTCTTAGCTTCTGTATAAATCTGAACAATTCATTTAATCACTGCTGTTTTTCCTCACTGGATGCAAGGAGTGATGACAGTATCTTCAAGGCTGAAGTGAGGATCAAGAATCAAATGGGATTTATTTCTACTTTCTGACTGAGGCAAGAGTACCCCTAAGCATATACAGTACTATGTATGTCAGAGGATTGTCAAAGCCATGGGATAGACATTTCACAGCCTTCTTGGCTTATTAAATCTAATGGTCAGTAAGTAATATAAAACATTACTTCATAACAAATACAAAGATACTGTTGAGTTAAATTTAACATTTATATGAATTTTTAAGATAACTAATGACATGTTAGAGACATTCTATTTTGTTCCTATACCTCCAGGGGTAATAAATGCATTCTCCTCTGCCTTTATGGACACTGGTGGAAAATCCCCAGAAGTTCTGAAGTGCTTTGTAATTTGTAAATCAGTTCTTATTATCTCAGAAGAACTCCAAGAAAGAGGCAAGAAATTCCAATCATACTAAATCAATTCAGGGTTATAATGAGATAAGCAAACTTCCTGAGAATTCCCTTAAAGGCTGATTGGAAATCCCAGGGAAGTCCTAGAAGGTCTACAAACCCGTGCAGGAAATTTTCTAGGTAGAGGTTAGTCAAGAGGAATGGTATCATCTTTTTATTTTTCTCCTTACCTCTATCATTTCAGTCTTCTTTACACTAAAATCTACCACTGATTAAGTTTATTATGTATCAGGTACTAGGCTAAGCAGTTTGCACACCTTATTTATTTTAGTCCTTACAACATCCCTGTAAAGTAGGCTTGTTATCTTTATTTTCCAGAGGAATACTCTGGTAGAGAGAGGTTATGTAACTTGCCCAAGGTCACTCAGCTGGTAAGTGATAGAAAAGGAATTTAAACCCAAGTTGTGGGGTTTTATTGTTGTTGTTGTTTGCTTGTTTGTTTGCTTTTTACTCCAAGGTCTAAGAGCTGTTAGAGTTTCTAAAGGGGAAAGAATTCTAAGTTCTAAGGTGTTGTAGGGCCTTCTTACTCAACTGGGATTCATCTTGGAACCCTGAGCCTCCACTCTAGAATTATCTCATTCGCACCGATAGTCATTTTCTCTTTATTTCCTATACTCTCTCCCCTCCAGCACTAATTCCTCTACCTGTACTCCTATGTTTATGGGAGCCTTAGCTGTCAGTTTTCTTTTCTTCCTATTTAGAGCAGCAGCTCTCAAACCTTAGCTTACATGAAAATCACCCGGAAGGCTTGTTAACACAGATTCCTGAGCCACATACCTAGTTTCTGATTTGGTAGGTCTGGGGTATGATGTGAGAATTTTAATTGCTAACAAACTCCCAGCTTATGCTGATGCCGCTAGCCCCAAAACCACACTTTAAGAACCACTTCCCAAGACTCTAGAGCAGGGCTTGGCAAACCACAAGCTAAGAAATGTTTTTACATTTTTAAATGGTTGAAAATAATCCAAAGAAGAATAATATTTCGTGACATGAGAACATTATATGAAATTCAAGTGTTAATGTTAATAATAAAGTTTTATTGGGACACATTATGTAAAATCTATCACTGCTTTCTCACTACAGCATCAAAGTTGAGTAGTTGTAATAGAGTTGAGTAATTGTAACCCTGATCATATGGCTTGCAAGCCTAAAATATTTACTATCTGTGCCTTTACAGATTCAGTAATTCTCAAGCTTAGCTACACATTGGAATCACCTGAGGGGCTTTATAAAATACTGATTGATGTCTGGGTTCCACCCCCAGAGATTCTGATTTAATTGGTTTGGAGTACAACCTAGTGGATCCTTAACGTTTAAATACACATATCTGTCTTGTCTAAATAAAACAAAGCAAAAAGCAAGCAAAACTACCAAAGTTACTCTGCCTGAAAGGACTAGATTTTCCAATCTTCTTATGTTGTAGATAAGGAAAATGTCCAGAGAAATGAATTATTTGTCTATATCAATAGACATTGTTGCTGTTATTATCATATAATTAATAAATTATACTTGCATATTGCTTTAATATTTTCAAAAAACATTTTACAAAAACTAGGTTATATTCTAAAAAGTATTACATGCTTGTCTTTGTCCATTTGGCCTGCTATGGCAGAATGCTATAGACTGGTGGCTTATAAACAACAAAAATTTATTTCTCACAATTCTAGAGTCTGTAAGTCCAAGATCAAGGTGCCAGCCAATTTAGTGTTTGGTGTGAGTCAGCTTCCTGGTTCATAGATGGCCTTTTCTCTGTGTCCTCATGTAGTGGAAGGGGTAATGGAACTTTATGGGGTTTCTTTTGTAAAGATACCATTCCTATTCATGAGAACCTAATCACCTCTCAAAGGCCTCACCTCCAATTACCACTATATTGGGTATTAGGTTTCAACATATGGATTTTGGAAGAACACAAATATTCAGTCTTTGGCAATGTTCATTGTAAAAAAAAAAAAAAGATACAAGCTAAATATAGGTAGAGGTCAGGTTCTAAATTCAGTGCATAAGGTAAAAATTGCCTAGTGTCAGGTTTACTTGTTAGCCAGTTTTTCAGTTAAGAACTAAATAAAGTAGTTGGCTTATGTTTAAGGGCCATGATTTAAGAAAAATATATGGCATGCACTAGAATTACATGCATTCCAGGGAGATGTCCACACTACACGGGGCACTCAGGAACTCAGATCAACTCAGAAATTGGTAGATTCCTATCCCTCGTGTCAAGATCATCCACTGAACTCTGCTAAATGAATGCAAGAATGGGCAAGTCCCCTTACATGTCCTAATATTTCCTCCTTTTCATTGTCTTTATTTATCTCATTTACTGAGAGAGGATAGTTGTATATATAGTTCATTGTGAGTGAGGCCTCTGTAGTATATGGAAGGGTATAAAATGAAAAATGAAAGGTAATGTCTTACTCCTCACCTAAGCCAAGTCCCAATCCCCAATGATCAATGTTGTCAAAATTTTACACACACACACACACCCCTACCACAATTGTATATGAATATACACACAAGTATAGGCTTATACCATACATACTCTTTAGCAATCTTATTTGTACATTTAACATTATAACTTGGACATCTTCCAGTAGAAGAATATGTACACGTACCTTATATTTTTCTAATAATTGCGTAGTATTCTGTGGTAAAGATAAACCTAAATCTTAAAATCTTGTCTTGCACTATGAATATAATATATATGTATATCTATGTATGTGTCTATATATCTATATGAGACTAATTCCTGGAAGTTGAGGTTGAATCATTACCTCAGAGAGATGTAATGTGCCTTTTTAAATATTTGATAGATTTCCCTCCAAAAAGTTTTCTCATGCATCCCCATTAGTACTTGATATATCAATTTTAAAAACCTTTTCTAATTTGCATGCTTTTCCTTAAATATGAATGAGGTGGAGCATTTTTAATATGTCTTGTGGTCTTTTTTGTGAATTGCCACTTTATGTTCTTTGCCTATTTTTTCATTCAATTTTATATTTTTTCTTAGTGATTTATAAAAATTCTTTGTATTTTAAGAAAAACTTCCATTAAATGTGTTGCAACTGTTTTCTCAGTTTGTCATTTGTCATTGTGTATAATTTAGCCAAACAGAAGTTTTTATATATTTATATACTCACATTTGTTTATCGTTTTTATATGGCTTCAGGCTTCGCCATCCTATATTATATAAAATCTAAACCCAACAAAATCTATGTTTTCTTCTAATATATTTATGGTTTCAATTTTTATACTTAAGTCTTTGATCGATCTAGACTATTTTGATGACAGGATTCGTCTTTAATCTTCTCAGTGACACTATGAGTTAAGTATTATTCCCATTTTATAAATCTCCACTTTACCAATGGTAAAAGAAAGGATCTGACATGGAAGTAATTTTCTAGGACTATTTGCTTTGAGTATTGGAGCCTAGATTTACTATGTGGCCTCCAAAAATATGTAGCCAGTTATAATTTCCTTTTACAATAGCAAATATTGTTCTTTTAGCAGATACTGTGCCCTGTTGAAGGCTCTTCCTACAAATAGGGAATACTTTTTAGTGGAACATTGTCATTGTAGTTAATACCTTATTTCCTGCATCTATAAATTGAGAATAATAAGTCAGCTGTCCTAGTACACATAAGAAAATTAGGCAGTAAATCTACAGGTAGAGCACATGTCTGTATTGGGATGCTGTGGGATGAGTAAGTGTTTGTGGAAGTTTTAAGCAGGTTTGTAAGTGTAAGAGCCTTTCTTTGGAATGTGCACACATTACCATTGTATCTGAAGTCAGATCAGAAGTCCTCACTCATTGTCTTGTCAGGGGAACCTACATGTGCTTTTTCACCTGTAACTTCATTTTAGTTTAACTCTTGCCTGTGGACTGTTCTGAGGTTTAGAACATTTTCCAGCTCTTTTGCTCTGTCTCTCTTGGGCCATCCAAACACCCTAGGGTGTATTAAGATAATCATAAAAAAGATACACAATTGCTTTTTTCCACTATTCCTAATGGAAAAAAAATTAACAATACCTATTCACAGATTGAAATTTTGGTTTTTAAAAATCCTCTGAACCTCCAAAGGAGAGAGTCATTTTAGAATTCTCCTATGTTTTCCATGGTCTTGAGTTTCTATGTTTGGGTTTGTTTATTGGGAAGAGCTGCAGGAAATGTGACCTGCTATGACTTCAGGAGAGGAAAGTGTTATTAACCGAAATGCTTGGTTCTGCATTTAAAGCCATTATTAATAAAAGTTGTGGAATGATGAGAGTTGGGCATCCATGTCAATTTTTTAATGTCTTGGAAATCACTGGTTGTGTTGCAAGTGCTTAAAATTTGTAATTACCTAGACTCATACGACAGACGGAACTGGAAATCAAATTAAGTGGCTGCCTTCTCTTACGATGCTAAATAATCTCTAGCTTAAGACAAGATTGCCTTTTTCCTTCCTAAAAAAAGGCACAAACAATGACAGCCCAAAATAGCTATTTAGTCAGAACTGACGACACTTTCTGAATGCTTGTCATTAAGAGAGAAATAGAAAATCCTGCTTTTCTTTTTCCTTTAATTTCTCTCCCTTAAATACCTTGCTTTCTCCTGAAGCTGCCCAGGAGAAATGCCCAGTGGCTCTGACAGTGCCTCAGCACCACTACAGGCTCCAGAGGGGAGGTGGCTTATGCAAAACATATTAAAGAAAAATCCTAAAAGTCACTGCAGCTTTTTCTAGTGAGTTATGCTGATCTTCCCTGTTGCTGTAAGCTGATGGGGAACGTCATGGCAAAGACAAACCACTCTTTTTCCTCCTACTATTTTTGCTGCAGTGAGAACTGTTCATTTCTGCTTACATTTCGCCAGATAGCTTTAGAATTCTAGCTGAGCATTAGGGCTTCCTAAGGCTGGAAATAAGAGTTTAGAATGTTACATTGTACTTTGTCCTTTCGACTCAGTAAAAACTGAGTTAATGTGCAGCATCCGGTGCCTGAGAGGAATGACAACAGACAGTAGAATCTGACGATGTTTTTGAATTAAGTTTTTTTTTTCCCCCTTATGGATTCATGGGGGCAGAAGCTTTTATTTTTCTCTCTGGTTCTCTCCCTTACAGAACCAGCTGAACATATTACATTCAGCAGCAGTAGCTACTGAATCTTTAGTTATGTTATATCCTGGAATCTTCTGTCTTCGTTCCAATCCCATCTTCTTCTATCAATTGTCATTTATCAGAAAAGGTTAGTTTTGGAAAATTGGATGCATTTGTTAGTGAGCTTCGCAACTTTAGATATCCCTGGAAGATGTAACAGAAATTACAGGACAGGGAAGTGAGAGAAGGTGGTACTTCTCAGCCATGTAACTGCAGATCACCCCAGGGGAACCCAGCTTACATTTTAGGGGACTTTATGAGGCAGTGATCCTTTGGTCTTCGTCCTATTCCATACAGAAAAGCAGAATGAGATGTGTTTGCAGTGATTGGTAGTATTTGCCAAACAGGGTGCTGCATCATAATAGCCTGGAATATAGAGCAGAGCTCATATTAAACCTCCAAAGGGAAAAGGGTTTCCTCTTCATTTACAGTCTGCTTGATGCAATCCCTTTGTAAAATATCTAATAGGATAACACCAGGGCTCTCCAGAAATATAAGTAACTCATTGGTTAAATTTCAATTCTTCACCTTTCCCCCCCCTCCTTCCTGGGTGAGCTCATTCCCCCCTCCCGTTTTTTTTTTTTTTTTTTTTTTTTTTTTTTTTAACCCAGTGATTTAAAATGCTAGAAGGAAAGGCAACTGAAGTCTTAACTTTCAGCTGCTGAATTCTCGGCTAATTGAAATTACTGGGCACAATGCTATATATAGCCAATGAAGAGATTTTGAGCCCTCACTCAGTGCCTTCAAGACATGTCGTTTTGTAGTCAGAGAAAACAGAGATCAATGCATTTTCAAACTGACAGAGGGAACGGATGCTCCTTAGTAGCACATGCCCAGGATCGTGTGTGTGGGGCTTGCGCTGTGCTGAGAAGCTGAATACCGGTCCATATGCTCCTTATTTACTGCAATGTTCTTTGCATGTTACTGTGCACTCCGGACTAACGTGAAGGTAAGAGGAGGCGAGTCGGCAACTGGGCACAATATACATGTTAAATCAGCTGCAGAAAATGTCTACCTCGTGTAGCTTCAGGACTTTTCCGATTGCTGGCTGAGCAGGCAGATTATTACAGGTGGTTGCAAGGGCTTTGTTTTATTGTTGCCGTGCAGCCTCGCTGGGGGAGCATGTTGGAACGCTGCTGTGAAGTGACCTTCAGGTTTAACTGTTTGCAATTCAGGTTCACGCTCACACTTGGGGGGTGGAGTGGGGGGGAGGAAAAGATGAAAATTATTTAGGTAGGCCAGAACCAAGAAATCAGAGAAGGTAAAAAGCCATGGAGTGTGCTTCAGATTAGGATTTAAAGTCTTTCTTTTAAAAAGTGCCGTGAGCCGCCTGCGTTCATGCAGCTTAATTGTTTAAGAGCTGGGGATTACATTTAGTGGCGGTAATGGCATTAGGATGTGATCTGTGGGATACCTGACCATTCTGTTCATATAAACAAATTATTATCATTGGAAGTTGGTGATATTGATCGTACAAATTCTCAGCGCTCACCGGGCTGCTTGCTCAGGCTGAGTGGGCACCACTGCCCCGGCGTTGTCACCCCATTGACATTCACTTGCTGTAGCTAATGAGCATCCGAAGTTGAGCTTAAGTTTGGGAGATTTACCCCTTGTCTGGAAGGACGTTGTTATTATTGGAGAGGTTTTCTGACACCGTGTTCATTGAGGACTGAGCCAGACACACAGGCCAGCTGTGGAATTCCAGGTGCATAATTTAAGTGAATTATATACTCTGTTAGCAGTTTGAACTTGTATTTCTTACTGAAGAAAGACCAAAAGGAAAGTGATTGCCTTTCAGAAAAAATGTAAAAGACAATTAAGACTTCATACCTAAAATAGAAATCTCAAAAAAAAAGTCAATGTAAAGTGTTTTCCCCTTTTATTTTACTGCGGGAGTATTTTAATGTGTCTGGGCACTAAAGTTTCCTTTTCTGTGTTTACAAGTTTTATTAAAGAACTCCCTGCTGCTCACTCTTTTGTAAGCCGTTTTTGTTTTCTATTTGAATGTCAAACAGGTAGTATTTATGTTTTGATGACCAATTCTTTCACAACTACAGCCTGGAAGCATTCTGCGGATCATTTTGCAGAGTTCTACAGAATTTACTTTCTACTACTTTTAAGATTAACTTCAACAGTCAATTTTTTCCATGCCTATGATGGATATAGTAAACAACATGAAAAGAAATATTTAAAAAGCTAGAGAGTGTGCCCAGATATCAACTTGGATTTCTGCATCACCACCTTCTGTTCCAAACTATTGGTATGGCATACATTGTTTTGTAAACTCAATGAATTGTAAATGTTTTCTCTCCTCATCTTTTTTGAAGGAGAAACATGCTTTTTTTCAGATAAATCTCCATAAATAATTTAGATTAAGGGATAATGATTGTTTTGATATTTCATTGTTATATTTCAGAAGTACAAGAAAACCTGAGTCCAAAGTTCCTTTGATATGGGTTGTGGGAAATCCCTTTTTTTTTTTTTTTTTTTTTTACTATTAACTACTATCAGCGGTCTTTGTGGGCTTAGCTTTAAATTTTTCTCATTTAAGTTCATAAGCAAGAGAATGAAAAGAGTTTTACCAAATATATCTTAATTCAGATGACTTTTGGATAATAAATTCTTAGTACTTTGGCAAATCTGTACTCTGATATAATACCTCTGATACATTAATCAATAGAAACTCAGACCACATACATTGCCACATACAGCATATCTAACCTTGCTTTGAGTAGCTTAACTTGAACTTTAAATATGCCTATGCCTTTCAATAATTAGCTCTTGTACTTTCTTGCATACTTTATAATTTTATAAGGTTATCTTTTCCTTCTGAGATAGCAAGTTTTGCAGAAGAGTTTGCAGATCACTTGGGGTCTGATATTTTACCAAGTTGGTGCAATAAAGTCTTACATGATATTTTTATTTTTAACTTTTGATTTATGTTATTATACATTTTAAAAGTATTTGATTTTATTTCTGTTGTGCCCAAAATTACTTATTTGCTCAGCTATGGTAAAGTCTCTTTTATAGTGTGTAGCTTCTCATGTTGCCATGATTTAACATGATTGGTGTTACAGTGACCCAAAACTTTAAGGCGGTTAAAATTCAAAGGAAAGCAGAATCTCTTGCTTATGTTATTCTGCACAGAAAAAGCCCCTGATGTCACAGTCTTTTATTCTAGAATGATTGTTTTGTTAATTGGACCTTTATAATATAGTACAGTGAAAAAGATTTTATGAGAGTGGTATGTTTTAATGTATTTCATATATGTTTTTATGTAATAATCAAGGCGTTAAATCAAGGCATTAATACACATACATACAGACATCAGAATGTGACTCATGGGTCACTATTTATTCATTAATCTACCAAAAAATTTCTGAAGGACAGCTATGATTTATGCACTGTGCTTGTCTGGGAAACTAAGATCAATAGAAAACAGTCCTTGCTCTCAAGAAGCTTCCAGTCTTGGAAAGGACACAAACATGTAAACTAATAAGTGGTTTGAAATATTATAGGACCAGTAATGGACATCTATGCAGGGCATTATAGGGACAAAACAAAACAGAATACTGGCCAATTTTACATGGACTTGTCAAGAAAGTTTTCACTGTGAAGTCACCTCAGACTTGAATCTTGACAGCTAATGGAGTTTTGCCAAGCAGCCTGGAGTGAGGAAGGCATGCCTGGTGGAGGGAATGACAAAAGCATGGAACACTTTGGAGAGCTGCAAATAGTTGAAATGGATGGGGAGTAGGGTCTTGCAAGGCTGAACATGAACTACTAGAGTAAAACAAATAAATGAGAGCTAAAGCCAGGGCTGTGAGAACTGGCTGAGCCATCATCACAATCTGACTCTTTAGAGATTGTGTTAATTTGCCACCTATTTCTAGAAGGAGAACTTTCGACAGAAGGAAAAGAAATGAAAACTTCTAGACAGAGGGTATTATTTATGTTGTATGTTTTCGTGTTAGCGTTAGGTTGTTGAGTTTGATGAACATTCATATCATATTGGCTTGGGTTTATCTTTTAACGTTTTAAAGAATATGATTAGAGCAATTTAATCTGAGTGTGGCCACACAAAAGGAGCAATTTGATCATTACATAGATGTATAATTCCTCTTCCATCTCAAATTGCTTATGTTGTACATAAAGTACCTCTTGGATAAGAAAACATATAGGAAGTTTGTTGCACCAGATGTCTATCTTGTCTATAGAAATGGCTCTATTTTAGAAAGTAATGATATTGATGATAATAACTTACATCTAGGTGATACCTTTTACTTTTCTAAATAATTTTATGTTCCTCATCTCATTATTTCCCTCCTTTCATCTTGCTACTGTAGACACACCCATATATACTTGTGAGTCTACAATACCTGAAATATGAATGGCAGGTATTAGACCCATTTCACAGATAAGAAAACTAGGTAGAGAAAGGAAATGGCCAGTTACTCTGTTCCACAGTGTGTCAGAAGTAGACCTAATATAAGGCTCAGGCCTCTTGACCCTTGATTTACTGCTCATTCTAGTAAATCCTGCGGCCTACCCCATAGATCCAAGAATTCTGCTCTTAATTTTGAAATTCCTTGAGGGTAAATATAACAGCTCTTTGGAAAAAGAGCATAGCAGAATGATTTTAAAGTGTGGGTTTTGGGGATTACAAAAGAACTATGTTTAGGTATATCTTCCCCATTTATTTATACAAATTTTGTGTATAAGAAACTTTCTTAACCTACCTGAAGTTCAGTATTTTTATCTATAAAATAAGGATAATGATAGCTCTTAGGGATTATTAGAATTTTGTGAAATAAGGCATGTAAACACTGTAAAAAAAGTTCTTAGAATATAGTAAATGCTCAATTAATTTAATTCTTAATTGATAAAATTGAGGCCACCAAATAGGAGTAATGTGTAAACTCTCTGGGACTGAGAGTTCAGTTCGTTTTGTTCATATCTATATCATCAGCATCAAGAACAGCACCAAGGGCATAGTAGGTGCTCAGTAAATATTTGTTAAATGATTGTATTAGCTAAGTCCCAGATTTCTTTTTATTACTTAATCAGCTTCTTCCCAGATTTATTTACCTTAATGCTTGTTAAATTATTTTGAGAGAAAGGAAAAATGAAACCACAGATTTGAAAGTCATATAGGCTTGGGTTTGAATACTGGATTTGGCGATCACAAACCACTTGCACTCAGTCACATCCTCTGGATCTGTACAGCCAGATTTGTAAAGCTAAGTTGGAGGGAATCAATAATTCAAACTAAAACAATTTGTTATATGCCTAAACACCCTAGAATTCAGACATTCATCATGCTCATTTCTACCAGGTTTATTCAGTGAAGTTGCTTTTTTCCAAACACCCCATGGTTTTCTGCCTCTGAGCATTTGCTAGAATTGTTTCTTGCAATGGGTATCCCTTCTCTGCATGGTCATGCTTGTCTAAAGTCTATCCTTCCTTTAAAAAATAGTACAGGGTGTCTTCCAAGAAGTTGACCCCAGCCACACTAATTCCCTTACTTTATTCCCCCTTTGATTTTGTAAGTGCAATTTCTCCATCTTTCATGGCAATAAATCTTATATTGCCTTATGCCATCATTTGCATTATTATCTTGCATTGCTAGCTATTTTTTTATGTTTGGGTATTGCCTCACTCCAAGTAGATTTTAAGCACTTTGAGGACAGGAACTGTATACTATTTTCTTCATTATTTTTAGTTTGTTTGTATTTTAAGAATGCAAAAAATGATTGATGGACTGATTGAAAGGGAAACTTGCAGAAACTCTGTCTCCTTATGCTGCTGACACCTACTCTTTGGTAGATTCTATGATAGTCCCACATATTGATGCTTTTAATAAACATTATTTGCTGTAGACAGGGCTTGGAATCATGAATCAGAATGTGTAGACAGTTTATATAACACCTATAGCTCTCCAAATCAGGGGTGATCCCTCTCAGGGTTCCAGTTGAATAATAGTCTCTTTTAGGAGGTCAATAATGTATTAGTCCCTCACTGGGCCCCTATATTATGGCATCCAAATGGTTGTGAGCCTACTCAGTGTATTGGGTTTATAATACCTAAGCCTACTCAAAATATTGGATTTATAATTTCTATTGAGGCTCTTTAATTCAAAACAAAAAAATTTACAAAAAATTGATAAAGAATACAATAGCAAAATGAACAATGGCAATAATAGCTACCATTTTCAAGCTCTTGGCATGAGCCATGGACTACACCAATAACTTTGCACACACTCTCTCAAAACGCTTTTCAGGGACCTAGGAGGTAAACATCACCATCATCATCATTATTTTGTAGATGAGGAAGACTAAAGTTTAAGGAACAAAAATAATTTGCCTAATATTACACAAATATTAGGTGCCTATGAAGCCAGCATTTAAATCAGGTCTGTTCCACTCTAAACCTTTTAAAAACCTTCCTAAATAGATAATATAGATATGTGAACTATAATTAATGTGTCATAGAGACCTCAAATCTTTTTTTTAAATAAAGTAAGGAATTAAGTAAATAATATAACTGTGTATATTTTACTTAGTATGAGTTTACTGTTTCTTCTCTTCTTTCTAATAAATGATGGTTACAGTCAGAGCATGAGGTTTTCTTCTGTATTCTACATTCATTCATTCACCAAATATTTAATGAGCATCTATTATGTGTCAGGCACTGACCTAGTTGCTAAAAATATCAGGTGGAATAAAATAGACAATAATCCTTATCCTTATAAAATTTATATGCTTGTAAGGTAAGCAGACAATAAAAAACACAGTTAAGTAAAATATATAGTATAAATAATAAATGCTAAGAAGAAAAACAAAACATGGAAGGACCATCAATCAAAAGTGTGAATGTGGGAAGGGGTTGAAGTTACAGTTTTAGATAAAGTGGTTAGTGAGGGTCTCACTAGGAAGGTGACTTTTGAGGAAAGACCTAAAGGATGTGAAGGGATTAACCATGTAGGAAAAGGTAACAGAAAGGGCAAAGGCCCTCAGGTGGCATGTTAAGGAATGTCTAGGAGGCCAGTGTGACTAGCAAGAGAAAGGTCAAGAGAGTGTCAAAGTGAGCAAGCAGATCATGTAAAGCTTTATAGGTTTGGCTTCTTTCAGTGAAGGGAAGCCAGTAGGGTTTTAAGCAGAGGAGTCGCAAGGTCACTCAGGCTGCTGTGTTTAAGAGACTTTAAGGGGACAAGGGTTGGCACAGGGAGACCAATTAGAACTTCTTGTGATAATCCAGGTGAAAGATGTTGATAGTTGGGATCAGGTTGGTGTCAGTAAGACTGGGGACAAGTTGTCCAGTTCTGTATATAATTTTACTTTTGGATATTTATCTTCTTCTTTGTCTTTTCCTGCCCTGATACCAAGTTCTCCTCAGCTGTGGGGTACTGGTTCTCAGCTCTTCTGTATTTGATCAGTATGAATTAGAGAAAAACTGCTTTGACTTGTGGTTGCCATTGCAGCTTTAGTGCTTTTTAATCCTGTGAACATTTTGAAGGGTAGATTACCCAAGACTAATGTCATAAATGTGCATTCAAGCCTTCATTTTATTTTTGGCTTAAAATCTTCTGATCCTCAGGGGACCCCACCGTAGTTCTGAAATAAATCTACTCTAAGCTACTAGAGGGCAGGGACCATGTCTTACAGATTTTATATCCCCATTACCTTGCATGTGACAAAAGATCAATAAATATTTGCTGAATGAATGACTGTTAGCTGCTCAAAGAGCTGGATGTATTTTGCAGACTGCATCTTTGGATTAGCTATGGTACCACCAAATATGAATAGATATACAACAAGGAGAATGAATTTTGCTTTCAACAAATTTCTTCTCTAATGGCAAATTATTGCCTCTTGTATGACAGTATTTCTCCAACATCAGAATCTCTGGGAATCTGGAAAAGACCCTAGGTAATTCTTATCATAAGACAAATTTGGGAATTACTGTCTTACAGCTTATGTTTGGAATTAAAGCAGTGAGTCAGCAAGTTTGTTGAGAAACTGTTATGTGTTAATATTTGTCTGAGTAACATATATAGCCAAAGTATTTAAAACTTTCTGGACTGCAATCCATAAAGAATATAAATGAAAAATTGCAACTCTGTACAAATTTCACAAAGCGGTACTTAACTTTACCAAAAGCTACGCATTTTGATATTTTCTATTCTATTTTAGCCTTTTAAAAATTTGTTTCTTTTCTGTAGTTTTGGTCAACACTTACTAAATGTTTTATAATCATAAAATGGTTGAGGAAATATAATATATACTGACTAATTTAAAACCGATTTCTTCTTTTACCTTTATTAATGAATTTGAAAGAGTACAGAATGGGCCACAAGTCACAATTTGAAAAACACTGTAATATGTTCCCTGCTTTGAGGAACATACAGCCTCAATTAGGAATATGCAAGTAAAAGATGACAAATTATGATACAGATCCCAGTGTCCCCTGATTTGGTTGCATCATAGTTTCTTCCATTAGCCAGAAGAATTCCCATGAGCCTGGTAACCTGTACCCTCCCATGAATCTGGGGGTGCTTATACTGAAGACACATTAATAACTAACTGAAGTACAGGCACCCTTTGAAAGAGGCCTATTTGCTCAAATCTGCACCTTTTATTAGTGCAGTAAATAAGGTAACAAAACTCCCCAGGATAAATTGGTATTGCTTGGAGAACCTAGCTCTTGAGAATTGAAAAGGGAAGGATGAACAATAAAACAAGGAGACATTTGACCCTGAGAAGGTCTGGCCCTAAATATTTCTCAAATATAAACTAAATCTTTTCTTTTTGTTTAGACTCATAAAAGACTTTGGCACTTTCAAAATAGGCAGAATTTAATTGAAAGACGCTGAGGGAATATCTTTTTAAAAATGAAAGTTAGATGAATAGCAGGGGACAAATATTGAGTCATTTTATTTACTTATTATTTAGTTTCTAATGGGTGTACTTAGATTTACATATTCCTTTAAAAAGTATACATAGATTTATTTATTTTTTTAAGGTTGTACCTAGATTCAAAGAGGAAAGTGAGGCCAAGTGGTATGCAGTGAGCCTGGAAGGAAGGGAATAAGGTAGATTTCTGAAGTGAATCCCTGAATCTTTTTGGAGCCCTGTGCATGTGTGTTGGATGTTTAGTCAATTAATTTATAATCCACACTCTTTCAAACTCTTTAGGAAAAGTAAACTTAGGAATCAGTTATAATTAGTATGCATTGTAACTCAACTGTTTTTAAGATTATAATAGTAATATATGCTCATTATAGAAATTACGTAAATACAAAGAAGGACAAAAATTTATATTTGCTCGTAACCTTGAAACTCATGTATAAAAGTTCTATTTTCTTTTCACTTTTCCATATGTGTGTGTTTATGAATGTGATGTGTTATGTGTGTAAGATATCCAGGATTAATTGTTTGTACCCTGTGTTTGCACTCAATACCGTAATCATAAAAACATTCTCATGTCATTAATAATTCTTCATAAGCATCTTTTAAAATGGCTGCATAAGAGGGAAACTTTTTTTTTGAAAAGTAAATAAACAAAGGTAGGCAGGGACCGAAAGCATTGTTTTTCTCAGACGATTGCTTTTCAGCAGAGGATAAAAAGTTTTCAAGTGTAACCTTGGAATAGCTTTAGAATGAGATACAGTTTGGAAAAAATATACGGTGAGTCTGAGTTTCAAAAGGATCATTGCCATTGAACTTCAAACAGGGAAAATATGTATACTTAATGCAAATCTATTTCTCTAGCTAGTCCCCTAACACTTTTATACCCACACCACCAAATAATGTGCTTTGAGCTGTTTGTGTGAGTGTGTGTGAGTGTGTGTGTGTGTGTGAGTGTGTGTGTGTGGCTATTTTAAAAAGAAGCCAACCAGACAACTTCCTTATTATTACTATCTTCTAGGCATTTAGAGTAGAAACATTGAAATTATTTTTAACTCTCCAGCCCCAGTGGATATGTAATCAGTTCACAAATCCTTGGAATGATTTCTTCTACTTCTGTGTCTTTCTACCTCTCCTCCCTCAGCGAGGGCTCTCATTATCTCTCACCGCATTGCCACAGGCACATCCTGACTGGCTTTTCTATTCTCCCTCTGTTTCCCCTCTAAATGTGTCTTCCCCATGGTGGCACCAAACTTATTTTTCTAAAACACAGAAAAGAACTGGCTATCCATATCTCTACTCAAGAACTTTCTGTGTTTCCCATTGCCCTCAAAATTATTCATCCCCATAGTATGGCCTCAACCACCTTTCCATCATTTACCTCCTTTTAGACACCACTTACACTCAACATAGGCAGCCAAAACCCATTCCAGCCATGTCTCAATCCACTGCTCATGACATAGGGGAGATGTGGAAAAATTGATGTTTAATGGAAAACCTAGGTTTGAAATCCATCTCCACTTAGAAAATAGGCTACTACACTTCTAGGTGAATAAATCAGTTTTTCCGATGTTTAATTTCTAATGTCTTAGTTGAGATGATAATCATAACATCCCTCTAGTATCCTGAACGAGGCTCAGAGATACTCAGGATCCATTAAGAAGATGTTGAAATATTTTAAAGAAGTCAATGAAACACCAACTGAAGCGGTGAAGAAAGTTGCTTTAAACTTTGTAGTTGTTGTGAATTTGTGTAGCTGATGATTCCCTTATGATATATTTTGAATCCAGGGGACATAAGCTAGGACCAAATTCCTTTCTAAAATTTTGTAGTTCATAAGATAGTGACTATAAAACAATGTTTAGTCTTATTGTTGAGGAGTTGAGAAAAATCACCCTCAATATCTGTAGTTACACATCTCCCAGCCAATATCTCTACATGATATACAGTCTCAGTGAACTAAATATGAAACCCTCAAAAATTCTTGGGAAACCAACCACAAGATATGCATAATTGTTTCCTTAGTGGGCAGAAGTCTTTAATCCTGAAAATATTTTGATTAATTATAAAATAATGAAGGGAATTAAACCTTTTAATTAATATTTTGTGTTCTATAATAACTACATATATTTGGTAGTGTATGTACTTATATTTTTAAAGAGATTTGCTAGATTAAAGTATTTAACACATTACTTTTAGAATGTCAAGGAATTGATTTTGACTTGAGATTTTAAGGTGAAAGATATACAGAATCGTACCATTTGTGAATTACATTGAAACATATAATAAAGCTTAAAACTCCCCATATTTTAAGTTTTATTTATTAGATATAAAAGAATTATTTAAGTACTTGGGAAGGTTTGTTATTCAGATAAAGTACTTTAAAGGAAATTTAATATAGTAAATTTATAAATTCAGGTTAAATTTGTTTAAGGGGAATTTAATTAAGTCATAAAAACTTTAAAAATGGTGATTGTAAAAATCTTGCTTGATTTATAGATAGAACAGTACACTTATAAACTGAACTTAAAAAGTTAAGTAGAAGCTAGGCTTTTGAGTTTATAACTTAAAAAATTAAGTGTTAATTTTGTAAACCAAGAGAGCTCCAAATAATCTTTTCTGTACACAAAAGATGCCTTTAAACAGCACCAAAACACACTCACTGCGCCTTGTATGGTTGTTACAAAGCATGAACAGAATATGAAAACAGGACTTCCCTGGTGGTGCAGTGGTTAAGAATCCACCTGCCAATGCAGAGGACATGAGTTAGATCCCTGGTCTGGGAAGATCCCACATGCCACAGAGCAACAAAGCCCATGCGCCACAACTACTGAGCCTGCACTCTAGAGCCCACGAGCCATAGCTACTGAGCCCACGAGCCATAGCTACTGAGCCCGCATGCCACAACTACTGAAGCCCGCAGGCCTAGAGCCCGTGCTCCACAAGAGAAGCCACTGCAATGAGAGGCCTGCACATTACAACGAAGAGTAGCCCCCGCTCACCGTGACTAGAGAAAGCCTGCACACAGCAACAAAGACACAGCGCAGCCAAAAATAAAAAATATAAATAAATAAATAAATAAATAAAAATAAAAGAATATGAAAATACTTTGTAAATTATAGAACACTATAAAAATATTTGTCATTATTTTTCCTTCTAATTGTTTAGAAAGGTATTTGCCTTTTCTTTCGCCTACATAGTAACTGTGCAGTCCATCTGGACCCTGCCAGTTCTTATCTTCTCCCAGATGAAACTTCTCTGTTTCCTATCTTTCATTATTTTGTATTACTTTGTATTATTAGTGTACCACTTGTTATACTTTGTATTACTCTTGTAGCACTTTGTATTAATAGTGTAACACGTATCCCTTATATTGGAGGTGTTTATTCTTATTTGTTTTCTTTACTAGAACATGAATTCCATATCTTCTTCAGTTCATTTTTAAAGCAAACATTAATTGAGTCTCCCTTTTGTGCTAAACACGATATTCTGTACGAGGAACAGAGGCATTATTAAGAAATGGTATCTATGTCTGTGTGTTTTAGGTAATGGATTATTGAATTTAATTTGACATAAAATCATTCTGTCTGAAAAAGATTCTATAATAAAACTTTTAGAGAAGCATTTGATTAGTTCAAAAAATTCTGTTATTGCAAATAGCAGATAAGAAAATAAAAATTTAAATTTCACCAGTGCAGTGAAAAACAGTCACATTTTCCCTTAGATCTAAACATCATTTCAGTGCAGATACACAAGTTAGAAGATAGTTTTACAAAATGACTGGAGCGGTAGAGACTGGGGGGTGGGTGGAGACTGCTGAGACAGAACTGTTGATGTGTAATGAGGGTCACTCATTCAGGGTGCCTGCGCATTCTCATTACATAGACTCTGCTGCCCACCTCCCACTCCTTTCCTCCTTCTGGTTCACCACAATCAGCAAGGCTGTTTTCTCTTTCCTTTAGTCCAGCAGTCAATAACATTGATTTTTGCAGCACTAGGTGATTCTCACCTCTTCTCTCATTATCCCCTCCTTCAGGGCTAAACAAAGCCAAGTTCCCTGGGGTGCACCACAGTCTGCAGAGTCTTAAAACAGAAACAGCTAGAGGCAGGATGTAGAGCTTTGGCTGGGTGGGAGGGATGGTCAGTGCCATAAATTCCTCAGGAATATCCTGCGCAGAATATTTTTGACACAGTCTTAAGTAGGGGATAATATATCCTCCAGAGAAAAAGAGCATGCACAATGTCTGTCTTCTTCACAGCAGTTCCACTGAGTAGGCTGAGGGGGGAAAAGCCCTGAGGTCCTACTTCCATGTGTAATTGTTACTGAACCTATTCAGATACTTTTCCTGGGGAGGAGACCAACTAATGGGAGTGAGTCAAAAGAGCAGCAATACATAACAGGGCCGTGGATGGCCACTGTGCTGAAGAAGAAAAGAAGGAATTTACTCAGTGAGTGCTTACTATGTGCTAGGAATGTCATCATCTTTATTTTAATCCTTGTAACAACCCTGTCAGGTATTGTTACTGCCCTCATTTAACAGACTGTAAGACTGCAACTTAGAGAGGCACATTGATGTGCCCAAGTCACATTCAAGAAGATGACAGAGCCAGTCTTTCCCATATATACCATACTGCTTTGCAGAGCCCCTGAATTTTCTTCTTGAGTGTTCATACAAAAGCTTCAATGATCAGAAGGAGTGGAAACATGGCTACTTTGTTTAAAGATGAAGGGGAAACTGTTGGGATTTGTTTTGATTTAGTAGTCTTGGGAAGGAATGATAGAGAGGGTTTTGTTGTCTAGCCAAGAGGAAAACCAACTGAGAGAGATAAGCTTCAAGTACTGTTTCGGAAAGAATTAGCCCAGGCTTGTGAAAAGGTGCCTAGATGCAGGGCTTTAATGGTCAGAAGAGGAATTTCGGGTTGCAGGACTATTCAGACTACAGTGCTCTGGAATTTTATGTGACCAAGCAGGGTTAGCTCTAGTAACCCTGCTTCTTAAATATCGCCACCCTTGGTTTGAATTCTTTCTCTATCTCTTTCCAGCTGTGTGAGCCTGAGCTAATTATTTAGCCCATCTTAGCCTTAGTTTCCTCATCCATAAAATGGGGTGCTAATGGCTATCACATAGACATAGATTCTTCTGTACAACTTAACATGTGCTAATATTTACAAGCCCTTCAAAGTGTCTTATACATAAGGGAAATTGAGTCAATGGTAGATTCCTTCCTTCTTCAGTGATGTCCAACCCCATCCCCCCAACATAATGTGAAAGTGAAACCCCAGTCTTCCTTTCTGCTGGGGTATAAGTAAGGGCAATGTTACTACTCCAAGGAGACACACCTTAGGAAACAAAGCCTTGACAATTGACATCAAATTCAATGATAACAATTAATTTCAAACCTAATTTCATGTGGTGGAGGAATGTGGGTGTCCCTAGAGCTGTCTAGAAGTTTCTGAAGATACACCTTAGAGCTGTGCTGTCCAAGAGAATAGCCACTAGTCACATGTGGCTGCTGGGCCCTTGAAATGTGGCTAGTTTGAATTGGGATGCATTATTAATCAGTGTAACATATATATTAGATTTTTGAAGACTTAGTATGGAGAAAAAAGTAAACTATCCCAATAAATTTTTTCTTGGTTATATTTCAAAATTATAATATTTTGGATCTGCAGAGTTAAATAAAATATAGTATTAAGATTAATTTTTTCCATTTTACTCTGTTCAGTGTGACTACTAAGAATTTTTAAACTACATATATGGCTCACATTTTGGTTCTCATTATATTTCTCTTGGGCAATGCTGACCTAGAGGCTAATGTGTAACTCATTCTTCCCATGGTTAATCAGATCCTTGATCAAGGTATTCTACAACCAGTGTGGATAGCAGTCTTTCTCCCTATCTAGGCTTTGAGATGGATGGATAGGACTCCTTCCAGCCCTGTGCTTCTAGGATCTTAACACAATCATTCAATGTTAGACTTAAAAAGGAACTTAGAGAGTCCAAGTTTCAACTCTCAGCTGAGGTCCAGAGAGGTTAAGTGACTTGTACGGACTGCTAATGTCCAGTACTTTTTCCATTAAAATGCACTGCTTCTCAAATGCATGACCACTTTTCCCAATGAACTTAAATGTGTATACCATCTTGGGAGAATACAAACCCTGCCATTTGGGTGCAGGCCTGTTTCCTTGGAATAGAAAACTTTCTCCTCTGTCCTGTTCTGATGTGGTCCCAGTGGAGAATTCCTATTTGACCTTCAAAAATCATATAATAGTTTAACCTCCTTAGTGAATCCTTCCTGCCCCAGGCAAAATTAGTCACCTTCCGCTCTTCCTTGTCTATAATGCTCTATTTTAGCTCCAAACACACTCTGTGGTATTGACTTACTTACATATAAACCCCTTAAGGCAAAGTGCTTGTTTTGTGGGCCCAACATTGAGTGCATGGTAAGCCCGCAGTAAATATTTATTGAATTGAACTGTTTTTTGAACATTGCCACAGATTCCCCTTTACATTCTTATTGATGTTATTCTGTAAGCCACAGTCTATATAGTCTATGCAAATTGGGAAAAAAAACCCACGACCAGCTCTCTCCATCTCTGTCTCTGTCTCTCTGTGTGTGTGTGTGTGTGTGTGTGTGTGCGCACAAGTTTTTAATCATCCGTACTTGCCAAAATGCTATCATGTGTTGGAAATGCCATTCCTTAACACTTATCTACATCTCCCAGTTAGTCATATGTTGAATTTCCTCATCAAAGAATCTTCTCTATATAAATGAAGTTGGACCTGTCAGGGCGGATTTAGTAGGCCTGAAGAAGCCATGATTCAGACAATCTCATTTCCATGAGGTATGCTTTAAATGCCACATCTTCAGTCAGCAGTTAGTCTCCCATGAAAACAAAATTTAGCTTTATATTCCCTTTGGATTTTAAAAATGCATATTGAAGTTTGTGCTAGGAAGTGCAAATGTGTAGCCATACTAGTGATACACTTCTTTTGGCCTTTTGGCTTTCTCGAGATGAGATTTAGAAATGGCGCCATTTCCCCAGAAAATTGATTATAATTTTCCATAAGTCTTGTCTATTGATACCTTCATTTTAGCATTAAAAAATCTATATTAGTTCAAAGAAGAGGAAATGAGCTTTTTTACCTTACTGTATCTTGGATTCAGTTCCTTTCCCTCCTACTATGCAGGTATGTCAAGATAAGAGACAATCCAAATGCATAGAAATCTGGCTGTAACCCCTTGCCCTGACTCTTCTATTTTGTTCTCACTACTGACAATTTTATTTTCCAGGCTGCAGAAGTAAGAGACCTGTACTCATACTGGTCCATCATATTCACAGTCACTGATATAAGATTTTAAATTCATATAATGGAGACTCATTTTTTTACTTATTCAACTTTTATTTATTAGACATCAACTATGTATTAGCCACAGAGGCAGGCATCTTCAGATATAATTCTTGTGTAAATCCCTGTTTCAGAGCTGAGGTAACTAAAACCAGGAGAGATTAAGTGACCTCTCCAAAGTCATTGCTTGTAAATAGTACAGCAAGCACTTAACGCTGGTCTTTACAGTGTAAAAAACTTGTGCTCTTTCTATAATACCCTACTGCTCCAGAGTATAAAAGAAACAGTGGCTCACAGTGGTTAAGAAGGGGGAAATCTGGGGTCAAACTACCTAGATTTGAATCCAGATTCTACGACTTTATAGTCTTCTGATCTTGGGCATGTTACTTACTATCACTGAGCTTCCACCTTCCTTACCTGTAAAGTCTGGTTAATTACGTTACTCACTTTATGGGATTATATAAATTAATCTGTGTTACAGTTTTAGCAGAGGATATGGTATTTAGTAAGATCCCCTTAAATATTTGGTGCTGTCATCATCATCATCATCTGACTCTTCCTCCTCATAATAATTATACATACTTTTTTTAACACTTAATGATGAGTTAGCCGCTCTACTAGGTATTTTATCTGTGTTAACTCTGCTTTTCACGAGAAATCTGAGGTAGCTGGAATTACCCGTTTTTACAGATAAGGAAACTAAAACTTTCAAATGTGCAGGTACTTTTCCAAGGTAATACAGTCAGTAAGTGGTAGCACTGGAATTGGAATAAGTCTACCGAATCCCAGTCTCTTTGTGTTATGCCTTTCTGACTCGTGGGATTTCTCCCCAGCCGCCCTAAGTAGCTATCTGTTCCCTAATAGAAGCTGTTAAGGTGAGGTTCTCTTGTTAATGTTGTAGTTGGAGCCTCAGAAGGTAAGAAGTACACGAAAATTGACATGTTCCCCCCACATCTGCACAGTGATGAACTAAAACCTTGACCCACTGACTCCCACTTTTATGTACTCTTGCTAGATAAGGCTGCTCTGGTATCTGTCATCTGCACAAACCTCTATTTCATCCTCAACTGAGAACTGCCATTTCCTTCTCTGTTTCTACCAAGGTTCATATCTCTGTAGGTCTAGGTGGAAAGACCCTTACTCAGCTCTTTTAGCCTAACTTCAGTGACTTTATCTGTCAATGGGTATAATTTTGGAGCCTTCAGAAACAGTCTTATTCTTCTGTGACATTGTTTTGCACTATAGAAAATTCCACCTGCAGTCCACAACCCTTTTTCAAATCTTGATTTTTCTTCCACCTCTACTATTGCTACTCTAATACAAGATGTCCTTTCTTGCTTGCTGGGACTGCTGTAATAAATTCCTGACTGGGAATTATTCTTGACCTACTTCTGACTATTTTCTTTTTTTTTTTTAACATCTTTATTGGAGTATAATTACTTTACAATGATGTGTTAGTTTCTGCTTTATAACAAAGTGAATCAGCTATACATATACATATATCCCCATATCTCCTCCCTGTTGCATCTCCCTCTCACTCTCCCTATCCCAACCTCTAGGTGGTCGCAAAGCACCAAGCTGATCTCCCTGTGCTATGAGGCTGCTTCCCACTAGCTAGCTATTTTACATTTGGTAGTGTTTATATGTCCATGCCACTCTCTCACTTTGTCCCAGCTTACCCTTCCCCCTCCCCTTGTCCTCAAGTCCATTCCCTACATCTTCATCTTTATTCCTGTCCTGCCCCTAGGTTCTTCAGAAACTTTTTTTTTTTTTTTTTTTTAGATTCCATATATATGTGTTAGCATATGGTGTTTGTTTTTCTCTTTCTGACTTACTTCACTCTGTATGACAGACTCTAGGTCCATCCACCTCACTACAAATAACTCAATTTTGTTTCTTTTTATGGCTGAGTAATATTCCATTGTATATATGTGCCACATCTTCTTTATCCATTCACCTGTCGATGGACACTTAGGTTGCTTCCATGTCCTGGCTATTGTAAATAGAGCTGCAATGAACATTGTGGTACATGACTCTTTTTGAATTATGGTTTTCTCAGGGTATATGCCCAGTAGAGGGACTGCTGGGTCGTATGGTAGTTCTATTTGTAGTTTTTTAAGGAACCTCCATACTGTTCTCCATAGTGGCTGTATCAATTTACATTCCTACCAACAGTGCAAGAGGGTTCCCTTTTCTCCACACCCTCTCCAGCATTTGTTGTTTGTAGATTTTTTGATGATGGCCATTCTGACTGATGTGAGATGATATCTCATTGTAGTTTTGATTTGCATTTCTCTAATGATTAGTGATGTTGAGCATCCTTTTATGTGTTTGTTGGCAATCTGTATATCTTCTTTGGAGAAATGTCTATTAAGGTCTTCTGCCCATTTTTGGATTGGGTTGTTTGTTTTTTTGATATTGAGCTGCATAAGCTGCTTGTAAATTTTGGAGATTAATTCTTTCTGACTCTTCTCTATAATGCAACCAGAGATAGATTTTTCAGATATGATTTTGATAATGTTAGATATCTGCTTAAATGTTTAAAAGGCTTTCCTTTGCTCTGAATATGTTTCATATGCTCTTGTGCGATCTGGGTCCAGCCTGGCCCTCTAGCTTCACTGTCTACCATACCCCCTATTTTCCCTGTGTGAGCCACACCCTCCTCACTTCAGTTCCTCAAAACATCGGATTTCTTTTCAATATAGTCTTTGCTGCATTCCCCCTCTAGAACGACCCCACCAACCCTTCATCTGGTTAAATCCTACACATACTTCAGATCTCATCTCATACCTCCATCCTTCCTAAAGGTCATCCCTGCCCCTGTATTCTAGATCTGGTCCCATCTATAAACTCTCATATAATCTGAACCCATGCTTTATAGTACTTACCATACTTTGCTAAAATCTATGTATTTCTTGGATTATATGATTACCATCTGTTTCCCAACTAGCCGGTAAATTCCATGATGTTAGAAACCATGTCGGTTTTGTCTACATTATAGCCTCAGCCTTAAACGCAGTACCTGATACACAAAATGCCCAACATAAGTATATATTATAAAAGTGAATGATTAAATGACCTCTGCACTGTGTCCCTAAAGTGGATAAAGTGTGTTGTTTCAGTATGAGTTCCATGCATTCTTACAGTATTGACCTTAGATCAGGAAAAGAGCTCTTGTTCCACTCTTTATGGGTCTCTGGTTCTGGTGAGTAGGGAAGGTACCTGCCTGTTTCCCCCAGGAGTCCAGAGGTCTTCCTGGAAGTAGATCCATTGGCACTTCAAAGGAGTGATTATTATATACTGAGTGTGTATTTTCTGCTGGATGCTATCTTAAATGCTTTACATATATGATGATTTCCTCATCTTCACAACTCTAAAAGATCTGATTTAAACTCAGTTTTGTGGTCTTTAAACTCTTGATCTTACCTTTACATCAATTTACCTCAAAATTTACTATGATTAAGGATCATCTGGATAGCTTGTTACAGTACAGATTCCTTTGCTCTACTCCCATAGATTTGGATTCTCCTCGTTTGGGGAGGGACCAGAAATGTGCTGCTGCTGCTACTTCTAGTCTGTGGACCACACCTTAGCTCTTCTACTATAGCTCTCTATTATAGCTCAATACCTCCAAGAATTCCTGATATCCTGACCTTGACTATACTTCTTAGTCAAACTATTTTAATCTCTCAGTCCTCCATTTTCTACTCTGTAAAATGGAGACAGTGATAGTTATTCAGTATCAGAGAGATATTTTAAGAACTGCATATGATAACTTTATGTGAAGAGTACATAAAACCTAACATTGATATTCTCTGTTTAATGTTTCATGTCTCAGTTGTAAGGAGTTATGGGCATGATAAATGACAGAAGGAGGCAAACATTTTTTATAACCTGTCACCTTATTTTCTCTAAATTATCATGTCTCCTGTCCCAGGTAATATGTTTTTGTTTGATAATATATCCATCATCTCTCCTTCTGTGACCTGAGCACACTACTAATTGCTACCCGTTGGCTCTATGCATGTGTTACCCTTGCTGTGGGTAATGGACAACAGATGTGTCAAATCACCAGGTTTTTTCCCTGTCACAAGCATGCCCCTTCACCCCCCACCTGCTATATTTTGGTATATGTTAAAGTTAATTTTCTAGGAATGCAAAAAATATATTTTAGTATTAATTCACAGTAAATGTGGAAATAGCTCTATTATTAAAGAAAATAAAGTTCATAAAATATATTCCTAAGGCTAATATTTTAAATGATATTTGACTGATGAAATACTTTGGCTATCCTGTCTGACTCCATTAGCACAATTATTTGTGGTGAATTTGTTAAACTAGGGATCTTACCCTGGCCTAGGCTTTAAATTCCAAACGAGATTTACACAAGGTATTTTCTTTGAAGGAGTTAGATTTTTATCACTGGTTTAATTTGCTTATAATTCAGAGAATCATTGGTTCTTGAGATAGAATTAAAAATCAATTGTAGGGACATTTTAAACTGCACTATGTGTAAAATTCAGACTGTGGAAACTCCATAGGTCAAAGAAACTTATACAGTGTGAGACACAAAGCTAAGCTATAGTGTCAAGAATGCATACTTGGATAAATAGACCATAAGGAAATAGAAGAAAGGAGTTATTATGAGTCAAGATATGATTACATTTAAGGGAAAGAGGGGATTTTGATTGGCCTGAGGTACATAGAGACTTCTGTGGTGACTGACAAAGTTCTATTTCTTGACCTGAGAGGAGGTTACAGGGGATTTGCCTTATATAATTAATCAAATTATACATTTTCTGTATCTCTGCTGTATTTTACAGTAAAAAAAGCTTTAAAACACAGAAAAAAAATAAATCAATTTTATTACCAATATTTTTTGTATTTCAAATTAAGAGATCCCAGAAGGATATTGTGTTAAGAAACAGTTTCTGGGACTTCCCTGGCGTTTCAGTGGTTAAGACTCTGATGGAGGCAGCACGGTTCGATCCCTGGTTGGGGAACTAAGATCCCCACATGCCACGTGGCATGGCCAAAAAAAAAAAGATAAGAAAAGAAACAGTTTCTTCTAGTGCCTTTCAGTGTCATAGAGAGAAAGCATTGGATACTTTATTTGGACAATAAATTTTACAAAATTCTTTGAGTTTAGAACAGTGTTTAACATTGGAGGAGCGGGGGAAGTAGTAGAAAAGAGGACCCTGGACACAGATACATGAAGCAATTAGAAAAATTTACATGTCTTTTCTTTTCTTCTCTTTCCTCTCTTCCCTTCCCTTCCCTGCCCTTCCCTTCCCTTCTCTTCTCTTATCTTCTTTTCTCTTTTTTCCTTCCAGTTTCACAGAGGTAAAATTGACATACATCATGGTAGAAGTTTAAGGTATAGAGCAAAATGATTTGATTTACATACATCATGATTTGATTTACATACGTCATAATCACAATAACTTTGGTGAACATCTGTATCTCATATAGGTACAAAATTAAGGAAAGAGAAAAGAATGTTTCTTGTGATGAAAAATCTTAGGGTTTACTCTCTTAACAACATTCATATATAACATACAGCAGAGTTAACTACAGTCATCATGTTGTACATTACATCCCTTGTACTTATCTTCTAACTGGAAGTTTCTATTTTTTGACCGCCATCATCCAACTCCCCCTCTCCCCACCCCCACCTCTGGTAACCACAAATCTGATCTCTTTTTCTATGAGTTTGTTTGTTTTTGAAGTACAATTGACCTACAACCCTGTGTTAGTTCCTGTTACACAACGTAGTGATTTGATATTTCTATACATTTCACCACGATAAGTCTAGTTATATGTCAACATACAAAGATATTACATAGTTATTGATTATATTCCCCACACTGTACATTTCATACCCGTGACATTTATTCTGCCACTAGAAGTTTGTGCCTCTTAATCTCCCTTACCTATTTCTTTCCTACCCCACCGCCTTGCCAGAAAACACCTGTTTGTTCTCTGTATCTTTAACTCTGTTTAAGTTTTATTATGTTTGTCCATTTGGTTTATTTTTTAGATTCCACATGTAAGTGACATCATGCAGGATTCCTTTCTCTGTCTGACTTATTTCATTATGTATAATACCTTCTAGGTCCATCCATATTGTCATAAATTGCAAGATTTCATTCTTTCATATGGCTGAGTGATATTCCATTGTGTTTGTGTGTGTGTGCACGCACGTGTGTGCATACATATACATATCACATCTTCTTTATCCATTCATCTATTGATGGGCACTTAGGTTAATTCCATATCTTGGCTATTGTTAATAATACTGCAATGAACATAGGAGTGCATATATCTTTTCTGATTAATGTTTTTGTTTCCTTTGGATAAATACCCAGGAGTGGAATTGCTGGATCACATGGTAGTTCTGTTTTTAATTTTTTGAGGAACCTCCATACTGTTTTCCATAGTGGCTGCACCAATTTACATTCCCACCAACAGTGCACAAAGGTTTCCTTTTCTCCACATCCTCACCAACATTTGTTATTTGTTGTCTTTTTGATAATAGCCATTCTGACAGGTGTGAGGTGATATCTCATTGTGGTTTTGATTTGCATTTCCCTGATGATTAGTGTTGTTGAGCATCTTTTCATGTGCCTGTTGGCCGTCTGTATGTCTTCTTTGGAGAAATGTCTATTTAGGTCTTCCACCCCTTTTTTAGTTGGGTTGTTTGTTTTCTTGATGTTGAGCGTGTTACAGATCTATTCTTAACAAATAGAAATTCAGATCAAACCAGTTGGCTTTAGAGAGAAATACCTTACAGAGCTTGGTAAACAGTAAGTGCTTATTAAAATAAATTTCTTACTACCTTCCTTTCCTTATTTGCATCATGAAAACACAGAGAATATAGTATATTCATTCTAGGTTAGAGCTTCAGCAGTGGGGTGGTGTGGGGATTTCATTAATTCCATCAATATTTATGTTGCCTCTTTAGTGTATTAGATACTGCTTATTAAAACATTACCATAAACATTTAAGACTGGTTTATTATCCCCATTTTATAAATGTGGAAAAACTAATGAAAGAAATGGTTTTTGTAGTTGAATTTAAAGCATAAATAGGACTTGAACTCTCATTTATGGGCAGCAAAAAAAGACATTTCCAGCAAAAGGAATAGCATGTAGCAATGTGTGATGGCAGGAAAGCTTAAGGAGCATTTGGTAAACAGTATATGTAGTCTAATCCTGTTGGAAAACAAGATCAGAAAAAATACATTGGAGCCATATTATGAATGTCCAGGTGAGAAGTTATTACTTAACTTTGTAAATTATGCAAAGTTATTGAAAGTTTTTGAGTAGAAAAACAACACGTTATTTGTGCAATAATACAAACATTTAGTTTTTTTAAAAAAGGACTAGCTGTTTGCCTAGAATACTTCCAATATCGGTATAACGTAGTAGAAACCAGAATTGTTCCCAGCAATCAACCATCTTGGCTGCTGTTGGACAGCTGTCAACATGACTACAAGTAGCCCTTGAGCCTACCTGGAGTAAGAAGTGGGCCCATGCAAAGATAACCTTTTGGAATATTACTTTGTTCATGGTGCATCTGACAATATAATTAGATAAACAAAGGCATATAATTTTAGCTAAAGTGAAGCTCAGCAAAAGGTAATCTTAAAACAAAGAAAAAGAAGTGCCTCTCTACACAGTATAGATATTTTTTGCACCATTATGTATAAGAGGAAATGGTATAACTTTTTAAGGTTTTGTGTATATATTGTCTAGTTGTTCTGCCAGAAAGGTTTTATTGGCCTTACACTTTCATCAAGGGTACATGATAGTGCCAATTTTAAAGAATCATTAAAAATGACTACTCTTATCTTGTTTTATAATATTTGGTTAAAAGTTTTATTCTAACATTGGTTCATTTCTTATATTTACCAATGATGTTGAACATTATATAGACTTATAGTCATTTATATAATATTTCTCATTTGTGATTTCCTTTCGTATGTCATTGAAAAAAAGCAGGAACTTTTTTCTCATTTATCTGTAAAACCTTTTCACATACTAAGGATATTAATGATTTTTTTCTATTGCCTGTTGCAAATATTTTGTCTGAGGGGTATGTGTAACTTATCTTTTAACATTTTAAAAGATTTTTCTGGGTGGTGTAACTTATCTTTAATCTTTATTGACTATTTTTATGTACATTTACATAGAAAATGTCTATGTATAGGGCCCATTTTACTCTTAACACCCTCCAAATCTGATTATCACTAGAATCATTTGAGGGAGATGAAATTCCATAACTTAACTAGTTTTACTTGTGTAATTATATGGCTTTTCCAAACCTCTGTAAGGTGGAGATATTGCTGTATATCTTAGAGACATATACATTACTTGATTTAACCAAGTTCATGTATAATGCCAACTACTAGAGATATGAAGAAGAATAAGAGACATTCCTGCCCCCGAGGAGCTCATATTGTAGTGGGACTCACCGGTATATATGCACATATACCATTAGGATGATGTAAGGAAACTCTGGGACTAGAGTGGCTTGGGTAACTATGTCTAGGGGAATTGGGAGAATCTTGAAGTAGATCTTAAAAGGATGAGTAGGAGGTAGGAAATTTCTGTTAATTGGAATGTGTCATGAAAGTAGTGAAAGTCAGTGATCTTGTTTTGGGACTGGCAAATATATCTCTGTGTTCAGAATGTGGGGAAGGTAAGGTTAGCAAGATATGATTTGGGATAATATTGTGAAGTCTCCATCAGAAAGTTTGGACTTTATCTTGTTGTCATGATTTATACCATTGCCAGTTTAATTTTTCTTAGATTTAAAGTAAGGGAGTGTCCTGACCAGATTGGTGTTTTTAGGAGGATTATTCTGGCAAGAGAATTGGAAGATGGTCTGGATGTGGAGTCAGACAGGAAATGGGGGAAAGATATAGGGAGTTTTTGTAGGTGTTCAGAAGAGAGAAAGGTAAGGGCATAAACTATAAAAATATCTTGGGAAAAGAAAGGAGAAATCCTATCGAAGAGAACATTAAGTCTTAGTAACTATATAAGAGTGAAAAAGAGGTAGAGGCTGAGACTTTCGTATTTTCAGCTTGGATAATTGATAGATTATGGTATTTTTAGTTATTTTAGAGAATTTGAACAGAGAGGAGATGTGGAGAAGAACATCAGTTTACATATGCTGAGTACCAGTTACTGATGATAGTCCCTGGGATTTGTTTAGTAGACAGTTACACATGCCCATCTGCATCTCCATTGTGAGCACTAAGCTGAAAATAGAAATTTGTGCATCATTACCACATAGGTGATGGTTGAAACCACAGACATGGATAATATTTCCTAGGGAGGCTGTGAAGAGTGAAAGAGAGCTATGGACAGAACCCTTGGGGATACCAGCATTGTGGGGACTGGTACTGAAGATGAAATCAGATCCCCTAGGTGAAAGCACTTCATGAGTCTAATGCACTTTTCAGATATAAGAAATTATCATTATTCTTATTATAATTATTAAGAATTTCAGCTTCTATAAGAGGGTGGAGATAAGTACTACCACATGATGCACTGAAGCAGAGTAGTTGCCGATTTAACCTCAGAGGCACTATGAAAATCTATAAGCAATTTTTTTATAAAAAAACATTTCAAATGCTAAGGTAAAAGTAGCCTTTGTCAAGTTTTGCTTATTCCAACTGTAGCCATGGATTTGCCATCTGGGAATTTGTAGTAACTGTAAGCAAGTATGTTCCCACTGAGTTATCATCCCCCATTGAATTCTGGAGAAACAAGGTCTAGGTCCAGATTTCCATTCAAGAATTTTACAAAACTGCCTTCTAAGAAAGCCCAAGAAATCTTCATGAACCAGATTGGTTTAAAATTGGTACATTCTTTGCTAGAATTGGCAATATTGGAGATATTTTTATTAAGTCTACAGAAAGAAAATCAAATAATTCATTATTATCACTGCCTATATGTTCATCTCCAAAATATTTTCAAAACTCATGTGTTTTATATTTTGTATTGCAAATTCAGTCTTCCTTTTTATCTTAATTTGAAACTAAGGAAATACTTGCTCAGTAAATGGTGTAGTATATTAGAATCAACTATAGAATTTGAATTAGAATATATAAGAATATATATTGGAATATATATTCCACCTTTGACATTTGTGATATGGAACTTTATTTCCATGACCTTCAGTTAACTTCATCTACAAAATGAGAGTAATAAAACAGCTAACTTACAGGTCTACTGTATAAATTAAAATACCCCATAACATCATGACCATTTTAAGATATAAAACACTTTATTAATCTAAGGGACTAAGTGTAAAATTATAATAATGAACTCTTTCATGACTCTGAAAAAAAAGGCTCAGTTTTAAAATTTACTTCTGGTTAATGGAGTAGTAGAATTTAAGATAAATTAGCTTTTGCTAAATGCTGAATCTTGAAAGACATTCATTTGGCTAAGTCTCAAAAGAGAGTGCTATGTGGAAAATCTGTGATTAGATATTGACTGTGGTATCAAAGCTCAAAACCAACATCATCTCTTTAGTAAAGGGCATGGGTAACTTGGCTGTGACATCACTCATCATATTGATTATCAATCTATCTCTGCATATTGATAGATTGCAGAGAATAACTCTCAGTTTCATTGTCCTCCTCCTACCATCCTTGTCATTCTGTGGCCTGCATGAGTCCTTGGGCTTACTAGAAGAAGATACTCAATGACTTCTACTCTGGTCACATCCACTGAAGGTTGCTGTAATTTTCCATAGCATTTATCAAATAAAATTACGTGCTATGGTTATTGGTGAGAGACATCTATTTATATTAAGCTGAAAATATATCAAGGGGCATTTCTTCACTTTAATTCTTTATTTAAATGTTTATTAATTATTTTTCTCTTTATATTAAAAACATTTTATCCCATATTTTATTTAATTATCTGTTTCACATAGGGGTTTACTAAGTATCTAAGGGAGGATAATAGGGTTAAAAAGGATAGAAGGAAACCATGCACCTTAGGAAATCAGAATAACTTTTGTAATGAACCTCGATGGCCTAGAATATTGTATACTGCAAAGTAATCTTGAGGTTTGTGATTTGATCTCAAGGGTTTAAAATAAAATAACATTTAAAAGCTTTAATAACTTGTTTGGATAAGAAGCTGGACAAATAGTAAAGGGGAGAAAATTCCCATGAAATAGATTTTGATTTCTGTTACACAAGATTATTTTTATTTATTTATTTATTCTCAGCCCTACAATTTATTAACTTTGTGAGCTTGGTGGAGTAACCCAATCTCTCTGAGCCTTTTTTTTTTTAAATTAGTTATCTATTTTATACATATTAATGTATATATGTCAATCCCAATCTCCCAATTCATCCCCTCCTGCACCCCATGCCCCCCTTCAGCCCTTGGTGTGCATAAATTTGTTCTTTACATCTGTCTCTATATCTGCCTTGCAAACTGGTTCATCTCTACTATTTTTCTAGATTCCACATATATGTGTTAATATACGATATTTGTTTTTCTCTTTCTTACCTACTTCACTCTGTATGCAGTCTCTATGTCCATCTATGTCTCATAAATGACCCATTTCGTTTCTTTTTATAGCTGAGTAATACTCCATTTATATATGTACCACAACTGCTTTATCCATTCGTCTGTCAATGGGCATTTAGGTTGCTTCCATGACCTGGCTCTGGTAAATAGTGCTGCAGTGAACATTGGGGTGCATGTGTCTTTTTGAATCATGGTTTTCTCTGGGTATATGCCCAGGAGTAGGATTGCTGGGTCATATGGTAATTCTATTTTTAGTTTTTTAAGGAACCTGCATACTGTTCTCCATAGTGGCTGTATCAATTTACATCCCCACCAACAGTGCAAGAGGTTTCCCTTTTCTCTACACCCTCTCCAGCATTTGTTGTTTGTAGATTTTCTGATGATGCCCATTCTAACTGGTGTGAGGTGATACCTCATTGTAGTTTTGATTTGCATTTCTCTAATAATTAGTGAAGTTGAGCAGCTTTTCATGTGCCTCTTGGCCATCCATATGTTTTCTTTGGAGAAATGTCTATTTAGGTCTTCTGCCCATTTTTTGATTGGGTTGTTTGTTTTTTTAATATTGAGCTGCATGATCTGTTTATATATTTTGGAGATTAATCCTTTGTGCATTGATTCGTTTGCAAATATTTTCTCCCATTCTGAGGGTTGTCTTTTCGTCTTGTTTATAGTTTCCTTTGCTGTGCAAAAGCTTTTAAGTTTCATTAGGTCTCATTTGTTTTTTTCTGTTTTTATTTCCATTACTCTAGGAGGTGGGTCAAAAAAGATCTTGTGGTGATTTATGTCAAAGAGCGTTCTTCCTATGTTTTCCTCGAAGAGTTTTATAGTGTCCAGTCTTATATTTAGGTCTCTAATCCATTTTGAGTTTATTTTTGTGTATGGTGTTAGGGAGTGTTCTAATTTCATTCTTTTACATGTAGCTGTCCAGTTTTCCCAGCACCACTTGCTGAAGAGACTGTCTTTTCTCTATTGTATATCCTTGCCTCCTTTGCCATAGATTAGTTGACCATAGGTGTGTGGGTTTACCTCTGGGCTTTCTATGCTGTTCCATTGATCTGTATTTCTGTTTTTGTGCCAGTACCATATTGTCTTGATTACTATAGCTTTGTAGTATAGTCTGAAGTCAGGGAGCCTGATTCCCCCGGCTCCGTTTCTTCCTTTTTTTTTTTTTTCCTCAAGATTGCTTTGGCTATTCAGGGTATTTTGTGTCTCCATACATATTTTAAGATTTTTTGTTCTAGTTCTGTAAAAAATGCCTTTGGTAATTTGATAGGGATTGCATTGAATCTGTAGATTGCTTTAGGTAGTATAGTCATTTTCACAGTGTTTGCTTCTTCCGATCCAAGAACATGGTATATCTCTCCATCTGTTTGTATCGTCTTTGATTTCTTTCATCAGTGTCTTATGGTTTTCTGACTACAGGTCTTTTACCTCCTGAGGTAGGTTTATTCCTGGATATTTTATTCTTTTTGTTGCAGTGATGAATGGGAGTGTTTCCTTAATTTCTCTTTCTGATGTTTTGTTGTTAGTGTATAGGAATACAAGAGATTTCTTTGCATTAATTTTGTATCTTGCAACATTACCAGATTCACTGATTAGCTCTAGTAGTTTTCTGGTGGCATCTTTAGGATTACCTATGTATAGTATCATGTCTTCTGCAAAAGTGACAGTTTTACTTCTTACTGTCCAACGTGTATTCCTTTTATTTCTTTTTCTTCTCTGATTGCTGTGACCAGGACTTCCAAAACTATGTTGAATAATAGTGGTGAGAGTGGACATCCTTGTCTTGTTCCTGATCTTAGAGGAAATGCTTTCAGTTTTTCACCATTGAGAATGATGTTTGCTGCTGTGGGTTTGTCATATATGACCTTTATTATGTTGAGGTAGGTTCCCTCTATGCCCACTTTCTGGAGAGTTTTTATCATAAATCCGTGTTGAATTTTGTCAAAAGCTTTTTCTGCATCTATTGAGATGATCATATGGTTTTTATTCTTCTGTTTGCTAATATGGGGTATCACATTGATTGATTTGTGAATATTGAAGAATCCTTGCATCCCTGGGATAAATCCCACTTGATCATGGTGTATGACCCTTTTAATGTGTTGTTGGATTCTGTTTGGTAGTATTTTGTTGTGGATTTTTGCATCTATATTCATCAGTGATATTGGTCTATAATTTTCTTTTTTTGTAGTGTCTTTGTCTGGTTTTGGTATCAGGGTGATGGTGGCCTCGTAGAATGAGTTTGGGAATGATCCGTCCTCTGCAATTTTTTGGAAGAGTTTGAGAAGGATGGGTGTTAGTTCTTTTCTAAATGTTTGATAGAATTCACCTGTGAAGCCATCTGGTCCTGGACTTTTGCTTGTTGGAAGATTTTAAATCACAATTTCAATTTCATTACTTGTGATTGGTCTGTTTATATTTCCTATTTCTTCCTGATTTAGTCTTGGAAGGCTATACCTTTCTAGGAATTTGTCCATGTCTCCTAAGTTGTCCATTTTATTGGCATAGCGTTGCTTGTAGTACTCTTATGATGCTTTGTATTTCTTCAGTGTCTGTTGTAACTTCTCCTTTTTCATTTCTAATTTTATTTATTTGAGTCCTCTTCCTCTTTTTCTTGATGAGTCTGGCTAAAGGTTTTTCAATTTTGTTTATCTTCTCGAAGAACCAGCCCTTAGTTTTATTGATCTTTGCTATTGTTTTCTTTGTTTCTATTCCATTTACTTCTGCTCTGATCTGTATGATTTCTTTCCTTCTACTAACTTTAGGTTTGTTTGTTCTTCTTTCTCTAGTTCCTTTAGGTGTAAAGTTAGGTTGTTTATTTGAGATTTTTCTTGTTTCTTGAGGTAGCATTATATTGCTATAAACATCCCTCTTAGAACTACTTTTGTTGCATCCTATAAGTTTTGGGTTGTCGTGTTTTTGTTGTTATTTGTCTCTAGGTAGTTTTTGATTTCCTCTTTGATTTCTTCAGTGATCTCTTGGTTATTTAGTAACATATTGTTTAGCCTCCATATGTTTGTGTTTTTTAATTTTTTCCCCCTGTAATTTATTTGTAATCTCATAGCATTGTGGTTGGGAAAGTTGCTTGATATTATTTCAATTTTCTTAAATTTACCAAGGCTTGATTTGTGACTCAGGATGTGATCTATCCTGGAGAATGTTCTGTGTGCACTTGAGAAGAAAGTGTAGTCTGCTGTTTTCAGATGGAATTTCCTATAAATATCTATTAAATTTATCTGGTCTTAGTGTCATTTAAAACTTGTGTTTCCTTATTAATTTTCTGTCTGGATGATCTGTCCACTGATATAAGTGATGTGTTAAAGACCCCACTATTATTGTGTTACTGTTGGTTTCCTCTTTTATAGCTGTTAGCATTTGCCTTATGTACTGAGGTGCTCCTATGTTGGGTGCATATATATTTATAATTGTTATATCTTCTTCTTGGATTGATCCCTTGATCATTATGTAGTGTTCTTCCTTGTCTCTTGTAACATTCTTTATTTTAAAATCTATTTTATCTGATATGAGGATTGCTACTTCAGCTTTATTTTGATTTCCATTTGCATGGAATATCTTTTTCCATCCCCTCACTTTCAGTCTGAATGTGTCCCTAGGTCTGAAGTGGGTCTCTTGTAGACGGCATATATATGGGTCTTGTTTTTGTATCCATTCAGCAAGCCTGTGTCTTTTGGTTGGAGCATTTAATCCATTCACATTTAAGGTAATTATCGATATGTATGTTCCTATGACCATTTTCTTAATTGTTTTGGTTTGTTTTTGCAGGTCCTTTTCTTCTCTTGCATTTCCCACTTAGAGAAGTTCCTTTAGCATTTGTTGTATAACTGGTTTGGTCATGCTGAATTCTCTTAGCTTTTGTTTGTCTGTAAAGCTTTTTATTTCTCCATCAAATCTGAATGAGATCCTTGCTGGGTAGAGTAATCTTAGATGTAGGTTCTTCCTTTTCATCATTTAAAATATATCATGCCACTCCCTTCTGGCTTGTAGAGTTTCTGCTGAGAAATCAGCTGTTAACCTTATGGGAGTTCCCTTATATGTTATTTTTCATTTTTCCCTTGTTCCTTTTAATAATTTTTCTTTTCTTTAATTCTTGTCAATTTGATTACTATGTGTCTTGGTGTGTTTCTCCTTGGGTTTTTCCTGCCTGGGACACTCTGCACTGCCTGGACTTGCGTGGCTATTTCCTTTCCCTTGTTAGGGAAGTTTTTGACTGTAATCTCTCAAATATTTTCTCGGGTCCTTTCTCTCTCTCTTCTCTTTCTTGGACCCCTATAATATGAATGTTGGTGTGTTTAATGTTGTCACAGAGGTCTCTTAGGCTGTCTTCATTTCTTTTCATTCTTTGTTCTTTATTCTGTTCCATGGCAGTGATTTCTACCATTCTGTCTTCCAGGTCACTTATCCGTTCTTCCTCCTCAGTTATTCTGCTATTGATTCCTTCTGGTGTATTTTTCATTTCAGTTATTGTATTATTCATCTCTATTTGTTTGTTCTTTAATTCTTCTAGGTCTTTGTTAAACATTTCTTGCATCTTCTTGATCTTTGCCTCCATTCTTTTTCCGAGGTCCTAGATCATCTTCACTATCATTATTCTGAATTCTCTTTCTGGAAGGTTGCCTATCTCCATTTCATTTAGTTGTTTTTCTGGGGTTTTATCTTGTTCCTTCATCTGGTACCTAGTCCTCTGCCTTTTCATTTTGTCTATCTTTCTGTGAATGTCATTTTCATCCCACAGGCTGCAGGATTGTGGTTCTGTTTGCTTCTGCTGGCTGCCCTCTGGTGGATGAGGCTATCTAAGAGGCTTGTGCAAGCTTCCTGATGGGAGAGACTGGTGGTGGGTAGAGCTGGATGTTGCTCTGGTGGGCAGAGCTCAGTAAAACTTTAATACACTTGTCTGCTGATGGGTGGAGCTGAGTTCCCTCCTTGTTGTTTGTTTGGCCTGAGGTGACCCAGCAGTGGAGGGTGCAGGCTCTTTGGTGGGGCTAGTGGTGGACTCTGGGAGGGCTGATGCCAAGGAGTACTTCCCAGAACTTCTGCTACCAGTGTCCTTGTCTCCGCAATGAGCCACAGCCCCCCCCTGCCTCTGCAGGAGACCCTCCAACACTAGCAGGTGGGTCTGGTTCAGTTTCCTATGGGGTCACTGCTCCTTCTCCCTGGTCCTGGTGTGCACACTACTTTGTGTGTGCCCTCCAAGAGTGTAGTCTCTGTTTCCCCCTGTCCTGTCGAAGTCCTGCAATCAAATCCCACTAGCCTTCAAAGTCCGATTCTCTGGGAATTCCTCCTCCCATTGCCTGACACCCAGGTTGGGAATCCTGATGTGGGGCTCAGACCCTTCACTCCGGTGGGTGGACTTCTGTGGTATAATTGTTCTCCAGTTTGTGAGTCGCCCACCCAGTGGTTATGCGATTTGATTTTATTGTGATTGTGCCCTTCCTACTGCCTCATTGCGGCTTCTCCTTTTTCTTTTTTGGTGAGTTCCAGTGTCTTCCTGTAGATGACTGTTCAGCAGTTAGTTGTTATTCCAGTGCTCTCGCAAGAGGGAATGCACACACGTCCTTCTACTCCACCATGTTGAACCAATCTCTGCACAAGATTATTTTAAATGTGTGAAAAGTGAATTGAAGAGCTAAATTCATTTAGTTTTATCCTCTGTGATCCAGTTATGCATGATCATAATGTTGTTTCTTATTATAAAAATAACCATCAAATTTAATACAGTGAATATATACAGTGTTATATCTGTAATTGATTTCTTTAAATTTTAACCACTGAACTTTATGATATCAAAAACATAGTTGACTAATGAAGATTTTCAAATTGTTAACGTATACAGAAGAATATATTTCTTTTATAGATGAATGTGATTTTTTGGTTACTTGTCTATTATCATACTAGAGTGAAAGCACCTTGAAGACAGGGACTCTTTTATTACATTGTGTTCCCAGTGCCTGTCACAGAATTTAGCACATAATTAAGTATAGAATATTTGTAGGTTAAATTAATGGCAATATCACCTAATTTTTTTGCTAAGAGTAAGGGTGGTTTTAATGTTTGAGTTAGGTTTTTTATATCAATACAATTCTAGATTTTAAAATTCATTTTAATGTTCTTGATAATTAAAATTATTTGAGAAAGAGAACTTTGAAATATGTTGCTTGTTAGAGAAGAATGTTTCATTAATGTATTCAATATCACTTCTGATAAAATGTACAAATCATTAATTTAGTCTGTTAGTTTTATAAAATAGGTAAGAACTTTTTTTTTATTACCAGCCATTGTAGGAAGCCAAAGGTTGGAGGAAATGTTCTTAATGATCTCAGGAAGATTCTTTAAGCATAGAAGTAATTCTCAGGGAGTTAGGTCGTCTACCACTAGATGCTGCATTAACTCTTTCAAGCCTCTAGTGTCCTATTGAGTGCACTGAAACTGCAGTTTACCAAATGGTATCCCAGTGGTCTCACTCCATTATTGAAGCTTCCAGAAGGGCCCTTGTCTTTCCAGAGAGCAGTTTCAACATTGGAGAAATCTGGCCTAGTGTATATTTTCCCAAGGTGATGCTTTAATGAAATAGTTAGTGCATAGCTTTACCTTGTAGCATACACAGTCAGTTCTTTGTGTAAATGTACTTCTGAACGATGAAGATGCTCCTTACTTCTCTTTCGCTCACCACCATTTCCAAGGGAATTAGAATAGATTATGGTGTAGCTTTATTTAAAATTTAAAATTTACATAATATAATGGCTTATATGATTCAGTAATATTGGTACTTTGGATATTCTCTTAAGGCAGAAGGGGATGCTGAGGGTGGCAGAAAGAAGGAAAGTTAGGGGGGAAATCTCATGTATCTTTGAAGGTTACCAATATTTGTTCCATTGTTACATCCCTTGGGCCCCACTAATTGCTAGATACAAGTGAGATTCACAACATTTTTAGTCCTTTTTCTTTTAATTTAGTCTTGTGGGCTAGTTAAGAGGCAACGTTGTTGAAATAATTGGGACAGTGACTCAGATTTAACATTTGTTACAGAATTAGATTTCTTTAGGTCAACCATAGCAGAGCAAACTTTGCTTTCAGAAAACCTTCCTCAGATCTCTTGTAATTTCATCAAAGAGTAGTGAAATATGATACTATATGGCGTTTAGTGTTTAAAGAGACATCTCACATTCATTTTGATATTTTTGATAGGTTTTAAATGTTTTCTCTGTTCTGTGTAACAGCAGTTTTGTTCATTTAATTCTCTTTTCAGATATCAGATGGTCTAGCAGTCCGTCTTATTGGCCAGAGTTTAAGCCCATTTCTCGTGCCTCATTTCAGTACTTCTTTATTCACTCACTCATTCACAAAACATTTAATGAGTTTCCACCATTGAACTAATGCAAGTGATTTTACAGTTTAGTAGGGAAAAACGTCTGAAGGAGGTGACATTTTAGTTGGGCCCTGGAAGATAGGTAGTGGTATTCTTAGAAGAAAAGACAGGATAGAGTGAGAAAAATTCTGGAAAGAGGGAGTGCCATGTAGATAGAGTAGAACAGAAGAGAAAGGGAACTTGTTATACCTGAGAATGAAAGTCATGGAAAGTGATTTTCTAGTACAGGATAATCAGCAGTGTCAAATTCTCCAGAAAGGTCAAGTGGGATATAATTAAGAAATGATTCTGAATTTTCCATTTAGGAGTTTTCTAATGTTGAAGAGCATTTTTAGTAGAAGGATAGGGACAGGAGATAGTTTTCTGTAAAGCAAGAAATCAAATTGTATGATGAAGTTGATGCAGGAGGTATTGAATACTTTTTCAAGAAGGTTCACAGGGAAGGAGATAGATAGGATGGTTGCTGGGGGAAGGAGCATGGTTTTGGAGATTAAATAGGTTTGATATTTGAGGCCAAGAAAAAAAATCAGCAAAGCAAAAATATGAAGATACAAGTTTTGAAAGGCTATTTTTGTTTAATAACTTAGTGGAATATTCGAGCTGATTAGATATTTTTCTACCCCTCCCCTCTCAACTCTGTGCTTGGCTTATTTAGCAAAATTAGTCTTATAAAAGTAGTGTAGGAAAAAAGTACATTTTAATTATATGTAGTGTCCATTTCCAGTGTTTTACCTTTGTAGGCTAAAACCTATATTTCCAATTTAAAATTATTTTTCACACCAAGCTTTAAGTTAGTTAGTGAATGATTGGAAAGATCCAGCTTCATACTTATCTACCTTGAAGTTTGCTCTCTTGAAGGTAAATAAGCAGGGTTAATTTGAAAATAGCCTACAGTCTTTTTAACATGTGCTCATGTATTTTACTAACAATTACACTTTATATGGTCAGAAACTATGTGTTCTACATTATCTCTGGACCATTTTACCCAACATTTTTTTCACACAGCCAGATATCTAGTCAGTGTGAATTACCTTAAATGTTTTACTTATATGATATTTTAAAACCTTAGACTCCTGCTTCTCAAAGTCTCAATATTGGAGAAGGCTCTGTGATTGAGATGTAGCCTTTTTTTCCTTAAAACTTAGTATCTAATGCTTATTTAGTTTTATTTTTGTTTGTTTGCTTTTAAGGGAGATCACAGCAGAATCTAATCTTTCTACCCTCCTGGTAGTTCTGGGGAGATATGATGATGAGTATTTGCAGTAGAAGGGTATTCACTCTAGAACATACATGATTTAAAAGATCTTAGGAAAAATGATTAGGTTTCTGCAGAATCAGAATGCAGTCATGATTAAAGAGAAGAATATAAAGATTATTTTAATCCTAGGAAATTTCCCTTAGAGATTAGGAGAGAAGCCAGAACATATCATCTCTCTAGGTTCATTTAATAACTCCTGAATAACATAAAGTCGTTTAATAATTACTGACTTAACAGACATGTTTAACCATATTGCTTATAGCATCGTTGTTTATAACTGCAAAAACTGGAAATAGACTAAATATCTGTACATTGTACCTTATTTATATAATGGAATACTATGGAGTAGTGAAAATTAATGAACTCCCCATATAGACTGCAACATGGATGAATGTTAATAACAATGTTGAGTTTAAAAAGAGAAGAAAATATGTAGTATGATTCTATTTACATAAAATTCAGAAACAGACAAAATTAAGCACTATTATTTAGGGATATACATGTATGTAATAAGTATAAAGAAAAGCAAAGGAAAGATTAATACAAAATACTCTGGAGCGGTGTGATTTGACTGGGTATGGGTATACCTGATGCTTCAGAGCCACTGGTAATGGCACATTTCTTAAGTTGGTTGGCTGGTACTTGGAGATCCATTTTATAATTTTGAAAAAGGTATGCATGTGTTTTATGCCCTTTTTATATGCTTCATATATTACAAAAATTACAATATTGACATATGGCAAGAACTCAATAAATGATAGGCTGTATTATTATTACTCTGATTACTATATATTATTATTATTACTGAATAAATACTTGTTAAATGAGTCACACTTCTTCTGTCAGAGATTTGTTAGATTTTTTTCAGATTTCTTGCTACTGATAAGGTATGGCATTACAGCAGGAAATCTTGGGAGGAAAAATATGTAGCATTTAAGCATCTAGGTCTTTAATGAGCATCTAACTATTTAGAAACATCAGGGTGATTGGCTAAATTCTCTGTCTTCATCTCCGTGTTTGGCACAATTTTGGTAGAACCTATACTTGTAGAATTCGATACAAGTTTGGATAATAATTTGTTACTTGCAAAATATATTACAGATCTTATTTTCCTTATGAATTCAAAAAAGAACTCTGTAAAATGCATATGAAAGCTAATGATTTAAACAACTTGGTGTGTCAATATTTCACTTTTTATGTTTCTTCTTCACAGGAAAACCAACTCAAGCTAACTCTCAATTTTATTGTTTTCTATGCTCACTCCTAACTGATCAGTTAACAAGTTAATATATTGGATATTTACAATGTATCTGTTCATATATTCAAAAATATTAAAGATAGTAGTTATTTATTGGAAGTTTAATAAATGGCAGGTGCTCTGCCAAGTGCTTACATGTACTACCAGGTTCATTTTATGTTGTCTGACTTCCCAGATTTCATAAGAAGATGTCAGTTATTCTTCATTTTCAGCTGACCATTAAAGTGAATACCTCTGTTCCAACTTGACACATAAACTCCAAGTACTTATCTTAAACTGTAACCTTAGGTTAATCAATGCTCAATAACTATTTAAAGCTTGGCTGAGAGAAATGGTAATTTTGGAAGACCACCTTAAAACTCTGCAGAACTCCTCCTAGGATATCTAAAATCAGTCTGCCTCTCAATCCAGCACTGGTGCTTCCCACTGCCCCCAAAACTACTTTATTAAACTACAGTTTGTAGTGATTTCCTAAGTATATATAATAAAAGAAGGAAAGCTATGAAACCATTGCCCTGTCTCCTGAATGTGCTGTCACCATATTTATCTTTATGAGAACCCATGGGAGAAACACTTATATGGCCTCATTTGATTCCTGACTACTTTGTCCTGATCTTCTTGGTCTTTTTTGTCTGTTTTTTTAATAGTAAGGTCACTGAGAATCAGGTCACTGATTGTGCCTTTCTTTGGTCATAAACTATTAAGGTGCTTTGAATCATATTCATGGCCCTCTAGTATACGTTCAGTAGCTAACCACCTCTGTTTTGCAAAATAGTATCAATGTCATTTCATTATATCTTTCCTACTTCTATTGTCTCTTTTTTACAACCTTATTCAAATTAATTTTTTTAAAATTTAAAATTTATAATATTTATATGTCACCTCAAATCCTCTCTAGAATAAGGCAAATCATGTAAATAAGTTGAGTAACCATAATGTTATAATAACTCCACAATTTTATATATATTGTTTTAGGTGAGAAGGTTTAAATAACTTGTTCAAAGTCATACAGCTTATAAATGATGGAACCAATATTCAAATCCAGTCTGATCGTTCTGGCTTCAAAGCCTGTGAACTTTTCACGTACTACATTGCTTCTCATTGAGTACTCATTATTTATCAGACACTGCTCGGTGTAGTAGAGATTCAGGAATGAATGAGACAGCCCTTTGGAGCTCTCTGCCTTGTGAGGACAGTAGTAGAACTAAGCTGACACAGCTAAGGCACGGAAGAGGCCTTAGCAACTTTGGTGTGGTGAAAAGACCTCAGCGTAAGTCGTGGATACCATTTACCCTGAGTCGGAGGCAGGAGATTGGTTCAGCATCCTGAGCATGTACCTTAAGCAGTAGGCCTTCCAAGAGGCACATATTGAAGAGTTATACTTGCCTGACTCATGTGGCGTGGACAGTGTTTGGGCCTAACTCTTAGCAATGGCTTCCTCCTGCTCCTTCCTGCAATATGGCTACTTTCCTCTTCAAAGCCTTCCCTACTTCAGAGAATTGTTCAGACAATTCTCAGACCTGATTGGTCTCTCTGTTGGAACAGGAATGTGGAGCTCTTTTCCTTGTGTACTGTTTATTAGAAACGATTCTTTACTAAATACTCCACTAAGTCTGGGAGACCTGGAAGTTGTTGTGTATGAATATGTGTGTGTGTGTGTACACATGTGACGTTTGTGTGTGTGTTCACTAAATTACATGCTATAATTTGGGGCTGACCACATCATTGTAGAAGAATAGCAGAGGGACTGTTCAATTCACACAATATGAGTATGTGGTGAAGAATATTGGAAAGAAGAGGGGGTGGGGAAAACTGGAGAGAAGGGGCAATTTGGAGAAAATTATATGAGTGAAATGCAAGACAAGATTTCTGGTCTTGTAAAACTGTCTCTATAGGAACACAGACCAATTAATATGAAACAGTTAAAGAATAATTAGGAGCCAAGGTTTTGTTGATGACCTTGACTATACCAGGAGTTCAGAGAAGAGCGATAAAGGGTGGACAAGAGTAGCCAAGAAGGCTTTACCCAGGTGACCAGGCTTGAGAGCCTTTGAAAGATGGGAAAATTTAATCAGGCAAAGAAAGGACGGTATTGCTTACACAAATTTATAGAACCCCAGTGACTATTATTTAATGGAGACTCTGTTCTATAAGCCTCACAGAAAATTGGTTTCATAAAATTCTAGATACTTCCAAGATTATTCTTAAGTTTCTATGTATATGATTTATAATATCCAATCAAGTCATAAGCGCCCAGAAACCTAGGCTGTTTCTTCTGTTTCTTCTCTATTGCATAAATGTGCCTAGGACAGTGCTCTAAGCTAATAATTTCCAATAAATGCTTATCATTTGGCCATACCAACACCTTGTGAAGTCGTAATTATAATAGCATCTACTTGCACACAGTTATTGTATCCCAGACAGATCCACCTATAACATTTGTAGCGCTTGAAGCAAAAGTACATATGGAAGCCATGCACTAAATATTTAAAAGTTCTAAATCAGGCCAACGAAGTGTTACTGAATGCATTTAGCTTTCCTAATTCAACAAATGTTCTTTCAAATAGGACATGTAAGGCCAGGTTCAAAGTGAGACTTAGTGAATGAATTCTCAGACTCTTCAGAATTCCTAGCCATAAGGAGGTAATATAAGAACAATACTCTTGAGCCCCTGGGCTAAGATCCACTTTATTCTTTTCCCTCTCCCCCTAGGCTTTATCCAACACTGGCTCAGGACTCACACTTAAGGTTATAGGCACTCCAGTGTGTTCTTATAAGCCACCCCATTTGAGATTCACTCCTTACACCTAGGGGTACACATATCAGTGGGCTAGTGCACCCTCAGAAGAAAGATTAGGGACTCAGCTAGGATCTAGAAGCAGGACAACTTGGGCAGGGATTCAGGATCCAGTTCTTGGCAGGGTGATGCTTGGGGTCCAGGTAGGCACATTCCCCTTAATCCCACAAACTCCTCATGGGGAAGAGTTTCTGCCAAGGAAGAGTCAGAGTGAGGCCTTCTAAAGCATGTGGCCAGAACATTTTATTGATCGGAAGACTGGGTATCAAAGTTGTTTACCTGTTCAAGGTCTGACAGGTAGTACCTAATCGTGGAACTAGGATTCAGACCCTAGTCTATATGACTCCTGAGTCTCTTTTCTTCATTTGTGTGTTTTTCAGTCACTGGAAACTGACTTTATTCTCTGGTTTCTCATTTTCTCTCTTATTCCTCCATTTTAGGTGATCAAATACGATGAGGGATGAGCTAGGGTTGAGAGGTACAGGAAAGGAAGGAGTGAGAGCAAGAAAGGGCATGTAGGATTTTTGAACTTGAAATTAGTGGGAACCAAAAGTGGAAGGGGAAGAGTCAAGAAAGGAACATTACAGAAAGAGGAGAGGTTAGGATTAACCCCATGATTTTAAAGAACTGACAACACCCTTTAACTATTTAGATTTCTTTTAAAGGAGAAAAATTCTCACAAGTCACCTGTGTTATTATTTTTATTATAGCGTATTATTTAAGCACACCTCAGCATAAAACCAGGTATAACTTTTATTCAGCTATAAAACAAACAAAAATTTAGAAAACAAATATAAACTAAAAGTACTCCATTCCTTCATTCCTTTATTCATCCATTCAGCTAATGTTTAGCAGACATTTACTATAAAGCCAGACACTGGGGGTACAGTAGCAAATAAGACAGTTAAAGCTCCTTCTCCCATAAAGTTGCATGCTAGTGAGATGAAATTAGTATTAATGTCATTTATTTAATACAAAGGAATGACATTTGGCTAAAACTAAATTTCCATTCATAACATGAATACAATTCTGACAGCTTTTGAGTTTGGCATAGCTATACCATACCACACATCTTAAGATGACTCAATTATCTGACCATTTGTCACTATTCATATTACTGCTAAATATCTCATAATACCAATTAGTTTCCATGAGGCATAAACAACATTTATATTTAAATTCATTTCTTATTAGCCATGACAATTAAATGATAATTGGCACAATTATAATCACAAGCATAAATATAGACCCTGAAGTCATGTGTTAGTTAAAGGTGTCATTAAGATGATGTTGAGCAACTTGTGGTATTTAATATATTATCATATACATAAAATGCAAAATTAAGAAATATATTGTAGAGAATTCCAAGATCCATGGGAAAACATCAATAAAGCTTGCTCTGAAAAATGTTGTAATGAATGATGCTTTCTATTTTCTTTCTCTCTGACTTTTAATAGACTCTGATCTCTTTGAAGGCAGGGAACCACTTCTCTAGATCTGTATCCACAATACCTTTTATGTATGGTAGCACCAACTAGATAAATAGACATGGTTTTTGAGTGAATGAACAGAGGAAAGGCTGAATAAACTCTGGGTCCAAAATACATTTTAGTTTTCTGCAATTGAAATCTGCTCATCTGACCCTTGTAGTCATAACTTTTCTATGCATATCAAACATATAGCTGTAAATATACCAATGCTATATTATTTTTCATTAAGATTATCTAATCTTAATGAAAGAACTTAGAGTTTGAGAAAGAACTGTCTTCATTCTAATAGAACCCTTTTAATTCATCGATATTTTCCACCCAATTTTTTTTTCCACCCATTTTTTATCCTCATGTACAGAGTTGAAATTGTGGTGTATGTACACATGCATCTCTTCCTTTACCATTACTTTATATACATGTTTAATGTTGATTAATAGTATATACCCCATATATATCATTTTAATATTTATCCTTATTAAAAATTAAGGCATATTCATTATAGATAATTTAAAAAATACAGATAAATAAAATAATAAAATATCACTAATATTCCTACTATGAAAACTGCTGTTATTTTCTTTTCTGGTGTACCCTTTCAGTCTTTTTCTAATATATATATGTAGGTATATGTAGTGTATGTTCTTTTTTCAAAAATGAAAACCAATGATATATTCTTTTAGACATAGTATATTTAAAACTGCTAGGGATGTGCTGGTGTGTTAAAAGCACAGGTAGGAGGCTAAAAGGAAACCTAAGATGTGTACTGAGAACACACAGCTAAAATAACCACATTATACAGAGCTTTGAAGCACCTGTATTTTCTGGGAACCTGGGTGAGGAATGGTAAGAAAAAGTCTGGGGATCAGAAGTGACTAAGCCAAAGCCCTAAGAACTGGAGTTAGAAGAGAAGCAGGATCTTGTTGCTAGGCAACCAGCATTCCAGGAAGAGACCTCCAGACAGCACACCCGCTATTCTGCCCCCCAACGTGTGCTGAGTGTTTGTTTTGTGAGGATGGCTAGACTCCCCATGCACATTGGCCTCCAAAGTCCGGCGTGTGTCCTGCCCGTAGAACATGCCCCTGACCGTCTCATCGCAGTCTGCAGCCCAGATGGAGAAGACAGACAGCTCTGGGACAGACCTTCAGTAAAGCCCCTATGGGCTCACAGTGAACCTGTGCTGATCAGGATCTGTCAAGACCTGGCTGTCATTGGCTTTTTCTATCAGTGGCTTCAGTGCCCTGGGGGTAGGGAGGCATCTAGACTCAGAGCATGAAAAGCCATAACTACAAGTTTTTTCAGGCATATTCAGGACTACAGGAGAAATGTTGGGGTAAGAGGAGGGGGAGGTGAACAAAGTCTATTCCATCTCCTCTGGGGAGAAAACACTTATCAGATTGCTATAGAATTGGCAGTGTGACTTTTTTTACTGAAACTGTTAAAAATGGCAAGCTCTGGTTCTTTTACGAATATGACTAATCAGTGTCCCTAAAATGCAGTGTTCTGGAGGACCTGACCACTCTACCATACAATTAATCATTTGCCTGACACCCAGGAGGTAACTTGTACCTTTTGTACTTTTTCTGAAGCACAAGAGAAAGAAACTACCAGTTATTGAACCCTCATGTATCTGCAATCTCTTAACCACAAGTCCAATATCCAAAAATGTACTGAAAATAAAGTTTTATTTCTTCTTCTTATTTAAAAGAAAAATACAAACTTAGAGAAAAATTGCAAGAATAGTTCAATCAATCCTGTATACCTCTGATTAGATCCATTAATTGTTAGCAGTTTGCCATAATTACCTAGAAAATAAAAAGGGTCTCATAAGTTTTCAGCAAACTAGTTTGGCAATAAAACTTGATCTGAAATAACAGGTAGCTATATATAGTCTTTATTCACTCTACTATTGTGAGAATATGCATATATTTCATTGCAGAACTATTAATTATTTGATTACGGGGTGCCATCTTAGACTCTACAGGGATGTTAGGTTATATATGGTACATGCATCTTTGACCTTTCTAAAATCCATATAAGTTCTGAGTTCCAAAATACATCTGGCTGTAAGAATTATAGATGGGGGATTATGAGCTTGTGCTATTTTCTAGATACTGTGCTGGACAACTGACTTTTTTTCTGTCTTTAATCTGCATAGCAATTCCATAGAGAAGTCATTATCTCCACTTTATAAGTTCAGAGACATTAAAGAACTCCCCCAATATTACATAGTAAGTGGTAGATGCAGAATTTAAACCTAGGTACATCAGGCTCTCTTTTAATTCTCACTATCCTTGTTGTGCCCATGAGAAAACCGAGATTATGAGATATCCCAAGGTTGCAATTGTAGATGTAGGGCCAGAGTAGAATCTATTGCCTGAGGAAACCACAGAGGTCTGCTGCCTCCTCTGCTTTATGCCTTGGCAAGCTGTAGTCTTGTGTAGGTATCTAGATCTATCCGCAAATCAGAGATGGAGGCAGCAAAACAGAGGAGATAGATATACATGCTGTCCTTCAAGCATCCCAGCTACTGTCTGCATGATGGATAACAAGGGCTTTGCTTTAGAAGACCTCCATGTTCATAGTCTTCCAATCTTCCTTTCAGGATTTACCAGCTGCATGTCCTTAGCAAGTCATTTAACCTCTCAGAGCTTTACTTTCTTTACCTCTAAAAAGAGATAAAAATTGTTCTTAAATTACAGAGTTGTTGTAAAAATTAAATTTGATAGCACAGTACTTATCATATGGTCAGCACTAATCAATGTGAGAAATTACCATTATCATATCATTCCCTATTTGCCCTGATACACTCCAGCAGTGCAAATGGTGTACGATTCTCAACAATATCTGATTTTCATTCCCTCAAGTTCCTTTCCTTGTTTATAGTAATGTAATGTCTGTTTGCTACAGTAATGGTTGTTGATTGTAATACTGACCAACTAATCTACCCAAAGTAACACTCACTCTGTGAAAGCTGCCCACTTTATCCTGGAACACCCATTGCTTATCTTTTTGCTTACTTAAGTCCTGCAAATATTTTAAGGCCCAATGTCAGTCTCATGCTCACCATGAAAACTTCACAGATTTCTATAGCCCTCGGTAATGTTGCCATCGAATGCGTTCAAGAGCATTTGTTCTCTTTGCTACTGCCTGCCACTTAGACTTCATAACATTATAGTGTTTGCCTTGCCCTTTTAAATAGCTATGGAGATTAGGATTCATGTCTTTATATTTCTTTGTACCTTTATTAGCAGTAAGTCATGATAGTTAGGACCCCATGAAAAGGTCTATAAATAAATATTTATGAGTTGAATATAAGAGCTTTTAATGTGTCTGGTAGTTTTCTCTTGAAAACTTTAAAATTTGAATTGGGACTTTTGAGGCCTTAAGCCATGGATAGAAAATACAAGAAATATATATTACCCTTCTTCCCTCTCCCGTGGAAGATTTTAAAATTCAGCTGCTTCACTCTCACGATAAACCCAGGTGCATCTCAAAAGTTTTTCAGCTGTGGTCAAGGCAAGCTTGGCCAGTGGATCAAAACCAAAGTACTGGATAATACATATTTGCTACTCATCACTTCTGCCTCCACCTTGAACACAGGAAGGGTAGAAGGATTTAGATGAAAGCAAAGCCAACCAAGATTAGTGCAAGTTCCTGGAAAGAGTGAAGCTGGGGAGGTTACTACAGATCTTAGAGAGAGAGAGATGGAGGATGGAAGCAAAATGAAAAAGGCCTTTTCTCCTGAAATAGGAAAAGAAGTAAAAATTAACAAAATAAATGAACAAGAGAAACTCCTGTTTAATAATCAACCTGAAGGGAGCTGTCTCGGGGTAGAGGGGGAGGGAAAGAAAAGAAAAATGTGAACAAATGAGAGAGCCAAAGTATTATTGTTGTTGCTATTGTTGTTGTTACTCATAACATTATTCCTGAGAAACTTTCTTAACTCTCAGAAATAGTTTTTGAGGTAATGGATTGCTAAGGGGGGCTATGAATTGGTTAAATGCAGCTGGATAATTTGTGGCTACTAGATACAGCAGATGTAGTAGTCGTGCTAAGGAAACTGAGAGGAACAAATAAATCTCATATGTAGCCTAGGAGACAGTCTACTGTAGTGAAAAAACATAGGGTGTAGAGGCAGATAGACCTGGATTTGAATTCCTGCTCTATTGATCTCTAGAAATGTGACCATGGGCAAGTGACTTAACTATTTGAACTTCAGTTCTTCTATATGTAAGGAGCAAAGGGAGTTACTTGGTAAATTATTATTACTGCTCTGTCTTAATAGAAAAATTCTTACTGAATGCCTATTCTCTTGATCTTGATTAAGTGAACTGGACTGGGTTAAGTGGATGTGTCTCCTCAAACTTGTGCATTAACATGATGTCACCATTGGGAGCTGACATAATCCACATCAGAAGAGGATACAGCGTTAATCGAGGCATCCCAGTTGTAATGAACTCCTTTTAGGCTTTTAATGAATTTTTTGCTATTTAAAATTTTTTCTGTAAATATGGATATAACCAGATGGTCAACGATAAAATTCAAATCCCAAGACTTCCCAATATCTATAGATGCCAGCATTTTCACTTGCATTATCAGCTACCCAGTAAGTTTGAATTAAGAGTTTTACTTCTTCTAAGGGAGGCTGTTTTGCTTTTATTTTAAACTATAACCCTACATCCGGATGTTTCCAGTCTAATTCCTTGTAGAGCAATTTTTATGATTAACAAGTTAAAAATTTTTTTTCAACATGAACAGATGGTGCTTTTCAATGTCTTTTAAAAGGTTCTCTGTATCTCTTGCGCAGCAGAACCTAAAATATGAATTGGACATTGTATAACTGAAAATATATGGAAAAGGAAAAGTGACTTGTATAGTTTATAGAGTCTATATCAACTCTTCTTCCTTCATGGAGATTTATTCTCTTTATTTTAGTAACATTCTTGGGATTGTTTCACATTGAAATCTGAGTGAGAATCTGAGCTTATCTACCTCTTAGACAGAAGCTTTAGATCACCTAAAGATGAATAGATTTATTTTTAACTTTTAATTTCATATAACCTGTACTTTACAATAAATGTTCCAGAATTATGCTTCAACATGATTAATGTTGTACATTGATGATTGACCATGTTTTACAAGATTGCATATAAAGACTAATGGACATAAATATATTCTATTAAACATTCTTTATTTTCCTCCCTTGAACGATGCATTTTCTATGTCTATAAGTTATTGGTTCCCAACCAAGTGAACTGCTTAATTAAGGTGATGGCAAGTACTTGGCAAATGAAGTGGCTTGGCATCTTCCATGTTACACTGTTTTAGATACATTCCCATGTTATACAGAGGATACACAAATAAAAATAATTCCATGAGTTGTGGGTGTGGTCCATCCAAATCTTTTCTGACAATGGCACTAAGAGGTGTTTGAGGGTAATCATGGGCATTGCCCTCTGTGTTTTCTAAGGCAGGCACAAGGTCTGGAATCTCCCTTTAATAAAAGTAACTTCTAACCATCTTCCTTCTTTTTCCTTCACGTTTGCTAGCCATAAGAGATTGGTATAGAAAATACATGACAGAAAAAAAAATCTTTTTTTTTTCTTCTTTAATTTTGATAGTCGACAAGTACATATTTTTCCTGTATTATAAAATTGTAAGCCCCCAGAATGCCTGGGAAATTTGAAAGTAGTCCTAGAAAATATCTTGGTTATGGGGCAGGGGAAGAGGCAGTTGACAGAGATGGATGACAAAAAAATTTTGCACACCAGCAGCTAGCCCCAGGTTGTAGTTCAACATCACCCATTCTTCCAAACTTTTCTTGACCCCCCCACCCCAGTTTAAGCTGATGCCTCCTTTCCTCTGAAACTTCTCTAAGGGATTTATATGTTTGTGCGTCTCTCTTTTTCTCCAGACTGTAAGCCCCATGAGAATAAGATCCCTATATTACAAATCTTTGAATCTCCTGAACCAACACAGTACCTAGTGAATAGTAGGCACTTAATAAACATTTGTGAAGTTGATGTAATTGAATTTTCAAGTGGAGTATCTTTCCTTGTATTTGTTGAATATCATTGAGTCGTTCTGCCTGTGCTTAAGTTTCCTCCCTGGTAATGACTTGAAAACCCATTTAGTCCTTCTAGCCAATGGAGCATTAAATCCTTCTGTGGAAGGCATTGTATCCTAAAAGTGTTGATATTATAGTGGTGATGGGTTTCATTGCTAATAGCAGGCACTACATATCATGAGTACCTACTGTGGGTCAGACATTGTGCTACACATTTATTCTTTGACATGGGTAGCTTTTACTTCCATTTTACAGATAGAGAAAGTGAGGCTTTAAGGAACTAAGCAATTTGCCTAACCTCACAGAGCCAGCAATATGCAGAGCCAAGAATTAAAGTCAATTCTGTCTGTGATTTCCATGGCATTAAACATTATTGTGCAAGTGCCTTCACACTGTGTCTGCCTTTGTACATGCCAAGAAATCATTAGATGCTTACGAAAATCTGGTTCATTAAGTTTTCTGAATACTTGTGAAGCTTTTCAAAGTCATTTCTGATAAAATCTTTTCACTGTAGTATGCAAACAGCTTTTGCCGGAGTGCTGGTCTCTGTGAGGTTGATGAATATGCTTTCCATTTTACCATCTTGATTTGAAATTGACAATAACAAATAACGGTAGTTAGTGTCAGAACAAAACCTTCTTAAAGTGTCAGAACAAAACCTTCTTAAAACCTTCACATCATCTTCCACCTTGTATTGAGTAATTTAAACACTATTACTGAAAATTAATCTGAAGTTAGTGTCTAGTCAGTTAAAAGTTTGTTGATCAAGGTTACATTGAATGGCTATCCTTTGCTGACGTTGCTTTTGAATTTTCTTAGGACTTCAAAGCTAAGTTGCTAAATAGCTCTGAGGATGCTTGTACATAATTTTATAATTTCCCTTTTATTTCCTTTTTATTTAATCCAAGTATTATATCACCTTTTCTTTTTTTGCCTTCTATTTATAAATTAGAATTTAATGCTTGCTTAGAGACCTTACTTTTTTTTTTCACTTCAGACAAGTCCATCACTCCAAGACCTAATAGCCTAAAGATAAAATGGTTCAATCTTAACCAGAAAATGCTTAACTGAGATAACTCTGTAACACCAGACTATGAGGCCACTTGAAATTAAAATCATTTTTTCCTTTTTTTCCCTCAAAAATTGTCTACAGCAATGGAACTGTTTCTTTGATAAGTAAGAAAGTGAATATTCTGGTGTGTGTTTAGATTTGGGCGGAAAAAAAAGTCTAAAATGCATATAGCATATGTGTAAATAGCTTAGAATCCTCTATGTCCTCTATGTGCCATGATACTGATAACGAAGTAGTTAAATAATCCTCTCTGGGCTTAGAGGTGCCAAGCTAATATATAATGTTTTGCCACAAGAAATCTCATGGTACCCATGTTTCTGTGCAATTTACAATTTCCTGCCAAAAGGAATTAAAATGCCACAGAACACAGGTTCTACAGAGTGAATGCAGATCCAGACATAAAGCATTCAGGTTAGAGACACAGAGCATTTTAGCATCACTCAGTTCCTGCTTACATTCTGCTCAAAGTAATGAAGGAAACAAAGCCTCAGAAGAAATCTACTGATAAGAACTCAGTCACTTAAATGAACGGCATCTTGAATAAGACTATGATTTAAATAAGCTCTTTGATGTAAGAAGTGAACATTTTAGCACTGATGGTACAGGCCAAGAATTTGAACCACCAGAAATTTTCCTCCAACCACAACAGGTTAAGGTATATCTTCAGTAATTAGCGAGAAGAGAAATGGAGGTGTGGAGGCCAATAAGTGAATAGTAAATGCTCTTTAAAAGTTCTGTCTATAGTTCTCCTTTAGGAGTGTGGATTTAGTCGTCTTCAACAAAACTTTTTGTCATCCTAAGAAAGCCTTGAATTAAAGAACTTTTGTGAATTCTGTTGAAGATTTACACCTCAACTGAGTTGACTCAGCTGAGTATTACAGTCAGGATTCTGATGCCCAGAAAGGACAAATCCAGGCACAGCCGTATTCTTTGTTTCCTTGGAGATTTTTCGCCATAAGGAAGGTTCATTATCTTGTTTAAGGACATCAGGATGAGAGTAGTAACAGTTTCATTTAATTTCAAGGGTTGTAATCATTCTTTAAGAGTCAATGAGAAGGTCTGTAAAGCAGCCAACATCCTAGAAGGACAACTCAAATGTGAAAACAATAACCACAGTAGAAATAGCAGAAATTTTAAATATGTATTTTGAAAACATCATTTAAAAGGAATAAAAGATGGAGTATGTGTCACATTTTGGAAACTTTAAGTGATCCTAGATGGCATTTTGGACCATCCCTGTCTGGGATATCGTTAAAAGCAATCAGAATTATAGACCGTCAGTCTTTGTGCCACCTCCAGCTGCTTACTTTATTTATTCTTACCGTTTGCCTTCCTGATTTCTGCACTGAGCATCATTACCACTGTTTCACAGTCTGTCCTGCACAGTGGTTCACAACTGGGGACAGTGTCACCCCCAGGTGCCTTTTAAAAATGTTTGGTCACGTTTTTTGTGTGTGTTGCAATGCCTGGGGGAAAGCTATTGACATTTAGTGGGAAGAGGCCAGGGATGATAAGAATCCAGCAAAGTATGAGACAACATGCACAATTACCTGCCCAGAATGTCCGCAGCATTCCCATTAAGAAACAGTGGACCTCTTGAATTGGCACCCCAGTTTTGGGGTGACTGAACTGGTTCTTGCCTTTGCAGCAGGTTATTTATTCTGGATTCTTACAGTGTGCTTCAGGCCCATGTCAATGATTGGGGCTGTTATCTCCCTCATTTGGCTTCAGCCTGAGAGGGGAGGGATATTTGGCAAAGAGAGATTCAGGAAATGTGCTTGTCTTGGTGTACCCCATTCTCTTCTGCTGGGAAGCTGACACTGAGAACTCAGCTTTAGGCAGATTTACAGATACCTGTTTGCTGGGATGCCTCCAGCTACACAAGTGAAAACTCACAACAGGTGCGGAAAATGAATGTCAGTATCATTTCTTTTTATTGCTGTTACACTGCCTCCAAACAGAAGGGAATGTGCAAAACATCAGTGTTGGCTGAAGTTGTGGGAGAGAATGTTGCCTAAGGTGATTAGAATGCAATGTTTGTGTAAAGAAAGGTATAGGGAAAATATTTCTGACTGATGTATGAGATGGCTATTTGATTTTTTCATAAGGGATTAAGTCACATCTAGGAGGTGAAGAGGTTTGGCAATAAAGTATCTAAGTGATGGTTCAAGGTATAGCAGGAAAGAATATAGAAAAGGAAAATTCTGAAGCTATGGGGGATGGAAGAGGTAAAGAAGAAAGGAGGGAGAAATTGACAGAAGTAACAACCAGATTGTACATCTGTCAGTTAATTAAGGATTTGAAGTCTATCGTCACATCCTGATCTACTTTGGGAAACTGGTTATCATTCATCTTATTTTAGGTTAAAAAAGAAAGAAAGAGAAACCGAAAAAAAAGCGTATTCAATTTCCATTCATTCCATAAAAATATAGTTGTTGACATGGTTTAATTCTATGTACAAAGTCTCCCAGATCAGTATTTTTAAAAATTCATTAAAAGGTTTTGATGTAAGCAAATCTGATGTAAAGCTATTACAAACCCAGCATCACACACTATTATCTAGATTTTTATTAAAACAATGTCTACAAATAAGAACCTCCAGAACCAAAGACATGCCAAATATCTGAAATCATGTCTATAATTACCTCCAGAAATGACTTGACATAGCAAAATACAGGAAAAGAAAATGGAACTATTTCCTTTTAACCTCCTCAATTGGATTTTTAAAAAATGAAGTTCTGAAGGTCTTGGAAGTGAATAACAGTGAATTCATTTGAGTTTTTAACACTGTATCTTGGAATGTTTTCAAAACCAAGCCTTGTCACCTATTGTCAGGAGGAGATAATAGGAAGCTTTGCAAATGTCAAGGCAAAGGTCGTATCTGGCACCTTCATCTCCAGGTCTGATCTATAGGCACTTTCTAATTTTTCTTTTCCCTAACTTACTTGTGCCCTAACACCTCTAGGATAGTTTGAAGATATGATGACAAATTACATACTTCAATTGGTTGCAATATGCTACAGTGTTATTTTTGATGTGTTCTCACATTCCTTATACTGTTATTTACAATTACTTCTGGCCCACCAAATGTAAGCTCCATTAAATTTTTATCTCGGTAGCTTTAGTATCTAGAAATGTACATTGCCTTAATAGTAGGTACTCAAGAAATGTTATTTAATAAATGAATAAATTAATAATTCATTTTCTTTATTTCACACAGTAAGTCTAGAGATAGTAAATTATTGAGTTTGGGCCATATTGAACTTTTATGTGGACTCTCCTCAAAGTCAGCCAATGCTAGTGCATCAGGTCTTCTGAACACTCTTAAATATTATGGGGAAAAAAGGTTAAAATTTAAAATTTTAACTATGCCAGTGACCTTAGTTTCTTAAATGTTCCTCTTTGGAATAAAGGAATGTCATAAAGTACTTATTACATGGAAATAGAGTTTATATCATACCGATCATTTGTTCAATAAATCATCATCTATATGATAAGCATATGCAAGGCAATACACTTATCCTTTAATAGTTTTATATTTATGCAAACGGGAAAGGTAGAAATATACCTTCCAAAAAATTCAGGATGAAGCATCCATGTCTCAGGCTATTTCAGCCCTAAACTCGTGCACCATTTAATTTGCTGGGCAGATTGCTGACTGACATAGAGAGGGGTTCTGAAATAAGTTACCAGGATGGCTGGATACTTTGATGTCTAAATGTTTCAATAAGGATTCCCAGTTGGAAGTGATTGATGTTTTGAGTGAGCTCTCAGTTCCATTGAAGGCTGCCTCTGTCTAATAGACAGGGGCAAGCCAATTATGCCTTCCACTGCCTTTTTCCTGCTTTTTTCCTTAGTCATGCTTGGGGTTCTCCTTGTACAGCCTCATAGTGATTTCTGTCTACCATTAAGTATTTGCCCTCTCTCTCGTGAGCCGTTGCCTCTCCATTCATTCTCATCTACTATGACTACTGCATTATCTTTGTCCCAAGTGATTCATACTATGACGCTTATGCTTTAAAAGAAAATCACTTCATAGAACTCTTCTTATTTTCAGCTTGCTTGTTAAAAGCCTTTGAAGTTGGTTACTTTCCTAGGATGTCACTGATTTGGAATTTTTCTAGAAACATCTGTTAGTATAAATTATGCTAGATTGGGTTTTTGTCCATTTGAGTACCAGAATTCACTGCCACAAGAAAGAAGTTGGGATTAGAAGCTTGATATCATTCATACTTGAATTGAAATGTATTTTTTACATATTTTGCATTCTAAACCCAAGCATATTTTGAAATAGATTTAATACTTTGTAATAAATGGGCAGTGGTGGCCTCATAATTTTGGTAGATAACATATAAAATATTCTGAAGCATGGTCATGGTGTCATAGGGATCATCAATAAATAATAATATTGACCATTGAAACTCCCAGCTCTGTAACCCAATACTTTTGCTTCACACACATAGACTTCCTGCTTTCCATAATCCCCAAACCATGTTGTCCTTCCCTAATTAGGTTGGAAATGTACCTTGGCCCTCACCCTGCCTCTTGACATCTTTATCATTAGAACAGACACACGCATATACACACCACACACAAGGTCAGCTTTGCACCCAAGAGACTTCACTAACCACTGTGTCTTAAATGCTTGAGCTTAATTGACCTTCTAACCTATTGTCCTGTGCTATAATACTGTCTTAAGCTATCAATAAGTTTTGAATTTCTAGAAGCCAAGAGTTATCTTATTCTTCTTAATAGTCTAAAGTGTCAAATATTTCATGGGGTTTTGGCACTTAGTAAGTATTTGGTAAGTTTTTAAGCATCTAATTGAACCAGATATTTCATCCTGTTTGTGAGGCAGTAGGTGTTTTATGGAGTCATTAAAGGAGCAGCCTCTTTGCTGATTGACCTATGGCCATTGTGGTGACTGACAGAGACCCAGAGGAGCCTGGAGCTGTCACAGCTAGTTGCTGAGAACCTAGAAAAACCAGATGTACAGCCCAGTCCAAAGGATCACAGACATTTCACAACTGCAGTTTTGTGGAGGGTTCATTCTTATTGCTTTGTGGGAAGCTCCACATTCATGCTGGTTAACAGAGAAGAGCTAGCAATTCATATTTTACAAATGTACAAATCCAGCCTCAAAACCACACACTGATTTTGCCTTCAATCTCTGGACAAACTTTGCTGTGCTACTAAGGGACAAATATCAGGGTTTAGCATGGTGAACCCATCTTTGAAGAAGAAGGGAGTCAATGGAAAAACCAGGATCATCACTGTCTTCCTCCAATTCTCTGTAGGAAATGTTGACCTATAGCTGATTTGTTATATTTTCCCTTTGAAATGATTTTTGCATTTCCATGATGACTAGGTACAATTTATTTCTTATTAGCCAACATAATGAGCTGGCAGCTTGCTATGTTAAAAAGAGCTGCTTATAATATTAGCTCTGTATTCTTGGGCAAGTTGCTTAATTTCTGTCATCTTCAGGGACTTCATCTGAAGTATGGAGTTTTGGAAAACATCAAGGAGTAAGAAAGGATGAATTGCAAGTGAAAGGAGAGGGGATTATGACTATTCTTCTACTTTCATTGAAGTCCAATTGTTCCTCTTTTAGATCCTTTCAGAGTCCTTCTCTATTCTCTTGTCTTCTCTGTTAGAATTTATATTGGTGAGGCAAGGGACAAGTTCTTTCTCAAACACTGCTCTAGTTCCATTTTCCCAAACAGTATCTGGCATATAAATAAATACATAAATATAAATACATATAAAATAATGTTTGTATAAAGTATACAGTTACTGTACTTTACAGCTGTCCTTACAAACAGAGATAGCTTCCTATTTTGGTCCATATCCTTTTTATAAAACCTCATCACAAAAAGGTATCCCCTTTCAGAATCCTTTAATTTCACTGATAGCTTCATGTACCTAATGGCATAACAATCTTTTAATTTTAAGCAAACAGACTAAGAAAATTGGCAGTGGTGGTTGGGTTGTTGAAACCAAGAATTTTCATCAGGGCTCTTGTTCCTAGGAAAAGTGACAGAAGAGACATGGGTTTAGTTTTTGCTAGGGTTTTTTAAATAGTTCTTTATTGGAGTATAATTACTTCACAAGACTGTGTTAGTTTCTGTTGCACAACAAAGCGAATCAGCCATATGCATACACACGTCCCCATATCCCCTCCCTCTTGAGCCTCCCTCCCATCCTCCCTATCCCACCCCTCTAGGTCATTGCAAGCACCGAGCCTATCCCCCTGTGCTATGCTGCTACTTCCCACCAGCCAGCTATTTTACATTCGGTAGTGTATATATGTTGATGCTACTCTCACTTCGCTCCAGCTTCGCCCTCCCACCCCATGTCATCAAGTCCATTCTCTATGTCTTCCTCTTTATTCCTGCCCTGCTACTAGGTTCATCAGTACCATTTTTTTGGTTTGTTTTTTAGATTCCATATGTATGTGTTAGCATACGGTATTTGTTTTTCTCTTTCTGACTTACTTCACTCTGTATGACAGACTCTAGGTCCATCCACCTCACTACAAATAACTCAATTTCATTTCTTTTTATGGCTGAGTAATATTCCATTGTATATATGTGCCACATCTTCTTTATCCATTCATCTGTTGATGGACATTTAGGTTGCTGCCATGTCCTGGCTATTGTAAATAGTGCTGCAATGAACATTTTGGTACATGACTCTTTCTGAATTATGCTTTTCTCAGGGTATATGCCCAGTAGTGGGATTGCTGGGTCATATGGTAGTTCTATTTTTAGTTTTTAAAGGAACTCCATACTGTTTTCCATAGTGGCTGTATCAATTTACATTCCCACCAACAGTGTAGGAGGGTTGCCTTTTCACCACACCCTTTCCAGCATCTAGTGTTTCTAGATTTTTTGATAATGGCCATTCTGACCTGTGTGAAGTGATACCTCACTGTAGTTTTGATTTGCATTTCTCTAATAATTAGTAATGCTGAGCATCTTTTCATTTCCATATTTTCACTTGTGCTTTGACACTTCCTTTGAGCTTATATATAAGCTCATTAAGGTAAAGGGTAGTGTCTTTGGGATTTAATAATCATGAAAATATTATTCAGCCCCATGTCCTGTGGACATAATTATAACATTGGCTATCCCATAAAGTTGTCAGATGATCTGATAACCTTATTCAGATGAGGAGCAGTTGGCTTATCCATAACATTGTTAGGATTCAGGTTATTCTTTTCAGAAAAGATGATTAAGGAGCCCAAAGGCTGAGTGTTGTTCAATTAACCTCAACATACTTTTTGAAATTCTATGGGAAAAAAAGCAGGGATGTTATAGTTTTACTGAGGATGAGAAAATTCCTGAGTTATGACCAGGAGTGAGTAACCCTTTCTCCAGTCTCTTCAGGAAATCTTTGTCTTCTCATGCAGAAATGGTATAAGTGATGCAGGATTATATGGCTTTCCATGCTTACAGTTCTAATTTGATTGTCCTTTCAGGGCTTTGGTAAATGTGGTAGTTTACTAATGCTGCTGTAATGTATTACCACAAACTTCATGGTTTAAAACAGCACAAACTTATTATCTTAAATTTCCTGAGAAAAGAAGTCAGAAACAAGTCTTACAGGAATAAAAATCAATGATAGCCAAGCTGCATTCCTTCCGGAGTTTCCAGGAGAGACTGTATTCAGCTTCAAGAGGGCACTTGCATTCCTTGGTTTGTGGTTCCTTCCTCCGCAATCAAAATGCACTACACCAATTTCTGTTTCCATCATCACATCCCCTTTTCTGATTCTGACCCTCCTGTCTCCCTCTTGTACTCCTCTGATTACATTGGACTCACCTGGATAATCCAAGATAATGATCATTTTCCCATCTCAAGCTCCTTAACTTAATCATATCTGCAAAGTCCCTTTTGCCATGTAAAGTAATATATTTAAAGGTTCTGGGGATTAGTACATGGATGTCTTTGCCAGGGGCAGAAGGGGTGGCATTATATTCTATTTACCACAGTGACATAGATCTAAGTGCATACTTCTAAAAATGCCAGTCAGACAAGATTTAAGTCTAGAAACAAAAGTTATAGCGTGTCTTTTTCTCTTAGTGCCTTACTTAAGGTCTTGGTTTTCCCGCATAAAATGCCATCCATATATTGCAGCTGCTTATTATCAGTCTCTTTAATTAAGCTCCTATCTTTACTCAAATGTGAAAGATAATCATTTGTTAGCTTAAGTTAGATCTCTGATCTAATGGAAATTACCTTGTGACACTGTAAAGAGAGTAAGGCTGTTTAAAAATGTAAGACTATGCATTTCATACTTAACAAATGAAATTCTGGCTTATTATAGCTGACTAAAAAGCAATACAAATTAGGGGGAACTAAATATAATCTAACTCAACCTCCGAGATACAACCTAAATGTTATCTATTTTATGAAATCGTTGCTGACCTTGCTAGGTAGAACTAGGCAGTGCTTCCACTTCCCTTTTGCTGTGAGAGCATCACGTGCATAATTTTTTTATAGCATTTACCACATTCATATGTTGATCTGTTTACATGACTGTCTCCAAACTACCTGTAAGAGCCTCAAGGGCAAGCACTCCGTTCTGTTTTTCTTAGGACTAATGCCACCTAGAAGGGTATCTGACACATAGCGGGTGTTTTACTGATGCTTTTTGAGGGAATGTGTTCCTTTGAAGGTCTGTTTAACATCTCTTTGCTAGCTGTCTTACAACATTGACTGAGGAACACAGTGATGAGACTGGTTCAAAGAGATGAATCAATAGAAATTTACTTCCATCCCGGGGAAAGCAAATCTGAGTGCATGCCCCTACTAATGATGGGTCAGTGGCATTACTTCTCAGCACAAAGCACCTTCCAAATCATCATTAGGCGCACAGCACAGATTCAAGAGTATAAAGACAAGTAAGTATGCTTTCAGAGGAGTAAGATAGGGTATAAGCATTTTAGTGAAAATTTAAAATCCTGCGTTAACTGAGTAGAAATTAGATCTAAACAAACAATTGTAAATATGAAGTTCTACAGCTAGGCTTAGGGCATGTGAATCTAATACATTCTCTCTATCCTACCAGGAATGTTTAAACTCAATCATATTCCCCTTCAATCTGCTTTTATGCAAATTAAATATAACATTTAAAAATTTTTAAGCTTTATTAAGGTATAATTGATATACATAAATTGCACATCTTTAATGTATGCATTTTGATGAATTTGGGCATATGCATACAATATCACCACAATCAAGGTACTAAGCATATCCATAACCTCCAAAATTGTTCTTTTGTTCGTGTGTGTGTGTGTGTGTGTGTGTGTGTGTGTTTTGTGGTGAGAACACTTAACATGAAATCTATCCTTTTAACGTATTTTAAAAGTGCACAGTACCATATTGTTGTACTCCACAACTTATTCATCTTGCATAACTGAAACTAGTACTCATTTAGCAATAACTTTCCATTTCCCCCTTCCCAACTCCCTGGCAACCACCATTCTATTGTCTACTTCTATGAGTTTGACAATTTTAGATCCCTAATACAAGTGGAATCATGCAGTATTTGTCCTTGTGTGACCGTCTTATTTCATTCAGCACAAGGTCTTATAGGTTCATCTATGTTGTGGCATATGGCAGAATTTCCTTCTTTTTTAAGGCTGAATGATACTCCATTGTATGTATATACTACACTTTCTTTACCTATTCATTTGCTGATGGACATTGGGTTGTTTACATATTTTGGCTATTGCGAAATGGTAAGGATGAAATGAACATGAGGGTACAGGTACCTCTTCCAGATCCTGATTTTGTTTCTACTTAATATCTGCCTTCACCGCCTTGGTTATTTAGCAACCGTCTCATAATTTCGTCAAGCTTCACAATAGCTTCCTAGAGGTTTGAACATACAAAAAAGTTTTTTAAATTTGTTACTGGTAGTGATCCCTGAGCTTCCAGAACCTGGGTAACAGAGTGTGAAGTTCTCTTAGGCACTTTATTTTTTTTTTTTTTCCCCAGTGGTAGTTTTTTAATATATCAGTTTTTCATACATCAAGAGAATGGCTTAGTCCAATTCAAGTGGTACTCCTTTAGCTGTTTTATTCTTTTTATTTTTGTTTTGGGTTTTTCTTTTAGATCAATAGATTTTTTTCTTCAAATTGAAGGAGTCGAATGTAGAATGTGAACTTTAGAGCCAAGCTTTGGAGTTTACACCCCCTTCCACTATTTTTTTTTAATTTTTTAATTTTTTATTTTTTAACATCTTTATTAGAGTATAATTGCTTTACAATGGTGTGTCAGTTTCTGCTTTATAGCAAAGTGTATCAGTCATACATATACATATGTCCCCATATCTCTTCCCTCTTGCATCTCCCTCCCTCCCACCCTCCCTATCCCACCCCTCTAGGTGGTCACAAAGCACCGAGCTGATCTCCCTGTGCTATACGGCTGCTTCCCACTAGCTATCTATTTTATGTTTGGTAGGGTATATATGTCCATGCCACTCTCTCACTTTGTCCCAGCTTACCCTTCCCCCTCCCCGTATCCTCAAGTCCATTCTCTAGTAGGTCTGCATCTTTATTCCCATCTTGCCCCTAGGTTCTTCTGACCATTTTCTTTTTTTTTTTTTTTTTCGATTCCATATATATGTGTTAGCATACGGTATTTGTTTTTCTCTTTCTGACTTACGTCACTCTGCATGACAGACTCTAGGTACCATCCACCTCACTACAAATAACTCAGTTTCGTTCCTTTTTATGGCTGAGTAATATTCCATTGTATATATGTGCCACATCTTCTTTATCCATTCATCTGTTGATGGATACTTAGTTCGCTTCCATGTCCTGGCTATTGTAAATAGAGCTGCAATGAACATTTTGGTACATGACTCTTTTTGAATTACAGTTTTCTCCAGGTATGTGCCCAGTAGTGGGATTGCTGGGTCGTATGGTAGTTCTATTTTTAGTTTTTTAAGGAACCTCCATACTGTTTTCCATAGTGGCTGTATCAATTTACATTCCCACCAACAGTGCAAGAGGGTTCCCTTTTCTCCACACCCTCTTCAGCATTTATTGTTTGTAGATTTTTTGATGATGGCCATTCTGACCGGTGTGAGATGATATCTCATTGTAGTTTTGATTTGCATTTCTCTAATGATTAATGATGTTGAGCATTCTTTCATGTGTTTGTTGGCAATCTGTATATCTTCTTTGGAGAAATGTCTATTTAGGTCTTCTGCCCATTTTTGGATTGGGTTGTTGGTTTTTTTAATATTGAGCTGCATGAGCTGTTTATATATTTTGGAGATTAATCCTTTGTCTGTTGATTTGTTTGCAAATATTTTCTCCCATTCTGAGGGTTGTCTTTTCGTCTTGTTTATGGTTTCCTTTGCTGTGCAAAAGCTTTTAAGTTTCATTAGGTCCCATTAGTTGATTTTTGTTTTTATTTCCATTTCTCTAGGAGGTGGGTCAAAAAGGATCTTTCTGTGATTTATGTCATAGAGTGTTCTGCCTATATTTTCCTCTAAGAGTTTTAGAGTGTCTGACCTTACATTTAGGTCTTTAATCCATTTTGAGTTTATTTTTTTGTATGGTATTAGGAAGTGTTCTAATTTCATTCTTTTACATGTAGCTGTCCAGTTTTCCCAGCACCACTTATTGAAGAGGCTGTCTTTTCTCCACTGTATATTCTTGCCTCCTTTATCAAAGATAAGTTGACCATATGTGCGTGGGTTTATCTCTGGGCTTTCTATCCTGTTCCATTGATTTATATTTCTGTTTTTGTGCCAGTACCATACTCTCTTGATTAATGTAGCTTTGTAGTATAGTCTGAAGTCAGGGAGCCTTATTCCTCCAGCTCCGTTTTTCTTTCTCAAGATTGCTTTGGCTATTTGGGGTCTTTTATGTTTCCATACAAATTGTGAAATTTTTTTGTTCTAGTTCTGAGGCACTCTATTTTTAATGGCTCTCCAGACTACCCTGGCAGTTGCTTTCTAGAGGTCCTGAGAATACCACAGTCAGTGATTTCCTGTACTGATTCAGCATCAGAATTACTTGTGGTGCTTTATAAAAACAAGAATCTAGGAACCCATCTGAAATCCTTATATGAGAAGTCTGGAGAGGGGTCTGATTAGTTTTCTAATGAACTTAGAATAGTTTTTCCTCATAATAGATTCTGAAAAAATATTAGTTTACTTTCTTTTTTTGTTTGTTTGATTTTTGTTTTTCTTTGTGAGCTCAGGTCTGGAAGGTGTACTAGGCTCTTTTGTCAGGGGAATGTTTTCCCCTGAAGGAAGAAGAGTGATATTAACAATCTGAGCTTATTACATTTGTATTTTGTCACATTATAAATAGGAAGGGTCAAGAGAGTTACTATTATGAGGTAGGGATGTATGTATATATATATTAATATATAAATGTGTATGTTATAAACACATGGTAATGACTATGTAAATAGGCACAAAGATACACATATACTTATTTATCTGTATGGCATTTCACTCCATCATTGTCAACAACTATTGTGAATTTCTTGGGGAGTGATTCAGAAGTGATGAACAGGAATGATAGTCAAATAGACATTTTTCTCTTAAGGGAAAAAAAAGGCATTCTTATGTCATTCTCTCATAACCTACTAGTATAGAGGAAAAGGAACTGTAACAGGCCTATTCTGAAAGTTACTTGGAATATCTTAGGCTTTTCTTTCTCTAGGTCACTTTTTAAAGTCCTTGTTGAGAAGAAAATGAGAGGAACAGATTTTTCCATTTTTACCTCTGACGTCGCTGACTGTTCTCAACCTGCTTTAGAGGCTCCTCTTTTTCTACCTACCCCTAAAACACTGCTGTTCCCAGGTATTGATAAACTCCATCCATTCTCCTTGGATGATGTAATTTATTCATATTATGCTTGAAATAATGTTACTGACTCACAAATCTAAATGTAAACCTTGATGGCATATATGTACCCCATACTTTACATGTATACAATTGTCTTTAATATATTTCCATCAAAATCTGCTCTATTTCCTGTGTTTCTCAGCTCTGTGTATTGTAGTTTTATGTCTTCAATTACCCAAGCAATAAATCAGGAAACCTTCCTACCTACCCTCCTCCTGCTCCTTGTCTCCCACATCCAAGTCCCATTTATTCTACTTGCTTAATTAAGGAGGTTGAAACTAGCTGTTCCCTTCTCTCCTGTTCCTCCCCTATTGCCTGGGTTTACACTCACAGCAGCTCATATGGAAATACCCCAGTAGTATCTTTAAGATTCTCCCTGCCTCTTGGTTTACAATCTATCCTCTCTGTTGCTGAGAGTGATCTTCCTGAAACATAAGTCTAATCATGGGATTCTCCTGGACTCTCCACAAAAGCTTCAATTAACTTCCATTGTTCATAGCATAAAGTCTCAAACTCCTTAATTTGACGTATGAAACCCTATAAGTTTTGGGTTCTTTCTTTATACCCCTTCAGATTTATATCTTTCCTCAGTATTCACTGAACCTAAAGCTATAGATATTCTAAACTCTGCACATCCTAAAACACATGGTGCTGTTTCATATTCCCACACCTCTGTGCATCACCCTGGCTCCCTTAGCTTGTAGTGCCTGTCCTGCCTCTTCCTGGTCACCTGAGGGGCACTTTCTCATCTTCCAGAATCACTTCATGGCCACCTTCTCCATGGAGCCTTACATAAGACCTATCCTCCAGCAGAATTGAGTGGTTCCATCTTTGTACTGACACTTGTGCCACAGTGTCGCTATCACATATAGTGATAGACTATATGGGTACAGTGGAAGTTCTATATGTAATCAAGTCTTGGTTTTCTGGTAGGTAGATGATTCTTTCTTTTTTAATGTCCTGATCTGGAACTATGTATCTCCACCAGCATTTTTCCAAAACTACATTTTCTACCAAACTGCAGGGAATATTCCAAAGTATTCTGAGTACCCTGCTTTAGGAAAAACCTGAAATTTCAAATTCACAAAATAGATAAATTAGTGGCTGGTTATTTAGGTTCGTTACCAAACACTGGCTCAGTGCCTACTTGGTACCTCTCATGCCAAGTGTTGGTGCTGGGCACCGGAGTTCAAAAGTTGGGAGCACACAGTCCCTCCCCTTGGAGAGTGTAGTGTGGAAAAAAGAAAAGGAGAAATTTGTTATACAAAATGATTTATTACAGGGCTTCTCTTAGCAGCGATGTTATCAGGAGGTTTTTAAGTATCTTGTGATTTATATAGCATCTTTTCTGCATGCTTTTGGTTATATGTCAGATTCTTAAAGTGTGTCACACTTATAGCTTCCATAGAAGCACTATTCCAAATTCAGGAAGGAGCTTTGTTCCCCATTTTGATTATGTAAGTTTCAAGCTTTCAGAGTTTGCCAGAGCCACACTGATTTCAAAATTGGCATTAAACAGAACTATCTTAACTCAACCTTGTCAACTTTCCTGTGACACATGAAGGCACTAAAAGGCTCAGCCATCATATCCAGCTATCTGTTAGGTGCTGCTCACTGCATCTGAAATCCTAAAATTAGGGCAAGCCTCTTAGTGAGGAGGAGGCAGCACTGTGGGCACCACAGGTTACTCACTAGCCATCACCTAATGGCTATTTCCATCCTATGAAGCCTAAGAGAGAAATAAGAATGTATCCATGACTTGTAAGTCCAATTCTGTACAGCATGCACTATGGACAGATCAGCGCTGAGCTAGGTGCAGAGAAATCGTGATCTCACAGCAGCTATAACAAAGTGGAAACCTAAGTGTATAGTTCTGCTTTTCCCTGCTCTTAGTTGATAGCATTTCTCACAGATATCCAAAGTTTTCCATATCCCATCATTTAGGGGATATTAACCAAATGCTGGCCTGCCATCTTAGTTCAGTCACTGTTATCAAGGCCTGGTCCCCAGATCTAGAATCTGAAAGAGCATAGTATTGCCAGGTATGACCCTATTCAATTACCCAGTAATCAGTTGCACCCACTATATGCCAGGCACTTAGCTAGTAAATGATCTTTGTAGCCATTTCCTCTCTGAGATATTGGCCACCTCCCTGAGCTCCTTTCTGAGATCCTTTTTGTGAATGAGCCATACAAGTCTATGTGGGAGGCCTATGTCCCCCTGACCCACCACTGTGCTGAGCCTGATACATCCCTGCTTTTTCAAGTGTCTGTAACTTTGACACACTCCTTGATTCCCCTCCAAAGTCCTCCTCCTCCTAGCCTAGGGGAGTTTTAGTCGTGGAGGTAGGAAGCTTTGGCATTTCTTACCCTGTGTTCTTCCAGACCTACAGGGAGTTCTTTCTGTTTCTCCAGCTGAGAGAGAGACTTTTAAAACACAAAAGCCAAAAATTGAATCCTTGTTTGTTTGTTTGTTTGTTTGTTTGTTTTGGTGTCATCCCTTAACTTGAGGCAACGAATATAGAGTGACCTGGCTGACTGAATGTAGCAAAGGACAAGGAATATTAGAAAATACGTATGTTCTAAAAAGCTTATTTATTTATTTAAAATATTTTTCTACCCTTGCAAATTGCTTGGTGAGCCTAGGATTTGAACAAGAGACGATTTGATAGCCTTATTAGATATTCTGTCTAGACCAGGAACAAACTTAATAGAACCTCCCCATTTTGTGCAAGCCTAGCAAATCTTCAGTAACATGATAGTCACGTGCCTCTCTTCCATAATCATTATTGGGCAAGGGTCTTACAACTTTTTCTGCATTTACTCCCTTGCTCTTGATGCATCCCTTGCATTCTAAAGATTTTTCAGTGCCAGAGACTTCTTGCGGCCCATGTTAGTCCAAGGACACCTATCTCTCTTTGTTTAAGTAGTGATAGCATTACTACTTTGTGCTTATCATGTTTCTCTAATTCCCTGTGCTTTGAGTCCTCTATAAATGTTGACTTTGTTCACGCATCTTCTTTGTTTTAATAATATGGGTGTTTTTTAACCCTAGAAACCAAAGGCAAACTGGAGACAGAAAATCTGGCTTATAAAAAGCATGGTGAAAATTTGGTTCCACATGTCTTCCAAAACTTGAATCTTGGAGCTCAAACATAACTTAACCTAACATTCCTAAAGTAGTAAGTGAAAACAGCTCTCCCAGCTCCCCATGGCTCACACTCTGCTACGAGCTAAAGGAGCCCCTATTCCTACTTCTGGTTAAACCTCAAAGACTAGCAGAGAAGTAACTTCAAACACCTCCAGTGTGTGTTCGAGATGGAATTCGCAAATTCTCTGAAACTGCAGATGATAGACGTAAAGGTAGATTTTGGTGGAAGGTAGATCTTGTTTCTATATGTGTCTGTCACTACATCGTGACTCCCTTGAGGGCAGGAAGTGAATACTATTCATCTTTGAATTCCTACCTCCTAACTAGAAACAAGGTGTCTGACAACAGGGTGTACAATTCAGTGTTTGCTTAGCTAGGTTGAGCTCAATCAATGTATAGCCTTAAAAACATTATTCATTTATTCACCAAATCTTTACTGAATACCTGTTATGTAATAAATGTGTTAGGGACTAGGGATACCAGGAGAGCCCAGGTATGGCCCCTGACTTTAAAAATTTTATAATCTAAAGAGGTAGATATTGTGCAGTGAAAAGAATGTTAACTTTTGAGTCAAGACTTGAACTCTTTTTCTTCCACTTATCAGCTGGGTCACTTTGGACTTGTCACTCAATCTCTCTGGGTCCCAGTTTCTTCACTTAAAAAAAATGGTGTACTAACTGCTTCATAGGATTATAACGAAGATTAAATGAGACCATATGAGATAAATTTTATCTATAATTGTTATAATCTGTCCTCCCTCCTAGTCCTTCATCACTACCCTGTAAATAAACAGAGCAAGAAGCAGATTCCACTCACCCAGATGAGAAGAGTATGGTTCAGTGAAGTTGAGTGATCCAGGCTCATACAGCCAGTAAGTGGCAAGACAAGACTCCAACTGGTGTCTGCAAAATCGTAGAGATTTCCATTCCCAGGAGTCTGATTCTATGATGGAAATCAGTGAGCTTCCTTCAGTGTAATCTTGCTCATACCAGTCATATCTTCCAAGTGAAGACTTACTCCAAGCCTCCTTTTGCATGACAGACTGAGAATCTTTTTGGTCTTGTCTTGGTCTCCTTCCATGGGTTTGTGGTCTTTTTTTATGGTTTGGAAGGGACAGATATATACTTGGTCAGGCTCAGGTTCTAGTAGCGGATCACCTTGACTTTGATGATGACAGCTCCTGTTGTCAGTGTGCCCAGAAAACTAGAGCAAAGGGAGCTCCCACAGAGGGAGCACAGAATAGACAGGTCTCACGTGGAATTGATTGAAATTTGAGATTACTCAGACTTCCATCATTCACAACCTCTACAGAAAACTGATTGTTAGAAGGAATGGTATCTTGCGTAATCATTCCCTAACCTTTTGATCCTCTTCCCTGTTGATAATCACTGCTTAGCCTATTTCTTACTGCTGAGAAAGTGAGCAGGCAGCTGCTGCAGCCTGTAGCAGATGCTAAGGTTGTGCCTTGGAGGGCTGGCAAAGGATACCTTGTGAAGCTGAGGATTTTTTAAAAACTGTGTTTCACCCTGGAGAGTTTGAGCAATCAGTCCTGGACTTTTCTTCTCTAAACTGTTTATGCTTAGGAAGGAAATCATTTAATCAAAGTGTGAAGGTGGATTTTTTTCTAAGCATTTTTGGCTTTGGTGGCTAATTTACATGTACGTTATAGGAGCTTTTCAAACTGATTTGGTGGCTTTGTTCTATGAAGCCTGTCCATACTAATTGTGCTGCTAGGATGCTTTTGTCAAAGAATATAGGCTAACGTTTTCTTATTAATTTAAAATTGATAATGCTTACCACTTTCAAAAAGCCACGGTCGATTTTGTGGTTATTTGGCTACATTTGGAACTTTGGATGATTGAAATCTGCCATTTTCTCCTAGATATTTAGTGTCCAGACTCCCTCCCGCAAGAGGGCCACTCTGAGTCACGGACTCACACAACCTAAGATAGGTACGGCAGAAATGCATTCATGGGCTCTGCATGCCCAGATATGGGGTTTAGTGAAAGGATTTCTTCTGGGTTATAAACATATATTTCAAGGTCACCCCTCCCTTTCAATCAACATCCTAGAACTGAGATGGAAATAGGTTTCATTTCAAGTGCCAACTCTGACCAATTGATAGAGGGCCTTATAGAAATCTCTACTGGGAAGGATTCTGAGGCTGTATCCAGACTTCGTAGAGACGAATGCCTTGATTGATTAGCAGCATGTGCCATGGATGCAGCAAGAGTCAGGGGTGGTCACACTCTGGCCATCGTCTGTGTTGGGCTGTAAAGTTTTATATTAAGTGCAGTTGCTTCACAGGAGTAATAGAGAAGAGAGAGTCTAGCCTCTGTCAAGCCCTTTTAAAAGACCTTTAGGCAGTTTTTCCTTAGAGTAGTCCAAATGTGGTTTATTAATCTGCCCTGGAAGATTATTTCTATGTATAAATAATTCACTCCATTCACTCCCCAATGTATTGAATTTCCCAATCCCCATGCCTTTGCTTAAACCCTGTTCTTTTTTTCTCCACTTGGGAAAACTCTTCTCACTATTCATGGGCTACCTTAAATACTGTCTCCTCTTCTGTAAAGTCTTCTCTGACCTTCTCAGGAAGGATGAACGACTCTATTTTCCATCTCTCCAAAGCAATCCTCTGAATCTCTGTTACCACACCTGCCACGTTACCCTGTAATTGCTTGTTCACATGCCAGAATCTAGCCCAGAATATGACATATGCTTGTAGGCTTGAAGTGGATTAGGCATTGTTCAGAAAAACTCATAGTTCCTTACTTAAAGCTGTTGAACTTCTAAAGTTTATTTGGAGATAATACAGTGGGTGCAAATATGATGGCAGTGTTGACTGAGAGGATAGAGGGAGGGAGATAGTAAAGAAAAGAGAAAGAAATAATTAATGCAAAGTCAGCAGTGAAAACAGTAAAACTATGTGTGTTCAAGGGAGAACCTTTATAGGAAGGACAAGGTAACAAATCTAGGCTAATGCATGTAAGTGTATGTAAAAATTCTGCCTGCCCTCAGAGTGATAGGACAGAGGTGACTCAAGGCTTCTTTGCAGGTATCTGACAGCAGTAGTAAATTCTTGCCTGGTCGGAGAAGAATTAGATGGTGAATCAGTTAAGCTGGAAAGCACATATCCCTTCTGAGGGCTTTCAAATTCTCTTTTAAAAATACTGTGTACATCAAAGCAAACATGTGCACTGGGAGAATTGAGCTATAACCTTTGCAACTCTCCTGCCTATGACAATCAGTCTTCAATAGGATTGTGTATAAGTGACTGACCTGTGCAATATATTGGTCTCTACTGTCTTGAAGAGAGTACCCCTTCTCAGGTAGTAGTCAGTTCCCTTAAAATCACCCAACACTGTACAGTTTATAAAGAAATTTCATATGCTTTATTTCAGTGAAGCCATACCAAGAGAGATTTAAAAAAAGCATGAGGACATAGAACTGTCTCCCTCTTAAATATAGAGTAACTCAGAGAGGTTAAGCAAATGGTTCAAGGCTGCAGAAAACAGGACAGCTAGCCTTTAAACCTAGATCCTCATGCAAGTCCCATGTTCTTTTATTTGAACTTCCATACCTCTTTTGCTGTATTTCTTTTATCCTATTCTTTATTAACTTCATTTTCTTAACTTCACATGTTCCTGTTATATCTCTTTCATTAGACTCTAAGCTCCTTGAAGTTCTTAATTATCTGTTTCCTTTATGGAAGACCACATAGTGCTAGCACAGTGTCTTGTTCTTTGCAAGTATACAATATGCATATTAGTTTAATGAGTAAATAATGAGTGAATAAAAGAATGTAGGAATTAAAGAAAGAGAGAAATAATAAAATTAATAATCACATAATGATGCCATTTTGGATGGTTTCCATTTTCTGGGACAAATTAATGTATGTTAAAGGGTAAAGGAAAGCCCATCTGAGATACTCATTTAACTGAGGACACATTATAAAGGAAAAGAAGAAAAAGATACAGAGCTGTATTGAGGAAAATTGTCAGACCTTCTCAAAAAGAGAATTTCAGATGGAGAGGGCAGCCTTGGGAAAGGTCTGAATGGCAAGACCTGGCACTGGGTCAGAAACATTAGAAGAATGTAATTGGATAATCCATTAGACTGAAGACTTTTGAAAATGGAATTGTGAACTTTTGTATGCACATAAACAGCCAAGCCTGAAAAACTAAAGGTCAGCTTTGAACTGTGATAAAAGGGTCTGCATTAAAAAGGCACAGTTCTTTAAATGGTCAGGTGAATCTTGAGCCAATGTGAGTTGTTTAATGAACTCCTCAGGAAGGAAAGAACAGGAAGCAGGGATTTGGGGCTTGGGGTGAGGTTGTCTCTTTGCTCACAAAAGGAGGGCAAAGAGGCAGAAAGGCACTAATATTCCTTAAACCTCCTCTAGGTGCCAGTTTCTGTGTCAGTAGTATGAATGTAAAGTGTTCAAATGATTGGAAACTGAGACTCAGAAGGATTTAGTGATATCAGGAGTGACACAGCTGGTGGCAGAGCCGGGATGTAAATCCAGCCATGCTGAACTTTTCTCAGGCTCATGAATAAACATCTCACAGTCTGTCTTATTTCTGGGATTCTTCTACACATGCTGATCTCCTTTCTCCTTTCTCAGCTGTCCCTTTGTACCAAGCCATTTTTTCTATATTTTGGCTCTCAGATTAGATTACCACCCTGGAAATAGCTTTCTGACCCTCCAACGTGAGAAGGGCACCCAATTTCTTGTTCCTATAACAGCCTTTTCTGCTACCATCTACCACTTGTGATATTTCTCATATTGAGTTCTGGCTATTTGTTTACTTCTTTGTCTCCTTATTAACTGTGAGCTCCTTAAAAGTACAGACTGCATCTATTTTTCATTTTTGCGCCTAGCGTATAGCATAGTGCATGGCACATAGTAAGTGTTCAGTAAATATATACATGATGAATAAATAGTTGAAGGTTCTTTCTGACTCAAAGCTTGTGCCTTTTCTACTCTTTTTATTTATATCTCCCCCAGCTCTTCCCTTCTTGGCTAAGCCAATTACCATTTGGCTTTGGAGAGAATTCTCTTCTCTTTAATGTTTTCATTTTTCTTATTTGACTTCTGTATCTCATGTGAAGTGTTTTGGATTAGATGCTAAAACAATATTCTAGGATACTAGCTACTGGGCCAAGCTGCCAGTAGACTGGCAGATGAAAAGAAGGCAGAATTTGGGCTGTTGTTATTGCTAACACAGGTGTCATTTATGATTCTTTTACAGACACCATTAGATGATTCATCAGATAGATTTCTTTACCAGTAAACCCTGGAAGTACAGTACACACATGAGATAGCTTTCTGACAGGAGGTGGAGGGGAATATGATTAATGGTGTGAATGAAAGTACCCTTAAGATAGCTTTCTATTTTTAAACAATAGAAAATCCTGGTATATATGCATAAAATATATTCTACCTGCAAATGAAGCTCTTGCTTCAATTGTCAGAAAATTACTTTCTAGGGGTAAGTCAATCAGCAGGTACTTAATGAGCTTTCTCTGCTATTGTGCTGGGACCCACTGAGGGTAGAGTTGGGTGGTGACAGAAACAAGGAAACAGACAGTGTGGACCACACCTGAAGGAGTTTACAGTATTATTGTAAAGATATGATTAATACATGTGAAACAAGACAGCAAGAAGGCATATTGTTCAATGCTAACTCATGAGTCAAGACAATAAGTATAAAAGGATTGAAAAGAAGTTGAAATTCATTTGTTTCCTCACTGAACAAATGTTTATTGATTTCTGACTGTGTGCAAAACATTGTGTTAAGCCCTGGGGGCCGGGGGGCCGAGATTACTACAACAAGTTTATGCCATTGAAGAGCTCCCAGTGTGTTCAGATTACATGTATGGATGTGACAGTGACGTGAGGGGCGGGAATGCCAGAGAAGCACATAAATGGGTCTGTCTGAGAAGGTGGGAAGGCCACATAGAGGAAATGACCTTTGACCCAAGTCTTAAATCCTGAATAGTAATTTGTACTTTTCTCAAGAAGAAAGTAAGCCAGCTGATTTTTTTTTTTTTTTTAACCTTGCCTCTCCTCCTCATTGGCTGTGCTGGTTCATGACTGTTATCCTTAGCAATGGATGTTAAATTACATAGTGCTGAGGAGGATGAAGACATCAGAGGTATTTTGCCAGAAATGTCACATGTTATAGAAGAATCTTGTAGAATGGAAAGAGAGAAGAAAAAGAAGGAAAATACTTGCTTAATATTATTTCTTCATATTCTATTGTGTTTGCTACTTGTTACTTCCACCAGCTATTTGTAAGCTAGCATTCTTTTCCTTCAGTCTTCTAACATTACTTGTACTTTACTGTAGTTTTTATCACTTATTTTGATGTTATTCAATATCATTTGTACTTTTATATATTTATATCCTCCTATTGGATTTGGGATTTTTGAGAGCAACAATTGCATTTTATACTTCTTTTCAGGGGAAGAATAGGAAGGGACAAATATTTATTTTATGCCTACTGTATTTCAAGAGCTGTGCTAGGTGCTTATATGGGGTACTTTATTTAATCCCTTTAATAATTCTATGAAATACGTTGCATTGACCCATTTCACACATGTGTAAACTAAGGTACAAAAAGACTAAATGTCTTGCCCAAGCGAATACAGCTAAATAGTAAGTGCCAGAGATGTGATTCAGACCTGTAGTTATTTACCTCCTCTTCTCTTTCTGCTACTTCACACAATGTTAATTTTAAAATATATAGAATGTATTTTGATAAAAGGCAACGGCCTGACTAGTTCTCTTTATTTAAGGCATTGGTCTCATTCATTAATTAATTCATAAAATATCCTGCCATGTGCCAGAAGTTTTGGATTTTAAAAAGAGAAGATATTCACTGCTTTCATGGGGATTACCATTTAGTAGAAATAAGATATCTTGAGACAGTTGGGGACGTTCTTAATTCATCTCTTTTAATAAGGTGAGAGTTCTAATAAGGTCCACAATGTCTTATTTTAGACAAATCTTTGACAAGAATTTTCAGAGCAATTGGTTTCAAAAAAGTTACAGTTAATCACCTTCCAGACCCCTAATCTCTTTTCAGGCCAGAGGTCCTCCTGTAAGAAGCTGACTTGTACTTTTCCATTTGCAAATAGTAGCAATAATTTTTCTGGGCAACTGTAACCTCAGTACTATTTCTAAACTTGGCCTTTGGGGATATACATATTTTTAAAAATTTCTTTAAGCTTCAGATACTGGCTAAATAACAACATGATTTACTGGTGCGCACTTTTGATTTGAATAAACTGAATTTAAATCTTTAAATAAGATGTCAGTGAATAAGATGGCAGTGAGCTACAGGTTCATACAATGGGTCAAAGTCTCAGTTCTTCCTTTAAGACAAAATGAAATGTGAAAGAACAGTCTCCAACTTAGTGTGGGATTAACAAGTTGAGATGCTAACAAGTATCATTCTTGGTAGATGGGGAGGCACAGAAAAGCAGGAGTGATTTTTATGATCGAGTCTGGGTGAAGTCTGAAGACTAAAGTAAATGCATACTGATTTAGTGTGAAAAGTACACTTGATAAAAGGTTTTAAACTTTTGCTTACATTTCACAGGTAGCTTCCTTAAATCTATAGTTTATTATATATTTAGACATGCAATAGGAATTCCTTTCTCCATACACTCCTCCTTTATCTTTAAATTTTTATTTTTCCTTCTCATAAGAAGAATATCAATACCAATTATCCTTATATTTAAATTGCTCCTTGAGGACTCACTATATATAAACACTGTGTTAGCTATTTTGCGTAATCTTGTGCTGCCTTGATCTCACTTCTTACCTTCTCAGGAACCTCGTTTAATCAGTCAGCTCCTTTCATGTTTCCTTAACTTTGCCTTTTCTATGAGGACCTTACTATTTCAAAAAGAAACACATTTTCTATTTGGATGTTGCTTCTCCTTCTAGACTCTTCCTAGCTGCCTTGCTTCCTTCCCTCACCTTCAACTTATGCCTCACCTTGCTGCAACCTGTCTGTGCCACTAACATTTTTACCTAGAAACTTGTTTTTATTAAAACAACAATAAAGTTGTTTTTATTAAAATTCTCTCTTTTCTTGACGTGACAACACAAACATTTGTTTCTCTTATTTCCCCTATGACTGTTCCTTTTCAATCTCCTTCTTAGACTAGTTTTCTCTACCTTTTCTTGATCTAAGAATAACAGCAGGAAAGCCAGTGTGAAGAAGGAGCAGAGGAAGCTGAGAGGAGACAGAGGTTAGAAGAGGCAGAGCCTTGATGGCCGTGCTAGGGACATTGGTCTCCATCTGAAAGCAGCCGGAAACCTTAGAAAGGTTTGAAGCAGGGGTGTAATGTGATCTGATCTGCAATTTAGAGTAGAAGCAGGCAAGCATGGAAGTAGGAGTGACTAGTCATGAGAAAGGATAAGCTTAGATAAAGTATAATAGCTTGGACTAGGGTAGTAGAAGTAAAAATAAAAATAAGTGAATATATTCAAAGTATATTTAGGACATAGGTGATGGATTGTGTGTGACGGGTAAGAGCGAGGTAGTTTATAGTTTGAGCAACTTGATAGATGGCAGGGCTGTCTGCTGAGGAAGGAGCAAGTTTGGGATCCATCAATGCTGAGGAAGTTAGTGAAGCTGGTGGTTAAAGGCTACCCCTCTTGGTCTCCTCATATCTCCATATCTTCCATGCTAATGAAACCCAACTGTCATGGTTTCCTAATAGCTTTCCTGATGTAGAAGTGCCATGACCTTTTTGCAGCCCTCATTCTCCTTGACATTGTTGTACGTATTTCACAGGATGAAATATGTGGCAGCTCTTTAAATATTAAGACTATTATTTGGAAGAAGGATTAGAATGACTTTGTGTGGCCCTAGAGAGGAGAATGAAGACCTATGGGAAGATAGATTTTAGCTAACCATAAATAAAAATTGTGTAATGATTAATGAAAAGGAACATGTCAGGAAATAGTAGCGAGGTTCTTGTGATAAGAATTGTTTGTGCAATCCTCTGTGACCATTTCATGGAGATTATTGTAGTGAGGATTTATCCATTGGATGGGGGAGGATCTGAGAAGGGGTGACCGAATGACCACTACAGTCTCTTCTAACCCTGAGATTCTGTGGTTCTATGATATTTCCATGTTCTTATTCCTCCCATTGTGACAAATACAGGAAGTTCTGAATAACTGTAGCTTGAAGAATCTCTCCCGGGTGCTGACTGCTTATTCATTCAGAATTTTGTCATTTCTTTGAGTGCATGCATGAGAGCACAATTTATTCAGAACAGTGACTCAGCAGTAAAACACGGAGAATGCATTAATGAAGCTACAGTAATTGAGGATTTTACCCAAGTGTAACTCTCAGCCCCAACTCGTGCATAATTCTTCTGCAGTATGGATTGTACCTTTCTTAGCTAGCATGGAGGGGCCACCTTGGAAGAGCTGCATGTTTTAATGATGTGAGAAGATGCTTCTTGGTTTGATGATCCAAACAAGGGAATTGTTTGTGTCTGGAAATACGGATGAGTTTTGAATACCAGGGTGCATTGGGAGGTAGGGGGAAAATGATATCCCCCTCCTCAGACACTTTACTAACTATCCAGCTACACTGTCTCAAGGCTGTCTGCTATGCATGTAAGGAATAAGGCATTTCCTTTTTTTAACTATTGATTGCATTACCATTATTCACATTGAAATAACACCTCTGTCAATAAAGATAGTAAGGATCTGCATTCAATATCTACTGTTATCACGCTGAATCTTTTCATGAAGCAGCATGGGCAAATTCCCATGATCTCTGGAAAGTGGTTAGTTTCAAGGGTGAGAGTGTATTGCTGTTTCCAGCTTAGTGTGCTAAAAATAGGGCTGGGAGGGGTGTGAGTTTCTCCAAAGACAAATTTATTCTTAGTCACTCTCTGAGATTGTTCAACATGTCATGGTTGCTACTAATTTTTAGTCCCAGATGCACTGCAAGTTTATAAAAGCAGGACCCATGGTTGTCACGTTCATCATTATATCTTGTACATCCGACAAAGTGTCTGTCATGTGGGAGGCACTCAACAAATATTTGTGGAAGGAAGAAAGGCTGGCAGAGGAGGACTGGGACGTGATCTAATGTTAAGTAAGCAAGCATAGAATGGACACCTAAATATTGTCCATGACGGAAAATACAAGTCACGCTCGTGAGTAGGGGTGGGTGCCAGAGTTTTATAATAATAAATGTCAAGAATGAGACTCAAATTCCATGACCAAATTCTCTGTTTACATTGGTAAGCAGTTAACATGGGGCAGGAACATGATTGGCTCCTTGAATCTCAGACCTCAGGAATAAGCTTCTTTGGCTGTTTTAAAGGCTTAGCTAGCCCTCTGAGTTCATCAACTGACACAATCCTGGAAACTCAAGGAATTGTTCTAGGTAGATGCTTGGAGAGATTTAAAAATAAAGTAGGCAATTTATCTGCTGCCCTCACAGGGCTGAATCTTCTCAATGAGAGATATATTTTGTATGAAAATATAATAGAAATACATGATGAGTGTCAAGGTGAGTGATCACTGTGGGGTGCAGAGAGCAGTTCAGGATTCATGGGTGGGTAGGATTTATACTAGGCTTTCAGTACCTGATTTGGACTTGCCTCAACAATGAGGAACGGGAAAGCATTTTTAGGCAGGAGTCAGACATGGAGGCAAGAATGCTTAAATCATACTGAACGTCCATGTGACCAAATTTCAAGATGACTCACATTAGAATTTCCCTTGAGTACAAATGATTCAATTTCTGAACAAAGATTTAGCCTCATTGGGGAATGGTTTGCTGTGTGAAAAACAAGACTGAGGTTTTCAGTGGACATGTTTGCCTTTGGTAAACATAATACTGATCTGTAAGTCTAGCTGTTGGCAAAAATAGAATGATTGGTAGTGGTGGTAGCATCAGCTGCTACTTCACGAGGCTTTACTTGCCTTAACTTATTTAATCATCCAAGAACTTGAGAAGTAAGCACTAATATCATTCCAATCTTGCAGATGGGGAAACTGAGACTCAGAGAGGTAGGAAAGAAAAAAAAGAAAGGGAAGGAAAGAAAAAGAAAAGGAAGAAAAGAAAAGAAAAAAATGTTATCCATGGTCACAGAGCCAGAAAGCACTTACTTATAGCACAGGGTTTATAATGAGGAATAACAGGAGATTGGAAGAGAGGCAGGGATTTGACGCCAGTTTGATTGAGAAGTTTGGGTTTATTCCATAGTCTGTGGGTGGTTGTTGAAGACATTTCTGTCTTTAATGCTATGTGGGAACTAGGCTGGAACCCAATTCACCTCATCCTATCAGCACATTAGCAATGGCTGGGCTAATCCCTAGTGCTATGAGTCCGCAGCAAACTAGGTCAATGGGATTTCCCCATCCCCTGTGGCTGTTAGGGCCAATCACAGGCCTCCAGAACTGACACACTACATTTCAGTTGCTCTTTCATTGATTCTTTAAGGCATCTGGAAATGAGAGAGATCATCTAATTCCCACTCAGGTCAAATTCTCTGTTAGTATTCAGTCAGCTTGCTTTACTTCCCTGTCTGCTAAAAATCCACAGGTGACCAAATTTCAAGATGGCTCACATTGGAATTTCCCTTGAGTACAAATGATCCAATTTTTGAGCAAAGATTTAATTTAATTGGGGAATGGTTTAATGTATGAAAGGGGACTGGGGGTTTTCAGTGGACTTATTTGGCCTTGGTAAACTTGAGAATTATTGCTAATGTCATGTGGCAGAAGAATGTTTTAGCCTACTGGACTAGTTTTCTATAGTGCTGAAGACCTAGCACAGTCCTTGATGCATAGTGACACTAAATAAATATTTCTTTAATAAATGAGAGGACATATAAATTGGAATTAATGATTTGTGTCCAACTTTAAAATGTCTGATTTGAAAGAAATTTTGTAGATATTGGAACAAGTTTGAACAAGACAAATAAGAAATTGACCAGCTGCTTTCCTCATGAATCTTACTGTCACCCAGGAAGAATAGGGGCAGTCCACCAATCCTCCAGTGAGTAATATTGTTGACAAAGAAAATGCCCTTTTCACTTTGTATTATGTCTTTAGTGTAAAAGATCCTGATGTTCACTGGACCACCCTTGCCTTTCAGAATGGCAGTGGCATCTTTCTATAGCCTCCAAAAAGACAGTGTGGCTCAGTGAGGTAGAGAGTAGGGCTATTCAAAGTCCTTTAAAATCATAGGCTTTCGGGAGACCTATGTTCAGAGCCCTGCTCCTCCAAGTATGCTGTGATATAAGGCAAGTAAATGGCCAGGCTGGACCTCAAATTCTTTATCTGTTAAACTGAAGATAATAATACCTTCTTTGCTGGATTCTTATGATGATTAATGAGGAAACTGTGTAAAGCACCTCACACATAGTAGGTACAAAATAAATCTCATTTCACGTCTTCTTTTCTTTTGTCAAATGAATAGTTTGTACAATTAAGCAATAAGTATAGCTCTGCTAAATTTGGTCTGTGTGGAGGTTCTAGCACTGAGTTACTATGACAACTTACTTTTTTTTTCTGGAAAGGCATTTTCTCTAAGATTGGTGATTTAAGAAATGAAACTGCTCTATTAAAAAGCTACAAAATACCTGCCATACATTTTTTGTACTCCCTCCCTATTAATCAATTTTCTTCAAGTATTTTCATTTAATTTTACTGTAAGATAGGAGTTGGTTTTTTCCAATAAACGTACCTGGAATATCATAAATCATGCTTTATTCCATTTATTTTATTTTATTTTATTTTATTTATTTATTTATTTATTTATTTAACATCTTTATTGGAGTATAATTGCTTTACAATGGTGTGTTAGTTTCTGCTTTATAACAAAGTGAATCAGTTATACATATACATATGTTCCCATATCTCTTCCCTCTTGCATCTCCCTCCCTCCCACCCTCCCTATCCCACCCCTCTAGGTGGTCACAAAGCACAGAGCTGATCTCCCTGTGCTATGCGGCTGCTTCCCACTAGCTATCTATTTTACGTTTGGTAGTGTATATATGTCCATGCCACTCTCTCACTTTGTCACATCTTACCCTTCCCTCTCTCCATATCCTCAAGTCCATTCTCTAGTAGGTCTGTGTCTTTATTTCCGTCTTGCCCCTAGGTTCTTCATGACCATTTTTTTTTTCCTTAGATTCCATATATATGTGTTAGCATACTGTATTTGTTTTTCTCTTTTTCTTAAATATACTAACTCATACTGAAGCATTCTAAGGACTTCTTTGTAGACATCCGAGATCATAGAAGGTCAGGACTATTCATTGCTCTTTTAATCAAGGATGGCAAACATATAGCACAAATTCTGATACTTCAAACATCCGTGCTCATGGCACTCATTCCTAATAATCCAGTTTTTCCCTCAGAATCCTTCTGAACACAGCAGTGCAGAAAGCAGCTATCCTTAAATTGGTGCTACTGTGTAAGTTCATACCCATTTGCCTTTCATGGACTAAACCATGAGTGAGGTTCAGATGCTCATCAAGGTTGCTTGATATGCTGCCTGAAATTATACAATGTATACATTCCTTGGGTTAACAGTGCCTTCCTTCCAAGGATATCTTTGAAAATGTTTGTACGCAATAGAAATGGAAACACAGTGACCCTATGAGATTAGGTGCAGTTTATCAACACTGATTGAAAGGAGAAAGATTGGGGCAAGGAATGATGTACAAGAGAAAGCAGCTACAGCTGTAGGTTTTCTGCAGGTGGGCTTGCCTTTGATCCAAAAGGTGAATATAGACCTGGTGTTTGTATTTTAAATGAAGAAATTAAAGTTGAGCTGTCAAGTCTGTTAATTTAATGTTTCCCAAACTTAAATAATTCACTCACCACCTTCATGATTTTTGATTATTCATTTACCATTTGAACTATCATTAAATAACTATTTTATTTATTGTGCCTCCATTTTATTTAAAGTTTATTTAAACACAAAATTTTATTTCTCTATTATGGTAAACATTTACATCGTTGAATATCATAGAATATAACTATAAATATAAACACTTCAAAAATTAGACTATGACATTAAATTGTAGCTAGAAACCTTGTCTGTTAGTAACTCTAAGAAGCTAGTTCTCTCTTTGTAATAAAACACATATGTATGTTTTATTGGTCAGAACCAGAAGGGTCTAATTTTTGAGAGATCAATACTTCCCCCAAAGTCTGGAAGACAAAGTTTTTCTCTAAAGAAGGCAATTCTCTGTTTCCTTTGCAGAACTATGTATTTTTTTTACAAAGAGAGAACCAGCTTCTTAGTCATTAAGACTTAAGTCATATAAATATGCCTGTATATATATATACATATATATACATGCATACATATATATGAGATGCACAAACACAAAATGAGCCTTCCTTCATGATAAAATCTGAAAAGTTATGCTCTCCCACAAAAATTTAAAAGGAATAGAGATTACCAGGTTGGTTCTGTGAGTTTACATCTTACTCCTCTGAGCCTATGGCTGTAATAGGTAGAATACGTGCGTGTAGGTATACACATATATACATATGTGTATATATAAATATAAATAAATAAGTAAATAAAATAGACATAGACTTGCTCAAAAGACTGATAAACGTCTCTCTGTGAGCCAGAAATGGAACAGAAACATACAGCTATAAATGAGAACTGAATCCATAAACCTCCTGGGTTCCAAGTTGGGCAGGAATATGATTCCACTGAGTTAATAGGAACTGAGAAAACCACATGTGGCAAGGGACCAGAGCCAGGACCACTGTATTACATGTCATATATTCATATTATGGAATACTATACAGCATTGAAAATGAACTATCTACAAATACACCCAACAATATGCATGAAACTCTCAAACAGCACTGTGTTAAAAAAGACAAACACAAAAGAGCACACTTGACAGGAAGCAACTGGACGGCAGCATAAGGGGGGATTCTGGGATCACCATAATGTTCTATTTATTGCTCTTAGTGCTGCTTGTGTATGTTTTGTTTTTGAATATTCATCCACTGATATGTTATTATGTGCATTTCTCTATATGTACAGTTTTAAAAGACACTCTAAATTTCTTAGAGTACAAAAGTTTACTGAGGGACTTCCCTGCTGGTGCAGTGGTTAAGAATCCGCCTGCCAATGCAGGGGACACGGGTTCGAGACCTGGTCCGGGAAGATCCCACATGCCGCGGAGCAACTAATCCTGTGCACCACAACTACTGAGCCTGCGCTTGAGAGCCTGCGAGCCACAACTATTGAGCCCTCGTGCCACAACTACTGAAGCCCGTGTGCCACAACTACTGAAGCCCACACACCTAGAGCCCAGGCTCCGCAACAAGAGAAGCCACTGCAATGAGAAGCCCGCGCACCAGAATGAAGAGTAACCCCTGCTCACTGCAACTAGAGAAAGCCTGCTTGCAGCAACAAAGACCCAACACAGCCAAAAATAAATACATAAATAAATTAATTTTTAAAAAGTTTACTGAGAACTATGAAACAATAATTTCACATGCAGATATGTCATAGTGAAACTACAGGGTATCAGAATAAAACCACCAGAGAGAGAAGGATGAGCATCCTCACAGGAACTATAATTAGATGGATAGTGAATTTCTGTCAACTACAATAGATGCCCACAAGTCAATGGTGTAATATCTTCAAATTACTAAGAAAACATAACTGTCAGTTTTAGACATATTTATCTAGCTTAGCCATCATTGAAGACTAAGTGTAAAAAAAAAAAAAAGACATTTTCTGATTTCTCAAGTAGGCCACCCATAGACCATGGCTAAAGGGATGCACTTGAGCAAAAACAGATAGATTCATCTTAAATGAAAAAATAATTAAAATGTATTTGTAACTAAATATTGACTATAAACATAACTTATTAGATGTAAACAAATCGTGGAACTAACATTTAGACAAAAAAAAAAATGGAAGTTGGGAGATAGCAAAAGTTCAGGAGCTAGTTAAAAGGTTGTGATTCTTGAGTTTTTCAAGAAAGGAGAGAGATGTTGAATAATATTAGGTTTTATTAAAATATGTAGTGAAATATGCAAGTTAAGATTTAAGGAATTGATGACCCAGCAATTTTATATCTAGGTATATATCTGGGGGAAAACTCTCACATATCTGCACAAGAATACATATACAACACATTATTTATAATAATGAAAAGCTGAAAACTTTTAGGTCCATCAACAGGGGAATATATAAAATTATATTATTTGTGTATGATGGAGTATTATAATACAATTAAAAGGACCAGATCTACCTCTATCAAAATATACAAATTAAAAAAATTATTGAAGTATAGTTGATTGGCAATGTTATATTAGTTTCAGGTGTACAGCAAAGTGATTCCATTATATATTTTTTTAGAGTCTTTTCCATTATAGGTTATTATTATAAGATATTGAATATAGTTCCCCGTGCTATACAGTAGGTCCTCATTGTTTATTTTATGTATAGTAGTGTGTATCTGTTAACCAATTTATTAAAAATTCAGAGACACAAATTCGATACACATCATATTCATGATAGACATTGTTTCTGGAGAGGTGAAGCCAACTATTTATAGTGTATTTTAAAAAATAGCTTGATGAAACAATATCAAGATGTTAATATTTTAATATTATAGGGGATAGGTACACTGGGGTGTTCTTTGTTGAATTTTTCTTTATTTTTTCTTTATTTTTTCCTCTATGTCTGTGTCTCTATTTCTCCCTTGTAAATAAGATCATCTATGCCAATTTTTTCAGATTCCACATATATACGTTAATATACGATATCACTCTGTATGACAGTCTCTAGGTCCATCCACGTCTCTACAAATGACCCAATTTCGTTCCTTTTTATGGCTGAGTAACATTCCATTGTATATATGTAACACATCTTCTTTATCCATTCCTCTGTTGATGGACATTTCCATGTCCTGGCTATTGTAAATAGTGCTGCAATCAACATTGGGGTGCATGTGACTTTTTGAATTATGGTTTTCTCTGGGTATATGCCCAGTAGTGGGGTTGCTAGGTCACATGGTAGTTCTATTTTTAGTTTTTAAGAAACCTCCTTACTGTTCTTCATCATGGCTGTATCAATTTACATTCCCACCAACAGTGCCAAAGGGTTCCTTTTTCTCCACTCTCTCTCTCCAGCATTTATTATTTGTAGATTTTTTGATGATGGCCATTCTGACCAGTGTGAGGTGATATCTCATTGTAGTTTTAATTTGCATTTCTCTACTAATTAGTGATGTTGAGCATCTTTTCATGTGTTTGTTGGCCATTTGTATGTCTTCATTGGAGAAATGTCTATTTAGATCTTCTGCCCATTTTTTGATTGGGTTGTTTTTGTTTTTTGATATTGAACTGCATGAGCTGTTTGTGTATTTTAGAGATTAATCCTTTGTCCGTTATTTCGTTTACAAATATTTTCTCCCATTCTGAGGGTTGTCTTTTCGTCTTGTTTATGGTTTCCTTTGCTGTGCAAGAGCTTATAAACTTAATTAGGTCCCATTTGTTTATTTTTGTTTTTATTCTCATTACTCTAGGAGTTGGGTCAAAACAGATCTTGCTGCGATTTATGTCAAAGAGTGTTCTGCCTATGTTTTCCTCTAAGAGGCCTTACATTTACATCTTTAATCTATTTTGAGTTTATTTTCGTGTATGGTGTTAGGGAGTGTTCTAATTTCACTCTTTTACATGTAGCTGTGCAGTTTTCCCAGCAACACTTATTGAAGAGGATGTCTTTGCTCCATTGTATATTCTTGCCTCCTTTGTCATAGATTAGGTGACCATAGGTGCATGGGTTCATCTCTGGGATTTCTATCCTGTTCCATTGATCTGTATTTCTGTTTTTGTGCCAGTACCATACTGTCTTGATTACTGTAGCCCTGTATTATAGTCTGAAGTCAGGGAGCCTAATTCCTCCAGCTCCATTTTTTTTTTTTTTTTCTCAAGATCGCTTTTGCTATCTGAGGTCTTTTGTGTTTCCATACAAATTGTAAATTTTTTTGTTCTAGTTCTGTGAAAATTGCCATTGGTCTTTTGATAGGAATTGCACTGAAGTGTAGATTGCTTTGGGTAGTATAGTCATTTTCACAATATTGATTCTTCCAATCCAAGAACATGGTATGTCTCTTCATCTGTTTGTGTCGTCTTTGATTTCTTTCATCAGTATCTTATAGTTTTATGTGTACAGGTCTTTTGCCTCCTTAGGTAGGTTTATTCCTAGGTATTTTATTGTTTTTGTTGCAATGGTAAATGGGAGTGTTTCCTTAATTTCTCTTTCTGATCTTTCGTTGTTAGTGTATAGGAATTCAAGAGATTTCTGTGCATTAATTTTGTATCCTGAGACTTTACTGAATTCATTGATTAGCTCTAGTAGTTTTCTGGTGGCATCTTTAGGATTTTCTATGTATAGTATCATGTCATCTGCAAACAGTGAAAATTTTACTTCTTCTTTGCCAATTTGGATTCCTTTTATTTCTTTTTCTTCTCTGATTGCTGTGGCTAGGACTTCCAAAAGAGATCATTGAAGAAATCAAAGAGGAAATCAAAAAACACCTAGAAACGAATGACAATGAAAACACGATGACCCAAACCTATGAGATGCAGCAAAATCAGTTCTAAGAGGGTTTATAGCAATACAATCCTACCTCAAGAAAAAAGAAAAATCTCAAATCAACAACCTAACCTTACACCTAAAGCAACTAGAGAAAGAAGAACAAACAAAACCCAAAGTTAGTAGAAGGAAAGAAATCATAAATACCAGAGCAGAAATGAATGAAATAGAAAAGAAAAAAAACAATAGCAAGAATCAATAAAACTAAAAGCTGGTTCTTTGAGAAGATAAACTAAATTGATAAACCTTTAACCAGACTCATCTAGAAAAAAGTGGAGAGGACTCAAATCCATAAAATTAGATATGAAAAAGGAGAAGTTACAACGGAGACCGCAGAAATACAGAGGATCATAAGAGACTACTGCAAGCAACTCTATGCCAATAAAATGGACAACCCGGAAGAAATGGACAAATTCTTAGAAAGGTACAACTTTCCAAGACTGAACCAGGAAGAAATAAAAAATATGAACAGACCAATCACAAGTGATGAAATTGAAACTGTGATTAAAAATCTTCCAACAAACAAAAGTCCAGGGCCAAATGGCTTCACAGGCAAATTCTATCAAACATTTACAGAGGCGCTGACACCTATCCTTCTCAAACTTTTCCAAAATATTGCAGAGGGAGGAACACTCCCAAGCTCATTCTACGAGACCACCATTACCCTGCTACCAAAACCAGGCAAAGATATCACAAAAAAAGAAAATTACAGGCCAATATCACTGATGAACATAGATGCAAAAATTCTCAACAAAATACTAGCAAACAGAATCCAGCAAGACCTTAAAAGGATCATACACCATGATCAAGTGGGATTTATCCCAGGGATGCAAGGATTCTTCAGTATATGCAAATCAATCAGTGTGATACACCATATTAATGAATTGAAGGAGAAAAACCATATGATCTTCTCAATAGATGCAGAAAAAGCTTTTGACAAAATTCAACACCCATTTATGATAATAACTCTCCAGAAAGTGGGCATAGAGGGAACCTACCTCAACATAATAAAGGTCATATATGACAAACCCACAGCAAACATTATTCTCAATGGTGAAAAACCGAAAGCATTTCCTCTAAAATCAGAAACAAGACAAGCGTGCCCACTCTCACCACTATTTTCTTTATTTTTTTAATTAGAAAAATTTAATAGCTTTTTACTTGAAAATTGACATTTAATGTTCCAAATAAATATTCTTAAAACAATCCCATTGATATTGGGAAACACCATATAGCACTGCAGGAAAATCATAGAAATTTCTGGACACGAGAGGCTAGTTGGTAAGCAGCTGAAATCAATTGGTCAGAACTAGAAGTGTCCAATTTTTGAGAGATTGACACTTCACCCAAAGTCTGGAAGATAAAGCTTTTCTCTTAAGAGGACCATTTCCTGTTTCTTTTGCAGAAAACAAGAGGTTTATGGATTCTACTACTGTCTTTTCAGTGAAAACCTTTTCTCTGAGACATTTTTTTTAGCTTTATATTTCATGAACTAGTTACTCTGACTCTTCTTCTTCCTCATTAATTTCTTTTCCCTGAGATCTCAAAAGATAATCAGCAATCAGACATTTTCACTCAATAAAAGGCAATCAGGGCCTTGCAAATTCAGTGTTTTGGGCAGAGACCAGTAAGTCTATAGGGTACAGAGCCCTCATCATGTGTCACTAAGAGTTTGAAGCACTTTGTTTTCCTTCTAGAAAAGTTAGTGGGCTTCCCTGGTGGCGCAGTGGTTAAGAATCCGCCTGCCAATGCCAGGGACATGGGTTCGAGCCCTGGTCAGGGAAGATCCCGCATGCCACGAGCAACTAAGCCCGTGCGCCACAACTACTGAGCCTGTGATCTAGAGCCTGTGCTCTGCAACAATAGAAACCACCACAATGAAAAGCCCACGCACCCCAACGAAGAGTAGCCCCCGCTCGCCGCAACTAGAGAAAGACCGCACGCAGCAACGAAGACCCAATGCAGCCAAAAATAAATAAATTAAATAAATAAATTAAATAGAAAAGTTAGTAATGTCAAGTAAAGGATTTTTAGATAAGTTTAAATGAGATATTCAATATACTCATATATTTGGTTTGTTCTATGTGTTATTGGTCTGTGATAGTTATGTAAAAGCACTATCATTCTTTTTTTAAAACAAAATATCTCTGTTTTACGTATGTTATTTAATTTAATAGATGCACATTCTGGATACAAATCCCTTATCAAATTTTTGATTTGCAAATATTTTGTCCCATTTTGTGAGTTTTCTGTTTACATTTTTGGTGGTATCCTTTAAATCACAAAAGGTTTTAAACGTGATGATATCCAATTTACCTTTTTGTTGTTGTTGTTGCTTGAATTTTGGCGTTATATTTACGAAACTGTTTCCTAGTCCAAGGTCATGAAGATTTACCCTGTGTTTTTTTCCTAAGAGTTGTGTAGTTACAGATCGTACATTTGGTCTATTTTGAGTTGATTTTTGTGAATGATGTGAGGTAGATATCCAACCTTATTCTTTGTATCTGCATATCCAGTTGTCCCAGCACCATTTGTTGAAAATCTTTCTTTCCCTATTAAATTATCTTGGAAAACTTATTGAAAATCAATTGACCATAAATAAAAGAGTTTATTTATGAACTTTCAATTCTATTCTATTTATTTCTGTGTCTCTCCTTATGCCAGTACCACACTGTATTGATTAATGTAGCTTTGTGGTAAGTTTTGAAATCATGAAATGTGAGAGCTACAACTGTGGTCTGCTTTTTTAACCTGTTGACCTTTCTGGGTTCCTTGCATGACCATATGAATTTTAGGATCAGCTTGTCAATTTTTTAAATAAAGGGGGAAAAAAGAGGCAACTGGAATTTTGAAAGGGATTGCATTGAATTTATATATCAATTGGGGGAGTATTATCATCCAAATACTGTTAAGAGTTTCAATCCATAAACATGAATATCTTTCCATTTATTTAGGTCTTCTTTAATTTCTTTCAGTGCTGTTTTGTAGTTTCACTGTACAAGTTCTCACTTATTTGACTACATTTATTACTAAGTATTTTATTATTTTTGATGCTATTGTAAATGGAATATTTTAAAATTTCATTTTTGGATTAGTTATCATTAGTGTATAATAAATAATTGCTTTTATGTATATTGAGCTTGTATCCTGCAAACTTGCTGAACTTATTTATTAATTCTATTAATTTTTTTGTGTTGATCTCTTAAGATTTTCCATGTAAAATATGTCATCTGCAAATAGAGATAGGTTTACTTCTTCTTTTCCAGTCTGAATGCCTTTTATTTCATTTTCTTGCCTAATTGTGCTGGCTAGATTTTCAGTGCACTGTTGAATAGAAGTGGTGAGAGCAGACCTCCTTGTCTTGTTCCTGATCTTAGAGGGAACATATCTGTTCTTTTACTATTATGTATGGTGTTAGCTATGGGTAATTAATAAAAGTTTATTTCTTGCTCACATTCAAGTCCAGTAGGGCCAGCTGAAGTGAAATGGATAGGGAGAACTGCTCCAAATAGTCATTTAGTGATCCAAGATCTTCCTCCTCTAAGTCTTCAGAGTTCTCACTGCTTAACTGGGAGATGGGAAAATAGCAAGATGTTACATGGCAAATTTTTAAGGGCAAGGCCTAGAATAGTGGTGCATTCTTTCTCCTTTCATGCCAGAACTCAATAACAGAGACACACCTAACTTCAAGAAGGACCAGTAAATAATACTAGTCCTAACACTAGCATTTAGTAGATAAGGTAACCAACCATCCTGGTTTGCCGAGGACTGAGGGGTTTCCTGAGATGTGGGACTTTTAATGTTAAAACTGGGACAATCCTGGACAAATCTGTACAGTTGGTCATACTAGTGACTCAGCTGGGATTTGAAACCATATCTGCCTTTAAAGACTTTATTATTTTTTTTTTTACATTGCTTTCTATCAGGGAGGAAAAAAGTAAGTAGAGAGAAAGAAAAGCATTCATTTATTAAAATATAAGGTTGGAACAAGGTTAAGAGCATGGACTTTGGAGTAAGAATTTTTTTGTTTGAATATGGGGTTCAAATCTTGGCTCTGTTGTTTACTAGTTTTGTGAGCTGGGTGGTTATTTAAACTCTGTGTGCTTTAGTTTTCTTATCTTTAAAATGGTGTTAAAATTGTAATTACTACTTAGAGTTGCTATGAAGATTAAATAAACGAATATTTTTAAACCACTTGAAATAGTGCCTAGTATAAGGATTTGTTAAATAAATAAACTAGTGTTTATTAAATACCTACTGTGTGCCAAGCACTATGCTGTGTGTTGGAAGTACATCAACTAGTCAGAAACACATGACTTTAAGCATCAAAAAATTTGTAATCAGAAGGCAAAGTAGAACTTGAGCAAACAATGAGAAGTAGAATCATTTTATTAAAAAAGTCTCTTTGGGGGCAGTTGGATGCCATGAAAACATTTTATATTGTATCAGTTTCTTTACTTTCATTCCTTTATTCATTCAACAACATACTACCAACTACAGGCCAAAAACTGTTCTAGGTGCAGGAGTGGGGCATTCAGCAATGAAAAAGATAGACAATGTCATAGCTCTGTTGAAGCTTAAGCTTTCTGAGATAAAGAGGCAATATCAAAGTAAATAGATAAATAATTGTAACAATCTCAGATTGTTGTAAGTGCCATAAAGGAAACACATTGGAAAATGTGATATATCATAACTGAAGAAAGCATAGTCAGGAAAGATCTGTCTGAGAAGTGACATTTGAACGAAGATCTAGAGAATAGGAAGGAACCAGCCATATTAAGAGTTAGGGGGAAATTGTTCAAGCCTGAGGAAACCACAATTTCAAATTCTGTGGCAAAAAAGCAAACAAATAAAAAACAAACCCTGAACAATTTGGCCTTGCCTCATCTCCATGAGGTTCCTCTCAGAATCTCCTTTTCACTCCTTTCTCCATGTGATCTCTCCAGATGGGCTCTCCAGTTAGGTAACGGGACATCTTACTTGGTGCCTTAGGGATCCCAAATGCACAAAACTGAAAGTTATCCTTCCTTATTTTTTTAAAAATCTTTTTAGCCCAGTTTTATTGAGAAATAATTGATATACATCACTGTATGAGTTTAAGGTGTACAGCATGGTGGGTTGATTAACGTGTATTGTGAAATGATTACAATTGGTTTAGTTAACATCCATAATCTTATATAGATGCAATAAAAAGAAAAAAAATTCTCCTTGTGATGAGAACTGTTAGGATCTGCTCTCTTAACAACTTTCCTATGTATCATACAACAATGTTAATTATAGTCATCATGCTGTACATTACATCCATAGTACTTATCTATTTTATAACTGGAAGTTTGTGCCTTCTGACCACCTGCCTCCTATTCCCCCTCCCCTGCCCCCTGCCTCTAGTAACCACAAATCTGATCTTTTTCCCTACGAGTTTGCTGGGGTTTTTAAAAATTATTATTAGATTCCCCATATAAGTGAGATCATACAGTATATGTCTTTCTCTGTCTGACTTATTTCATTTAGCATAATCCCTTCAAGGTCTATCCATGTTGTTGCAAATGGTAGGGTGTCCCCATTTTTATGGCTGAGTAATATTCCATTGACTATATATACTGCAACTTCTTTATCCATTCATCCACTGACGGACACTTAGGTGGTTTTCCTATCTTGGCTATTGTAAATAATGCTGCCATGAACATGGAGGTGCAGATATCTTTTTGAGTTAGTGTTTTCATTTCCTTTGTATATATTCCCAGATGTAGAATTGCTGAATCATATGGTATTTCTCTTTAATTTTTTGAGGATCCTCCATACTGTTTTGCAAAGTGGCTATACCAATTTACAATGCCACCAGTGGTGTACAACAATCCCTTTTCTCCACATCCTCACCAGCATTTGTTGTCTCTCGTCTTTTAGAAGATGGCCATTCTAACAGGTATGAGGTGATATATTCTTGTGGTTTTAATTTGCATTTTCCTAATGACTAGTGTTGTGAGCATCTTTTCATGTAATTGTTTGCCATTCATGTGTCTTCTTTGGAAGAATTTCTATTCAGGCCCTTTGCCCATTTTTCAGTTGAATTATTTGGTTTTTTGCTGTTGAGTTTTATGAGTTCTTTATATATTTTGGATATTAACCCCTTATCAGATATACGGTTTGCAAATATTTTTTCCCATTCTGTAGATTGTCTTTTCACTTTGTTGATGGTTTCTTTTGCTGTGCAAGAGGTTTTTAGTTTGACATAGTCTCACTTGTTTTTATTTTGTTGCTTATGCTTTAGGTGTGATTTCCAAAAAAATCATTTCTAAGATCCATGTCAGGGAGCTTTTTTCCTATGTTTTCTTCTAGGAATTTCATGATTTCAGGTCTCACATTTAAGTGTTTAATCCATTTCAAGTTAATTTTGGGGGGTGGTGTAAGATAGAGGTCAATTTTCATTCTTTTACATGTGAATATCTAGTTGTCCCGGTACCATTTATTGAAGAGACTGTCTTTTCTCCATTGAGTATTCTTGGCTCCCTTGTCAAATATTGGTTGACTGTTTTGTCATGCCTTTAAAGGCCTAGTCCGGGAATTGGGACAGTGTGTGTTACTTCTGTTGCATTGTATTAGTTAAAGACCGGAGCAGCATTACTGTGGGAAGAGACTACACAAGGGCATAAATACTAGAAGGTGTGGTTCACTGGGAGAGGATTTTTAGAGGCTGACGACTATAGTCTGCCATTTGGCCCCAAATGATCCATGTTCCTCCCACGTGCAAAATACCCTTTCCTCTAGCACAAAAGCCTCAATTTGGATACCATTAAAGCATCAGGCTCAGGTTTAAAGTCCAGGATTTCATCATCTATGTCAGGTGTAGGTACAAATAAGACACCAGAAAATCTGAAGACCCATGAACCAGGGACACAAGTTGTATTTTCCCCATGTACCCAACATAAAATGGTGAGACAGATAGGAGTACCATGATAGACACTCCCATTAAAAAAGCTGGAGTTGGGGAGTCACATAGCATTTAATAATTCTGAAATCAAGCTAGGGATGTCACTAATTCATTGTTCTGGGAGCAGAAATTGTATGTTGATTAGAGACCAGCTGTGCTCTTTAGGAGTACAGTAAGTCCCCTACATACGAACCTTCAAGTTGTGGACTTCAAAGATGTGAATACACCCAGAGAAAGTACGAAGAGAGACAAGAGGAAGAAGAAGTAACTGAAGAACCAAAGAGATTCACTATGCAGGAAGTGGCAAGGGAATTTTCTTTATTTGAGGAGGCACTGTTAGTTTTTGAGGCACAGGACCTGAACTTAGAATGGTACACGAAGGTTGCAGCAGCCGTTTAGAATGCAATCCATTGCTACTGTGTCATTTATGATGAGAAAAAAAGAGCTACTACCCAGGCATCACTGGATCATTTTTTCAAGAGGGTAGATAGAATTGAATCCAGCATAGGAACCAGAACCTGTGCCATCAATGTCAGGTGTGAGTGAAATTGCAGCTTGCCCTCTGTCTCCTATTGCTGACGATCCTTCAGCTCTACCATCTCCCACCTCCTCTCCCTCCTCCAGTCAGTATCTCTTCTTGCCTGTTCACTCGATGCCAGCCCCTGTAGGCCAGCTGTTGTACTGCACTACTGTACTTTTCAAGGTACTGTACTGTAAGATTAAAAATGTTTTCTTTATTTTTTGTGCTTGTTTGTTTTTTTATGTATAATTTGTGTGAAAAGTATTATAAACCCATTACAGTACAGTACTATATAGCCTATTGTGTTAGTTGGGTACCTAGGCTAACTTTATTGGATTTATGAACAAATTGGACTTAGGAATGCGCTCTCTGAATGGAACTTGTTTGTATGTAGGGGACTTACTATAGTTCTCTTCAGTCTTTCTTACTTTTTTTCCCCAATCTTTTTAGTGCCTTTATTTTTTATTTATTTATTTTACACTTATTGAAGTATGATTTACATGTCATTTACCAATTTTAAGTATATAAATTGATGACTTTTGACAAATGAATGCAGTCTACATGTCTACCACAATAAATATAACCATAAACATACCACTCACTGTTCTTAAACTATTTGTCGTATCTACTCAATATTTTGCAATTAAAGTATGCATATTTATAATTATTAAATCTTTTTATTTTAATTTAAAGTTATAGGCGTATATAAAATAAAATTACACCTTATTCCACTCCCTGATCTGCTCCCCAAAGTTAGCTCTTAAGAACTATTGGGAAGCCTCAAACAAACACTTTACGTCTTTTTTTTTTTTTTTTTTTTAATTTGGCCGCATGACATGGCTTGTGGGATCTTAGTTCCCTGACCAGGGATTGAACCCAGGCCCTCGGCTGTGAAAATGTGGAGTCCTGACCACTGGATGACCAGGGAATTCCCATGTCTTCTTAAGATAAAAGATATTGTATTATATATATTTTGATTAAAAACTTGATTATATCATCTATTATATATACACATATACATACATATATATATATGCATAGATACATACCTATTTTGCTCTATTAGCACTAAATATATATCATTTCCTAAAGAGTAACACTGATTCTCTCATTTATGTCTTTTCTTTTTTCTTTTTTTTTTTTAATTGGGGTATAGTTGTTTTACAATGTTGTGTTACTTTCTACTGTACATTGAAGTGGAGTTCCCTGTGCTATACAGCAGGTTTTCATTAGTTATCTATTTTATACATATTTTAGGGTATATATGTCAATCGCAATCTCCCAATTCATCCCACCCCCCCTTCCCCCCTTGGTGTCCATATGTTTGTTCTCTACATCTGTGTCTCTATTTCTGCCTTGCAAACTGGTTCATCTGTACCATTTTTCTAGATTCCACATATATGCATTAATATATGATATTTGTTTTTCTCTTTCTGACTTACTTCACTCTGCATGACAGTCTCTAGGTCCATCCACGACTCTACCAATGACCCATTTTTGTTCCTTTTTATGGCTGAGTAATATTCCATTGTATATATGTACCACATCTTTGTCTTACCTCTGTTATCTGGGCTCCTGGATCTGTTTTTGGGGTTATCTTTCTTCCTAAATAATGGCCTATGTTTACAGCTAAGTAGCTTTCTTATCGTCTTTTTGCCTGTAAAAAGTCTCTGTTCCTTTCAGTCTAAGCTCATATAATTCTTTTAAAAACTTTGTTGTTTTCCTGTGTATCAGAGTATTAAAGTACTTTATGAGACAGAACCATAAATCTCTGAGATAGGCTCCTTTCAACTCCGGGCTCAGAGTTGCTATGGGACAACATCCTTAAGAGACTTAGAAGCTGTCTTTTCTAGCTGAGAGAGTCTACCCAGAATGGCCTCAAATTTTTCTGAGGTATAATACCTTTGATCTAATCTCTTTTCTAAGTCCATGTTTTATTGGCAGTGCTCTGGCTTTGTTTTTTGATCTGAAGCCATTCTTTACTCTAGAGCCTTGCTGGCTGGTGAACTAGGATTGAGGAACACTTTTCTCTTCCAAGCTAGAAAGTCCTGGATTGGTAATATCTCTTGTGGATTTTACTTGAAAACTCAACATTTCCTTCTTTGGTTGGTTGTTATAGTACTTATTAATACAAAGTTAAAAACAAAGAACAGTTGACACTTTCAGTATTCTTCCTGGAAATCTCTTTAGCCAAATAGATAAGTTCATTTTTTATATTTTCTATTTTTCATGTTGATACAGAGATGATGTTAAAATTTCCACTTTAATATAACACAAACAGCCTTTTATCCAGCCTCCAATAACAATGTCTTCCCTTTCCTCCCAGACTTCATTAACCATCTGCTATAGGCCCTTCTAGTTTCTGCTTGCCACCCAGTTCCAAAGCCCATGCTATATGTTAGGTTTTAGTTATGGCAGGATCCACTTCCAGATATCAATTCCTATTTTGGTTTTTTTATTGCTATGTAATAAAACATCCCAAAACTTAGTGGCTTAAAGCAACAATTTATTATTATCTCTCATTTTTCTGTGGGTTAGTTAGGCTCAGCTGGGAAATTCTTCTGTGGTCTTGTTTGGGGTGTCTTAAGAAGCTGTATTCAGATGGTATCCAAGGCTGAACTCATCTGGAAATTTGACTGGGGTGTTGGGATGACTGAGCCAGAATTCTTACCTAGAGACTCATAGCTCCCCAAAGCAGAAGCTGCCAAGATTTCTTAAGGTTTAGGCCCAGACTGGCATAAGGTAACTTCTGACATATTACATTAGTTGAAGCAAGCCATAGACAGTCCAGGTTCAGTGTGGAAGGGGACTACAAGGGGTTTGAATACCAAGAAACAGAGTTTATTGGGGGCAATCTTTGGAGACTAGCTACCACACATGCTGTGACTTAAGTCTCCAAAAGTTTACTCTAATTGCTATGGAGAGAATGAATTTGGGGGGACACTATTAACTAGTATAAATGAGAGATAATTGTGGCTTATTACAGAGGAGGTAATGGAGAGATGGAAAGGAGTAAACCATTTAAGGTATATTTAGAAGTAGATTTGAAAGGGCTTGATGTATTGGTCGTGAGGGATGAATAATAGGGAGAAATCAGAGGGTGATTTCTCACTTTTTAGGGATATGCAACAGATTGAAAGTTGGGTGTCATTTACTGAGATGGGTTAGACTGTGGTAGAAAGAGGCTTAAAGCATTGACAACCAATAGTTCTGTTTTTGATTTAAGTATGAGAGATATATGACATGTTAAGTGAAACATATAAGTAAAGATTTCAAATAAAGAGGTAAACACACACATCTGTAGGTGAGGAGAAGAAGGCCAGGGCTGGAGGTACATATTTCATAATCATCAGCTATACATGATATTTAAAACCATGAGATTCTAAATGAAATCACCTAGGAAGAAATACAGGTGAAGAAGAGAAGAGAGCCCAGAATTGAGCCTAGGAACTCCAATGTTTAAAGGTCAAGAGGGGGAAAAGGAGACAGGAAAGAAGACTGAGAAGAAGTGTAGAGTGAGGTATGATGACAGTCAAAAGAGTGGGGATCACAGAAGCCAGAGAGGAAACTGTTTTCATATGTAGCAATGGGTTAGCTGGTTTAAATCTGCTGATAAGTCTGTAAAATGAAGACAGAGAGATGTCCATTGGATGTCTTAAGTGACTACCTCATTTCATCCTAATAAGTTGTTCATTGATATGTATTATTTTTATGCATTCATTATATTGTTATTTATTTATTCTGCATTAGAATGTAAGCAGGCAGGGACTTCTTTCTGTTTTGTTTATTGTTGTACCACACCACCTAAAATTGTACCTGGCATATAATATGTGCCATTCATTCATTTAATCATTCAACAATCCTAGGAAGTTAATATAATTATTTTCACTTTATAGAAAAGAAAACTTGAAGATCAGAAATGTCAGATTCACACAGAGACTAACTTTGATAACCATGTTTCATATCCAGATATCTGAATCTGAAGTCTCCTGTTATTTTCACTAAACCATCACCATCTACTAGGAATGTTCTGTCATGTGATCATAGGTTAACTGGGAAGGTTTTGTGGTTAACTGTTGGGTATAATTTTAAAAGGCATCGTGATAGTAATTGTTGTTTGATTCAGTCTGTGATTGGAATGATAAAATCGGTATTTGCTTCTGTGGAAGTTCTTTCTATCTTAAAATGCAACTCTTCTTCAAAACAACATTAATATGCACATTTAAAAATTTGCATATGATTTACATGTTGATCAATTCATTTTGCACTTCAAGTAACAGGGAAAATGTTCACATAAGTAATACATTAAATGATATAACCAAAACTGTCTTTTAAACATATGAATTGCAAAATAACAGATAATTTAACCTAGTGTATGTATCTTTTTAAATGCATTATTTTTTAAAGGTCCATACACATAACATGCAAGAGACTTTACTTAAAATGATGATATATGTTAGTTGATTTACTTGGTTCCCTTTGACTTCCAATTAGTTTATTCTGTATGGAGACCTAGAGACAGGATAGCAGATAAGGGAAGGAGTTAACTAGAGGCCGACAGAAAGAAAAATGAGGGAAGAGAAAGAAAGAGGGATAGGGTAGCAGAGAACAGAGGAGGATGAGGAGAAAACAGGGAGGACATTGAAGGGAAGTGAGGAAGAGGAAGAAAGATTCTGAGAGCATTCAGGTACCTGAGGATATGCAGTCCTTGGAATGATGAAAAGAGATTCTGGAATGTGCGGAGGGCCTCTTCCTTCCCGTGTACCTGAGATCACCAATATAAACCCAAACAGATATATGTATTTTGTATATACTTTATGCTATGCTAGGTGCTGTGCCAACCACTTTATATGTATTATCTTTATGTATCCTCTCTCCTCATTCAAGAACCTGCAAAATTATTTATACATATATATCTCTCCATTAAACAGATGAATGATGATGATAATAGTGGTGATGGCTAAAATGTATTTAATTTAGAACATATTTAGTAATTTAGTGCTTAGCACATTGGGACTATGTTCATTATAATTAACCCAATGATGTTGGTACTATTAGTTACATAGGTTAAAAAACTGAGTCATGTAACCTTATCTGAGATCATACAGTGAGTGAGTGGTGGAATGGGAATCTTAAGACTGATCTGATTCCAAATTCCTGTTCTTAACATCAAGTCACACATAATTCGTAGGAATATACATACTTCTATCCCTTACAGCCCTGCTATTTACATATCTTGGCCAATTTTTGCCCATGCATGTGCACTGAGTCATGGGATGAATTTGATGGTAGTGAAACGTAGCAAGATTGGCAGAGTCTGTATACACACACACATGCATGCATACATACATACACACAAACACACCTTCCCCTTGATGATCCCAAAACTTCAGGGATACTCAGTATTACTCTTCCATTCTAAATCTCAGGGACCATTTATTTACATTCTTTTCCTACTACTCACAACTTTTCTGTAAGAATGGCATTTGAGCTGGTGGATAGGTAGAGCTGCAGAAAACTTCTCTGACCTTTCTTTTTCTTTTTTTTTAAACTTTTTATTTTATATTGGCGTATAGTTGATTAACAGTGTTGTGATAGTTTCAGGTGTACAGCAAAGTGATTCAGTTATACATATACATGTACCTATTCTTTTTCAAATTCTTTTCCCATTTAGGTTGTTACATAATATTGAGCAGAGTCCACTGTGCTATACAGTAGGTCCTTGTTGCTTATCCATTTTAAATATAGCAGTGTGTACATGTCAATCCCAAACTCCCTAACACTTCCCCCCACCCTTCCCCCCTGGTAACCATAAGTTTATTCTCTAAGTCAGCCGTCTCCAACCTTTTTGGCACCAGGGACCAGTTTCATGGAAGACAATTTTTCCACGAACGTGGTGGGGGGATGGTTTTGGGATGATTCAAGCTCATTACATTTATTGTGCACTTTATTTCTATTATTATTACATTGTAATATGTAATGAAATAATTATACAGCTCACCATAATGCAGAATCAGTGGGAGCCCTGAGCTTGTTTTCACTTGCCACTCTGATATGGTTGTGATATGAATCTGCAAGCAATTGATTTATTATGGTCTCTGTGCAGTCACACCTCTCTGCTAATGATAATCTGTATTTGCAGCCACTCCCCAGCGCTAGCATCACCGCCTCAGCTCCACCTCAGATCATCAGGCATTAGATTCTCATAAGGAGCGCTCAACCTAGATCCCTCGCACGCACAGTTAACAGTAGAGTTTGTGCTCTTATGAGAATCTAATGCTGCCGCTGATCTGACAGGAGGCAGAGCTCAGGCGGTGATGTGAGCAATGGGGAGCAGCTGTAAATACAGATGAAGCTTTGCTCGCACACCTGCTGCTCACCTCCTGCTGTGTGGCCAGTTCCTAACAGGCCACGGACCAGTACCGGTCCATGGCCTGGGAGTTGGGGACCCCTGCTCTAAGTCTGTGAGTCTGTTTCTGTTTTGTAAATAAGTTCATTTGTATCATTTCTTTTTAGATTCCACATATAAGCGATATGATATTTCTCTCTCTCAGTCTGACTGACTTCACTCAGTATGACAATCTCTAGGTACATCAATGTTGCTGCAAATGGCATTATTTCATTCTTTTTAATGGCTGAGTAATATTCCACTGTAAATATGTACAATGCCTTTATAGTGCTCCGGACAGGGGCATTTGTTGTATGGCCATGTGAAGTAAAATGGGTTTTAGAGCAAAAGTTGAGCTGTTCGTTTCCTGCTTGTGGCTGTTAGGAACATCTAGAACTTGTCTCTTTGAAGCCACCCAGCCCCAATAGTCAAAGTATGGGTTCGGCCTTCATACCTCAAACCTTGTTTGTTAAGAAGAAATAGTGAAATAATGGGAATATTGTGGACTTTGAATCCATATACATCATGCATTAGCTGGTGATCCTGGACAAGTTAATAAACTCCAGGAACCTCAATTTTAACATCTATAAAGTAGAGATAATAATACCTACCAAGCAGGGTTATTATGAGAAGCAGAGATAATTCATGTTAAGCATTTACGATAGTGCTGTGTTTATAGTAGAAACCCAGTTAAGTGTGAGTCGTCTTTATTATTGGAAGGTTGGGTTTCCAGATCTTTATAGTCCCTCCTAATCCCATGGTGCTGAAGCTGGGAGTCTAGTAAGATGCATAGGGAAAGGAAGGAATGACATGCTATACTTGTACCCTGCTGATGGCAGTATAAATTTGTATAACTACTTCAGAATATAGTAGATGAAGATAGGCATAAAAATGTTCAAGCCCCATTGACCCAGGAATACCACTTCTGGAAATTTATCTTTAGGTAATAATTTAAAAAGAGAAGAAAGCTATAAGAACAAAACTACTTATACAGCAATATTTATTAGAATGTTATTTATAATAGTAAAAAAAATTAGAAACCTCTAGAGATGTGATTCAGTAAATTATAATACATCAAATGAGGGTTTTTCTTAGGAAGAATTAGAATAGGGAATTGTATTTGTTATATAATGTTAAGTGAAAAATAAAAATGATATATGTATTTTGGTTATACTATAAAATAATATGCATATTGAATAAGCCTAAAAGGGAATGCAGAAAAATGGAGAAGTTTTGTAGTGTGATAGGATTAAAAAACAATGTGTAAATTTTGTTTTAAATTTGTTTAAAAATAAAATCCATTTGTTCATGAATAAATATTTATGGGATACCTACCATTTACTAGCTACTATTCTAGAAATAATGAATACCTCAGTGAACAAAACAGGCAAAAAAAGTTGAAAACTCATACCTAGTGTTTTCAGAGTGCATTGTAAACTTTTCAAAGTATTATTATGTTCACATTAACATTTGAATTTTCAACTAAGTTTTTTAAAATTATGCAACATTGGAAACATACAAAGAAACATGGAAAACAACACAATACCCGTTCACGTACTTAGGAGGCAGAGCTAACAGATGTTAATATTTCTCATTCACTTCCCAGCTCTACTTCTAAGAAAAATAAAAAATAAAAAACAGGCTTAGCAAAAGCTGAATCCCTTCATCCCTTTCACCTTCTTTCCTACCCAAAGGTACTCCTAATGTAGTTACGTATCTTACCTATTTACGTTTTCATTTTTTTCTACATGTATATATATAAAACCATGAACAATATATATTATTTTGTTGGTTTTAAAACTTTACATAAATGGTATCATGTAGTGTTTATCCTTATGTAATAATTTTTATTTCACTCATTTTTACTGTTCCACAGTATTGCAGTGAATGACTAAACAGTTTATCCTCCTACTGATTGTTTCCAATTTTTGCTATTATGCAGAATTCTTCAGTGAACATTTTTATGCACAACTCCTTGTGCAATTGTGCCAGAGTTTCTAGGGTTTATGCGTAAAAGTGAAATTCCTGAGTGGTGGATGTGTGCATCTTCAATTTTAAAGCATATTGCCCAGGTGCCTTCACAAATGGTTTTAACAAGTGACACTCCCAACAGCAATGTGTATTCCATGGCGTCCTCACCAATACTTAAATCATTTTTACCTGCTTGATACGTGGCATCCTCCTTTTCCTTTTAATCATTTAATCTTTCTTGGCTTGGGAAAAAATAAAGAGGGGTCCATGCTTAAGTCCAGTATAAGTAATTGGCAAAGGACCCTGTTCCTAGGCAGATGGAAGGCCTCATCTTTGGAACTAGAAATAAGCCATGGAGAGCACTTTGAAGGAGGCTTACTATTGACAGTAATTTCAGTGGATTCTCATGCCTTGTCAAGTTTCCTAACATGTGCCTAATGAGGTTATGAGTATTGAATGAAATGTCAGGTGTCTGATTCACAATAGGAGATTAGTTAGTGTTGCTTCCTTTTCCTTCCCAATTAAGAAAGTTCTCAAGGGACTTCCCTAGTGGCGCAGTGCTTAAGAATCCGCCTGCCAATGCAGGGGACACAGGTCCAGTCCCTGGTCTGGGAAGATCCCACATGCCATGGAGTAACTAAGCCCGTGTGCCACAACTGCTGAACCTGTGCTCGAGAGCCTGCGAGCCACAACTACTTGAAGCCCACATGCCTAGAGCCCGAGCTCCACAACAAGAGAAGCCACCGCAATGAGAAGCCCGCGCACCGCAATGAAGAGTAGCCCCCGCTCACCGCAACTAGAGAAAGCCCGTGCGCAGCAACGAAGACCCAACGCAGCCAAAAATAAATAAATTAATTAATTAAAAAAAAGTTTTCAGGGTAATACACTAAAGAACTCTCTTTGCTCATGTGTGTCGATGTGCTTAGATGGATGGTCTCTAACTTTGGCATGCATCAGAATCACCTGCAGGGTTTGTTAAGGCACAAGCTGCTGAATCAGTTTTTGATTCAGTAGGTCTGGTGTGAGGCCTGAGAGTTTGCATTTCTTGTAAGTCATCAAGTGATGTTGCCCTTCCTGCTGGTCTGAGAACCATACTTTGTGAACCAATATTCTATATGTATCAGTAAGAATGTTATGTCACTGCTGCATGGGGGTTGGAGGATGGATCATGCAACTGATTAACTTGGTGATATTCCTCTCTATATAATATTGGGGCTCCCCTGAATATCCCTGTGCTTTATTGAGGTGACAATTCCTGTAGCAATGGGACAGTGTCCTACCTTCCTTCCTCACTCAGCACATTTGTGGAATGATTCATGAAATCACAAACGGATTGAACTTTTTTTACTTCTTTCTGCCTGTCTGACTGATTACAAATGAGCTAAAATAAGCAGGAGATTTAGGGCAGTTTTTGCTGATAGGGAGCTGCTTAGCAATGGGAGCCATCTAGGGGAATGGGCAGGGGTTGCAGGGTATTCTTAGTTTAATTTAAGGTCATCCAACTTGCTCCCTTTTCCACCACCTTACCTTCTCTTCAACATCTTCAAACTCAGACATTCAGTGCTTTCTTTTTCTTTGAACTGTTGACTAGGATTGTTTTCCACATAAATTCAGTAACTTCACGACCATGCAAAAAGGAAGCAAGATGGAATTCTGGGGATCTGCCCACTTGAGTAGGTGCAAGTTTTAGACCAATTTTTTCTGTGCTTTCTATTTAAAACTTTTTGTTAATAAAAATATAATTGAAATATATTCATGTATGTAGAAAATATATTCATAAGCATATACTTCCTAGGAAGTATTTTTTAATGGACACTAGGTATAAGTTGTTAATTTAGGAGCTCTGTATAGGGTACACTTCAAATAAAATATTACAGATTTTTAACAACAAAAATAAAATCAGTATTTTGGCATGGTATTAGATGTTGTTATAAATAGAAGATATAGTACAAAGGACTTCTAACATTGCAAAAAGCACTGCAAAAAGATGAGGTGGAGTAAGGTCCTTGAGGGCAAAGGCTGTCTTTCTTATTTTTTTTTTTTCAGTTTTATTGAGATATAGTTGACATGTAACACTTGTGCTAATTTAAGGTGATTTGATATATGTATATATTGCAAAATGATTACCATGATAAGTTTAATTAACATCCATCACCTGACATAGTTATAGTATTTTTCCTTTTGATGAGAACTTTTAGATCTACTTTGTTAACAACTTTTGAGTACACAATACAGTATTGTTAACCATAGTCACCATACTGTATATTATATCCTCAGAACTTATTCATCTTATAACCAGAGGTTTGTAGTCTTTAACCTTCACTCGTTTCCCGCATCACCACCGCCTGCCTCTGGCAACCACCAATCCATTCACTGTTTCTATGAGTTTGTTTTTTTTAGATTCCACATATAAGTGAGATCATACAGTATTTGTCTTTCTCTGTCTGACTTATTGCACTTAGTATAATGCCCTCGAGGTTCATCCGTGGTATCACACATGACAGGATTTCATTCTTTTTTATGGCTGAATAATATTCCATTTATCTGTCAATGAACACTTAGATTGTTTCCATATCTTGGCTACTGTAAATAATACTGCAGTGAACAATCCAAGTGTCCAAGTATTTGTCTTTCTCTTTTTTTTATGATTTATGTAATCAAAGAAATCTCCCTGCAGTTCTTTTTTGTTAACTTTTTATTTTATGTTGGAGTATATCCGATTAACAATATTGTGATAGTTTCAGGTGCACAGCAAAGCAACTCAGCCATACATATACTTGTATCCATTCTCACCCAGACCCCCTCCCATCCAGGCTGCCACATAACATTGAGCAGAGTTCCCTGTGCTATACGGTAGTTGTCTCTCTTTCTGACTTATTTCACTTAGACAGTGCCTTTGAGGTCCATCCATGTTGTTGCAAATGACAGGATTTCCTTCTTTTTTATGACTGAATAGTATTCCATTGTGTGTGTGTGTGTGTGTGTGTGTGTGTGTGTCTGTGTATACAACCCAACTTCTTTATCCATTCATCCATCGATGGACACTTAGGTTGTCTCCATTTCTTGGCTATTGTACATAATGCTGCAATGAACATGGGGGTGCAGATATCTCCTCTGTATAGTGATTTCATTTTCTTTGGATTTGTACCCAGAATTGGGATTGCTAAATCACATGGTAGTTCTATTTTTAATTTTTTGAGGAACCTCCATACTGTTTCCATAGTGGCTACACCACTTTACATTCTCACCAGCAGTGCATAAGAGTTCCCTTTTCTCCATGTCCATGCCTAAAATTCTCATTTCTTGTGTTTTAGATGATAGCCATTCTAAAAGGTGTGAGATGATACCTCATTATGGTTTTAATATTCTTTGTATCTATCTTACTTTTTAACAACCTCAGATTAAGGTAATCCCTGGCATAGAGCAAGTGTTAAAGAAATGAATGAAAAGTAATGATAAGGAATGTCAGAGTAGTACAATGAAAAGACAAGTGTTATGAAGTCCCTCAGATGTTGTTTTAAATCCTGATTTTACTGTCTGGATGTTTTTGGACAACTGTCTTAATCTTTCTGAAACCTAGTTTTCTAGTTTATTAAACAAAGACTGGGTCCTCTTCCCTGTCTAAGATCGTTGTGGTGGAATTTAAATGAAAACCAGTGACTGGCACATCGGCACTCAAATAATATTGATTCACCCCACTCCAGCCCTGCCAATTTCCTAACAAAAAAAGCACAGTATTAAAATTGGTAAATCTATGGCTAATATGACCTGCATTTTCAGACTTCCTAGTACAATTATTAATTAGCAATTCCCTTACAGGAATCCTGTAAAATTCATCCATATTTTACAGAGATAATGAGAAAACGGAGCTTAAATATTCTGTGTAACTGCCTCAGGGTAAGTCAGTGGAGGAAAAACTAAGAGCTGGATTTCTGAGTTCAGAATTCCTGCTCCTCTGTCTTCTTTATTCTCAGACTGTGAAGCCAAACTGTAACTCTTGATTCTATTTTAGCAGCAGAGGTGATTTGGGGGCCTAGAGAAGTATAAGGTCATTTGAGTTTTTGTTATTCAGTTTTATATTTTTCCAGTGTAAATGGGAGAAGAGGTAACCAGACATCAACATAAATTACTCTTTGCTGTGACTTATATAATCACCTTATCATTATATCTGTATTCACTGATGAGATAACATTAAAAATGTATTCAATGTAATAGCTTTTGAAATGGATGATTGTTTCCCAGAGAAGCTTTGGTGCTGAAAAGCTGTATGTACTAGGACAAATCATTACATATTAATAATAACAACCACAATAGAGATAGCATTTATTGTAGAACTCCCAGATGCGGGCTATTGTGCTATAAGCTCTTTATATGCATTACATACATTGCTCCCCAATTATATACATTTCTCTGAAGAAAATTCTATTTTTGTCCCCATTTTATCCATGAGAAACTAGAGCCTTAGAAAGTTTAAATACATTACCTAAATTCATACTTGTCAAAAAGCCAACTCAGAAAGATTAGAATGTGGCCGGTCTACCTCCAGAGCTGGAGCTCTAAACACTAACCCTATAGATATTTATTGAGTGTCATCTTTATTTTAGGCCCTAAGGATAGAGGAATTACCAAAATAAAAGACCCATGCCCTCTGGGAGTTGAAACCTGGCTCTAAATACAGAATAAGTAGCCCAGAGTGAATATGAGACAATGTTTTCTAAATAATGTTCCATGGAACAAGGGTGTCTTCAGTTTTTGTTTTTAAAATGGAAATAGCAATCCTAACTCTAATAAGTTTGGGAAACTCTGCATGCAGTTATTCCTCTCTTAGAGACGTACATTACATATTATTATATTAAAGTCAATGCAAAGGTCTGCTATTTAAAATATTAACATTTTCTAAAATTATTTGAAAGCAAACTTTTTCCCCCAAATCATTTCTATGAATACCCATCAGGACACCAGTGTTCTGTGGAACATAGTTTAGGAAATGCTGGGCTAGAAAAATTCTTTAATATTTAATCCCTTTGTTTTTTCTGGAAAAAAAAAAATAAGGGGGGCTGTAATCCTTGGTGTTCATGTTTTCCTGCACTCCAAACTCATACAGTGTGTATTAGAGCAGCTCAGCTGTGAGTTTATAGTCTCTATTTGTTTCTCCAAAAAATGTTTGTCATGTGCCTCATGATTGACAGCGCTCCATGCTCGTTCTTTACGCTCGGCCTCTCTTCCCTCTGTAGCTATCTTTCTTGAAAGTGTAGCTCTCTCCATTATGTCACCCTCCATTGTTCCCACAGTGTGCTCATGCCAGGTCCAAATGTGTGGTAAGGGCTGAAAAGAAGGAAGTTGTGGAGGTTTACAAGGGTTGTCCCAAGAGGCAAAGAAAATTTCAAGGAATTTATAGCATTGGGAATAAGAATAGGAAAGAGTAGAGCTGTTTACCTTAAAGGTTGTCGGTGAACGAATAGAAGAAAAGGCAGAAGTTTACTCAGATGGGAAAAGGTCTGTCTCAGGGGATGAGGGCTGGCAAGTGGGCTCTGGTGGGTAGTTAACCTTTCTCTTTGTTTGGCTTCATGGAGTTCTCAGAATAGATTTGGAGTTCAAACTTTTAGTTTGGAAAAACTAAAGGGAATGATTTGTTTTCTTTATCACATATGATCAAACATTATCTGTTGGTCTGTTATTTTCGAAGCAAAGACTTCTATTTGAAACAGTTATTTAATTGTTAGAAATGTTTCCACTGCCCTCTATAAAGGCCTCCCTAAAATTATAGATCTTAGGAATATCTAATGCTGTTTCTTTCCAGAGATGCGTATTTATTATTTTCTGCAAAAAGGTGTGCCTTTCAACCTGTGTGTTCTATTTTATAAACAGTAAAATGCTAAATTAACACATGATAAGTGCTGAAATAAAAGTCTGCCCTTTCCCTTTATACCCTCTTTGACAAATAAGTACATAACTCTGTGCACATTGTTTCTGAGAAGTCCATAGCCATTTGGAAGTCCAGAGAAGCCACTCGACTTCAGGAAGAACCTGAAGTTTGTTCTGTGCGAAAAGCAATTATTTTTTTGCCTCTAAGATGGACTTTAACTCAGGAGATCACAAGCGTATGCTGCTTCTGGACCCGAATCAACCTTCCATTATCTTAGTTTGATTTCCTAACAACCCACTATGGTAAGAATAACTAGTCCCTTTTTGACGATGAGAAAAGTGGGTCTCAGAGAAGCAAAATAACATACTGAGAGGTGATACTGTCAGTGTGCAAACCCCGTGTGGTCTAAGTCCCTATCCTACAGGATGTGTGTAAAAGACTTAGAGCAATGCCCTGGCATGTAGTAAGGATGAGATGAATGCTGGTTTCCATTCCATTTTGTTCACATTTGTTATCCTATGTGCAGTAAATAAACATTCTGCCGTAGTGAGGCTCAGACGTTGAACAGATGTTGGCTGCCTCTGCCCACTAACGTGAATTCATTAGCTCAGTGAGTTCAGGAGCTTCAGCTTGCTGAGAAGGAAAAGGGGTGGGGCAGGGGGCACTCTGCAACGTAGTGGAGAATCAATCACACACTCTTTCTTTTTTTCCCCTTAGTGAATCTAAGTAGAGAAGGCTTTCAAACACCTTCCCTGGGAGTATGGGTTCAATGAGAACAAACTGATAAAATCTTACTATAGCTCAATTTGAAAAGTATGACTTTCGTTCATTAAAAAGCTGAGTTCAACATTCCAATTAAGCAAAATATATGCCTTACATTCACCATACAGTTCTTGTGCTTCATCTTTAGATGATATGCCTTGGCACAGATGAGGCTTTGGGAAACAGACAGTAAAAGCTGGTGAGGTTGCTGAGCAAAACTGCTATTAGCAGTTTAATCACTTGTGTTAAATGCCATGGATATAATCCAAAGTGGGGAAAAATTGCTTTCTGGAGTGCTGGACTTCAGCAGTTTCGTAAGCTTAAGAAATTTGCTCTCAGCAGAGTATTTGGATTTCAATCGTAAGTCTGTAAATGACATAAATAAATAATACAGTCAAGTACAGTGATTCATAAGTAAAATCAGACAGTGTAGATCACTGATTCCATGATGCATGATTACTTATTTATATTGCTTTTCAGGCCTAAGAATTGTTGCATTATCCATTGGTTGAATAAAAAAATTGGTTAGCTTCATTGTATTTGTTGATTTGCTTTATTTTGCTAGAATCATTGGTCACCATCCTCTGTACTCTGCCTTGCTTTGTCCCTGGAGTTGTCCTTGTTTCATTGTAGTTAAGTTCATAACCATTTGGAAGAACAGAAAGGCCACTCCTAGACTTCTAGAAGAACCAGGCTTTTGTTTGTCCTGCTTCAGAAGCATTTCTTTTTATTACCTGGAAAATGAACTTCCACCCAGAAGAACAAAAAGATTTGCTGCTTCAGAATCTAAATCAACCTTACGGAACTTAAGTGTCTCAATTAACTCAGCATTTGGTATTAGGCTGGTGCTAACCAGAGGTTTAAGTTTCTGATACAAACAAACTCATTTAATTAAATTCTCCCTCTGAGTTGTCCCCGCAGTTCTTGTTTTTAGTAAAGTTTCTAACTGTGAGCTTAAAACAGACAAAAAAAAAAAAGAGATGAAGGAAGGAAAGAAGGAAGAAAGAAAGAAAGAAAGGAAGGAAGGGAGGGAGGGAGGAAGAAAGAAAGAGAAAAAGAAAGAAAGAAAGAAAGAAAGAAAGAAAGAAAGAAAGAAAGAAAGAAAGAAAGAAAGAAAGAAAGAAAGAAAGAAAAGAGAGGGAGGGAGGGAAGGAAGGAAGGGAGGAGGGAAAGAGGGAGGGAGGGAGGGAAGGAAGGAAGGAAGGGAGAGAAACCCAGAATTCCTCTTTATGCATGGGATAGGATAGCGATGGCAGACACATGACACATATTATCATTACTTCTCCTGTGTCTATGGCACACATTGTTCAATCAAAACACTTTTTCAACAGTTTTGGGAAATTTTGAACAGTATCTGGCTTATAAGAGGTCCTTCATTGTTGAATGAGCTTATGCTCTGTTTCCTGAACTTAATTGCAAGCTCTCTGAGGGCAAGCAGTCACCACGTCTGCTTCATTAGGTGCAGTGCATCCAGTGTAACTGCATTTTAAAACACCCTTAGAGGAAACTTAGTTGCATATGGGTATTTGTCTTCCATTTAGATACTGGAGGGGGATGGATTATTAAACGAGGTGGTAAAGACAGCTAGAAGTGAAGAATATAAACCTTTGTTCGGCAGTGTTGAGTTCATAGAACAGTAAATTGTCAACGACCCAATGCAGGAGCAAGGAAAGGGTCATTTTTACTTTTTTTTATTTCTTTAATTCTTTGCTGTAAAGCAAAGAGAACATAGGCTTCAGAGTTAGTTTAAATGCATGACATTTTTCACTAACTTGCTGGGTAGCCTTGGATGAGATTTTAAATTGTTATATACCCCCTCACCCAGTTTGCAAAGATATAAAATAGAAATGATAATTATCTCAGTTTATTTTTGAGATAAATAAAATGATTCAACATAGATAATACGTTCCTGTCTGTTTCTTACTTTCAGTGAAGACCTTGGAGCAGCAGCTCTTTGAAATAGATAGCATAGAAATAACAAAATAGAAACACACCTATGCCCCAAACGTGTCTCATCTCTGGCTTGCCCTTTTTAAATAGTCTACACTGCCTTTATGTCCCTTGTTCTGTCGGTTTCTAAAGAGTTGAAAGCAAATATGGGCATCTGTGTTGCTTTGGTATTCAGAAATATCAGAATTCTGTATCTGTGCAACCCCTAGAAATGCATTCTCAAAGAAAGAACAGTTTTCTTGGGAGATATGTTGCCCCGTGGCCCCTTTTCAGTTCTTTAAAGTGCACTATGAATACTTCCTTTTTTAATATTGGGGAGCGGGGTCGTGAGGGGAGGGGATGGAGGGAGGGAGGGAGGGAAGGAGGAAGGGAGGGGGGAGAGAGAAAGAGGGAAACTTCTTCCTTTGATTATTGGTATGAATTTCAACAGCTCAAGGCTCTTAAATTTTTCATTTTTTTGAGATTGGGAAGTGCTGAAAGTTTTCTTCATAACTGTATTGCTATTTATTGCAAATGTTCTTATATTTCATAAAGAGAGGTAATTTTTGAAGTGAAGCCAGGCTAAATATTGTCTTATAAACTGAAAAGCAAAGGTGTTCTAAGGGAGAGTTTGATTGGTTTTCTCCAGGAATCTAGATACAAGCTAACTGATATGTTTACTTATTACCAAATTCCTCTCATTTTTATAGTTATACAGTCTATAGGCAGAGCATCCCTGCATTTGAATCATACCAGCTTATTCTCCTGACCCGGCTTAATGCTACAGGTATGAAAGGCAAAGGCGAGTTCTTTGCATATTGGAGTCACCTGGGACTTGTGTGGGAAGGCTTTTGTTTTGCCTTATTTCACAAGGTGATGAGAGTTCACTTCTCAGCTGGAAGATAAACTTAGATAAATTAACTGAACACCCTTTTTCACTCTTTCTCACCTCACCTCCAGACCTTTTCCCTTTTAGATTGGCTTCTGCTTGTTCCTTTGAGTTACTCCACCTGCCAAGCAAAAAGTTGGTGAGACCTGCTGATAAAATTTCATTTAGGCAGGGTGGGAGCACTACAGCCTTGAAAACAGAGTCTCTGTGTTTTCACTCCATGAAGGAGACATGACCTATCTCACAGAGTGGTTAAGCTTCATTCCTGCTTGCCTCCTCAGACCAGGGCAGGAAAGGATGCTGTTAATGAAGGGCGGCTGTGGTTAAGAGCTCTGCAGAGCGATAGACCTGGGTTTGTATGCAGCCTTTGTCAGTTCCTAGCCATTGACCTTGGGTTTTTCCTTTCTGAGCTCCAGTGACCTCATCTGTAAAATGATGAGAGTGACCTCATCATATAAAATGCAATATATATATATATATATATATTTTTACATATATATATATATATATATATATATATATATATTACTGAGTATAATACCTGCTGCATAAAATGTACTCAATACATGGTACTAATTACTGTTTGATATTTGTACATTATGTATAATGTCATATGTCTTTCACTGATATTTCCTGTGTGATTAGCAGTTACCCAACTTCATTGCAAGCTTCCTTTGTGCAGTGTTGATGACTTAGCCTCAAATCCTTTCTTTGCACTTACTAATTTAAGAACCATACATTCTGATTCTTAATATAGACCTGAGTTAGGATATTATATTCTGTTTATTTGTAAACATATGTCTCAAATTTTAGTAAAGAAAATGTGATCACTTTTGCCATAAGTAATGAAAACATACAACATCTTACACATCTTTTGATTTAACTAGCATTATTGAGGGCCTTATTTGTACTACGTATATTACATGTGATACTTCATCCTCAACAACCCTTCCAAAAGGAAAGATCATTACTAACTTTGGGACTAGAGAGGAAACTAGGGTTCAGAGAGGTTAAATAATGACCAAGGTAAACTATACTTAAGTAGCTAAAACAGGATCGAAACGTAGGGTGTTTAGTTGCTCAACTCATGGTCTTTCCGCTACACCAAGCTGACTCTCCATATCTAAGAATAATGTAAAAGTTGCTTTGCAATTCATGATTGTTTCCATCAGTACAGACAGGGTTATCTCAAATTGTAAAGGTTTATAACAGCAAAGTATACTTCTCATTTATGTTATATGTCCATTATGGGTCATTATTCTGTGACCCAGTCTGAAGGCACAGCCCCTGTGTTCTGATATGAATGTCCTAAGGTAGGGGAAAAAATAGCAAAGATGAGACTTCCTGAGGAGTCTTAAAGCTTTGAGTCAGAAGGGCTCTATGTCAGTTCTGTTCATATGCTATTGATCAAAACAAATCACATGTCCAAGCCCAGTGTGAGCAGGGCAGGGAGGTATACTCCTCACACAGGGAGGGCAGCGATTATTTGAGAATAATAATAAATATATGATAATATTATATGTGATTTATTTATTTTCCTTGTCTAATTTTATTTTACTCAGGCTCATATAAAAATGTGTTTGTATTCCCCGAAGCACACACCCCTGATGGTGGTAGGAGACCAGGAGAGCTGGTCTCTCTCGAGGAGAGCTCAGTAGAAGAGAAACTCTGCTAGAGACTCACCATTGATTTGACATATTTAACGCGCTATGTATATTCGGGGATAGATACTGGCCTTTTCTGTTGGCAGCCTCTGTGTACGGGGACTGTTCCACCATTTGCCAAGTTCATTTCTTTCACTGCTCTAAATCATCTTTTAGCACACCAACATATAGCAGTTCGATAAATGATTATTTTGCATTTTTACAGTGGCCAATGGAGCTGAAATTGTGTTTCTGAGATGATGTACTGAGCTGGAATTGCATTTTCATTTTCCACCACGCTAATGGTATGGAGGTGATTTTATTGCATCTTAGCTTTGGCACCTCCACATCTTCATTCCTCCTCACTGCTTCCATTATAGGAGAACTCCTATGGCTTCATTGGCAGATTAAATATGAAAAGATCAATAACAGGAAGATAAGCGTAGGAGTTAACTGGAGAGGAAAATCTTTGATGTGATTTTTCTACAAGTGCTCTTTGCTTCCATCGTTACTGCTATTTCTCCCTTTAAAATAGAACCTTCAGTTTATTTTTTGTTTCCAGTGTCTCATCAACTATTCTAGTCCTGGTCTCAACACCTCAAACTCGATAAAAGCCTCCTAACTTATCTTCCTGTCTTTAGTAGCTTCTTCCATCCTTTGCCATGAACGATGTAAAAAATGGTGGGATAGTTTTAAGCACCCGGGTTACAGAGTGCTGCACAGAGCATATACATATAACATCTTGGCAACTCCAATGAGAGCCCCGACCCCATCTGTCTTACCTGATGGCACCTCTCCTGCCCCTGCCTATCCAGTCCTCTTGGACCTACCCTCATCTTCAGCTTCCTATCTTGGCATGGCAACTGGATGTTTAATTTGGCAAACTTTCCCCACCTCCATGTCGAAACTTGTCTATCAGTCTTTTTTTATCCCAATTTTAAAGTCTGAAGTATTTAAGGCATATGAGAACATACACATGGCCTATATCTGGATTCTGAAGAATAACAGTAAAATAAAATCCTATGAACCCACCAACCAAAAGAAATTGGCTCTCAGTCTTTACTTTCAAGTTCCGTCAAAGTCTCTAAGTTTGTTCTTCTGGTTTGGCCTTTTTTTTTTTTTGATCATTTGCACTTAGTTCCAGCCTGGATTGTCATCTCTCCAGCCCTCCTGTCAACATCGCCTGTTCCCACAGCTTTATCTTGAGCTCTTGTCCTGGCATGCTCCTCTTCCTAACACCTGAGATAGGAATTGCATCTACAGCCAGACTACCCTTCGAAAAATTGTATTTTGATCAGTCAATACCACCTTTCTAAATTCATAATCTAACATCATTTCTTTATTTCCTAATGAGTCAAGTCTGAACATTCTCTCAGGAATTTAAATCCCTCTATGAAATCATATTTGAAATGGATCTGACATACATAAAAAATCTTAGTTTTTCTTAGCTGGTTTCTTAGCTGGCTTTCAGTTGAGGTAAATTCCCATTCATTTTTCTGTATAATTTTTACCACCTTCCTATCTAGCTCAACCTTTTTCCTTCTCACTCTGTCATGCCCCTTCTAACATGGTGTGGTGGGAGGAGCAGAGACTTTAACATGAGGAAAATTTGGTTTGAGTCTTGAGCCCATCACTTACTAGCTGTGTAACTTTGGTCAATTTATGTATCACTCATCATTTGTATGATCATTCCCATTTTCCCCATCTGTCAATGGGCTTATTAATACACTATGGGATTATTAGAAGATTAAGTAGATGTTTTCTCTAAAGGATGTGGACTATATTAGATAGTCAACAAATTGAGTTTTATCAATACTTTTCCATCCAGTCTCCTCATGTCCTACAGAAAAACCTTTTTTTTTCTTTAATTTTTGAATTTTATTTATTTTTTTATACAGCAGGTTCTTCTTATTAGTCATCAATTTTACACAAATGAGTGTAAACATGTCAATCCCAATCACCCAATTCATCCCAACACCATGCCCACACCCCCCACTCCCCCCCACCCCCCCCGCTGCTGCTTTCCCCGCTTGGTGTCCATACGTTTGTTCTCTACATCTGTATCTCATTTTCTGCCCTGCAAACCATTCATCTGTACCATTTTTCTAGGTATATATACCTAGATATATTAGATAACGCATATATTTTCAGATATATGCGTTAATATACGATATTTGTTTTTCTCTTTCTGACGTACTTCACTCTGTATGACAGTTTCCAGATCCATACAGGTCTCTACAAATGACCCAATTTTGTTCCTTTTTATGGCTGAGTAATATTCCATTGTATATATGTACCACCTCTTCTTTATCCATTCATCTGTCGATGGACATTTAGGTTGCTTCCATGATCTGGCTATTGTAAATAGTGCTGCAATGAACATTGGGGTGCATGTGTCTTTTTTTTTTTTTTTTAACATCTTTATTGGAGTATAATTGCTTTACAATGGTGTGTTAGTTTCTGCTTTATAACAAAGTGAATCAGTTATACATATACATATGTTCCCATATCTCTTCCCTCTTGCGTCTCCCTCCCTCCCACCCTCCCTATCCCACCCCTCTAGGTGGTCACAAAGCACCGAGCTGATCTCCCTGTGCTATGTGGCTGCTTCCCACTAGCTATCTATTTTACATTTGGTAGTGTATATATGTCCATGCTACTCTCTCACTTTGTCACAGCTTACCCTTCCCCCTCCCCATATCCTCAAGTCCATTCTCTAGTAGGTCTGTGCCTTTATTCCCATCTTGCCCCTAGGTTTTTCATGACCTTTTTTTTTTTTTTTTCTTAGATTCCATATATATGTGTTAGCATACGGTATTTGTTTTTCTCTTTCTGACCTACTTCACTCTGTATGATAGACTCTAGGTCCATCCACCTCACTACAAATAACTCAATTTCATTTCTTTTTATGGCTGAGTAATATTCCATTATATATATGTGCCACATCTTCTTTATCCATTCATCTGTTGATGGACACTTAGGTTGCTTCCATGTCCTGGCTATTGTAAATAGAGCTGCAATGGACATTTTGGTACATGACTCTTTTTGAATTATGGTTTTCTCAGGGTATATGCCCAGTAGTGGGATTGCTGGGTCGTATGGTAGTTCTATATGTAGTTTTTTAAGGAACCTCCATACTGCTCTCCATAGTGGCAGTATCAATTTACATTCCCACCAACAGTGCAAGAGTGTTCCCTTTTCTCCACACCCTCTCCAGCATTCATTGTTTCTAGAGTTTTTGATGATGGCCTTCTGACCAGTGTGAGATGATATCTCATTGTACTTTTGATTTGTATTTCTCTAATGATTAATGATGTTGAGCATTCTTTCATGTGTGTGTTGGCAATCTGTATATCTTCTCTGGAGAAATGTCTATTTAGGTCTTCTGCCCATTTTTGGACTGGGTTGTTTGTTTTTTTGATATTGAGCTGCATGAGCTGCTTGTAAATTTTGGAGATTAATCCTTTGTCAGTTGCTTCATTTGCAAATATTTTCTCCCATTCTGAGGGTTGTCTTTTCATCTTGTTTATGTTTTCCTTTGCTGTGCAAAAGATTTTAAGTTTCATTAGGTCCCATTTGTTTATTTTTGTTTTTATTTCCATTTCTCTAGGAGGTGGGTCAAAAAAGATCTTGCTGTGATTTATGTCATAGAGTGTTCTGCCTATGTTTTCCTCTAAGAGTTTGATAGTGTCTGGCCTTACATTTAGGTCTCTAATCCATTTTGAGTTTATTTTTGTGTGTGGTGTTAGGGAGTGTTCTAATTTCATACTTTTACATATACCTGTCCAGTTTTCCCGGCACCACTTATTGAAGAGACTGTCTTTTCTCCGTTGTATATCCTTGCCTCCTTTGTCATAGATTAGTAGACCATAGGTGTGTGGGTTTATTTCTGGGCTTTCTATCCTGTTCCATTGATCTGTATTTCTGTTTTTGTGCCAGTACCATATTGTCTTGATTACTGTAGCTTTATAGTATAGTCTGAAGTCAGGGAGTCGGATTCCTCCAGCTCCGTTTTTTTTCCTCAATACCGCTTTGGCTATTCAGGGTCTTTTGTGTCTCCATACAAATTTTAAGATTTTTTGTTCTAGTTCCATAAAAAATGCCATTGGTAATTTGATAGGGATTGCATTGAATCTGTAGATTGCTTTGGGTAGTATAGTCATTTTCACAATATTGATTCTTCCAGTCCAAAAACGTGGTATATCTCTCCATTTGTTGGTATCATCTTTAATTTCTTTCATCAGTGTCCTATAGTTTTCTGCATATAAGTCTTTTGTCTCCCTAGGTGGGTTTATTTCTAGGTGTTTTATTCTTTTTGTTGCAGTGGTAAATGGGAGTGTTTCCTTAATTTCTCTTTCAGATTTTTCATCATTAGTATATAGGAATGCAAGAGATTTCTCTGCACTAATTTTCTATCCTGCAACTTTACCAAATTCATTGATCAGCTCTAGTAGTTTTCTGGTGGCATCTTTAGGATTCTCTACGTATAGTATCATGTCATCTACAAACAGTGACAGTTTTACTTCATCTTTTCCAGTTTGTATTCCTTTTATTTCTTTTTCTTCTCTGAGTGCCGTGGCTAGGACTTCCAAAACTATGTTGAATAATAGTGATGAGAGTGGACATCCTTGTCTTGTTCCTGATCTTAGATGAAGTACTTTCAGTTTTTCACCATTAAGAATGATGTTTGCTGTGGGTTTGTCGTATATGGCCTTTATTATGTTGAGGTCGTTTCCCTCTATGCCGACTTTCTGGAGAGTTTTTATCATAAATGGGTGTTGAATTTTGTCAGAAGCTTTTTCTGCATCTATTGAGATGATCATATGGTTTTTCTTCTTCAATTTGTTCATATGGTGTATCACATTGATTGATTTGCATATATTGAAGAATCCTTGCACCCCTGGGATAAATCCCACTTGATCTTGGTGTATGATCCTTTTCATGTGTTGTTGGATTCTGTTTGCCAGTATTTTGTTGAGGATTTTTGCATCTATATTCATCAGTGATATGGTCTTTAATTTTCTTTTTTTTAGTATCTTTGTCTGGTTTTGGTATCAGGGTGATGGTGGCCTCATAGAATGAGTCTGGGAGTGTTCCTTCCTCTGCAATGTTTTGGAAGAGTTTGAAAAGGATGGGTGTTAGCTCTTCTCTAAATGTTTGATAGAATTCACCTGTGAAGCCATCTGGTCCTGGACTTTTGTTTGTTGGAAGATTTTTAATCACAGTTTCAATTTCATTACTTGTGATTGGTCTGTTCATGTTTTCTATTTCTTCCTGGTTCAGTCTTGGAAGGTTATACCTTTCTAAGAATTTGTCCATTTCTTGCAGGTTGTCCATTTTATTGGCATAGAGTTGTTTGTAGTAGTCTCTTAGGATGCTTTTGTTGTAACTTCTCCTTTTTCATTTCTAATTTTATTTATTTGAGTCCTCTCCCTCTTTTTCTTGATGAGTCTGGCTAATGGTTTATCAATTTTGTTTATCTTCTCAAAGAACCAGCTTTTAGTTTTATTGATCTTTGCTATTGTTTTCTTTGTTTCTATTTCATTTATTTCTCCTCTGATATTTATGATTTCTTTCCTAGTAGCTCTGGGTTTTGTTTTTCTTCTTTCTCTAGTTCCTTTAGGTGTAAGATTAGATTGTTTATTTGAGATTTTTCCTGTTTCTTGAGGTAGCATTGTATTGCTATAAACTTCCCTCTTAGAATGGCTTTTGCTGCATCCCATAGGTTTTGGGTCATCGTGTTTTCATTGTCATTTGTCTCTAGGTATTTTTTGATTTCCTCTTTGATTTCTTCATTGGTCTCTTGGTTATTTAGTAACATATTGTTTAGCCTCCCTGTGTTTGTGTTTTTTACATTTTTTTTCCTATAATTGATTTCTATTCTCATAGTGTTGTGGTCGGAAAAGATGCTTGATATGATTTCGGTTTTCTTAAATTTACTGAGGCTTGATTTGTGACCCAAGATGTGATCTATCCTGGGGAATGTTCCATGCGCACTTGAGAAGAAAGTGTAATGTGCTGTTTTTGGATAGAATGTCCTATAAATATCAATTAAATCTATCTGGTCTCTTGTGTCATTTAAAGCTTGTGTTTCATTATTTATTTTCATTTTGGATGATCTGCCCATTGGTGTAAGTGAGGTGTTAAAGTCCCCCCACTATTATTGTGTTACTGTCAATTTCCTCTTTTATAGCTGTTAGCAGTTGCCTTATGTATTGAGGTGCTCCTATGTTGGGTGCATATATATTTATAATTGTTATATCTTCTTGGATTGATCCCTTGATCGTTATGTAGTGTCCTTCCTTGTCTTTTGTAACATTCTTTATTTTAAAGTCTATTTTATCTGATATGAGTATAGCTACTCCAGCTTTCTTTTGATTTCCATTTGCATGGAATATCTTTTTTCATCCCCTCACTTTCAGTCTGAACGTGTCCCTAGGTCTGAAGTGGGTCTCTTGTAGACAGCATATATATGGGTCTTGTTTTTGTATCCATTCAACAAGCCTGTGTCTTTTGGTTGGAGCATTTAATCCATTCATGTTTAAGGTAATTATCGATATGTACGTTCCTATGACCATTTTCTTAATTGTTTTGGGGTTGTTTTTGTAAGTCCTTTTCTTCTCTTGTGTTTCCCACTTAGAGAAGCTTCCTTTAGCATTTGTTGTAGAGCTGGTTTGGTGGTGCTGAATTCTCTTAGCTTTTGCTTGTCTGTAAAGCTTTTGATTTCTCCATCAAATCTGAATGAGATCCTTGCCGGGTAGAGTAGTCTTGCTTGTAGGTTCTTCCCTTTCATCACTTTAAGTATATCATGCCACTCCCTTCTGGCTTGTAGAGTTTCTGCTGAGAAATCAGCTGTTAACCTTATGGGAGTTCCCTTGTATGTTATTTGTCGTTTTTCCCTTGCTGCTTTCAGTAATTTTTCTTTGTCTTTAATTTTTGCCAATTTGATTACTATGTGTCTCGGCATGTTTCTCCTTGGGTTTATCCTGGATGGGACTCTCTGCACTTCCTGGACTTGGGTGGCTATTTCCTTTCCCATGTTAGGGAAATTTTCGATTATAATCTCTTCAAATATTTTCTCTGGTCCTTTCTCTCTCTATTCTCCTTCTGGGACCCCTATAATGCGAATGTTGTTGCGTTTAATGTTGTCCCAGAGGTCTCTTAGGCTGTCTGCATTTGTTTTCATTCTTTTTTCTTTATTCTGTTCTGCAGCAGTGAATTCCACCATTCTGTCTTCCAGGTCAGTTATCCATTCTTCTGCCTCAGTTATTCTGCTATTGATTCCTTCTAGTGTAGTTTTCATTTCAGTTATTGTATTGTTCATCTCTGTTCGTTCTTTAATTCTTCTAGGTCTTTGTTAAACATTCCTTGCATCTTCTCGATCTTTGCCTCCATTCTTTTTCCGAGGTCCTGGATCATCTTCACCATCATTATTCTGAATTCTTTTTCTGGAAGGTTGCCTATCTCCACTTTATTTAGTTGTTTTTCTGGGGTTTTATCTTGTTCCTTCATCTGGTACATAGCCGTCTGCCTTTTCATCTTGTCTCTCTGTGAATGTGGTTTTTGTTCCGCAGGCTGCAGGGTTGTAGTTCTTCTTGCTTCTGCTGTCTGCCCTCTGATGGATGAGGCTATCTAAGAGGCTTATGCAAGTTTCCTGATGGGAGGGACTGGTGGTGGGTAGAGCTGACTGTTGCTCTGGTGGGCAGAGCTCAGTATAACTTTAATCTCCTTGACTGCTGATGGGTGGGGCTGGGTTCCCTCCCTGTTGGTTGTTTGGCCTGAGGCAACCCAACACTGGAGCCTACCTGGGCTCTTTGGTGGGGCTAATGGAGGAGTCTGGGAGGGCTCACGCCAAGGAGTACTTCCCAGAACTTCTGCTGCCAGTGTCCTTGTCCCCATGGTGAGCCACAGCCACCCCCTGCCTCTGCAGGAGACCCCCCAACACTAGCAGGTAGGTCTGGTTCAGTCTCCCCTGGGGTCACTGCTCCTTCCCCTGGGTCCCGATGCGCACACTACTTTGTGTGTGCCCTCCAAGAGTAGAGTCTGTTTTTCCCCCAGTTCTGTCGAAGTCCTGCAATCAAATCCCAGTATCCTTCAAAGTCTGATTCTCTAGGAATTCCTCCTCCCGTTCCTGGACCCACAGGTTGGGAAGCCCTTTGCAGCAATGAAGACCCACCATAACCAAAAATTAATAAAATTAAATCTTTTGACTTCTGAGATGACTCAGTCACATGGCTGTAGGTAGGAGACCTCAGTTCCTTGCCACATGGATCTCCTTAGGGCTGCTTGAGTGTCCTCATGACACAGCAGCTGGCTTACCCCAGGATGAGTTATCCGGCCCGTGGTCCCTAGGACTGTCACGGCTTCGGCTGCTGGGGCCCCTCCAGAGCTGCAGCCTCAGTGAGGCCTCCCTCCCCTCGCCCTCTGGGGCAGTTCAGTGATGGCGGAGGGAAGAGACCCCGAGCCGGGAGTTCCAGCTCTGCAGAAATGTGGACTCCATTCTCCAGAAAAACCTTTTTAGAAAGTCTTTCTATATCCATTCTTTATTGAATATCTGAGCTTGGACTTTATCAAATATTGAATGGTTTTGACCAGGAACCTGGAAATATAAGGCTTCCTTTTGGAGAGATCACTCTGACTGCTACGTGGAAGAAGGATCAATGGAAATTGAGAGGTAGCTGCAAAAGTAGCCCTTATGAGAGGACATGGCAACTTAGGACATGGCAATGACAGTAGCAGTGTGCCTTTGTAATCTGTTTCTCAACCATGTCACATACAGCTCAATAAAGCACTATTTCTGGGCCCCTCCCTGGGGCCCAAAATAGGACTGGGCTAACTAACTCAAGTATAAATGTGAAAGTATAAATGTCAAAGGTAAAGACATCATAGCTTGGGAGCAATAGTATTTCTCAAACTGAAGAGTTGAAGAACAATTTCAGGAGAAAATTGCAGTTATTTGTTTGGGGAAGATAGCGCTGAGCTGCAAGCCATGTGATGGAGACAAGTTTGTATGTTTTGCCTCCAAGAGTGTACCTACTCCATCTCTTACACTTTAGCAAGTCTGTAGACGCAGAATGAATTCCAGAAGTCAAATATTGGAGCGTGTTAGTAGAAGTTAGAATAGGATGCGTGCTGAGGACCGAAAAATAAAACAAAACCCCCCAAAATCAAAAACACAAAAGCTAAACACTGAGGAGGTGTGCTCTATATCAAATCATTACATATTGATATTTTCCTGGTTGGAAGGAGAAGAAGCTAAGAGATAAGAGATGGGTTGGAGAAGATCTCAGGCAAGGCAGGGTAACAAAGCCACATTTAGAGGGAGAAAAAAAAGGGAAAGAAAACATTCTGTAACTGATGCAGAAGGTGAACGAGTGAGGAAGGGTGCATGTCTATGGAAAAGACAGTAATTGAAACGCTATGTGAACCAGTATAATTTTGCATCCTGCTGGTTTATAATGTGATTTGAAATAATAAGGACGCTGAACAGAAGTTGCTGAAATCACCTGCTAATTCAAACAGACTAAACTGTAAGGATGCCTTTGGATGAGATGGTTGCCCTCAGTAATTATAGGAGTCTGAAATGAGTCTGACAGGCAGAAGAGAAATAGCAATATAAACACCAGCAGGAGTCAATGAACACACCTTTATGACAGTTTACTACATTCCTGGATTTAATTGCTTTTGTTTTTTTTGGTGGCTTTTTAAATAACACATTTCTCAGAGATGGTGACTCTTTCAGGAGAAACAGTTAAGTTGAAAAGGGTCCCATCAGGTCTAGAGCTTGGTAGAAAAGTTGCAAGGTCCTTATAGTTTATAGAAGCCTCCCATGAGTGTGTTTAGTTTGTCAGCTCAGGCCTTAACAATTAGAAGGAACAGCACATTCTGTCTACCTTCTCTTCCTCATTGTACAAATGTGAATACAGTAGGGGGATCTTGTCACGGACTCTCAGTGTGTGGATATCAAGCTGGGATTCAAAGTCAGATCTCCTGATACTTGGACCTGAAGTCAAGTGAACTGGGTGTTGTATCACACTGTCCCATTGTGGATGTTCAAAGGCCATACAACACTGTACCCAGAGCTTGAGCACACAACTCCCCACCAAAGATCGTTTCTTGTTGGAGACTGTCTCTCAGTCTTAGGAGATTAAATCAAGATGAATAAGTGATTAAGTATGTTAATTTACAGGCTTTAAAGGGTATCTCTCACACCCACGTTGATTTTTCCTTACAGTTCTGAAGGTTCCAAATGTCACGAGCTCACAATCAAGGTCAGTTTAGATAGACACAATGTGTCCGGTGGAGAACAAATGCCTGAATCCCTATAATGCAGGAGGTGTCGTTGTGGGGGAGGCCACCTGCTGACACGAGAGCCCTCGTAAGCTGCCATGTGCACTGTGGCCGTCTAGTAATTGTTAGCTTTGAACGTTGCAACGCTTAAGTCTCAGACACACAGTTTAGTACACGACCATACACAGTCCTGTGTGGTCCTCAGAACACGGCCGTTGGCATTGGGCAGCTCTGCGGCACCTTTGGCAAGTAGTATAACCCCTCTGAGCCTTAATTTTTCCATAAAAATGGGAATAATATGACCAAGTTTGCTGAGTTGTCATAAGGATTATATAAAAACTTAGGTGAAGGTACATAGCATGATGCCTTATTGCTTGGTAGTGGTAGATAAGGATTCATTTTCTTCTAATTTCATAGAAACAAGCTTCTCAAGAAAGAGGATACATCATCTCTCGTGTCACTCAGTAAATTATTACCCAGGAATCATCCCAGATGAGGCGATTTCTCTTCCCTTCCTTACAAATCCCATAGTACTTGCTGTTTGGAATCAAACATTTTACAGTTACTGAGAATATTTTTTGTTAGTCACCTCTTCATAATTTTAACATTGTTTCCTCTTCTGTGAAAGTCAGCAACTATTCCTTAAATCCTCTGAATGCCTGCAGTACCTAGCAAAGAGCAAGGACCTTGTAGGCCTTCATTAAATGTTTATCAGCTGCCTGAATTTGTGAAGATGTGAACAGAAGATGAGAGCGCAGCTTGAAGTCAGTGTTTCTCTTGCTAGGCTGCAGTTCTGCCTACAGGGTGTTTGGCTGTTAGGATTGCAAGGATTTTAAATTTGCTATGGGTGAGAGGGGCACAGAGCAAGAGCTGAGTTTTGGGCAAGAAGGAAGTAGTGCTGTTGAAACCCACAATGCCAGCTTGTTAATTCCATCCTCTGTACAGAGATTATCTTACTTATCTTTATAACTTACTCAGGTGCCTTTCATAATTCCTGCCGATCAATATTTTTGTAATGAATGAGCAGAGCCGTGCTACTTTTGTTCTTTATGTTATATTTATGTTTGTGTCGTTCATTCATCCATTCATCAAATGTCATTGAGCACCTGCTATGTACCAGACATTGTTCTAAAGGCTTTTCTTCTAAAGTAGTGAACAAAACAGACTGGAATGCCAGACATAATGGAGCTTACATTCCAAATGAAAATAAGGAAGGAATATATTGGGACTGGCCAAAAAGTTCGTTCGGGTCTTTGGTAGGCTCTTACGGAAAACCCGAACGAACTTTTTGGCCAGCCCAATATTTTGTTATGTCTGGTGATGATATATGCTGTAGAGAAAACAGAGCAAGGTAAGGGAATAGGACATGTGTGTAGTTGGGGGAGAGGGTAAATTTTAAATAGGATGGTTCAGGAAGGCCTCTGTGAGAAGGTGACATTCAACTAAATACCTTCAGGAGGTGAGAGACCAAGCCCTGTAATACCCGGAGAAAGGCAGAGAGAATAGCAAGTGAAAAGGCTTAGACGTAGAAGCATGTCTCGCGTTTTCAAGGAACAAACAGGCCAGGCTGGGGTGGCTGCAGTGGAGAAGTATGAATATAACAGGAAATGAACTTCCTGTAAGATCTAGTGCTCATCTTAAGGACTTGATGGCTTTCTTCAGTGGATTCCTAAGAGTCAGTGAAAATTTGCAAGCTCTACACAGTAATCAGATGCTACAACGTTATTCATACATTAATTCATTTATTCCTTCTTTCATCAATTCATTATTCAACAAATATCTACTGAGCACTTTTAATTAGAGCTTACATGTATTGAATACTTGCTTTATACTAAGAAATATGTTTCATGTACATTTTATTTTTACACTTTTTATTTTATATTGGAGTATAGTTGATTAACAATGTTGTGTTAGTTTCAGGTGTACAACAAAATGATTCAATTATACATATACATGTACCTATTCTTTTCAAATTCTTTTCCCAATTAGGTTGTTACAGAATATTGAACAGAGTTCCCTGTGCTACACAGTAGGTCCTTGTGGGTTATCCATTTAAAATATAGCAGTGTGTACATGTCAGCATTCTTAAATAAACTTCACACAACCTAATAAAATAGCTGCTTTTATACTGCCATTTTTAGATGAAGAAACTGATGCATCAAAAGTATTTTTAAAACATGGTATCTATCTTCAAAAGATTCCTTATCTCACAAAGGAATTGGGATAACTACATACACAGTGTACAAGTTAGTTTATAAGTAGTATGGCTCAACCGAGGTGGAGAAATTTTGATAAAGGAGCAAATACCAGTTCCTGTTACCCATTTTTTTTCCTTGAAAATATAATTGTGGTGACAGTATTTCTTCTGTGTTCTTTGTGTTTCTGAAAAGTCCAGACATATGTCAAGGTTTCCAAGTGCCAGTCCTTCTCTTTCTGCAAGAAAACGTCATGACGTTTAGAAGCACTACCATCTTTACATCTTAGCCACGTTGAGCTCCTGGAAAGCCAGAGTGACCCTGCCATTTCAGCTTGACAGTTTCTTTAAACTCCACAGGGTTCATCTTCTAAAATGAAATGGGGATAAAAATGGTCCCTAATGTTTCATAAAAAACTTTTGGGGGGAGTGTAAATTTTTGGAAAATAACTAAACAGACTTTAATAGCTGAGCTGGTGCTTCCTTGCATTTAAAATGCTTTCACCATCTCTATCTAATTAATTATTTATACTCCTTGCCCATTAATTTGCTTTAAAAAAGAACCTTGCCCCTCCTTCCCATTATCATCTACTAATCATAACAATCGCTTTCTATAGATAATAAGTGTCTTGATTTCGCCATTTATAAAATGCTGTCTCAACACCACTGGGAGTGGGAGGCGGAGCTAGTGAGTTTAATTAACTAATAAATAATGGAAAAGCACTTTGCCATGTAAAGTGTTTTGGACATTCTAAGAAGAGACTTGATCTGGCTCCTGCACAGGTTTGAACTGCAGTGATGCAGTTGCTGCCTATGGGTTACATCTTCTGGAAGGCAATGGAGATGATTCTCCAAAATGATTCATTCTCTCAGAATTTTGCTTTGATAAAATATTGATTGTGATACCAATATGTGGCACATCTCAGCAAAAACACCCAGTTATGTTTGGCAATGAATGTGTTTTATGAGACATTTTGAATTTTTCATCAGAGTCATACAATCAGCATAGGCTGATCATGACCAATCTGCTGGTGTAACATTCTGCAGGTTGCTTTTGGCCTTTCTTATTTGAGAAGGAAAAGAAAAGTTACCACCATTTTCTATCCTGCAGTGTGAATACACCAATAAACTGCTTAGGTCTTTACAGTCAATGTGACAAATCATTCATCTTGCTTTTTATTTCATGTTTCTGACTCTTTGCAATGCTCAAGCGTTTATTATTTTCAGTGACAAAGAATCTTTTATATTGGGAAAGAGCTCCATAAAGCAATGACTAACATTTGAGTCAAAGTTTTTTAAAAAAATTTTATAAATGCTAATTCAGCATATAGCTCATGGGCCAAATTTTGCCCACCACCTGTTTTTGTACAACTCGTTTCATACATGATTTTTTACGTTTTTTTAAATAGCTGAAAAAGAATCAAGAAAAAAATATTTTGTGAATCACAAAAATGATATAACATTCAAATTTCAGTGCCCATGAATAAAGTTTCATTAGAATACTCCATGTCCATTCATTTATGTATTATCTATTCAGTTCTTCCACATTATAAGGACAAATGACAGGGACCATAGCACCTGCAAAGCCTCAAATATTTACTGTCTGTACTTTATAGAAAAGATTTACTGACCCCCTGATACAGGCTATTGTTAGAGTTCTATATATTAATGGATCATGAGCATGTAGGAAGTAAAATTACCTGTCTCTGGAGAAAAACTAGTTGTTCATTATTTCTTCTACTATAGAAAAGAACCATGGCTTAGCACTCGAATGAAATGACTTTGGAAAAACGGTTATCATTAGGTAAAAAAATTTAAAGGCACTAATTTATATATTATATCCCCTTGTGTCATATTTGATGCTTTTTTCTGCTTTCGCTTATATTTGATTTTTCTATTATCTGTTCATTGCCCATTCGTTCATTCTTTTATATTCTACCTACATTTGTAGTCTAGCTACTCCATGCTGAGTACCCAGAGTAATGTAAAGCAGAATAACAAAGAACTCAGCCCTTGCTAAGTTCACAGTCTCTTGGAGAAAATACCCATTCGAGCAGCACTTACAATGCATTGTAATGAGTGTTTCCATAGTTTTATGTGCAAATCCTGTGGAATCCCAGTAGAAAGATTGATTCATTATGGGAGAATGGGACTCAGTCTCTCAAATAAAAAAGATATTTGAGTTGGGCCTGAAGGATGAATAGCAATTCTGCAGGCTTAAAATAGAAAAGGTCTCTTTAGGAGTAGAAGCCAAGGTCCACTGGACAGAGATATAAGAAAGTATGGTGTGTCTTGGCGACATTAGGTATATTATGAGGCGGGGAGTAAAAGGTGCATCAGGGTTAGAAAGTAAGTTTGGTGAAGATTGTGAAGAGCATTGTCCGTGAGGCCAGGGATCCTGTACTGTATCCGTCAGGCAATAAAGAGCCAGAGGATTCTGAGAGGGGCAAGGCACGGTTATCTGTGCGCTTTAGAAAAATACTCCAGCAGCAATGTAGAAGATGTACTGGAGGGGAAAGAAACTAGAAAAGGAGACTAGCCGTTGAAAGGTGAGGGTCATTGTGAACTAAGGCCATCATGAGGAGGCTATCGAAAAGGAATAGATTATATTGTTTATTGTTTTTGTATTAGAATCAGCTTGAGTCCTGCTAATGGTTCTGAACATCTCAGATTTTAATCCTGGGGGAAGGGCAGAGGTTGGGGGCAGAGGGGAGTCCTGCGGTATTTTCCGTGTTTGGTAGAATCGTTTTAATTGCCGTTGTGTTTAATTTTTTGTTCTGAACCACATATGTAATTTTCTGTGGACTCTTGTGCTTTTAATTCCACGATGAGCAGTAGTCCTACACCCAGTCTGAGGGATTCTTTACTCTGGCGACCCTGGTTCTGGCTTTCCTGAGAATGATTCCTTTTGGGAGGGGCCTGAGAGGCCACCATTGTAGCAGATTCATAAATCTCCAAGAAAGCCTGTGCAAGTCTGGTCCAGAGGGGTCCCCAGATGTGTCAGCGTCCAGAGGTGAGGGAGGCTCTATGCCACACAGCAGTGGTGCTACAGCTCTGTTCAAGGCTCCTCCCATGGCAGCGGGGCACACCCTATGTGATTACTCTTGAGGTGTGGAATTGCAGCTGCTACTTTCAATTCCTGGGCTGCAGAGTCATTTGGCTCAGTCTGGGCATGTGCTGTCATCATTTCTAATGTCTCCGGTGAGACTGCATCTTGATTATCCAAGGTTTCCTATTAAATTGAAGTCTGCTCCTTGGCAGGACAATGGAAATTTAGATGGCTTGTCTTATCTGGGATGTGAGGGGTGGATCTGGGTATTACAGCAGGCTTGGATTGCAGGGGGAGGTTTTTATAAGATTATCTCCCCTGTCTAAGAAATATGACAGTACTAGAGATATAAGTATGAAAAGGTCACTTTTTCAGTAGATGGACTGTTTGAGTGATGTTATATATCTCAACTGCTCCCCTGTGACATTTGAATCTGAAGAGGACTGGGTGATGGCTTTTTGCTTCCCAGTGTCAATGAAGAAAAACCACTATTGACATGCACTGAAAGTCCGAGAGATGACTTCTTCTGTGAAGTGACTACTTTGTCTAGATTTGACGCAAAAAAGGAGAAGCAGCCTTATATAATAGAAAAATCATAGGCTTCAGAGTCAGGTAGATGTAGTTGCAAATATCACACACTTTCTATTATGAGACTTCCAGCAAGTCACCCTTTTGTAGCCTTGTTTTTCTCAAGAAAAAGAAATTGTACGTTTATGTGTACCTGAGTGTGTGTGTGTGTGTGTGTGCGTGTGTGTGTGCATGCACGTGCAAAGCACCTGGTAGAATCCCTGGTGAGTAATGGGCTCTCAACAAATGTGTTAATTTCTGACCACCTTTGAGAGAAATAGGTTATTTCAGTAATGATGAAAATGAACACCCTGGAGAGCACAATATGGCAGTGTTCTTCAGATCTGAGAAGGAGGCATCATGGCTTAATCAAAAAGTCCTGGATTTAGAGGCAAAAGATCTCAGCTTGATTCATTAGTTTGCCACTCAAGATGAGAACCTGGACAAGTCATTTATCTCTATAATTCTCAGGTCCTATGCCTATACAACAAGTACCTTACACGATTAAAACATATAATAAAGTTTTTAAAGAGATGGACTCGATTTTTGTGGGCCCAAACATTCTATAATTTGGCAGGGAGACCTTTAAGAAGATGAAAACAAATTGTAATTGCAAAATTAGATACAGGGCTTTGGAAGGGTCTCGTGCAATTGAGGGAGCTTCAATAGCTTCATGGTAAATCTGCCTGAGTTTCTTGAACATAAGTATATTTATATAATACAATAGTATAATAAATATTTATTGGATATGTTGGTGAAAAAAATGAATATGAATTTGTTGATATGAGTTAAACCTGAGTTAGAATGGAAATAAATGCAAAAGTGATGGAAAAGAGAGGGAAATAACTCACTGAAGGTTTTGATTTCTTAAAAAAAAAAAAAAACCTAAAAATTTCCTCTAGCTTTATGCAGGGCACATTGATTTCAAAACAATAAACCTTCAGTGAGGATGTAGGTGCTAGACACTGTACTAGGCATAGGTGAAACAGAGTATTCCTTGCATGAATAATAAAGAGAGACAGAATTTCTTGAAGGCATAATGCCTGTCAATCACTGTCCTCCATGTGGAAGTTTTGAATTCTGCAGTGTGTCTTGAGGACATTCTCCTGACTGATAGAGAAGTATCATGAAATAGTATAAAGAAATATTTCAGAACTTAGGAGTTGTGAGGGATCAGTTTAGATTATTAGAAAAAATTATTTAGGTATAAAGCATTTACTTGGCATGTGCTCAGGATTGAGTGAAGCACTAATACCATTCTATTAGTGGTAATATTAATATTCATACATACTTTTATGGTTATAATTGCTTTAAAGGAAGAGAAAAAATATTCTCAGCAGATGACCTGTCCTATCACCTCCTTAATTATTTGTCCACAGATTTACCTGCAATAGTTCCCACCCCTTCTTCTTTCAGTCTTGTCTTAAGGCGAATCCCTACCATCTGAGTAGCAGATGATTTTTCTGTGACATTCAAGGTGAAGATACCTCTTTGCCAGAGTAATGGTCTTAACCCATTGATAAAAGCATTGCTACACTTATACTAGCAAATCACCATAGAAAATGAATGATAGGTATTAACCTAAGACTAGAACAGGATGGTCATTCTCTCCTATACAGATAAGCCACAGATTATCAGAAGTGGCTGGGGCGTAGGTGCAGGCTGGCTCTTGTAGACATTATCTTTGTCAACCTGAGATTCAGAATTTACTGGCTAGTTATCCAGGGGATCTTTGTAGATCTACCCGCTAAAGCAGCCCCCCAAATCTGAGGTGCAAGCTTAGGAATGTGTGTCGTTGGTTAGCTTTCATGCTGGGCCCATCTAGATGTCTTCCTGGATGAAAAAAGGGGAATGTGGGTTCCCACTCCAAGCCTAAGGAGGCTGCTTCTCTCAGGATTGACGTCCCTGCTGAGCGGGAAGCTTGGCTCGCCGACCTCCTCAGGATGCCCCTTTGCTTTGCTAGATCAGTCACCAGCACTGATAGTGAAAGGGCAGTCCTCTGGGAAAAGCACTTGGCTTTGGGATACTCAAATTACTCACTGAAATAGTTTCCTCCACAAAGTAGGCAGTGCATTAAACACCAATCTGAGGGAGTCTTTCTCCTCTTTCAAAGCCCACATTGACCTGAGTGCCCCAATTTATGCCTTTTTCCTTCAAAAAACAGCACCTCATGCTTGTGCTTTACAGTTTACAAATAACTTTCACATCCGTTATCTATTGTGCTCTTAGCACCAGTTCTGCAGGTGAGGAGAACGTAGAGGAAGTGGGTAATTAAAGAGGTAATAACATCCCCATTTTACAGATGCAGAAACTGAAGCACTGGAAGATTTGGTGGTTCGGCAAAGGCCATACAATGACAGAACGGCAGTGATGGCTGTTCATAAGCCATTGAAGTCCAAAATAACTCTCTTGCCATTATACTTTTGGCTTTGATTTACAGTTTACAAAAAGCTTTTATGTATATTATTTCATTTACTTCTAAGGAAATTTGACCATAGTGGTTGAGAGTATGAGTTAGATCTCTATCCCTGTTCCAGCATCACTGTTTACTAGCTGTGTGATATTGAAGATACCTCACTTCACTGACCTCAGTTTCCTTCTTGACAAAGTGAGGATAAGAATAGCTTTCTTCTTTTTTTTTAAGGAATTTTTTTAGTTCAAGTATAGTTGATTTACAATGTTTCAGGTGTACAGCAAAATGACTCAGTTACATATATATGTGTTTTTCAGATTCTTTTCCATTATAGGTTATTACAAGATATTGAGTATAGTTCCCTGTGCTATACAGTAGGTCCTTGTTGTTCATCTGTTTTATATATAGTGGTGTATATCTGTTAATCCCCAGTTCCTAATTTATCCCTCCCCTGTCCCTTCTCCTTTGGTAACCGTAAGTTTGTTTTCTATGTCTGTGAGTCTAAGAGCAGCTTTCTTGCAAGGCAGTTGTGTGAATTAGAGATCCTATGTAGAAGCCACATGGTATAGCCTCTGACACCCAATAAATGCCCCAAAGGTGGCAGCTACTGCAGTTATTATCAACCATTCCAAGAATCAAAAAATACCTTGACTGCTTTGCAAATGAGAAAACTGAGACCATGGGGAAAGGCAGAAGAAAATTCATTAGATTCCTAGGCTCCTTAAGAGAAAAAAGTGTTTGTAAATGTCCGTGGGGTGTGGAAGGTACAAGTGGCTCTGGCCACCATTACCAACATTCTTGGTCCAGTTTGATTTCAGATGAAGGTTTTGAACAACTTGTGCTGTAAGGTCTTTCAGTGGCCGGTTTCGTTTTCAGATGAATGGAGTTAGGAACAATAAAATGGTACCAGGTGTCTGCGTTTGCTTCTCCTCTGGAGGCAGACCTCTGTTTACACCTTGAATAAATTGAAGTCAGCCTACTATCAAATCAAGTTCCCTCTGCTCCAGGTGCCAGAACATGTTCAGAGCACCTTCCAAAGGTGTTATATTAGTACTCCAAAGTGAGCTGGCAATCCCCATGGTGTCACACTTGACCATCCAGAGCTTATGTTTACCGCAGACAGGTGTAGCTTGGTAGGACAAATTGAAAGCTGCTTGCAGCAAAATGAAAGAGTAACAGACAATACCAGTGTCACCCCTATTGGGACAGTTGCTACACTGGGGCTTGACACGTGAAAAATGCCGTGAATGCACTTTCAGCTCCAGGTGAGAGAGGGAGCTGGCTTGAGTCCCCACCTATGGGATGGTGTGCTGTTTAATGGCATCTGATCTCACATGTGGGAGACATCCCATCATAATTCATTCTCTACATTTCTCCTGGCTAATAGATGTGAGCACTGGGGCAGATAATCCAAGACTCATTTATACATGGCTTTGAAAATCCTTAAATAAATTTTTCAGCAAATTGACCTTCTTAATTTAGTTTTGCTTAGGCTCTTAATTTATAACTCGTATTCTTCTTAATGAACAGACCATCTCTAGCTATCTCTAGGGTCCCGGAAAATTTTTCGAGATGCAATTCTTGTAAATTTACTTTAAACCACCAACTCATATAGAATCTTAATAATATTGATTTACCTAGTACTTATTGAACATCTACAATGTGCCAGGAGCTAAAATAGCCTTGGTAATGCAGCAAGGAGGGAATTTCCCAGGCTGGTCAGGGAAGCAGAAATATTTCATATGATTATATAAGGCAGCAATTGCTAAGAACTTCTTCCCTCTGGAGATGTTGTCAAACTTCGACTGAATCACAATTCTACACCCTGGGATAGTCAAAACCTCTCTGCACACTTTCTGCAAGTTTCTGTGACTTACTTTCTATGTCTTCCTGTCTCCAGTGTTCCAGTGTTTCTGTATCAACACAGATACTGTTATCTACTCTCCCAGTAAGTGCAAATATAAAGTAAAGCCTCTTTCTCAGTTTGCCCCAGACCCCATTTTTATTTGCCACCAACAAATTGGGAGTTGAGTAATTTTGCTGAATAGTAACTGCCTAGTCACGGTGAATGTGTCACACATTTCAGATCACGGATTTTCCTACTATCTTGCTGGCTTCCTCTTCACCTCTGCCTCTGATGCTGGTCCCCTCATACTCATCTTCCTCTTCTAAAGCCTTCTCTCCTTTCTCCTTCTGCATGCATCCCCCACTTCTCTGCTTGAATTGCAGGAAGCAGCCCTATCAGGCCAGGCATCTACACAGGTTTATCAAAGCATGCCTTTTTTTAAAAGCAGATCTTTTACTGAAAGAGACTTTCCTAAGGAAATAACACCTTTCTGTTATTTACAGAAAATAAATAACACCATACTGTTATAATCATAATACAACAGTGTAAGTGTGATGAATAACAGTGTAAGAATATTATGAAGCACAGAGAAGGGGTATCTCACTTAGCCCGGAGGGAGTGAGTGGTGATCCTAACCAATGAGTGAAGTTGGCCAGACAAATTCGGCAGGTGAGGGTGAGGTAGGGAGGTAGGTCCTTCCAAGCAGAGGGACGAACGTCAGCCAAAGTTTAGAGATGAGAAGCAGCATAATATACGGAGGGAATTGCAAGTAATTCAGTGTTTCAGAGCAAGAAGACGGTGGAGAGAGTGGTAGCAATTGAGGCTGGAGAGGCAAGAAGGGCTGGGTCGGGGAGGTTCTGAAGCATCGTGTTAGGGAGCTTAGATCTGACCGCACAGACCGTGGCGAGCCACTGACAGGCCAAAGCATGGGATAGACACGGATTTTTGTTTTGGCTTGATCACTCTAGTGGCTATGGGTATCTGTAATCTAGAGATGCAGAGCAGGAAATGCTTAGATTACCATCTAGTCCATAACCAGTTCACAGAATTTGAGGTCCCAATAGTGAATTCTTCGATATTCACTATTGCATGCTGAGGTGCAGGCCCAGAGACTCCTGGGCACACTCTCTGACCCACACAGATGCCACAGCAAATGGGAGCCCTTCCCTCCCGCCTAGCTGAGCAGTCCGCGACAAACTTTCTTTGAGAGAGTCTTGTAATATGAGAAGCAAATGTAAAATTCTATAAGCTTATTTTGCTAAAGACTAAGCAGTAGGTTGCCTTTGCTTTTCATAGTCCTGTGTTAGGGATCAGGTAGACTATTTCCCCTAAGGTGATAGCTCTGTAGGCAAATAATGCAGGAATAAGTAAAATATGCTTTCTTCTCCTATCTGTTATAGCTTCTGGCTCTGAAATAGGCAGCACCCTGCATTTCCAAATGCTAGAAGGATGAGAAAAGTTCGGTCCCTTTGCAATGGGAGGTGTATGTGCTGGCAGGGGAGTGAGGGGATATAACACTGAAATACTGAAAACCTGAGTAATAGCAAAATTTTCTGTTAGGTTTGTGGTCAGTGTTAGAGAAGTTATCTTTTGCCCCAAAAGTTTAAAGATATGATGTGTAAAGCCTCCAGGAGAACCATGGATGGAGCCACTGCTTAACTGAGGACGACATCCCCAAAAGACCTGGTATCGTTCTGAGAGCAGCCTAGGATTGCCTCAGAATCTCTTACTCCACCTGGCATTCTTGTCTGGCATTCCCAATCTGGGGCATGGCTTTGGGTCCCACACTGGGCTCTTTCTTCCGAGCCTTAACTCTTTTCTCTTTTTTCTCTTCCATATATTCCAGAGAATAATGGAATGATGCTGGTTCTTAGAGTTGACAAACCTGGCTTTTGATCTTACTCCTATTATTTTCTAGCCAGGTAGCTTTGGGGGCGGGGTAAGTATCTCCTCTGTGCCTTGGTTGTCTCATTGAGGAAATGCAGACAGTCTGCTCTGTCTTACAGGATCGCTGTGACGATTCATCATAATGGATCTAGAGAACAAGTACAGTGCCTGGCACATAAATGCTCAAATAATGACAGCCACTGATAATGTTATCCTCAAGTAAATTTAAGCCAATACCAGGACCACTGCTCAGGCTTAATTTGTGTGTCTGTATCTTCAATTCTGTACCTGGATTAAACCTGATGTGAATGAATGAAGCATCTGGGATCCTGTTTCTCATGAATATATTTCCTCTGTATACATATATGCCAGTGGATCTGGAGACCTTTTAAGGATAAACAGCCTTCCTGTTAAATATCAAAGATGAGATTAATATAACTGGCTGGATAACTGCTCTCAAATGACCAACACAACAAGGGAGAATTCCAGCTTAGTTTGGTACAAGCACTGAGGTACAAGTCTGTGGTCTGAGCTGTAACAACACAGTGAGCCAATGAAAAAGCCAAGTGCATGGTGTCACTATATGGAACTTCAGTTTACAGCTTGCGTTCAGACAGCACCTTTCAGTCTTCTTAACCCTTTGTTGTAATCCTCCTGCACTATAGATGGAGGCCAGTTCACCCACTCTCTAGAATGAACCTGGAGAAAAACTCCCCTTTATGCCTCCAAATCATATATGTTTCAAAGAGTTTTATATTTCCAACAGGAAAGAGTTGCTGATATAATATAGAAGAGAACTGTCCAGAGGCTGTGGTATTTAAAAGTCAATGCTAAGTTTGTTGTTTTAAAGAAAGATTCGGGGGATATTGCCAACATTTATATTTCATATTGCTTGTGGAATTGCTTTCAATTCTGTCTCACTTAGGTCTCTGTAGAGTAAAGATTCCTAGGTTGCTATGGAAAATATGCACGTAAGCTGACTGCTGTGGTAACTAGTCACATATGGTGGAGAGATATAACATGACACAGGATTTGCATAACTAATTTGAGCATGTTAGTGAACAGCACAATCTGTGCCTAGGAGCCTAAGTAATTGGAGACTTTTTTATATTATTGTGCACACGAAAGTATTAAGTACTAGTGTCTGTTTTTATATTGTCCGTTTTTTTGACTTCTCTCTCATTTCAGGCATCAGTTCACACAGTTTATGACTATATAAAGGTGTGACATTGTGTGTGAGTATGTCTGTGAGCTTATAAAGTTGATTCAGTCTCATTATTTTTATAGTTACACCTGGAGTCCTAAGTCTAAGGCTGTTTTTCACAACATGAAAAGGATCTAATTAAACTTCTATATTAGTTATCACTATTCAAATCAACTCAATTTAATTAATGTTTATTTGGGTGCTTCTTTGCTAGTTATTGTAAGTATTTTTATTTGAGGTGCTGCTATTTGCCCAGATCATGCTGTTTCTGTCTTCAGTGCCTACAATGCTTTTGTCTATATCTTAACCTAGAATAGTGAGTGATGAATGGTAGGTAGGAAATACCTGTGGTAATATAAACAGCCTCAGGTTCTGGTGTCATGTTCTACAGTATAAAGCATACTATGAAACAGTTTTTTTAAAATGGGATGAACCTATATGTAGTATCATGAGCTAATGTCAATATTATTAGAGAAAACAATAAATTGCACAACAGTGTGTGCAAACATGATTTCAATTTGTAATAATACTTGCAGAATTTTGTTTACATAAGGAATAGGCCTGCATGTTGCACCTACTAGATTGATTAGTGACCCCTCAGAATTCATGTCCAAATTTCTCTCTCCTTAGAAAGATCCTGGTCATTGGATCAGGTCTCACCCTGATCTGGTATAACCTTATCATAACGTGATTATATCTGAAAAGACCCCTATTTCCAAATAAGGTCTCATTCTGAAGTTCTCAAGTTTCTGGCATACAATTGCTGTGCATGTTTTATTAGGATTTACAGCTAAGTATGCCTTTTTTGGCAATTGTAAATGGTATTGTATTTTTAGTTTTGGATCTGGAAATGTCTTAGTTGGGAAAAAAGTTGGGAGTTCTTAAGTTTATAAATTTAATTCCCTTGATTGCTGTAGATCTATTTAAATTATGTCATATTGGGTTGGTTGTGATAGTTTGTGTTTTTTGAGGAATTGGTCCTTTTTTTCCCTAAGTTTTCAAATTTATGCATGTAGAACTTCTTGTAGTACTCATTTATTATCTTTTTGAGGTCTGATATTAGTAATTTATACCTTCTTTCTTTTTTTCTTTGTCAGTCGTACTAGAGGTTTGTCAATTTTATTGATCTTTTCAAACAACCAGGGCTTTGTTTCATTGATTTCATGTATTGATTTTCAGTTTTGAATTTCATTGATTTCTGCTCTTATCTTTTTTAAAATTATTTCCTTACTTCTGTTTGCTTTGACACCATCCTCTTACCAGTTGAAGCGAAGTGTAAAAGCCTTACCTCCATTTATATGCTTTACTCTTCTTTATTTACAGTGTAACTTTCTTAAATATTTCTTCTACTTTCATTTAGAACCACATTAGATGCATTATAATGTTTGTTTCCATTATCAAACATAATTTAGAAAACTCAAAAGAAGAAGGAAAGTCTACTGTATTTAGCTGCATTTTTCCTTACCACATTATTTTTTTTTTCTTTCTTGATATTCAAGTGTTTTTTCTTTTATCATTTCCTTTCTGTTTAAAGAATTTTCTTTAGATTTTTTTGATCGGGGGTGTAAGTCTGCTGGAGACAAATTCTCTTAGCTTTCCTTTATCTGAGAATGTCTTGATTTTCTCTTAGTTTTTGAAGAATTCTCACTGGATATAGTATGCTGGATTGATAGTCCTTTTTCTCTTTCAACAATTGAAGAATGTTCTGTTGCTCCCTCATGGCTTCTGGAAGGATTTCTGATGAGAAATCCACTGTCATTCAGATAGATCTTCCTCTGTAGGTAAAATGCCATTTCTGTGTTGCTGCTTTCACAAGTTTTTCCTTTGTCTTTAGTTTTCATAATATTGACTATGATGTGTCTTGGTGTAGATTTCTTTGAGCTTATCCTGTTTGGGTTTTGCTCAGTATCTTGATTCTGGATGGGTGTGTGTGTGTGTGTGTGTGTGTGTGTATGCACACTTGGCAAATTTAAGAAGTTTTCAGCCATTATTTCTTTGAGTGCTTTTTCAGGTCTGCCCTCTTTCTCTTCTCCTTCTGGGACTCTGACTCTCAAATGTTAGATCTTTTGTTATAGTCCCACAGATCCCTGAGTCTCTTGGCAATTTTTTGATGTAATTTATTCTCCGTTGTAATGTATTGGGTTGGCCAATATATTCGTTTGGGTTCCCAAACATCGTATGGAAAAACCCGAACGAAATTTTGGCCAACCCAATATATTGTTTTGTCTTCCAGCTCACTGATTCTTTCCTCTGTCCCCTCCATTCCCTTATTGAACCTATCCACTGAGATTGTTACTTCAATTATTGTATTTTTCAGTTCTAAAACTTTAGTTGAATCTTCTTTATATCTTCTATATTTTTGTTGTTGTTGTTGTGAGACTTTTTCTTTCTTGAGACTTTCTATTTTCCCATTTCAGATATGTTTATAACTGCTCATTGAAGCATTTTTATGATGGCTAACTAAAATTTTTGTAGGATTATTTTAACATCTCTGTCATCTTGGTGTTGTATCTATTGATTGTCTTCTTTTCTTTCAGCTTTAGATTTTCTTGGTTCTTGGTATGATGAGTAATTTTCTACTGAATCCTGTACTTTTGAGGCAGGAGAAAGGGAGGAGCCGCCTCATTATTGCCAAGTGGGGGCAGAAGTACAGGTTTCCCACTCAGCCTCTGTTGACACCAAAGAGGCAAGGCTCCATTATTGCTGAGTGGAAGTGAGGGTTCCAGCTCCCAACTAGGCTTTCACTGATACCTCCCTGGCTGAAAGGGATAGGAGTCCCTTCTGGTACTGCACACTACATAGCCCCTACTGACATCATGGTGGGTGGAGGTGGGAGGGTGTGATCTTATTATCATGGTGGGTGGAGGTGGGAGGGTGTGATCTTGTTACCTGGGACAGTGATGAAAGTCTTGACTCTCCGGTAGGCATCCTCTGATACCACCCCACTGACAGGGAGGGATGCCTTGTTGCTGCCAGGTGCGAGTAGAAGTCCAAGCCTCCCAAAGAGTCTCTACTGACACTATTGTTGATGGGGATGGCTTTAGTACTGCCCAGTGTAGTAGATGAATGTCCGAATCCCTACTAGGCATTCTCTGACACTATCCCAGAAGGGGTGTTGGGAACCTCATTGTAGGCTGACAAGGGTGGAAGCCTAGATTCCTGACTTGGCCTTGGCTGGTGTGCG